>NC_042991.1:8746263-10143763 GCF_901001165.1 Salmo trutta
TTTGGAATTACAAAATAGTCACACACGCACGAATGCACAGACACACACACACACACACACACACAGACACACACCGCCGGACGGGAGCGTAAAGATAATTATTAGTCGGCTCCGGGGTTTATTTCCAGACACTGCTTTGGAGCCTCCACAAAGCCGACTCAAAGCGTGAGTCATAGTGTGGGAGAGAGGTATTATTTATAACATTACAGCACACACACACACACACACACACACACGCGCGCATACAAACGTACACACACGCACACACACCTCAGACACACAGCATTGGGATTACTTCACAGTGGACTAAACAGACTAAACAGGCATTAATGGTAGAAGCAGATAGAAGTAGATGGATGGAAGCTCCTGTATTTGAGTCCGGCGTAGGCTTCAGGCTCTATGAGTCAGCAAAACAGCCTCTCTCAGTCCGCTCATTAGGCTTAATGTGTTACTGAAACAAGCACCTATCAATGTCACCGTAATTCATTACATATACGGTCATGGTGCATGACCGTAATCACACAATTGCCTTGATTTGGTACAGTGTATCTTTGGGTTTGGTACAGTAACGTAGCTTACATTCGAGTATTTCTGATCAAACACAGAGTCCATCCACGAGGGGGAAGGAATCTGTAACTGTCAGTCATTGCAGAAATGTCATGATCTAGCCTACTGTTCTTGTCTGAATGTGAAGATGGTGAACCTCAGTCCTGGCGCGTGATAATTAAGAGACGGGGCTTCTCCACAGGACACGGTGGATTGATTGCAACTGGTCCCTTCTTTAAGTGTGTGTTTGTGTACGTGCGTGCGTGCGTGCTTGAGCGTGTCTCTGGAGTGACCAAGAGGTAGGGTCTCACACCTAAAACTGGTTTAAGCCCTTCCTCTATCCCAATGGTGGATGCAGTTTTCCTGCAGTTTTTTTCCCGTGGGACTAAAACCCATTATTAACTAGTTCCCATGCTTTCAAAATAACGGATTGATTCTGTCCTCTGAACCGGTTCCAACCCCTGTGCCCAAAGGCGTCTGCCGAAATCCCGGGGACCTGGACAAACGTCTAACAGGGCAATGGATCTGGAGTGACCTGGCTGTGATTGAAGTGATACATTCCACAGGCTCACCCTATCTGGGCCGATTCCTATTGGCTGATGACACCGTGATTAATGTACATTCGGTGCAAACGGTGGTCCTCTGTAGCTCATTTGGTAGAGCCTGGCGCTGGCAACGTGTTCGATTCAGCCCGGTGGCTACCGCCTGGCCAACAGCTATTTCTCTGCAAACACCCTCCTACACACACACACACACACACACACACACACACACACACACACACACACACACACACACACACACACACACACACACACACACACACACAGTGAATCATGAAGCCTTCTCTGGTATATACTACACGGTTGTCAAGGATCATTAGGAAGCATTCAAATGCATCTCTCCATGGCTAGCCGGAAACACACCAGACACACACACCCACCCCGCTCTCACACACAGTACACACACACGTACAGAGGCAATTAGAGTACTCTCCTTCCTCTTCATGATTGAAGGGAGGAACCGACCAAAGCCTGGAGGAGCCCATAGGGGAGAACACCTGTCCCCCACCTTGTTCCCCTCTGGAGACTACCCCTGTGGAATATTAATGGCCATTCAATGAAACCTCTATCTTTTATGCTGACTGTAAGAACATATACTGTGTTGAACATCACAAAAGGTGCTGTATGCAAGCCGAGAAGAGATGACTCGGTACAGCGCATGAGTGACTGAGTATCGTGAGACGATTGTCTCATGACATCAGATAGTCCAGGGCTCCAGGTAGACTTTCTGAAGTGGTGACACCAAAAGGACCGCCCAAGGAGAGAGAGCGACTCCTTCCATTGACACCACAACAAACGGCTGGATTTTTTTTTTTACATTACAAAAATGTTGGGTAGTGTTTTAAACAGGATGCTCCACACGCCTTCGGGCAATGCCATTTCCATAGCCAAATCATTAGTTCGTTAAGTACCCTAGCAGAATATGGTAATAACCTGAGCGTGACGGCTAAGACTTGAAGCTACAATATCAAACCCCAATGAGTCACACAGGAAGATTCCTGCAATCTACAGTACCACACGACTTGGGGCGGCATAGTCATACAGCATAGCTTCTGGAGGGAAGCAGAACGGATCCACTGCTTTTGGATCCAACACCCCCCACCCCCCCTCCAATCAAACACCCACACACCCAGCCCCCAGGGCTGATAGGCAGGAAGGAAGGGAGAGGGGAGGAGGAGAGTGGAAGCACATCCCAAACTCATGCAGCTATGGTGGCACTTAGATGAATGGATTCTGACATCACCGCTGTCTGGGACGGGTCATTGATCAGCTGGAGTGGACTCTGGCGAGAGAGAGAGAGAGAGAGAGAGAGAGAGAGAGAGAGAGAGAGAGAGAGAGAGAGAGAGAGAGAGAGAGAGAAAGAGAAAATGAAAGAGAGACTGAAAGAGAGGAGACGGAACAAAAAGCAAAATGAAGAGCACAAGAGATACTGGAAGAGGGAAAGAGGAGAGAGAGTTGAGTGGAGAGAAAAAAAGACAGAGGAAAGGGATAGAAGAAAGGAGAGAAGCCAGGAGAGATACACTCTCTGCAATGGAAGTTGTTCAAGGAAGAGTTCTGTTATATTTGCTTGAAAAAGACTGAGAAACACCCAGAGAATCTCCTCTCTTTATTGAAATGTGAAAGCCTATCTGGTTCAGTATAAACAGATCTATGCGAGTGTTACTTCTGTCTGCCAGCGTTTGGGAACTATTTTCAGACGGCAAACATGGCCTCTCTCAAACTGTAGCCTGCCTTCTCTTCAAAGCAAACAGTACTGTGCAATACCTAGAGCCCAGAATGTGTGTGTGTGTGTGTATGTGTGTGTGTGCGCATCTTTGTGTCTGTATGTGTGTGAAGCGCGTGTGTGTGCTCATGTTCTTAAATGCACGCGTGTGTGTATGTGCATGCGTGTCCGCGTGTGTGTGCGCGCTTCTGTTCATGTTGTGTATCCAAGTTCTAGTCCGGGTCTAGAGATGTGTACGTCCCACTCATTGAGGTATAAAAGAACCACAGACTGCGTCCAAGATGTCCGACCATTGTTTCCAAGGTGATCAACTCACGTTTCACATACTCTGACTACATCCGGGTTGCATCCGGTGTACACGGCCCAGCTTCACATGCACACTAGCACCAATTGCGCACAGGGAGCAGCTCGTGCAGCGACGACGTCACCCCCCCCCCCCAAAAAAAAACATGGCAGACATTGGATGAATATAAAATGTTAACATCTCCGGGTGTGAAGTGATGAAACCCCCCCCCAAAAAAATCGTCCTCGGTTGCAACTATTTGAATATTTCAATGGGTGTTTTGCGCACAAAGCTGACGACTAAAGAGTCTTATTAGGAATTATGGGGCTTTCTATTGGAGTTTTTTTTTTCTGGGCCGGGTGTTAGTTAAACTCATCGGAGCAATGCTGTAGGTTTAGTCGAAAGCGTGCTTCCAGACTGGAACCACCGGGCCCCCATTGGTCCCACTTATGCAGGGAGCACTGCATCATGTGATATGAGAGAGACAGAGGGCCGGGATGGAATACTAAGCAGAGCTTCCTCTCCTCTCTCAACCTATACTACCAGAGTTGATTCCTATAGGACAGTTGGAGCCTGTGTGCTTTCATTCTCCAAAGTGAGGTTGAGGTGAGAGCTCGGAGCTAGGGATGTCTCAATGGAAAAGTGATAGAAAGCATTCAATTCTGAACAGGAATGAGCTGAAGGGAATTTGTGCCGTTCTGTGTCGGAGGTGCAGCAGTCAGTGTTCCGTACACAAAGGCAGTGTATCACGCTCACACTCTTGTGCTGTTGGCCTACACACGGACGTAGAGACACACGCGTGTGCGTGAACATACACACAAACACACACACACAAACACACACACACACGTTCACAGCCCACATCCTAACAGGATTTCAGGTTCAGTGTGAGATCGTCATGTGAGGTTGCAGACAGATGAGCAAAGGTGAGAGAGCTGAACACTCGATAGGGGAGAGAGTGAGAGACAGAGAGAGAGCGAAAGAGAGAGAGAGAGAGAGAGAGAGAGACTCCATTTGCTGCTGCGTTTCTCCATTCAGCCATTCAGAATCAAGCTTACAGGCAAGTCCACACTGTGGTGAAAAGTAATACCGGTCAAGGATATTTGTGGACGTTCAGACTTTCTCAGCTCGGTAACAAACAGAAAGAAAGAAACAGAGACAAAGCGCTAGATATTATAATAACTCTCTGGTTGCTTGGTGGATGCACTAAATTGTTTATCTTTGTTTTGGAACATATTTGTCTCCTGCTGTGCACCAGGGGACTTAGTCAAAACACAGGAATGGAACCAAAGAGGTTAGAATGAGGACGCTGCCGTTCATAAGTCTTGTTCACAGATTGGAATCGACCAGGTTAGTTTGGTACCGTAACAGTGGCTACTTCACTGCTTCACTAACTCTCGTATCGTCACGGTCTTGGCATAAGGACACAATAACTGGTAGAACTCTGCTTCGTCACCAAATCTCCACGAGTGTTGACAACCAACCAAGACAACAGAACGGCGCCAACCGCTAACCTTGACCCGCTTTCTGCTTACCACCGCTAATGCGATCGTTTTCATACCACGAAGCGTGTGATATCCTTGTTCTTTTATTGTCTTTGCAGATCATGACTTTGGAGGGGGAGTTTTGAAGTGCCGCTGTTGAGGAAGCCCAACCACTTGCACTCTGAGGAGGCGGAGGCGTGCGTTTGAACCAAGGTGTTGCCCCACCCAACCCAGCTGATACCAGGTAACACGGTGGATGTACTGTAGATGCTTGACTCGGTTGTATTTGCTCCTTGTCGGTGGGAAACACTCAGAAGATTGATTTTGCAGGCTATTCTCAACTGCGCAGAGAAACCCTATGCAGCTCGATGAAATAACGCAACAGAAGTTCTGCGCCTAGAAGTACCATCTGTATTACGGTGTACGTGTTGCTGCATACAGCCCGTGCCTTTATCATCAGAGAAACAGAATCACAACTAATGGCCCGCTTCCCAACCCTTTCTCTAAACCAGATGGAGGTGGACGCGGTTGAGAAGCGCCATCGGACGCGTTCCAGAGGGGTGCGAGGTACGCTACGGTAACAGTAAAGTGTGTCTGTCACTCTAAACGGCCCCCTCCCTCTCTGTCAGCCACCTAGGCTCATATGTTTGGGGACATCAAGTGGGGACATCAAGTCAAAGTGACTGTATATACTCAGTGTAAAAGGAATCGGATATGCTGTCGACTGTACTGAAATGGCTGAATGCCATATTCCAATGAGGAGAAATGCATGATGGATCCTGTAGTTTCCGTTTGTCCTAATTTGCCATTATTTACTGCTATTGTTATGTATGTTGTATATAGGCTGGACAGTACATCTAACTGTATCTGATTTGTCAATCTCTCTCTCTAGTTCCGGTGGAGACGGCAGCACAGGAGTTATTCAGGTCGGTGCATCTTTCATTCCTGTGGGCTTTACTTAGCCTGAGCGCCAGTCTGTTTCTGCCCTCTTGCCAATTCCTTATTGAATTGTCATGCCATGTGTTTGGCTTGACAACGACAGCAATGGAGTTGGCAAGAGCACAAACCGATCCGGGACCAGGCTTTACTGACACTCTGAGTGGTCAACGGTTGTATGTCCTAATATGGACACCGTATTCACGTCACAGCCACATTGACTTGAGGCCCAACGTTGTATAATAAACAGCCACTGCTGCCGGCGTCTTTACAGTCTCGCTCTAATCATTTCCTCGGCTGTAAAATTTGGACAAGGATCAAGCGTTTAGTTAATAATTACTTTTCTGCCGTCATTGAACAGATTCTAAATGATTGATTATTTGCCTAGAAATGTTCATTGCCGCTGTAGAATAAACCAATGTTCTATTGGGGAAAACAAGCATTATAATGCACTCTGTAATCGTAATAGTGTTTTCTGTCTGGCCAGTGGCCTGAACAGTCTATATCGCTAAATAGCCTTCTCCCTCTTGATGGCATTTCTCAGTGTAGACCCCCTAATCCCTAATCTCTCCCCGCCAGTTCCCTGGCTGAAGGGAGAGAGCACACACACACACACACACACACACACACACACACAGACAGACACACACAAGCATATACACTCACAAGCATGCACACACATCCACAGACAAATGCATGAACGCACATACACACCTTCCCCTCTAAGGACAAATAGGTTTTTCATCAGTCGATCGATCCATGTTCAGGGCCAGAGCTGCAGACGTCAATAATGCCAATATTAGCGGTCGATGAACACTCCTGCCGTTCACAGACTCATTTATGAGGCTGCTCACCTTGGGGAGTGAAAGCTGCCGTTCTGTTCTACCTAGCGCAGTCCCGCTCTTTTCACTGTGGTTGGTGCGTGACGGACATCCGCCGCTACGGCGTCCATATTCGGAAGTCGTCAGTTGTCAGGCAAACTCCTAATATGGACAATGTACACCACAGATGGCTGTAATCTAGCTGATGGGATGGTAGTGAGATTGGGCCGCGGCTGAACGGGCCAATGGAAACTTCTAGTTCCTATAGGTGTTCCAAAGGACGTTCGACGCAATGTTCCTTCAGAGGGGCACTTTACCTTTGGCAGCCACAGCTGTCTAAAAGAAGCCCAAGGCGGACGGGCTGCTATGAAATATGCAGTGAAGTGAGTCACCGCCTGGCCTGAAGGCTGCTGGCTGTGTGTTCTCACTACATGAATAATACAGAGCTGCTCTGGTCCAGTGCATTGCCCTGGATTGTGTGTTATGTCATGCACACATGTGTTGAGTCCTATCTGTGTGTGAGGGAATGGGTGTTGTGTCCGTGGGGGGTGAGGAGGAGGGGGGTGAGGCGGGGGTGGGGTTGTGCATGCCTGTCGTGCCACGCAGTGTGTTGACTCCTATGTCTCTCCCTTCTGTGTCTATAGCTGCCCTACTCCAGGATGTGATGGAAGTGGACATGTCAGTGGCAAATACGCCAGACACCGAAGGTAAAAGATCCTTCTTCACTCCCCAAATCAGCTGCGCTTTTCCTCCCCACTCACTCACTCACTCACTCACTCACTCACTCACTCACTCACTCACTCACTCACTCACTCACTCACTCACTCACTCACAGCTATCGTGGACCAATCAAGCTCTTCAGTTCCAGGTCATTGTTCCTGCACCAAAAACAAACCTGCAATTGCAATCACTGGCTGTGAAAAGTTGATTGCAAAATGTGTCAGTGTATCTGAGGTCTGTGTTGGATTGATGAGGGTTGATTATGGTTGATTATGGTTGCGCAACACCTATTCTTTCTTTGATTTGCTGTGGTGATTCAGCCTCAGCCAGCCCGGCCAGCCAGAGATTTGCAGGAAATGTACGTGTTCATTCAGACAGTACAATATATAGAGAGAGACTAGTGCTATCTTCCATAGTTAGATAGATCGAGAGAAAAAAAACAAGGTCGTTTTGTACTTCAAGAGCTGTGGACCTAACCTTTTTGTTGTAATCTTGGATGTTATCAAGGCTTTGTTTACCCGTTTACAGTTCGTTATCTCTTCAAGTTCACCCGAATACTTCCACATTTCATGTCAATGATCAAATGACAAATTGATGTTAAATAATATAATATCTGCTATTTAGCAGCTGCTTTTATCAAAAGCAACTTACAGTCATACGTGCAAACATTCTGTGTACAGATGGTCCCGGGAATCGAACCCAATATCCTGGTGTTGCAAGCACCATGCTTTACCAGCCAAGCTACAGAGGACCACCCAAGAAACTACCCAAGAAAGGTGGTGATAGCAAATGTAATTGTCTTGACAGCTGACCTGTCACCAGATCTTCCTAGAGTCCTCCTCCACTCAGGGCATGTTTAAACAAAAGCCTCTCCACTTGATGCTATTTACTCCTCAGACGTAGGCTAGAGAGATTGATGCCTGTGTCTTCAGTGTCACCTCATCGAGGCATCCCCCTGAACCAGCGGGCTGGAATTACATTTGGTGCCACAGACGAATGACACCTGCATCAGACCTCTCCCTCTCCCAAAGACCCAGGGTGATGATTTACCCACAAATAGAGGGGCATGCTGGGAGGAAAGCTGAGAGGGAGAGGTCTGTGTGGGTAGGTGTGTGTGTGTGTGTGGGGGGGGGGGGGGGGGGGGGGGGTACATGTGCGTACGGGCGTGTGTGTTGTTAAGGCTCAGGGAGGAGGGTGTTCGATCCTGGGGCGGCCCTGTTTAAAATAATAACAGTTGATTGGTTAGTTTTGGCAGTTGGTTGTTCGGAGTTCCAGCGCTGATGATAGGTTTACAGTAGCCTACAACTGTACAGTGACTTTACACTGATAGAAAACCTGACTAATGTGGTTATGCTGTCTCTTCCAGTTTCAACTACGTAGACACGTGCACAAGAGATGCAAAGATATTTTGTCTTCACTACACTGTGCTACTAGCCTAAGCTCTGCTGTCATATTCCATCTCTCCTGTCCCCCTTTCCCCCATGTCTGTTAGGAAGGTAACCAAAGTCACCCAGATGTAGTGACATACAGTGCCTGAAAGTATTCAGACCCCTTGACTTTTGCCACGTTTTGTTACGTTACAGCCTTATTCTAAAATTGATTAAATAGCTTTTTTTCCTCATCAATCTACACACAATACCCCATGATGACAAATCCAAAACAGGTCTTTGCAAATGTATAAAAAATGTATTAAAAATAAAAAACGGAAATAAGTCATTTAAGTATTACATTTACAAATACAGGCACGCCTCTGGAGTTCGTCCCATTCTTCTCTGCAGATCCTCTCAAGCTCTGTCAGGTTGGGGCGGCAGGTAGCCTAGTGGTTAGAGCGTTAGAGTGTTGGACTAGTAACCGAAAGGTTGCAAGATTGAATCCCTGAGCTGACAAGGTAAAAATCTGTTGTTCTGCCCCTGAACAAGGCAGTTAACCCACTGTTCCTAGGCCATCATTGAAAATAAGAATGTATTCTTAACTTGCCTAGTTAAATACAAAAGGTTGGAAGAGGAGTGTTGCCGCACAACTATTTTCAGGTTTCTCCAGAGATGTTCGATTGGGTTCAAGTCCAGGCTCTGGCTGGGCCACTCAAGGACATTCACTTGTCCTGAAGCCACTCCTGCGTTGTCTTGGCTGTGTGCTTAGAGTCGTTGTCCTGCTGGAAGGTTTAACCTTTGCCCCAGTCTGAGGTCCTGAGCGCTCTGGAGCAGGTTTTCATCAAGGATCTCTCTGTACTTTGCTCCTTTCATCTTTCCTTCAAACCTGACTAGTCTCCCAGTCCCTGCCTCTGAAAAACATCCCCACAGCATGATGCTGCCACCACCATGCTTCACCGTAGGGATGGTGCCAGGTTTCCTCCAGACGTGATGCTATGCATTCAGGCCAAATAGTTCAATCTTGGTTTCATCAGACCAGAGAATCTTGTTTCTCATGGTCTGAGAGTCTTTAGGTGCCTTTTGGCAAACTCCAAGTGGGCTGTCATGTGCCTTTCACTGAGGAGTGACTTCCGTCTGGCCCCTCTACCATAAAGGCTTGGTTGATGGAGTGCTACAGAGATGGTTGTCCTTCAGGAAGGCTCTCCCATCTCCACAGAGGAACTCTGGAGCTCTGTCAGAGTGACCATCGGGATCTTGATCACCTCCCTGACCAAGGCCCTTCTCCCCTGATTGCTCAGTTTGGCTGGGCGGCCAGCTCTAGGAAGAGTCTTGGTGGTTCCAAACTTCATTAATTTAAGAATGATGGAGGCCACTGAGTTCTTGGGGACCTTCAATGCTGCAGACAGGTTTTGGTACCCTTCCCCAGATCTGTGCCTCGACACAATCCTGTCTCGGAGCACTATGGACAATTCCTTCGACCTCTTGGCTTGGTTTTTTATCTGACATGCACTGTCAACTGTCGGACCTTATATAGACAGGCGTGTGCTTTTTCAAATCTTGTCCAATCAGTTGAATTTACCCCAGGTGGCTCCAATCAAGTTGTGGAAACATCTCAAGGATGATCAATGGAAACAGGACGCACCTGAGCTCAATTTCGAGTCTCATTGCAAAGGGTCGGAATACTTATGTAAATAAGGTATTTCTGTTTTTTATTTTTAATACATTTGCAACCATTTCTGAAAACTTGTTTTCGCTTTGTCATTATGGGGTATTGTGTGTAGATCGCTATTTAAAAAAAAATCTATTTCAGAATAAGGCTGTAACGTAACAAAATGTGGAAACAGTCAAGGGGTCTGAATACTTTCCGAAAGCACTGTAATGTGATTCATTTGAAACCCGGCAGTATAGTGTGAAAGCTGTGGAGGAAGAGGTAAAGCCGTGGAGGGAGACGGCTGTGTCTGAGTGTAGTAATGAGAATCACTGTCGCCCACACATGCGCATGTATGCTTGTACTCACTCACGTTCACGCACACACTGGGAAGACGATGCTAGCTATTTAAGAGTCTGGCGCCATTAGAGCAACCTCAAACAGGGTCTACTGTTTGTCTGCTACAGCCCTGCTCTGTGAAGTAATACATGAGACAGAAAGAGAGAGAGAGGGGTTGGAGGACAGATGAATGGAGGGAGGGAAGGAGCGAGATAGAGAGGAGGGTGGGATAAGGAAGGAGAGAGAGAGAGAGAGAGAGAGAGAGAGAGAGAGAGAGAGAGAGAGAGAGAGAGAGAGAGAGAGAGAGAGATACAGAGAGAGCGAGAGAGAGAGAGAGCGAGAGAGAGAGAGAGAGAGAGAGGATGGTTGGTAGAGCATGGTGTTTGCAACGCCAGGGTTGTGGGTTCGATTCCCACGGGGGGCCAAGTACGAAGAAAAAAAAAATGTATGAAATGAAAATGAAATGTATGCATTCACTACTGTAAGTCGCTCTGGATAAGAGCGTCTGCTAAATGACTAAAATGTAAATGTAAAAAATGGGAGAGAGAGAGAGAGAGAGAGAGAGAGAGAGAGAGAGAGGGCAACAAAAACAGTGGGAGAGAAATAGAGAAGTAGGCCGGCTGAGGCATCACACATGCCTACATTTCCACTGATCATATCAGATGTGTGCAGTTGAGGTTCTAAAGTACTTTCTCCTATGTGACAGTGTGTGGCTCAGATGTCAGACAAACCATTGGTATGCTGGGTAACGGCCCTGGTCTCAGAGGGTTTGGATCCAGTTCTGCATCACAGGGCTGTGTCATTTCTGGTTCACTGCAGCAAGTCACTGCACTGACTAGTCACATGTGTTCTGATTCGATTCCCAAAATGGGGAAGCAGTGAAGATAGGTGTGGAACCAGCCAAAGGGACATGAAGGGAAGAGATGGCTTCTGCCTGTTAAATATTAAGGATTAATCCTTCACCTTCGCTCTGGTTGGCTCTCCTCCCTACAGTCTTGCTGCATCGCAGCACACAATAGGACAGGTTCGAGAGAGAGAGAGAGAGAGAGAGAGAGATGAGAGAAAGAGCAACAAAGACAGTGAGAGAGAAATAGAGAAATAGGGCGGCTGAAACGCCTACATTTCCACGGATAATATCAGCTGTGCAGTGGACGTTCTACAGTAGTTGATGTGTTACACTTATATTCATTATAAAGAAAAAAGTACGAAAATGTATACTACTGTAAATCACTCTGAATAAGAGTTTCTGCTAAATGACTAAAATGTGAAAATGTAATACACAAATCTGTGCATAGATGAATCTAGAAATAATCACAGGCTACACATCTAATCAAGGTGTAAATTAAAGCCAGTTTTTGTGTTATATGTCGACATCGGTGCATACAATATTCTCTCTGTTAAATATTTCTGATTTGGCGTGTTATCGTTTTATTGTACGTCTATTCCATCGCTCATAAATTCTGAGAACATAAAGTCTTAATATTGGGTCTACAAGTGAAATACTTCCATCGTAAATCCACTGGTTGGTAGTGAGCTGATGGGGGTCTATGGTGAGCAGCTTTTGTGCGGGTGGGACTGCCACGTCTAGAGCTGGCGCTCAGTAATTGCCTAGGCTTTATGCAGATGAGGTTGAGTGCAATCTCTCACTCCCTCTCCCTCCCTCACCCTCTCTCTCACACTGACTCTCTCTCTCTCTCTCTCTCTCTCTCGCTCTTTCGCTCTCTCTCACTCACAACCCACCTCACTCCCACTCTCTCTATGTCTCTCTCTCTTTCTCTCTCTCTCTCTCTCTCTCTCTCTCCACCTCCCTCCCTCCCCCTGGTTGATGTATGACTCGTATGGACTGAGCCTGCGAGTGGTATAATTCAGGTCCTGACAGGTAGCACTCACTAAAACGCTGGGAAGGGAGCCAAGAGCTGGTAGCAGGCGAGGCGAGGCGAGGGGGGGCATAGTGCTGCAGAATGGCCTCTCAATGTGGAAAGTGAGGACAGCCTGCCTAGGCATTGAGACAGAGTCACTCCACACACCTAGCATTTGCGTTGCCTTTTGTGAGAGCTACTTGCAACAGGCTTTTATTCCATCCAAGCTGTTGTCTTTTCTCACTTAGAGATCGTGGCCGGGTGTACGTTGGGTTGTTTTCCTCCGATTAAAATAAATTGGGTGTAATTACGTTTTTTGTTGTTATATTATTTAATACCATGGAAACATGCGTCCGATCCTGAAACCAATCATGTTTAATTCTTAGTGATGATAACGTCTTTTCATTTATTAGAGAAAATAACGATATATGATCTATACTTGGCATCTAGGTTTCTTACTTATGGGTTGCACATGGGGAGGGGAATGCTATAGTATATGAGGATATGGGGAGGGGAATGCTATAGTATTATGATAGTTGAAAAACTGTAGTGTTTTTGTGGACATTGCTGTAGTATTTACTGTATTGTTTTTGTGGACTGTAGTATACTGTAGTATTTACTGTAGTATTCTTCAGTATACTAAAACAGTCTATAGTAAGTAGATGGGCCTTGAAGAATCATATTCTTGTTTAGCTAACCACCAGATGGGCCTTGAAGGATCATATTCTTGTTTAGCTAACCAACAGATGGGCCTTGAACTGTGTGGGAGACTCATGTCATTTTGTCTTCAACTCTCAAGTTTCAGGTTGTATTAGTCGTATGTATGGTATACACCGTCCAACAAAATGCCTACTTGCAGGTTCCTTCTCAACAATGCAACAACAATAAAAACGAATAAACATTTTAGCATAAGTATAATACAGAAAGGCACAATTTATAGTCCAATGTTTACACATGTTTTGTGGAAGTGGGGATTGGGAGGCAAGTCTTTTTTGCTACACAGTATGTTAATCTGAGGGTCTGCGGGGTTTGTTTGTAGTCTATTTCTGTTTACGGATTCATCCATACCTGTTTTCAACTGTGAATCTCATCCAGAAGTCTTTTTATGATTTATGAACTAGTGTGCTTTTTTTCTTCTGTGAAGCACTATACTGCCTCTTCACACAACACTATGACATGAGGTTCTCCTCCATCCTCCTCAATCTCCTCTGTTGCTACGATGACAAAGATAACATTTATACTGGTCGCCTGTATGTGTCTGTGTTTATATGTGTGCGTGTGTTTCTATCTGTGTGTGTGTGTGTGTGTGTGTGTCTATGTGTGTGTGTGTGTGTGTGTGTGTGTGTGTGTGTGTGTGGGTGTGTGTGTGTGTGTGTGTGTGTCTATGTGTGTCTATGTGTGTGTCTGTGTGTGTTTGTGTGTGTGTGTGTTTGTGTGTCTATGTGTGTATGAGGACTTTTTTGCATCAGCGATGGGTGTTGTAGGTTGGCTGATGACATTGGTCTGATGGATGTTCTTGTTCAGACACATCAGAGGACCTGAGCTGAGGAGGACTCAGTCTGACCATATTATATTGACATTATTTTGACAAGATATTTGAGTGGCCGCTCTAACAATGGAATACATGTCGTCAAAGATTGAAGGCAGGCGGGAGGAGGCGAGATCAGGTGGGACCATTCTTTTTATTTATTTATTTTTCTTTTTTACCCAATTTTTCTCCCCAATTTCAATCTTGTCTCATCGCTGCAACTCCCCAACGGGCTCGGGAAGCATCCTACAAAACATGACCCACCAAAACCGCACTTCTTAACACCCGCCCGCTTAACCCGGAAGCCAGCTGCACCAATGTGTTGGAGGAAACACTGTTCAACTGATGACCAAAGTCATTCTAACCAATGAGAGAGCAGGTACACGCGTGAACGACAGGCACAATTCCAATATAAAGTCATTTTTTTCAAAGTTGCCGAAATGCCAAGTGCATCCACTTATATCAGTGCTTAACAACCTAACCATTACGAAACTTCTATTCGATCAAATAAGCCTCATATAGCAAATTAACGATTACATTTTGGGTCACCAAATTTGACACTATCATTTACCTCCGTACAAAAATTCCTCATTTCGTGGTCTTATTTTTTGTGGACAGATTTTGGGCGGAGTACACCCTCTTGCCTCATCTCTTCCTCTCAGTCCTGACTCAAGATTTTACTAGTACTTCCTGGATCCATTATTCTTAGCCATACCATTGCAGCAATGTAGTCAATGCTGACTGGACATGTATTCAAGGCCTTCATCTGCTTCTTATCTGTCCATATATTCAAAATAGTAAATCAGCAGCTAATATAAAACACGTATTCAAAAGAAATACGCAGACCAATCAAGCACGGTTGTCAGATACTCTTATTGCTGACATTCCATAACATTCATTATTTGTCTTCAGGAAGTGTAGTCAATCACTGCAGCCTGTTGGTTGTTGTCTGTACGTGTTAGATAGCCAGAGAATCTCCATCACAGTGTTCTATAGACATATATTGTGTGTTGCCTATGCAGTAGGGAGGAACTGAGGGCGCCTGCGCTGCAGTGTGACATCCAGAGCCCTCCAGAATGCAGAATACCAGCTCTGCTTTTGTTATGCTTTTGGGGAGGGAGAAAGGGTGAGAGGGAGGGGAAGAAGAGGAGAGAGGGCGATGTCTGTCAGACTCAGAATCACTGCTTTCTCTCCCTCTCCCTCTCTCTCCTTCTCTCTCTCTCTTCCGCGCTGTCAGTCTGCTCGGATGGCAAATTCCACTCCTGAGGGGGAGATCACCATGGTGACAGCGCTGTGCCACACATGCCTGTGGATGCTGCTGCAGTATAGGGCACAGAGAGCAGGGCGCTCCTATGGCAACTCATATACAACGAGCGCCGCACGCCGCTCTCGCCCACACACCCCTGTGGTGCCATGAGCTGTTATGGCAATGTGCAGCTAGTGAACAGTGTTTATGATGGGATGGAAACCGCCGGAACATGCCTTTGGTAGCCCGACCAATTAAAGGAGTCAGGTAACGTTGCAACAATTCAGAAATTCAGTTGAGACTATAAACTTATACAGCACCAATCCCATAGACATTTTTGAAATTGTTAGCTAAAAAAGAGATTTCTGTATTTCCTACTTTGACAGAGCTAGATTTGATATGCCTCGATATAGGCTACTGATGACAGAAGCTCCAGAAAAGGTTCAGGTTCTAAAAGGCTCTAACTTGATGATTTTCTTCAGGCATCAGAGGACTAAACCAGAGGATTTGTTCTACAGGAGATTTCTCTGAGGGAAGTTATTATTATCTCCCCAGCACTGAAAGCCGTATAGACATCTCTTATACCTCCCTCCCTCCCTCCCTCCCTCCCTCCACATAATTACAGCACAATCCCTCTCCAACATGTCTGCAGTGTTCCCTTATTCAAATGTGGCTTAATTACCTGTGGAATTTTAATTGGTGTGGCCTGCCTGTGGGAGACAGTGAGGTGTCCAAGGTCATACTGAGCCGAGCATGCACACACACACACGCACACACATGTATGCACAAGTACGCTTGCAAGCAAACACACACACACACACACACACACACACACACACACACACACCCGTGCACACACAAACACACACAAACACACACACACACACACACACACACACACACACTGAGACAGACGACAGTCTGCACCCACAAGCTGTTTGCCTAACAGCTATAAGATAAATAATATTGGTTAACCCAGAACCAAAGTCTTGCGTAATTGGTCAGATGCTCGATTAAGTTCTGGGTCCATACATGTTAGTTGAAGAGATGGAACGAGGATCGGAAGCAGAACAAAGAGCTCCACCCTCTCTCTTTGCAAGTTACAGACAAGTCTATGGGCCAAATGTCCCCTCCTCTTTCCCACATTTGGAAAGATGCTAACACCTGCAAAACAGGGATTTGTCCAAGGCACCGGAACTAATGCTGTTGGTAATCTCCCGCATCCCGTTGTATCATGACAGATCTAAGGTACCATTTATGTCTACGTGGTCTGTCCACAAGAGATCATAGGATAAAAGGAAGAGAGGAAGAGAGGGATCATACGAGGAGAAGACACCAGGGCAAAATAAATGTCAGATGAATGCAAATGAAAATGGATCCCTCTCTGACCCCAGCCTGTGCTCTCCCTGCACATACTTGGCACCTTCTTTTTGTTCTTGTTCTCTAGTCTGTACAGTTGAATCGACGATAACAAATGGATCTACCAGTTGTGCGTGTGATACGTTGTGTGTGGCGGCGGTTATATGTGTGTACCCTAACTGTTGTGTGTAATTCAAAATGGAGCAGAGATGGAGAGGCCCATTAGCTGGGAATGCGTTGTTGTTGTGCCGATTGCCGGTGGTCCTTCAGTCTGACCGAGACTGACGCTTTGCACACATTAGGGCAGGCTAGGCCAGATCCGTTGGCTGAGTGAGAGGGCGGATAAACGGGGGTAAAAAGAGTAGAAATGTGGGCCATTTCACAGCCCGATGACTCCTAACCAAGCATGTGAGCTGCATGCCAGACTGTGAGGAAAATATACAGGACGGATGGGCCTCTACACAGTATAACCGGCGTTCATAGTCAAGTTTTATGTTTTGATACACATACAGTAGAAAAACATTGGACAATGCATGATTGTTTGACTGGAAATTATCTATATAAGAGTCAATGACAATACATTTGTAATCTCACTATGTCTGACCAAGTGTAATTGTTATATCTGTATTGTTATATCTGTATTGTATATCTGTATTGTATATCTGTATTATTTCAGGTGTGGTCCTGCTTTTCTAGCCTAGAATCCACACTGAACATCGCTCTGTTTTACTATTGTTTCACTTCAACAATAATGAAACATATGATATTGAGTGTGGATTCCAGGCTACTGCTTCTAGTCTACATTCACACAAAGAACTGTGGCATATCATCACTGTCTACTATAGTCTCATTCATAAAGAACACCAACCTTCTACTCTCCCTTCCTCAATACAAATAAGCCCTTTCATATGGAAATAGAGTAATTGATTCCCCAAAACCCACATTAAAACCGTGTATAATTGCAATCGCTGTTTTGGAGCAATTAAAGTGGAATTTCTCAACAGCTAATGATTATTATGGGATTTGTGTAATTGAGGGCTGGTTGAATAAGCTTTTGGTTTGGAGTCTTCGAAACTAAGTGTTCTGGCTTTCCGCAATGCAGTGGCTTTTGGGAATTTAAGTGAAGTAGAGCATGCGTGTTCCCAAAATTACGGTGTGTAAAATTGGTTTGGAAATATGTATTTCCGTTCTTGTTTAGTTGACATTATGCAATGATTGACGTCATCACAATGCTATTGCACTGTAATATGAAATAGAAATCATGTAATTTACCTTGTGCCAGATTGCCAATATACTGCATCACGGTATCTAGACATCTCTACATTTCTAGTTATCGATATATCTCTAGATATAGAACACTTACCTTACTAAGACCATTGAACAAATCTCTATTCCTCTCATGTCTTGTGTATAGTGTCTATGGCTGCCCCCTGGCCAAGAAGAGGAAGACACAGGAGAAACAGCCTATGGAGCCTTCCCCCAAGAGGAGGCCCTACTTAACCCCTACCGACCCAGAGGTGAACCCTGCTGCCATCTTCCCCTGCTATGAGCCTGAACCCATGGACGAGGGAGAGGAGAAGGAGCAAGGGGAGGTAGACGGGGAGATTCAGGAGGAAGGAGAAGAGGAGGAAGGGGAGGAGGGGGAAGAGGTAGAAGAGGAAGGATTTTCTGAGGATAACGGGGAGCTAGGTGAGGAAGAGGAGGAAGGAGAAGAGGCAGATGAGGAGGAAGAGGAAGTGGAGATGGAGGTAGTAGGGCCAGTGGAGGTGGAACAGGTGGAGGAAGGGATAGAGGAAGATGAGGAAGCAGATGATGGGGATGATGAAGAGCAAGAGGAAGGGGAGGAGCAAGAGGAAGAGGAACTGGAGGATGAGGGTGACGAAGATGAACATGAGGAGGAAGAGGAGGAGGAGGAGGAGGAAGAAGAGGTCCAGAGTCACCATGAGCCAGGTGAGTTCATATTTCCAATGTTTGTTTTCTGGGGAAATAAGAGGGGGTAATAGTATTGGGTGGAGCTGAGAGTTGTTTGCTACACTAATAAGCTGCCACTAGAAATTACATCCCTGAGTCTAGGATATACTTCTTATCAAAGCGATGCACCTTTGATGTGGCCAGTGGGAGCCATACCTAATCATGGAGAGATGGAGGCATAATATCCCAGAGAGAATTGAGTTGTTGAAATGGGACTGTCGGGGTGGAGGGAGAGAGGCAAGATGGTCAATCTGGGAACATGTGGCCAATAGGGTCCTCAGGAGGAGAGGGGGGTGTAGTAAGAGGTTCTCTACCTTCAGTGTACCAGATGCGCCTGCTCTCCCTCCATAAGCCCTCTCCCTCGCTCTCTCTGCGTGTCCTCAATCGTTTCTGACAGTGCCTTCAAGAGCAATGGAGAGAGGAGCTCTCTGAGTTATTTAACTCCCCTTCCCCTCTCCCCTCCCACACACCCCCGTCTCAGCGGACGTGTCACATGTGCTCAGTCTCTCCCCCCCCTGTCTCCCCCATCCTCCCATGGAAATGGCTTCTCCCGAGGATATTTTGGGCTCCCGAATCAGAACACCTCATACGTCTCTCTCATTCCCTCCCGCTGTCTCGTTTGCCGCTGTCCCTAAAATCAACACTGAAACGTATTAGGTGAGGGTGTTACATGGTTCTCAGAAGCTCTGGATTATATGTTTTGTGAAGAATGGAAGAATTAGAAAGCATTTGGTTCATTAGTCATACTATATACTTTGGATTTATTTGAGGGATTTTATACAGGCAATGACTGGCCAAATATATGATTTACAACCAGGGCTCTAAAGTGCGACCAGTTTAGTATAAAAAATATTTTGCTATATGACCTGCGGTTTTAGTTTGGGAGCACCAGGCCCTCCCAGAATTCTCTCTCTCTCTATATATATATATATATATATATTGTTTTTTTTAATGATAAGGCTTCCCCGTACTATGGTTTCCTGAGCGCAGATTCGCTAGCGTCATACTTGCACAATTTCTACAGCGAAAACGGCTTGTTTCTAGTCCAAACAGTTCAAAGGATCTGACCCATATTACTGCCGCAACATCTTTTCTTTCTGTCAAGGATTGGGGGCCTGCATTTTACACTCATACACCATGTCGCGAGCGTTCAAAAACTATTCGCGGGTCGTTAACCATTTGTTTTACACCTTGTTCGGTCATGTTTTGTTTTGTTTTTTTGTTTTTTTTTAGAACCCTGTCTACAACATCAAAGTATTAAAGGGGCAATCAGCAGTTGAAACAATAACAAAGGTTCCTCCCTGACACTGTTTCAGTAAAAAGCTGAGGGATGGGGCTGGTGTAATGTAACCCCTCTCAAATGCAGAGCTAAGGATGCAAGGACTGAACATCCATGATATCAAAATTATAGTTTTAACCATGTTTTAAGATTACACGGTGTTTGTTTACATTTACTTTGTTTACAATCATTGGAGTAAAACAAGGTTATATTTTGGATTCTGATGGTGTAAGGCAGTTGAACTAAGCTCATGAGGCATTTTCTAAGTTATATTAAAACATAAGTCCAAAAATGGACGTAGCAACTGCAGATTGTCCCTTAAAGCTCTCTAACATAATCAATTCAATGTGATCATTAATATCCAAACCAATATACATTAATACATTGAGGCCATTTAAGGGCTTAGTAGTCAGTAAAAATCACATAACTGGCATAAATGTTTTTGAAAAATGTTGAATATTATATTCATATCCCAAAGAATTAAACTATGATGGGCTAGTTCTTCATCTACCCAACTATAGTAAGGGCTGAAAGGTCTATCCTTCCTTTCCTGACCACAGAGAACCGGCACAAAAATGGCGGACAATCAAAGCATCACCCTACGGGACAGAAGGATAACATCAACAACAGTGCCCCTGGCCCTAACGTCGGCCCTAATGGTGAAGAGTATGAAAACTATGATGAGCTGGTGGCCAAGTCCCTTCTCAACCTGGGGAAGATCGCAGAGGACGCCGCCTACCAGGCCATGACCGAGTCAGAGATGAACAGCA
Source organism: Salmo trutta (assembly GCF_901001165.1). Lineage (NCBI taxonomy): Eukaryota > Metazoa > Chordata > Actinopteri > Salmoniformes > Salmonidae > Salmo > Salmo trutta. Next base: position 8,766,709 of record NC_042991.1, read on the forward strand.
ACTCCTCCAACAGTGCCGGCGAGGACGATGATGATGAGGATGAAGATGAAGAGGGTAACGAGCGCGGCGGGGGCAGGAAGGGCAAGCTGAGCGTGGATCTGGACAGCGACGTGGTCAGGGAGACGGTGGATTCACTCAAGCTGTTGGCGCAGGGCCACGGCGCTGTGCTCCCCGACGACAGCTACCCAGAAGGCACCGGTTTGGAGGATGGTAGGCATCCCAATGGGCGACCCCACCACCATGGCGTCAGGGGTCAGGCTGAGGAGAGCGAGGAGGAGGTGTGCCTCAGCAGTCTGGAGTGTCTGAGGAACCAGTGCTTCGACCTGGCCCGCAAGCTGAGCGAGACGTCGCCTTCCGACCGCCTTGGACACCCCGGCCTGCAACACCACCAGGCCCATCAGAACCACCACCCTAACCAGTCCCACCACCACCTGCAGCATCAAACCGGCCACCACCACCACCAGGCTCAGCACCAGCCTCCGGCTCAGGCCCACCACCTGCCCAGGTACGAGAGCTGCCAGGAGGGCCAGCAGCCAGACGAGCGTGGGTCCCTGGAGCGCAGCTACTCGGACATGGTCAACCTGATGAAGCTGGAGGAGCAGCTGAGCCCGGCCTCCAGGGGGGGCTACTCGGCCAGCTGCCACCAGGATGGGGACGAGGACACCACGTCGGTGGCCTCGGACCGCTCGGACGAGGCCTTCGACATGACCAAAGGCAACCTGTCCCTGCTGGAGAAGGCCATCGCCATGGAGTCAGAGCGAGCCAAGGTCATGAGGGACCGCATGGCCTCGGAGGGACATCATATGGTGGCCCGAAGGGACAATCATCATCACCACCACCACGGCGAGCACAGCCCCAGACAGAGCAGTGGGGCGGAGGAGCGCAAGTCCAGAATGCACCACGATGGGTCAAAGAGAGCATACTACCCTAAAGGTAACCACTCCCTGAAAATCTCAACACACCCATTCACGACATGTCAGCTAGTATCCTCACCCTGTTGTGTACAGTATTGATGATCCACACAGTGCTAACTGCATTTCGGTCAAACTGGACCGCCTCTATATTTAATTAACACTCAAAGGCTAACAGGCCCTGGTCTACTGATAGTGTTTCAACAGGCACCAAAAGGCCCCACAGTAACAGACTTACGTAACATCAAGCAGTATAACTGACGTCTTATTTTGCCCATGAATCTAATAACATTGGACGTTTGCTTGACCCCTGCCCAGTAGTTCAGCTCCTCGCTGGGAGTAGACGGACACATTTCCCCTGGCTGGTCTCAGCGCTGCATATCGCAGGGGCAGCAGCAGCATTGACTGCAAGCTTATGTTGTTAAATAGGCCGGCATGCTAACATCAGAGGCTTGGCTTGTCAGGCATGAGTAATGGCAATCTGCAAGGCCCGTTAGGACAGCAAATCTCATCGGCGGGATTCCATCCACGGCCTATTTCTTTTAAATCCACTCTGATACACACCCCCACCGCCTGTGGGAGTGAGTCGTCCCGTCTCTGTGTGTGCATTTATTAACCCATAGAAAGCATCAAAGCAGATCAGTGGGGAGCATTTCAGACAGGGTCATTACGTTAGCATCGGGGAGGGGGGTGGCGGTGCCACATGGCGTTCATGATTGTTGGATTGTGATGCTGTGTTTTGAGTGACATTCCAATGGACACAGTGGATGTTGAACTAAAAGTGAAATACTGCAGATACTGGTCTGCTCTAGTTGAACCAAAGGTGACATTTCAGTAGTTGAAATCCAAAGCCATTTGAAGTCATTTCTCTAGACAATTCTGCCCATTGTTCTAAGTCTCCATCAGTAGCCACAGACCGTTGAATGGCACGATTCAAATCATGCAAACACAATTCAAATGACTATTAATAAGGACCACCCATCGTCGGTTATCACAGATATGTACTGTAATGGTATGTAATTATTTCCATTAGCACAGGAAGCTAGTGTGGGGAATTCTCAAGGAATAGGATTAGTATGCATAATTTCAGTCTCGAGAACATATAGCTGGCTATACTATGTGTATAAGGCTCTGGTAGGACCCTACAGATCTGTCGACATGCTATTTGTTTTTTCCAAAGGCCATAATAACATTATAAAAATCTATCCTCAATGAATCCTTTTAAATTCAAAGTCTTCACCATCAAAGGAAGGGACTATGGCCTTTTTTTCTAATGTTGCCATGGGGTCGGGTCTACTGATTAGTATTTCAGAATAAAAACATTTTGGGAGAATGCTCATACACACAGTCTGTGCTCAACGTGGTTGGGTTTGTGCCTTGTCCTTGGGGGCACCATTGACGATTGGTGGAGATGGGGGCGATAGCGAGCTCCAGATATACATACGGGAGAACTGCTGATAAGCCAGTTTCACACAGGCTTAGTCATTCTGTGTTATCGCCACAGCGAGTGTACATTTTTTATGAAATATGAAATTGCATTTCTGGGGTGTTGGGATTGAACAATTGCACCAATTTTCCTATGTGAGAGTGTGGGGGGGGGGGGCTTGCAATTACATGTTAAACAGGTGAGAGTAGTCTGCACTCTTAGAAAAAAAGGTTTTCAAAGGGTTCTTCGGCTGTCTTCCAGGTAGAACCCTTTTTGGTTCCTGGTAGAACCCGTTTGGGTTCCATGTAGAACCCTCTGTGGAAAGGGTTCTACATGGAACCCAAAGGGATCTACCTGGAACCAAAAAGGGTTATTTAAGGGTTGTCCTATGGGGACAGCCGAAGAACCCTTTTAGGTTCTAGATAGCACCTTTTTTTCCAAGTGTTTGCTTCTTACCACCTCCTAACTACTAGGGCCAATTTGGGGGGATAATACTGTTAAAAACCGATATGAATTTATCACACTCTAAATGCAGTAAATTAAACAACAGTGTAATGGGTCATTCCATTATTAGAGGTGACATACTGTAGTACCCTGGATGCAATGCTCACCTAGATAGTGAGATGACTTTTTAAACCCCCAATATTGTTCTTCTTGGTAGATTCTGCAAGGGGGGACAAGAAGGAGAGTAAGTGTCCGACCCCGGGCTGCGATGGGACAGGCCACGTCACAGGTCTCTACCCCCACCACAGGAGCCTGTCAGGCTGCCCCCACAAGGACAGGGTGCCACCAGAGAGTAAGTCCCATTGAAAACGTCTTACGTCCTGCTTGGGGAGATTGGATTGAGCATTGCCCTCCCATCGCCTGCATTTTTCAGTTGGATCTCATTTTCTGTTGAGTTTCTGGGTAACTCTTTTCCAAGAATTGCCCTTCAATGGTTCTTGTGTTGGGTTGACACATGAGGTCGTCTTCCGATCAGCATGGGGCCGCGCTCACTTTCTTTACTTTCACCCTGCTTGATCACTGCTCATGCCTGCATGCAAAGTAATGTCTCCTCCATAGATCAGATACCTAATGGCATGCACATCACTTTGTGAGACTACTTATGTTGACCAGACGTACCTCTAATTCTGCTTCAGTAAAGGACATAACGCACTGTGTAACATTAATTAGTACAGCTAACGTCTGCCTAGATACCGTTTTCAATCTGGTTGGTCTATCAAGATTCTGCCGAATGACGAACTACATGCCCGACTACCTCTGAATGCCGCTTGATTGAACCCATTCTTTTTCTGCTGCCTGCATGAGCATCAACGTTACCTTTTAACAGTGCATGCCACTTTCTCTGCTCACGACCTAATAATAGTTGAACAATAACCACTGACTCTGGGTGCTCCTAACCCCTTGCTGTCTCTCACCTCTCCCCGTCTGTCCTAAGTTCTTGCAATGTATGAAAATGTTCTAAAGTGCCCTACTCCTGGCTGCTCGGGGCGTGGCCATGTCAATAGCAACAGGAACTCCCACCGCAGGTGAGTGGCTGGCAACTAGACAGAGCATGCACTGGGAGAGAAAATAAGAAATAAAATAGTGGAATCAATGTATAGTCTGATAGAACATAATAATAAAAATGGTATCTCTATCCAAGATCTAAGAAAGACAAAAAAGGGTTCAAAACTGGTATATGTGGGGGTGCCATAGGAGTCTAGGTACGGTGTGTCTCAGGGTCAGGAATCTATTGTCAGCAGGTACAGTACCTTCAGTATTCACACCCCTTGACGTTTTACACATTTTGTTGTGTTACAGCCTGAATTGAGACTTTGTGTCACTGATCTAGACACAATACCCCATAATGTCAAAGTGTAATTATTTTATTTGTATTTTTTTACTAATCAATTAGAAATGAAAAGCCTAAATAAGTATAGGAGGAAAAATTGTCACATAATAAGTTGTATGGACTCACTCTGTGTGCAATAATAGTGGTTTTTGAATGACTACCCCATCTCTGTACCACACACATAAAATGTTCAGTCGAGAAGTGAATTTGAAGCATTTTTTATTCTGTACAGGCTTCCTTCTTTTCTCTCTGTCAATTAGGTTAGTATTGTGGCGTAACTACAATGTTGTTGATCCATCCTCAGTTTTCTCCTATCACAGTCATTAAACTAACTGTAACTATTTTAAAGTGACCATTGGCCTCATTGTGAAATGACTAAGCGGTTTCCTTCCTCTCCGGCAACTGACTTAGGAAGGACGCCTGTATCTTTGAAGTGACTGGGTATATTGATCCAAAATGTAATTAATTCACTGCTCGACTGAGGGACCTTACAGATAATTGTATGTGTGTGGTCTTTTCATTTGTTATTCATTTGTAAACATTTCGAAAAACATAATTCCACTTTTATGTTATGGGATATCATGTGTGCCTACGCAGTGCCAGTGACATTTTTTATATTTTTTTATTCAGTCTGTAGCACAACAAAATGTGGAAAAAGTCAAGGGTTGTGAATACATTCTAAAGGCACTGTACATTCTGTAGGTACGCAGACAATATCACACACAAGGCATACACTATGAATACACACACACACACACAAGCACGCACACAAACACACACCTCCCTCTCCACCCGCAGTTGCTGTAGGCCATGTTATATAGAACACATCTTGTGGGACTGGCACACACACACTGTGTAGTCATTAGGAGTATTGGGGAGCAGTGCATAACAAAATGGAGAAAAAAATTTGACATGTATAGCTTTTGTGTCTCTCGTTTCTCTCCTCCTCGCTGTTGTCATGGAAACTATGATACTGACAGCAGTCCTTCTGTCAGGTTGTCACATGGTCCTCACAGATTTCTCTGACACTTTGAAATGCGTGTGTCTGTATGCGAGTGTGTGTGTGTGTTACGGGGCTGGCCGTATAACATTTTTATTTCACGCGTGGATATGAAATGATTAGGAGATGCCCCCGGCACCACATTCGTCTCACACACAAAAGCAGCGACGGTTTGTTTGTGAGAACAACTGATTTGTATGTGTATGAACAGCCTGGTCTCATAAACTAGACGTAACATAGTAAACATAAATCAAATCAAATTAGTATGATATGTTACGTTTGGTATGGTTACACAAGACAGAAGGTTACTTAAGGCAAAAACTATAGTAGGATGGTTGGTCGTGCCGGATGGGTAGGCGTATAACGCAAACGTCTAGCAACCCAAAGGTTGCGTGTTCAATTCTGATCACAGATAACTTTAGCATTGTACCTAATTAGCAACTTTGCAATTACTTACTACTTTTTAGCTACTTTGCAACTACTTAGCATGTTAGCTAACCCTTTCCCTAACCCTAACCTTTACCCGTTAACCTAACTCCTAATCTTAACCCTAACTTTAACCCCTAACCTTTAGCCAGCTAACATTAGCACCTAGCTAATGTTAGCATTGGCCACCTAGCTAACGTTAGCCACAACAAATTGGAATTCGTAACATAATGTACAAATTGCAATTCTTAACATATTGTACCAATTGGAATCCGTAACATATCATATAAAATGGATGCTGGACATCCACTAATTAATACATACCATACAAAACTTAACATATCATACTGGTTGGAGTGTCCCGGTTTTACAATTACTATGTTTACTATGTCTACCACTGAGTCCAGGTTCGTTTGAAAAAAATACTGTCATATACTGTAAGAGGTGCAAATGTGAGGGAGAAAGGGGAATAAAACAAGGAGAAAATAGAGGATGAGGAAGCGAGAGGGGGAGAGGTGATAGGGGAAAAGATGAGGCTGAACAGTAGCTGGCATTGTGGTGAATCAGTTCTCCCCACTGTGCCTACCCAGAATGCCGGAAAAGACTGAGGTAAATAGCTAAGAGGATCTCTCTGAAGCTCAGCAGCCCCTCTTGCCCAGGCAGCCAATAACATGTATCTGCAAAGCTCCGGCTTTGCAATTAAGAACTAGGCCATCGAAAATACATAATTCATACATGGGGCCCCATCGTATAGCAAAAGATTTGCAATTCTGTTTAAATCAAAGCCAAATTTAGTTGATTGACTGGATGTGTCTGTTATCAGTGAGGCAGACTGTGTGTCTGTGTGTGTGTGTGTGTGTGTGTGTGTGTGTGTGTGTGTGTGTGTGTGTGTGTGTGTGTGTGTGTGTGTGTGTGTGTGTTTGCTTGCATACGTACATGCATGCGTATGCGTGTGCATGTGTGTGCGTGCTCTGGCCAATTAGGCCTCACTCTGTTTTGTGAATGCTGTTGCAGTCTCTCGGGGTGCCCCATCGCTGCTGCAGAGAAGATGGTTAAAGTCCAGGAGAAGCACATCCCATGTGACGGGGGCCCCAAGTCCAACCAGGCTTCAGACCGTGTGCTGAGGTACTCACTCACACCCTCATCACATGACCACCACTCCCCCAGCCTCCCCGCTCATCCCAGTGCATTCCTGGTAGCCGTGAATGTATCCTCTGACCTGCATCAATCTCTCATACCTCATATAGACGTAGAAAGGGAGAACATACGGTAACATCATGTACATTCTACGTACAATAGACAGGACATAGCCGACCGTAGTAGCTCTCATGATTTTGCTCTTACAAATGACGTCCCCCTAGTGGTTCAGTGAGGAATTACACCATGCAGTCAGACAGTCAGACCGCTCTCACCGCGTGTACACAAACACCGCCCCCCTGTCCATGGTTATCTTCCAGGCCAATGTGCTTTGTGAAACAGCTGGAGATCCCACAGTACGGTTACAAAAATAACGTCTCCACCAGCACGCCGCGCTCCAACCTGGCCAAGGAGCTGGAGAAGTACTCCAAGACCAGCTTCGACTACGGCCAAGGCTACGACAGCCAGCAACACATCTACGGTGGGGGGAAGAGAGGCCTGGTTCCCAAGCCCCAAGGACGGGACTTCTCATCTAAGGGATATGATGGTAGGGGATGACTGCCTATGCACTCTCATGTATGCACGCACACACACACACACACATGCAAGCACGCATGTTGGCACACGCATGCAGGCGCACACACACATGCACAAACACAGACAGGAACACAAACATTACTCCCAGGTTCTAGATCACTGCTAAGACAATGAGGTAAATGTGTTGAATAACTCTATGCAACACATATACAATGCAAAGAAACGATTGAAATGTCTATTCCTAAAACCCCATTTTTGAGGCTATATTTAATTTCCATCCATTTGATACTGCATGGCATAGTTCATATTAGATGGAACAACCCCATTCCGGATTGTAGATAAATATAGAACACAGCCCATTTCCTTGGCCCTGATGCATTTTCAAGCTGCTGGATGCAAGGTTTTTCTCTCCCTGTAGCGTGGAGAGATGCTTTTAGGGCAGGTTTCTGGTTTCCCCCGCTCGCTCACACACTCTGCTGCCTACAAACCCTTACTGTGAAGCCCGTATTCACTTGTCGCACCGCTCCCATCCCTCTCGCTCGCGCTCTCTCTCTCTCCCTCCTAGCGCTCTCCTCGCGCTCTCCATCTCTGTCTCCCTCGCCTCGTTCTCCAACCAAGCGCACAATCATTTGCTCTGACACAGCATACACCGTGGAGCAAACCATCCACTGGAAGACTTCTCTGTAGGTGTTAGAAATTATCAATCTACCTATCTTTCTATCTATATCTATATATACAGAATGTGTGTATATATATATATATATATAGATATATTCTTTACATTTTTCTATATTTCATGTCTTCTATACATCTCTGAATTTTTTTAAATTGACGGGGCCAAAATCTGGCCTTCGCCGTCATTGTGTGTGACTTTATCTGTGTACTGTATGTGTGTGTGGGTGTGTGTGTGCATGGATGATGTCTTGTCCCTGATGGCTGCACTGTATGTGTATACCGTATGTGTGTCTATATGTCTGTGTATGATCTGTATGGTGTGCTCCCTCCCTGCAGCCAAGCGCTACTGTAAGAGCCCAGCCAGCAGCACGACGAGCAGCTACGCTCCCAGCAGCAGCAGTCTGAGCTGCGGAGGGGGAGGGGGCGGCAGCAGCGCCAGCAGCACCTGCAGCAAAAGCAGCTTCGACTATACACACGACATGGAGGCTGCCCACATGGCCGCCACGGCCATCCTCAACCTGTCCACGCGCTGCAGGGAGATGCCCCACGGCCTGGGAGGCAAGCCCCAGGATCTCCTCTCCCAGGTAGGGAGGACTACGCCCCAGACTCATGCTCACACTCACCCGGCAGGCTCCAGCTCCGCCTCTGGGGCGTTGCGTAGCTCTCTCTTGCTTTTTCTCTCTCTCTCTCTCTCTCTCTCTCTCTCTCTCTCTCTCTCTCTCTCTCGCTCTCTGTCCAACATCCCTTCTCTCTCTTTATCTCTCTTTCTCTGAGCCTTTCGTCCCTTCACTCACTCTGTCTTTCCGCCCTCCTTTTCTGTCCCTCTTTCTCCCTCACTGCTCTCGCTCTCTTTCTCCACCCCTATCTTTCTCCCTTTCAGTCTATTTATTTCCCCTATCTTTCTCCCTTTCAGTCTATTTATTTCTCTTATCTTTCTCCCTTTCAGTCTATTTATTTCCCCTATCTTTCTCCCTTTCAGTCTATTTATTTCCCCTATCTTTCTCCCTTTCAGTCTATTTATTTCTCTTATCTTTCTCCCTTTCAGTCTATTTATTTCCCCTATCTTTCTCCCTTTCAGTCTATTTATTTCCCCTATCTATCTCCCTTTCAGTCTATTTATTTCCCCTATCTTTCTCCCTTTCAGTCTATTTATTTCCCCTATCTTTCTCCCTTTCAGTCTATTTATTTCCCCTATCTTTCTCCCTTTCAGTCTATTTATTTCCCCTATCTTTCTCCCTTTCAGTCTATTTATTTCCCCTATCTATCTCCCTTTCAGTCTATTTATTTCCCCTATCTTTCTCCCTTTCAGTCTATTTATTTCCCCTATCTATCTCCCTTTCAGTCTATTTATTTCCCCTATCTTTCTCCCTTTCAGTCTATTTATTTCCCCTATCTATCTCCCTTTCAGTCTATTTATTTCCCCTATCTATCTCCCTTTCAGTCTATTTATTTCCCCTATCTTTCTCCCTTTCAGTCTATTTATTTCTCTTATCTTTGCTGCTTTCTTTATTGCTCTTTCAATCTATCAGCCTACATTTGCATTATGTCTCTGACAAAATAGGGATATTATATCTTCCTTACTGCCACCCTGAGTCAGTTCTAGTGAAAAGTGGGCCCTTGTCTGAGTCAGTCAACAATGAGTCAGAGGCCTCCTCCACAAGGTTAGGTGTCAGAGGCTTTTCTATACCATATTATTTAGGCTTTGCTGCTTTGCTTATTACAGAATAATGCAGTCGGGCCTGGCGTCCTGTGATTCTGTGTGCGGCACATTCATTACATTATGGGGTACAGCCTGCTCTAAAGAGCGACCAATTTGGCAAAATATTTTGCTGTTTGACCTGGAGTTTTAATTTGGGATCACCCTGGAAGAAAAAATCCTAAATATATACAGTATATATATATTTTACATTCACAAACCATGTCGTGGGCCATTCTAAAACGACTTGCGGGCCGCATTTGTTTTACACCTTGTTCAGTCATGTTTGTTACCTCATTAAATAGCTAGCTAACAACCTGGTAACTTTCCAGTATGTCCAAACATTTGGGGACACAGAAAGAAAGGAAAGGGGATAGCTTCTTGAGGAGATCAATAGTCATAGCAATGAATACAAGTCAGATATCTTGCATGTCATCATCACAAACTTGACATTCTTAAAGAGACAGTGCACAATATTCAATGCAATGCATCTCAATAGGAAAATAGTGCTTTTACACAATGTAGAAACCTAATATTCCACGAATGACTTTTTAATTTCAATGACAAGTATTTGTATCAACATTTTAGCTTTCTTTATATCAACAAATGTATTTACATGGTTACAATTTTTTTTTATTCTAGGGCACAACATGTACTTCAGAAGTAACTAGAATTCACATAGGATATATCTCAGTAGATGGAATAAAACCGTATTTTCTGGTGCTCCTAAATTTGATGTTATGCTACCAATGGTACACTGGTGCTGCCAATATATATTTTTTAATTTAGAGCCCCGGTGCAGGGCAAGCACAGCCATGAGAGCAGTATAGTATCTAACACTGTGAGACAAAGAGATGCATTGGGCGCGGTGGACTGGAGCCCTTGGCTTTTTAAGACAGCCTGGAATGGATCAATGAGCGTTTCAGTTGCCGCGCTCTCTCTCTCGCTCTCACACTCCCTCTCTCGGTCTCTTTCTAGTAATCATGCCCCCTGTGCAGAGGCAAGAGAGAGTGACCTCTCTGTGAGGACATGGTCTTGCTCTGGCGCAGTCTGTCTCTGTGTGCACCATCGTCATCATCATCATCATCATCAGAGCGCCGCGGGGATATTCCCTGTGTTGTACATTAATCTCCTCTCCACCACAGTGCGGGCTGCAGAGTGGGCCAAAGAGGAGGAGTAATTAGTCTCTCCCTCGCTTTCTCTCTCTGCTTCTTTCCCTCTATCAACCCTCTCCATTCTCTCTCTCTCCTCTTTACCTCCTACAATCTATTTATCGTGCTCCCTTGCTCTCTTCTCCTTCTCATCTTTCTTTATTCTATTTACCTTTCTCTCCCCCTTCTCTCTTGATCCCTCCCTCCATCCCTCCCTCTCTCTGAAAGAGTCCTGATGGGGACGTGGATGACAACAGTACCCTGGACCTGAGTGTGAGCCGTGGGCAGCCTGGGGGTCCTGAGGGGAGTGGCACGGTGCTGACGCCCCTGCAGCCCATGTCCCCCCAGCGGCAGGCCCTGCTAAACAGCAGCCGCTGCTACCAGATGAGTGAGGCCGACTGCTGGGACCTGCCCGTGGATTACACCAAGATCAAGCGCATCACTGACGATGATCACAAAGAGGTATGGGGAAGGGCCGCAGCATTATGGGTAATGTAGTTATGGGGTAATGTGTTTTTTTGTGTTCAAAATTGAAATCTATTGAACAGAATAGTCCTCTATTATATTCCAATGGTCTCTTGCAGTGGAGGCAATTTTCAAAGGTGGCTTATCCAGAAAATATTTTACTCCCTGCGAGTGTTCAATATTCCTTAATGAGCCATAGACTGGCAGCACACAGGTAATGGTGATTTGATTTGGGGGGTATCCAGTATCCACTGATAGTCTTTCACTGACATCTAGTTGATCCTACCGGTACTGCATTGACTCAATGAGTGAATCTCAATTGTTTTCCTTGATACCTCACATCCTCCCTCATCGTCTCCTTCCCAAAGCACATTGGAGCAGAAGATCTGAGGTTGCTCCCCTCTGAGAAGGAGGAAAGGAAAGAGGAGAAGTGGAATCAAGGAAATACATTTGAGATTCACCCACTGACTGATTGACACACACAATTGTGGATTCATGGTTTGTGAGATACATTAAGGCTCAGCAGCATTATATAGTTAGTGCCTGATAGATCATCTTTACACGTTGCACTTTGAATCTCTGATATTACACAAAGCATGCAGTAAATCGATACACTCGCAACGTCAGATTAAAAAGCTTGAAGTTGAAGGGGTGTAGTCGTAACCGTAATTGGGCTCGCTAATAAGGCATGGATGAAACCTTTTCAGGGGGGCAGGAGCATTGAGATTGAGGGGAGAGGGGAGAGGGTTTCTTCGGGATGCTTGATACCAAGAAATTGGATCTTGCTGAGCAATTGAAAAAATTGGGATATGAGATGTGTGGGATGTGAATATGAGTATTAATTGTAATCGTGTACTAATTGAAAAATGTAGGATGTGTGAATATGCCAATGTTATGGTCATAGGCTACATGATGACATGATGTAGTCTTCCTTTTTTTCATCCCTCCACCAGGTCGATGACCTGGACCCATTCCAGGACCTTCTGGATGAGCAGCACTATGGAGGGGACGTGACCATGCCCAGCCCCAAACACAAGTACTCTGCCTGCAAGGAGGGCAAGAAGGAACTCATCACGTAAGACCAAAACAAGCTTATTTTGTCATCCCGTTTTTACTACTTGACATTCATTATACCCTCGTTAGCTAGTGATCACTTTCCACATCTGACGTTATCATTGTATGGCTGTGTGTTCTCTAGTCTCTCAAACTGCCAGTTAGCTGACAAAAGCATCCGCAGTATGATGACAACCAATGCCCAAGACCTCAAGTAAGCATAACCCTATTTCTCCAGTGTCTCTGATAGACAATTGTGCATTCTATATTTTAGTCTTTACGTAGCCTAGCAGACCAATAGCCGGATAAGTGTTGATGCTGTCAGCTTTGGTATTACCCTATCCCCTGTAGTCACTCTCCTTGTCCCCTCTGTCCCAGGTGTCCCACTCCGGCATGTGACGGATCTGGACACATCACTGGGAACTACGCCTCGCACAGGAGGTAGCTTGCAACCCATCATAATGACAAAAAGCCACGTAGTATATTCAGCAGCCCCAAACATTTCAGATTGTAGAAGACAGTGATGCATAGATACATATATAGTATATTACCTATTTTGTAGTGCGTACCTGACAGTTGTATTGGTGTGTGGATTGTTTAGACTTCTCTATTTTCAGTTTCACTGAGCTCTGATAGTCATTTGTTACCGTATATGCGTGTACACTACCGTTCAAAAGTTTGGGGTCACTTAGAAATGTCCTTGTTTTTGAAAGAAAAGCACTAGTTTGAGAAACAGACGCCTCACAAGTCCTCAACTGGCAGCTTCATTAAATAGTACCCGCAAAACACCAGTCTCAACGTCAACAGTGAAGAGGCGACTCCAGGATGCTGGCCTTCTAGGCAGAGTTGCAAAGAAAAAGCCATATCTCAGACTGGCCAATAAAAATAAAAGATTAAGATGGGCAAAAGAACACAGACACTGGACAGAGGAACTCTGCCTAGAAGGCCAGCATCCCGGAGTCGCCTCTTCACTGTTGACGTTGAGACTGGTGTTTTGCGGGTACTATTTAATGAAGCTGCCAGTTGAGGACTTGTCAGGCTTCTGTTTCTCAAACTAGACACTCTAATGTACTTGTCCTCTTGCTCAGTTGTGCACCGTGGCCTCCCACTCCTCTCTCTATTCTGGTTAGAGCCCGTTTGCGGTGTTCTGTGAATGGAGTAGTACACAGCGTTGTTTGAGATCTTCAGTTTCTTGGCAATTTCTCGCATGGAATAGCCTTCATTTCTCAGAACAAGAATAGACTGACGAGTTTCAGAAGAAAGTTATTTGTTTCTGGACATTTTGAGCCTGTAATCAAACCAACAAATGCTGATGCTCCAGATACTCCACTAGTCTAAAGAAGGTCAGTTGTATTGCTTCTTTAATCAGGACAACAGTTTTCAGCTGTGCTAACATAATTGCAAAAGGGTTTTCTAATGATCAATTAGCCTTTTAAAATGATAAACTTGGATTAGCTAACACAACGTGCCATTAGAACACAGGAGTGATGGTTGCTGATAATGGGCCTCTGTACGCCTATGTAGATATTCCATTAAAAATCAGCCATTTCCAGCTACAATAGTCATTTACAACATGAACAATGTCTACACTGTATTTCTGATTAATTTGATGTTATTTGAATCGACAAAAAAATTTGCTTTTCTTTCAAAAACAAGTGACCACAAACTTTTGAACAGTAGTGTATTTGTATAGGTTACATGGTATGTCTTGAAATCATCTGATACCAACTTTACAGAGCTATCATTCTGAGATGTGATTTGTCTTTTGATGAACTGCAAATGCACTGATGTTGTACTCATACTCTTAAGATGGTAGTGAACTGCACAAGACCTTTCCCCTCTAGTCTGTCAGGCTGTCCACGGGCGAAGAAGAGCGGGATCAAGATACTGCACAGCAAGGAGGACAAGGACGACCAGGAGCCAATTAGGTGATGGTTGGAACGGATAGTAGTATAGCATCTTGGTAAATTTGTCAACATACAGATGTAGGATCTTAATTTGAGCCAGTTTGCTACAGCAGGAAAATAATCCTGCAGCAACAGGAAATGTGAGTTATTATGCAGATTATAATTAATGGACATTTTTTGCAGGGTTTAATACATTTTTCACAAGGGCAAATCAAGTCTGACATTTTAAAGTGAAAAGTACAAACTTTAGAAGCCTTTTTAAAACTTGAATACACTGCAAACTTGCATTTCCTGCCATGCAGGAAAATTCTCAGCAACAAAAGAGTGAGCAAATTAAGATCATACATCTGTATTCTCTTGAAGTCATAGTCATGCATTTCACCTCAGATTCTCTACAGCCAGTGTAGTACACCTAGTGGGTACAGTACAGTAAAGGTTACCTTTCCACCACTTAAGGAATGCCATAATGTTAAACGCATATGACCTTGCCACGAATCATCTAAAGTTCACTGTGTGTCCTTTCACCAATCACCTCCCAATCTCTGCACAGCTGTTGCTGCCACCTCTATCCCTGCGAGGTTCACTGGATGTACTATCATCATTAACATTGCAATCATAATTAACACTGACCTCTCCACTGCCGGGGTGGAGCGGCCCGCAGACGCACTGTGCTAATTCTAATCAGCCCAAATGTCACTCTGAAGGACAATGTAGAACCACGGGTAAATGTCTATAAACCGGAGACAGTTTTCATTAGAGGAGCTAATCTTTTTCTAGTTGTCTTTGTATTGTGTGGATGACATTTACCAGGGACAGGTGTGCTGCAAGTGAGGAGAGCGAGGTCGTGACCTGACTGACCTTTGTGACACCTTCTCTCCGCAGGTGTCCAGTCCCAGGCTGTGATGGACAGGGTCACGTGACGGGGAAATACGCATCTCACCGCAGCGCGTCGGGCTGCCCCCTGGCGGCCAAGCGGCAGAAGGATGGCTACGTCAACGGCTCCCAGTTTGCATGGAAGTCCGGGAAGACAGACGGCATGTCGTGCCCGACCCCGGGCTGCGATGGATCAGGACATGTCAGCGGGAGCTTCCTGACCCATCGGAGGTGGGTGGCGCTCTGCATGGCTCTGGTGTAGATGAGCAACTGTGTCTAAATGTAACCAAGTATTGGATCAATAATGTCAATTATGGTTGAGACCAGCAGGGCTGGAGTCATATGATTTTATTCACCAGTAGTGTATATGCCTTTTTTCCTCAGTCTCTCCGGTTGCCCCCGTGCCACCTCAGCCATGAAGAAAGCCAGAATGACTGGGGTAGAAATGTTAACAATCAAGCAACGGGCAAGCAAAGGTAATAACCAGGCACAAATACCAGTCAGAATGCCCCTTGACTATGCCACTTCCTGGTTTTATCAAAACATATTCAAGCTGAATCCACAGTGCATTTTATGTTTCCCCTTTTCTAGGAATAGAAAATGACGAGGACATCAAACAGCTGGATACAGAAATCAAAGATCTAAACGAATCAAACAATCAAGTGGAATCAGACATGATTAAACTTAGGACACAAGTAAGATTCATGCATTACTTAATCGAGATTCATTCATTAATTATTATAGGGCAGTCGGTCATGCTGAGTTTGGGCAAATATTGGACTAAAGCTTAGATCAAACGCATTTAACTTGATTTTGATGTTTCATCCCCCCAAGTAACTGTGATATGACTAGCACAGTACATTTCTAAGGATCTATAAGAAGTCCCTCAGTTGTTAGACAGAACCCTCTGTTGTCAGTTGTCAAACAGTCAGTCACTCTGGTTCATCAACTTCAATGCACTTCTTTCTCTCCTTTCCCAGATCACGACTATGGAGACTAACCTGAAGTCCATAGAGGAGGAGAACAAAGTTATTGAGCAGCAGAATGATTCCCTGCTGCACGAGCTAGCCAACCTCAGCCAGTCTCTCATCAACAGCTTAGCTAATATCCAGCTCCCGCATATGGTAAGTACCATCACAACTTAGCCTGCAACAGTTACTGTCGGACAAGCACTGTAGCACGTCGAACTAAGATGCCGTAGGAATCAAGAATGGGTTTATGGGGAAATAGGAGGTGGGGTTAGGTAAAAAAGCTATGTTGAAAGCATGCCAATTTGACGTTCCATGATTGCAAGTGTTGAAACCCAGGGCCATTTGGAGTAAATTAGTCAACGTAACATGAGTGAAAACAAGACATGGTCATATCATGGTAGTGGCTTATTCCACTCATTCTACCAAATTGGATATGTTTATTTCCATATTGATTGTTTGTTGATGCCATTTAAACAGAACACATCAAGAATTCAACAAAAAAAAAGACATCTCTTACCTTGTTATGTGCTTGACAAATCATTGCAACACAAGGGCCGACTGCAATGACACAGTTGGGTTGTTTCATCTGCTGCTTTCTGTTTGTCACTTGTTTTCTCAGCAGTTCATATGCTTCTGTGCTACAACACTTCCTTTAACAGACTAATAATCTAATCTAATAATCCCCCCCCCCCCCAACACACACACACACACACACACCCCTGCTTGGTTTCAGTTGAAAAATAAACCATGGCTGCCTTGACGTGTCATGTGCCTGCATTATCCAATTACAGCTCTTGCGTATGAATAAGAACAGGGCTGATTGGATATTGCTTGATTTAAAATGCGCCAAAGTTGCTTAGTAATAAATGAAATCTCTCCCTCTGAATATGGCTCCCTGTTGTCCAACCATTAATGTGAGGGGATCCCGTTTTAGTAGGGTTATAAAGCATTTTGCTAGCCTGGAACCATTTCTGTTTGTGTTATAGCCAACCGCTATAGTCATTGTTATGCCAAACGTTCTGAAAATAACTATTAGCAAGAGAGCACAAAAATATCTGCGACCAGGCTAGAATTTTGCTCCCTTTTGTACAGCAGGCTAATAGAATTATATCTATCTCTATTCTCTTCACACCTCTTCCTGTAGAAACCGATGCCACAGAAAGAGGCCCCAGTTAAACATAGCTGCTGTTTACAGATGCCCCACAGAGTAAGAGACTCCTTTTCATAGTCTAATTATTATCCGTTTCTTCTGCACTATCATCTCCTCCCTTAAGTCTTCCTCCTATACTCGTGAACACTCTCTGTGGTGTTTATGCATCACAATTGTCCATACATGTTGCTGCGTTATACTACGATTCAATGGTTTGGTCATATTTAGAGAGACGTTTTGTGGCTTCTTAGAAGAATTTTGTTGCTGACAAGGAAGTGGTCGTGATGGAGTAACACCACGAGCCATATTTACACAGTTATAACACAGTCACAGTCAAGGAAGCGAGTATGTTCAGTCTGCTATTGCATATTCAATGTCTGTCTGTCTGCCTGCCTGCCTGCCTGCCTGCCTGCCTGCCTGCCTGCCTGCCTGCCTGTCTGTCTGTCTGTCTGTCTGTCTGTCTGTCTGTCTGTCTGTCTGTCTGTCTGTCTGTCTGTCTGCTCATGCTACTGTTACAGTGTGTGCACCTACCTGAGAAATGGCTCCCACAACTCCTACATCTCACTTGCTGCACACATTACATTAGTTTACTTATGTGATGTCAGTCATCATTTTGTCTCCATGAGATAAGCATCAACCATCATGCCTTCTATGAGTTGCTCAAATCAATCTACACTGACTTTGCATGTTTTGGAGCTGCATTAGATCAACTGTAGTGTACATAGGACTATGTAAATGGTTTCATTTTATGAAATTGATGAAGTATTGTATACACTTAGTACATCCCTAGTGACCATACTGTCCTTAGAATGTTTGCAGCTGTCAGTGTCCTTCCCTAAACAATTTCTCTTCCCTCCTTTCCCTTCTCTTTGAAAGAAAATGAATTGATCATCAATATGAAATCCGACTGAATCTGATTGCGTATGTACCATTTTCCTCATTGGAGTCTTTTCCCCCCTCACAGGAGCCAATGAATGAACAAAACTTTGATAGTTATGTGAATACTTTGACAGATATGTACACCCATCAGGACCAATACCAGAGTCCAGAGAACAAGGCCCTATTGGAGAACATCAAACAAGCGGTGCAAGGCATCCAAGTGTAGTAGCCTATCTACCTGCCAAAAAGGCACTGTCCGAGGCTAAATCAAATGATGTTAAAGCGACAAAAAAGGGTCAAAAGAGAGAATGGATCAGGATTTTTTTTGCTGCTGTAAATTACCATCATGTTTCTTTTATCACACTGTTATGCTCTGAGCTCCATGGTTTTGATATTTTTGCCTTGCTTTAAAAATAGTTCTCAATGGCAAAAGTTTAAAAGGACATACACGTTTTGTACATTTTCATATGACCTAATATAACGCTGTGTACTGTTTATAGCTGCTAATGTATGCACATTTTTGTGTGTATGTATTTATTAATTGTAAGCTTGTTTCATTCATTATTTGAACGCTTATTGATAAAAAGGACTAAGCTGAGTCCCATGGGTCGGGAGCCAGATGAGGGCAATGTGAGGAGCAATCATTTTTAGATAAGCGTTTCTTTTTGTGATTTAATAGAATACAAAAAAATACATTTGGTGTGAAGATTGTTTAATGGTTGTAAATGTATCGATTTTTGTAACAATGTTTGAAAAAACTCTTTGTCTTCGGTGGTTTGTGTGGAGACTAATAATAATGTCTATGTTTAAATAAAGTACGAGAAGAAACTATGTATAAATATGACAAATTTCAAACATCATGAGACGGAAACTAAGTGGTGCAACTCCCATCATCTAGAATGGACTGTACTTCATTAAGTTAGAAATAAAAAGTCTTAGTAATCTGTGCTGTTAAACTATTTCCATTTCAAACACAGAGCGGGATGACCAATGGCTATGGGAAATGTAGGAGACAATCTAGCGTTACTAATTTATTTTAATCGTAAACCTTATTGAATAGCTAGTAGGACAACTTATCAGCAATATTGGTATAACAATGATTAAATCACTTGTTTAGATATGGGATGCAATCTATATAGAAAAAAAGTTTGGGTATATGCAATTTCTTATAAATAAAATTAGCAGAGCTGATAAATCTTTTTACTAAATGTAAATGTATTAAGTTTTGTATAAATCTTTTAATACAATCATGTTTTCGGGATTCATCATGCGGCGATCAGTTCCAAAATGAAAGATGGATGAGTTTATGAGTTTCGTTCTCTCATGTTCAATTTTGCACAGGAACACCTTTGTTTTGATGTTTTTATTGAAACTTAAAGAGGTACTTGAAGGGTCAAATTGATGGTCGGAAGTTTTCTAGAAAAGTTATCTTTATAAAGGCTGATTGATGAGCTGGACTTACAGGGTCAATGTCCCCCATTTATCATAGTATATTATTGCACTTGTTCAGTAGAAATGTCTTTGCAATCATGCATAGTATGTGTCTGAGCCACACAACATGACACGAGCTAAAGATTGCTTTTTGATTCTGTCCTAAAAATGGATCTATTGGTAAAAAACTTTATTGATATCTATTATAAAAGCAAAGAATAACGGGAGTGATATTGGTAATAGTGGTCCACGATTTACTAGCGTTTCTATGATTGATGACAATTTCATGAGGAAATTGCTATCCCTTTCTATGGGACACCCTCAATAAATGTTTTCATAGTACTTAAAAACACCATTATAATGCAATGTGAGTGTCAATGTCAGCCCCCTATAATGCCATAACCTTTTAATCATCAGCCAACTGCAACAAATTTACCCTTACATAGTATTTACTTATTAATAATTCCATTTCCTATACAAATTGGCATAACCATGTGACATGCACTTGCTGAAGATGACTCTAATAATGGATTATATGTGTGTTCTTAATACAGTTTATTGTGCATGCACATCATGGGGAGTATGTCCCAATTATATCAATAAATAGAGATCATTATTTTAATTTAAATGACTGTATATGGCAACAGTATCTAAGACGTACTGTCCTTGGAAGTAGCCTAGAGTGTGAAGTCCAGGACTGCGTTTAGACAGGCGGTCCAATTCTGATATTTTTTCAAGTAATTGGTCTTTTGACCAATCACATAGATCTTTTCACGTCAGATCTTTTCGGGAACTGATCTGATTTGTCAAACAACAAATTAGTGAAAGAAATATCACAATTGGGCTGCCTGTCTAAATGCAGCCGCGAGACTTAGAGCTGAGTGAGTCCAAGTTCAACTCAGACATCCCTTCTTGATAGTCAACATGAGGGTGCTATAGGCTTAGCTAGTCATTGACCTGATCTCACACTTCAAAGCATCTCTTTGGACCTCCTACTAGACTTGAGGTCCACATTCCATATGACTCCATATGCCTGTGTCTAAAGCTTTGTGTCTGCAGCTTCTTGCCAATAAAGTAACGCTATAGATAGATCGACAGCTTGTACTATTTTCTTTAGTCAATTATTCTTACTGATACAAAGGAAATGGGAATTTTAAGCACAAATGTCCTACTCACCAACAGTCAGTACATATTGTAATAACAAATGTAAAAGGTTATCTGTGATTATTTACATAGAGAACACTAACATGTCACATGCTAGAGTGCAGAAGAATTTTCATATGAATATTTGTGAATTCATCAATTGATTAAACTGCTACGATTACGATTTATTTCGAGTAATGCTTTGATGAAAGGTTTTTTATACAACATTAATTTCCTTCTATCCTTTCCCCTGTCCCCTCTCTCCCTCTTGCAAACTTTCCAACTTAATTTTGGTACCACATGGCATGATTTTTGTTGATCTTTAATTTTGTATGTTTAAGATCACAAGTTGCTGTGATATTTCATTTGAAATTGTGAAGTTTGTACGATTTTTATCACGCTGGTGTTGACATCTCTTACTCTGAATAAAACTTGTGTTGCAACACTAACTTGTATTGTTTCCTCAAATGATTGCCTCACATATTAATGAAAACACGAGAAGAGAAATAGTCCAAGAGCACAGTTAGCTGCAGAGTCACTGACATGACTTTAACAGAGCCAGCAAGCATCTGTAGTCTATCCTCCTGCCCTGAATGACAACAGAAGAGGAACTATGTTATTGTGAAGTCCAACTACTATGAGAAAAACAACTATGGACAAACAAATGTTAGGGCCAACAAATCAAATCAAATTTTATTTGTCACATACACATGGTTAGCAGATGTTAATGTGAGTGTAGCGAAATGCTTGTGCTTCTAGTTCCGACCGTGCAGTAATATCTAACAAGTAATATAACCTAACAATTCCACAACAACTACCTTATACACACAAGTGTAAAGGAATGAATACGAATATGTACATAAAAATATATGAATGAGTGATAGCCGAACGCATAGGCAAGATGCAGTAGATGGTATAGAGTACAGTATATATATATGAGATGAGTAATGTAGAGTATGTAAACATTATATAAAGTGGCATTGTTTAAAGTGGCTAGTGATAAGTTGATCAAGTCAGTATGTTGGCAGCAGCCACTCAATGTTAGTGATGGCTGTTTAACAGTCTGATGGCCTTGAGATAGAAGCTGTTTTTCAGTCTCTCGGTCCCAGCTTTGAAGCACCTGTACTGACCTCGCCTTCTGGATGATAGCGGGGTGAACAGGCAGTGGCTCGGGTGGTTGTTGTCTTTGATGATCTTTTTGGCCTTCCTGTGACATCGGGTGGTGTAGTTTGCACCCGGTGATGCGTTGTGCAGACCTCACTACCCTCTGGAGAGCCTTACGGTTATGGGCGGAGCAGCTGCCGTACCAGGCGGTGATACAGCCCGACAGGATGCTCTCGATTGTGCATATGTAAAAGTTTGTGTTTGGTGACAAGCCGAATTTCTTCAGCTTCCTGAGGTTGAAGAGGCGCTGCTGCGCCTTCTTCACCACGCTGTCTGTGTGGGTGGGTGGACCATTTCAGTTTGTCCGTGATGTGTAGGCCGAGGAACTTAAAACTTTCCACCCTCTCCACCACTGTCCCGTCAATGTAGATAGGGGGCTGCTCCCTCTGCTGTTTCCTGAAGTCCACAATCATCCCCTTTGTTTTGTTGACATTGAGTGTGAGGTTATTTCCCTGACACCACACTCCGAGGGCCCTCACCTCCTCCCTGTAGGCCGTCTCGTCGTTGTTGGTAATCAAGCCTACCACTGTAGTGTCGTCTGCAAACTTGATGATTGAGTTGGAGGCGTGCATGGCCACGCAGTCGTGGGTGAACAGGGAGTACAGGGCTGAGAACGCACCCTTGTGTTGAGGATCAGCGGGGTGGAGATGTTGTTACCTACCCTCACCACCTGGGGGCGACCCGTCAGGAAGTCCAGGACCCAGTTACACAGGGCGGGGTGGAGACCCAGGGTCTCGAGCTTAATGACGAGTTTGGAGGGTACTACCAACCACAAACAAAGTAAGGGATTCACACAATTTACAAAATACGATATAATACAAATATACACAACCACAAATGATAAGAGACATGAGTCAAAAATGTCTCATGACACATGCGGCAGGTCAGCAAATCAAAAGCAACTTTGATCAAAATATCTGATATGTTTAACATGTCTGATATCTCTCTATACATGACTCAGATGTTGATACAGAACTTGCATTATTTGAACCTAATCCACCAATTGATACAGCACCAACCTATTTTGACATCACTCCCTACGTGTTGAACTAAAGAGGGGCAAGATTGCGTGTGCCACGACGCTGGTGAACGGTGCAAATCGCGCGTGCTGGCTTGCTGTTGAACTATTTCCTGGAATCTGCGTTGCTGAATTAGCAAATAGCTAGCTGCCAGTGTTTGTTTTGGTTGTCTTGGTTGCCGATTAGCTAAAAGAAAGATGTCTGCCACGGAGGACGACACTGAGTTGCGGGATCTTTTGATCCAAAACCTAGAAAACAGTGGGGTCTTGAACAAACTTAAGGCACGTAACTACTAATACTGTAAAGTCATATGTCGAAAGACTGTTCAAAGACCGAGAATTGTGTTGTTGCAGCTTCTAGCTAGCTAGCTAACGTTAGCTAGCTACAGTACTGTAACTAGCTGGACCCCGGAAAGTCACCGATTTATCATCATGAGATCTAGTGTCGTGGGATAGCTAGCTACTGTACCTTCTAACATTGGATAACCGTTAGCTAGATAGCGAACTATTTTACAAGCAGTGCATTTTTAGGTACTTAGCAAGTACTGTTACATAGCTAACGTTAGCTAGGTAGTTCAGGCCAGTTTGAGGCCCTCTTGCTTGGCTAACACTCTCTTTTGCTCTTACTTCTCTTATTCTGTAGGCAGAAATGCGCGCTGCTGTCTTCCTGGCTATGGATGAACAGGATAAAGTGGAGGTAAGATGATAACTGTCTTATGTGCATTTTCAATGAATCCTGATAGTGTAACGTTAGGCTTATTAATTGCTTCTCTTATTAATGACTTTACATTTTTTGGGATGTCAGTGTAGCGTATGATGTACGTCTGCATAACCTCTGCTACCACCCATTATCGTTCCCCCAGAATAAAACACCACTTGTCAATGAAAACCTGAAGAAATGTCTTAATACAAAGGATGGTAAGGGTTGTATTATCCACCGTGATTGTCTGAACAATAGTCTGCTAATCCCATAATAATCAACATACATTACAATGACTCATTCTTTCCATGAGGCTGATCCTATCCTTCCCTTTTTACAGGACGCCTGGTGGCCAGCCTCATCATAGACTTTCTACAGGTCTTTCACCTGGACTTCACGCTTGCTGTCTTCCAGCCAGAGATAAATTCAGTGAGTGTTTTACTCCCAGTGGATAGGGCTGGCCCGGCATTTGGTCAAATAACTTGGAATTGTCAGTGCTACGTTCATCGTTATGGCATGCAATTTATTGCGCGCGTGTCTCCTATTCTCAGCTAAATGGCCTAGACAGCCGTGAGCAGGTCTCTTGTGAGCTGGATATCACCGAGACTGATATGAACAGGAACACTCCTCTCCTGCTGGAGCTTGTCAAGAGGGGCAGACACAAGGAGAAGGCCTCCATCTTCTCAGAGGTAAAGACACAACCACTGCACAGGGCTTGCCATTTTACATAGGTTTAGTCATTCACTACATTAGCGTATTCCCTTAAGCTCCTAGTGGAGAAAAGAGCTTCTGACATTAGCTGTTGTCCAAACCCGAAGCCTCCCTGATTAGTTTTTGTTGTTGTACGATTGTATTTAATATATATATGTATATATGTATATGTGTGTGTGTGATATATATATATATATATATATTTAAAATCATTAAAAAAAAAAATACAATCCTACACATACAAACAACAACATACAAACATCCACAACATCACCCATGCCCAGAAGTCTACCTGATTTGATTATGCTCTTGAATGGCTGTCCTTCCTTTAAAAAGTATTTTCTTCTGAATGGAGTGTCCCACTTGTGATTATAATGGACTGCTTTCTTGCTCTACTGATTTCCCTGCTCTGACCTGCTGTTATCTGATGTAAGGGGGACAAAGCCACAAACATCCCCAAGGTAGTAATTCTTATGATCTTCATTGCCTTCCTTCTCACTCACTAGGGTACATTTACAGCTACATACAATGTTATGAATGAGCACCAACTGTTTCATAATCAGGTATTATACATAGCCTACACACATGACCACACTGAGATGTAATCCTTCATACAACAACATTTTAAGTATTTTGTCAATGGACCTGAGCTGCCAGAGAGAAAATAAACTCTATCACTCATAGTTGTCATTTTGCCGTGACGACCTAATTATAATATTATCTGGGTCAAAAGAAGGCAGCTTGCCATTAGTGTAAATGCACCCAGACGATTGAGAGAGAGAGAAAATGGTTTTCCTGTTGTTCAGCGAGATTCTGACATAACAAGTTTGTCCCACTTTCTTAGTCATGTTTCATGCTCTGCTCAAATCAGCAGAATGAGCTCATGTAGCTATCCTATTCGCCCATTCATATAGAGAACTGTGGGCCACGAAGGTGCACATGAAGAACTAGCATGTAACATATAAAACCATCAAACTCACAATTTAATGTTTGTTTTGATCACCTTAATTGACCCCAAGAGGATGCAACTTCAAATGTAGAGAGGTGTCTTGGTCTGATATCAATGTTCTTCCTTTTTCTCTTTATAGGAACTATCCCCCAGGCAAATAGCAGACGCCCGGAAGAAGTTTGATTCTTATGACAAGGTGATCATTTTTTGTAGATGTGCTCATCTTGGTCATCCTCATAAGTTCTCCATTGCCATTGATTACCTTGTGGAGGTGTTTAAATGTCCAAGATCCTGCCTTTTACTCTGTTTAAACTTTCTGATTCACAGGCCAGAACTGGTGGGATACGCAAAGAGGATTTGAAAGTTGTGTTTGGAGATGTTTTTCCCAACTTCAACAAGTATGTTTGGGCCATGTATTTCAAGCAAAATGATAAAACACTGAGGGCTCGTTCCCTGGACACAGGAAAGCCCACTCCTGAACTAAAAAGCATGCATTTCCATTGAAAGTGCTTTGTCATTCAGGAATAGACTTAATCTGTGTCTGGGGAAACCTGCCCTGACTGCAAAGCTGACCCGACAATGCTATTTGTGACGTGAATCTACAGCTCATCCAGTTTCCTTAACAAGTAATCTGTGTGTCCAATAACAGGAACATGCTGGAGAAGTTTGTCACTGATGAACATAGAGCTGGAGACAAGGCCTCCAGTAAATGTAAGTGTTCTGTAGACTGAAATGAAGTGACATTCTTAATTGAATGTATTTAATTTAACCCTTATTTAACTAGGCAAGTCAGTTAAGAACAAATTCATATTTACATTGACGGCCTAACAAAAGGAACTCCTGCGGGGACGGGGGCTTGGATTAAAAAGATAGCACAAAACACACATCACAACAAGAGAGACACTACATAAAGAGAGACCTAAGATGACAACATAGCACGGCAGCAACACATGACAACAACATGGCAGCAGCACAAAACATGGTACAAACGTTATTGGGCACAGACAACAGCACAAAGGCAAGAAGGTAGAGATAACAATACATCACGTGAATCAGCCACAACCGTCAATAAGAGTGTCCATGAATGAAGAGATGGAGATTAAGCTGCCCAGTTTGATAGTTTTTTGCAGCTCGTTCCAGTCGCTAGCTGCAGCGAACTGAAAAGTGTGATAGTTACAAGCATGGCAACACAAAGCCGTGGAAAATGTCGTCATCTGCTCTAATGCTTTATCTCACCTCTGTCTCTGTAGCTGTAGACTTCCAGGAGTTTCTGGGCTTGTACAAGCGCTTCTTCAGTCAGTGTCGAAGTGTGGTAAGACACCTTTTACTGTCTCGGAGTTCCTTTTTAGATTGTGTCATAGATTGAACTTTGAATGAACCGTTTCTCTCGATGAAACACAATGTTAAATGTGTCCTTCCCTTCCAGGTCACCCATGACACCAGTGATGTAATTCACAATCCCAGTCAATTTATTGAGAAGAAAAGCACTTCACCGGCTAGTAAGGTACATTGGCCCTATTCAAACTATGGTGCAGTGTATGTTGTAGTGCTCTATATAAAATGGCTGTTGTGTGGTTTCTCGTAGGATCACTTTTTTTCTGACTTTGTTCAATGTTAAAATTGCATTATTTTTAATACCTGTTTGTGTGAACTGTTATGTCATAACAGCTTTCTTGTGAATCAATTCATTTCTATGGAACTTGCCTTTTTAAAATAACATAACAAGCAATCATAACTAAGAGACCTAGCTTTGTATTTGCAGGATGTGAGCATAGGGTATACATGACATGGATATTTTAAGAGAATGTTGATTGTTAAAACAAAGCCTCTGTTTTTCCGCTTTCTTTTCGGAAAGGACGAAGAGGTCAGTAGACTAAACTGTATGTGATTCTCCCTAAATGTAGCCACCTTTAGGGCCTACCCAGTATCCATCATGTTAGTGAGGCAGTGAGTGTGTGAGGAGGCTGATAGCTGTGTTCTCATGCACAGATCCCCAGGTTTAAAGGACATAGGCACAGTGCACAGGCGGAGAAGGCTGACGCCAAGGTAAACCGCAAGGCTGGAACAGGGTTGTGCTCATTAGGCACCAAACATAAGAAAATCTACTGAAACAGAGAGGGACTTGCTGGACTAATATGGAACACTCATTTTCATTTGGTTTGCTATAATGAACACAACCCAGGTGTACAGTACCCATGGGCACACACTGGTTGAATGAACGTTGTTTGCACGTCCTTTCAATGAAAGGACGTGGAACCGACATGGAATAGACTTTAAATTGACGTCTGCCCAGTGGGTAGGCTCATACCAACTCATCCAGGGGAGGTTCTGATTTCAAAGGCATGTCTGTACCATAGTCTTCTGTTACCATACCAAATAAACCAAGCGCAGTGAAGATAGGTTGGCAGTATCTCAGCGCAGCCTCTCAAATGTACTCTTATCACCAGACTGATTCTAATGAATGATGAGTGTTTTCCAGTTTTGATTGAAAATCTGACTGTGCTGTGTGCATGTGTTTTACTAATTGCTCAACTTCAGTCTTAATGGTACATAGAGTAGGTACGACTAACGTAGCTAAGCCATTAGCCAAACCTCGAACAAGACCGTTACTTGTGCCGGATCGTTCTCAAAATATCTTTCCTATAGCTAATATTTCAGTGCCACTACTAACTCTCCCTGTCGCTTCAATCCTCTAACCATTTGCAACTAAATGCTAGCTGCACCCGCTCAAATACACAGAAGCGACTTTAAACGTGTGTTTTTGTTATTTGTGCTGTCTTGTCCTGCATGTACCCCACAGGGCGTGGAGGTCAGTCACAGCCACAGTGACACCAGCCTGCTCTTTGGCTCTCTAAAGGGCAAAGGGCAGGGTCACGTGACGTCAAGGCACAGCGAGGCGTCTGGGGACAACGACAACTGCCCCACGGCGAGCCCGAAGAAGGGGCTGGACCTGGAGGTGGAAGAGGACCTAGACGAGGACGACTCGTTCTTTGACGACCCTCTGCCTAAACCACAGAAAACCTATGGCTGGTGAGGACGGGGATTGATTGTCATACACGCTATTGAACATGTGTGCTGCTCCATGATCCATCACATAATTCATGCGTAATAGCGATAATGTAAAACATGGATGCTGTTAATATTAGCATAGATATTGATCATGGCTAATGGTGCAACAGAATATCTTAAGAATCTTAAAATACAGGGGCGTTAATCAACTCTGATGGGCTGGGTCTATGTGGAGAAAGTTGAGCTTAAGTACATATTTATGATTGTTAGGTTCTGAACAAACAGTTTGTGGTAGGGCGACACTAGAGTGTGCCAATGGGCCACAGGATATTGCGGAAGACTAATGTGTAATACAGGAAGGGGTTTTAGTCTCTCTTGCCGTAAATACCACTGTTCCTGACAACACTTGTTACCGAGGTTACTCAGTTGTCCACCCAATTTCACATAATCGGTCACAGTTCCCCGCCCCAATAGGGCATAAACCAACTGCTCTCATTATTGCTACTGATCACTTTCAAACAATGTGCTGATATCCTTTCGCTTTTTCAACCATGGAGATGGCCTGCCTCCCAGAACTTACAGGCAACTTTCTATCACCATACACGCTACCCCCTTACTGACAATGTTGCATCTCTGATATCCCCAGACACCACCTATTCTCCACCAGGCACACGTCCTGCCTTAGTCCTTCTACATGGACTACCTCTCTGTAACCTACCATGCTAGCATATAGATGTGCCAACTTCTCCATATAGTAGCACACAGGTCTTAAACCCAGCTGAGGGATTTGCACCCCCAATCGGGAACCTTCCCTACCTACCCGCCACCTAGGGATCTCGCATGGGTCACATCCCCACTAGGGACCTATCCTACACCGGGACCTACCCAAAATCCCTATTGCACATAGATCTATGGCCTCACGGCCACCGCAGCTGCGGCTTTAACCCCACTGGGACTTTCACACACACCCCCCCTTCATGAAATGGGTTTCCATGGCCGAGCAGCCACACCCAAGCCTAAGATCACCATGCACAATGCCAAGCGTCGGCTGGAGTGGTGTAAAGCTCGCCGCCATTGGACTCTGGAGCAGTAGAAACTCATTCTCTGGAGTGATCACCCTTCAACATCTGGTAGTCCAACTGATTCATCTGGGTTTTGCGGATGCCAGGAGAACACTACCTGCCTCAATGCATAGTGCTAACTGTAAAGTTTGGTGGAGGAGCAATCATTTTACGGACATGTTATTTACTTTCGTTATCTTGAAGGGAAATCTTAACGCTACAGCAGGGTTGTAGTACTCGAGTCCGGTCTCGAGACCACATATTGAGTGTCTTGGTCTTGTCTTGGTGTCGGATGCATTGTACTCGATCTTGTCTCGGACAGTGAGGACGCGTAATTTCTTCCCAAGACCAGCGGAGTAAAAAACGAATAATTATCAGCTCATAAAACTGCTTTGCCAGGCCAAATATATCCACTCATTTCTTTTAACATGAATACAGTATCTTAACAGCCTTTATATCTATTATAGACATGTTAGTACAGTGGTGAACCTATAGGCCTTCAGTGTGTGACAGGTTAGTACAGTGGTGAACCTATAGGTCTTCAGTGTGTGACAGGTTAGTACAGTGGTGAACCTATAGGTCTTCAGTGTGTGACAGTGGTGAACCTATAGGTCTTCAGTGTGTGACAGGTTAGTACAGTGGTGAACCTATAGGTCTTCAGTGTGTGACAAGTTAGTACAGTGGTGAACCTATAGGTCTTCAGTGTGTGACAGGTTAGTACAGTGGTGAACCAATAGGCCTTCAGTGTGTGACAGGTTAGTACAGTGGTGAACCAATAGGCCTTCAGTGTGTGACAGGTTAGTACAGTGGTGAACCTATAGGCCTTCAGTGTGTGTCATGATTCTGAAAGGACAGCAACCGTAATACCAGCGCACTCATGTAGGAGAATGCACTTTTTGTAAAACACAAAGGTCCAGTGGCGTAGTGGAGGGGTTATACGCAGGTATAAGTCGTATACCCACTTTTGTTTTCGTGGGCATTACGTTTATTAACTTCTTAATCCCTACTGATGCGTATCAAAGTAGTGTAGTGGAGGTATGTGACTTGTAGTACAATAGAGAAATCATGCACGAAGTAGCCTACCCAATGTCAAAGCTCATTAAATGTATTTACACACACAGCCTAGTATCAGCGGAATATCATTTGCAGGCAGCAACAGTGTTCAGCTCTCATCTGGTTTTGTCATGGAGCAGCTCACAGAAGAATGACATCGGTAGCCGGTAGGGTAGGAAAGACGTTTCAACTTATATCTACCAGTAAATGCTAACCAAGGCAACAATGGGAATGTAAACTAGGTATTAAAAAAAGTTGAATCTGAAGTGTTGGTTAGTAGGCTATATGTGATGTGCAATTGTTATCGTGCACTGTTTGCATCAGGTGCGTAGACTTGGATGGGCCTGGGTGCACAGGGGCACAATTAGGGTATTTTTTCGTTTAAAAATATATTGTCATTTTGAGAGTGAATCGGAAAACTCATTAAAAAAAAACATAGGAAATCATATACTGTTTTTACACAGGGTGCCTTTCCTTCGCTGGAAGGGCCGTTCGGGAACTTTATGGCAAATTCCCAGTTTATGCTACAAAACCAACTTTATAAGAGGTTTTAAAAATAGTTGCTAGTTGACTCACTGTTCCATGACGTACACTAAGACATTGTTGGCAAAATAGATGGATGCAGTTAAATGCATAATTAATATAATTCACCGATACATTTCATGGTAGTCCAAAAGATATTGCTATCAGGTTGTAAATCACAGCTGGTCTGGTACATTGTTTGCTGCCTCCATTTAGGATAAACAGTTTCAATGACTCAATATTCTGGACAAAAACAGACGATAGTATCTTCGGCGGGGAATGTCAATACAGTCAAACTAGCCAATTATCATAAGCCAGTCATAACGTGGCTAATATGCTAGCATATCTATTTATGTAGCAAGCTAAAAACACAGAGCCTAATGTTAGCTAGCTAGCCATTGGAGAAGTGGGTGAGTGACTGACTGACTTTTCCCCCCCTCATATCGTTTTTTTGGTGGCTACACAGCTAGAGATGCAGGTGTCATTTGGTTAGCTAGCAAGAACTTGAATGACTGTTAGACAGTGAATTTGCGAACGCAAGAGATATGCTATCTGCTCCGATTTTAGAGCACTCTCATCTGAGTGTGCCAAAGCGCAGAACAACGGATGCATTTACGAACGCACATCACCCGCTGAATATGACCGCTGTCAAAAAAGTTATAGTTAGTCAAGAACGCTCTAGATGACATGTAAACAGCCTAACCAGCGTTGCTACAGCGAGTAAAATGGTCCGATTGAGGTGTTCTCTCATTTGTGTCTGGAAGTAGCTTAGCTAGCCAGTTAGCTTGGGTGCGTGGTTTGGACATGCATGCATTGGCAGGCAAGCTGCAGAAGGACGAGGAGGCTACAATTAATTCCCCGTCGTTAATCAGTTCAATTTTGACGGCCAACTAGCAGAAAAAGTGTTAGGGTTTATCTGATGATCCTTCGTTACATTTTTGCTCAGCTTGCTCTGGCTAGCATTTAGTTGTTGATCTTGTTGTTGTGCATAACTGAGGGATTAGGCCTACCTTTTCATGGTTGTTTGATCAATACAACTGTACCTCCCTGTAGCTCAGTTGGTAGAGCATGGTGTTTGCAACACCAGGGTTGTGGGTTCGATTCCCACGGGGGCCAGCACAGAAAAAAAAATGTATGAAAATGTATGCATTCACTACTGTAAGTCGCTCTGGATAAGAGCGTCTGCTAAATGACAAAAATGTAATGTAAAGTTCCTAAATGTAAGAGGACTCCCGTGGTGTTTACATATTTGCAGAAATCCATTCAGGTGTATTTTGAGGCTTTTGGCGAATGCGTTCTAATGATTTGAAGTCGTGCTGTTGCAACTGCCTGTAAACACAGTCCAGTTCAAAGTGAATGATGGCAGTCCCGTTTGGCAAATGGCTTGTTTGTATAAAGGCTTACTGTAGCTTTGGCTATAGCTCAGGTCTGTGTACAGTCGTGGCCAAAAGTTTTGAGAATTACACAAATATTAATTTCCACAAAGTTTGCTGCTTCAGTGTCTTTAGATATTTTTGTCAGATGTTACTATGGAATACTGAAGTATAATTACAAGCATTTCATAAGTGTCAAAGGCTTTTATTGACAATTACATGAAGTTGATGCTAAGAGTCAATATTTGCAGTGTTGACCCTTCTTTTTCAAGACCTCTGCAATCTCCCCTGGCATGCTGTCAATTAACTTCTGGGCCACATCCTGACTGATGGCAGCCCATTCTTGCATAGTCAATGCTTGGAGTTTGTCAGAATTTGTGGGTTTTTGTTTGTCCACCCGCCTCTTGAGGATTGACCACAAGTTCTCAATGGGATTAAGGTCTGGGGCGTTTCCTGGCCATGGACCCAAAATATCGATGTTTTGTTCTCCGAGTCACTTAGAGCACCTTGCCATAAGGCAAAAGTGATAACTATCATACTGGAAAGGCATTGTTCGTCACCAAACTGTTCCTGGATGGTTGGTAGGAGTTGCTCTCGGAGGATGTGTTTGTACCATTCTTTATTCATGGCTGTGTTCTTAGGCAAAATTATGAGTGAGCCCACTCCCTTGGCTGAGAAGCAACCCCACACATGAATGGTCTCAGGATGCTTTACTGTTGGCATGACACAGGACTGATGGTAGCGCTCACCTTGTCTTCTCCGGACAAGCTTTTTTCCGGATGCCCCAAACAATCGGAAAGGGGATTCATCAGAGAAAATGACTTTACCCCAGTCCTCAGCAGTCCAATCCCTGTACCTTTTGCAGAATATCAGTCTGTCCCTGATGTTTTTCCTGGAGAGAAGTGGCTTCTTTGCTGCCCTTCTTGACACCAGGCCATCCTCAAAGTCTTCGCCTCACTGTGCGTGCAGATGCACTCACACCTGCCTGCTGCCATTCCTGAGCAAGCTCTGTACTGGTGGTGCCCCGATACCGCAGCTGAATCAACTTTCGGAGACGGTCCTGGCGCTTGCTGGACTTTCTTGGTCTCCCTGAAGCCTTCACAACTATTGAACTGCTCTCCTTGAAGTTGTTGATGATCCGATAAATGGTTGATTTAGGTGCAATCTTACTAGCAGCAATATCCTTGCCTGTGAAGCCCTTTTTTTTCAAAGCAATGATGACGGCATGTGTTTCCTTGCAGGTAACCATGGTTGACAGAGGAATAATAATGATTCCAAGCACCACCCTCCGTTTGAAGCTTCCAGTCTGTTATTCGAACTCAATCAGCATGACAGAGTGATCTCCAGCCTTGTCCTTATCAACACTCACACCTGTGTTAACCTGTTGGGGCTAGGGGGCAGTATTTGCACGGCCGGATAAAAAACGTACCCGATTTAATCTGGTTATTACTCCTGCCCAGAAACTAGAATATGCTTTTAATTAGTAGTTTTGGATAGAAAACACTCCAAAGTTTCTAAAACTGTTTGAAGGTTGTCTGTGAGTATAACAGAACTCAAATGGCAGGCCAAAACCTGAGAAGATTCTGTACAGGAAGTACCCTGTCTGACCATTTCTTGGCCTTCTTTGTCATCTCTATCCAAAACACAGGATCTCTGCTGTAACGTGACACTTTCTAAGGCTCCCATAGGCTCTCAGAAGGCGCCAGAACGTTGAATGATGACTTTGCAGCCCCTGCCTGAAAAACAGTAGCGCATTTGGATAGTGGTCGATCTGAGAACAATGAGACGGGTGCGCGCGTGCACGTGAAGAGTCCATTTTGCATTTTCAGTCTTTGAACGAAAACAACGACTCCCGTTCGGAATATTATCGCTATTTTACGAGAAAAATCGCATAAAAATTGATTTTAAACAGCGTTTGACATGCTTCGAAGTACGGTAATGGAATATTTAAAAAAAAATTGTCACGATACGCGTCCGCGCGTCACCCTTCGTTACCCTTCGGATAGTGTCTTGAACGCACGAACAAAACGCCGCTATTTGGATAGAACAATGGATTATTTGGAACCAAACCAACATTTGTTGTTGAAGTAGAAGTCCTGGGAGTGCATTCTGACGAAGAACAGCAAAGGTAATCCAATTTTTCTTATAGTAAATCTGAGTTTGGTGAGTACCAAACTTGGTGGGTGTCAAAATAGCTAGCCTGTGATGGCCGGGCTATCTACTCAGAATATTGCAAAATGTGCTTTCACCGAAAAGCTATTTTAAAATCGGACACCGCGATTGCATAAAGGAGTTCTGTATCTATAATTCTTAAAATAATGTATGTTTTTTGTGAACGTTTATCGTGAGTAATTTAGTAAATTCACCGGAAGTGTTCGGTGGGAATGCTAGTTCTGAACGTCACATGCTAATGTAAAAAGCTGGATTTTGATATAAATATGAACTTGTTTGAACAAAACATGCATGTATTGTATAACATAATGTCCTAGGAGTGTCATCTGATGAAGATCATCAAAGGTTAGTGCTGCATTTAGCTGTGGTTTTGTTTTTTGTGACATTATATGCTAGCTTGAAAAATGGGTGTCTGATTATTTCTGGCTGGGTACTCTCCTGACAATCTAATGTTTTGCTTTCGTTGTAAAGCCTTTTTGAAATCGGACAGTGTGGTTAGATAAAGGAGAGTCTTGTCTTTAAAATGGTGTAAAATAGTCATATGTTTGAAAAATGGAAGTTTTCGGATTTTCGAGGAGTTTGTATTTCGCGCCACATCATTGGATATTGGAGCGGTGTTCCGCTAGCGGAAGGTCTAGATGTAAGAGGTTAACGAGAGAATCACTGACATGATGTCAGCTGGTCCTTTTGTGGCAGGGCTGAAATGTTGTGGAAATGTTTTTGGGGGATTCAGTTCATTTGCATGGCAAAGAGGGACTTTGCAATTCATCTGATCACTCTTCATAACATTCTGGAGTATATGCAAATTGCCATCATACAAACTGAGGCAGCAGACTTTGAAAATGTAATATTTGTGTGTCATTCTCAAAACTTTTGGCCACGACTGTAGACTCCGGTCCTGGACAAGACGGATGGTTTTTATTTGGTTTTATTTATTGCAGTGTCTATTAATTGTACAAACGCATTGCCGCTTTCCCACTATATATTACTATAGAATTTTCTCAAATTAGTATACTTAATTCCCAAACATTTGAAGAATTTATGAAAACATGAAAATTACCTTAGATTCTGGGGGTGTACATAAACAGATTTTAATAAGAAAACATGAAAATTACCTTATCTAAGTGTTATAGATTCTGGGGGTGTACATAAACAGATTTTAATAAAATTTCATGTTGCTAAAATGTGGTCAGTTCTACTTTAAATCCAACAATAGTCCACACACACGTTATTTTCAAAGAGATGGCTAACATCAGCAAGCTAGCTGCAATAAACAACAAAACAGTTCCTCTCACCCCAGATGACTATCATTTGAAAATTTAACTTATTGTTGAAAGTTATTCTTGAAAAGGTAGAAGCTAACAAATTAGCAACAACATCCTCTTTGATAACACCTGCTGCAGCTGCTGGAAATTAGCCGACAACAAAAGCTAGGTAGCTAGACCGTGGGAAAACTACTGCTCGCTATTGCACAGTGACCTGTTGTTCTTTAAGGCAGATGTTTCCATACATGTTTCTGTAAAAAAAAGGTCCCACCCATTAAGTCAAAATGTGATTGGTTGATTTGACTATCACTCCAAAATGTTGCCCTTATACAGTTGAATGGCAGATGCCTTTTATTTATCTTCTGATGGCCTAGCAGACGGCTGACTTAGCTAGCTAGATTTATTCCCCAGAGAGCAGCAAAGTCTTCAGTGTTAACCCTTTTTCCTTTCCAACAAAAACTGAAGAGATTAAATCAGAACATCATTGAAAATAAGATAATTATTTTATAAATCCTTAGTCCTTCTCTGAAGGCGTAGAAGGCTCATTGTTCCCCATTGTGTTTGGGTTAGTAATCATTTGTAGAGTGGCTCTATTTTCCCTCAGCATGCATTTATTCACTATTTTGAATGTCTGAAGAATCCATATGTTGTTCTGAAATATGACCACAGAAATACTGGACGTTTTGAACCCTTGTGGTGATTTGACAAAATTACAATAATGGTCTTGAATTGGACTTGCATTCTTCTGGTCTCGGACCCCTTGTCCCCCTCCTGGACTCAGTCTTGACTCGGTCTCGCCCCCCCCTCTGGTCTTGACTCTGACTATATTTACTCTGGTCTTGGTCTTGAATCGGTCTCGTTTTAGGTGCTCTCGAACACAACACTGCGCTACAGCATACAATGACATTCTAGACTATTCTGTGCTTCCAGCTTTGTGGCAACAGTTTGGGGAAGGCCCTTTCCTGTTTCAGCATGACAATGCCCCTGTGCATAAAAGTGAGGTCCGTTCAGAAATGGCTTGTCGAGATCTGTGTGGAAGAACTTGACTGGCAAGCCGAGAGCTGTGACCTCAACTACATCAAACAGACCTAATTGCCCAACAGCAGTGTCCGACCTCACTAATGCTCTTGTGGCTGAATGGAAGCAAGTCCCCACAGCAATGTTCCAACATATTGTGGAAAGCCTTTCCAGAAGAGTGGAGGCTGTTATAGCAGCAAAGGGGACCAACCCCATATTAATGGCTGTGATTTTGGAATGAGATGTTCAAGCAAGTGTCCACATACTTTGGGTAATGTAGTGTACATTGTTCCCCTTTTCTCTCACAGTAACACTCCATACACAAAGTTCCTCTAATACAGTAGTAGGAGTAAATATATTTCAAGCTAGAATCCAACATCAGGAAGTATTGTGTGACGAGAAGTGTGGCTCTGTCGCCACTCTGCTCACTGTATGTTCTCTCGCTCTCTGTCATGCTGCGTATGGAAGTAGTAGCCTTCCCCTGGCTAAGAGTAATTCAGGGGCCAGTCTCTCTGAAAAGAGAAACGGTCAGAAAGAGTAAGTATGTCCTCACTGTAAACTCAATGAGTTAGGCTACAGTGACTCATAATAGTTTGAAATACAGGGCCGTGTTCATTAGGGCACACTGTAACAAAACATTTTGCAATGGAAAACCAAATTACGGGTTTCTTATTGGACAATCCAGGTAGTTTGTTGGTGCCTAATGAACACGACCCTGTTCTATCTATAGCAGGTAATCGCAAATAGATATCCTTGTTAGCTTAGTATTCTGTACTCATATTGAAAGTACAAAGGAGGTGTTTGTTAAGATGACTGAAGTGGCTTAGAAACATGGACCAGCATGTGTGTGTGGGGGGGGGGGGTAGTTTGGTTCCACATAGGAGCACTGTGCTGTCTGTCTCTTCTGCTGTCACTTGTCTTTTTTTCCCCCCTCGGGTTTCTCCTCTGCCTGCCCAGCTTTTTTTTCTATCCTGTTCCTTTCTTCTTTTCTGTTTATCTGTGTGTCCTTTCCTCCGTCCCCAAGCAGCTTCGTCCGCTCTCTGAGGGAGGAGAGCCTCTCAGGGCGCTCCTTTAACCCAATGAGGAGGGGCACTAGCCTCAATGAGTGAGTGTGCATGGTGCTGGTGTATCACTCCTCCATTAGCGGAGGGTTAAAGCCGTGAAAAGTTTGACCATTTGCTTGCTGCCTCGAAACCAACAATTAACGTTTGTAACATTGGCATTGACCTCTAAATAATAACCTATACTAATATGGTGTTCATGGTCTTGTACTTTTCCACTTTTTCTTTGCATGTGTGTGTTTTTTGTCATGTGTGTATTTCTGTGTGTGTGTTGTGTGAGTGTACTTCCTTCACGATGCTCCTGTGTGTGTCCTGTCTCTCCTCTCTCTCTCTCTCTGGGCTCAGCCTGTCTGCTCTGGGCAGTGACACAGAGGGCGATGGGGACGAGCTCTTTTCTGACTATGATAATAAACGGAGCTGCTTGGAGCACAGGTGAGCTGCAGGCTTCTCTTTCACAGCAGGCATCTTCTTTCTCTCTCACTCTTTCTCTCGCTCTCTTTTGTACCCCATCCCCTCTGTTCCCCTTCTCTTTCTCTCTGTGCTGTGCAGTGCCACACTCCTTAGTATCTCTTATATGACATGCCTGTCTCCTCTGCCTCAGTCAATGAATGTGAGTTGAATGTGTTTTAGGCCTCCAGCCTTAGGCCTTGTTTGTTTTGTTTTTCCACCAGGAGAGCAGCAGATTCGGACCCGGCCCCCCAGAGGAGTGCTGCAGGTGGGGGGTTCCACTCCGGAGAAACCCATCACAGAGACCTCTCAGGCAGCAAGAACGGTGAGAGCAGTGGTGTGTGTGTGTGTGTGTGTGTGTGTGTTATGAACTGTAGCAAGGGTTGTATAGACTAATTTTAACATGAGTATGTTTTTGCTTTTATCTCCAGAATGATGCACTTTTGTTAAGCACTATTACCAGGGCTGTGCACAGAGCATTAGTGGGGCATCTGCTCCTATAGTTAGCCTCGCGTTGAAGTGTTTTACCATTTTCTTTTCTGGACAACCAGGGCTACAAATGGAACACAAAACAATTTGACATTAACAGTTGCATTCATGACAAATGTCAATAAACATATAAGATCTGGCAAGCAAACACCTGATAAAAAAAAATGCATTCATAAGCATTTCTGTAAGTACAGAAATTGTTTGCTCAATGGGAAATGAATATCCAACTCGTCAGTGACCACTGTTTGGCGTTTATTACAGTATTATAGACAATATGTCCAGGGTTTTCCTATGATCTTCAATGTAGAAGAACCCCTTACCTTCTAACGACTATTGTGTGGCTTTTCATAGTGGGGTCATAAGTCTGTAGCTGAACCCGTTCAGACTTTACAGATGTTTTTGTGAGAAGAACTGTTTTCACAAACAAGGCTCTAGCTCCGGCAGAAGCAGTAGACGAATCTAATGCAAAAAAATCCAGAACTCTGTAGCTCAAACACGCAACGTTTAAAAGGGGTTAGAAGCACTAAATCACGCCGGTGTGATCGTGGGATTCAAGAGGTTTTAATTCCATGAATAAATCAACCTTAAATCCAGTCATAGACTTCTACTGCTCCTCTAGCTAAATCATTTTATTTTTAACTGCAAAAACACACTCGCTCATCACACGGTGCAGTCTAAGCATGTTAGAGCCACAGATGAAAGGGAGTTTGTTTAAAGTATCTTTGCTAAAACAGCTACTGGGGTAGGCTATACCAGCTGATCATCGCAATTGTAGGCTCGATAAATTAGCTAGTGAGCTAGGCTATGCTGTCAAAACAAGCTAACTAGTCTTTACTTGATTTTAAATTTGTTCTGCTACTGGCAAAGTCGAACTGCAGTTGTTGCACCAATCAAATGGGCACTTTTTTTTTTATAGGGCTCTATCTGTGCACGTGCCTGACTATTGGGTTCTTTGCTTCTTGAGTAAATCCCTCGAATGCTTTTTCTAGGTACTTCTTCTAACCCCAGAGACAAAGGATTCAAAGACTTGAAAATTATAAATGATAAAACCGGATCTTCCGTGCAGGGTATGATCTTAACCCAATTCCAGGTTTTATTTCTTTATATTATGCTGTTTTTGGTGAGTTACATATTTGAATTGTATTTATTTCATATACACCACATGATCAAAAGTATGTGGACACCTGCTCGTTGAACATCTCATTCCAAAGTCATGGGCATTAATATGTAGTTGGTCACCCCTTTGCTGCTGTAACAGCCTCCACTCTTCTAGGAAGGCTTTTTTACAAAAATTTTATTTATTTATTTATTTATTTCACCTTTATTTAACCAGGTAGGCAAGTTGAGAACAAGTTCTCATTTACAATTGCGACCTGGCCAAGATAAAGCAAAGCAGTTCGACAACATACAACAACACAGAGTTACACATGGAGTAAAACAACATACAATCAATGATGCAGTAGAAAAAAATAAGACTATATACAATGTGAGCAAATGATGTGAGATAAGGGAGGTAAAGGCAAAAAAATGCCATGGTGATGTTGGAACATTAGTGAGGTCGGGCACTGATGTTGGGCTATTAGGCCTGGATCGCTGTTGTCGTTCCAATTCATCTCAAAGGTGTTCAATGGGGTTGAGGTCAAGAGCAGGCCAGTCAAGTTCTCGACAAACCATTTTCTGTGTAGGCCTTGCTTTGTGCACGGGGGCATTGTCATGCTGAAACAGGAAAGGGCTTTCCACAAAATGTTGCCACAAAGTTGAAAGCACAGAGTCGTGTAGAATATAATTGTACGCTGTAGGGTTAATATTTCCCTTCACTGGAACTAAAGGGCCTAGCCCAACCATGGAAAAACTGCCCCAGACCATTATTCCTCCCAACTTTACAGTTGGCAATATTCGTCGGGGCAGGTAGCGTTCTCCTGGCATCCGCCAAACCCAGATTAGTCCGTCGGACTGCCTGATGGTAAAGCGTGATTCATCATTCCAGAGATGCTTGGCATTGCGCATGGTGATCTTAGGCTTGTGTGCAGCTGCTCGGCCATGGAAATCCATTTTAATTAAGTTCCCGACGAACAGTTATTGTGTTGACATTGCTTCCAGAGTCCGTTTGGAACTTGGCAGTGAGTGTTGCAACCGAGTAGATGCGATTTTTACGCACTTCAGCACTTGGCGGTCCCGTTCTGTGAGCTTGTGTGGCCTACCACTTTGCGGAAGAGCCGTTGTTTTTCCTAGATGTTTCCACTTCACAATAACATCACTTACAGTTGACCATGGCAGAAATTTGATGAACTGACTTGTTGGAAAGCTGGAATCCTTTGATGGTGCCACGTCAAAAGTAACTGAGCTCTTCAGTGAGGCCATTCTACTGCCAATGTTTGTCTATGAAGATTGCATGGCTGTGTGCTCAATTTTATACACCTGTCAGCAACGGGTGTGGCTGAAATAGCCAAATCCACTAATTTGAAGGGGTGTCCACATACTTTTGTATATATAGAGTATCATCCTGATATACCCCTCTTTGTTTTGCCAGATGACGACTACGGCGATGACTTTAACAGGTAATGTAGGGCGTTGTACTGTGTCTTCCCTAGATCTCACTAGCTATTTTTAAATGCTGCTCAGTGCTCGTTCAGTTTCATGCCCTATCTGTGCCATGAGAGATATCAATCTAAAGGGTTTCCCTTCTCTGCGCGTTTCTTGTTTACCACCACCAGCCATCGATCAGATATCTCCAAGAGTGAGGTGAGCATCGGAGAAGAGATCGAGGAGGTTTCCATCGAGGGACCCGACAACAGCGATAAGGTAGGGGTGTGTGTG
The DNA here is from genome assembly GCF_901001165.1 of Salmo trutta. Classification (NCBI taxonomy): domain Eukaryota; kingdom Metazoa; phylum Chordata; class Actinopteri; order Salmoniformes; family Salmonidae; genus Salmo; species Salmo trutta. Next base: position 8,808,202 of record NC_042991.1, read on the forward strand.
TGTGTGTGTGTGTGTGTGTGTGGTGTGGTGGGGGGGGGGGGGGGATGGGATACCTAGTCAGTGGCACAGCTGAATGCATTAAACCAAAATGTGTCCTCCACATTTAAGTCAACGCCTCTGAATCAGAGAGGCGCTGGGAGCTGCCTTAATTGACGTCCACGTCATCGGTGCCTGTGTGTCATAGGAAGGGCAACAGGCAGTCAACCCTACATATGTGTAAAGCTAGTCAGCAGTGGGCCCTTGTAGTTACTACAGTTTTAGGTTGAGTTTTACATAAAGGCATAGTCCAGTATAGGGTGGGGATAGGAATCAAAATGTAATTGACAGTTTATATTCTCTTTGAGCACATTCTATTAGCTAAATTTGACATGTTCCCTATAATAATAATAATGCTGTACATAAATTCTAATAAATATGAATTTTATGTTAGTAGGTGTCTTTGGTGGTATTTCTATATTACCTTATCTCACACTCACCCTTTCTTTTCTCTCCCCCTCAATACCGCCCCCAGTTTGATGAGATCACTCAGGACCTCAGCGTATCTCAGCTCAGCCAGAGTCAAGGAGCTGACTACATGGAGGAGGTGGCATGACAATCCCATCAGCCTTACACCACAAAGGCCATTTCTACTACGTTAACTATTATTTATGTTATGTGTGCACATCATTTGTGTACATTTGTGTTCATGGATCTAATAAAATTACCACTGTCACCAAGATTGTTCTTGAGCAGGGTTTTTTTATTGTGCTCCTTTTTTATTATTTGCAGTTGATTGGCTGTTTAGATGTCATCCTGCTGGCAGACCACTGCAAAATGGTTCCATACTTAGTTACATCTAGTGAAATGTCAAACTTTTGATAACTGTCTGTATAACTTTCAATTTTATGCAGAGGATGTAGACAACCATGTTATTAATCATAGTAGATAATGACAACTATGGTATGTAAGTACATTAAATAACTTTATGCACATAGCTCTTCAGTGATATTGTTTTGCTAAATCATTTTTTTTTAACCTTTATTAAAACAGTATCCCCCACATAAAGCAAGTCTGTGTACAACCATACCACTGCAATATACCTCAGGTTTTAGCATGTCATGAGATGTTTTTCGATCATACCACGCTCAAAGTCGCTTAGGTCACTCGTTTTGCCCATTCTAACGTTCAATCAAACACTAACTGAATGCCTCGATGCCGGTCTGCCTGCTTTATTATAGCATGCCATGGCCAAGTGACTCACTGCCCTGTAGGAGTGAAGCATTTTTGTGAACTTTGTAATAAACTTAAAGCATATTTCTTGAGTTCCCCTGCTTATCTTGTGGTTATGTAAGTGTCAGGATGCCAATTGAGGTTTTGAGAACTTGCAGCGACAGTGCTTGGCCACACACATGTAGGTTGATCAAACGGACAAAAGTTTTACTTCTTTCTTGTTGATCAGACAAAACAGACATACTGTCATCTCTGAGGTTCACAGCTTCACTTCTTCAAACGTGGCTTAAAAAGGCCCAAGAGTATTTTGAAACTTTATTCCTCTGTTATTCTGGTAAGTCCTCTCGCACAACAAATGGAATTATATGTGACCTAGGCAATCTTAGCATGTTTCTAAAAAAAATATATATATATAATTTACTTTTACTGTTATATTGTAAGAGGAAAAACTGCTGGGTTAAATATGTTCAATATGCTCTTAAATGTTTATTTGGAAACATAGTGATAATGTATGTAAAAATATCTTACTGTGGATTGTATCTATTGTAAACAAATCTGTTGATTTCTAAATCATGCCCTACCTGAAATCATTTAAATTCTACTTTGGACTGTCTTGTCTGACATTGTATTGTCTGCATTGATGCACTTTGTACCATTTTATTACCCTTCATTATTTTCACAGAAACACTTTTATCATAATTGTTGTGTGCAATAGATTCATGCTACTTGAGGCAGCTTTTTTTGTTTGTTTAGGTTTATTATGCAGTCTGAACTCGCATTACCTGAAGAAAAAAAATCCCCTCGGGATCTTGCTGGAATGTATCAAATCCAATCAAATATGCATGAACTCTGCAGCTAGGGAAGCTAAGGAAATGCCCACTCCATGCAAAGAATAATGTCTCACAAAACATATTGTACAACATAAACTATGCAAAAGCCTTTGACTAAACTGTCTGGCCCAGATTGATCCTTCATCAGGGGCCCACCTGCACAGCCCAGACTGAACAGAAATGGTTGTAATTAGCCCACTATCACCAATAGCTCAGAAAATAAAGGGGACAAAATGAAGCCAATGGGTTTTATATTTAGATGACTACTAAAGTTAAAACAGTGGCTGCTGTTTGGACTTTTTTGACAGCTAAAGATCCTGAAACTTGTGCACATGTAGGGGATTAGCTACATTACTGGCGAATGGTGCTCATTTAATAAAGTTACATCAAAGCTGAATCAATGTCTGCACGATAACCAGGGCTAATGATAGTATTATACATAACATAACCGAATATAATAGCATGGTATAATGTTACTGTAAGACAAAAAAACACCACCTAATTTCTTTTGAGATTTCAAGATGATTGTGCGAATGGTCTGCATTTTTATCTCATGATGCCAAAACTCAACAGTGCGAGCCACTCGGCAAAATATGTGCTTTGATTTAATGATTTAAACTAAACATGTACAGTGGGGGGGAAAAGTATTTGATCCCCTGCTGATTTTGAACGTTTGCCCACTGACAAAGAAAGGACCAGTCTATAATTTTAATGGTAGGTTTATTTGAACAGTGAGAGACAGAATAACAACAAAAAAGTCCAGAAAAATGCATGTCAAAAATGTTAGAAATTGATTTGCATTTTAATGAGGGAAATAAGTATTTGACCCCCTCTCAATCAGAAAGATATCTGGCTCCCAGGTGTCTTTTATGCAGGTAACGAGCTGAGATTAGGAGCACACTCTTAAAGGGAGTGCTCCTAACCGCAGCTTGTTACCTGTAAAAAAGACACCTGTCCACAGAAGCAATCAATCAATCAGATTCCAAACTCTCCACCATGGCCAAGACCAAAGAGCTCTCCAAGGATGTCAGGGACAAGATTGTAGACCTACACAAGGCTGGAATGGGCTACAAGACCATCGCCAAGCAGCTTGGTGAGAAGGTGACAACATTTGGTGCGATTATTCGCAAATGGAAGAAACACAAAAGAACTGTCAATATCCCTTGGCCTGGGGCTCCATGCAAGATCTCACCTCGTGGAGATGCAATGATCATGAGAACGGTGAGGAATCATCCCAGAACTACACGGGAGGATCTTGTCAATGATCTCAAAGCATCTGGGACCATAGTCACCAAGAAAACAATTGGTAACGCAGTACGCCGTGAAGGACTGAAAATCCTGCAGCGCCCGCAAGGTCCCCCTGCTCAAGAAAGCACATATACATGCCCGTCTGAAGTTTTCCAATGAACATCTGAATGACTCAGAGGACAACTGGTGAAAGTGTTGTGGTCAGATGAGACCAAAATGGAGCTCTTTGACATCAACTCAACTCGCTGTGTTTGGAGGAGGAATGCTGCCTATGACCCCAAGAACACCATCTCCACCGTCAAACATGGAGGTGGAAACATTATGCTTTGGGGGTGTTTTTCTGCTAAGGGGACAGGACAACTTCACCGCATCAAAGGGACGATGGACGGGGCCATGTACTGTCAAATCTTGGGTGAGAACCTCCTTCCCTCAGCCAGGGCATTGAAAATGGGTCCTTGATGGGTATTCCAGCATGACAATGACCCAAAACACACGGCCAAGGCAACAAAGAAGTGGCTCAAGAAGAAGCACATTAAGGTCCTGGAGTGGCCTAGCCAGTCTCCAGACCTTAATCCCATAGAAAATCTGTGGAGGGAGCTGAAGGTTCGAGTTGCCAAACGTCAGCCTCGAAACCTTAATGACTTGGAGAAGATCTGCAAAGAGGAGTGGGACAAAATCCCTCCTGACATGTGTGCAAACCTGGTGGCCAACTACAAGAAACGTCTGACCTCTGTGATTGCCAACAAGGGTTTTTCCACCAAGTACTAAGTCATGTTTTGCAGCGGGGTCAAATACTTATTTCCCTCATTAAAATGCAAATCATTTTGTAACATTCTTGACATGCGTTTTTCTTGATTTTTTTGTTGTTATTCTGTCTCTCACTGTTCAAATAAACCTACCATTAAAATTATACACTGATCATTTCTTTGTAAGTGGGCAAACGTACAAAATCAGCAGGGGATCAAATACTTTTTTCCCCCACTGTAGGTTATGCTAGAGTTTAACGCCATGACATCTGCTCTAAAATGCTACATAATTCAAAACAACACTAAGCTACTTCCGAACAACACTATAACTCAAGAAAATCTAAATGCATATCCCCCTTAAATTGACTGAGATAACGGTTGGTATCAGATGCTGCATGGAAGTTTCACCGATAAATGATACATTCTTACAACTGATAGAACTGTGACAGGAGGGCGACCACAAAAATGTGTGTTGAACATGATTCGGATCTTCAGCTCTGGGGAAAAGGGGGTCGACGGGGCGATTACCTACGGATCCGCAGCCTGGCCAAGTTAAAAAGCATTGGATTGGTGTAAACATGGACGAGAGAGCGTTTCATTCCACCATATTATTTTACAACAGTCTGCGCTATTCATTTGAAATCCAAGTCACATTGAGATTGACTTTATAATTTAAACCTGACACTAAACTGATTTTCTAATTAAAATTGAAAATCGAATAGAAATAAAAACGAATATATAAACACAAAACTATAATAACCTTGGTACAGACAGGAGGAGGTGAATATATGGCTTAACTTATTTTGTCAGGTGATGAGGTATATTATAACATTGAAGATAAAATATGCAGGAAAAATACAGTATGTTTGAGAAATCTAACATACAGTTGAAGTCGTAAGTTTACCCACACCATAGCCAAATACATTTAAACTCAGTTTTTCACAATTCCTGACATTTAATCCTAGTAAAAATTCCCTGTCTTAGGTCAGTTAGAATCCCCACTTTATTTTAAGAATGTGAAATGTCAGAATAATAGCTGGAGAGAATGTTTTATTTCAGCTTTTATTTCTTTCATCAGATGGCATCAGTGGGTCAGAAGCTTACATACACTCAATTAGTATTTGGTATCATTGCCTTTAAATTGTTTAACTTGGGTCAAACGTTTTGGGTAGCCTTCCACAAGCTTCTCACAATAAATTGGGTGAATTTTGGCACATTCCTCCTGACAGAGCTGGTGTAACTGAGTCAGATTTGTAGGCTTCCTTGCTCGCACATGCATTTTTTAGTTCTGCCCACAAATTTTCTATAGGATTGAGGTCAGGGCTTTGTGATGGCCACTCCAATACCTTGACTTTGTAGGCCTTAAGCCATTTTGCCTCAACTTTGGATGAATGCTTGGGGTCATTGTCCATTTGGAAGACCCATTTGCAACCAAGCTTTAACTTCCTGACTGATGTCTTGAGATGTTGCTTCAATATATCCGCATAATTTTCCATCCTCATGATGCCATCTATTTTGTGATGTGCACCAGTCCCTCCTGCAGCAAAGCACCCCTACAACATGATGCTGCCACCCCCATGCTTCACGGTTGGGATGGTGTTCTTCGGCTTGCAAGCCTCCCCATTTTCCCTCCAAACATAACGATGGTCATTATGGCCAAACAGTTCTATTTTTGTTTCATCAGACCACAGGACATTTCTCCAAAAAGTACAATCTTTGTCCCCATGTGCAGTTGCAAAATGTAGTCTGGCTTTTTTATGGTGGTTTTGGAGCAGTGGCATCTTCCTTGCTGAGTGGGCTTTCAGGTTATGTCGATATAGGACTCGTTTTACTGTGGATATAGATACTTTTGTACCTGTTTCCTCCAGCATCTTCACAAGGTCCTTTGCTGTTGTTCTGGGATTGATTTGCACTTTTTGCACCAAAGAACGTTCGTCTCTAGGAGACAGAACACGTCTCCATCCTGAGCGGTATGATGGCTGCGTTGTCCCATGGTGTTTATACTTGCATACTATTGTTTGTACAGATGAACGTGGTACCTTCAGGCGTTTCGAAATTGCTCCCAAGGACGAACCAGACTTTGTGGAGGTCTACATTTTTTTTCTGAGGTCTTGGCTGATTTCTTTTGATTTTCCCATGATGTCAAGCAAAGAGGCACTGAGTTTGAAGGTAGGCCTTGAAATACATCCACAGGTACACCTCCAATTGACTCAAATGTTGACATTTAGCCTATCAGAAGCTTCTAAAGCCATGACATCTTTTTCTGGAATTTTCCAAGCTGTTTAAAGGCACAGTCAACTTAGTGTATGTAAACTTCTGACCCACTGGAATTGTGACACAGTGAAGTGAAATAATCTGTCTGTAAACAATTGTTGGAAAAATGACTTGTGTCATGCACAAAGTAGATGTCTTAACCGACTTGCCAAAACTATAGTTTGTTAACAAGAAATGTGTGGAGTGGTTGAAAAACGAGCTTTAATGACTCCAACCTAAGTGTACATAAACTTCCGACTTCAACTGTAAATGAAGATTTATTTAAAAAAATATGATAAAATTCCTGATTGGATTTGAGATATGCTTTGAGAACAGCCACCAAGCGGAAGGGAAGAATAATAGTAAGAGTCAAAGGTGGAACAACAACTTTTAGTTCTTTGTCAATAACATTGTGCCATTTTCATATTCAAAACACAAAGATTTGTATTAATTACCAACTTACTGCGATAAAGTATTATGTGTCATTGTACACAAAATGTAACCCCTTTTTTTCACTTGAGATACTTAACCACACTCTCATGCATTTACAGAGGGAATTGGGTCACTCAGTGTTGGGGTTATATAACCTGGTTTCTCTGTAAATTTCCAATCTCTGTATCACACCACACAACATCGCTAACCGCATTCAACCCCAGATTACTTTATAGTCACACTTTTGTAAAGATGTTAATTAACTACACTCAGATCTTTGCAAAAGTCCAAAGGCTTTGTGATAGAATAATTGATGTATACAGTAGTTGAAATTGATAGAATAGATTTAAGTATGTCATGAGAGTAATGCATTTTTGAGATAGAGTACATACAGTACTGTATGTTGAAAATAAATGATCATTTCTGTCAAATTCCAAGTGTGTTAAATTAAAGGCCTATTCTTCTCTGAGTTCTCTTTCTCTCTCAATAGGAGAAAATGGATGGTACAGGTTATAGTGAGTCGACAAATGGCATTACAGAGGACTATGGTGAGATGGATTATGTGGAGCCATGTCAAATGACAAAAAACAACAGTGTGGAGAGAGTGGTGCGCCTCTACTTCCACTCTGTCATCTGCATCCTGGGTTTACTGGGCAACATCCTGGTGATCGTCACCTACGCCTTCTACAAGAAGGCCAAGTCCATGACGGACGTTTACCTTCTGAACGTGGCCATAGCCGACATGCTGTTTGTGGCGGCTCTGCCCCTGATCATCTACAATGAGCAGAGTGACTGGGCCATGGGGACGGTGGCCTGTAAGATTCTCAGAGGGGCCTACAGCATCAACCTGTACAGTGGTATGCTGCTTTTAGCCTGTATTAGCACCGACCGGTACATCGCTATTGTCCAGGCCCGCCGCTCCTTCATGCTCCGCTCCTTCACTCTCCTCTACAGCCGCATCATCTGTGCTACAGTCTGGAGCCTGGCCCTGCTCCTCTCTGTCCCCACCTTTGTCTACTATGAGCGTTATGTGCCTGCACACAGCTTCTACAATGTAAGTGAGTATGGATTCTATGATTACAGGAATGCTATGACACCTGTTGGTCTGAAGAACCCTATATCCTCAGAGTCAGAGGAGGACTCTGTGGTTTGCAAGTTCAGGTTCCCGGACAACGCCACGGCCCGCCAGATGAAGGTCCTGGTCCCCAGCACCCAAATGGCGGTGGGCTTCTTCTTGCCTCTGTTGGTCATGGGCTTCTGCTACGCCAGCGTCATCATCACACTGCTGCGCGTCAAGAACTTCCAGAGACATAAGGCGGTGCGCGTGGTGCTGGCCGTTGTGGTGGTGTTCATTGCCTGTCATCTGCCCTATAACGCCGCCCTGCTCTACGACACGGTCCACATGTTCAAGCCCCAGTTGTGCGGAGAGATCGACACCACCCAAGTGGCCAAGACGGTGACGGAGACGGTGGCCTACCTGCACTGCTGCCTTAACCCAGTGCTGTATGCCTTCATCGGGGTGAGGTTCAGGAACCACTTCAAGAAGATTGTGGAGGATGTGTGGTGCGTGGGGAAGAGGGTCATGAACGTCCGACGCTTCACCAGGGTCAAGTCCGAGATCTACGTCTCCACCGCCCGCAGGTCTGTGGACGGATCCTCTACCAACAATGCATCCTCTTTCACCATGTGAGGAGGAGACCCTGTGTTGGAGACTGCTGTTGAACCCTAGCGAAGTTTGTGTTTCATTTATCAATGTCTACTGAAAGTCTACACATCCCTTGCACAGTCGTCACAATTTTCTGCCTTCAAATTAAATCTGGGAAAGGGATTAGATATGCCTTTTTCCTACTGATCTACACAAACTTTTCCACATTTTCAAAGAAAAAGACAAATTATAGAACATTTTTAAAAAACACCCCAGAGGTAATACTTGGTGAAATCACATTTGGCAGCCATTACAGCTGTGAATCATTTTGAATAAGATTCTACCAACTTTGCACAACTCTAAGTGAAAAACTCAGAAGTGGGCAGGCGGAGCAAGCAGAGCGAGGTGGGTGGAAAGGACGGGACAGGCAGAGCACTGACTATATGCTAGCAGGATAGTACATATCTCCAATCATCTTTGCTGATAGCAATTTTGGGTTTCCATAAATGGATAAATTGGTATAATTTAGCATTTAGATTTAAAGCTTCAACCCTTAGTTACCACTTCCAATTTCAAATGAGCTTGAAATAGGTGAATAATACATTTTTTATTGTTTTGTGTGACTACAGCTCCAGCGATAAAAAACAAAAATAAAGACACGTTATAATTGAGTAAGTTGTCAAAGCGGACAACCCGTCTGCCCGGCTTCCTTTGAGTCATTATAATTCAAAACATTCTAAAATAAATCACACACGCCTCGCCTTTAGTGAGTTTAGGCCATTATGTCAAAATTGCTCAAGCTCATTACATTTGGTTGGGAATCATTGATGGACCGCAATATTCAAACCTTGTCTCTGTTTTTCAAGCAGATTTAAGTCAAGACTGAGACTGGACCATTCATGAACACTTAACACCTCTTTGAATGCCATTCTGGTGTGTCTTTCGTATTACAAAACGTGTAATTGTCCCACTGAAAAATAAAAACTCTATCCTAGGGTTAGGTTTTCAGAAGACTGAGGCCTGGCTTTGGCCCTTTCATATTTCTTTTGATCCTGAAAAACTCCCCAGTTCCTGGCGGTGATAAGCATACCCATAACATGATGCTGCCACCACAATACTTGAAAATAAAGAGGATACACAACATTGCATTCACTTCACATAACTGTGTAAAAAAAATATCCATTCTGCTTTCAACAAAGCCATTAAGTAATACTGCAAGACAACACAGCAAAGATATAGACTTTTTGGCCTAAATTAAAAACTGCAGGCTTGGTTCAAATCCAATACAACAAAACACAGAGTAAAACACTCTGTATTTTTAAGTATTGTGGTGGCAGCATCATGTTATGGGTCTGATCGTCACTGACAGGGACTGGGGAGTTTGTCAGGATCAAAGGAAATATGAAAAGAGCAAAGCCCAGGTAAGAAGTAAGAGGAAACCCCACTGCAGTGTTCTGAAAACCTAACCCTGGGATAGAGTTTTAATTTTCTGCTGACAATTACACAAATTGTAATGCCAAAGACACACCAGAATGGATTTCCAAGAGGTGTTGAGTTCCTGAGTGGTCCAATCTCAGTCCTGACTTAAATTGGATCAAGAATCAGAGACAGGTTTAAACTTACAAGGCAGCCATTTTTATCTCAATATCAAATCATTTCTGGGTAACAATTAAGTACCTTAGTGTGATTGTTTTCAATTAAAATCATCAAAAAGAAACAAAAATAGCTTCTTAGCATAGAGACATTTCTAAAGCAAGTATTTTGCTAGGACTGTCTGGGAATGTTCTTAGTGGGATGAGGAAAACTGAAAACTAGCGGTGAATCCCAAACCACCACCTCGTCCCTACCAACTCGCTCGGAGGGCCCTCTCTTGTCACGTGTTGCTGACGAACCTCAGAGGATGACTTCCAGAAAGTGACGAGGAGAGCAATAAACCCATCAACTTCAGGGCACACTTGTGACTTGAATTATGCAATTCATGTTCCACTTCATGTTCCCCCTGTCGTTTTACAAAATATAAACCTCAGTAACAGTTAAACATTTAATTTACGATTAATTTCATCTGTTATATGTATCAAATCTCGAAATCAGACATAAACAAATGCACATGGCAGATAATTAGTCACACCTATCCATTATTTTGTATAACATTGAACAAACTCCAAACATATCGCGGTGCGTGTCAGGATAGCACTTCGCTCTGAAGCTCCAACAGCCTCAATAATTTCAACTCCCTCAGTTTGGGAAAATTGTGCATATGGTGGAGGCGTGCATGAATGCGCAAATGGAGGGCCGAGGAGGGGCGAGGGGAAGGGAGTCATTTGGGATTTAGCCTAGCTGTTATTGGCAGAAAGGTTTGGAACTATTTCTTATTGGTCTATTAACTAATTTACCGCCTGGTGATGTCACCAGGCAGGTGAATAGTGGTTAGAGCATTGGGCCAGTAACTGAAAGGTTGCTAGATCGAATACCTGAGCTGACAAGGTAAAAGATCTGTCATTCTGCCCCTGAACAAGGCAGTTAACCCACTGTTCCTAGGCCATCATTTTAAATAAGAATTTGTTCTTAACTGACTTGCCTTGTTAAATAAAAAAATGGCTGCCAAAGGTGCTTCCACCAAATATCAATGGGGTGTGAGGACAAATGCAATCGAGGCATCTTTATTTTAGTTTTTTATTAATTCGGAAAATATTCTATCACTTTTTTTTCACTTTGTAAATTTAGAGTAGGTTGTCTAGATCGGTAGGAGTAAAATCTAATATAATCAATGTTTAGATTTCATTTTAAGGAAGCAAATGTGTAGTCTTTCACTAGGTATCTTTATTTAATTAATACTATTAGGGAGGAATAATCGATGTAAAATAAAAAATAAAATCTTTATTGAAATGATAATATTACTGTTCCTGTTTGCTGTTTACTGTTGAATATGAAAGATGTATCAGTTGTTGCTTTTATTCAGTTCTGTCTTTGGTTAATGCACAATTGTGGTTCATGTTTGTGTAATAATTTTGATTGACAAAATAAATCAATACTTTTTTATGGCTTATATTCATTTCTTAAAGCGGAAATCTGGAGTTGAAACAATAACAAAGCAGTACCCCACCACTGTTTTCGTAAAAAGCTGAGGGATGGAGCGGGAGAAATGTAACTACTCTCAGACTGAGCTATGGATGCAACGACAGACAGTCAATGATATCAAAATGATAGTTTTAAACATGTTTTGAGGCTATACAGTGTTTGTTTACATTTACGTTGTTTATAAACAACTTTGGAGTAAAACAAGCTTACATTTTGGACTCAAATGGGGACAGTTGAACTAAGCTCATGTGGCATTTATAAGTTACTGTATATTCTTCAAGAATCAATGGGTGTATATAATTAATTTATAATTTATATATAATTAATTCCAAAAATGGATGTAGGATTTGCAGATTGCCCCCTTTAAAGTATGTACTGACCGGGACAATATATTCAAATCTGTGTTTCAGACATGGCAAACGGCTCACGAGTACAGTGTAGATGTACAGTACATGCAGTAGCATGTTGTTAGTGCTTTTCCTTAGACAAAGGTCTGTTTTGGGAACACGCACAGTAATTTATTTCACTGGCATGTCAAAATATTGTGTCTCCTGCTGCTGGTCACACCACCACCCAAGCCACAAGGGTGTGGAGATTAAGTGTTGGGCAAAAAAACTCACCGTCTATTCCCATGGCAATAACTTGTGTCAGTTTCCAAGACCAATTAAGCGTAATGATACCCCCAAGGCAGTACCACATAGATCTACTTGGGGCCACTTTAATTGAATACAATTATTTTAATACTTTGTCAGGCAGAGACTTTGAGAGCAGAATCCTACATCAATCTATGAATACGGAGTCTATAAGGAGCCAAGTATGTCAATAGAACAAAGAAGTGTGGCTCCTGCTAGCCTGGTTAAACCAGACGGAATGCTGTTACTAGTGCAGCGCTCAGTCTGGTTTAACCAGTAGGACAAGAGACAACACAGCCACTGCCATCCAACTTCCCATTAGCAACCAATCCAGATCAAATTAAATCAGTAACTATTTATGTTGTGTTGTGTCCAAAAACAGACACATTTTTTGCGAGAAAACATTATGAACTGAAACGCCAGCGCAACTGAAGAGCTGTAGATAATGACAGCAAGAAAAGCGCTTTGGCCTATATTGCTTTTCAATGTAGGTCACACACTTAACACATTAACATTCTGCTGCAGTGGCATTGCAGACATACAGTACATTCGTTGCCTGCATGAACCCTACATGCTTAAATGAGGTAGTAAATAAGGCACACTGAAATGAAGCACACGCACACCATACATCAATGCATTGAGAATGTCATGTAAACCAGTATAGTATTGAATGCGGTTGATTTGGAGTTGAAAGGCTGTCATGCAGCACATACTTTATGTGTGATTCCCTTGCTCGCTGGTGTTGAAAACAATTGAATCTGTTGAACCATAAACGGGAAATAAACAGCCAGTGAGCAGGCGAGAGGTCCAACGAATCGTTTTATTACAGCAATTCAATCATACTGAAAACCCAACACCATCACTCACAAGCTTACGAGCCTTGCATTAGAATGATCAGCATTTTGCCATTCATCCAGCAAGTCGACTGCCTTGGTCCACACAAATGTAACTCACACAGCATGCTCATTCATAAAGACTTTTGATTAGACCCAACCTCAAGCTGAATAGTGACCTTTGAAGGACTTCAAGTTCAGCGGCGGGATCTTTGTCGTTAAAGCACAATGCCCTTTCAAAATGTTCATCTTACAGATACATTATTCCATGTAAACGCAAATACGAATGATCCTCACATAATCAACGATAGTACAGGTGAAAAAACATTTTTATTGCAGTAAGACACAGCCTAAAGGACAGAGGAATATATACTGTAGGTCTTGGAGTTACATGAAAACCTTGCCTTGCCCTCAGCAATGGGTGTGGTGCGGAAAAGCAGCTACGTTTGCACTCTTCACTGAATATGCCAAAATGACAACATACTGTAAGGGTGACTTCATATGTCTTTGGATGTCATTCACTTTGAAACAGGATCTTATATGACTGAGAGGTAAGGGGATGTTTGATACTATTGTTAGAGCTTAGAGTCCTACATTAGTGTGTGTGTGTGTGTGTGTGTGTGTGTGTGTGTGTGTGCGCGCGCGCGCGCGCGCGTGTGTGTGCGTACGCGTGCACGTGCATATGTGTGTGTGTGTGTATGAGCTTTTTGCGTGTGTGAGTGTGTGTATAAGAACATTGCATTTTCATTCATTAGCAGACAGGGTCATATTCTCATTTCACAGCGAGCCATTCCCCTTGAGGTCTAAGTAAATTACCCTCTCTTTGTCCCTGCTGGCTGGACTGGGTGACAAAGCAAAACACACATTAGAGCAAAGCCCTGGCCCTGCTGTAAGCAGCCTCAGCCCTGTTTCCAGGCACTACAAAAGGAAGCTGTGCAGCAACAGCGACTAATCCCAACTGTGAATTTCACAACCTGCTGGCAAGTACATTCGTTTCACAAACTGCTGTACATTGATGGATTGATTCATAACCTATTGCACAATTTCGGTAAGCAAGGGTGTCACTAAAAGTGTAAGAAAACACTAACACATCTTGTAGCACTGCCAAAACCAGAACTGCCAAAAAAACAAAAAAAAAAAAAATCTAAAATATGTTTAGTGCCTAACTCAGCACATTTTGGAGAGTGGCGTTATCAGTCAATATGGCCAGCTCTAAAATGAGCCTGTGCTCCTGTGGTTAGGGCTTCTGGGCATCAGGGCTGAGAGGGTTTCGCCAGGAGAAGACAGTCAAGCTAAAGAGTTACAGCCATAGAAGCAAGATAAGAGAAGCCAATCACCTCTGGTTGGAGTTACAAATACTGTTTATGAAAATGGAAAAATATGATTTAATTTGTCATTCTTATCACAGTACCAACTGGGCACAATCAGGTTAAATCAACGTTGTTTTAATGTAATTTGTCAACTTATTGTGGCGTGGAATCTACAGTACCTACAAAAAGTATTCATACCCCTTGACTTATTATACATTTGTGTTACAGCCTATTCTGCTGATAGGTGAATTAATCTCCCAGTGTTTGGTGGAAAGCAGACTGAACCAGGTTTTCCTCTGTGATTTTGCCTTTGCTTAGCTCCATTACGTTTCTTTTTTATCCTGAAAAACTCCCCAGTCTTTAGTTATTACAAGCATACCCATAATGATGCAGTCACCACTATGCTTCAAAATATGGAGAGTGGTACTCAGTTATGTGTTGTATTGGATTTGCCCCAAACATAAAACTAGGTGGTGCGCCCTAGCAGGAAGTCCACTGTATGCAGCTCACCCTGTACTAACATAAATAACATGAGCATATCTACTTCTGCTAAGCATCCCAGTAAAGCAATGAAAACAAGTAAGCATCCCAGAAAAGTGCTCAAAATAGCCCATGTTAACATATGTACAGTAGCTTACGAAACAAGGTTCATGGTATCAATAATTTGCTAGTAACAGATGACATTCATATTCTGACTATCTCTGAAACTCACTTAGATAATACCTTTGATGATAGAGTGGCAGGTTATAACATTTACAAAAAAGACAGAAATGGCAATGGTGGACGTGTTGCTATAGATATTCAGAACCACATTCCTGAAATACTTAGAGAGGATCTCATGTTAAATACTGTTGAAGTAATATGGTTACAGGTTAATCTGCCTCACCTAAAGCCCATTCTTGTGTGGGGAACTGCTATAGACCACCAAGTACTAACAGTCAGTATCTGTATAACATGTGTGAAATGCTTGATAATGTATGTGATATCAACAGAGAGGTATATTTTCTGGGTGATTTAAATATCTACTGACTTTCATCAAGCTGCCCACTCAAGAAAAAGATTAAAACTGTAACCAGTGCATGCAACCTGGTTCAGGTTATCAGTCAATCTACCAGGGTAGTTACAAACAGCACAGGAATGAAATCATCAACATGTATTGATCACATCTTTACTAATGCTGCAGAAATGTGCTTGAAAGTAGTATCCAGATCCATCGGATGTAGTGATCACAATATAGTAGCTATATCTAAGAAAACCAAAGTTCTGATGGGGTTCACCTTGGGGTCATAATAGGGGCTGCACCAAATGATTGATGTATTATAATAATTGATTATGCTTATGTTGTATTAATAGAAGGGGAAGACCCTCCCGCACTACATTTATAGGGTCCTGGACCACAGATTAGCAATATACGCATTATAAGGTTTAATACTGTTCCACAGTTCTTTTCTAGTCTCTGCCTCTTATAAGAAATGGTCTGAGAGATGAGTGAGCTATTGCAGTCAAAACAGGGTGTCTGTGAGAAAGCGCCTCAAGGCTAAAAGAGATACATAGACACAGAACCCTGTAGGGGAGTAAAGAGACAAGTCAGACATACCACTGTAAGCCACACGAGAATGGAAAATTACTGCTGAGCCCTTAGAAAACACTGGACTTCTGTTCTCTCCTGCAAGTTTGTATAACTGTATATGCATGGGCTTGGTCTCATGAGTAGAAGGTGTTGACGTAGGCAGTTACATCACTAGGGGTTAACTGAAAGCATATTAAACCAACTTTTACCTTTTTTATTTTGCAGAACAAACTCTGAAACATGCGTGCTGTGTTTCCGTTGTCAACTTCTGTCTGCAATTGCATTAATAAAGGTTTGATTGATTTACTTAAAGAAGCTATTGTCTAATTGCTGATTTCACCAATAAGCCAATGATTGACAAGGAACAAGGAACCTACCCCAACATTTGGCGAGCTAGCCAGGAGTGAGTGTCCACCCCGGTTGGAGGAGATTTTACACCATGGTGCCAGAGCTCCAAATTAAACAAGGTAAGCAGACACCTGTTTAATCTAAGTCTGTAATTAATAGGCATTCACTGGTGTGGTTTCCCTCTAACAAGTAAGTGGCACCTCACTCACTCTAAAATATATACATACACTTTGAATATGACATAGTCGAATTCTAGATTGGAGAAATTACATAACTGGCTATTGGTGAAATGCATGATGTCAATATATGATGAATGGAATGAATGTGTGATGAATAAATGTAGTACTCCGGAGTGGTAGGATGATTTTGCAGAGGTGGCTTGACGAAGCTGTCTGAGGCTACCCTATCCTACAGGGGCAGTCGGTTATGAGTTAAATACAAGTTATTTTGTTTTGAAGAGGTGGTTCAGCGATAATCATCTATTATGTGTCCCCAGTACAAATTCAATGATGGAAGAGAAGAGCCAATGGTTACTCTTAATGTTAATGGACATGGCCTACCATTTCTAATAGACACTGGAGCTCACTGTTCCTGTTTAGGCAAACCTGGACAAGTTGTTAGGGTTTCCCTGAGCAAATCATCAATAACAATAACAGGGGCATCGGGACAGCACAGAAATGTGTTCTGGACAAAGACTTGTTTGATGAACTTCTGCTTGACTCTGACATGGTGCTGTTCGTTGATGGTTCTACTTACATAGATCAAAGTACAGGTTAAAAAAACACATGTAGGATTTGCTGTAGTACAGTCGTGGCCAAAAGTTTTGAGAATGACACAAATATTAATTTCCACAAAGTTTGCTGCTTCAGTGTCTTTAGATATTTTTGTCAGATGTTACTATGGAATACTGAAGTATAATTACAAGCATTTCATAAGTGTCAAAGGATTTTATTGACAATTACATGAAGTTGATGCAAAGAGTCAATATTTGCAGTGTTGACCCTTCTTTTTCAAGACCTCTGCAATCCGCCCTGGCATGCTGTCAATTAACTTCTGGGCCACATCCTGACTGATGGCAGCCCATTCTTGCATAGTCAATGCTTGGAGTTTGTCAGTATTAGTGGGTTTTTGTTTGTCCACCCGCCTCTTGAGGATTGACCACAAGTTCTCAATGGGATTAAGGTCTGGGGAGTTTCCTGGCCATGGACCCAAAATATCTGTTTTGTTCCCCGAGCCACTTAGTTATCACTTTTGCCTTATGGCAAGGTGCTCCATCATGCTGGAAAAGGCATTGTTCGTCACCAAACTGTTCCTGGATGGTTGGGAGAAGTTGCTCTCGGAGGATGTGTTGGTACTATTCTTTATTCATGGCTGTGTTCTTAGGCAAAATTGTGAGTGAGCCCACTCCCTTGGCTGAGAAGCAACCCCACACATGAATGGTCTCAGGATGCTTTACTGTTGGCATGACACAGGACTGATGGTAGCGCTCACCTTGTCTTCTCCGGACAAGCTTTTTTCTGGATGCCCCAAACAATCGGAAAGGGGATTCATCAGAGAAAATGACTATACCCCAGTCCTCAGCAGTCCAATCCCTGTACCTTTTTCAGAATATCAGTCTGTCCCTGATGTTTTTCCTCTAGAGAAGTGGCTTCTTTGCTGCCCTTCTTGACACCAGGCCATCCTCCAAAAGTCTTCGCCTCACTGTGAGTGCAGATGCACTCACACCTGCCTGCTGCCATTCCTGAGCAAGCTCTGTACTGGTGGTGCCCCGATCCCGCAGCTGAATCAACTTTAGGAGACGGTCCTGGCGCTTGCTGTGCTTTCTTTTGCGGCTTGAAGCCTTCTTCACAACAATTGAACTGCTCTCCTTGAAGTTCTTGATCCGATAAATGTTTGATTTAGGTGAAATCTTACTGGCAGCAATATCCTTGCCTGTGAAGCCCTTTTTGTGCAAAGCAATGATGACGGCACGTGCTTCCTTGGAGTTAAGCATGGTTGACAGAGGAAGAACAATGATTCCAAGCACCACCCTCCTTTTGAAGCTTCCAGTCTGTTATTCAAACTCAATCAGCATGACAGAGTGATCTCCAGCCTTTTCCTCGTCAACACTCACACCTGTGTTAACGAGAGAATCACTGACATGATGTCAGCTGGTCCTTTTGTGACAGGGCTGAAATGCAGTGAAAATGTTTTGGGGGGATTCAGTTCATTTGCATGGCAAAGAGGGACTTTGCAATTTATTGCAATTCATCTGATCTTCATAACATTCTGGAGTATATGCAAACTGAGGCAGCAGACTTTGTGAAAATTAATATTTGTGTCATTCTCAAAACTTTTGGCCACGACTGTAGATGTGGAAGGTTATATTGAGGTTATACAGCCCCTACCAGAACATTTATTAGCACAACAATTAGAATTATTAGCTCTGAAAACAGCTTGTGAATTGGGGGAAGGGAAGGCCCTTACTGTCTACTCAGACTCAGCATATGCTATTGGGGTTTGTTTGTCCTGGTGTGGGGATTGGAGAGCAAGAGGGTATAGTAATACCACAGGCACACCTATTCTAAACAGACCTTATGTTGAACAGTTGACTGAAGCTATGTGAAAACCTAACAAATTGGCTATTGTTAAGGTTGAGGCACACATGAGTGATTATGCTAGTATTGGTAACAGCATAGCTGATGAGGCGGCCAAATTGGCTGCTTCCTGTTGTCAAACACATGCATTCTATTTTTAGTCGTTTGTGTCATCTGAAACTACTGATCTTGAGAAACAGCAGCAGGCTGTTATTCTCAATCCACAAGTGTGGAGGGAGAGAGGGTGTGCTCTCTGTCCTAGGTCTGGCTTATGGCTACATATTTTGTCTGGCATGGCCTGTTTACCATCAACCATGATCTCTACTGTTTGCCGATTGGCTCATGGAGTGAGCCATTCGTCAAAGGGGGATATGGTAGACAAGATTTCGGCCCAATGGTTTTGCCCAAATTTGTTTCAGCCTAATGGTTTTGTCCAAATTTGAATCAGCACGTAAAACAGTTAATTTACCCGTGCGCGACATGTTTGTTATATAACATAGACAAGGGAACTCCACTGCAACCAGGGAAGTTCCCCACTCCAAAATGATTTTTAGTCCACCTTGCTATGGATTTCATAGACATGTTAGAGCGAAAAGAAATCAAGAGATGCTGTCTGGTGATAACTGACAGGTTCACCAGGTGGGTGGAAGCATTTCCCACCACCAACTGCGATGCCTGAACAGTTGCAAAATTGCTAGTCAGAGAAATTACACTCAGGTTCGGAGTGCCTGAGGTTTTGTCTGCAGACAATGGCACCCATCTAATAGGAGATGTGGTTGCCCATGTGGCCAAAATTATGGGTGTTGACCAGAAGTTTGTGTCCATCTATCACCCACGGAGTAACGGGATTACAGAGATGGCTATTCAAACGATCAAAGGGGGACTTGCAAAAGCTTGCCATTCCACAAAAATGAGCTGGGTGGAATGCTTGCCCCTTGTCCTCATGAAAATGTGCAGCAGCCTTAACAAAGGTATTGGGTGTACACCTTACGAGATGTTAACAGGACGACCCATGAACACACCAGGTGTTCGACCTATGACTGACCGACAGATAGACATAACTGAGGCACAGTGTGATCACATTGAATACATGAAAGAACTAACCTCTATTGTCAGGTCTCTCCACTCTTCCCACAGGAAAGCAAATGAGGTTCCCCCAGGTGAAGACCCTGACAAGCTTCCCATAAATGTTGGAGACTGGGTGAAACTCAGAGTCCACAAACGAAAATGGAACCAACCACGATGGATGGGTCCGTTCCAGGTAACCATGGTGACACCAACAGCCCTGCGAGTGGCGAAGAGGTCCGGCTGGCATCATCTCTCCCACTGCAAGCACCTCCCAGAGTGGAAGCCATGGATGAGCAACTGGAGGGAGGGAGAGCAGGGCCCGAGAACATCTGACGGAGGAGGAAGTTCCGAGCCAAAGGACAGAAGCAGAGAACCCAGACCAAAAGGCCGGAAAGAAAGATGATGAAGAAGGCTCTAGCCAACGAGCAAAAGAAGGCGACATCATTTCACACTCACACTCAGGTTCTATAACTAGGAAACAGAGACTACACCGGGTGTGGTGGTTTGTTTTCCCCATCATCCTTTCCATGGGTCTCCTTGTTGGCACAGCCACGGGACCGCCTGGGGGATCTGAGGAAAACAACAAATGGATACAAATGGTGAGAAAAATTGGAAATCAGACTAAGAGGCCAGGAACCCAGATTTGAGTGTTTAGAAAGCCTACATCAACCACTGAGCTGTCCGGGAGTCAGGTTGAGCCTATGAGAAGGACGGAGTTTGAATGTGGGTTTTTATACTTTATGCAGAGAGGTAATTAGAAACAACCTACTAGGGAGACCACAAGACTGTTCTTTGGGTGAAGAACTGAGAGGTTAGCTGGGGATCATGGGACACATGTATGTTGGGGTGATCACAAGAAGGGAGCAAACTTACCTAATGTGGTAGAAGGAAGCAGGCAGATCCCTCTATGGCCTAGAACTCACCTCAGGAGAGGTGAGTCAGTCTTCACGGTAAGAACTACCCACTCTGTACAGTGTAATTATCCCAGCAGGCACCTGTGGATTGAATTGTTAGGAAATGGAAGCTTGAGCATCGATCCCATATTGACCTTCCTAAGCCCGAAGTCAACTCCTGCCTTGTGTCTTTGTAATGATGGGAAGGAAGATATGGGAGATACTTGAGCTTGTCGTGTATATATGGGTCAACTTTACCTCCTTGATTGGGGGGATGTTGTTATTTGGGGAGAACAGAAATGTACATGTTAAGAATTCCAGTCACCGACCTTTTCAATGAGACAGGTCAAACCAACTCTGGGGAACTTAAGCGTGCCAAACAACTCGTCCCAGACAATCAGGAAGCCTATGGTCATGTCCTACACCCGGGTGAGATTTTTGGTATGTCAGTCATACCTTCCTGGGGTGTGGCTGTCCTGGGAAAGTGGGTAAACAATTGAACCTGCTCTTTACAGGCCCATATGAATTTAACGATCTGAGGATTTAGCCAACTCTCATTAGATGTCCAAAATCTGAAAGCTGTCGTCAGCCGCCACAAGTTGGCTTTAGATGATATTTTGGCAAAGGAAGGAGGACACTGTAACCTACTAGGTATTGTTGATCCTGACAATTGTGTTATGCTCCTCCCTGACTCCTCTGAGAATATGACTGTGATAATTGATATTATTATTATTATTATTAACCTCTGGATGGGCTCCGTCCCGTATCCAGCGAAAAATCCTATCACCATTAGCGTAACAATTATTATTTTTTATTTTTTTCAAATATAGGACTATTTTATATCGTTTTATAGATACACCTCTCCTGAATCGAACCACGTTGTCCGATTTCAAAAAGGCTTTACAGCAAAAGCAAAACATTAGATTATGTTAGAGGAGTATATTGTAAAAGTAGCCACATAGCCATTTTCCGACCAACCACATGCATCACAAATAACCAAAAAACAGCTAAATGCAGCACTAACCTTTGACAATCTTCATCAGATGACACTCCTAGGACATCATGTTACACAATACATGCATTCTTTTGTTCGATAAAGTTCATATTTATATATAAAAACAGCATTTTACATTGACGCGTGACGTTGACTAACTATTTTCCGTCAAATGCGTCCGGTGAAACAGCGCTACAGTTTACTAAATTACTATTCGAAAACATTTTTAAAATGTAATATTGTCATTCTAAGATTTATAGATTAGCATCTCTTGAAAGCACCTGCAATGCCAGATTTAAAAATAACTTTACTGGGTAATCACACTTTGCGATAAAAGGGGATGCAATACTCAGAAAAATAGGCAACCGTTACAGGTCAGCGCCATCTTGGCACAATCGCATATCAAATCTACTCTTGTATACTATTGTCAATAATCCCTTACCTTTGATTATCTTCATCAGAAGGCACTTCCAGGAATCCCAGGTCCACAACAAATGTATTTTCGTTCGAAAAAGTTAATCCTTTATGTCTTCTTGTTAGCGCGTTCTGAAGGCTGCTCCAAAAGTACCGTCGTTCGTGGGACTTCTCTCTCAACAAAATGCTTTTTTTTAAATTTAGGTTCGTTCAAACATGTCAAACATTGTATAACATAAATCTTTAGGGCCTTTTTCAACCAGAGCTCCAATAAGATTCAAGGGGGACGGTTGCATTGTGTTTCTAAACGTTTCGAAAGGGGAGGGTAGCCAGGGGCGCCGGCGTCATAATGGTGATGGCCCTCTCCATGTGACCACTTTCCACAGACTCTCATTCTGTCAGTTTTCACAGTAGGAGGCTCAAACCACTTTGTAAAGACTGGGGACATCTAGTGGAAGCAATAGGAAGTGCTCAATGAACCATTGCTCACGGTGTGATTTATAGGCAAAGTGATGAAGTTGAGTCCGCAATTCAGAATTCCACATCCTGTTACGATCTGTCTCGGGGTTTTGACTGCCATATGAGTTCTGTTATACTCACAGACAACATTCAAACAGTTTTAGTAACTTTAGGGTGTTTTCTTCTATCCACAAGTATTAATTATATGCATATCCTAGCTTCTGAGTTTGAGTAGGAGGCCGTTTAAAATGGGCACAATTTTTTTTCAAAAATCGCTGTAGCGCCCCCTATCCTAGGCGACTGTCAAGAGGTTAATAAAACTCTCTCAAAATCTGAAAAATCTGTCTTTGACAAAATTGGTGACTGGTTTAATGATACATTTGGAAATGTAATGGGGAAAGTTATGTTAACTTTGTTTTCAATGTTTACTCCTATACTTGTAGGAAATTTGGTGATTTGGCTACTGTTTATATTTGTAAGAAAATGACTGTAACTGCTCTTGAACATGCTGGAGTGATGGTGTTGGTGGAAGTTGATACAAATCGTGCTGAAGGTGAGATTGGTGCATTTCTGGTTTCTCTTAATCCCATTGTCTTTCCAACTCGGGAGGTTCTTCCCAGGACTCAGGAGGAATGGGAGTATAGACAGACTCACCCCACCCCACCAGCATTCCAGGAACCTCAGGAGTTGTTTCTCCCTTTAGCAGGCCATCCCTGGGATCAAATGGATCCAGGGGATTTGCCAAATCTGTTTGATTTCAGAGGAGAATATTATGAATGAAGCTGTGAGACTAATATGTCTCAAAGGGGGGAATGATGGTGTTCACTTTGGGGGCATGATAGGGTCTGCACCAAATGATTGATATATTATAATAATTGATTATGCTTATGTTGTATTAATAGAAGGGGGAGGGCGATAAGACCATCCCCACTACATGTATAGGGTCCTGGACCACAGATTAGCAATGTACGCATTATAAGGTTTAATACTGTTCCACAGTTTCTAGTCTCAGTTTCTAGTCTCTGCCTCTTATAAGAAACGGTCTGAGAGATGTGTGAGCTATTGCAGTTAAAACAGGGTGTCTGTGAGAAAGCGCCTCAAGGCTAAAAGAGATACATAGATACAGAACCCTGCAGGGGAGTAAATAGATAAGAGACAAGTCAGACATACCACTGTAAGCCACACGGGAATGGAAAATTACTGCTGAGCCTTTAGAAAACACTGGACTACTGTTCTCTCCTGCAAGTTTGTATAACTGTATATGCATGGGCTTGGTCTGATGAGTAGAAGGTGTTGACATAGGCAGTTACATCACTAGGGGTTGACTGCAAGCATATTAAAGCAACTTTTACCTTTTTTATTTTGCAGAACTTACTCTGAAACATGCGTGCTGTGTTTCTGTTGTCAACTTCTGTCTGCAATTGCTTCCAATAAGCCAATGATTGACAAGGAACAAGGAACCTACCCCAACAGTTCCAAAGGCTGGGCCTAATATAATGTATAAGAGGTCATACAATAAGTTTTGTAGTGATTCCTATGTTGTTCATGTAAAGAATATTTGTTGGTCCGTGGTGTGTAATTAGGAGCAAGACGCTGCACTTGACACATTTATGAAATTGCTTATTCCAGTTAGTAATAAGCATGCACCCATTAAGAAAATGACTGTAAAAATGGTTAAATCTCCGTGGATTGATGAGGAATTGAAAAATTGTATGGTTGAGAGGGATGAGGCAGAAGGAATGGCAAATAAGTCTGCCTGCACAACTGATTGGCAAACTTATTGCAAATTGAGAAATCATGTGACTAAACTGAATAAAAAGACGAAGAAACTACGCTATCAAACAAAGATAAATTACATAAAGAATAATAGTAAAAGCTTTGGAGCACCTTAAATGACATTTTGTGAAACAAGGCAAACTCAGCTCAATCATTCATTGAATCAGATGGCTCATTCATCACAAAACCGACTGATATTGCCAAATATAATGATTTTTTAATTGGCAAGATTAGCAAATTTAGGCATGACATCCCAGCAACAAACGCTGACACTACACATGCAAGTATATATTGTGGTAGGCCATCATTGTAAATAACAATTTGTTCTTAACTGACTTGCCGAGTTAAATCAAAAAAATAACTGACCAAATTATGAAAGACAAGTATTGTAATTTTGAATTCCGGAAAGTGAGTGTGGAAGACGTGAAAAAAGTATTGTTGTCTATCAACAATGATAAGCCACCAGAGTCTGACAACTTGGATGGAAAATTACTGAGGATAATAGTGGTGTCACGTCCTGACCATAGTGATTGTTATTTTCTATGGTAGAAATGGTCAGGGCGTGACAGGGGGTGTTTGTCTGGGTTTTGTATGTCTATGTTTTCGTTCTAGGTTTGCATTTCTATGTTGGTGGTGTTTGGCATGACCTCCAATTAGAGGCAGCAGGTTGTTGTTGTCTCTAATTGGAGGTCCTATTTAAGTTAGGTTTGTTCCACAGGTGTTTGTGGGGGATTGTTCTTTGTGAGGTTATTGTTCCTCCAGCGTCACGGTTTGTTGTTTTATTTATACTTGTAATGTTTACTGGTTGCATTCGGTTTCACTGATTTAATAAAACATGTGGAACTACGAAAACGCTGCATCTTGGTCCACACCCTCTAACAGCCGTGACAAGTGGATGATATTGCCACTCCTATTTGCCATATTTCAATTTAAACCTACAAGAAAGTGTGTGCCCCCAGGCCTGGAGGGAAGCAAAAGTAATTCCACCACCTAAGAATAGTAAAGCCCCCTTTACTGGCTCAAATAGCTGACCAATCAGCCGGTTACCAACCCTTACAAAACTTTTGGAAAAAAATGTATTTTTGTTAGACTTCAGTGCGGCTTTTGACATTACCAATCATAGTATGCTACTGGAAAAATGTATGTGTTATCGCTTTACACCCCCTGCTACATTGTGGATAAAGAGTTACCTGTCTATCAGAACACAGACGGTGTTCTTTAATGGAAGCCTCTCCAACATAATCCAAGCCGAATCAGGAATTCCCCAGGGAAGCTATGTAGGCCCCTTACTTTTTTCAATCTTTACTAACGACATGCCACTGACTTTGAGTAAAGCCAGTGTGTCTATGTATGCGAATGACTCAACCCTATACACGTCAGCTACTACAGCAACTGAAATATCTGCAACCCTTAATAAAAAGCTGCAGTTAGTTTGTGTGGGTGGCAAGGAATAAGTTAGTCCTAAATATTTCTAAAACGAATAGCCTTGTATTTGTTGACAAATCATTCACTAAACCCTAAACTAAATATTGTAATAAATAATGTGGAAATTGAGCAAGTTGAGGTGACTAAACTGCTTGGCGTAACCCTGGATTGTAAACTGTCATAGTCAAAACATATTGATACAACAGTAGCTAAAATGGGGAGAAGTCTGTCCATAATAAAGCACTGCTCTGCCTTCTTAACAGCACTATCAATAAGGCAGGTCCTACGGGCCCTTGTTTTGTCGCACATGGACTACTGCCCAGTCGTGTGGTTAAGTGCCACAAAAAGGGACTCAGGAAAATTGCAATTCGCTCAGAACAGGGCAGCACAGCTGGCCCTTGGATGTACACAGAGAGCTAACATTAATAATATGCATGGCACTCTCTCTTGGCTCAAAGGGGAGAAGAGATTAACTTCATCACTACTTGTATTTGTGAGAGGTATTGGTGCCCTTCTTTGTGAGGCATTGGAAAACTTACCTGGCCTTTGTGGTTGAATCTTTGTATTTGAAATTCCCTGCCCGGCTGAGGGATCTTACAGATAACTGTATGGGGTATAGAGATAGTCATTCAAAAATTGTGGTAAACTCTATTATTGCAAACAGTTAGTCCATGCAACTTATTATGAGTATTGTTAAACACATTTTTACTTCTGAACCAATTTAGGCTTGCCATAACAAAGGAGCTGAATACTTATTGACGCAACACATTTCAGCTTTTCATTTTTAATTATTAGTAAAAAATGTGTTCCATTTTGACATTATGGGGTATTGTGTGCAGGCCAGTGGCAAAAACAATCTAAGTGTAACTTTTAAATGCAGGCTTTAACACAACAAAATGTGTAAAAATGCAGGGGTGTAAATACTTTCTGAAGGCACTGTATGTGGAAAATGCATTGGATTTGAAAAAAGTCACCGACTGTCGTTTTGAGGATGGAATTTCAACCACAGGATTATGTCATTATGGTAACCAAATTTAAACATAGACAAACCTTGTATAAAATGTGTTGAATTTGTACCTTTAAACAATGTCAGATATTCAACATGATAACTTTATTTTATTTATTTATCTGCACAAAAGAAAACAAGTAATAGACAACAATACAGATGAAAACGAATTAAAAACAAAAACCGGTGTGCATGTGTGGTTGGAAGCCCAAGGGTTTATATGAAAACCACACCACAAACAAACAATATACAATACATAAGTACAAATATTAAAAAAAGGTTTGTTAAAACAGATAACCTACTAATTATGAATGTATAAATGAATTGATCAGTATAATGTATCTGCTATCAGAAAAAAAAAACTATAGGCTGGGCAGAACCATAAATCTAAGTTAAAGAATAGGACTAAATCTAATAAAACTTCATTTGAAGTGCATTTAAAGTTTGATTTGATTTAGTCCTGATTTTTGATTGAGTGAATCCAACATATCAATTATTAATTAGTAGACAAACTGGGATAAAGACAGACTAAGTCAGTGGCACTGATGGAACTATGCAAGCAGAAGATACATCTCCTTCAACTGTTGATATTTGGTTGCGTTGACAACCAAATACAAATCAATATCACCTTTGAACTACAAAAAATAGCCTATGAACTTGTTGACAGGAAAACAAATGTTATGTTGGATTCACATCTTCAACTAAACCCAAAATGAAAATGTAAGAATAGGATTAAGCCAGTGACTGAGATGGAACTATCCCAGCAGTAGATACATCTCCTTTAAATGTTGATATCTGGATGTGTTGTCAAGAAAACACAATTCAATATTACTTTTGAAATACAGTAAATAGCCTAAAGTTAAGGCTATTTTGCAAAACTGTAACTATTAATGTATTCTTATTTAATTATATAGACCATGCATGTTCAAGATAGCATGCATTCTGTAGGTTGTTGCAGGTCTGCGGAGAGCTTCACAATTGCTATAATAATCTGTGCAGAATCTCGAACGGCATTGGTCACTTGCACCATGTACTTTTAATGTAATTTCAACTGCAATCCAACTTTTGTTCTGCTGTTAGAATGAAGCACAGTGATAATACATTCATCTGTTGTATAAATAAACAAAATGTCTGATATTGCATTCCCATTTGAACTTTGCAGCGCTTTTAAAAGGTTCAAAGCGCAGTGATAGCCATTTGGATGGCAATGAAACCAAAAATCAGACATAGTTTTTCCATTGGAATTTGGTTGTGCTTTTAGATGGTTGAAAGCATAGCGAGTTACAACACATTGGAAATCCAACTCACTTTTGACTGTCTTTTTGAGTGGGTGAATATGGGTTGCAATCTCACTTATCAACTTCTCAACCAAATATTACCCAATTATCCATGTTGAAATGATGTGGTGTGCACTGTGGGTATTATATCAAACACAACATATTATGTCCTCACATGACAATTCTGAGGCCACTTTTAGTGAGTCGCCAAAGAGGTCATTATTGTGCATTTGCCTCAGGCTGTCTTGGGCAGAGCCAGGACAAATGGGACAAGGGAACCGTTTGCCTCTACAGGTGCTTTGAGTGCCAGTGCCTCAGGCAAAAACTGTTCATTCTCCTCTTCCACCACAAACTGCAATGTTTGGGACTTGTTCACACAGTAAATGGTGTTGCCAATGACAGCACAGCGAAAGGGCAAGGGGTTGGTCTGCTCCAGGGACGCACTGTTGTGCCATATTTTTACCACGGTGTTGTATTTGAACACGTTGACACCGTAGTCACGGTTGACATCAAACCTGTAGATGAAGTTTTTGAACGCTACCATGTCAGTGGATTTCTTTCTGCTGTTGTTGAACGGGCATTCCTCCCAGTCGTCTCTTTTCGTGTCATATCTTAGCAGACGATAAAATAGAGAGCCTCCGGACACGAACATCTCTCCATTGCAGGTTGTTGCCTCGTGCGCAATAGCAAAAGCCCCTTTTGGTAGTGGCGCCACTGGGCGCCATCTATCCAGGCGAGGGTCATATTTCTCCACCGTAAAGAGACATTCCCCTCCGATTGCAAACAGGTAGCCGTCCATGGACACCAGCTTGAGCTGAGACCGACCCTCAGTGAGCGGTCGAATTTCGCTCCAGCTGTCAGTGAGTGGGTTGTAGCAGAACACCCTGTCCGAGACTTTGCCTTTGTCGTCCTGCCTTTTGATTCCACCTGCCACGAATAGGTAATTGTACATGGTGCATATCCCAGAGCCCTTTGTGTTGATTTCATCTGGCATCTTCGTCAGCACTTTCCAGTCCTTTGTCTCCTTGTTGTAATAGTAGATCATGCGGTTCTCCTTCAGGGGCACTACGGATAGAGGGCTCTGAGGGCGACTGTTCTCACGACTTGTAGGTCTGCTCCCGACGCCGTCATACACCTCGTTGATTTCAGCCACCATCAACGCCCTCTTTCCCTCCATTCTCCTGGTGATCATTAGTTCTCTCTCCCCTCCGGTCAAACGCCCATAGACACCGGGATCCCGCAGTATTTGCAAGAAATTGTCACTCATGTACTTGTAGGCTTTCTCCTTCAACTCGCTGAGACGTTGCTTTTTGGCTATTGTCAAAATATCATAGCAGTTCTCGGCGGTAATCTGCTCCGACATTGTATCAACAGCAGCTTGAACCGCGCAGGGGATTTGTAATATTTTAGCTCCGGTGATGACCTCTACAATATTATCCTTACTAACCTCCATTCGGCCTGAGTAAATGTAATCCACCAAAATGGTCAAAGTCTTAAAACTCACCCCCTTCACTCGCAATACGTCTCGGGACTGCCGCGCCTTGAAATAGTCACTTTTCTCAGCCAAAATGGCTTTATGCGCTTCAAGTTTCTTTCCAGACACTTCAATCACTAAATCCGTCTCCTCTTTAGAAGCAAAGACTCCGTTTCCATATCCACATCCTTCCTGCCTCGACTGCAGTGCTGAGTATCCCTGTGTAGCGTCTGGGTCGCTTTCTCCCCACACAGCATTCTGTCCCGCACTGCCTGGCTGTCCGCGCTGACGTACTGTCAGCGCTTCTGCAGCGATACAATAGGTAACAGACGCAGAGCTCCCCTCCTTATGCCCCACCTGGGAACTTGCTTTATCAATCAGACAGTGATATTTCACAGCTCCTCCGCTGACTTCACTCGCGAGAGGAGTGCTCTGTGCTTGCGTTTCGTCATCCAGGCAGCAGAGGGAATATCCCAGGCTGTGCGCCACGTCAGCCTGTGCGCGGCAAATCTCCTCTACCGCATCGCGCTCTATTGAACAGAGCTGTTCTTTGTTGAGCTGTGGGGTATTACAATGTATTAATGACATATGCTTTTGATCCTCATTTGCATTTCCTGAGCCATTCCTTGGTTGGCTACCATTATAACATCTAAGACCCATCACTCCATTGTCCATTTCAACAAGTGGTCTATTAGTCTCCGTAATACACTGGTCCCCAAAGTTTTGATTCTCGTCTGGATCTTTTATCTCGGGTATATTTCCAACGAAGTCCTGCATCAGCAAAGCCATTTTGTCCACCTGCTCTATCTCGTGACAGGCAGGTGGTGTATCAGCATCAGCACTGAGTAGGCACAAGTCTGGGATGCACTGGGCACTGTTATCCATTATCAGAACGCACGGGTTTCTGATCTATGCATTTTTTGTTAATATTCTAGTTAAATCAGACAAGTCCAGTATATTGCAATAAGAGGCAATATAAGAATCAATAGGTTTGATGACAATCACCACTTAATGATCTCTTTCAGTAACTTGGGCTAGGCCTACTACAGGTAATACAATTAATCTTCTGCACATCTATCACTCCAGTGTTTATTTAGCTATATTGTAATTATTTCGCCACTACGGCCTATTTTTTGCCTTACCTCCCTAATCTTACTTCATTTGCACACAATATACTTTTCTATTTTGTTATTGACTGTACGTTTGTTTATTCCGTGTGTGTTGTTGTTTGTGTCGCACTGCTTTGCTTTATCTTGGCCAGGTCGCAGTTGTAAATGAGAACTTGTTCTCAACTGGCCTACCTGGTTAAATAAAGGTGAAATAAAAACATTAACAATAATACAACTCTGGATTGTCACGTATGCTATCTCCTCTGGTCTCTTTTTCATTTTCATTTGATCAGAGGGAAATATAAATGAAATGCATTTCCCTTCCAGCAACACGGCGGGTGGATGATGCCACGCAAGGAAACTGGGGATCACCGACGACACAATCCTGTTTTCCTTTGTCCATCTTCATTTCAGTGTTCAACAGGTGCTGGTGCATCATCTGTGGAGAGGTGGGGAAATTATGCGCATCTGCATCGAGACTTATTTACCTCTTCTAAACATAATATACACAACAGCGACAAATATTTGAGACAGTGGATTGTGGATGTGGCTATTAGCGTTTTCACCACTGTATTCTGACTTTTAAGAATATACTTATATTGATAATGATCTATTTGAATTATACCATCTAATGTGTGCTATAGGCTATCAGAGGATTTGTGTTGATTGTGTAATTACTCATTGCGCGTAATGGTTTTGCGCGCCATAATATGTATACTGTGAGCAGCTTCATTTTTATCCATGGAACCACTTCAATAAATAAATGCTTTCTTCCGTATCCTGTTATTGCAATCAAAAATCTAGTTTTGAAAACAAACAATACGAATTGTAACGAACTAAAGAACAAACGCATGAACTACAAAACTGCAAAAGCCAAAGTTAATGTCATACTTACTCGTGCAATAGGCTTACTCCCCAGCTGCAAAATATGGTGCCTGATGCAGTCTGTTTATAGCCTATCTGATGCAGCGCAGTTTTAAGGGCTTTCCCGATCGCAAAACCGCGTTGCTTGAAGAAAGAGCAAGTCGAGTCCCGAAACCTTAGGCTATTCGCTGCAGCAGACGACCATGGCCTGTCAGTTTCGGATTGAGATAAGATTAAAGACTATTTTTCACCTTTAATATTCCTTGCAACATAACTTCGAATCCTATCCAAACCAAATTTGAGAAAGTAAGTTAGAAAAACAGTTAATGATTGAAGATTTGCCTTGCTCCTAAACAATTTTTGCGGATGATGTAATATAATGAAGGGATTCTGGTTTGTACACTAAACCCTCCCCTTTTATTAACCCTTCACAGAAGCGTGATCTAAAGTCTATCATGTATGACTGGAATGAATGTCAGCGAAATGCATGCAGGTCAAATGGTTTAACCTATACCCCATAATAGATGTGGGATTGGATTATTGTTCATTTATTACTGCATCGTATGTTACTATAAGAAAGACAAACACTTACAAAAGAGAAGTGTGGGGATGGATAGCTAAACAAAAACTTATGAATCAGATTCACAGTGCATAAAGTGCCTTCGGAAAGTATTCAGACCCCTTGACTTTTTCCACATTTTGTTATGTTACAGCCTTATTCTAAAATTGATTAAATAAATGTTTTTCCTTAGTAATCTACACACAATACCCCATAATGACTAAGCAAAGACAGGTTTTTAGAATAAAAAAACAACAGAAATACCTTATTTACATAAGTATTCAGACCCGTTGCTGTGAAACACGAAATTGAGCTCAGGTGCATCCTGTTTCCATTGATCATCCTTGAGATGTTTCTACGACTTGATTGGAGTCCACCTGTGGTAAATTCGATTGATTGGACATGATCTGGAAAGGCACACACCTGTCTATATAAGGTCCCATAGTTGACAATGCATGTCAGAGCAAAAACCTAGCAATGAGGTCGAAGTAATTGTCCGTCGAACTCCGAAACAGGATTGTGTCGAGGCACAGATCTGTGGAAGGATGCCAAAACATTTCTGCAACATTGGAAGTCCCCAAGAACACAGTGGCCTCCATCATTCTTAAATGGAAGAAGTTTGGAACCACCTAGACTCTTCCTAGAGCTGGCCGCCTGGCCAAACTGAGCAATCGGGGGAGAAGGGCCTACTGAGAGATCCTTGATGAAAACCTGCTCCAGAGCGCTCAGGACCTCAGACTGGGTCAAAGGTTCACCTTCCAACAGGACAACGACCGTAAGCACACAGCCAAGACAACGCAGGAGTGGCTTCAGGACAAGTCTCTGAATGTCCTTGAGTGGCCCAGCCAGAGCCCGGATTTGAACTCGGTCAAGCATCTCTGGAGAGACCTGAAAATAGCTGTGTAGCAATGCTCCCCATCCAACCTGACAGAGCTTGAGAGGATCTGCAGAGAAGAATGGAAGAAACACTCCAAATACAGGTGTGCCAAGCTTATAGCGTCATACCCAAGAAGGCTCAAGGCTGTAATCGCTGCCAAATGTGCTTCAACAAAGTACTGAGTAAAGGGTCTGAATACTTAAAAGAAGATATATATTTTTGTATTTAACCTTTATTTAACTAGGCAAGTCAGTTAAAAACAAATTCTTATTTACAATGACGGCCTACCCCGGCCAAACCTGGACGATGCTGGGCCAATTGTGCGCTGCCCTATGGGACTCCCAATCATGGCCGGATGTGATGCAGCCTGAATTTACTTAAGTAAATGTGATATTTCAGTTTTTTGTTTTGAATACATTTGCAAACATTTATTAAAACCTGTTTTTGCTTTGTCATTATGGGGTATTCTGTGTAGATGAGGGGAAAAAACTATTTAATCAATTTTAGAATAAGGCTGTAACGTAACAAGGTGTGGAAAAGGACAAGAGGTCTGAATACTTTCCGAATGCGCTGTATATCCAGATTATCCAACTCAATATTGAAGGCACATAAAATGGATCCGTGGCATTGCAATCCCAGAGGAAGTAGGCCTACAATATAAAGGGGTAAGGGCTATTACATTTTCCTACTCTCCTTCTGCCAAATGTCTTGTTTCATCTCAAACCCAGAAGTGTGTCTTGAATGATCCCCATGTTGATAGCAAGTAGAACAACCAGCAAGCGCCAACCAGCACCCAGGCCCTTTAATGAGAGTCTATTTTAATAGACCCTGCCTTATCTTCAGGAGAGAGTGCATGGCTCATGACCAGATAACCACATGGGAAAAGCCTCCCCTCTGCACGGTTAATCAGAAATAGCTGTTGGCACAGGAAAGCAGAAGGTCATTTTAAACGGCTCAGGAACAATAGTGAGAAAAAGGAGGGAGAGGAGGGCCACAGGCAAGATCAAACCTCAGTTTCGCTGGGCCACAGTCTCTGATAGGATAGATCAATGGTTCCCAACCAGGGGTACTAGTACCCCCCGGGGATACTTGGCCAATCCACAGGGGGTACTTGAGAAGACCCATGAGACCATAGGCCTACTGGTAAAATGGACATGAGCGTGTACTTCAGGGGTACTCCGGTCAGAGCAAAATTAAATTGGTGGCACAGCAACCAAAAAAGGTTGGGAACCACTGGGATAGATAAAGGAGCATGCAGATGGGGACCAATGGAGGTCAACATACACACACACACACACACACACACACACACACACACACACACACACACACACACACACACACACACACACACACACACACACACACACACACACACAAAGTCCTACAGTAGTTCACTGATGCCTGACCTCACTCAGACGGCAGAGATGAGCTGGTGAAAAGGGGATATTAGATATTATAAACCCTCTGTCATGCTTTATGATGCCACACTGATGGAGAGTGGGCAGCAAGCTAAAGGTCACAAACGCATACGTTTATAGAATGGTTGGGAACCATTGATCTATCCTATCAGAGACTGTGGCCCGGACGAAAATGAGGTTTGATCTTTCCTGTGGCCCTCCTCTCCCTCCATAAGTCTACAGCCATTCTAGTATAAGTTGTTGTTATGGGGCATTTATTCCTAATTTATGAATTCTCTTTGTTTATGAGTGGGCAGAATGAAGATGACTTCTTTTCGCAGCTCCATTAGTGTATTTCAGTATCCAGTACACAGACCAGAAGGGGTAGGACTCATTACCAGGGACATACAGTATATACTTCTCCGTGGAGGAGACCACTCCAGAGCAGGCTATATATAGGCCACTGCAGTAGACGGAAGGTAATAATAGCGAAGCAAAAGATGGAATGAGAATAAGAATGAAGCTGCAAGGGATGTGATTAGTCCCAGGCTGTATGTAATTTGCTTCACTGGATTTTGTACATGATAAATAACTTTGAATGAGATCTCAAGGGTAGTTTTAGCTGTAAGTCCCTTAGTATATTCAGTCAGTTTGTCTGTAGGCTTACCTGGATTGCTCTTACCTGGCATGCAAGATCAAAGAATGGTATTTTTACTGCTCTTTATCGTAAAAAGGGATATTGATCATTACTGTGGATATCTCTTAAAAGGATAGTTCACTGAAATTACAAAATGGCACATTAGTTTCCTTATTCTGTAAGCAGTCCGTGGACAAGGTATGACAACAATCCATACTTTGGATTTACTTCCCTAACCATTTCCAAATGCTAAGTTTTAGCATTTGTGGTACACATCCTATTCGAGTCATGGCACCGTTCTTAGCAATTTTCGCACATCATGTCCAAATCATCCGAAAGTATCTAAAACTGATTGTGAAGCTCAACAAAGTCACTTACAGTATAAATGATGTGAACATGATGCATGGAAAATGCTAACATCTGTCCCATGACTTGAATGGGATTTGTGCCACAAATGCATTTGGAAACAGTGCCAGGGAAGCTAAACCAAAGCATGGATTGCTGTCATACCTTGTCCATAGACTGCTTACACAGTAAGAAAACCAATACGTCATTTTATAATATGGGTGAACTATCCCTTTAAGGTTGGACAGGAGGAAGAATAAGGTGTAGTCACCATGCATGCAACCCACTGAAAAGAGAGGTATTTTAATGAATCCCCGTGGCAACTCTACCAGCATGTGTCATTGCTTTGGACATCTGAGATGGAACGCTGAGAAAATCACATCAAGAAAGATACATCAGAAGTTTGAAGTGAGTGTAACATTATTAATGATAATCAATCAAGTGGAAACTGAGTTATATCACTGTATGATTCCCAGTCTTGTGGACAAATAAACAGCAGGCATCTTTTCCTAATTAAATCAAATCAAAATCAAATCAAATGTATTTATATAGCCCTTCGTACATCAGCTGAAATCTCAAAGTGCTGTACAGAAACCCAGCCTAAAACCCCAAACAGCAAGCAATGCATGTGAAAGAAGCACGGTGGCTGGGAAAAACTCCCTAGGAAAAACTCCTGAGAAAGGCCAAAAACCTAGGAAGAAACCTAGAGAGGAACCAGGCTATGAGGGGTGGCCAGTCCTCTTCTGGCTGTGCCGGGTGGATATTATAACAGAACATGGTCAAGATGTTAAAATGTTCGTAAATGACCAGCATGGTCAAATAATAATAATCATAGTAATTGTCGAGGGTGCAACAAGCACGTCCGGTGAACAGGTCAGGGTTCCGTAGCCGCAGGCAGAACAGTTGAAACTGGAGCAGCAGCATGGCCAGGTGGACTGGGGACAGCAAGGAGTCATCATGCCAGGTAGTCCTGAGGCATGGTCCTAGGGCTCAGGTCCTCCGAGAGAAAGAAAGAAAGAGAGAAGAGAGAATTAGAGAGAGCATATTTACATTCACACAGGACACCGGATAAGACAAGAGAATACTCCAGATGTAACAGACTGACCCTAGCCCCCCGACACATAAACTACTGCAGCATAAATACTGGAGGCTGAGACAGGAGGGATCAGAAGACACTGTGGCCCCATCCGATGATACCCCCGTACAGGGCCAAACAGGCAGGATATAACCCCACCCACTTTGCCAAAGCACAGCCCCCACACCACTAGAGGGATATCTACAACCACCAACTTACCGTCCGAAGACAAGGCTGAGTATAGCCCACAAAGATCTCCGCCACGGCACAACCCAAGGGGGGGGGGCGCCAACCCAGACAGGAAGACCACGTCAGTGGCTCAACCTACTCAAGTGACGCACCCCTCCCATGGACGGCATGGAAGAACACCAGTAAGTCAGTGACTCAGCCCCTGTAAAAGGGTTAGAGGCAGAGAATCCCAGTGGGAAGAGGGGAACCGACAAGGCAGAGACAGCAAGGGCGGTTCGTTGCTCCAGCCTTTCCGTTCATCTTCACACTCCTGGGCCAGACTATACTTAATCATAGGACCTACTGAAGAGATAAGTCTTCAGTAAAGACTTAAAGGTTGAGACTGAGTCTGCGTCTCTCACATGGGTAGGCAGACCATTCCATAAAAATGGAGCTCTATAGGAGAAAGCCCTACCTCCAGCCGTTTGCTTAGAAATTCTAGGGACAATTAGGAGGCCTGCGTCTTGTGACCGTAGCGTACGTGTAGGTATGTACGGCAGGACCAAATCGGAAAGATAGGTAGGAGCAAGCCCATGTAATGCTTTGTAGGTTAGCAGTAAAACCTTGAAATCAGCCCTTGCCTTAACAGGAAGCCAGTGTAGGGAGGCTAGCACTGGAGTAATATGATCACATTTTTTGGTTCTAGTCAGGATTCTAGCAGCCGTATTTAGCACTAACTGAAGTTTGTTTAGTGCTTTATCCGGGTAGCCGGAAAGTAGAGCATTGCAGTAGTCGAGCCTAGAAGTAACAAAAGCATGGATTAATTTTTCTGCGTCATTTTTGGACAGAAAGTTTCTGATTTTTGCAATGTTACGTAGATGGAAAAAAGCTGTCCTTGAAGCAGTCTTGATATGTTCTTCAAAAGAGAGATCAGGGTCCAGAGTAACGCCGAGGTCCTTCACAGTTTTATTTGAGACGACTGTACAACCATCCAGATTAATTGTCAGATTCAACAGAAGATCTCTTTGTTTCTTGGGACCTAGGACAAGCATCTCTGTTTTGTCCGAGTTTAAAAGTAGAACATTTGCAGCCATCCACTTCCTTATGTCTGAAACACAGGCTTCTAGCGAGGGCAATTTTGGGGCTTCACCATGTTTCGCTTTAATCAGCGCTAATGAATCTTCCAGAGCAAGCAGCAGACAGGGATGTGAATGAACTCACTGTCCGGTCCCAAGGGACAGCCCATGGTACTGACGATGAAGCCGTAGGCAATTTCACTGAGTGACACAGGAAGTTAGACATTACAGCAGTTTATATCTACACCATGCAAAACAACAGTATGCTGTACTGTAGATGTAAGCAGAGTATGTACTGTATAGTTGCCAACTACAACCTGGCCAGTTCCCCTCTCTCCACTGGGATTTTCTGCCTCTAACCCTATTACAGGGGCTGGGTCACTGGCCTACTGGTGCTCTTCCATGCCGTCCCTAGGAGGGGTGCGTCACTTGAGTGGGTTGAGTCACTGACGTGGTCTTCCTGTCTGGGTTGGCGCCCCCCCCCCCCCCCCCCCCCCCCCTTGGGTTGTGCTGTGGCGGAGATCTTTGTGGGCTATACTCGGCCTTGTCTCAGGATGGTAAGTTGGTGGATGAAGATATCCCTCTAGTGGTGTGGGGGCTGTGCTTTGGCAAAGTGGGTGGGGTTATATCCTGCCTGTTTGACCCTGTCTGGGGGTATCATCGGATATGGCCACCCCTCCTGTCTCAGCCTCCAGTATTTATGCTGCAGTAGTTTATGTGTCGGGGGGCTAGGGTTAGTCTGTTATATCTGGAGTATTTCTCCTGTCTTATCCGGTGTCCTGTGTGAATTTAAGTATGCTCTCTCTAATTCTCTCTTTCTCTCTTTCTTTCTTTCTCTCTCTCGGAGGACCTAAGCCCTGGGACCATGCCTCAGGACTACCTGGCATGTTGACTCCTTGCTGTTCCCAGTCCACCTGGTCGTGCTGCTGCTCCAGTTTCAACTGTTCTGCCTGCGGCTATGGAACCCTGACCTGTTCACCGGACGTGCTACCTGTCCCAGACCTGCTGTTTTCAACTCTCTAGAGACAGCAGGAGCGGTAGAGATACTCTCAATGATCGGCTATGAAAAGCCAACTGACATTTACTCCTGAGGTGCTGACTTGTTGCACCCTCGACAACTACTGTGATTATTATTATTTGACCATGCTGGTCATTTATGAACATTTGAACATCTTGGTCATGTTCTGCTGTAATCTCCACCCAGCACAGCCAGAAGAGGACTGGCCACCCCTCATAGCCTGGTTCCTCTCTAGGTTTCTTCCTAGATTTTGGCCTTTCTAGGGAGTTTTTCCTAGCCACCGTGCTTCTACATCTGCATTGCTTGCTGTTTGG
Source organism: Salmo trutta (assembly GCF_901001165.1). Classification (NCBI taxonomy): domain Eukaryota; kingdom Metazoa; phylum Chordata; class Actinopteri; order Salmoniformes; family Salmonidae; genus Salmo; species Salmo trutta. The sequence goes on from NC_042991.1 coordinate 8,847,140, forward strand.
GGTTTTAGGCTGGGTTTCTGTACAGCACTTTGAGATATCAGCTGATGTAAGAAGGGCTAAATAAATACATTTGATTTGATTTGATGTGAACTACATAGGGCAAGTGTCATAACCCTCCCAATGGAAAGAAAACTCAAAATGTACTCATTATTTGTCTTCAAGAGTTCCTCAAGACTCTGCTTCAAAGCAGACATGATTGCAGGAACTGTTATGATATGCATGCTCATGACTATCATATAAAAGTTTGACAGATAGCAGCAGAGGAGAGGAGAGTGTCACATTCTGACCAGTAAAGGGGTTATTTGTTATTGTAGTTTGGTCAGGACATGGCAGGGGGGTATTTGTTTTATGTGGTTCGGGGTTTGCTAGTATATGTGTTTATGTAGAGGTGTGTTTGGTTAGAGTATTCCGGGGTTTTTGGGTTATGTTCTTTATTTTGTATTTCTATGTTCTGTCTATGTTGTGTATTTCTTTGTTGGCCTGGTATGGCTCTCAATCAGGAACAGCTGTACATCGTTGTTGCTGATTGAGAGTCATACTTAGGTAGCCTGTTTTCACCTGTCCCTTTGTGGGACGTTGTGGTTGCATAGCTGTGTGTTTAGCCTGCAATCATGTTCGTTCGATCGTTTTCTTGTTTTGTTTGTTACGTGTTCAATAAAGTCACTATGAGCACTCAACCCGCTGCGCCTTGGTCCACTACGTACGACGACCGTTACAGAACTTCCCACCACCAACGGACCAAGCAGCGGAGGAAGGAGCAGCAGGTGGACTACAAGGAGTATTGGACTTGGGAGGACATCTTGGAAGGAAAAGGATCCTACACATGGGAGGAGATCCAGGCTGGAAGGGATCGCCTCCCATGGAGACAGGTGGAAACAGCGAGGGAGGAACGGCGAAGGTGGAGCGAAGACCGGGACTGTTATATGGGTACTAGATTGGCATTTAAGCCTGAGATGCAGCCCCAATAATCTTTTTTTTGGGGGGGGGGGCACATGGGTAGTTTGGCTGGGCCAGGGTTAAGCCCCAAGCCAACTCCCCGGGCTTACTGGAGGCAGCCTGTTACTGGTCAGGCCCCGTGCTATGGGGTGATGTGCACGGCATCGAGGCCGAGCATTCACAGGCCGGTGTGCGCGGTGCCAGCGCCCCGCATTTGCCAGGGGGAAGCGGGCATCCAGCCAGTAAGGGTGGTGCCAGTAATGCGCTCAAGACCGCCAGTGCGCCTTCACGGCCCAGTGTATCCTGTTCCCGCTCCTCGCACTAGCCCTGAGGTACGTGTTTCCAGTCTGGCACATCCAAAGCCAGCACCACGCACCAGGCCTCCAGTGCGTCAGCCCAGTCCAACTCGTCCTGTTCCTGCTCCTCGCACTAGCCTTGGGGTGCGTGTCTCCAGTCTGATACCTCCACTACCAGCCCCACGCATCAGGCTTTCAGTGCGCAGTCCCCGTCCAGAGCTTCCGACGACAGTACCCCGTCCAGAGCTTCCGACGACAGTACCCCGTCCAGAGCTTCCGACGACAGTACCCCGTCCAGAGCTTCCGACGACAGTGCCCCGTCCAGAGCTTCCGACGACAGTGCCCCGTCCAGAGCTTCCGACGACAGTGCCCCGTCCAGAGCTTCCGGCAACAGTGCCCCGTCCAGAGTGTCCGGAAACAGTGCGCCGTCTAGAGACGGCCCACAGTCCGGAACTGAGTGAGGACGGCCTACAGTCCGGAGCTCCCAGAGTCGCCCTACAGTCCGGAGCCCCCTGAGTCGCCCTTCTGCCCGAGGTCTACAACGACGTGCCTCAGCCAGAGGTATTCAGTGGAGGTGGACAGGTTAGGTGGGGGACTAAGGCCAGAGCATGAGCCACCTCCACAGTAGGAGGATTGGGGAGGGGGGGGGTGTAGCACGGGAACCGTCGGTGACGGCAGCCACCCTCCCTTCCCTCCCTTTAGTTTGGAGGGTTTATGTTTGTGTTTATTTTTGTGTAAGGTGCATCCGGGGTCTGCACCTTTGGGGGGGGGGTACTGTCACGTTCTGACCAGTAAAGGGGTTATTTGTTATTGTAGTTTGGTCAGGACATGGCAGGGGGGTATTTGTTTTATGTGGTTCGGGGTTTGTTAGTATATGTGTTTATGTAGAGGGGTGTTTGGTTAGAGTTTTCCGGGGTTTTTGGGTTATGTTCTTTATTTTGTATTTCTATGTTCTGTCTATGTTGTGTATTTCTTTGTTTGCCTGGTATGGCTCTCAATCAGGAACAGCTGTACATCATTGTTGCTGATTGAGAGTCATACTTAGGTAGCCTGTTTTCACCTGTCCCTTTGTGGGAAGTTGTGATTGCATAGCTGTGTGTTTAGCCTGCAATCCTGTTGGTTCGATCGTTTTCTTTTTTTGTTTGTTACGTGTTCAATAAAGTCACTATGAGCACTCAACCCGCTGCGCCTTGGTCCACTACGTACGACGACCATTACAGAGAGCTTTAATTCAAAATATACCTCTCCTGAAAGACAAACAACGTGCTGGAAGTATGAATATGAATCCCAATTCTCTTCTCCATGATGCTATCCATTTGAAGAATTTGCAAGTGAATTTCCTTTCTTTCTAATGCAGGCAGAATTGCTAGTCTATCTAGCTAGCAGAATCACCTCAAGTGGTTCTTATGTGAAGTAATGTGACCTAGAAATGGAAGATAAGAAACGTTCAGATAGTAAAACGGATGACATTTCATATTCACAAGTGAAAAGATGCACACATAGCCTCAACAAACATGACAGTGACTCTAACAGTTAACTGGAAGTTACAGTAATTTGCTGAATTGAAGGCAGGCTTCTCCAGTACATAGCTTTCGGCCTCATCAGCCACCCTCTTTCCCAGCCCAAGGCAGGACACACTGAAAACACACACACACACATGCCTGCTTACAATATCTTCCACTGTTACGCATTAAAACCAGACTGCTTTCATTTGCCTCTTTAATAAGCAAACTTCTTCCCACTAGTGCCAGAACAAGACTAATCCTAATGTGTATTGACTTTGTGTGGGTCTATTACCAATGTGAAGAAAGAGGATGCTTGGATTAGTCAGTGTGCGTATGTTAAGTGTCTCTCCCTGGCCTTGCAACCATGTTCGTTACTCATCAAGACAAATATTTGTTACAGGAACGTTCAATACTGAAATGGATGTTTGAGGCTCATCGTACAGCAGATCTATTGAATGTGTTGCTGCTTTTTTACTAGATTCACGCTGATTTTTAACCAGAAGTTGAAACAACCAAGACATTCATTGTGGAAGATACTTCTTCAAGGGCTTTCTAAAGGAGGCCCTTCCAGGAATTCCAAGTGTTCCAAAGACATATTGTGCGGTGCAGAAATCTGCTGCCGTATCTCATTCCACATGGGCAAATATGAGTGAAACGATTACATCTCATCTGGAAATATTTCTCCATGTTCCTTTCCCCAGGGCTGGGGACCCCCCAGCAGATCACAGAGGAGGGGAAGAAGAGAGAGGAGAACAGAGTGGAAGACTGAAAGAAAGGAAGGAAGCCCCATTGGCCAGGGTTTGTTTCCTCTTGTTCCTCTCTCCCTCATATTTCCACCCTAATGAGATCAACATTACCCTGCCTCAGCCACAGCCACCTGCAGGGGAATATATGCTCCCAGCTGAGTCCCAGTAGAATCACAGCTAGCATAGCGAATGGCTAAGTTAGCATCACTATTATTTGCTACTGCCTTCCTGACACCTGAAGTACTATCACCCCAAATCCAGAAATACAGTATCTTGGTAGAATCATACCTACAGCTCTGGAGGCTTTAATAGATGCCCACGCCACTCACTCATTGCCAAAAGAACCAAGAAGGAATCCACTTTGTGTCCAGTAAAAAAATAACTCGGAAGAATACAAAGTTGTTGCGAATCAATTGTGCGTCCCAAATGGCACCCTATTCCTTATGTAGTGCATTACTTTTGACCATGCCCAAAATAGGGCTTTGGTCCAATGTAGTGCACTAGGTAGGGAATGGGGTGCCATTTGGGATGTACACACTCCTACTCCTACTCACAATCAATACAGCTGCCTATGCATGGCTGAGCCTTTACTCCATGACCCTTACACTCTGAAATGACTGTTACAAGCTGCGCTAGCTAGACTCTCTTTCCTTCTATGTGTCTCTCTTGTCACAATGATTACATAAATCTCAGGGGTGGATGAGCAGATGTGTAATTACAGAAAACACTTACCAACTGGTCTTGGTGGATGATTGCAGGAAACTCTTGCCAACTAGCAGGACTTACTAGACCTGATGCATTCCCTACACCTGAGCTGGCTCAGTGACCAACCACACAGAACAAAGAGGGTCCCGTGTGGCTCAGTTGGTAGAGCATGGTGTTTGCAATGCCAGGGTTGTGGGTTTGATTCCCACGGGAGGCCAGTATGGAGAAAAAAAATGTATGAAATGTATGCATTCACTACTGTAAGTCGCTCTGGATAAGAGCGTCTGCTAAATGATGTAAATGTAATCGAGGCAACCAACATTAGGGCAGAACATTGTGTGTATGCTGCTTCTCTGTCATTTGCGTCACAATATCTTTTGAGAATGTGTATCTTAAAGACATGTTAATCTGAGCTGATGTTGAGTCATACTGAGACAATCTGAAATGTTACAGTGAAGTAACTATACCGTCACCCACTAATATCCTCTTGGGTAATGCTTTGATGCAATTTGGTTCCAAAACCTGTCTACGCATCATACAAGAGGACCGCTCTGATGATAAAATAGCAGGATTGAGAGAGACAGATTATGGCTTAATGGCCCTACACTTTTGAGGTGAAAGCCAACAAATAGCATCTGAGCTACTTTCAACATAGAGAACAATTCCACGGCCAAACATAATTAACCTGCCCTGGATCAAAGCAGGGAAAAGGCTAGACAGAAACAAAGATGGTACTGTATATTAGTGATAGGGCATTGACTGTGTCAGTGACATCAACAGTGTTTGTTGTCCTCAGCTGTTGCTACACGGCTCATACAGTAACAGGTAATGGGAAGGGGAAGACTTTACTTTTAAAGCACACTCACTTCCTCTGCAGCTGTCTTTCTGGCCAGCTGACTTCCTGTGTTTAGCTGATGCATCCTTGCTCTGTAGCCTTGTGGTGTCTCAGGCCACCAGAATTATTGGTTCCGGGGCCATGTGGAAAGAAAGCTCATCACAATCACCCACGAATGGAATTACATTATAGGTAAGACACGACCCACTCAACAGTTAAAATAATCAACAAACATTCTAGCTTTTGTAGCACTCACGGGGTGTTTTGTTTGGGCAACGCTCAATGAGACATTCTTGAACTGTTGGGACGTTCTGGAAGAACTTTCTCATGTTGTAACATGGCATGTTGTTGTGCTGTACCCACTAATGTCACTCAGTCGCAAGCATTGGACAGTTTGTCCATGTTTGTGTGCACAGGCCTCCTCATTCCAGTAGGCCATTTACTCTGCTCTTATAGCCCTGGAAACCATTCAAAACAAACAGAGAGTATACTGCATGACGCCAACCCTGCCTCTCTGCTTACTTCCTTTAATTGTAACTGAACCACATGGTTGTGCAAAACAGTATGGGGATAGCAGCTTGCAGTTATTATCTATTGTCACAAAGTGTTATCAACAAAGGAAGGAATCCACTGGAAACAAGCTAGAAGACAGCACATATGCCACAGTTTACACAATGGAAAACAGTCATCAAGTCTTTCCAAGTGCATAAGGTAGGCTACTGTATGACAACAACCGGATGAAATCTTTTGTTATCTGAAATATTTTGATGGTGACCTACCAAGTAGAATTTGGTGGTTGTAGATTATGAAATGACATTGCACCAAAACAAACTGAGAGATGCCGAAGTTATTTGAGGGAAACTAGTGTCCATCTCTTCACAGCAGTGGAGGATCCTCAGAGGAGGAAGGACCATCCTCCTCAGTGAATTTCATAAAAATATAAATAGTAAAACATTTAAAAACGTATCCTTTTTAGAAAAAAACTATACTAAATATAATCACGTCACCAAACAATTGATTAAAACACACTATTTTGCAAACAAGGTCTACTGTAGCCTCAACAGCACTCTGTAGGGTAGCACAATGGTGTAGCCAGAGGACAGCTAGCTTCCGTCCTCCTCTGGGTACATTGACTTCAATACAAAACCTAGGAGTCTCATGGTTCTCACCCCCTTCCATAGACTTACACAGTAATTATGACAGCTTCCGGTGGATGTTCTCCAGCCTATCAGAGCTCTTGCAGCATGAACTGACATGTTGTCCACCCAATCAAAGGATCAGAGTATTAATCTAGTACAAAGTTCTTGAAATTGTTTGACTACCTCATGAATCTTGTTGAGAGAATCCCAATAGTGTGCAACGCTGTCATCAAGGCAAATGGTGGCTACTTTGAAGAATCTCAAATATAACATCTATTTTGATTTGTTTAACACTTTTTTGGTTACTACATGATTCCATATGTGCTATTTGATGTCTTCACTATTATTCTACAATGTAGAAAATAGTAAAAAACAAAGAAAAACCCTTGAATGAGTAGGTGTGTCCAAACTTTTGACCGGTACTGTAGGCCTAAAGTTACATTACTCACAATGCTCTCCATGGGTTGTGTGCACACACACATTCAGAGGGGCTTGTTAACACTGCAAAAAGAAATAAAAGAGTTCATTCATTTAAATCACAGTCAAAATGGACAGAGGAAAACTTAAATAGACTACATTCGATGTTTGTTCAGAGGCAGTAGGAGGGAAGTTAATAAGGAGTGCCCAAGGTCACTGAAGACAGCTGCCATTACTGGGCATCAGCAGGTGGTGGTGGTCTGATCTGCTCCAACCTAGACTCAGGGATAGATGTAAATCATTTAGTATGTTATGTTATGTTTTGTATGGTATGTATTCATTTGTAGATGTTCAGCATCCATTTTGTACGATATGTTATGAATTGCAATTTGTACAATATGTTACGAATTTGCTATACGTATGATATGTTATGCATTCTACTTTGCTGTGGCTAATGTTAGCAAGGCTAGTGGTTAGGGTTAAGGTTTGGGTTAGGGTTAGGGTTAAGGTTAAGGTTAAGGTTAGGAGTTAGGGTTAGAGGTTAAGGTTAGGGTTAGAGGAAGGGTTAGCTAATATGCCAAGTAGTTGCAAAGTAGCTAAAAAGTATTAAGTAGTTGCAAAGTTGCTAATTAGCTTAGATGCTCAAGTTGTTAGTGACAGTCGCATAATACGCCCACCAATCCTCCCTGACCAAACTCCCTCCTCTCGTTTTTTGGCTTAAGTAGCAATCTGTCTTATGTAACAATACCAAACGTAACATATCATACTCATTTGAGTTAGTGTCACAGATTAACATTTAATTTGTCAGAAGCCAGGCTGGTGGAAAAAGGAAAACCCAAGCCACCTCACTACAGCTTCTGAGAGCTCTGACCTTGACAATAATGATCTACTGTAAGAGAAACATTCCAACCAAACCTTGATTTACTGTAAGGATATAGTGCTGCTTGCAAGTATTTTTTTCCAACAGTAAAACACAAACAAAGTGCTCTTGGTTGATAATGGGTGATTTGTGAATCATGTTTACCCTAAGCCTTCCGTTCGATTCAGGTGGTAGAAAAACATTGTCACTGATGGATTTTACTATACAGATGAATGTAAATATGTTTTTCACAGATAATTATTTCTGCAAATGTCCTTTGAGGGCCAAAGAAGCTAAACATTCCCATGTTTTGGCACTAAATAAAACGGTGACAACCAAAAGAGCATCAAAGAAGAAGACAGGATACAGTGTAATAACCTCTAGGATTAAAAGTAATCTTAGTCAAATGTTACGTATAGGAAATTACAGATGTCTTGTTGGAAGACTTTGTAATGTTTATACACTCTGCTACGCCTAACTGTAATTCTGCTTATATGAAGAAACTCTTCACTGAGTTAAATTCTATTGTCTGGCCTTTTGTTTTTGTGTCGGGCTGAAAGTAGAAGGGTACGCTGGACTTAAGAACATTTTGACTTTTGTTTCTCTTCATGATGAAGAACATCACCATTCTGTAAGCTCATGTGATTCTTCCTCGAAAACATTCCCAGAACCGCAAGTGACAGAGCAACGTTTCCCAGAACTCTGTGGGGAAGTTATTTTTCAAATAACCAAAGGGGAACTTTTAGGGAATGTTACGGGAACATTTCTGTACTAGTTGGGTGCCCTCATTTTTCATTATTCTGTGAATCTTTTCCCAGATCAATAAGACAACAGTTACCCACACTTATAAAACATGAGAACACACAAAAAAATCCTATATTGTCTCTCTTCATCATTTCAAAGTATGTGCTGGATCAATGTTCACAGACAGCAGCCAGATACTTATGACTGTGCCTATCCTGAAAATAGCCTAATTGGCTAATTGATGGATTCTAAGTCAGCAGCAGCAACACTGTAGATGATGGATGGGAATTGAATTTGCGGACTGGTTGAAGGAAGGATGTTTATACACAAGACCAATCAAATCTCTTGATGTCAATGTCTTGAGAACCAGTTAAATGCTAGTTTGGACATGTAGTAAACAGAGGAGGTCCTTCATAATGCATTCTTGGCAGAATTGTGTGACTTGTCAGCAGAACAAAGTTCTTAAGATTATGCAAATTATAGCTGAATGAGCTCTCACTAGCTTGATGTATTTAGCAACCAGCCTAGGTTAATATTTCGAAACTGCATGTTCTTTGTGTGTGTGTGTGTGTGTGTGTGTGTGTGTGTGTGTGTGTGTGTGTGTGTGTGTGTGTGTGTGTGTGTGTGTGTGTGTGTGTGTGAGGTTGAGGTTGATGGGAAATTAGGCTTCACAGGCCACCCTTGAGTGAGACCACAGAGATGTTCAGTGTAAGCCCTCAGTGAGGGTAAGGACCAGGGGACACGGAGGGCAATTGTGGGTTGGGAGGTCCAGCAGAGCTCACCACACAGCCCTCTTTATGAGCATCAACGCAGGTATGTAGTATTTGCTGTTGCTCCCGTAGAATATGAGTCAAGGTACCGAAACAGCATCTGTGTGTGTGTGTGTGTGTGTGTGTGTGTGTGTGTGTGTGTGTGTGTGTGTGTGTGTGTGTGTGTGTGTGTGTGTGTGTGTGTGTGTGTGTGTGTGTGTGTGCACGCGCATGCGTGCGTGTGCTTGTGCACGCGCATGCGTGCGTGTGCTTGTGTAAGGTAGTGTGCACACTCTGACTGGTCTCTCCAGGTGATCCCATGTCACTGGCACATTTCATTAAATCATTCCCCCAAAAATGGTTGAGTGTTTTGAATATAGTTTTGCTGTTGGCATATTTGTATACCCCCATCCTTAAGTGTTCATAACAGCATGAGTCAAAATAGACCATTAGTAAAACCACATATCCCACTGTCACCCTGACAAAGACCCCGAGGGCCGTCTTGTACAGATGTGTGTTTATTTTGCTCAAAAGGGAACAGCTAGGATTCATGTCATTCTGTCACTGAAATCCCCCTGTCACCCTGTCACTTGAGGTCATGATGTCACTGCACTGTATGTCGACAGGTCACATCTCTATGTACTGAGGTGACAGAAGTGACACGGTACTTTGTTTTCCTTTGGTGGAGATGGCACCAGAACAGAAAGACACAGAGATTTATGACAATACGCCAGTCAGGAAGAATCTCTCTCTCCAGTGAGGTAAAGCATTCAGACAGGACTAGCACATTTACATTCCATCAGCATAGGGAGATTTCCTCTTGCAAAGGTTGCTCAGCTGCTCTGTGAATCAAGGCCAGTACATTCCCCACATACTGCCTGAGGTAGAAAATGGAGGTGGGTTTGGACTGATCGAGTGATATAGTATTTTATTGGAGTTATAGAATTTCCCTGAGAACCGACTGAGGTAAACCTATTCTGATGAATTGCCTGAGGGCATCGATAATTTATTTGGAGGAGTCATGACCGCAGACATCAGGTCAGACAATCAGTGGCTCATGTCGAATGAGGTCATATAATTTTGATAATTCTGCATGTACCTCAGCAGGAAGATGTCTCTACACAGATTTGGCCAATATTTACCTCTGCACAGATTTTGCCTACACACCTCAGAGCATAAATAGAAAGCACACAGAGACATACTGCTGCATCTGTTGTTCTGGGACCATATCTAGTCAGAAACGGAACAGCTCTCTCTCATTTCCTCCTCTCTCTCTCCCACTTTCCAACTGTTTTCTCTCCTACTTTTCTTTTCCTACTGTCTGTTATATGATCACTCTCAGGAGTGTAACAAACTATTCAACTACTACAGAAACTATTTGTATTGAACAACTATGGAATATCAACAATAAAAGTCACCCCTCTACTTTCGCTCCTCCAGGGTTGGTGCTGACCCAGCACACCCTTCTCGTGCCGACAAAAGACACATCCATTCAGCTCATTTACTGCATTCTTGAGTCTCGGTTAGACACCTGGACAGAATAGTTCACAAATAGGCCAGGGCTCTGTTGATATTATCTCCCAGGCAACCGAAGATGTGAGTGAGAAGCTAGAGTTCTATCAAGTGAGCCCTAGATCAGTTTACAGTCTGTATTCATTCCAGCTTTCCCTTCACTTCACATTGTTCTTTGTTAAATCATTTGTCAAAAATATCTTTATCGAGATTATTTTGTTGCCAAATGCTGCTACCACAGCCAACAATTAAAAATCCTTAAGAGTCTATTGACACACCCGTTGGTCAATCTAAATAATAAAACAATCCCCACCTGTCAGTTTAGGCTAGAGATATCAGTTTTTTGCATGGGCTGCGTCAAATGTTATTGGTCACATACACATGGTTAGCAGATGTTACTGCGAGTGTAGCAAAATGCTTGTGCTTCTAGTTCCGAAAGTGCAGTAATATCTAACAAGTAATTTAACAGTTCCACAACAACTAACTTATACACACAAATGTAAAGAGACGGAATAGGAATATGTACATATAAATATATGGATGAGCGATGGCCGAGCGCCATAGGTAAGATGCAATAGATGGTATAAAATATAGTATATACATATGAGATGAGTAATGTAAGACATGTAAACATTATTAAAGTGGCAATATTTAAGGTGACTAGTGATCCATTTATTAAAGGGGCCAATGATTTAAGTCTGTATGTAGGCAGCAGCCTCACTGTGTTAGTGATGGCTGTTTAACATTCTGATGGCTTTGAGATAGAAGCTGTTTTGCAGTCTCTCGGTCCCAGCTTTGATGCACCTGTACTGACCTCGCCATCTGGATGGTAGCAGTGGCTCGGGTGGTTGTTGTCCTTGAGGGCAGGTAGTTTGCGTTGTGCAGACCGCACCACCCTCTGGAGTGCCTTGCAGTTGAGGGTGGTGCAGTTGCCGTACCAGGCGGTTATACAGCCTGATGCTCTCAATTGTGCGTCTGTAAAAGTCTGTGAGGGTTTTAGGTGACAAGCCAAATTTCTTCAGCCTCCTGAGGTTGAAGAGGCGCTGTTGCGCCTTCTTCCCCACACTATCAGTTTGTCCGTGATGTGTACGCCGAGGATCTTAAAACTTTCCACCTTCTCCACTAATGTCCCGTCGATGTGATTAGATGGGTGCTCCCTCTGCTGTTTCCTGAAGTCCAGTCATCTCCTTTGTTTTGTTGACGTTGAGTGAGAGGCTGTTTTCCTGACACCACATTCCGAGTGCCCTCACCTCCTCCCTGTTGGCTGTTTTGTCGTTGTTAATAATCAAGCCCACTACTGTTGTGCAATTCACTGCATTCGCTTATGTCGGCCTTCTGCATCTGCAGCACAATGTGGTCGAACTACAGCGGTGTTTGTCAGACCATGAGACATCCCAAAATCTGTCTTCTCACAAAAACGTCTGTAACGCCACAAGTGTCATGGGACTCATCTGAAGGTAACCCATACAAACAAATGGAAGTATGGAGGTAGTTTAGTGCCAACAAAAATAAAGGGTTAAATATGCATAAAAAAATACATGCATATACAGTTGAAGTCAGAAGTTTACATATACCTTTGCCAAATACACTTAAACTCAGTTTTTCACAATTCCTGACATTTAATCCTAGTAAAAATTCCCTGTGTCAGGTTAGTCAGTCACCACTTTATTTTAAGAATGTGAAATGTCATAATAACAGTAGAGAGAATGATTTATTTAATATTTTATTTCTTTCATCACATTCCCAGCGGGTCAGAAGTTTACATACACTCAATTAGTATTTGGTAGCATTCTCTTTAAATTGTTTAACTTGGGTCAAACGTTTTGGGTAGCCTTCCACAAGCTACCCACAATAAGTTGGGTGAATTTTGGCCCATTCCTCCTGACAGAGCTGATGTAACTGAGTCAGGTTTGTAGGCCTCCTTGCTCGCACACGCTTTTTCAGTTCTGCTCACAAATTTTCGATGGGATTGAGGTCAGGGCTTTGTGGTGGCCACTCCAATACCTTGACTTTGTTGTCCATAAGCTATTTTTCCACAACTTTGGAAGTATGCTTGGGGTCATTGTCCATTTGGAAGACCCATTTGCGACCAAGCTTTAATAACTTCCTGACTGATGTCTTGAGATGTTGCTTCAATATATCCACAAAGTTTTCCTCCTCATGATGCCATCTAGTTTGTGAAGTGCACCAGTCCCTCCTGCAGCAAAGCACCCCCAGAACATGATACTGCCACCCCGTGCTTCACTGCCACCCCGTGCTTCAGTCTCAGGAGATAGGCAAACCATGTATAATTATTTGAAGAATTTGGATTAATGCAATTTAGACAGTTGGCTTGTGGGACACGGTGGTAGATTTTCATTATATGCACCAATACTCTGAGCCAAATATCCAACTGCAAGTCTCCACAGCGGAAACCGAAGTAGCATGACCAATGCTCCTCCCCAATCCCACACAGGCCTTTACCATCTGACAAGGGAAACAGACTGTATGCACTGGGGGCTTCCCTGCTGGTAGTCTATAGTAGCACATTCAAATATCAATATCAAATATTCAATATATCCTGTATAGGAGAACATAAGTGGTGGGAATAGCAAAATATTGTCCTTGTGCGGCTCTAGATATATACCGGTAAGCTTTGCTACAACATGTTCAAAGTGTGTGACTGTGTGGTGTTGTGGATTAATGTCTGTAAGGGACTAAGCCGGTCACGTTTCAGTCCTACTGATACTGAGCTGGCAACACAACCAAATCCGCTGCTTTGAACACTACAGACAGAAACCTATTGAACTTTTATCTTTAGAAACAGCTGTGGTCCCTTTTACTCCCGGACAGATAAGAAAACCCACAGACATGACACTACTCAATTCTCTCACTCTACCATGAGACTAACTCTACCTACATGTACCTCACTAACCGGTGCCCCCGCACATTGACTCTGTACCGGCACCCCCCTGTATATATTGTTATTTTTTACTGTTGCTCTTTAATTACTTGATACTTTTATCTCTTATTCTTATCTGTATTTTTTTAAACTGCACTGTTGGTTAGGGGCTTGTAAGTAAGCATTTGACTGTAAGGTCTACATCTATTGTATTCGGCGTATGTGACTAATAACATTTGATTTGATTTGATTTAGCGTAAGAAGTTAGCAACTCAGAGCAGATGGTAGAAGATGCCATGTGTGGTATTGCATAAGTCTATCATGACATTAGAGGCAGCATCACTTAATCAAATTACTTTATTTGTGTAAACTTAACTTCAAAAGCAAATATATAATAGTTACAACCCCAAAAACATGCTAGAACTCACAAAAGATGTCTTGCATTAAGTGTTGTATGTGGTTGCATAGGAGTAGCCAGTTGAGCATTTGAAACACGTTTGTCTTGGATTTTGCTAACTGCTTTAATTGGGGTAGACTCTCTTTATTCACAGTTTCACAATGGTCTTTCAGATGCAGGAAGGCAGGAGTATGCCCTTTAACCGTTACCATAGAGACCTCTGGGGGCTATTGTGACTTTGGCAGCTAGTGACCACCCTGCAGAGCTGCCTGCAGAACAAGATTCATGACGAAAGATGCTAACCTGCTCCCGTAACCAGGGTGGTCAAACTCATTCCGTGGAGGGCCTAGTGTCTGCTGGTTTTTGGTTTTTCCTTTCAATTAAGACCTAGACAACCAGGTGTGGGGAGTTCCTTACTAATTAGTGACCTTACTCTTTGTTTTAACAAACGCGGTGTGAGCGGTGGCCATGGCAAGTGTCCATATAAAAGGCAATGAAAGGGTGTGAAAGAGAGGTTTGTTTTTAAATCAGAACTCTTTTTATTGGAAGGAGCAAAAACAAGCAGACACTCGGGCCTCTGTGGAATGCCTTTCAGCATGGTTATTTTCATAACATTTTCCTCCTTAAAGTAACGCAGTCTTTTTAAATGTATTTTTAAATCATCACTCTATGTCTAATTAAGCACTGTGTGTTTATTTCATGAAAATAACTCCAAATATATTTTTTTATATTTACATTTATTTCCCTGAGCCTCCTTTTGCCATTGAAACGTTGTCTGATCTTGTAGGCATGTTGATACAATGTTACCTTGCAAAATGCTCTATATGGATTTGCTCGTGTTGCCAAGAGGCATATTAAAAAGATTAGGAATCACTGATAAATAGGCTACACCAGACACAAATATGAAATACTTGTACTGGACTGAAAGATTAACAATATGGTCACATTTATGTTACATTTCAACAAATTCAATGGGTAGGGACAACACTCACAGCGATGTTATAAGCGTTATGAACGTATACCCTATTCAAGTAAAGTTTTACCCTGAAAGGTATGCTGTCTAAAATTAGGTCAATGGAATGTTTAGTGTTTTGATGGTCTGTAAGGTTGAAAATGAAACTGATCAAATACCAAGCTGAGATGTTTTTAGTCTCAGAGCTACACCCTCCAGTCAACACAGTTGGATTTAACATTGGCTGAAAGAACAGGTTATGGTGGCTTAAAAAAAATGGTGGATAGAATAATAACTTAAATTAAGTTAAGGGACTATCCACCTTAATATGCATTGTTTCTTCTCATCATAACACAGAAATGTTGCTTTTCTCTCTAAAAGTGTATATACAGCAAGGATGGAAATATGAAAATACTTTCTCTCCCAAAAAAACAGAAGCAGTTTTCTTCCAAAAATGTTTATTTGCAGAACTATTTACAAAAGATGGTCATTAGCAATACTTAATTCAAAGAGTCAGATTGATAAGTTATGGCAAAAATACTGAAGCACATTGATAAAGCAGGAAAATAATAAAATGAAATAAACAGTTCAAAAACTCTTATTTAGAAAAGAAAGGTTTACAATCATTTCAGATAATCAAATATATAATTTAAATTGAAATAGTAACTTAAACAGCAAATTAGTCAAATACAAAACAATCTGTAGAATGCTGCAATACTGAACAGCAATGGAACATCAGATAATACATTCATACATACATTTCACTATCATGCATGCTATCTTAAGACCTTGTAAAAAACCTAGACAAAGGAAAGTTCAAACAACAAAAACATGGTCGACTCAAGAGCGGAAAATAGTTTAAATTAGGCATGAATTTATATATTTATATATGTATATTTCTGTACAAATAATGAATATTTGGCATTATATTCATCCTTATTATTGATATGATATCTAACAATTCAAAATAGTTTAAGCTAAACATCTACCTTTATCCAATCAGATTTTTTCTTCCATGTTACGTTCCAAAACCCATGAGAGGCCATTTATTAAATATACCCACAAACATTAATCATTTCTTCACCATAGGTATACATACAGTGAAAGCTGTCTCCCCTCGCAAAACATTTAGCAAAAAAATAATAATTGCACAGGTCAATGGTGCCCTTTCTTTTCCCTGGGAAAGTTGTATTGGCTTTTAAAGGCTAAAAACACAATGACTGTCAATGTGAACAATGAATGCACATCTGCCCCGAATGTCCATATAGTTGAGTTACAGTGCCTTTAGAAAGTATTCAGACCCCTTCACTTTTTCCACATTTTGTTACGTTACAGCCTTATTCTAAAATGGATTAAATAAAAACAATCCTTAGTAATCTAAACATAATACCCCATAATTCCAAAGCGAAAACAGATTTTTTATTTTATTTTGGAAAATGTATATATTTATTAAAATTGAGCTCAGTTGCATCCTGTTTCCATTTACCATTCTTGAGATGTTTCGACAACTTGACTGGAGTCCACCTGTGGATAATTCAATTGATAGGACATGATTTGGAAAAGCACACAACTGTCTATGTAAGGTCCCACAGTTGACAGCGCATGAGCAAAAACCAAGCCATGAGGTCGAAGGATTTGTCTCTAGATCTCCAAGACAGGATTGTGTCGAGGCACAGATCTGGGGAAGGGTACCAAAACATGTCTGCAGCATTGAATGTCCCCAAAAACACAGTGGCCTCAATCACTCTTAAATGGAAGAAGTTTGGAACCACCAAGACTCTTCCTAGAGCTGGCCGCTCGGCCAAACTGAGAAATTGGGGGAGAAGGATTTTGGTCAGGGAGGTGACCAAGAACCCGATGGTCACTCTGACAGAGCTCTAGAGTTCCTCTGCAGAGATGGGAGACCTTCCAAAAGGACAACAATCTCTGCAGCACTCCACCAAACATGGGCTTTATGGTAGAGTGACCAGACGGAAGCCATTCCTCAGTAAAAGGCAAATGACAGCCCGCTTGGGAGTTTGCCAAAAGGCACCTAAAGGAGTCTCAGACCATGAGAAACAAGATTCTCTGGTCTGATGAAACCAAGATTGAACACTTTGGCCTGAATGCCAAGCGTCACGTCTGGAGGAAACCAGGCAACATCCCTACAGTGAAGCATGGTGGTGGCAGCATCATGCTGTGGGGATGATTTTCAGCGGCAGGGACTGGGAGACTAGTCAGAATCGAGGCAAAGATGAACGGAGCAAAGTACAGAGAGATCCTTGATGAAAACCTGCTCCAGAGCGCTCAGGACCTCAGACTGGGGTGAAGGTTCACCTTCCAACAGGACAACGACCCTAAGCACACAGCCAAAACAATGCAGGAGTGGCTTCGGGACAAGTTAAAGAAAAATGGAAAACCTGTTTTTGCTTTGTCATTATGGGGTATTGTCTGTAGATTGATGAGGGGGAAAAACAGCCTTATTCTAAAATGTAATCCATTTTAGATTAAGGCTGTAACGTAACAAAATGTGGAAAAAGTCAAGGGGTCTGAATACTTTCAGAAGGCACTGTATATTTAGACCTAGGTAATAGCAGGGGAATGGGAGACCTTGTAGGCAGGATCCTCCATTGGCATTGACTAAGGAATAAAGTGTAAGAGATTGGTGACAGGGCAAATTAGAAGGCCATACTGTAGATGTTGTGATGTAAAGGCTGCAATGCATTGAATGAAGCTTATTGCTAAACGGGCAGTGGGCACATTCAGTCCATGTGGTTTTCAATGTAAAGCAGACCTGATTCGCTCAAACCTTTTCAAATAAAATATGAGCCAATAACATTGCCTCAAGGAAATTAAGAAAGAGCCCATGGTATTTTGTGGAAGGTCAGTGGCCAAAATCAGTGATAATGATAAGAACAACACTGTGCTCCTTATTGAATCAAATGTTTTATGAGGAGAGAGAGAGACATTCTTAGAGTGCAACTGCACTGGAAAAAAGGAAAAAAAATTAAAAGATTGAAAGAAAAACTCAAGCAAAGTTTACAGGGCCATAGAAAATCGTGGTGGTGTCAAAATACCTCAAGATGAATTGTTCAAAATAAAGAATTTAGGGTGCCATCTTGAGGACATTTTGTCTTACTGCTGTGTAGTGTGTGTGCGCGTACATGTGTTTGTGCGCTGATTGTCAGAATAAACCAATCTCTGTAAATCGTGAAAAGGAAAACAAGAAAAAATAAGTTCAATTAATTTCAGCACCTTTACTGACTTCTTTGAGGTTTATAGCACAACAGCCCACCAAACACATTAGCCCAAGATGATGTAGCAAAAATGTCACTCATGGAACATTGTACGTTTTAGCCCCTAAAAGAGTTCCACACATAAAGGGCTGCAGAGTAAAATATCACGCCAAAGAACTTTGATATGATGCAATTTGTTATTCTAAATGTCTGTTTATATGTGTGTTTAGCGTTTAAGTCTTGAAGAGCATTAAAAGGAGGATATTTCCAATCAATAAAATGCAATCAGGAAAGCAATTCATCATGGACATACTGCATATTAGATGAGGGTGATGTACTGTGTGTTTAATAGAACATCAAGCTGCTTTCAGAATGACCAGTCAAGATGGCCAGTAAGTGTGTAAACACCAACGTTTCCGAAGATAGATAAAGATAACTGAAAACGTACTAAGATTTGAACTGTGTCCAACAATTCAATTCTTCAACCTTCTTAAGAGAATGTCCACTTCCATAAAGATCAGCAAACAAAGATTTATTTCCACTGGGGCCATCATGCGTTAGAGGGAATGTCTGTAGAAATGGGGACATGGTGCAGGCTGGCAGGACTACTGCATAGGACACAGGCATGACAAAGTGCTCTGGTGGCCGTGTGTTGTCACTGTAACTGACTCTCAAACCATGAGGTAAATAGCTGTATGTGTGCCTGCCTGTTGTATGAAACACTATTGCACTTTTTAGCAGGTCAAGTTCAGTCAGTCTCTAGTTTGTGGTAATGATAATAAGCCATAAAGCATTGAGAACTGGGACGAGGTTACGATATCATAGCAAGGAAAACACTCCCTGGGATGTTGGTTTTCTCTGCCGACCCCCTCCGAGCCACACACACACACATACACACACAGGGCACACATGAACGCAAACACACGTACAAACATAACCTATGTTTGCTCCTGTTACATAGATTCAGTTTGATTCTGATAAAAATGTCTACACTGCTTTTTTTGTTGGTCAAAATAAATCAAAGACCATCAACATACAAGATTTCATGATGATAAATGATATACAGTGTGTACCAATCACGAAGACACTTGCATACCGGTGACATAACGTAAACTTGGGGCATGTACCAATAACTATGAATCACCAACATGTTTTCCCCTCTGATTAATAGGAACAATCTCTTCCTTTGAGAATGAATGGATGCCAACAATGACAGATCTTACCAAAAGCATAGTTTAAACAATCACACAAAATGTATCAATTCAATTTTCACATCATCTCATCCTCTTCAATTATCAACTTGTGCTGCAGTCATACAACAGTATAACATTCAAAATGATCCAATGCTAATCCAAACTACTAATATCAAGGCATTTGGATGAAAAAACCAAGCTAGCTTTCTCCCTAACAGCCCTTTGAAGTGACATTGCAACTCAATCAACACAACCAGAGATGGCCAAGCACTCTGCATGGCATCGTATTCCAACCAAAGACCTCAAACTAAGACATTCATTCATAGATTCTTGTAAGTCTGATTTTAAGGCACCTAAGGATTTTTTTTCCCATCGTACGTAGTTGCCAAACTTGCAAATCCCTCCTTAGATCATGGAAAAGCATACGGTATGGGACAAACATGATAATAGAGTATGTTTGAGATTGAGAAAGGGCAATTCACTTTCTACGAAGACAAAAAATTGCTGTCTCAATTTATGCATCTAATTTAGAGGGCTATACGTTATAATATCACACAATATGAATAACTAAAGACTAGGAAATGATAAAGGGGAAAGAAGAGCATGAAGATCCATGAACTATTTGCCTTGGCCAATCTATCATGTTTAATATAATCTGAATTTGGTGTTATGTGTCAGTGTGCAAATTGGTAACTGTAGTGAATAGTTACTAGTACGTCACTATAGCAGCAGTTGTTGACCCTGTGGTTATGAATCTTTCAGATGAGACCACCACGGGTGTGAAAGTGACGTCATTTCTATTGTCCAATGATCATTCTCTAATCTAATGGGAACCTCTGACTGGTTAATTGAAAAAAAAAAATCTCTTCATCAAGCTATCAATATCTCTCACTTTCTGCTGTTACCTCACAAGGCCAGACATGGACTTTATGTCCACATAGAATCACAATACTGTACTGTTTTCTTTTACACAGCACCGACGCATCTCCTATGACCTTTTTTTTTAAATTTCATTGTTAGTGACTCTACATTCATAAATGATTTTGCTTTCGATGTGTTTAAGGCCGTCTGGTACGCAACGGTTTCATTGAGTTTCAGAGCAGAGAGAGACTGATGTCAGGAAATGAAATTGGAGACGTTGAGTGGTTTACCAGAAGCTATAGAGGAATGAGGAAAGTCCCAGTTTATTCAACTGCATTCCACCCAATATCTGGCAACGTATCTGACCAACTGAACTGTGGCTTACTGTGTGTTGCCCTTTCAAAAGGTCTCCATTCAAATTGTTGTCTTAATCTATGCTATGTGGACATATAACAGCTCACCCTGTTTTTGCATCACATTCTATTGAAAATTCCTAGTCGACCACTGGTGCTAGAAGCTTACAACCCTAACATAACAATTATATGGGAATAAATGAATTATACAAAAAAAAATCCAATCTACTGTTCATATGGGTAAATGGATATACTATACCAATGACACGCAGTACAACACAAATGCCAGTATATCATGTCATCTAGTATAAGTACAGTTTCATTTTTTGAAGGAAATATACAGTATATTGAAACAATAAGCTTCAAGTGTGGTGTTGCAGAGCACCGCCAAAGCAATGTCATAAAAATGTAAATGCCTTGCTCTCTCTCTCTCACTAGAATTCCCTAGACCTTTGACTACGGCTACTATTACAGCAACCCTCTTAGCTCATGGCAAGATAGGGAGTAGAAATACCTCATCATATGTAGTTTCTCTGCCTCTTCAATAAACAACTTTTAACCAAAAAATAACACTGCAAATAGACGCTTTGCAAATATGTTTTTTTTTCCCGCAAGTCAATAGCCACCATCTTTAATTACAGATGCTATGGGCACCATTTTAGTAAATCTGTTATTAAAAAATCCTTGAGTGTGTGTGTGTGTGTGTGTGTGTGTGTGTGTGTGTGTGTGTGTGTGTGCGTGCGTGCACATAGGACTGGGTAAAGGACAACCGTTTCAGGTAAAAAGCAGCACCATTTACTAGTAACTGGATAGTGTTAAAGTGACATTTGCGCCTGTCTGTCCCACACTACTTCCGTAGTGTGGAGAAAAATACTTGATTGTTGTGTGCCGGATGGGATAGAATGTGTGTGATGTGGTCTCTAATAGGTATAAGTTATCTGTCTGTTGGGGCACTGCTCTCTCCACCCCATAGACAGTCATTCTTTCACAGCGTCCACTATGAGACTAATCAAGTTCAATGTAGTTTGTGATGTTGGTCATTGGGTATATATGTGATAGATTACATTATTTATCACCATTATTATCATTACAATAGTACTGGACATCAGGGGATAAACACAAAATTCAAGGTGCAGATTGATGTGGTGTATAGAACAGAATCATAGACATATTCAATAGTAAATGTTCCATTTTTGTCCTTGCAATTCAACTGCAACAATATCATGTGAGTGTCATTTACTACATTTCCCTTGGAAATACAAACATGAATAGTATATATATATATAAGGTGCAAAAATGCATTATATCATAGTCAACTTTTTTTTTCACAAAATTTGAAACATTTTTTCCCTTTAAGTGTTTTACAATAGTGTTGCAATGGAAACATGGATCAGACGAATAAATGCACTGTACAACCCATATCATAACCATGTTTCAACCTTACAACAAAGCCGTTATCATAACTGAAAATGCATAAATGCAGCCCTAAGGTACTGTCCCAGCTAGCACATAACGTTCTGAGAACCATACGTTTGAGCTTGGTGAGAGGGTGGTTGTCCCATGGTTATTTTGCATACAACCTTCCCACAACTTTCTGGGAATGGTACAGGATAGTTGCTTGGCTTTGGAACATTCTGAACACATTTAAGGAACTTGACAAAAACACTTTATTTTCTTGTTATTTCATTACTTTAACAGAACGTTTCCTAAAAGTTCAAACATGGTTACATATAACAAAAAAATGTGTAATGTTATAGGAATGTTCTTCAACTGGTTTGACATTGGGAATATTCTGAAATAGTTCTGAGAACGTTAAGAAACAACGTTATTCTGTGGGAATTTCAGTACTTTAGTGTAAAGTTTTCTGCAGGTTTCCTCGTGGTTCTATTTAAAGTCATTGTTTTAAGAACATTAAGAAAATCTTACATAAGAACCACAAGAAAAAAAATGTAGCGTTCAAAGAACATTCTAATAATGTTATTTAAAATCATATACAGTGAGGGAAAAAAGTATTTGATCCCCTGCTGATTTTGTACATTTGCCCACTGACAAAGAAATGATCAGTCTATAATTTTAATGGTAGGTTTATTTGAACAGTGAGAGACAGAATAACAACAAAAAAATCCAGAAAAACGCATGTCAAAAATGTTATAAAATGATTAGCATTTTAATGAGGGAAATAAGTATTTGACCCCTCTGCAAAACATGACTTAGTGCTTGGTGGCAAACTCCTTGTTGGCAATCACAGAGGTCAGATGTTTCTTGTAGTTGGCCACCAAGTTTGCACACATCTCAGGAAGGATTTTGTCCCACTCCTCTTTGCAGATCTTCTCCAAGTCATTAAGGTTTCGAGGCTGACGTTTGGTAACTCAAACCTTCAGCTCCCTCCACAGATTTTCTATGGGATTAAGGTCTGGAGACTGGCTAGGCCACTCCAAGACCTTAATGTGCTTCTTCTTGAGCCACTCCTTTGTTGCCTTGGCCGTGTGTTTTGGGTCATTGTCATGCTGGAATACCCATTCACGACCCATTTTCAATGCCCTGGCTGAGGGAATGAGGTTCTCACCCAAGATTTGACGGTACATGGCCCCGTCCATTGTCCCTTTGATGCGGTGAAGTTGTCCTGTCCCATTAGCAGAGAAACACCCCCAAAACATAATGTTTCCACCTCCATGTTTGACGGTGGGGATGGTGTCCTTGGGGTCATAGGCAGCATTCCTCCTCCTCCAAACACGGCGAGTTGAGTTGATGCCAAAGAGCTCCATTTTGGTCTCATCTGACCACAACACTTTCACCCAGTTGTCCTCTGAATCATTCAGATTTTCATTGGCAAACTTCAGACGGGCATGTATATGTGCTTTCTTGAGCAGGGGGACCTTGCGGGCGCTGCAGGATTTCAGTCCTTCATGGCATAGTGTGTTACCAATTGTTTTCTTGGTGACTATGGTCCTAGCTGCTTTGAGATCATTGACAAGATCCTCCCGTGTAGTTCTGGGATGATTCCTCACCGTTCTCATGATCATTGCAACTCCACGAGGTGAGATCTTGCATGAAGCCCCAGGCCGAGGGAGATTGACAGTTCTTTTGTGTTTCTTCCATTTGCGAATAATCGCACCAACTGTTGTCACCTTCTCACCAAGCTGCTTGCCGATGGTCTTGTAGCCCATTCCAGCCTTGTGTAGGTCTACAATCTTGTCCCTGACATCCTTGGAGAGCTCTTTGGTGTTGGCCATGGTGGAGAGTTTGGAATCTGATTGATTGATTGCTTCTGTGGACAGGTGTCTTTTATACAGGTAACAAGCTGAGATTAGGAGCACTACCTTTAAGAGTGTGCTCCTAATCTCAGCTCGTTACCTGTATAAAAGACACCTGGGAGCCAGAAATCTTTCTGATTGAGAGGGGGTGAAATACTTATTTCCCTCATTAAAATGCTAATCAATTTATAACATTTTTGATGTGCATTTTTCTAGTTTTTTGTTGTTATTCTGTCTCTCACTGTTCAAATAAACCTACTATTAAAATTATAGACTGATCATTTCTTTGTCAGTGGGCAAACGTACAAAATCAACAGGGGATCAAATACTTTTTTCCCTCACTGTACATCCATTCTCAGTGTCAACAAAACTCTCTCTATCCTCTTTCTTCTTTAGTGTGTTCAGGTGTGTTGGCTGTGGCCAATAATTGGGCACTCTCATCTTAATGAGTTTCCTTTGAAATGGGGTCTGTTGGAATATACTAAAATTAACAGCTTTGTATGAGTTTAAAAAACATGGCATGCTACTGTAGCTCCATTCTGCTGTCGCAGTGAACTAATTCCATGGACAGAGAACAGAAGATCATAGGTTTGAATCTCACTGCCGCTGTGCCAAAATAAAAAATAAATGTGTTTGCATGATTAATTTCCATGTGTTCTATCTCTGCTTGGAGTTCAAAACAGTTAAGCTAGCAGTCTTACTGAAACGTTCAGTGAAATTTTTAAGTAATTCAAAAACCTCAAAATAACCTTTATATTTAGTTCAGAACATTCACAAAATTTAGAGAATGTTCTCAGAACGTTATTTAATCACCTTCAAATAACCTATAATTTCCATTCTCAGAACGTTAATAAAACCTCCCAGGAAAACTTTCAGGGAACCATAGTAAAAGGTTCTCAGAACCTCCGTGCAACCTAAAAATGTACATTCCCAGAACGTTTTAAAAACGTTCAGTTTTACCGATCAGGAAACTTATGGCTTTGTTCCCAGAATCAATTGGAAACCAAAAACTTCTGTCCCACAACTTCCAAGGAACTAAATGTGCTAGCTGGGGTACTACTGCATGTCTTTTTCACATCCCATGTCTCAGCAATGTTAGGCAGTGGCTGCAGCAGCAAGCCTGGTAAAAAGTGGTGTGAGTACGTCCCAAGAATAACAACGGAACTACTATACCCAGGATGCTGTGCGACCATATCAGATGTGATGACTACTCCTTGGTCTCTACCATAGAAATAGAATAGACCCCATAGAAATAGATTTGAATTCTATGTCTATGGTTTTTACCCTAGAGTGCCCACTGCAAGACTGAGGTATTTCAATAGCAGGTGTTGATCAATCACATGACATATTCCCCCCACTTTGACTGACAACCCACAAACATGGGGGAGAGATTTCCAGACTTCTATCTTGACAGTGAGTCATCACCACCTCTGTGCTACCACTGGGGAGTAGTAGTCTCCGCACAGGGTGATTTAGCCCAAGACCACTGATGCTGGTGAGATTCTCCATAGAAAAGTTGCACTTTGTGATTCCTTTTGAACACGGTGGGAAAATACTGATATTACCCTTACTTTACCCAGAGGCTCATAATACATGATGGCAATGCGAAAGCTCTTGGGGGGGATGAATACATTTCCAACAAGAGAATTTGTTACAGTATAGAAAATAATCATTTTGCTTGTAATTAGCCAAATATAATTGTGATGGTGGATCAGTTCGGTTAAAGGGGAGGGTGTAGTAGCAGCTCATTATAATGGGGTGGAGGGGTGGTGAATATTACCTCCGTCTTAAAGGGGAGAGGACATCAGAAGAAGGGCAATAGATGGAGAGAAACAGTGAGAAGTGAAAGTGAGAGACACAGATGACAAGAAAGAGGGAGGAAGGAGTCTGGGTGAAACCCACTGGCTGGGTCTGGGGTATGGGGGCCGGAAGGGGGCAGAGCTGGGGTCGGGGTCAGGCTAGAGGGGTAAATGCTTGGACCTCAAAGGCGGGTCTGGGCCTCGGGGATGTAGATCTCGATGCTGTCCGCCCGCTCTGTGGCTGAGTTCTGTCTGAAGGAAGCCGCCCGCTTAGCTGCCATGAGGCGGCGCCGGGCCTCCTGACGCTGGCGGTCCTGCAGGTCCAGAGAGCGCTCCCGCATCACGCCGCCACGCCCCTTCGGAGGCCTCTTTGGCAGCGGGGGAGGCCACTTCCTCTCCTTTATAGAGAGTGAATGAGAGATAAAGAGAATGAGAGAGAGAGAATGAGAGAGAGAGAGAGAGAATGAGAGATTTGAGCCACGTCATTTTCTGAATAAGGGCAGGATAAAACGAAAACGAGTAAGCATTGGCCAATACCATTAGACAATACACCTCCACAGTCCAGTTTGCTAGCTGTGAAATGCTATACAGCTAAGCAAGGGTAACAACTCCATTAACATACCTGTAATGGCGTCTTCTTCTCGGGGCTCTCCACGGGCCTCCACTCGTTGCTCTTGATTTCCTGCAGCTCGTCAAACTTGGCAGTGACGTCGTCGATGGAGAGCTGCAGCAGGTCCCAGAATCCGGCCAGGTCCTGAGAGGTGGGGCGGGGCATGGCGCTGGGGTCCTGAGGGGTGAAGGGTGGCAGGGAAGGGGGGTGACCGGAAAAGTGAAAGGTGGGGGAGGGAGAATATTTTATATAGTTGTCAACACCTCAGTGACCATGAGAACGTGTGTCTGTTTGCATTTCATGAAAAGTAAATCTGGTATAGTCATAACTGTTATTGACTATAATTGGGATTTTTAAATGCTTGTGTTACATCACCAGTTATTGCATCTTCCAACACCTGCAAACCCCCTCCTGTAAACTGTCCAACCACTAGATGTCCTCCTTAACTCTTTAAATAACAGATGTATTTCATGTCCTTT
Source organism: Salmo trutta (assembly GCF_901001165.1). Taxonomy (NCBI): domain Eukaryota; kingdom Metazoa; phylum Chordata; class Actinopteri; order Salmoniformes; family Salmonidae; genus Salmo; species Salmo trutta. The sequence goes on from NC_042991.1 coordinate 8,873,577, forward strand.
TGCCAGCCATGAGCTCCATTTCATGGAGCAAATCAAGGCTACATCCATGTGGCGTTCTACACTATAAAAGAGCATTCATCACTCCCACTTATCTGTTTCTGTAAACATTCAACGCATAATTACACATAAAGGTTGGCAATGACTCAGCACACAAATGCAACATGGTGTGCTGTATGCCTGAACAGGTTCGACATTGACATTTGTGTTACTGACCACTTGTGTCCAGATGACACAAACACGTGCACTTACATGCACGCACGCACACACACACACCACCCCCAAACACAAACACACAAACACACAAACACACACACACACACACACACACACACACACACACACACACACACACACACACACACACACACACACACACACACACACACACACACACACACACACACACACGACCCCACCTCCTCCACCACCCCCCACACAGTCATTACGGTTGTGATATGGGGTTATGCTAGGGGTAGTGACCTCTCTCTCTCTGGTAGGGGTACTAGTCAGTGGGACACGTTTGAGAGGCTCAGGGCAATCTAAGCCCTGTCACAGTAAATGTGGGACTTCATCCATCATCCCATTATCTCAGAGGGAACGCAGATAGAGAGCCCACGGCCCCTCAGAAAGAGAGCAAAACACCGGCTTTAAGGTATCATAGTCATCAGACACAAAAAACAATCACGCTACAGAAAGAGAGAAGGGTCATTAAAGCCCCTCCTCTCACAAACTCTTACCTTTTTTTTCATTTAAGAAATGTCTGCATTGTGTGAAGAAATGGCAAGTGAAGGATCATTTGAGCACAGTCTCTCTCAAAAAGGAACTTAACAAAGAGTATAGCTCTGGAAATGGTATTTGTGTGTCTTCTGAGACTAGCCCTACAGTAACTAATGCAGGTTGACATTTGGTGGGTAATTAAAATGAGGTCTTACGAAAACGTGAAAACTTCTCCACTACGTTTGGGGTGAGTGATGAGAGAGGGCAGAAGGTTCGTTATTCAAAACCCATTGAAAGTCTGTCTCTCTGTATAAATGAATGGCGTGAACATAGACACCTCAGTTTCCTATTGTTATTCTTCTTCCGCTTACTGTGGGGGGTCAGTACAAGCAGAAGGCCTGTTTCGATGTCAATTGGGACAGCTATTTCTGGAAGCAGCCAGTCAGTGCAGCTTCAGGCACAGCACTTATCAAGCCCTGTGTGCTGTCAGTAAGTCATCAACAGTGAGAACGTGAGATATAAGGTTTCATTTAATACACAACACTGATGTATGCATGCATATGTTCTCACACACACACCACCCACGCACACACACACGTCATGGTACACCCATCATGGTACACCGCCATGGTCTATTATAGTATTATAGGGCACTTACCAGGTTCTGCTGACACAGCCAGTAGAACTGCTGGAATTTTTGAGACATGAGGAGCTGTGCGCTGCCCACGGCACTTCGGATTTTCCCTAGGACTGGAGGACACACACACAGAGAGAGAGAGAGAGAGAGAGAGAGAGAGAGACATGCACATATGGAGTGAGATTAGACTCTTAATTCTGTAAATATACAGTCAGGCAAAAAAATACCATAAAATAAATAATACAAACACTGAGCTATATCGTATGCTCCAAAACATTTGAAAATTATAGTTTTTTTTCTACCATTTCTCAGAGAAAGAGATTTTGTTTAACAAGTCATCTTTTTTTCTCTCAAAACGATAGGGGTGAAATAATTGGCACCCCTGTTTTCAATGTTTTCAATACCTCACCTTGCAAGGAAAACAGCACTGGGGCTTTTTCTAAAATGTTTTATGAGATTGGAGAACACATTGGGAGGGATCTTGGACCATTCCTTCTTACAGAATCCTTCCAGATCCTTGATATATTTTGTCTGCGCTTATGGCCCTGCCTTCAATTCAAACCACAGGTTTTAAATGGGGTCAGGAGACTGAGATGGCCATTTTGATGTGTGCTTGGGGTTATTGTCTTGCTGGTAGATTCATACACGCCCAAGCTTCAGCTTCCTGGCAGAGGCAACCAGGCTTTTGGCTAAAATGTCCTGGTACTGGGTAAAGTTCATGATGCCGTTGACCTTGACAAGGGCCCCAGGACCAGTGGAAGCAAAGTAGCTCCATAACATCAAAGATCCACCACCATATGTTACAGTAGGTATGGGGTTCTCTCCTGCTTATGCATCCTTATTTCGATACCAAACCCACCACTGGTGTGCGTGGCCAAAGAGCTCTATTTTCATGTCATCTGACCACAGCACCGGTTACAATTAAATGCCAATGGCGTTTAGCAAACTCCAGATGTTTACATTTGTTGGATGACATGAAAACAGAGCTCTTTGGCTATGCACCAGTGTTATCTCACTCAAACCTGTCCACTGCATCAAGAATCAAAATGCTGGACAGGTATTCATTAGCAAAGCAAACGTGTTAATAACAACACTTGTTGGTTGTATTACATTTCCATCCAAACATGACTTTGCCCATTCAATTCTAAAGGGTTATCAGTGAATGCATTGAGAAACAAATGCATTAGAATATGAACAGCCCCTGCCTTAGGGACTATAGAGCCAGTACATGCCTCTATGCTGCAGCGTCAGAAACTCACTCTCCTCCGACAGGTCATGCTCTTCCGCCTCCCTCTCCATGTCTTTACACCATCCCTCCATCCTCTTAGTTTCATTATGGAGGAGCTGCATGAACCAGCTGCCATCCCTGCGGAGGGGGGACACCCGGCCCGTCTCTACCCCCTCCAGAGAGGGCTCTGTCAGCCACGACTCGGGCTGCGGGCTGGGCGGTCCGCTGGAGGAGCGCTGGTAGTCCTCCCGGTAGCTGAAGAGGCCCTGGGTGCGGACGGTGCGGACAGCCCCGTACTGGGTGGGCGTGCTAGGCTCCGAGTGGCCCCCGCGGAAGCCCAAGCCCCCTCCGAACTGCAGGCCCTTGTCCTCCATGGTGGGGAAGCCCTCTAGTTCCATGTCAGCTTGTACGGCCGTCGTCACGCTGTTGGAGCGCTTGAACCTGCCATGCCTGAGGGACACACACATACAAATATATGTATACAGAGAATAATAAATAGATTAGAAGAATAATATATGGATCCAAAGAGAGAGAAAACATAAATATACTGCTCAAAAAAATAAAGGGAACACAAAAATAACACATCCTAGATCTGAATGAATGAAATAATCTTATTAAATTCTTTTTTCTTTACATAGTTGAATGTGCTGACAACAAAATCACACAAAAATAATCAATGGAAATCCAATTTATCAACCCATGGAGGTCTGGATTTGGAGTCACACTCAAAATTAAAGTGGAAAACCACACTACAGGCTCATCCAACTTTGATGTAATGTCCTTAAAACAAGTCAAAATGAGGCTCAGTAGTGTGTGTGGCCTCCACGTGCCTGTATGACCTCCCTACAACGCCTGGGCATGCTCCTGATGAGGTGGCGGATGGTCTCCTGAGGGATCTCCTCCCAGACCTGGACTAAAGCATCCGCCAACTCCTGGACAGTCTGTGGTGCAAAGTGGCGTTGGTGGATGGAGCGAGACATGATGTCCCAGATGTGCTCAATTGGATTCAGGTCTGGGGAACGAGCAGGCCAGTCCATAGCATCAATGCCTTCCTCTTGCAGGAACTGCTGACACACTCCAGCCACATGAGGTCTAGCATTGTCTTGCATTAGGAGGAACCCAGTGCCAACCGCACCAGCATATGTTCTCACAAGGGGTCTGAGGATCTCATCTCGGTACCTAATGGCAGTCAGGCTACCTCTGGCGAGCACATGGAGGGCTGTGCGGTCCCCCAAAGAAATGCCACCCCACACCATGACTGACCTACCGCCAAACCGGTCATGCTGGAGGACGTTGCAGGCAGCAGAACGTTCTCCACGGCGTCTCCAGACTGTCACGTCTGTCACATGTGCTGTGTGAACCTGCTTTCATCTGTGAAGAGCACAGGGCGCCAGTGGCGAATTTGCCAATCTTGGTGTTCTCTGGCAAATGCCAAACGTCCTGCACGGTGTTGGGCTGTAAGCACAACCCCCACCTGTGGACGTCGGGCCCTCATACCACCCTCATGGAGTCTGTTTCTGACCGTTTGAGCAGACACATGCACATTTGTGGCTTGATGGAGGTCATTTTGCAGGGCTCTGGCAGTGCTCCTCCTACTCCTCCTTGCACAAAGGCGGAGGTAGCGGTCCTGCTGCTGGGTTGTTGCCCTCCTACGGCCTCCTCCACGTCTCCTGATGTACTGGCCTGTCTCCTGGTAGCGCATCCATGCTCTGGACACTACGCTGACAGACACAGCAAATCTTCTTGCCACAGCTCGCATTGATGTGCCATCCTGGATGAGCTGCACTACCTGAGCCACTTGTGTGGGTTGTAGACTCCGTCTCATGCTACCACTAGAGTGAAAGCACCGCCAGCATTCAAAAGTGACCCAAACATCAGCCAGGAAGCATAGGAACTGAGAAGTGGTCTGTGGTCACCACCTGCAGAACCACTCCTTTATTGGGGGTGTCTTGCTAATTGCCTATAATTTCCACCTGTTGTCTATTCCATTTGCACAACAGCATGTGAAATTTATTGTCAATCAGTGTTGCTTCCTAAGTGGACAGTTTGATTTCACAGAAGTGTGATTGACTTGGAGTTACATTGCGTTGTTTAAGTGTTCCCTTTATTTTTTTGAGCAGTGTATATTGATGAACCCATTCAGAGAAACAGTATACAGTGCCTTTGGAAAGTATACAGACCCCTTGACTTTTTCCAAATTGAGTTACGTTACAGCCTCTTTCTAAAATTGATTAAATGAAAAAACATCCTCAGAAATCTACACACAGTACCACATAATGACGAAGCGAAAACAGGTTTTTAGATTTTTTTGCAAATCTATCAAAATTAAAAAACAGAAATACCTTATTTGCATAAGTATACAGACCCTTTGCTATGAGTCTCAAAATTGAGCTCAGGTTTTCATTGATCATCCTTGAGATGTTTGTACAAATTCATTGGAAGCCACCTGTGGTAAATTCAATTGATTGGACATGACTTGGAAAGGCTGTCTATAAAAGGTCCCACAGTTGACAGTGCATGTCAGAGCAAAAACCAAGCTATGAGGTCGAAGGAATTGTCGGTAGAGCTCCGAGAAAGAATTGTGTAGAGGCACAGATCTGGGAAAGGGTATCAAAACATTTCTGCAGCATTAGAAGTCCCCAATAACACAGTGCCCTCCATCATTCTTAAATGGAATTTGAAACCAACAAGACTCTTCCTAGAGCTGGCCGCTCGGCCCAAATGAGCAAATGGGGGGGAGAAAGGCCTTGGTCAGGGAGGTGACCAAGAACCCGATGGTCACTCTGACAGAGCTCTAGAGTTCCTCTGTGGAGATGGGAGAACCTTCCAGAAGGACAACTATCTGTGCAGCACTCCACCAATCAGGCTTTTATGGTAGAGTAGAAGCCACTCCTCAGTAAAAGGCACATGACAACCCGCTTGGAGTTTGCCAAAAGGCACGTAAAGACTCTCAGACCATGAGAAACAAGATTCTCTGGTCTGATGAAACTAAAGACTCTTTGGCCTGAATGCCAAGGGTCACGTCTGGAAGAAACCTGGCACCATCCCTACAGCGAAGCATGGTGGTGACAGTATCATGCTGTGGGGATGTTTTTCAGCGGTAGGGACTGGGAGACTAGTCAGGATCGAGGCAAAGATGAACGAAGCAAAGTACAGAGAGATCCTTGATGAAAACCTGCTCCAGATCGCTCAGGACCTCAGACTGGGGTGAAGGTTCACCTTCTAGCAGGACAATGACCCTAAGCACACAGCCAAGACAAGTCTCTGAATGTCCTTCAGTGGCACAGCCAGAGCCTAGACTTGAACCCGATCAAACATCTCTGGAGATACTTGAAAATAGCTGTGCAGCAACGCTCCCCATCCAACCTGACAGAGCTTGAGAGGATCTGCAGAGAAGAATGGGAGAAACTCCTCAAATACAGGTGTGCCAAGCTTGTAGCATCATACCCAAGAAGACTCGAGGCTGTAATCGCTGCCAAAGGTGCTTCAACAAAGTACTGAGTAAAGGGTCTGAATACTTAAGTAAATGTAATTTTTCATTTTTAAAAAATTATTATAAATTAGCAAAAATTTCTAAAAACTTGTTTTTGCTTTGTCATTATGGGATATTGTGTGTAGATTGATGAGGGGAAAAAACAATGTAATCAACTTTAGAATAAGGCTGTAACATAAAATTTGGAAAAAGTCAAGGGGTCTGAATACTTTCCAAAGGCGCTGTATACAGAAAACAATTAATTCAACAGAACATGTGCAATATAAGTTTCACAACATCGATAAATATTGATTTAGTGCAATCAGGACCCAGAGGGAGATGATCAACTGCTGCTGTAAAAGGTCAGAGGGCAAACTGCAACGGTTGTATTGTCTGTTTCCATTTCCTGTGCGTACCGTTTGTCATCCTCCACCTGGGTGCCCACAGAATGGTACTGAGGAAGCCCTTTGCTCTCCGACTCGGAGTCTGTCGCTGTCTCCACCTGGTAAATACCAATTTGATCATAAACAATAACACAGGTCAATGTCAGTAACATCTTTATTAAAGTATCATGGGTGAACTACTTTACTACTACACTAATTGAACATCAATGAGAGTGCTTAGTAAACTATAGTGATCTATACTATATATACAGAGACTGAGAGAGACAAGAGAGACTGAGAGAGGCCGGTGTTTGTCCTGAGACCCCTATATCCTGAGCAAAGGATTGTCTCCCTGAGAGTGATGGTGTTTATGGGCCGGTCCCTCTCTATATCCCCAACGCATGGCTCACTTTAGACACACACACGCACGCACGCACGCACACACACACACACACACAGTAACGGGTGTCGTATGAAGTAGACCAAGGTGCAGCGGGAAAATGTATACTCATCTTCTTATTTATTATAAAAGAAGGAAAAACCAAAAGAAACACGTATACAAAAACAAACGACACTAAACAGTCCCGTCAGGTGCTACATACACCAAACAGGAAATAACTACCCACAATTCCCATTATCAAACACCCCTATGCATAGGACCTTCAATCAGAGGCAAAGAGGAACAGCTGCCTCCAATTGAAGGCCAAATAAATAAACTAAACATAGAACTAGAAAGACTAGAACATAGAAATATACTAACATAGAACATTAACCAAAACCCCGGAACACTCTAAACAAACACCCCTCTACAAAACACATAGCCCAACAAACCCCAAAACACTCTAAACAAATACCCCCTGCCACGTCCTGACCAAACTAATATAACAAATAACCCCTTTACTGGTCAGGACGTGACACACACACACACACACACACACACACACACACACACACACACACACACACACACACACACACACACACACACACACACACACACACACCTCAACAGTACAGTCCTAGTGCTTAAAAATAATGACATTGAAAAAGTTGAGTATGGAATAAAATGTCAATGAGTACTTCATAGTACATAACTAATCACACCAGATGCGATGACCTGTATTAATATGGTGCTGAACTGGAGGTTATTCTGCTGATATTGATGATGAGGTTGATGAAGATGATGGTGACGAGGCATCGGTTTCTATCTACCCCTTGAGAAACTGCCTCGCAAAAGAGACAGAATCTTGGCATGAAAGGGAAATGAGCGGTTTAAACGGTTACATTAATGCTATATGATGTGTTTCATATCAATTCAGAGGCCATGAGAATGTGTAAAACATGTTCACAAGCCGCCGCAGCCAGCGTCCAGAAAATACTTTGAGTCATTAGTAAATGTAATTTTATTTCTTTCATTAGTTTGATTTGTTGCCTGTGTAAAATAGATAACGTGATCAAATTGAATTACGCCGATAAACAATCATCATCAACATTTTCCTCTAATGTTATTCGACTCTATTAGTCATCATGAGGTGATGTGTGTGTGTGTGTGTGTGTGTGTGCGTGTGTGTGTGTGTGTGTGTGAGGGTGTGTGTGTGTGAGGGTGTGTGTGTGTGTGTGTGTGTGTGTGTGTGTGTGTGTGTGTGTGTGTGTGAGGGTGTGTGTGTGTGTGTGTGTGTGTGTGTGTGTTATATTGAGCTGAGTGCTGCCTGGGCTCTCTGGGCTGGCCAGTGGCTGTAGAGCTGTGCGGTCATTAATCCTTATTGGTCAGGGTTCCATTGGGTCAGTGTGAGATGGCTACTGTTTATTTCACCTTTATTTAACCAGGTGGCTAGTTGAGAACAAGTTTTCATTTACAACTGCGACCTGGCCAAGCTAAAGCAAAGCAGTGTGAAACAAACAACAACACAGAGTTACACATGGAATAAACAAGCGTACAGTCAATAACACAATAGAAAAAAAGACAGTCTATATACAGTGTGTTCAAATGGCGTGAGGAGGTAGGCCATAGTAGCGAAGTAATTACAGTTTAGCAAATTAACACTGGAGTGATAGATGAGCAGATGATGATGTGCAAGTAGAAATACTGGTGTGCAAAAGAGCAGAAAAGTGAATAAAAACAATATGGGGATGAGGTAGGTAGATTGGGTGGGGTATGTACAGTTTCAGCGATCGGTTAGCTGCTCAGATAGCTGATGTTTAAAGTTAGTGAGGAAAATATAAGTCTCCAGCTTCAGCGATTTTTGCAATTCGTTCCAGTCACTGGCAGCAGAGAACTGGAAGGAAAGGCAGCCAAAGCAGGTGTTGGCTTTGGGGACGACCAGTGAGATATACCTGCTGGAGCGCGTGCTACGGGTGAGTGTTGTTAACGTGACCAGTGAGCTGAGATAAGGCGGAGCTTTATCTAACATAGACTTATAGATGACCTGGAGCAAGTGGGTCTGGCGACGAATATGTAGCGAGGGCCAACCGACTAGAGCATACAGGTCACAGTGGTGGGTGGTATAAAGGGTTTTGGTGACGAAACGGATGGCACTGTGATAGACTGCATCCAGTTTGCTGAGCAGAGTATTGGAAGCTATTTTGTAAATGACATCGCCGAAGTCGAGGATCGGTAGGATAGTGAGTTTTACGAGGGTATGTTTGGCGGCGTGAGTGAAGGAGGCTTTGATGCAAAATAGGAAGCCGATTCTAGATTTCATTTTGGATTGGAGATGTTTATGAGTCTGGAAGGAGAGTTTACAGTCTAGCCAGACACCTAGGTATTTGTAGTTGTCCACATATTCAAAGTCAGAGTAGTGATGCTAGTCGGGCGGGTGCGGGCAGTGAACAGTTGAAAAGCATGCATTTGGTTTTACTAGCGTTTAAGAGCAGTTGGAGGCCACGGAAGGAGAGTTGTATGGCATTGAAGCTCGTTTGGAGGTTAGTTAACACAGTGTCCAAAGAAGGGCCAGATGCATACAGAATGGTGTCGTCTGCGTAGAGGTGGATCAGGGAATCACCCGCAGCAAGAGCGACATCGTTGAAATAATATATGTTATACTTCTCAGTGTGAACGGTTTTTAATGAATGTGTGCGCGTATGTTTGTGTGTGTCTTGGTCTAACATCAGCTGTCATGAGGAGTGGAGACAGTGACTAGCGGTGTGTTAGTGCGCTTCACTGCAGGCCCAAAGTGCTGTTGTGAGAAAGGATTCACGTCCTGGGTCGGCCATATGGGACTAGACCATCAACATGTGTGTATCTAAGCATAATGTGTGTGTGTATGAGCATATGTGTGTGTGTATGAACTTGTCTTACCTGAATCCCTATGGAAGAGCGTGGTGTTTTGAGGTATTCCTCAGCCTTGGACACGAGCACCGCCTTGTCACATGTCTGCACGGAGCTGTGGCTGCCCGTGGAGGCGTGCCGCTTGCCCGCCGCTGTCTCCATGGCCAACGTCACCGCCTTGGCACTGTCCAGGCTGTCGGTGGAGTTGTAGAGGGTTCGACCCGAGCCGCCCAGACCGTCCGGCGCCCACAGGATACTCCCCCGCGGGTGCCTCCCCTCGTGGTAGGCGTCCTGGGTGGAATCTGTGCTGCTCTGGGCTGTCACCGAGATGAGGGGCTTGGAGGTGGCGCGAGGTGGCACAGGCGGGGGCGTCTTTGCCTTATAGCTAGGTGTGTGCGTCACCGCTGGAGAGCAAGCAGGGAGAGGAGCGGGAGGAAGAGGAGTTATTGTAAAGCAGAGGTTCTGAAGGGGAGAGAATGGAGGATGATAATATAATACTGAAAGATGGGGCGAGAGTTCTCACAGCAAGGCGGCCCAGTGCACCTGAGTACCCATGCTACTACAGTGAATGATGAAAGCGAATGGCGGAGTGATGAGGGGATTATGTTAAATGCATCACAAGGACACTGGGGACACAGAACAGAAGAAAGGGGAAACTCTTTGAGAGGATTTTTTTTTTTTTTTACTGCCACAGAGATGAACACTCAACACTGATGCTTCTTTCAGGTTAATAAGCCCAGTGTTTACAGGCTATAGCTCCTTCTGTGCAGTGGAGGATTATGGGTAGCAACCCTTCTTTCAAGTGCAAATGAGAATGTGATCTTAATCCAGATGGACCTCACATCAGAAAAGGGCTAGCAGCAAGGAGCTACAGTATGCCTACTTCACAGGATGGGCTCATACAGCTAGAGTACCATTGCTTCAATGATATTAAATGCAGTTGCTTGATATGAACTTTTAATTCTGATAGCCTCATATAATTGTTTAAAAAAACATAGTTATATCTAACAAGCTATGTTAGACAAAGGTGAGAAGATGTTTCTACCAGATTCCTTATGAATTATAACCAGGCTAACTTAGTCCTGAAGGCAGTGAGGAAATATATTAAAATCTAATGCAGTAAAAAAAAAAAAAAATCCTGTGTTTTATATATATTTCCACACGATGAGGTTGGAATAATACCATGAAATTGTTAAAATTATATTAATACTCTTTTAGTGTAAGACCTGTTTGAACAGCCTGCCTGACATTTCTGCCTGTTTTGGTGGGAGGGAGTTTTGGCCTTCCATGGTGACATCACCATGCGGTAAATTAGTTAATAGACCATTAAGAAAGACAGTTCCAAACCTCTCTGTTAATAACAGCACATTTTCAGCACATCCAGAATACAGTACTACAAATAATGACAGTTAACAGGATGAAAGGAACAGCTCATGGGAGTTCTTGTACTGGAGTCCCAGATACTGCATTCATCATTAAACACACCAGTTTCAAAAAGACTGCAGCATGCTGATGGCCCTGTGGACTGTGACATTGACATGGAGAATTTCTAAACCACTATTTTACGAAACTGTTGGATGAGTCATTTGAGGGAGAAAAAAAGGCTGTGATTCATTGCCGTGTCAAAAATAGACTTCATCACAAATAGGTTGTGTAACTGGGGAACTCAATAGTCCTCAGGTATATTTATTCAGGCATTCATTTGTTCATGTGTTCATCCACCCACTGAAACATTCACCCATTCAAAAAAAAACCACAATATTGAAAAACCTCCCTAGTTCTTTTAAGGTCACACATACGCGCACACGCACACACACACACACACACTACACACACACACACACACACACACACACACACACACACACTGCCGGCAGCTGATTGACACATCTTTGACATAATTATACTACTCGTATAAAATCAAGGAATACTTGAACTTAATCCATTTACAATTTTAACATGCACATCATTTCATGGATCTAATTAGTCATTAGATGTGATACAACTCTGCATATACTCTCACTTTAGATGGATTTATTCCATCTTGAAAGGGTTGTCTTTTTATTTTTGGGTCGGTGGATACCAAATTGAGTAGGATGGGCGACACAGTCATAGACAGCATTCAACTTTACATTTCTATCCCTGAGCTTTAATGGTGTGCTGCTTCAAAACCATTCAAGAAGTGTGAAACTCAGACTTTTTAATAAACAGCCTCCTATTCAAACTGAGTGGATTTGGATACTCTGTAGGCAACAGCCTCTTTGAAAATGCACAACAATTGTATCCAGCAAGAGACGCCATATTGCCTTCTTGCCTCCCTACAGAAAGCAGACAGACAAACCCTGTGTGCCTGGCGACTTTGCACTGCAGCTTGACAGGCAGGAGCTATGCGAGTCTCTCTCTGTATTCGGGAGGTGTGTTATAGCCAACAGCCGGTGGGAAGGCTGTAGATGGAGTTGCTGAGGTCAGTCAAAGAGTCTGGGTTAGAGAGCTCCTTGAAAGGAGATGTGTCTGTCATAGGCCTCTCCTTACACTGCAATCTAAGAAGTAAAGGAACCTTGAAGAACCTTTTGGGGTTCAAAAGATTGTCACTGTTGGTTCAAAAAGGTTCCTCGAGGAACCCCTCTAGAAAGGTTAATCGAGGAACCCCTGTGTAAAGGTTCAAACTGGAACCTTTTTAGTAATGGGAAGGGCCTCTCAGAAGATTGGAGGGGGGTATCTTATTGGCGTGGCGTGAAGATTTATTTGAGATGCTCTACAGATGGGCATACTATCAACATCTGTTGATAAACAACTGATTACTAAGGTTACAGTTAGGGTTAGGTTTAGAATGAGGTTTAGGGTTAAGTTTTGTGCTAGGATAAGGCTTAAGGTTAGGGTTAGAGCTAGGGTTAGTAGATAGATAAATGTCTGCTCTACAGATTATCTACAGACTATCTACAGATTTACCATAAATTCAAAGTGCTCCACACACACCAGCAAAAAGGTCCCTCCAGGAACCCTTTGCTACACTGAATCATTAAAGATTCCTCCAAGAACTCTCAATTAACCAAAGGTGTCAATATGAACCTATTGACTGCAATGGTTCCTTGAGGAACTCCAGGGTTCCTCGGGTCACCCTTAATTCAAAGACTGACGGTTTCGCAATGTTGGTAAAGGTGATGAGGACTTTTTTTTACCTGGAGGTGGATTGGCTCGGTCCACACTGCAGGAAGAAGGGAGGCGAAACTGGATACCTGAAAATAGTAGGCAACACAAGTTAGTAAGGGAAATGGAGGGACAGGAGAGACTCCTTCACATATAGTTCATCTGACTATAACAGTACCTACCATGCCTCAGGCCAACACTCGTATCAGGAGTGTTGTCAAGCGAGAGTCGCAGACACATTTCACATGATATACACATACATTTCTTCTAATTGATCATGATATTTGGTCAATCAACAACAAACAAAGACGTGGACATTACAGTGCTGGGATGGTCCACAGTTTTCAACGTTTGCTGTGTTCCCATCCACAACAAGAACATTCACACAGCAGTGTCAGAGATTGTTTTCAGTTATGACTGGTGGAACCACAGGTATTAGACTGTGCTGAACAGTCATGATTACACAGCGGAGAGAAAACATGCAGTATCATCTAATAACCTTGTAGTACATAGAACTATGCCCTGATGCGCACCACATAGACAAATAGGCAAACATGAGAAAGTAAACACAAGAGATGAGGCAGGCTAATTAACATAATCAGGGGCGGCAGGTAGCCTAGTGGTTTGAGCATTGGGCAATTCACCGAAAGGTTGCTGGATCGAATCCCCGAGCTGACAAGGTAAAAATCTGTCGTTCTGCCCCTGAACAAGGCAGCTAACCCACTGCTCCTAGGCCGTCATTGTAAATAAGAATTGGTTCTTAACTGACTTGCCTAGTTAAATAAAGGTTAAATAAAATATAAAATGAAATAAATAAAATCAGATACAAATAAATACATGAGTAAATATACAAATAAATGTAGAGGTAGATTATAGGTAATGAGGCATCTACAAAAAGCTAAATGTGAATGAGCAAATAAAATATAAAAGAAGAGAGGGACTAAATAGATGTGTACAAAAACAACAACTTATAATGAAGATTGCAAATGGGGTTGACTAAACAACAGAAAAATATGTTAGAGGGAGGACAAATAAAGAGAAAGAAGACAGACATAGAAATCAAACATTCAATTAACTAGTCTACCAGGCAAACACCACATGAACATGAAATTGAACTGGAACAAGATCTGTCAAGAAGTTGCAGTTGTGTTTAGATCTAGAGAGGGCCATGAGGTTCAGACAGCAAGGCGATAGAGCAAATTAGACAAAGCGGGCCTGCGAGGACAGGGACAGAGTAGCTCATTTACACTACAGAAAGGTAGCCTGGAAGTCGCAACAAAGGATCTAATTTCTCTATCTGTCTATTAATCTATCCGTCGGTCGGTCAGTCAGTCTCATACTCCTAGGGACAGCTAACACAACACGGTCAACACATGCTGTGATGCCTACTGAACAGTGCCTCATATTAACTTAGCTGAAAGGTTTACATTTTGGGGGAAATGTTCATCATTTTAATCTTCGTATGAGGGTGTGAATTCATAAAACAAGTATCTAATTCCTTTAACCAAAAGGTAATGAAACCTTTACAGTAAATCTACCATTTTCATGTGGGGGAAATTGTGTTCTTCATTTCCCATGACCTTTGATTCCTTATTACATAACATCAAGTAGCAAGGATAAAATGTTGATTGATTTCTATTTCTATGTGTAATTACAGTAGCTAGCTTTAACTACACAGTTGCAATTAATTAGAGATTCAATTAAATCATTGTCTACAGGCGTGTCTATAGTTAGTGTACCAGTGCAAAGTAAAATTACACTCTAGTAAATAGTTACAGAGTAGCTACATGGTATAAAGGCAACTAAATGAAAAGTATTTATTGTACAATATCTTGTATTTGTTCTGTCTAGCATATTCTGACGGGTCAGTCTGCCTTTGACTCCTTTTCTCTGTCCAGAGGAACTCTCAGACCTTTTCGTTTGTTTCCTGGCGGTCCATTCACCTCCCTCCAGTCGAGCCATGTGCGGTCCCCCTGCCATAGCCGTGGACTATGACTGGCGGTAAGGCTGGAGGGAAGGTTACCTTCCTAAGGTCAGGATGGAACTGGTGTAATGTTATGGGATGACTGACAAGCAACATGAGCATGGGGGCAGCAGCTCGAGCACGAGCAGTGGGCTACGGGTATTCATCATGCTGAAATAATGGGACCAATTCAGATGAGAGAAATGGTGAACAATAAAACCCTGCACAGACCTACATACACAATACATGTCATTTGTTCCTAACCTTAACAAAAAAAGGCCAAAAGAGCAGGAAAGTAATGCTTTTCTTACAAAAAGTGTCAAATTAATACTACATAAATTCAACTAATGGTACACGCAGAAAAAAAGGGTGCTATCTAGAACCTAAAGGGTCACCATAGGAGAACCCTTTGACGAACCCTTTTTGGTTCCAGTTAGAATCCTTTCCACATAGGGTTCTACATGGAACCCAAAAGAGCTACCTGGAACCAAAAAGGGTTTTCCTATGGGGACAGCCAAAAAACCCATTTGGAACCCTTTTTTCTAAGCGTGTATATTAGACTGTATGCTAATTGTACTGCGTATGATAGTTGCTTTGCCAAAGTGAATGGAGCGGATTAATGAATGGACGGAGAGAAAGATGGATAGACGGTTGGATAGATGACAAACTCGATAGAGGACAGGTTCGAGGATGACAACGGTCCGTTATGGTCCAGCTGACTCCACTACTGCGGGTTTTCTGAGCTAAAGATCTGGTGATTTGGATCCTCTTTCAGTTGAAAGAAGAAAAACAACCATGTTTTCCATAGTCACATACATATATACATACAGTGGTGATGCCCCCATGGATGCAAAGTGGACTAACCTTTCATGTATGGAATATAACAACAAACCTTTACAAATCAATGGGCTGGATAAGTGTTTCAACAATGTACAATGTACTTGAGAAAACCTCCCTAATCTTTGCTTCTGCACTGGAGTACTGCGCTGTGGATACTCTTCAGATTATCCACGTCTCTGTGTCACTTGTAGATTGATATCTTCTGTTCTATCAAGTCCTTAGTTACAGTCAGTAGCAGTGTAAAGTTAATGCAAATTCAAAAACAATGGTTTAAGAACAGTATAAGATGCAGGCAAAAGTGATCATTTGCTTTGCATCACCAACAAAGCTTCAGGTTTACAACAATGTTCACACAGTAGCTAGTTCGCTTTGCAGACGTAATAAAGTGTTGAAATGAAAACACATTTTCCAATCTGTAATGAATGTACACCAAGGTTAT
The DNA here is from genome assembly GCF_901001165.1 of Salmo trutta. Classification (NCBI taxonomy): domain Eukaryota; kingdom Metazoa; phylum Chordata; class Actinopteri; order Salmoniformes; family Salmonidae; genus Salmo; species Salmo trutta. Next base: position 8,889,671 of record NC_042991.1, read on the forward strand.
TATAGTTTTGTTTCTATATTTGTTTTAATATCTATTATTTTTTTTTCAGTTCAGTTTTAATTAGTTTTCCAAATTGATTTATTTGTTTTTATTCAGTTTATTATTTAGCTTCAGTTTTAGGAAGAGAAAGTAGCTTATGCATAGTAGCCATGTATGTGTTCTATTTTTCCCCGTTAGCTAGTGATAGCTAGTAGTCTTGGACATTCCAGACCTACAGTAGAGCAACAGCAATAGTTCTGGGGAGGATGTTGGATTCTCTTGGACATTTTGTAAAATTCAGACAGACAACTCTCCCAACAAATCACGAGTTTGGGTATGCTAGCCAATCCTGAAATATCAAACTCTTTCTCAGAATGTTACGATTTGAAACCAAAGTTTACAAGCAAAACTTTTGCAGTGCTTTTAGTGAAGATAGATAGAACTAGCCACTTGCAAAATGTACTCATAAAAATAACCTCTGCGTTCTCCATCTCACTAGCTAGCTACTTTTTATGTGTCCGGCTGGGATGTTGACAGTAGGGCAACAAGCATAAAAGGTTGTGACATCACCGGATAAGGTGTTCAATAAAGATGTGTATAGTGGATTCGGGAAAGTATTCAGACCACTGGACTTTTTCTACATTTTGTAACATTACAGCCTTATTCGAAAATAATAATAAATACATTTAAAAAATCATCAATTTACACACAATACCCCATAATGACAAAGCAAAAACAGGTTTTTTGAAATGTTTGCACATGTATTAAATATAAAAACTGAAATATCACATTTACATAAGTATTCCAACCCTTTAATCAGTACTTTGTTGAAGCACCTTTGACAGAGATTACAGCCTTGAGTCTTGGGTATGATGCTATAAGCTTGGCACCCCTGTATTTTGGGAGTTTCTCCCATTCTTCCCTGCAGATCCTCTCAAGCTCTGTCAAGTTGGGTGCGGAGCGTCACTGCACAGCTATTTTCAGGTCTCTCCAGAGATGTTCGATCGGGTTCAATTCTAGGCTCTGGCTGGGCCACTCAAGGACATCCAGCGTGAGGTCCTATGGGCAGTCCCTGCTGCTGAAAAACATCCACACAGCATGATTATGCCACCTCCATGCTTCACCGTAGGTATGGTGCCAGGTTTCCTCCAGACATGACGCTTTGCATTCAGGCCAAAGAGTTCAATCTTGGTTTCATCAGACCAGAGAATCTTGTTTCTCATGGTCTGAGACTCCTTTAGGTGCCTTTTGGCAAACTGCAAGCGGGCTGTCATGTGCCTTTTACTGAGGATTGGCTTACGTCTGGCCACTCTACCGTAAAGGCCTAATTGGAGGAATGCTGCACAGATGGTTGTCCTTCTGGAAGGTTCTCCCATCTCCACAGAGGAACTCTGGAGCTCTGTCAGAGTGACCATCGGGTTCTTGGTCACCTCCCTGCCCTGATTGCCCAGTTTGGCCAGGCAGCCAGCTCTAGGAAGTGTCTTAGTGGTTTCCATTTAAGAATGATGGAGGCCACTGTGTTCTTGGGGACCTTCAATACTGCAGACATTTTTTGGTACCCTTCCCCAGATCTGTGCCTCGACACAATCCTGTCTTGGAGCTCTACGGACAATTCCTTTCGACCTCATGGTTTGTTTTTTGCTCTGACATGCACTGTCAACTGTGGGACCTTATATAGACAGGTGTGTGCCTTTCCAAATCATGTCCAATCAATAGAATTTACCACAGGTGGACTACGATCATGTTGTAAACATCTCAAGTATGGTCAATGGAAACAGGATGCACCTGAGCTCAATTTCGAGTCTCATAGCAAAAGGTCCAAATACATATGTAAATAAGGTAAACCTGTTTTTGCTTTTTTATTATGAGGCATTGTGAGTAAATTGATGAGGAAAAACATTTATTTAATCCGTTTTAGAATAAGGATGTAGTGTAACAAAATGTGGAAAAAGTCAAGGGGTCTGGAAACTTTCCGAATGCTCTGTGTGCCAGTTAGGCTCTACACCCATTGTAAAGCAGATTCATGTGATTAATTTTAAGAAGTTATTTGGCCACTTTAGTTGTGATACAAACCTTATCCAAACATATAGGCCTATGGGCTAGGCTACATGAGGTGTGTGACTATGATTTTAAAAAGATGGGCATCATTCACAAGGGATAATATAACATTCACAAGTGATAGGATAATATTGTCACCCATCACACTGTTCTTGATTTCATCTTGTCTTTACATATACTAAGTAATATATGTGTGAAATTTGTTTTGATTTATTATGGACCATTATCATGCACCTGTCTCAAAACAGCGGCAGGGGGGGGGAAATACATGTTATCTATGCACTTGGAATTTGACTGCTTTCATGACTCGTGACCGCCGGTGTGGCGGTGATACGGTCACCATAACAGCCCTAGTCCCTAACAGTCCCACACTGTTAACAGGCTCTATGCGCCAGCAATTCGAGTATGGGGACGAGGTTATAGACACCATAATGGGACAGATACAATGTTGCAGTCTCTATTTCCTAGTTTAATAAAGGTTAAAAAAACTATATATATATATATAGCTAGCTAGGCCTATTTGAAACATCACAATCTCCTGGCAGCTTGAAAATACTTTTGAAAAAAACTTCAAAACCTCATTAGATTTTTGCCCAATGTTAAGAAGAGAAAAAACTCAAACTGAACATAATTTATGATGGTCTTTATTTTTTTTCGTTTTGGAAACAAAGAAAAAAAGTTTCATTATAGTATTCAGTTTTCAAATGGGTTTCTTAATTATTTATTTATTATGATTCTTTTTTCTTTTAGTTTCAGTTTTAGATGACTATAATGACCTTGGTGTACACCTAAAAAATACCAGGAATGGTGTAGGCATACTTGTAAGGGATATGTAGTACTGTGTTTAATCCTATCTGATGGCAACAAAGATTTGTCACTTGTTTGCCTTGCTGCGGATCAGCATCTCATGAGGATTTGCGCTGTCCAGGGAGTGTACTTGTACATAAGCTGCCTCATGCTAAAGAAACAGGATATAGGCTCTTGCGCCTACGAGTCGTTCCGGCTCTCAAGGCTGCTTACTTACAAAGACACTTTTCATTCAATAAAATAAAAACGTTGAAGTAAACTGAAATAAATATTGATTGAATCAAGAAGAGATTCAGGTAAAACACAAATGCCAATACTATCATGTTAATAAGAATGCTAACAATGGTACCAATAGTGGTAGTAGTTGTAGTAATAATAATAATAATAATGTTAAAAGGTACAATAAACAGTTAAGGACATGCTTAAATAACAAACAAATGGAAGCAAAATGTGTGGCTATTGTATGAAAGCTATAATAAGAAATGTAGGGACTTTTTCTGGGTTACATGCACATCTCAAGTATGTTTTGAATGTGAAAAGATGTGTGTAAGACATCTCAAATGGAATGATAGTTTATGTATGTATCTTTTAAAGGTACCATGCAGGCACCATGTAATAGAAAAATATTTAAGTAAAAGAAAATAGTATTTGTGTCAACACTAACCAACTCTGCTATTTTGTGTGTTTTTCTGCATTTTGTAACTTATTTTGTACATAATGTTGCTGCTTCCATTTCTTGTGACCGAAAAATGCTTCTGGATATCAGAAAAGCGATTACCTACCTCGAACGGAACGAAGATTTTTTCTTTAATGAGTCAGACACGAAGGATATACTGTTTCTCCGAGACCAGGCCCAAATCCCCATCATTCGCGTGAAGAAAAGACGGAGGTACAGGAGGCGGAGATCGGGGAGCCTTGTGAGAATTCGTCGGCGGTGGGTAACCCGCCTCAACCATCTGTTCTATTGGCCAACGTGCAATTACTGGAGAATATAATAGATAAGCTCCGTTCGAGACTAACAAAACTGTAATATCTTATGTTTCACCGAGTCGTGGCTGAACGACGACACGGATAATATACAGTTGGCTGGGTTTTCCGTGCATCAACAGGACAGAACTGCTACATCCGGTAAGACGAGGGGTGGTGGTGTGTGTCCATTTGTCAATAACAGTTGGTGCGCGATGTCTAATATTAAGGAAGTCTTGAGGTATTGCTTGCCTGAGGTACCTCATGATAAGCTGTTGACCACACTATCTACCAATAAAGTTATCAATATTTTTCGTAGCCGTCTATTTACCACCACAAACCGATGCTGGCACCAAGACCTCAATCAACAAGCTGTATAAGGCCATAAACAAACAAGAAAATTCTCATCCAGAAGCAGGGCTCCTAGAGGCCAGGGACTTTAATCCAGGCAAATTTAAATCTGATTTGACCTAATTTCTACCAGCATATCACATGTGCAACCAGTGGTAAAAAAACTCTAGACCAACTTTACTCCACACACAGAGACGCAGACAAAGCTCTCCCTCGCCCTCCATTTGGCAAATAATTCATAATTCTATCTTCACGCGAATGACGATAATTCTATCCTCCTGATTCCTGCTTACAAGCAAAAACTAAAGCAGGAAGTACCAGTGACTCGCTCAATAGGGAAGTGGTCAGATGATGTGGATTATACACTACAGGACTGTTTTGCTAGCACAGACTGGAATATGTTCCCGGGATTCATCCAATGGCATTGAGGAGTATATCACCTCAGTCACCGGCTTCATCAATAAATGCATCGAAGATGACGTCCCCACAGTGACCGTACGTGCATATCCCAACCAGAAGCCATTGATTACAGGCAACATCTGCACCGAGCTAAAGGCTAGAGCTGCCGCTTCCAAGGATTGGGACACAAATCCGGATGCTTATTAGAAATCCTGCTATGCCTTAAGACGAACCATCAAACAGACAAAGCGTCAATACAGGACTAAGATTGAATCCTACTATACCGGCTCTGAAGCTCGTCGGATGTGTCAGGGCTTGCAAACTATTACGAACTATAAAGGGAAACCCAGCTGTGAAATGCCCAGTGACGCGAGCCTGACAGACTGGCTAAATGCCTTTAATGCTCGCTTCGAGGCAAGCTACACAGAAGCATGCATGAGAGCACCAGCTGTTCGGGACGACTGTGGGATCACTCTCTCCGGAGCTGTGAGATGTGAACAAGACCTTTAAACAGGTCAACATTCACAAGGCCGGGGGCCAGACGGATTACCAGGATGTGTACTCAGAGCATGCGTGGACCTTAAACCTTTCCCTGACCGAGTCTGTAAAACGTACATGTTTCGAGCAGACCACAATAGTCCCTGTGCCGATGAAAGCGAAGATAACCTGCCTAAATGACTACCGCCCCGTAGCACTCACGTTGGTAGCCATGAAGTGCTTTGAAAGGCTGATCATGGCTCACATCAACACCATCATCCAGGAAAACCTAGACCCACTCCAATTCGCATACCGCCACAACAGATCCACAGATGACACAATCTCAATCGCACTCCACACTGCCCTTTCCCACCTGGACAAAAGGAACACCTACATGAGACTGCTGTTCATTGACTACAGCTCAACATGAGCAAGACAAAGGAGATGATCATGGACTACAGGAAAAGGAGGGCCTAACACGCCCCCATTCACATCTAAGGGGCTGTAGAGGAGCAGGTCGAGAGTTAAGTTCCTTGGTGTCCACATCACCAACAAACTATCATGGTCCAAACACACCAAGAAAGTTGTGAAGAGGGCACGACAATGCCTTTTCCCCCTCAGGAGACAGAAAAGATTTGGCATGGGTCCCCAGATCCTCAAAAAGTTCTACAGCTGCACCACCGTCTTGACCGGTTGCATCACCGCCTGGTATGCAACTGCTCAACATCCGACCATAAGGCACTACAGAGGGTAGTGAGTACAGCCCAGTACATCACTGAGGCCAAGCTTCCTGCCATCCATGACCCATATACTAGGCGGTTTAATAGGAAGGCCCAAAAAAATTGTCAAAGACTTAAGTCACCTAAGTCATAGACTTTTCTCTCTGCTATCACACGGCAAGCGGTACCGGAGCGCCAAGTCTTGGTCCAAAAGGCTGCTTAACAGCTTCTACCCCCAAGCCATAAGACTGCTGAACAATTAATCAAATGGCCACCTGGACTATTTACATTGACACCCTCCCCCCCTTTGTTTTTACACTGCTGCTACTCGCTGTTTATTATCTATGCATAGTCACTTTACCCCTACCTACATGTACAAATTACCTTGACTAACCTGTACCCTCGCACATTGACTCGGTACCGGTACCCCCTGTATATATCGTCATTATTATTTTATTGTGTAACTTTTTTATTTTACTGTAGTTTATAAATATTTAGTAAATATTTTCTTAACTCTATTTCTTGAACTGCATTGTTGGTTAATGGCTTGTAAGTAAGCATTTCACGGTAAGGTCTACACCTGTTGTATTCGACGCATGTGACAAATACAATTTGACTTGATTTGATTAGTAGTGACATTAGTAAATTAATTTGTAACTTTGGAAAAGTAGAAAAATAATATATTGTTTATTTTTTTAATTGAAATGTAATCAAATTTGTGAAAAGCAATATGATGACATTACTGACAAAGAGCTGGAGAGTAATGATTTTTTACATTAAAAGGTGGGACAAAAATGGTGTAAGTGAATATATTAACATAGAAACAAAGTATAAGAAAATGGTGCCCTACCAGACCTACCGTACGCTCTACGCCCCCCAGCTAAGCTACGGGTTCCTATAAAAAAAAATAAAGGTGATAGCTTAGTACAAAAATAAAACATATTGAGAGGATCAAAGAAATAGATACTTTGCCTGGCCCATGCTGTGTGTGGATTATGGTAACTGTTGTGTGCTGTTTCCTGGATCATTGAAATTTTATGAGATGTGCTTTATAAATTCATCTTATACTTAGTTGGACCTTTACACAAAGAAATTAACTTAACATTTGCAATGACTTTTGACTCTTTCTTCAGTAAAAACAAATTCGATTTTTTGATTGCCATTGTAAAGCTATGATCCCCATAGAAATTGTGAATATACCACACAACCATTTAAAACATCTTCAAGATCATCAAAAATCTTGTTTCATAATTTTTTATATTGATTTATGGAAAAATACTTAAGGCAAATGTAACAGAAAATTCACAAGTAAACATCAAATTACAAAAAAATGAAGAAAAGAAAAATATATAAAGTGCATTCGGAAAAGTATTCAGACCCCTCCACATTTTGTTACATTACAGCCTTATTTGAAAATGTATTAAATCGTTTTTCCCCCTCATCAATCTACGCACAATACCCCATAATGAGAAAGCCAAAAATATATATTTTCATTTTTGCAAAAGTATTAACATTTTTTTTTAATGAAATATCACATTTACATAAGTATTCAGACCCTTTAGTCAGCACTTTGTTGAAGCACCTTTAGCAGCGATTACAGCCTCGAGTCTTCTTGGGGTGACGCTACAAGCTTGGCACACCTGTATTTGGGGAATTTCTCCCATTCTTCTCTGCAGATCCTCTCAAGCTCTATCAGGTTGATGGGGAGTGTCGCTTCACAGCTATTTTCAGGTCTCTCCAGAGATGCTCGATCGGGTTCAAGTCCAGGCTCTGGCTGGGCCACTCAAGGACATTCAGAGACTTCAGCACTTCAGCATTGTATTGGCTGTGTGCTTAGGGTCGTTGTCCTGTTGGAAGGTGAACCTTCGCCCAAGTCTGAGGTCCTGGGCGCTCTGGAGCAGATCAAGGATCTCTCTGTACTTTGCTCCGTTTATCTTTCCCTCATCTTTCACTTTCCCTCGAACTCTCCCAGTTCCTGCTGCTGAAAAGCATCCCCACTGCATGATGCTGCCACCACCATGCTTTACCGTAGGTATGGTGCCAGGTTTCCTCAAGACGTGACACTTTGCATTCAGGCCAAAGAGTTCAATCTTGGTTTCATCAGACCAGAGAATCTTGTTTATCATGGTCTGCGAGTCTTTTCGGTGCCTTTTGGCAAACTCCAAGTGGGCTGTCATGTGCCTTTCACTGAGGAGAGTCTGGCCACCCTACCATAAAGGCCTGATTGGTGGGGTGCTGCAGAGATGGTTGTACTTCTGGAAGTTTCTCCCATCTCCACAGAAGAACTCTTGAGCTTTGTCAGAGTGACCATTGGGTTCTTGTTTACCTCCCTGACCAAGGCCCTTCTCCCCCGATTGCTCCATTTGGCCGGGCTGCCAGCTCTAGGAAGAGACTTGGTGGTTCCAAACTTCTTCCAATTAAAAAAGATGGAGGCCACTGTGATATTGGGGACCTTCAATGCTGCAGACATTTTTGGTACCCTTCCCCAGATCCGTGCCTCGAAACAATCCTGTCATGGAGCTCTACAGACAATTCTTTCGACCACATGGCTTAGTTTTTGATCTGACATGAACTGTCAACTGTGTGACCTTATTTAGACAGGTGTGTGCCTTTCCAAATCATGTCCAATATATTACATTTACCACAGGTGGACTCCAATCAAGTCGTAGAAACATCTCAAGGATGATCAATGGAAACAGAATGCACCTGAGCTCAATTTCAAGTCTCATAGCAAAGGATCTGAATAGATAGGTAAATCATGTATTTCTGTTTTTTACTTTTAATACATTTGCAAAAAATTCTAAAAACCTGTTTTCACTTTGTCATTATGGGGTATTGTGTGTAGATTGAAGAGAGAAAAAAAAGTATTTAATCCATTTTAGAATAAGTCTGTAACATAAGAAAATTTGGAAAAAGGGGAGTGGTCTAAATACTTTCTGAATGCACTGTATACTGTAAGTATTATCTCAAATTAAATACAACCAATGATATATAATTATAAAAAGCAATATCTTGAATTAGCAGTGGTAAACCCATAGCAAATAGGAATGAAACTTGGACTAGTATATTTATGATACCTCAAACCCTTTAAACATTTAAATAAAACATGATGAACCTGTTGCCTCAGTCTGGTCTCATAGAAAACATACATCTGGGACACTGAAATGAGTATGATATGTTACGTTTGGTATGGTTACATAAGATAGATCGTCACTTAAGGCAAAAATGAAAGTATGGTGGTTTAGTCGGGCGTATAAGGCGAACGTCTAGCAACCCAAACGTTGCGAGTTCCAATCTCATCATGGACAACTTTAGCAATTTAGCCATTTTTCAACTAGTTACTACTTTTTTATCTACTTTTCAACTACTTAGCATGTTAGCTAAACCTTCCCCTAACTCTAACCTTAACCCTTTAACCTAAACGTAAACCTAACATTAAATCTAACTCCTAACCCTAACCCCTAGCCAAGTTAATGTTAGCCAGCTAGCTGGCGTTAACCACCGAACTAGAATTTGTAACATATAATACGAATTGTAATTAATACATACCATACGAAATGTAACATATCGTACGAAAAGGAGTGTCTCGGAATTACGCCCAGAATAATACGAAATGCTCTGACCAGGTAAAAAAAGCAACAAAATGAATAGCATTGCCTGAGTTTCAAGCAGTGCCTGCCAAATGTACTAGGCTGTAATAAAGAATAAAACATAAAGAGGACCTTTGAAAGTACCATTAAAACTTTTGCTCGTTATATTATACTTAAAGCAATGTGTTTGTTTTCTTAAAAAAATCGTAAATACAGGAGAGGAAATCTCTTGCTGGGTAGAAAATGAATTTGTATTCAAGCAGTGTTACAGTCTATTTTATCTTTTTTTAATTGAACTACGATCAGATTCCAATCCAACCCCAAGACTGGACATCAGAAGGGCAGCACAGTATTTGTGTCAGATCTTCGTATAGCAATAAGACGTCAAAATGAAATTAAAATATCTCAGTGGTCCATTAAATAATTGAAAATACATAGACCAGATTACGCATACAGCATAATTAATATGGTTCCATTACTCAAAAGAGTTAACGGTAAGATTTCATGATACAAACAACATTTGTAAGCCATGCCTCTACCAACATATTTTTACTTTTCATTTTTGTAATCGACATACATTTCTTTTCCCAATGTTCTTCTGACCAAATATAAATATTATTCTCAGCAGATTGCTACATTTCAAGTTCATCTGGCGGTAATGTTGTAATTTCTGACTACATAATGCAATAATTGTGAAACATGTTTTACATCTTTCTAGCTAACTGATATGACTTTATATCAATAGTTGACAATAATAATAAAAAAAAACATTTGTGTGACTAGATCTTAAAAAAGCAACAAAATGACTAGCATTGCCTGAGTTTCATGCAACATATTCCATACTATTAATGTCTCTGCACAATCCATTTGTTCATGATACATACTTTCCAGTGTTAAAAGACTTGTATGAGGGGAACAAACATAAAGACCTAATAACAACTACAAAAACTGAACATAACCTGAAACAATACAACGGAAAATGACAAAGGACTTGCATAGAATGAATGAATGTAGTTCTGAGACATCAATAATTCACCTGCCCCATCATAGATTAAGCACCTTTATATCAGTTCATTCTCCCCAGGCTGGGAAGGATGCATTCTCTCCTCTTTGTCATTCCAAGTGAAAAGAGGAAAATGTGAATGTTAGGGTTTCTTAGACCATTCTATTATATATTATTTTTAATGAAATAAATTCATATATTTAAATTCAAATGGTTGATTTGTGTGATATGTCTTATATTCTGATTTTTTTTTCTCTGAAATGACTGGAAATGTCAGCCAACTGGTACAGTAGCTGTTTAAGTATGGGGGACACATTCAGAGAACATTCAATATCCTTTTTGTTTTGGAAATCTGGATCTATAACAACAAAAGTGGTATTCCTGTATTGCAAATATATATATTTTTATAGTTACAGTAGAACTCCTTCAGCCAAACTGTCCTATATATGTCCATTTGGTAATGTGGTACTGTAACACATGTCGAGAGCAAAAAAAAAACAATCCACTGCAAGGTGAAAGAACTTGGGCCCATTGAGTTACAGTAACCAGGTGGGGAAGTTACAGTAACCAGGTGGGGAAGTTACAGTAACCAGGTGGGGAAGTTACAGTAACCAGGTGGGGAAGTTACAGTAACCAGGTGGGGAAATAGTTGAACTGCCAGGTCAGAATTTTTGTGTCTGTTTTCTTTTCATCTTTCTTTTTTTTGGTACACTTCGTGTCAATGTCATCCTTCCAAAGTGCCACTTGTTTCTCAAGTAATGTATTTTGGTCCTGCCCCCCCCCCCCAAAGAAGAAGTACGAGGTCTTTATGTTGAACCATCTCTTCCGTAGAAAGTATTTGAGGGATTTAACTTAAGAGTTGTGATTCGTACATGCCTCTGTAACATTATGGTCTGGAGGGTATAACATCCTGTTCTGGAGGGTATACCCACAGACAGGTGCGCTGTGGAACTTGGAGCTGTTTCAGGTGGGCCCCATTTCCATGGGTCCCAGCTGTGACTTTGGTACGCCATGTTGGTGTGATGTGACGATGAAGGAGATGAGCCGTTAGGGGTACCATTTGACTTGTTCAAATGCTTCTTTTTAGGAACACTCAAATGAAGATAATTGAGGACTGAACCTTTTAAGGTTTCCATAGAGCTAGTAAAGGCGGTGTTAGTACATTCAGGGGTACAATACTACCATGTACCTCTGGAAACATTGAGGCAGCGGTAGGGGACTATGCCCTCTGATTGTCTTATAGACGAGAACTATCTATGAGATGTTTGTGACATATAACACAGAGGACAGTGATTGCATTTGAGTAATGAATAAAACAACATGAGGGTAAATGGTTTGACTTAGAACCATGTAGGAGAGTTTCGAGTTTAGCTTGGGTTAACCCCTCATATAGGGATTATGTAAGAAAACAGAATGGTCACAATGAAATAGATCATTTTCAGTCTATACAAAAATATTACATTTCTAAAAACATATAGAGTTGAAACATGTAACATAGATTGTGCTTCAATGAACTTACGCTTATACATTGGCACTCAGATAATGCCAAACCCTGGCTAACTATATATAGTTTATCTATGTTGGACACTGGAATTAAATTGTAAGATTTATGTTCATTCATTTTGATAGTTAATTTTAGATAAATATGGGGTGAACCACACTTAAAAATGTTAGCTTATTCAACTTAAAACTTTAAATGATAAGCTGTATGACTTATGTATATTACAATGCAACTAATATTGAGTTAACATAACTTTAAAGCATTTTAAGGCAGCTGGGTAACTACAATTTAGGAGTTACCTTGCAACTTAAAATGTTAAGTTAAGTCAAATCAGGAAATATTTTTTTAATGAAACTACACTTTTTAAGTGTAATTGTTTAATCTATGTTAGATATTATACAGTAATATAACTGACTTATTATTATCTCTTATTTTGTTGCAAAGTCTGAGAATCATTTATATATGATTATTTATATTATTCTCCACTAAAACTAAAGTTGTATACAGCTTTGGCATGTTCTATTGTTCCATTTAACTCCAAACACAATCCGATTTACGGCTTTCATTTTCATTAACTAACTACCCAAAAATGAACAGAAAAATATACATTTGTACGATGACACAGGGAATGATTAGGGAATGGTTATTGATTCAATTTACTTTACATTTAATCTACCTTTTCATAAATATTCTAGTTTTCTTTTTGATTTAATCATACAAAAAATTGGGATTTAAAAAGTTGTTCACAGTATAATTTCAATATAAAATGGTGTTTTAGGTTTCTACATGAGAAGAAACTGGAATGAATAAGGTTGGGAAACAAGCCACTAAATCACTGGAATTTCATGGATTTACATCATGCAAACAATTCTAGGATTTAAGTTTCATGACAGTTTTCTCTCTCAAATTTAGATGTATGCAAATTTGCAGTGTCTCTTATCTCTGTTATCTGTTGCCCGGTTTCATAAAGGTTTCTAGCCCCTTTACCCAGCTCCTATTTCTTAGTTTTTCTCAGATCTGAAAGGATATGATTGGTGTAAGCAAAGGGATGGGATAGGACCTAGGATTAGAGGCAGGAGAGCGGAAAGAAACGGGGCCGTTATATTCAATTCATATATTACATTTCCCCCCAAAATGGTCATTTTGTGCATTCAATTAGTCTTAATGGTATTAATGATTTTATACCACACCTCATGGAGTGGCAACATTCTATAGGCTACCTTACCTACAAGATAAGACAGTTGAGAGCGCACATTCACTGTCGTTTCTATTTAAGGTGGCTTGAGCAACATCTTCCTCACCTATTGATTGCAAACAGTCAAATTGGTGACTAAGTGTTACAAAAAGTATACACTCAGTTAACACAGAACTAAAGTGTTACGTGATTGGTCAGATTCTCGATTAAGTTCTGGGTCTATACGTGTTAACAAGCGAGATTGGAAACAGAACGAAGAGCTCGACCCTCTGTCTTTGCAAGTTAAGGGCAAGTCTATGGGACAAATGTCCCCTCCCCTTTCCCGAAATTCAAAAGATGCTAACACCTGCAAAATCGTGATTTGTCCAAAGCACCAGAACTAATGCTGCTCGTCATGCATCACATTGTATCATGACATATCTACGGTACCATTTAAGTTTACGTAGTCTGTCCACGAGAGATTACATACAGTAAGATACTTTTTTATATTTGATACACAGTAGCCTAGTTAGGGATGGGGGGGTGGGGGGGGGGACATTCCAAAGTATTCAACACATCCCTTTATAATTGCTGTACTGGTCCCTTATTATTGTTCAATGTTCAATAGTTCAAAATCTACAGTGTCTTCAGAAAGTATTCATACCCCTTGACATTCCACATTTTGTTGTGTTACAGCTTGAATTCAAAATGGATTAAAAAAAAAAAAATTCTCACCCATCCACACACAATACCCCATAATTACAAAGTGAACACATGTTTTTAGACATTTTTGCAAATGTATTGAAAATTATATATAACACTAAATTGAGCTCAGGTGCATCCAATTTCCTTTGATCATCCTTGAGATGTCACTACAACTTGATTGGAGTCCACCTGTGGCCAATGAAATGATTTGGACCTATTTAGAAAGAAACACACCTGTCTATTTAAGGTCCCACAGTTGACATGTCAGAGTAGAAACTATACCATGAAGTCCAAGGAACTGACCGTAGATCTCCGAGATTTGTGATGAGGCATATATCTGGGGAAGGGTTTAAAACAATTTGTTGAAAGTTTTCAAGAGCACAGTGGTCTCCATGATTGGGAAACTGAAAAAATATGGAACTAGCCAAACTCTTCCTAGAGCTGCCCGTCCGACCAAACTAAGCAACCGGGCAAGAAGGACCTTGATCAGAGAGGTGACCAAGAACCTAAAGACCACTCTGACAGAACTACAGAGTTCCTTGGCTGAGATGGGAGAACCTGCCAGAAGGCCAACAGTCTCTACAGTACTTCACCAATCTGGGCTTTATGGGAGTGGCCAGACGGAAGCCACTCCTGAGAAAAAGGCACATGACAGCACGGCTGAAGTTTGCAAAAAGGCACGTGAAAGACTCTGAGATCATAAGGCAAACGATTCTGTGATCTGATGAGACAAAAATGGAACTCTTTGGCCTGAATGCAAAGCACTATGTGGATGCTTTTCAGAGGCAGGGACTGGGAGACCGCTAAGGATAGAAGGAACCATTAATGGAGTGAAATACAAGCAAATCCTCGATGAGAACCTGCTTCAGAGTGCAATTGACCTTAATGTCCCCAAGCATACAGCCAAAGCAATGCTGGAATCGCTTCAGAACAAGAACGTGAAAGTTCGTGAGCTGCCCAGCCAAAGCCCAGACTTGAATCCCATTGAAAATCTGTGGAAATTCTTGAAGATTGCTGTTCACCGCTGCTCCCCATCTAACTAAAACAGAGCTTGAGAATATCTGAAAGGATGAATCAGCAAAGCTGATAGAGACATAGTCAAGTTAAACTAAAAGTTGAAGCCGCCAAAGGTGCTTCTACAAAGTATTGACTTCGGGGTGTGATTAATTATGTAAATGAGATATTTCTGTATTGAATTTTCAATACATTTTCATTGTGTGAAAAAAAATCTGTTTAATCCATTTTGAATTCAGGCTATAACACAACAAAATGTGGAATATGTCAAGGGTTATGAATACTTTCTGAAGGCACTGTAGATCTCTACATAAGTAAATGGGGTTTTCCCCTTTGGCTCTTGCTCTGGTTCTCTAGGGGTTGTAATCAAGGGAAAACCCATGCGTTTTGTTTCTTCTGGGTTGTATGGGAATGATTAGAATGACATTGACAGGTATGACATGGGCCCACTGGTGTACTTCCTGCTCCACAGTTCCAGACTGGCACTCCTGCGGCCACCGCCCAAAGAGCGCTTGTGGGTCTTCTTCTTGTTGTCCCACGTTGCGGAATGTTCCGATGGCAGGGAGCTAGCAGGGCTGCTCGCTTCCTCCTCTGGCATTGAGTCCCCAGCTATCTCAATGTGGGGAGGGTCCATCAGGTCTATGATGCTAAAAGCAGCTGGTTCCGGCTGGCACATGACAGACTTATCCTCTGTGTTCTGCCTGATGAGCCCGCTGGTGCCAGCCTGGATGCCCACAGACACCCGGTCCCCGGTCTGTGTTGAGCCATCACTTGCGCTCTCACGGCACAGCGTCCACATGTTGTAGCACTGGGTAAAATTGAAGAAGTTGCTGTTGAAGGTCTTGAGCTCGCCGCACACGTCCCTGCGCAGCTCAGCCAGTTCGTAGCGCATGGCCGAAATCTCATCTTTCCACTGCATGTTGAAGGCGGCCACCATGTTGGCAGACTCTTTAAAGGCCTGGATGGCCTGAGGTATGGGGGGATCGGGGGCGGCAATGGAGGGGGCAGCAGGGATCTGGTAGGCAGGCGGTGAAGTCGGGGGGACAGAGATGGCTGTTACAGTGGAGCTTGTGCTGTGCTGGCTGCGAGCTACAGCGTTCTCCCTCTCCAGACGTTCCAACTCCACATAGGCCGAGGAGCTGGCCCCGTCGTCGTCTTCTATCATGTCCTCGTTTAGCAAAGAAGTGCCTTCCAGCACATCATATCCCTCTGGAAGACAAATTTGAATATGCAAATAGAGGGAGATTCAAAGGGAGGGAACAGCTGGAGTGTTATGTAACTGTGACACCCAAATGTTCCAACCTAGAGTGGGCATACATATACCTACAATATGAATACAGTATGTGAGTAAAATACCACAACTACCCTATCATTCCAATGGGATATATCTGATAAAATAAAATATCGATGGAACAAGGATTTTGACTGGTTGCATTGAGAATATTGAAAAATGGTGAACAGCTAGATGATTTGTTGATCGTCAATCTCCTGTGAATATGATTACCCTTTTATCAAATTATGCATTTGTGATCCCTTTATCAGATGCATTTGTGGTTGTTCAAACTCGAAAAAGAGACAATGTAAAACTTAATGAAGAGGTGCTCTTCAGACACTGAAGTGGTCTCTAGAATTAGAATGCTCTCTAACACAGCTCTATCTGGCATACTAAAATACGGAAAGGAATTATTCAGCCAGGTACACTGAGCCACTTGAGCGATGCATTTTGACTCACATACTGCAGGCTTTTCATGGGGTTTTTACACTGCCTTCTCACTCATCTGAATGAACATCAACCCTCCACAGTCTTTCCATCTTTTCACTGCACTGCACCATGGGAAGCGGAACCCCGTTGGTTCCTAGCATAAGCCATCATTACCAATCAGTTTCAAATGAAAATACCATTCTCTGAATTAAATCAAAGTATGGTTCTCCCCAAAAAATTCTTAAGTGTTTCCGATTGTTTCCTTTTCCTTTTTTTTTGTGCAACAGAAAAGATGAAAAGGCAATGAAAAATCACAACTCAAGTCATTGGGCCGAGAAGCAGTTATGAACCCTATTGAACATATCAGGTCCCTCACCATGAGGTTGATTGGACCATGTGGAGTTCCCAGTGGCGGGTAAATCCCCCCCCAACCCCCCCCCCCCCTACAGGGCTGCACCAGGGAGGGGCTGCAATCCCACAGTCAAAGACAGCTGATAACTTCCACGCCAAGGGTCAACCCAGCCACACGTGGCCTTTACAGAGGTTGACTATCATAGGAAGAAAAAAACCCACAAAACTACTATAACAAATGCTCTCACATTTTGACTGTTGACAGTGACAATGTGATAACATTCAGTGCTACTTCATGGCTGAGGTACGAACACATTATGTGTTAGACTGGAAAGTACAGCTTCATCATATAGTTCCACCAATGAGTCGCTTTTAGCGCACTTGAAAATAGAGACACTTCAAACAACTCGCGAAAGCCAGTGAGGCACCATCATCACATATACAGTTTAATTCTGGAACATTAATGCATACGAACAAGGAATTCAAGGCCTCTGAGTTTTGTGAGTTGTTCGGACCCCTGTTTGTTTCTCATTGTGTTTAAATCAGATTTTTCTATCCTGCTGTTATATCAAAGTGATCATTTTTTATCTATTGCTGAGAAGGCAGTGCAAAAAAACACACATATATATATATATATAGATATATGTATGCGTGTTGTCATTAAAATACCTGTGACAGGCATCCAGCTGTTCTGTCCCCCTGGTTATCCTTCCAGAGATGCATGGCTGGTCAGATTGGGAGGGGGTGCTGCTCTTCTGCCCAATGGGGCATCATAGGATCACTTCCCCACTCAAGGGCCCAGCTAGCCTCGACATTCTTGCGTTTTGGTTGGTAAGCGATTTAGAATTCAGATCTCATTTCCGAATTTTATTAGTCAGTGGCATGGCCAGTCAAATACTGTGGATCATTCACTTCATTTCAAGGCCACTATTCCCTCAGAAATGACACCAAATGGTCGATACCATGTAAAAAAGATTTGCAATATGGCTTGAGATGGAGGCATCAGGTCACAGCCAATTATTTCCCTGAGGCTCACTAACATATCCTGTTCCATAGCCCAGTCGGATGTGACTGTATTTGGAGAGAAAAAAGTCCTAGAGAACTACTCATTAAAAAATACAAATAAACAGAAAATGCTGGGAGTAACTGACACCCATTTGAGAGCCAATTTAGTGAGCCAATTGTGAAGCAGACAATTTGAACAGAGAGCTTATTGGGTGAAAGGAGTTCAGCAGGTAAGACGGTGGGATTGGAGGACTTCCTTGATCCTCAGTACTTCAGTCACATCGTAGGCTGAGGGATTCTGACTGTGCAACCCAATTGAGCATGAGAAGATAAACAAAAAAAAACTCCAGATTGTACAAGAAAACAGGTAAACCAACAGAAAACAAACAAATACAGAGGTCTAATACAATTGATTTTACAAAATGTGTTGAAAAATGTTAATCCCGGTCATAATATTGTCAAATGAAAAACGTCATATGAAATGATAGTATTTCAATAGGGTTCATAGCTTTACTCTTCCAGGTATACACCAAATGCACTAGATCAGTTAGGTTAGACGCAGCAGTGGTTCTGTTTGCACAAATAACCAGATATGTTGATGTTTTGACGATGATATTGTGTGTAAAATGTTGCACAAAACCTTCAAATCCCTGAATGTTTAATATCAAAACAGCAATTATTGCAACAAATTGACTTGGTATCCTCACAATTATTAAGACGATTTTTACATTACTCTACATTATTCTTTAGCAGACACACTTACAGGAGCAACTAGGGTTAAGTGCCTTGCTCAACGGCACACCGACAGATGTTTTCACCTAAGAGGTCATCTAAATGTGAGATTTAGTTCAATGAGAAAATGTCTAATACGTTGGCCCCACAGAGTAAAGTAGCTTTAGACATTTTTTGTGAGAGCGCTACTGTAGTCGAACCCTCTTCAAACCTTGTCAAACTTCAGGTCAACTGATCAATCTCCCTGAAACACATGATTGCCAGACTACCTGATGAAAGACCATTTAATCTTACCTTCTGATCTGGCTACATCAAAAGTGATAAATCAGTTACTATTCCAATTGAAAGCTTAATTTATATCATATCTCCAAATGTGGTTTTATGCAACACTATACAACAATATAGAATAACGTAATATATTTTATGCACTCTGAATTGACTTTCTTAGTAAGTTCCTTGTGCAACCAGTACCCTATCTGAGTTTGTTGACTTACCGTATGTCGGTTACAAGTTTTTGCTGTCTTGTGTTCTGTGGGCTTATAAGCCAAGATCAGTTAGAGAGGCTAGTGTAATGAACTGGTCAAACAAAGCATGGATGGGGGAAACTGAAGACCTCTCTGGAGCAGACTATGAGCCTTCCTAACACTCTTTAGAGGTCCACAGCCCTCCTCCAACCACTGTTCTGTTTCACACTTAACCCTTCCCTACACGACTCACACTCTACACACGACACATATATCAATGAGATTATCATGCTCAGGACAAGGCCTGTTTCTCTTACACATGCCAAGTGCTGTGAGTGTGACTGTAGTGTGTCGTGGGTTTAACTTCTCATTGGGCTGGTTTGAATGAGTCCCCTCCCATCCTCTACTCCGGGTCCAGCTTTGCTACCACCACATGTGACGAATCAGAAAACGAATCAGAAAGCTAAAGCTAAGGGTAATGATGTATATGGACTATGCAAAGTAACACGCTTGCAAGCAAATACCTCAGAACACTCAGGATATGCAGAGGCAAGACAAACAAGAGACACACAACAGTGACAGTAGCCAAAAAGAAATGACCAGAATCATTCAACCAAGCATCTCTTAAAGCTCAAGGGTACCCCACTGTACATATGTAGGTATGTACGCATGTTATAGAATGTATGAGGAGTATGTTTTCTAAGCCTTCTCTCATTTTTTTTTGAGGTCGTACTGTTACCTGTTGTGGATCTGAGAGTTGAAGTGACAGTGGAGGATGTCATTGAAGGCAAGCAGTCGTCGTCTTGGGAATACCCAGCCTGAATTGCACGCAGGTAACTGTGGCTTCGAGTGCGGAACGAGCCAGGCAGGTCCAAGGCCTCCATGGCCTGGGATTCTACTTCGCTAAAAACGGACTCGCAAACTGACTCAAACTGGCCATTGACCTCAGTCTCACTCACCTGAGAGACAAAAACAGGAATAGCAGTCCTTAATTTTTCCTCTTCCTTTCTCTTTCTCACTTTGACTCTTCCCCTTAGTACAGTAAATATGAAGGAGTGTTAGCATGGGGGGAAAAAAAACAAGCAGATAAAACAAACAAATGAAAACAACAAAATGCATCATTTAGTATACCATTTCAAGATGTACTATCCCACTGCAGGTCATCGTCACAGACGTACATTCGTTACTACTGTGACAAAGGGGAAAGCAGGTGTCCTTTCAAGAACCTATTCAAAAGCAGAAATGACGGTGCAACACAGTAAAAACTACATGCGGTTAACGGAATTTCAATGTTGTGAATATATATATTTCCATCGCAACGCACCCAATATAACGGCAGGCAGGAAGCCATACTAACGTCATCTGTGTGAGGTGATTTTTTTTAATAGCACCAAGGTTGGCTGAGATATTGTGCCAAACGTGTATTAAAATCCATCTAGTCTATATTATGCAGTGCATAAAAGCCTGCTACTATGTAATAAAAATGATTGCAAAGGATGTATTAAATCATTGTATCTTGTACCTAATATTCAGCCGCAACGGATAAAAAAGCATGCTTTATAGTATAACTCCTGCTGTTCAAACATTAAAAAAAATGTCTAGACTGACTGAGCAGTTCAACACAACTTCTAGTAGTGTGCATGAACTTACTTAACGGGTAACTTGAACTTGTAATGTAATAAATATTCAAGTGAACAGATATATACAGTATGGTACTGCTTGTATACGCAACGTCACCAATAACAAATCTATGGACTTCGCACGCGCAGTTCTGAAGATGTGCACTGAACATAGTCAAAACAGGATTCAGTGTAAATAAGCATTACCAATGTCAACTCAACCTATCAATAAAACCTAATCCTGCAGACAATAACGGCTAAACATGTCATGGAGTGGGGCGGGGGGGGGGGGGGAATCAGGTTGTGACTAATGTACTTCTGTAAATAACTATATTATTTCTGCCACCCCTTTAGCAAACAACAGAAGGTTCCACCCACTCTACCAACATGGTGGCATCTACAGTATCTCTCAATCCTCCTACTCCTCCAGGGCTCCTGGTGTTCCCCCTGTGAGGGGCCTGTGTGGGACTCACCTGGCTGACGCAGCTTGCCTGACTGAGGGTGCTAACCGCGCGCATGTAGCTCTGGTTCCGGGATCGGAACTGAGGGCCGAGGGGTATATGGTGCTGGGGGTAGTTGGTGGCTGGGTCCAGGGTGACACTGGGATGGGGGCGTATCATGTCTCGGGTGGTTTGCAAGTGGTAGCTCTGGCTGTACAGAGAGAGAGAGAGAGAGTGGATAGACAAATATGAGAGGCATTGTCAACCGGTTATAGTCATGCAAAAGACTGCCGGTCTCACGATAGTCGACTGTTAATTAACAAACATGTTTAGCATCTCCAGGCCTCCACACATATTTTACAAGCCGCTGATGTGCGCCTTTGGAACATCTACATTTAAAAAAGTATCATGAATAAATGCAATATATATCATCGCAATAAATCTCTTATTTATTTTAGACATTATGATATTAAGAAAATGTATTTCAGAATATGAGTTGGCCTACTGTTTCTTATGTGGCTATGCACCATACATTGGTTGTAGGCTTGTTCATTTAGCAGCCACTATTTTACAGTGGATGTTTCGACATTTTGTTACATTACAACCTTATTCTAAAATGGATTAAATAAAAACATTTACTCAGCAATCTACACACAATACCCCATAATGACAAAGCGAAAACAGGTTTTTAGAATTTTTAGCAAATTAATTCAATATCAAAAACAGAAATACCTTATTTACATACAGTGCATTCGGAAAGTATTCAGACCTCTTGACTATTTCCACATTGTTACGTTACAGCCTTATTCTAAAATTGATCAAATAGTTTTTTTCCCTCATCAATCTACACACAATACCCCATAATGGCAAAGCAAAAACTGGTTTTTATAAACTTTTGCATATTTATTAAGAAAAAAAAAAACACATTTACATAAGTATTCAGACCCTTTAGTCAGTACTTTGTTGAAGCACCTTTGGCAGCGATTACAGCCTCGAGTTTTCTTGGGTATGACGCTACAAGCTTGGCACTGTATTTGGGGAGTTTCTCCCATTCTTCGCTTCAGATCCTCTCAAGCTCTGTCAGGTTGGATGGGGAGCATTGCTGCACAGCTATTTTCAGGTCTCTCCAGAGATGTTAGATCGGGTTCAAGTCCAGGCTCTGGCTGGGCCACTGAAGGACATTCAGAGACTTGTCCCGCAGCCACTCATGTGTTGTCTTGGCTGTGGGCTTCGGGTCACTGTCCTGTTGGAAGGTGAACCTTCGCCCCAGTCTGAGGTCCTGAGCGCTATAGAGCAGGTTTTCATCAAGGATCTCTCTGTACATTGCTCCGTTCATCTTTCCCTTGATCCTGACGTTTTTGCTTTATCATTATGGGGTATTGTGTGTAGATTGATGAGGAAAAAATCAATTTAATCAATTTTAGAATAAGGCTGTAACATAACAAAATGTGGAAAAAGTCAAAGGGTCTGAATACTTTTGGAAGGACAATGACCTTTTATAGTAAGAATAATGTAATTTAACTTAGCTGAACAAAATAGAAAGGATACTTTTCCCATTCCAGAGCGAATATGCATATGACATGGCTATGTGGAGTTTAAAAGTGATCATTTGAAACACTTCCTATATACTAGATTTATTGGTTTTTGTCAAATGTGGTTGTTAATGATACACACCTTAGAATGTCTTAGAAATCAAAACATATATGGGCTGCATGATGCAACTATAGGCTGTTGAGGATTTGAGAAAGTCGCAAAAAAAATGTTGCACTGTAATCCTTGCCTCAGGCTGCACACGCTGTTCTCTCATCAAGTGATCATATTTTCATCTGTCAGACTATTCTCAATTTAATCTGGTCTTCACTTATGTAAAATTAGTTTAGATTAGAATTGCCCATTATCAAATGGACAGGAACAGGGGCAGGGGTAAAAATACATGTCATCCGTATGCACTCAAATAGCGAATGGAGGCTGCTTTCCCACCGGTTCACTTTTCAATCATGGATAGGCTGCTCCCGTTTCATAGCAGAACATGTGATTAATATGAGCAGCTGAGAAATAAATATAGTAGCAGCTTTGCTCCTCTTTTTAAAGAAATGTCTGGGCTTATAAGAACACTTCTTTGGAGTTCGGAGCATAGCAAAGGTAACCATTCCATCCAGTATGTATAATCATACCAGCCAGGTCACCCAGGATGCAAGACAGCTTTTGACGTCCATCCATGTCCACTAGGGGCAACAGTGAGCGCTGTCGCCTTCAAGTAGCATCTGCCTCTGATTCCAAAGGTTGCAAGTTCAAATCCAGCGATAGAATGTTCTTTCGGATATATTTATTTTAAGTCTATCCCAAACCTTAACCATTCGGAGGTAATGCCTAACCTTAAAAATTCTGAGTTATTGTCTAAACTTAACCTTAAACACATACAAATGTTATATTTGGAACAAGTCGAAATTTGACTTTGAGAAACATGGATGAACGTCAAATTTTGTCGCGAGACTAAGAGCTGCTTGAATAATACAGGCCACACTCAAAAGCTAGTTCTGGAATTAGTTTAATTTTGGAGTAGAGGCTAGACCAATTATGTACCAAAGACTTAAATAAAACGTTTTTTTTATAATTTTTCTGCCATGCGTTATATGCGGTAGGTTATGTATTGTATAAAGCACAATCATTATTTTAATTCCGGGGTTTTTGTATGCACAAGTGTATGCATAAGACCTAATATGCGTATGTGTGTTTTGAATGAATCATCACCTTACGCTGTATATTTCGTTGTTTGGCTTTAAAACAACATCCACAACGACCATATTTCCACTCACTGTTGTTGAACTTCTTTCTTCAACTTGATCGATGAGGTGAGTTTTAAAAGCATGACACTGTTTTGAAGAGAAGTGTTTGATGTGATTTTTGATGGCATTTGCATTGATGTCAGAGTGGTTAGAGGGACAATAGAGCCCTGAGTACCTGGCCATTAGGACCTGATGCTCGTTAGTGAGTTGGGTAGCACCAACGCATGTCCAGAGTTCATAAAAGTAGATTGCCGACACGTGGAATTTTACTGTGGTCATAACTCATGACTGCCGGTGTGGCGGTAATACGCTCACCACAACAGTCCTAGTCAGACATCCCTGGAAAATGCTCAGGGCTAAAGACCCAACAATGTCACATACTGTTAAACAGGTAACCTGGCTAACATGTAGTACTGCTGTATCCAGGTTATGTTGTGTTGTAGTGTGACCAGCAGGGTATTTGGTGTGCCCAGCTTATATCGCTCACTGAATATAACACTGTGCTTGCGGCAAATGTGACTCATCCTCCTACAACATTAGCAACATTATTGCAATCAACTCTAAACTATGATGACACGTGCAGTCATCGCAAGCCCCAAAAACACAGGTGACTCGCTAGCCCCACAATTACAGTTTGCACATCCCACCTACACCTCCCATTAGTACAACAATATAATCGTCTTAGAGCTTCAGTAATTATGGAGCATGGAAACGAGGCTTAATGTGTGTGGGGGGTGGGACAAAAGCAGGAAGTGAGACAAAAGCAGGAAGTGAGTTGATTCCCAGTGATATGACGATTAAGCTGTGGGTAACAAAAGGATAGGACTGATGCATGCAGGGCACCTCACCAGGTTCTCTCTCGCTCTCTCTCTGTGTGTGTGTGTGTGTGTGTGTGTGTGTGTGTGTGTGTGTGTGTGTGTATGGGTGGTTAGGTGTGTGTGTGTGTGTGTGTTTGCACGCGTGCATGAGTGAGTGCATGCGCGCGGGCGTGAGTGCGGGTGTGCATGCGTGCAGACCTCCAGAACACAAGCAACCGTCCTGTTCTGGAAGGGTGATTTTCAAAGCCAGCTTAGAATAACAATAAACTAAGACACATCTCAGAGGGAGAGCCGATGCATCTTCTGGGTCACAATCAGGACGGGGAGGTATTCTGCTCTGACGCATTCAACAGTACAATAAGGTAACAAAAATGTTATCGGAACCATCGTTACCGCTTCCATGATCCCCTGCCAAGCCATGCTACATATCTAGCTGTACATTCTTTTGCTGGTGTCTATTTATTTTTCTGTCCAATCATTCTATTATCTGTATTACAATATTACTCGGTACCGCTATCCTTCTTCCTATAGCTTACCTAAAGCGTATTAATCTATGGAGTGTTGCATGTCAAGAGGGGAATGAGTGCAAACAGGCACTGTACAGTCAGGTCCAAACTTATTGGCGCGTTTGATAAACATGAGCAAAAGAGACTGTATAAAATAAATAATACAAATACTGGGCTATATTGTACATTTATAATATTTTATGCTAATACAATTGCTCAGATGCAGAGATTTTGTTTAACAAATAATACTTAAAAAAAAAAAGATATGAGGTCTAAATGATTGCCACCCCTGTTTCTAATAGCTTTCAATAGCTCACCTTGCAAGGATAACGACACTGAACCTTTTTCTAAAATGTTTCATGAGATTGGGCGGGATCTTGGACCATTCCTCCATATTGAATCTTTCCAGATCCTTGATATCCTTTGTCTGCACTTATGGACTGCCCTCTTCAATTCAAACCAAACAACAGGTTTTCAATGGGGTACACGTCCGGAGACTGAGATGGCCATTGTAAAATGTTGATTTTTTTGGTCAATTAACCGTTTCTTTGTGGATTTTGATAAGTGCTTAGGGATATTGTCTTGCAGGAAACTTGTGGCCAAGTTTCAGCCTCCTGGGAGAGGCAATCAGGATTTTGGCTAAAATGTTCTGGTACTTGTGTAAAGTTCATGATGCCGGTGACCTTAACCAGGACCACTGGAATCAAAATAGCCCCATAATACCAAAGATCCCCCCCATATTTTACAGTAGGGGTTCTGTTCTGCATATCCATCTTTCTTTGTATGCAAAACCCACCACCGGTGTTGCGTGCCTCCATTTTCATGTCATCGGACCACAACACCGGTTCTAATCCAAGTGCCAATGCCGTTTAGCAAACTCCAGGCGTTTACATTTGTTGGATGAAATGAAAATGGAGCTCTTTGGTAACACACACCAGTGGTGGGTTTTGCATCAAAAGAAAGATGAGCATTTTCTTGGCATACAATATAGCTCAGTATTTGTATTATTTATTTTATACAGTCTTTTTGCTCATCTTTAACAAGGGTGCCAATAACTATGGATCTGACTATATGTGCTGAGTGAGACATATGAAGCGGGGTTAGACAATTTCTCCTTTATGAAGACATTCAAATAAATAAATGAGATTTTATTGTCAGACAATTTATTTTAAAACCTTGTCCTTTGACCATGACATTGGAGAGAAGTGAAGGGTTGCCATAGCCTTGTCAACAGTGCTGTGATAACATGACGCACATTTCCTCTGTAAGACGATTGGCAAATATTGAAATAGCAGTTGATAAATGTCAGATATACCTGCATTGGTCTGTGACACACCAGCTAGAATACTTATTTTATATCTGAGCTGATGAACGGAACTGGGTTCCAATTACTAAACAAAGAACAGTCGAAGCCCACTGTAAGGACAGGGTCACAAGTCAGCGAAGCGGCTGCAAACCAACTAACCAAACAAACGTAGCAAAGCTCTTAGTCATGCATTAACACAGGTTGTTGATGCACTGGGGTAGAATAGGAACATGTCACAGCCAATCGTAACCAAGGAGTTATTCTTACTCTGTTGCCCAGCATCATCGAATGACATGTCTAAATCATGCATGCTCCCCCAGAATGTCCCACTGCAGACAGAGGTCACAGAGACATGATATGGATATAACAGCCAGGTCAAATAATGTCTTTGCTTTAGCAAGCTAGAGGTGTATACAGTATAACTACTGTAGGAGAGCTACTGTAAAACAAACAGGCAGGAGGGACACAAAAATGACAAAAACATTGTTGGCAGTGTCTGACTTTGATGAAATTCAACGATGAAAGCCGGGGGTTAGGGTTGAAAACAGCTTGCAAAAAGCCTGGAGCCAGGGGTTAAGGTTTTTAAATGGCGTGTCAAAAAGGCAGAAGCCGTGTTCAGGGTTTTGAAAGGGGGTCAAGATCCAGCCAAGATAAAGGTCAGAGCTTCTACATTATTTACGGTAATCCATGAGCCACATTGGCTGTCGGAGCAAAAATATCATTTTAAATTCTGCCATCCAATCTAATGTCCAAACCAAGTTCATGAGCACAGTTATTTAAAGTTCAGTAATGCAACCAAATGTTTACCCAAAGCCATGTCAGTAATGCTGTGTAATATATAATTCACACCCAACTGTCATCCCTGTAACAAGGCTTGCATATTCATAAAAATTGTTGCCTTGTCTGTAACAATCCCAGAATATATAACAGTATATTCATCTCTCACCCTCCACACTTGCACTAGTTTGGTTTAAACGTACCCTGCTAATGATAACCAGTACAGCGTCCATTTTAGAACATCCTCAGCCTCAAGCAGGAGTGATGTATGAGGCTGAGGGTGTCTTGAAACAGACACAGTAACCAGGATGTAGTGACAATGCATTATTGAAAACCAGAAGTACAGTAGCTCTAGTCGAGACATTAATGAGCCTACCTTTGGGGTTCTATGTGGGGTCTCTGCATAGCTGATTTGAGGACGAGGGCGTCGGGTCGGATGGCCTTCTGGGGTGAGGTCTTGGGGCTGCCATCAGATTCGCCACCAGAGTCGTTGTCTTCTTCTCCCATGGCTTTGACGTAGCTGCTGCTGCGCATCCGCCGACACGGGATCTCCTCGTCCTGGTCCCCATCCTCTGGGTATCCACTCCACTCATCCTGAGGCACCTGTGGCAGAGAGTAGGGTTGAATATTTTCCTGGTATTTTACAAACGTGTTTTTTTTTTAACATGGCTTAAATAATTCAACAAAAACAGTTCTGTAGGAATGAGGTTTGGGAATTAGGCCTAATACATTATCACAGCATATTGGCTATACGCTTGGCCTGCCAATATTGTTCTACTCAGACCATATCATATTTCAAAAGTCGAGCTTTGATAACAAAATAGATCAGTTGGTGGAACACTTTCGAGGCACTGCAGAGCTTAAATTTAAATAATTCGCTTTTTTATTTTATTGGACTGAGCTATTGGACTGAGCTCGGGAACTGAAAAATCTCCAACTTCAGTGTATTCAAAACAACTGAGAACTCTGAAAAAACTAGCTCTGAAAAATCGATTTAAACGGTCATCCAACTCGGGAATTCCTTCTAGATCTCCGACTTTTCGACCTGAAGATCACTGATGTCATGATTTGACCTCGTATTTTTTCAGTTGTTCTGAACGCAGCATTGAGCACACTGAAGTTCCCAGTTGTTTTGAACACAGTATTAGTCTCAGCGGAGGGAAAGAGCAGCATAGGCTCTGCCTCTCAGGGTCCCTTCTGCCTCTCAGGGTCCCTGCTCCCTCCTTCCTTTCCTTTGGTGAGACTAACCAGGGAGGGGACACTGTCTTCTAGCCGATGGCGAAACTCGAGCCGCACCGCATCTGCCTCATACACAAATTCATGTTGTTCCTATGAACAGAAAAAGTGACATTTTCCTAGATATTAAAATAGACATGGCAAGCTAGTAATATTAGCTTAATAAAAACGCAGGGCTATCGATACACGTGGCTAGTCATTCATTGTAGCTGCAGCGCAAGTGAAAGTAGCCTACTGAGTAGCTTGTTTAATGTTTTGTAATAGTGTTAAAAACAGTGTTGACAGTGCTACTCACTCATAAAAACCGCAGCTATTTGCTGTATTCTTTGACGGTCTCTCTGTGGTCATGGTTTTAAAAGTTGTGAAGTCCTACGTAGTGTAGTATCAAACGTTGCTGTGACCGGTGCAGTGGGCATACTCGATTTAAGCCACAGATCTACTGGTCCGCCGGGTAGGACAAATGAAATAGTTCAAAACGGGAACACGTTGTTTTCCCGGTGTGCAGGGCTTCTGAATCAAGCGCACCCATCGTCAGCAGTCCAACACGAATAATAATATAAAAGGAGAGCAAGCCTTTATCGTTGGCTTTTCTGCAGAAATGTTTGGTGATCGACTAGGAATGCCTTGAAGATTGCGATCGACCGGTTGGCGACCACTGCTGTACTCCATTGTATTATATGACTGGAATTACACACCTCATTCAAACTATCAAAATGGGAGAGAACATGCAAAGATGGTGCAGGACATGCGGCCTACAAAGTTACAATTAAAGTCTAGCAAATTGATTGCGTTTGGAAATATAATAGGGCCTATTTTACATTTTTATAATTAGTAGGCAGACGCATATGTCGCCTACCTTTCATATTTCCCCTAGTGATTTGTAACGTGAGCATTAGCCTAACTCGTCTTTCTCTCTCTAGTGTTGCTTCATTCCTTCCTCATTTTCAACAGTTAAGTTTCGTTGTCCTCATCTTCTTCATAGTAATGACATGCTTGAATAATGTAGGACTAGAATAAAACGCAGACGGCTTTCACTTCTCTTCACGAAGATTGAATGGGTATGGGAGACGGGTAAAAAGAAATAACTGATTAGCCTACCGCCATCACGCATTCTCTCTTCTCCCCGTCAGTTCTATTGGCTGCTGTATATAACATTCAGCAAATATGAGCTTGTATCTCTCTTCCAATAGTCTGTTAGTAAGCTATAAGAAATGCAAACAAATAAAATCCAGTAAGCTATTCTAGTCTAGCTTTTCGTGGGACTCGAAGAGCTAAGGAGCGTTTTTTAATGGCCAGCGGTGCACAGGTGCGTAATGCACAAGAGACAGAGGCTATACACTTATGCATAACCCATCATTCATTAGATATATGGCTTACACTGCATTGAATTTATTACCTGAAAAGGATGATCTATTTTGGATGCAATTTGAAGGGAATTGATGCAGAGATAGAAAGACGGCGAGAGCGTGCTCGCGTATGCACTGATTTAAAGCAACTATATTCAAGTGATAGGCTGCAAAAAAAATTATATCTAATGTACAATTAATAAATAAGGGGACCCCCGAAAGCCAGATGGAAATGTCTAAATTAGACGCGCATGCAGTCCTTATATTACTGTAACATAGGCCATGCTGCAGCAAATGTGTACCTGTCACAAGAAAAAAAGTGACCGTGATGAGATCGTACATGCATTGTGAACTGCCCTCCTCCTGAGATGCGGTGTCTGACCCCACCCTGAGCGTTGATGATTGATCATGCAGAGAGAAGGCCATAGAGAAGCCAGATTTAGACATCTTGTATATACTGAACAAAAATAAAAACGCAACATGTAGTGTTTCATGAGCTGAAATAAAAGATCCCATAAATTGTCCATATGCACAAAAAGCTTATTTCTCTCATATTTTGTGCACCAATTTGTTTATATCCCTGTTAGTGATCATTTATCCTTTGCCAAGACAATCCATCCACCTGACAGGTGTGGCATATCAAGATGCTGATTAAACAGCATGATCATTACACAGGTGCACCTTGTGCTGAGGACAATAAAAGGTCACTCTAAAATGTGCAGTTTTGTCACACAACACAATACCACAGATGTCTCAAGTTTTGAGGGAGCGTGCAATTGGAATGCTGACTGCGGGAATGCCCCCACAGCTCGGGGACATGTTTATTTCTCTAAAATGTAATGTTTATTTCTCTACCATAAGCCGACTCCAATGTCGTTTTAGAGAATTTGGCAGTACATTCAACCGGCCTCACAAATGTAGACCACATGTAACCACGCCAGCCCAGGACCTCCACATCCGGCTTCTTCACCTGCGGGATCATCTGAGACCAGCCTCCCAGATAACTGATGAAACTGAGGAGTATTTCTGTCTGTAATAAATCTGTTTTGTGGGGAAAAACTCATTCTGGTTGGCTGGGCCTGGCACCGCAGTGGGTAGGCCAGGTTCCCAAGCCTATTGCTGCGCCCCTGCCAAGTCGTGTGAAATCCATAGATTAGGGCCAAATGTATTTATTTCAATTGACTGATTTCTTTATATGAACTGTAACTCAGTAAAATCATTGAAATTGTTGCACGTTACGTTTATATTTTGTTCCATTTAATTTAACAGTTCACTTTCACCTCATCATTTACAGTTTTCTCGTAATTATTTATCCCAGGAAAAGGGAGTGGGTTTGGGCGGGAAATCCTGGTGTATGTCAGTAACCCATTTTCTGGTATTCAACCCTAGCAGAGAGCCCACCTCTGTCAGTCACATATAACTAACTTGTCTGCACAGGTGAACATGTAGGATGTACTGTACTGTATGTCTTTGCATCACACACACACAC
This sequence comes from Salmo trutta, assembly GCF_901001165.1. Taxonomy (NCBI): domain Eukaryota; kingdom Metazoa; phylum Chordata; class Actinopteri; order Salmoniformes; family Salmonidae; genus Salmo; species Salmo trutta. The sequence goes on from NC_042991.1 coordinate 8,920,991, forward strand.
ACACACCTCAGCCTTGTATGCCTGCTCTCTAAGCAGTTCCTTTATTTGCAGGGACAATGGGAGCCAATTTGCCAAAGGATTGGGAGAGCTGACTCAGGCCAGAAAGAGTTTTCCCCAAACACACACAGGGTCTCACTGAAGCAAAATTATCCCCATCCCCAGCCTCTGTTCTCCCCTCAGATTCCCCCCTCGCTCCCCAAAGGTCTAGCTACTCTAAATATCCAGTCTCACTCCTCTCTCCTACTCCAAAACCCTTTTTGGAATATTCATCTTTCTCTAACATTAAACATTTTGTATTTTAGCCAAAGATCTTTGAACCAGAACAATGGACAGTAGGTGTGTATAGGCAGCTGAACAACACCCTTACATATTTTACAGAAACAACTCAAGAGAAATGATCCTTGTGGCAAGATAATATTCTCTGTATGATAAGCGAAAAGTATCTCCAAAAACATTATATGATTCAAATGTCCAGAGTACTTAAGTACTAAAATACACAAGAAATGCAGCAAAATATACTTTTTGTAGAGATGTTGTACCGCAGTGTACACCAATTCCCTTTCCACTTGTACTCCCATCTTGTACAGAAGGGTTATGAATACGACCCCCCATCGAGGCCCACTTGTGTATAGCATGGCTCTGATGTCTGAGCACTGAGTGGAGTCAAACTTCTTAGGGAATGGATCTGTGGGCTGCAGAATTCCAGCCCGTTCCAGATTCCCAAGCCCATCCAAACAGGGAATGACACCACAAGCGCCTGTCGGAGTGGCGAGTCCCGGTGAGATGGGCTCAGTGTGAGGAGAAGAGGGGTGTGAAAGGAGTGAGAAATAAAGGCACTGCAATCTGTCACCAAATGGCTTGTTTCATCTACAGGGAGGCTCTGTGGCCTAGCTTCACTGTGCCCTGTTAAAATGTTGGGGGACAGACAGGCAATCAATTCATACATTCTTGTGACACAGGACCAATGTGATTTCTCACACAATGCCGGTTTAAGCACAGTGGGTTTGATTGAACCCTACCTACAGTGGCTGCCATTCATTCACCTGAGGCTGTGCTCATTACTTTTACGGTGACACAGTGTAGTTAATGACAAATTATTCATTCAAGCAGCAGACAGGTTAAGTGGCAAATAATCTTGGTACTATTGTTAAGTTTCAATGTCAGTAATTGTTCTGGACAATGTGATTTAAAAAACCCTATTTTTTTACATACAGTACTTACATCTTTTTTTTTTTTTACATACATACATACTAAAGCATATGGCTTTAGGGACCACAGTGTATATCAACAAAAAATGAAATTGCACTGATCATAGGAAGTATCGCTATGCAGTATTTAAGATAATGAGGATTTGTTCAGCGATTGTCTTTCCCATGGGCCACAACAGCAGTTAACAAGCCTAGACAAGCGGTGCATCTCAGTAAATGAATGTTCTGTTGTAGTAAATATGAAACTTGTTCTGTAAATTCAGAAGTCTCAGGGTCTGCTCTAGGGATAAGAGTGTTACACAGTATAGTGAGTCAGGGGAGTAATAAAGTAATGGATAATACCATGTCTTCCTCCTGAATCCTACAGTATGTCCTTTTACTCCTCCAGATTCATTTGAAGGGGAATGTACTGTAGGCAAGTGTGTAGGTTGCAGCCATAGCAACTGGAGATGAACAAGCGACATTAACACATCATGCATATGCAACAGCGTAGCCTCGACTGTAAAGGGAAAAAAAAGGGGTCTGCTTCGACGAACAGCAGCACAATTAATAGCGATTAAGGGATTGAGGTTAATTACATAGTGGTGTATGGTGTAAACGAACGCTTTGCCGTAAACATACACCAAAACAAAGTGGCTTGTGTTTTACTGTACGAGTGGCTCTAATTGGTGAAGTCAAAGGCCCAGTAACAGTCAAAATTCTTTTTTTCCTGTGTTTTATATCACATTGTACAACAGCTGATGAAACTAACACTGTAAAAATGTGTCAGTTAAACTTATGTATTCCTTTATGGGTAGTGTGATGCGTAAGACACATTTTTACTGGAAGTCATTAGTGGCTGTTAAAATGCATGATCCTTTCCCTCTCTTTCTTTTTGTCGGAATATAACAGGGTATAATGACTACATGGAATGTGTTTCTCTGCTGATAGGAATATAACAGGGTATAATGACTACATGGAATGTGTTTCTCTGCTGATAGGAATATAACAGGGTATAATGACTACATGGAATGTGTTTCTCTGCTGATAGGAATATAACAGGGTATAATGACTACATGGAATGTGTTTCTCTGCTGATAGGAATATAACAGGGTATAATAAGGACTACGTGGAATGTGTTTCTCTGCTGATAGGAATGTAACAGGATATAATAAGGACTACGTGGAATGTGTCTCTCTGCTGATAGGATTATAACAGGATATAATAAGGACTACGTGGAATGTGTTTCTCTGCTGATAGGAATGTAACAGGATATAATAAGGACTACGTGGAATGTGTCTCTCTGCTGATAGGATTATAACAGGATATAATAAGGACTACGTGGAATGTGTTTCTCTGCTGATAGGAATGTAACAGGATATAATAAGGACTACGTGGAATGTGTTTCTCTGCTGATAGGATTATAACAGGATATAATAAGGACTACGTGGAATGTGTTTCTCTGCTGATAGGAATGTAACAGGATATAATAAGGACTACATGGAATGTGTTTCTCTGCTGATAGGATTATAACAGGATATAATAAGGACTACGTGGAATGTGTTTCTCTGCTGATAGGAATGTAACAGGATATAATAAGGACTACGTGGAATGTGTTTCTCTGCTGATAGGATTATAACAGGATATAATAAGGACTACGTGGAATGTGTTTCTCTGCTGATAGGAATGTAACAGGATATAATAAGGACTATATGGAATGTGTTTCTCTGCTGATAGGATTATAACAGGATATAATAAGGACTACGTGGAATGTGTCTCTCTGCTGATAGGCAGCGTGCATGTAATCGACATAAAGAACTGGTCTTGCGAAATTTATAGAAGGTATTATTCTCTTCATTTTTTGAACAATTGGATCCATTGAACTGAGCAGGCTGGGCTGACATGCTTATAGCCTTTGCTAGCACCTTCTTAATATCAACAGAAATCTATAATATTGTGCTGTTATTATTTATATTAATATTATCTATTATTATTGTTATTATATAATTTTTCTGACTGTTTTCCATGTTAATTAGTTAGTTCTCTCTTAAAAAGCACCCTTATAGACATGCAATAGGCCTATGGGGATTTGAATGTGTGAGTGAAGGGTGGCAGTATTGAATTATGTTGTCACTGCCCATATTTACGTTTAGCCTACGCCAATTGGTGGCCAAAGGTTTGCCTTAGGATGCAACGGTGTGTCATGGGTCAGGGAGATGGTCTGATGGTCTTAGTTACAACAGACCTCCCAGATATAGCGGGAGGTTTTAGTAGGTGGAATATTAGGGCAAAATAGTTAATAATTGACTTTTGTCTGCATAACTTAGGCACAGTCGATCCCCTTATTGTATGGGACACTTTCAAATGTACTTTTATAGGCCATTCAAATCAATACTCATCATTAAAACAAAATCAGTTTAGGTCAAAAGAGATTAGACTAAAAGAAAATATAGGAAATAACAGCACAGTTGGCAATAAAAAAACTGTACTATAGAGGCTCATTATTATTCTACATTATTATTATTATTATACTATTATTGCCACCTGTGCTGTTATTTCCTCTATTTCCTTTATTAGTCTAATCTCTTTTGACCTAAACTGTTTTTGTTTTAATGATGAGTATTGTATTGAATAAGTTAGAGGAAAAATAAAAAGAATTGGAGGAACTTATTCAAGAACAATTAAGTGTATTTTATTACAAAAATAGTGCGAATTGAATGGAAAATTGTGAAAAATGCACAACAAAATTATTGAATCTTCAACATAGAAATGCTACAAAAAATGATTTACAAAAACGTATTACAAATGACAGTCATCCATGATTTCACCAAATTATATTTTAAAGAGGAAGCAAAATATTTTAAGCATATGTTTTATTTTCAGTCTCCTCCATCTCGACTGAATGGTGTTAACTGTAAGGAATTCTTTCTTAATAATAATGAATGTAAAGTGACCAAAAAAATGTACAGAAAGACCTGTATAAAGGCTAACTTGCAGAGAAGGAACTTCCTGAGGCAATTAAATCATTTCTGTCTGAAAAACTACCAGGGCTTGATGGCATACCTTTTTTATGTACTCAAAGATCCATTATCAGAATGTTTTAACTACTTTCAGGTACTCAACAAGAAGGTCTGATTTCATTACTGAAACAGAACCCAGGTGGTAACTATAAAGATCTAATCCATTTAAAAAACTGTAGGCCGCTTTTTACATGGACGATATATTTGAGATAATATACGATAACTATTTGAAACAATTGAACATTATGAAACATCCAAGATACCAGGCCTGGTCTTCACAGCAGATTTTACATTATTTTACTTTTTTTTTTGAAAAGGCGTTTGATAAAGTAAGACTCTAATTTATATATAAATGCCTGGCCTACTTTCATTTCGGTGAATCTCTTTTCCAATGGGTTAAAGTTATGTGCAGCAACCACAGGTGTAAAAAAGTAAATAGTGCTTACTTCTCAGAAAGTATTGAGCTGTTAAGAGGAGTTAAACAAGGCTGTTCGTTGTCTCCATATCTATTTATTATGGCCATCGAAATGCTAGCTATTAAAATCGGATCCAACAAGAACATCTAGGGGTTAAAAAAACAGGGGTTAAAAACAAAAGTGTCAATGTATGCCAATGACTCAAGTTTTTTCTTATGATCTGGTCTTAAATGAACTTACCACAACCATTTTTTTTAAATATAAAGTTTGCAAAAATAGATACGATTCTGCAACCATGGAGAGGTAAGTATATGTCTATTCATGTAAAAATCACATTTTGCCTTTATACAGATTAAAACTTCTCATTTCCAACTAATTGAAAATTAAACTTTGTTTAAAGTATCGCCCTTTCTTAAAAAAGCCATACAAAGCTGGTTACAATTTCAATGTTGTCCTTCAAAAAAGATAGATCAAATATAACAAATATTATGGTTGAACTCAGATATACCGATTGATAAAAATAAAAAATTGTTTTTAAAATGTTATTATATTTATAAATGATATTATGAATAGAAATGGTGGAGTTGTGTCACATATGCAGCTATCGGAAATCTATGGGAATGTCTGCTCAATCCAAAGTTACAACCAATTAATTGCAGCATTACCACAACAATGGAGGAAGTAGTGGAAGAGGGAGGTAGAGAACTTGTTTGTCTGCTATATATTAAAGATAAATTATCTGAAAAGGATTGGAATAAATATAAAAATATACCAGTTTAATTTTAGATTTTTTTGGTTGACAGCTGCTCCTTACAGGTTGCAAAAATAAACGGGAAGAGATTTGCGATGTACTGATTCCCTGGCACATGGTATATGAACTCACAAAAAACAACTCTTGATTCTACACTTCAAGTTTTTCAATTAAAATTATACAAAATGATTGCCACCAATTGAATGCTATATACATGGTGAATACAACAATCTCAGCTCTGTAGATTTTGCTGTGAAGAGACAGATCTTGAACTCTGCAAAGCAGACAGCTATTTGACCAAGAAGGAGAGTGATGGTGCTACATCAGATGACCTGACCTCCACAATAACCCAACTTCAACCCAATTGAGATGGGTTGGGATGAGTTGGACCGCAGAGTGAAGGAAAAGCAGCCAAGAAGTCATCAGCATATGTGGGAACTCCTTCAAGACTGTTGGAAAAGCATTCCTCATGAAGCTGATTGAGAAAATGCAAAGAGTATGCAAAGCTGTCATCAAGGCAAAGGGAATCTCAAATATAAAATATATTGAGATTTGTTTAACACCTTTTTGGTTACTACATGATTCCATATGTGTTATTTCATAGTTTGATGTCTTCACTATTATTCTATAATGTATAAAATAGTAAAAATAAAGAAAACCCTTGAGTGAGTAGGTGTTTCCAAACTTTTGACTGGTAATGTGTATATTTTTGTAAAAACACTGTAAAAGTGTGAAAAGTTACAGCGTCGTCATTGTAGAATTTTAAGAACCTTGTAGGTAAAAAAACACAGTGTCACGGTTGTCGTAAGGATTGGACCAAAATGCAGCGGGAATATGTATACTCATCTTTTTATTTTGAAGAAGGAGAAACAAATAAATACGTATACAAAAAAAGAGCAAAACGAAACAGTCCTGTTAGGTGCATAAACACTAAACAAGGAACAACTACCCACAAAATCCCATAGAAAACACACCCCTCTTAAAGAGGACCTTCAATTAGAAGCAACGAGGAGCAGCTGCTTCCAATTGAAGGTCAACCCCATTAACTAAACATAGAAATAGAAAGACTAGAACGAACATAGAAATATACTAACATAGAACATTACCACAAACCTCGAAACACATAAAACAAACACCCCTCTTAAATAAGAACATAGCCCAACAAACCCCGAAAAACTCTAAACAAACACCATCTGCCACGTCCTGACCAAACTACAATAACAAATAACCTCTTTACTGGTCAGGACGTGACAGTAACCCCCCCCCCCCAAAGGTGCAGACCCTGGATGCACCTCAAACAAAAAAAACACAAAAATAAACCCCAAAACAAAACAAATCCCAAACAAAAGGGAGGGAAGGGAGGTTGGCCACCATCACCGACAGTTCTTGTGCTACACCCCCCCTCCCCAACCTCCTCCTACGGAGGTGGCTCAGGCTCCGGCCTTACTCCCCAACCTAACCTGTCCACCCACGCTAAATACTTATTAAATTTTACCCCTCCCGAAGTCTCTGGGCAATGGCGCATCGCTGAAGACCTCGGGCTGATGCGCGTCGCTGGAGACCTCGGGCTGAAGGGCGACTCTGGGAGCTCCGGACTGGAGGGCGACTCTGGCTGAGCCGATTCCGGACTGTAGGCCGACTCTGGCTGCGCCGATTCCGGACTGTAGGGCGTCTCTCTCGGATCCGGACTGTAGGCCGTCTCTCTCAGTTCCGGACTGTGGGCCGTCTCTCTCGGTTCCGGACTGTGGGCTGTCTCTCTCGGCTCCGGACTGTGGGCCGTCTCTTTCGGCTCCGGACTGTGGGCCGTCTCTCTCGGCTCTGGACTGTGGGCCGTCTCTGGTGGCTCTGGACTGTGGGCCGTCTCTCTATGGGGCACTGTCGCCAGAAGCTCTGGACGAGGCACGTTATTCGCAAATGGAAGAAACACAAAGGACTGTCAATCTCCCTCAGCCTGGGGCTCCATGCAAGATCTCACCTCATGGAGTTGCAATGATCATGAACTACACTGAACTACACTGGAGGATCTTGTCAATGATCTCAAGGCAGCTGGGACCATAGTCACCAAGAAAACAATTGGTAACACACTACGCCGTGAAGGACTGAAATCCTGCAGCGCCCGCAAGGTCCCCCTGCTCAAGAATACATATACATGCCCGTCTGAAGTTTGCCAATGAACATCTGAATGACTCAGAAGACAACTGGTGAAAGTGTTGTGGTCAGATGAGACCAAAATGGAGCTCTTTGACATCAACTCAACTCGCCGTGTTTGGAGGAGGAGGAATGCTGCCTATGACCCCAAGAACAGCATCCCCACCGTCAAACATGGAGGTGGAAACATTATGCTTTGGGGGTGTTTTTCTGCTAAGGGGACAGGACAACTTCACCACATCAAAGGGATGATGGACGGGGCCATGTACCGTCAAATCTTGGGTGAGAACCTCCTTCCCTCAGCCAGGGCATTGAAAATGGGTCATGGATGGGTATTCCAGCATGACAATGACCCAAAACACACAGCCAAGGCAACAAAGGAGTGGCTCAAGAAGAAGCACATTAAGGTCCTGGAGTGGCCTAGCCAGTCTCCAGACCTTAATCCCATAGAAAATCTGTGGAAGGAGCTGAAGGTTCGAGTTGCCAAACGTCAGCCTCGAACCTTAATGACTTGGAGAAGATAGGGGCGTGGACCAGAAAACCAGTCAGTAGCTAGTGTGACCACCATTAGCCTCATGCAGCGTGACACATCTACTTTGCATAGAGTTGATTAGGATGTTGATTGTGGCCTGTGGAATGTTGGCCCACTCCTCTTCAATTGCTGTGTGAAGGTGCTGGATATTTGCGGGAACTGGAACATCCCAAATATGCTCAATGGGTGACAAGTATGGTGAGGATTCAGGCCAAGGAAGAACTTGGATATTTTCAGCTTCCAGGAACTTTCAAAAGATCCATTCAACATGGGGCTGTGCATTATGATGCTGAAACATCAAATCTAATTTCATTTGTCACATTAGCAGATGTTATTGCAGGTGTAGCGAAATGCCCAAAACATTTTGTGTACCAGAAAAAAACCCTCACCAAATTCCAAGACAAGCAAAAACGTCACAAAATCTCATCATAATATATGCACAAACTCTACCAATCTGTTTCGGCTGGGAAGCATGCGGACACCTTAACAGGAATGTAAACAAATATGTACACACAATTTTTAAGATAAATAAGCTTTTTGTGCCTGTGGAACATTTTCAGCTCATGAAACATGGGACCAACACTCATGGTACATGAGTTTATATTTCATAATCATTTTTGTTCAGTGTATTTCCTTAAACATCCTGTGTTGTTGTCATGGATCCCTCCGGAACTCACATTCCGCACACCTGGTCCCTATTCCCAGTAATTAGTAATTGTGTATGTGTGCCCTCGGTTTACCAGTGTCCTGTCGATTATTGTTACAATGTCCGTTGGTTCAAATCAAATCAAATTTTATTTGTCACATACACATGGTTAGCAGATGTTAATGCGAGTGTAGCGAAATGCTTGTGCTTCTAGTTCCGACAATGCAGTAATATCCAACGAGTAATCTAACCTAACAATTTCACAACAACTACCTTATACACACAAGTGTAAAGGAAGGAAGAATATGTACATAAAAATATATGAATGAGTGATGGTACAGAACGGCATAGACAAGATGCAGTAGATGGTCTCGAGTGCAGTATATACATATGAGATGAGTAATGTAAGGTATGTAAACATTATATAAAGTGCCATTGTTTAAAGTGGCTGGTGATACATTTTTCATCAATTTTTACATTATTAAAGTGGCTGGAGTTGAGTCAGTATGTTGGCAGCAGCCACTCAATGTTAGTGATGGCTGTTTAACAGTCTGATGGCCTTGAGATAGAAGCTGTTTTTCAGTGTCTCGGTCCCAGCTTTGATGCACCTGTACTGACCTCGCCTTCTGGATGATAGCGGGGTGAACAGGCAGTGGCTCGGGTGGTTGTTGTCCTTGATGATCTTTATGGCCTTTCTGTGACATCGGGTGGTGTAGGTGTCCTGGAGGGCAGGTAGTTTTCCCCCGGTGATGCGTTGTGCAGACCTCACTACCCTCTGGAGAGCCTTACGGTTGTGGGCGGAGCAGTTGCCGTACCAGGCGGTGATACAGCCCGACAGGATGCTCTCGATTGTGCATCTGTAAAAGTTTGTGAGTGCTTTTGGTGACACGCCAAATTTCTTCAGCCTCCTGAGGTTGAAGAGGCGCTGCTGCGCCTTCTTCACCAGGCTGTCTGTGTGGGTGGACCGATTCAGTTTGTCCGTGATGTGTATGCCGAGGAACTTAAAACTTACTACCCTCTCCACTACTGTCCCGTCGATGTGGATAGGGGGCTGCTCCCTCTGCTGTTTCCTGAAGTCCACGATCATCTCCTTTGTTTTGTTGACGTTGAGTGTGAGGTTATTTTCCTGACACCACACTCCGAGGGCCCTCACCTCCTCCCTGTAGGCCGTCTCGTCGTTGTTGGTAATCAAGCCTACCACTGTAGTGTCGTCTGTGTGTAGTACCTGTGCTGTGTGTTTTGGGCTTTCGTGCCATTGTGGATTGCGCAGATGATTACGGGTCTCGTCCCGTGTGTTAATCATTGTGCGCGTGTGTTATTTATACGAGATACTCCTCGCTCTTTTGTTCGGGTTTTAACCCTGTGTTTTTGTATAGTGTTTGTTTGGTCTTCTGCCCCCGTGCCTTTACACGGCACGCTGTAATTTGGGTGTAATATAAAAACCTATTACGCATTCCTGCGCCTGTCTCCCGATCCTTCATACCAGCGTGACAGTTGTGTGCTTATTCTTTTACTAGGTACTGCAGGAATGTCTACCAATGGCATGCCCATCTTTTCATGAGAAATTGCACTCATCACTCAAAACATTATTCATAAGTATTCATGAAGTATGACTAGCTCTCACGTTAGATTAGGAACTAAAAAAATACTTTACTACTGATTAGTCAATTGTTTATAAATGTGGGAGTAATGATTCATTAATGGTGGACACATAATTTATGAATGCCCTATACATGGTTTATTAGGGACCCTTAAAATAAAGTGTTACCTAACTATGCCACAGAAAGGCACTAGGGATGCCATCTGCTTCACATATCTGTATCTCTAAATTACAGTGTTGCCTTGTTGATTGGTGAAGAGGGATACAGAATTACAGGTAACTAAACACATTCATGAGGAAAATCTACATCAATGTAGCTAATTACTTGCGAGGTGAATACGAATGAACACTTCCTAAAACAATGCAAAGCCAGGTTGGGTCACAATGCAATTGACAGACAGACTGCTGTTGTAGCCTAAGAGGACACCATTAGGTGTGTCAAACTGCTTAACAGAGCAGAGAGGCTAAGCTTCCCAAAACACTCAAATCTCCCCACCAATGCCTGACTTGGCAAGTCAACATGATAATTAGCTGGCTCGCTTATATCTTTGCTTCAAAGCTCTATCAGCAAAACCATCACGCACACTAAATTGCTGTTTGTGCATTTCTCTGTTCCCACATGAGAGCATTGAAAAAAACGCAGCGATTGTATGGAAACTAAATTAATCAGGCTTAAAGACAGCAATAAAGGAAAGGAATAATTTTAAATAATCTTTCCTTCTAATGCGTCATCTTTGAGCAGCTGGCTAGGGCAGTGGTTAACAAGGCAGGCGTCATTCATGTGAGCCCAGCGCTAGCTCGTTAGCATTCCCCTATCTCTTCTCTGAGTGGATGTTATTATACCTGAAAGAAGAGGTACCACTGTGCCACTGGGTCCAACTATGCTAGCAAAGTTCTGGCATCATTAGTTTCTTCACATTTCAGCCATTACAATGAGCCCGTCCTCCCCATTTCTATTTACACCAGCCTCCACTGATCATATATTGTACGTCAATGAGGATGTTTTGAGATGTTGTAACCATCAGTTATGCTGTATCAACAGCCCATCGACAAGCGAGATAAAAGTTGATACGAGGCTAAAATGGACTGTATTTATTGAACTTTATTTAACAAGGCAAGTCAGATAAGAACAAATTCTTATTTACAATGATGGCCTACCAAAAGACAAAAGGCCTCCTGCGGGGATGAGGGCTGGGATTAAAAATAAAATATAGGACAAAACACACGTCACATCAAGAGACACCACAACACTACATAAAGAGAGACAACAACATAGCATGGCAGCAATACATGACAACACATCATAGTAGCAACACAACATGACAACAACATGGTAGCAACACAACATGGCAGCAACACAACATGGCAGCAGAACAACATGGTAGCAGCACAAAACATGGTACAAACATTATTGGGCAAAGACAACAGCACAAAGAGAAAGTAGGTAGAAACAACAATACATCAGGCGAGCAGCCACAACTGTCAGTAAGAGTGTCCATGATTGAGCCTTTGAATGAAGAGAAGAAGATAAAACTGTCCAGTTTGAGTGTTTGTTGCAGCTCATTCCAGTCGCTAGCTGCAGCGAACTGAAAATAAGAGCGACCCAGGGATGTGTGTGCTTTGGGGACCTTTAACAGAATGTGACTGGCAGAACGGGTGTTGTATGTGGAGGATGAGGGCTGCAGTAGGTGTCTCAGATAGGGGGGAGTGAGGCCGAAGAGGGTTTTATAAATAAGTATCAACCAGTGGGTCTTGCGACGGGTATACAGAGATGACTAGTTTACAGAGGAGTATAGAGTGCAGTGATGTGTCCTATAAGGAGCATTGGTGGCAAATCTGATGGCGGAATGGTAAAGAACATCTAGCCGAACGAGCATCCTTACATGCCGATCTATAAATCATTTCTCCGTTATCTAGCATGGGTAGCATGTTCATCTCAATCAGGGTTAGTTTGGTAGCTGGGGTGAAAGAGAATCGATTACGATAGAGGAAACCAAGTCTATATTTAACCTTAGCATGCAGCTTTGATATGTGCTGAGAGAAGGATAGTGTCCCGTCTAGCCATACTAGACTCTAAACCCTCAGAGGGAGAGGGGCATTCACACCGGTAGGGAGAGGGGCATTCTTCTTACCAAACCACATGACCTTTGTTTTGGTGGTGTTCAGAACAAGGTTAAGGGCAGAGAAAGCTTGCTGGACACTAAGAAAGTTTTATTGTAGCGCGATTAACACAAAATCCGGGGAGGGGCCAGAGACTGTATCATCTGCATATAAATGGATGAGAGAGCTTCCTACTGCCTGAGCTATGTTGTTGATGTATATTGAGAAGAACGTGGGGCCTAGGATCGAGCCTTGGTGTACTCCCTTGGTGACAGGTTAGTGTCTGAGACAGCAGATGTTCTGAGTTTATACACTGCACTCTTGAGAGAGGTAGTTAGCACACCAGGCCAAAGACCCCTCAGAGACACTAATACTACTTACAGTAACTGGCTCACAAGAATGGAATGGTGTACCGTATCAAAAGCTTTGCCCAAGTCAATAAAAATAGCAGCACAACATTGCTTAGAATCAAGGGCAATGGTGACCTTTAAGGTTGCAGTGACACATCCATAACCTGAGCAGAAACCAGATTGCATACCAGAGAGAATACTATAGACATCAAGAAAGCCAGTCAGTTGATTATTGACAAGTTTTTCCAACACTTTTGATAAACAGGACAAAATAGAAATTGGCTTGTAACAGCTAGGATCAGCTTGATCTCCCCCTTTAAATAAAGGGTGCATCGTGGCTGCCTTCCAAGCAATGGGAACCTCCCCAGAGCGGAGAGACAGGTTAAAAGGTCAGAGGCATCAACCTTAAAGAAGAATGACTCTATACCATTTGACCCAGATGTTTTTTGGGGGTCAGATGTTTTTAAGGAGTTCCTTTATCATCTCGGACTCAGTGACCGCCTGCAGGGAGAAACTTTGTTGTGACAACCACATCATCAACATTAATGGACATGGGCAGCTGTGAGGAGGAGGGTTTATTTTCCAGGTCTTTAAACGGTTTTCCAGAACTTCTTGGTGTTAGACCCACAGAGAGAGAACTGCTCCATAAAGTAACTAACTTTGGCCTTCCAGATAGCCTGAGTACACTTATTTCTGAACGAGAGCCAGTCAGCCTGAGTATGCGTGTGCCTTTCGCCAAATGGAATTCTTGAGGTGGAGTAACTCAGCCAGATCACGATCGAAACAGGTGCTGAACCTGTTTTTAATTCTCATTTTCTTTTTGGGGGTGTGTTTGTTAACTATACTAGTGAAAATAGAATATCCAAGTGTCTTTGACAGTTTAAGGATCAAAGCTGGAGACGAGAAGCAGGTACAGGGAGTGAATGTTTAATAACCACGGACAGGAACAGAATACGGACAAGCGTCTGGACAGGGGAAATGGAAACGACAATAATGCTGACACAGGGATGAAACAGAGGAAACAGACAGATATAGGGAATGCAATCAAAACGTGAAGGAGTCCAGGTGAGTCCAATGAGTGCTGATGCGCTTAATGATGGTGACAGGTGTGCACACTGAAAGGAAGCCTGGCGCCCCCGAGCGCTAGAGAGGGAGAGCGGGAGCAGGAGTGACAGACAGAGGGGATCAAGCTGATTCTATACCAATTTACAGAGACCAGGTCATTAAGGAAGGCTTGCTCATTAAAGTGTTTTAGCAAGCGTCTATGACAAATCAGGACAGGTCGTTTTACTGAGCAGCCATTACGAACACACTCTGTAAAACAGTGATCACTAAGGTCAAACACCAGACTGATAACTATCAGGATTATTTGTGAGGATAACATCAAGGAGAGTAGCCATTTCTGGGTGTTTGGAGTCATACCTTGGGGGATTGGTAATAATCTGAGAAAGATTTAGGGAGTCCCATTGCTTTAGGACTTGGTCAGATGGTTTAAGCATGTCCCAGTTTAGGTCAGCTAGCAGGACAAATTCAGACTTTGTGTAAGGGGCCAGGAGAGAGCTTAGGGAATTTAGGGTACAGGCAGGTGCTTATGGTGGACAATAACACCCAGCAACAGTCAACAAAGAGCTATTTGAAAGTGTAATGCTTAAAACCAGCAAATCTAATTGTTTGGGGACAGACTTGGTGGAGACAACCAAACATTGAAGGTGTTCCTTGGTTAAGATTGCCATACCACCACCTTTGGAAGATCTGTCTTGACAAAAAAGGTTATAACCAGAAAGGTTAACATCAGTGTTCAAAACACTCTTTCTTAACCACGTCTCAGTAATGACCAACACATCTGGATTGGAGATGTGAACCCACAATTTCAATTGATACATTTTTGGTAATAAGCTTCTAGTGTTAATGTGGTAGAATACGCAGGCTTTTACGAGAGCAGAAATCAGTGAAGCAGATATCAGAGCACAAGTCAGAATTGGGGCTAGCAACAGTAGATGGGCCAGGGTGCATGCACATTTCCAGATATCATCAGCAGTAATACAATCAGGGCATGGTAGAGGACAGGCAGGGTTCTGCGGTGTTGATTTATGACATTTGAATGTGCATTAGATGGCAACATCATATTGTACAGCAATTTCATCAGGTGACATGAATACAAAGCCGGCTATAGGTGGTTAGAATAGGATGGGGGGCCATGAGTCCGTGTAACCAATAGAGTCAGAGTCCCGAGTGTGTGAACAAATATAGTCTGTCCCACGGTTTGGTAAACAAGCAAGTTCATAGTCAACAAAGCCAGCAAGAGTCATTAGGCAAATAGCATAAAACCCAAGAAGAAAATATACAACGACTTGGGGCTAGCCATTGTATGTTCAGAGTCACTCGCCCCAACAGTGCGTGTGTGCTGGAGGCGAGCAAAAGCTCAGAAGAGAGGTGGGAGTGTGACGGGGGTACCTATACCAGACAGGGGGAGACAGGTCAGGTCAGACGGTGAACAGATCGCCAGGTGGAATCCAAGCAGCAGTGCAGCAGGCAACGTGAGTAGGTGTCACACTCACTTGGGAGAAGCTGTTTTGGGGATGCAGATTCCTTATAGAAAATCCCAGCTAGCTAACGTAGTAAGCAGGTCTCTGTCCATCGTTTTTTTCCACATGGAAAAGGAGGTCGTTAGCTACCTATATCTCTTCAGTTTCGGCAAATGGTCCTTTACGATGTCCAAACAAAGTTGTCCTGTGGTTGTTATATTTTGGAGATTTTGAGGAGGATATCTTCTGATGTGATCAAAGCAACAATATTGTTTCTTATTGCTGTAATTTACAATTGAAGTGTCCTGGCTGCATATCAGTTCAAAATAGAGACGAATCAAAGCAAATTCAAATTTTATTAGTCACATGCGCCGAATACAACAGGTGTAGACCTTACAGTGAAATTCTTACTTACGAGCCCCTAAACAACAATGCAGTTAAAAAAAATATGGATAAGAATGAGAAAAAAAAGTAACAAGTAATTAAAGAGCAGCAGTAAAATAACAATAGTGGGGGTACTGTATTGTAATGACCTCTGCACAGATCCAGGGGGCTTCAAAGGCCTTTGAATTTGGGTGATGGAGGCTGTAAAACGATCCTGCCATTGTTGGGCTCAAGGGCTTTGACACCTCTCACTTCACATCTCAGTGCTTATTGATCAGATCGGTTCTGTCCAAGCATGCTTGGTAGCCTTAACTTAGCATTCATTCAACCCTTATAAAGTAAAAAATATAATTGTAATTTATTTTTCTTCTTGGCTTTAAAAGTAGCTTCAGACAAAACATTACTCACTCAGTTCCAGGTTGGATGGTGTTTTCAGGTTTCTTGTGCTTCTTTTGCCAGAGCATTTGCTGTGTAGACCTTGGAAATAAGAACCTTTGGTAGTAGAAATCATTCCAGGTAACTTTGTCCAAAATCAGGTTGTATGTTTGGAGTTTTGATTTGGAGTGAAGGTTATGTTGTGGAGGGTAATATCCTTGCGGAAAAATCCAAGTTTATTCAACTCTAAATCTATCTTTTTGTAAAAATATGCTGAAAAATGCGGGAGCCCATCTGCTCATGATTTCTCTCTGTCTCTCTCTCAATTCAAAATGCTGAGAATAGTTTGAGTTTTGCGAGCAGATAGCCCCAGCCAGCGAGTGCTCAGGCAAAAAATATATATGTGAGGCCTGAGTCTTGACAGCTTATTCATTACAATTACCGGGTGCATGTGATTACTAGGTGCATGTGAGGCGGCCAGATGTTGAACCATGCCCCTCAGACAGGGACGTAGACCATTACCCTAATACATCTCCATAATGCTTCATGGCACACACGTACACATACATACATACACACACACACACATGCATGTACCTTTTTCTCTCTCAAAAACACACACACACAGACTGGGGACAGGTGTGTCACAGTCTCTAAACATATGGAGGCTGGGGTGTTTAGGTCCTGTGAACATAATTTGTTACAATGACTGGTACAAATCACCGGGGACACCGGCCTGACCTTCAGATGTGTTACTGTCTAAATCTAACTTCAAATGCCATGTGGATGGACGGATGTGAAAATAACGTCTGCTAGGGACAGAAGGCTGCCAGATTCAGCCCAGTCTACTTCTCCATTTGGCTCCAGACTATCCCATGAAAAACACATTTGTTGTATCAATATCGGTGCAATACTGATTCAGTGATTGGCCATATGATAAAAGAACAGTAGTTGAATGTTTCACCTCTGTTTCTTGATTTTTATTCCCTTTTTAAATTAACAGATGCAAACATTGCTGTGTAGTATAATCATCTAATCTGGCCCTATAGTAGATGTACCTGTATGTAAACAGTCCTCATAAGCAAGGGCAGGACCAGAATAATTAACATACTGAAGGATAGGTAACTGGAGTGACAGTAAGGCCTGGAGTGATATTAATGCAATCATACTCTCTCCTTTGCAGTGGTGTAAAGTACTTAAGTGAAAATACTTAAGTCGTTTTTTGGGGTATCTGTACATTACTTTACTATTTATATTTTTGACAACTTTTACTTCACTACATTCCTACAGAAAAGATTGTACTTTTTACTCCATACATTTTCCCTTACAACCAAAAGTACTTGTTACATTTTGAATGCTTAGCAGGACAGGAAAAGGTCAAATTCAAGCACTTATCAAGAGAACACGTGGTCATCCCTACTGTCTCTGGCCTGGCGGACTCACTAAACACAAATACATCTTTTTTAAATAATGTCTGACTTGGAGTGTGCCCCTGGCTATCCATACATAATAAAAATAAGAAAATGGTGCCATCTGCTTTGCTTAATACAAGGAATTTTAAATGATTTATACTTTTGCTTTTGATACTTAAGTATATTTTAGCAATTACATTTACTTTTGATACTTAAGTATATTTAAAACCAAATACTTTTAGACTTTTAATCAAGTATGACAATTGGGTACTTTTTCCACCACTGTTCCTTTGGCCTGAATGCAACACTTTATTACACTACCGGCCGCACCATAGTCTTGACGTGGCCACACCATTTCTATAGCAGGTGCAGCAGAGGCTAATTGGATATCATTATCATAATGACTTTGCCTGGAAGATGCAGGTGAGACTAATAACATTTCATTTAGAGCCCAGCATCGCTCAATCACTGTCCTCCCTCTAAGTCCCATGCATTTACCAGGCTTAGGTCACTGAATGTAGAGTAGACCAGAGCCATGTATTTAGAGAGTTGAGCCAACTTTTCGAAATTTGAATAATTGTTATTTTATTCTAGACATTCAGTTACATAGCATTATGTAAATCAGGGTTAGGCAACTTTGATGAGGGTGGGGGCCACAAAAAAATCTGAACTCATCATGAGGGGCCTCAGTGGCTCGCTGGTCTGCAACCCACATCCATTCCCACACATGCACTGAGAGCCAGCCCCTAGCCTTTTGGGGGCCCTAAGAAAAATGTTGTTTTGTTTTCAATATGATATCTGAGTGAGAGTGACTAACAGAATCAATGGGGATCCCCCGGTCGGTAATTTGACCATGATTGTTACAAGTTTAGATAGCTGGATGCTAGACTCCCTGATTACTACAAGTTTAGATTTCTGTCCGCTAGACTAACTTACCAACTTAAAACATTGTAGGTGACATGGGCTAACTGAGTGACTGTCAGCAACAGACATAAGAGAAAACTGCTGATGAACAACCAAATTTAGAAATTGCACCTTGTATATTCTACTATTCTAAGTAGGGTGGTAGGTTGGGGGGTATTGATCCGTGGGCCTACAAAAAGGGTGTAGACCGCCAGCTGCCATGGGGTGGGGTGCTAACATGGCTGGGGTGCTAACGGGGTGCTAACATGGCTGCCATATAATTTTGAAGTGTCATGTAAATGCATTATAATGCTTATTCTCTACATTATATTTCCCATGTAATGTTAAATGGGGAGCTAACATGGCTGCCATAGAAGGTTGTAGTGTCATACAAATGCATCATAATGCAGATACCTCAAAGGCCCAACTCTCTAAATACATGGCTCTGGAGTAAACCAACCTGCATCTAGCCAGGCCTAGGTCACTGCATATAGACCAACCTACATCTACCAGGCCTAGGTCACTGCATATAGGCCAACCTACATCTACCAGGCCTAGGTCACTGAATATAGACCAACCTACATCTACCAGGCCTAGGTCACTGCATATAGGCCAACCTACATCTACCAGGCCTAGGTCACTGCATATAGACCAACCTGCATCTACCAGGCCTAGGTCACTGCATATAGACCAACCTGCATCTACCAGGCTTAGGTTACTGCATATAGAGCAACTTGTAAGTATAGAGCAATCTGCAAAGGCGGCTGACGGACAAGACTCACATTTCATTTAGAACCCAGTGTCGCTCAATCAGTGTGCATACCCCACTATGCATACAGACATACAAACCACACCAGACATGACATTATGGCTTTCTTCCCTGTGCCCAAACCACAAACAGATTTAATGGGTCTCTCAGTTATATATAGAGCCATGTCATCGTGGAGTGCTCTGCCACCAGAAAGCAAGTTCAGCTTTAAAACACATATTTAAAAAAACATATTGTATCACAGCACCTATCCTCTTTCTAAAGATCTTATTTAACTGTATATAATAATATGAATATGTATAGTAGCGGTTTCAGGGGTTGTGTGGTGGATGGACAGTATGTGCCTGCGAGGTTTCTGTGTTTTCTGGCTACCAGGACCACAGACAACAATGGGAAGTATTCCCCAAAAGTCAGACCATGGACAGCTCAGGGGAAACTCCCAGATTGCAGCAGAACAGCCACACCTGTCTCCAGTTGTAATTAGAGACTAAATTGCAGACAGGTGAAACCACTCAGGGCCTCTACTTAACCACACCCTGGGTTTGCTTTCTTTGACTTTCCTTTGACCCTGGCAGGTGAAGGAGGAGGAGGCGGCGGCTATTGGAGAGACTGAGCATACGGTGAAGAAGGAGGTTTACCAGAATAAAGGAACTGAAGATTACAACACGGAGTGAACCCCAAAGACCAAGAGTGGAGGACCGTCCACTGGCAACAACGTATTTACTTTGTTTGTTTGAGTTGTGTATATCAGGAACACTGCCGGTACCTGATAAAAATAAACCGTGTTAACCTTTCCCGTGGACTAGTGGGTGTGTGTTTGTACTGTTGTACTGTATGTGTAAACTCTGCCTTACCAAGATCATGGCGCCAAATCCGCCACATAAGGCAGTGAGGATACACCTACAGCCACACCAATCTTTATTTTGGGGGGGGGGGGGTTGTTTTAAGGACAGACAACCATGGAAGATCTGTTAAAGCAATTAGTCACTTCCAATAACCTGTCAAGCGGAAACCAATCACTTGTTATTGGAGGAACAAAGGAAGTGTCAACTGCAGATGACTATGGACATGCAAGAGTTAACTGCTGACCACGGGTCTACCCATCGTGGCCACTCGGAAAATGATGCCGGATGACGACGTTGATGCTTTCCTAAAGACATTTGAGCACACGGTAGAACGAGAGGCAGAAGCAACGGATGACTATGACTATGACACTCTGAAAGAAGGTTCTATTAGCACGGTTGGGAGTCAGTTTCTTTGAGTGCACAGCGATTCCACAGGTGGACGTATCAACCCGAGAAGGCACCCAGGTCCCAATATTTCTGTAAATCAGTGATATTTATTCCCATAGTAATTCATTATGGATCCATAACTAAATCAACATTTGCATTTTGAAAGAGTATTTTTATCATTTTATTAACAATAGCATAAAGATGCTGATGAAGAAATACTGTACTGTAGAGTATTTCCTTTTACATTTGGATAATAAAGCATTTTGAAGATATAAGCCACCTGAATTTGTTTATTAGGATCCAGTGCAGTCTGACAAGTAAACAGCCTACAATACATACTGTAGTAAACATGGGAAAGTGCCTAATTCCTTACATAAGGGAAAGCAGGCCATGTCTGTACTAGAGAATGCGGGCACGGGGGAGACCGGGGTCCTGACAGGGAGGAAGGAGTAGGCTGTCCTTGTAAATAAGAATTTGTTCTTAACTGATTCCATACGAGTTATTTCATAGTTGTGATTTCTTCATTATTATTCTACAATGTAGAAAATTGTAAAAATAATGAAATATCCTGGAATGAGTAGATGTGTCCAAACTTTTGACTGGTACTTGCTTAATTCATTTCATTAATATTATTTTGTTTCTAATCCAAGAAAAACGAAAAATCATCTGGATTTCCGTTAAGATGGAACAGAAAATATGCGCTGTACAATGTAATGGTCGGGGAGTACAGTGCTGGGCTATTTAGCTAAAGAATCACTGGGTCGCGGGAGACCGGGGTATAATTCCCCAACGGGGAGGAAATGAGTAGGCTGTCCTTGTAAATAAGAATTTGTTCTTAACTGACTTGCCTAGTTAAATAAAGGTTACACTAAGAACATAACATTTCTGCACCCTAATTTTCTAATTCTAGTCTAACCAATACCCAACGGAGATTAAGTGAAAATAAAAATCACATTGCTTCATCAAGACTAGTCCCCATGCTAGTCTCAGAGCAGCGTGAAACTGTGCTAAAATAGTTGTAGGTGTCACGTCCTGACCCTAGTAAGATGTCATTTTCTATAGTAGAGTAGGGCAGGGCGTGACAGGGGGTGTTTTGGGTTGTTGTATGTTTTCTATTTCTATATTTAAGTTCTAGTTTTTCTATTTCTATGTTGGGATTGTTTGGGTTGATCTCTAATTGGAGGCAGCTGATCCTCGTTGCCTCTGATTAGAGATCATATTTAAGTAGGGGTTTTTCTCTTCCTGTTTTGTGTGTTATTATCTTTTGATTAGTGTGTTTTCCTCTCTGCATCACGGTTTGTTGTTTTTGGTGTATTCAAGTATTTTTTTGTGTATTGCATTTAGTTTCACAATAAAAAAAATATGTGGAACTACGAACACGCTGCATTTTGGTCCGATCCTTCAAATAGCCGTGACAGTAGGCTTTTGCTTCAAATCCTACTTCAATATGCTCTTTAAATAAATAAGACCTACACCCCTTTTAACAGCACATTACTCAGCACTAGTGAGACTTATTTCGCCAATGGTAGGCCTACAGTATATCTAAAAATATATTTTTCAATGACGTGACTCTCCGCCAATAATTACATTTAGAGGATTGGAGGATTCTAAATTAATATCTGAGGGGCATTTTCCATTAAGATCTGTGAGAATATCTGATAATATCTAAGGGGCTTTTATATAATTCTAAATTAATTAATAATAATAATAATCACTTTGTTTTAAAAGTAACGATATTTTGGAGATTTCGTTTTCTTTTAACTTAGAGTAAGCAAGAAAAAGGCAATTCTTGAACATGGGGTGAGACATTCTCACTAATTTGTAAATTAAGCCAGTTTGTTATTTATAATTATTTATTTCTGGAGAAACCTAACTTGATTATTTAGCAGACATCACTTGCTTATATTCAGTCAACACATATATCTGTCACATCTGCTCCCACTCTCCCCCCCTGGCGCTTGAGGGTGCCAGGCTGCCCTGCATTACGCACTCCTGCCATCTACTACGCACACCTGCCTTCCCTCGTCACTCGCATCAGCGATATTGGACTCACTTGGACTCACTCATCACCTGTTTATTACCTCCCCTATATTTGTCAGTTCCCTTGCTCTGTTCTCGGCTGCTGCATTAATTGTTTTTTGTTTGTGTTACTCATTTGCTGACGCTGTTCCTGTCTCGTTCCATGTCTGTTCTATATTAAATGTTTGACTCCCCGTACTTGCTTCGTCTCTCCAGCTTCATCACGTGTGACAGAATGCAGCAGCCAGCATACAAAGCATCGGGGCGTACTGGCGTTCTGGTTGGTGGTGACATCGG
This sequence comes from Salmo trutta, assembly GCF_901001165.1. NCBI lineage: Eukaryota > Metazoa > Chordata > Actinopteri > Salmoniformes > Salmonidae > Salmo > Salmo trutta. The sequence continues at coordinate 8,943,657 of NC_042991.1, forward strand.
CTCTGGGTCGCCTTCGATGGAAACGGTGGTGCCTAGCCAGCTCATCGGGCTTCCACGCCCTAGCGGGCTCGAGAGGTTTCCTTGCCCCGGTTGGCTCGGATTGTGCCCATCCCACGTCGGGCCTCAGCCAGATCGTCAGTTCTTGTTCGCCCAGCCGGTCCAGGAGTATTTAAAAAAATGTTTTGGTGAGGTCGGGGGGTGGATTCTGCCACCGATGGAACCGGGGGTGCCTAAGCCAGCCTGTCGGGTTTCCATGCCCTGGCTGGCTCGAGAGGTTTCCTCGCCTCAGTTGGCTCGGCGGGTTTCCATTCCACGTCACACTCCACCGGACCTTCGGGTTCCCTCTCTGCAGCGGGATCGACAGGCGTCTTGCCTCAGACGGATCGTCGGGCTTCCATGCCTCAGCCGGCTCACCAGGCTCCCACGCTCCTGCCGGTTCGTTGGGCTTTCACGCCCCAACTGGTTTTCCCAGCACCCATGTCTCGGCCGCTTCGCCCAGGTGGGACGCCGGGTGGCGCCCCTAGAGGGTGGGGTGCTGTCACGTCTGCTCCCGCTCTTCCCCCCCTGGCGCTTGAGGGTGCCAGGCTGCCCTGCATCACGCACTCCTGCCATCTATTATGCACACCTGCCTTCCCTCATCACGCGCATCAGTAATATTGGACTCACCTTGACTCACTTATCACCTGTTTATTACCTCCCCTATATTTGTCAGTTCCCTTGCTCTGTTCCCCACTGCTGCATTAATTGTTTTTGTCTGTGTTACCCGTGTGCTGACGCTGTTACTGTCTCATTCCATGTCCATTCCTGATTAAATGTTTGACTCCCCGTACCTGCTTCGCCTCTCCAGCATCATTCCATGTGACAATATCTTAAGAATATCTTGCAATATCATTCAGCGTGAAACGGTGCTGAAATGGATGTTCACAGCGGGAAGGCTATATATAATGATATTTTGGAGATTATTTCGTTTAAAAAAAAAACAACAGTGGCGATTGTAATCAGAATAAAGGCCAAAATAATATTTATGAAGGTCAAAATATAGCCCTGCTAATAGCCATAATGGCGCTCTACAACATGACCGTGTGTTTGAAAGAGTATTTTCCATTAAGCAACAATTTGTTCACCTTCATTAGGCATTTTTGTTACAATATTTCTGTAATTCAGTGATTTATTCCCATAGTAATTCATTATGGATCCGTAACTAAATAAACATCAGCATTTTTAAATAGTTTTTTTATCATTGTTTTATTAATGAAAGCATAAAGATGCTGATGAAGAAATACAGTACTGTACAGTATATGCTTTTACATTTGGATAATAATGCATTTAAAGCGTTTTGAAGATAGTAGCCACCTGCATTTGTTTATTAGGCTACTGTGCAGTCTGACAAGTAAACATACCCTACAGTACATGCTGTAGTAAACATGGGAAAGTGCCTAATTCCTTACGTAATGGAGAGCAGGCCATGTCCAGACTTTCTCAGTGACCTCAAGTAATCATTAACTCTGTCTTTAATGCTTTTTCGGATTGCATCAGTCATATACAGAAACTTCTGAAACACAGTATTAATGATGAACACACGGAGGTTCACTGGTAAGCCACATTTGCCTCGGGATCCATCCTAGCTTGTATTCTGTGCCCACTAGCAGAATAGCAGAACAGCATAGCGGTCCGGGCAGCCCTTGCTGTGCCTGGTGAGCAAGTTCGGTTGTTAGAAGAGGAATGAAAATGTCAGGGTGAACTAAAGACCTGACGAACACGCCACATATGTTGACTCTGCCTGTCAGAGGTGGCGTTCCAGAGCTCACAGGTGTACCTGGCATTGTGACTCCATCTCGTTCCTCACCCTTTTCAACACATCATTCTCCACCAGACTCTCCGCCAATGCCGCCTGACTCTCCACAAATGCCGTGGTCGTGGAGCTGGGTGGAAGTGTGTCTAAAATGTAGTTTAAATAAACATCAGCATTTGAATGTCTTTTTTCTCATTATTTTATTAACGAAAGCATAAAGATATTGATGAAGAAATACTGTACTGCTGTTTTGAGTTAGAAATGTAACACTTTAGAGTACTTAAGCATCGAATACATTGAAAGTTGAGGAATTTTCACCACAGCAGCGGGCTATAAAAAGTATATTGTCCTGCTAATTGGAAACACCTGCTTCACCTGCTACAGTACTGCAGTACACTTGTGAAAAAGCAGTGCTTGAAAACCTGTTTTCAAAATGTCTCCAGTTGTCCATCACTACTGTAAATAAAAACACAGCATCTTGTTTACATTCTTTATTGTAACCACAATGTCACAAATAATGTGTATCTACCTTTCCAATTACTTTTAGAGTTTTGGGTTTACACATGTGCGCTTTTCATTATTAGTTACATTGTTTTAGTTCAAATGTGCAGACTTTTTTTCTTTAAATGATTGTTTTATGTAGGATGCTACATTTTTGATCAGTTACAATTGTAAGTAGGCCTAATAAAATAAATCCTACTCCTCTTTGGCTTTAAGCCTCATAGCCTACCTCAGCCAGTTAAGTTACTTATATTGATCGTGGCTCCGCAGAAATAGACTCCAATTAAGCCCACTTGTTGTTTGTAAAGTCAAATTAAAATGAAGATTATTGTTGAAATGAATTGCTCGACTGGTGTAGGTTTTCTCCATCTGTTGGGATGCAACACTTGCATAACAAGTTAGCTATATTTTCAGCACCAGCCACTGTTCACCTCCTATTGATTGCGCTGCGGCCAAACCCGTAAGATGCTGGGCCAATTGTGTGCCGCCCTATGGGACTCCCAATCATGGTCGGATGTGATACAGCCTGTATTCGAGCCAGGGACTGTAGTAATGCCTCTTGCACTGAGATGCATTGCCTTAGACGCTGCGCTACTCCGGAGCCATGACCAATATATATATATATATATATATTATTTTCTCCAGAACATTAACCGTGTGTAGGTAGATACAAATTATTTGTTGCAAGTTGGGGTGCGGGGGGGGATTTCACACCTAGCTCAAGTTGTGGGGGTTTCCACCTAGCTCGGCTACTAGACAATTATTTAGTAAAAGTTGAATAGTTTATTGTTCAGCTAATATCCCATCCTAGAAACATTGTTAGCAGAATTCACAGCCTGCAAACGCTTGTGAAAAATGTGTAGTAATACTTTTCCCCTTTCCACTTGTTAAAGACTCCAATTGATAAAGTGTTTTTAGCCACAATCGACCCCAACCCCAATTAATACATTTGGGCACAGTCGATAGCGTGCTGGACTTCGGGCAAGAACGTTGAGGGTTTGAAACCTGCTCCCTGCTTGTTTCATTACATTATTATGCCGGTCTCAGAGCAAATAGCATGGATTGTTACTCCCATCTGGTTCCTCGCCCTCTTCAACGCGTCATTCTCCGCCTGAGTGGCTCGCTTGTGGGCAGGCTGGCAAGATATGGCATCTTCGGTTGTGCGTTAAGAATTCAGCATAGCAAGTTTGCATAAATGTCTATTTTTATGAATGGATGCATTCACAGGCAAATAGTAATATGCTCTAAACCGCTCTGGTGACAAACAAACTTTGCTGCCCTGTTTTCAATCGTCCCCATGGCTGGGAGAACCTCCTCAGATTAATGCAGATGAAGGGAATTAGATATGCATAGGAACTGTTGTACATTTTTTGCTTGACTCGTTATGACGTTATAATTACTTACATTTGCTTCCACAGTAATGTTTTTGTCAAACATCTTTGCTGAAGAAAGTGGGACAATGACGGGTGTGACAACGTCAAATTCGTCATTGGAACCACTCGATATGATTGGTCATATAAAAACCTTGGGACCTAAATGCATAATGAATGCTCTAACACCCCCCTGTGGTGGTCTGGAGCAATGAAGCCGTGACGCTGGGTACCTCTAAGTCCAGCGGCGTAAGCTTGCAACTTTTAAAGGAGGAACCACTGTACCTTACGAGTTAAAGAAGATTGTCAGCCTGGGCAGTCCCACCACAGGGGACGGAGTGGTGGACCTTGTTGAGAGATGTCGAGCAACTGAAGAACTGCTCAAACCCAGTCAGCTGGACAGAACCCCCCCCCCCCCACCCCCGGAAAAGGGAGGCATCAAAGAAGGAGGAAGGAAGACATCTCAACTGCAGACTCCCTGGGTTTGGAAAGGAAACCACTACCAAAGAACTCCCTGACCTATGAAAGGAAAATTAACAAGTTGGTACTTACCTGCCCGATTCCCGTAGCCGACACTCGAGTTCTCCTGGGAGAAGAAGGGGAAGGAAACGACGAAGAGGCAGGAAACCCAGTGGGGATAAATGGGGCAGAAATAGTGGAAGAGGAACAGGAAGCGCAGGCCGAGGGACCTGGAAATTCTGATGCCAATGACATTTTTCCTCTTGAGTTAGCATAGTATAGGGGAAGGTTTGGTACTGCTCACCTGGAAGACTCCACACTACAGAATGCCAGTCAAGGTAATCGATGGGGTACCTGTAAATCCTGCTCATGTACTCACCTTTCCCCATTTTTCAATGAGAAACAATCTCTTATAACAGGTCACAAAGTCCCATAACGTCACATTGGAGCAGCTGTTGGTTCCTACTCCATTTTGGCATACAGTGCTGAACCTGGCCCATAGCCACTTGTTGGGAGGACATTTACGGAGAGGAAAAACACAAGAACGATTGATACAATGCTTCTTCTGGCCGGGGGTGTAAGCGGATGTGTTAAGGTATTGTCAGAGGTGTCCTGACTGTCAGAGAACCTCACCCCTCCCGGATTTATGAAATCCTTTAATCCCGTTTCCAGTGATAGACACACCATTCAATAGAATTGCTATGGATATAATTGGACCCTTACCATGGTTGGCAAAAGGGTTTCAACATATACTGGTCGTAGTGGATTATGCCACCAGGTCTACCGAGGCTATGCCCCTGTGTAGTGCCAACGCCAATATCATCACCAGAGAGCTGCTACAGATGTTTTCCAGGGTAGGTTTACCCCGAGAGATCCTGATGGGTATGGTGGTTCATAAAGATGTATTTTCTTCCTTACCAGGACACACCCATCACATCCAACATGACATCATCACACCTCCGGGGATAAGGGTCCATCAAAAACCTTACCGGGTGCCAGAGGCAAGAAGTGGGGAAGACGTTGGAGCTGGATATCATTGAAGAGTCACACAGTGCGTGGTCCAGCTCGATAGTACTGGTGTCGAAACTAGATGGTACAGTACAATTCTGTAATGACTTCTGTAAGTTGCATGCTATTTTGTAATTTGATGCTTATCCCATGTCGAGAAAAGATGAGTTGATTGAAAGACTGGAAAATGCCCCGTTCATCAGTACACTTGATCTAACCAAGAGGTACTGGCAGGTTCCTCTGACCAAGGCAGCTTATGAGAAGACAGCATTCTCCACTCCAGACAGGCTGTTCCAATATGTGTGACTGCCTGTCTGGACTTCATGGAGCCCCCGCCATGTTTCAAAGGCTGATGGACCACATTTTGTGGCCACGTCAATCCTATGCTGCAGCCTACCTGGACGATGTAATAATCCACAGTCACACGTGGGAGGAGCACCTTATCCGATTAACAGCGGTCCTCGACTCCCTTCGGCAAGCAGGACTCCCAGCCAACCCAAAGAAATGCACGCTGGGGTAATTGAAGCAAAGTATCTGGGCTATTCCATAGGGCGAGGGTTGATCAAACCACAAAAGAAGGTCGCTGCGATCCAGAATTGGCCTCGATCAGTGAACAAGAAACAGGTACGGGCTTTCCTAGGAATAACTGGTTATTAAAGACGTTTCATCCAAGATTATGCAATCATTGCAGGACCCCTGTGTGATCTGATTCGGAAGGCCAAATCTGCCATGGTACAGTGGAACCCAGTGGCTGAAGAGACATTAAAGAAACTGAAAACAGCCCCTGTGTTACGTTCACTGGATTTCTTGAAACCTCTGATTGTACAGACAGATGCATCGGACACTGGAATTGGAGCTGTACTCTCGCAGGAAGTTGAGGGAGAGGAACATCCTGTGCTGTACGTTAGCTGTAAGTTGATCCCCTGCGAAACCAAATATACAACAGTGGAAAAAGAGTCTTTGGCAATCAAATGAGATATGGAGTCCTTGAAATATTATGTTCTGGGCCGCAGGTTTGTGTTGATGACAGCTCACGCTCCCCTTACCCGGATGAAGCACAAAAAGGGCATTAACGACCGGATTGCCCGGTGGTTCCTCTGCCTCCTGATCGGATCGTCCACCGTTCGGGTTCTAAACATGGTAATGCTGATGCCATGTCCCATATGCATGCCATGTTTTCTTCGACCGCTCCGACCACATGGTCAACACTGGAAGGGAAGTTATGTAGAGGTTTCAATCAGCGACAACGATGTACAGCTGTCCCTGATTGAGAGCCATACCAGGCAAATACAAAGAAATACACAACATAGAATGGAACATAGAAATAGAAAATATAGAACATACAACAAAACCCCGAATCACACAAAACAAACACACCCCTGCCACGTCCTGACCAAACTACAATACCAAAATGACCCCTTTACTGGTCAGGACGTGACAATCCTAGTGAACTAAACTCCCTCGGAGTCCCGTAGATCTATCAGGCTTAGGTCACTGCATGTAGAGTAGACCAACTTGCATCTATCAGGCTTAGGTCACTTCATATAGTCCAACCTACATCTACCAGGCCTAGGTCACTGCATATAGACCAACCTACATCTACCGGGCTTAGGTCACTGCATGGAGAGTAGACCAACCTACATCTACCAGGCTTAGGTCACTTCATATAGACCTACCTACAGTACTGTTCAAAAGTTTGGGTCACTTAGAAATGTCCTTGTTTTCCATGTAAACATACATGAAATGAGTAGCAAAATGAATAGGAAATATAGTCAGGACATTGACAAGGTTATAAATAGTGATTTTTAATTGAAATAATTATTGTGTCCTTCAAACTTTGCTTTCGTCAAAGAATCCTCCATTTGCAGCAATTACAGCCTTGCAGACCTTTGGCATTCTATTTCTCAATTTGTTGAGATAATCTGAAGATATTTCACCACATGCTTCCTGAAGCACCTCCCACAAGTTGGATTGGCTTGATGGGCACTTCTTACGTACCATATGGTCAAGCTGCTCCCACAACTGCTCAATAGGGTTGAGATCCAGTGACTGTGCTGGCCACTCCATTATAGACTGAATACCAGCTGACTGCTTCTTCCCTAAATAGTTCTTGCATTGTTCTGTGCTTTGGGTCATTGTCCTGTTGTAGAAGGAAATTGGCTCCAATTAAGTGCCGTCCACATGGTACGGCATGGCGTTGCAAAATGGAGTGATAGCCTTCCTTTTTTTAAGATCCCTTTTACCCTGTACAAATCTCACACTTTACCACCACCAAAGCTCCCCCAGACCATCACATTGCCTCCACCATGCTTGACAGATGGTATGAAGAATTCCTCCAGCATCTATAAAGTTTTTCTGCATCTTACAAATGTTCTTCTTTGTGTTCGGAACACCGCAAACTTAGATTCGTCTGTCTATAAAAAAAAATCCAATCTTCCTCTGTCCAGTGTCTGTGTTCTTTTGCCCATCTTAATCTTTTATTTTTATTGGCCAGTCTAAGGTATGTATTTTTACATTTACATTTAACATTTAAGTCATTTAGCAGACGCTCTTATCCAGAGCGACTTACAAATTGGTGCATTCACCTTATGATATCCAGTGGAACAACCACTTTACAATAGTGCATCTGAATCTTTTAAGGGGGGGGTTAGAAGGATTACTTTATCCTATCCTAGGTATTCCTTAAAGAGGTGGAGTTTCAGGTGTCTCCGGAAGGTGGTGATTGACTCCGCTGTCCTGGCGTCGTGAGGGAGCTTGTTCCACCATTGGGGTGCCAGAGCAGCGAACAGTTTTGACTGGGCTGAGCGGGAACTGTGCTTCCTCAGAGGTAGGGAGGCGAGCAGGCCAGAGGTGGATGAACGCAGTGCCCTTGTTTGGGTGTAGGGCCTGATCAGAGCCTGAAGGTACGGATGTGCCGTTCCCCTCACAGCTCCGTAGGCAAGCTGTGAGGGCATGGCTGTGAGGGCATGGCCAATTAATTAGGGCCGATTTCAAGTGTTCATAACAATCGGTAACCGGCCTTTTTGGACGCCAATTATGACCGATTACATTGCAATCCACGAGGAGACTGCGTGGCAGGCTGACCACCTGTTACGCAAGTGCAGCTTCAAAAGGACCTTGTGGCTGCAAGGAGCCAAGGTAAGTTGCTAGCTAGCATTAAACTTATCTTATAAAAAACAATCAACCTTCACATAATCACTAGTTAACTACACATGGTTGATGATATTACTAGGTTAACTAGCTTGTCCTGTGTTGCATATCATTTATCATCGCAGCCTTCTTCAACTTCGCCAAACGGGTGATCATTGAACAAAAGCACATTCGTGAAAAAAGCACAATCGTTCCACAAATTTACCTAACCATAAACATCAATGCCTTTCTTAAAATCAATACACAGAAGTATATTTTTTTAAACCTGCATATTTTGTTAAAAGAAATGCATGTTAGCAGGCAATATTAACTAGGGATATTGGGTCACTTCTCTTGCATTCAGTGCAAGCAGAGTCAGGGTGTATGCAATAGTTTGGGCCGCCTAGCTCGTTGCAAACTGTGTGAAGACCATTTGTTCCTATCAAAGACTGTAATTAATTTGCCAGAATTTTACATAATTATGACATAACATTGAAGGTTGTGCAATGTAACAACAATATTTAGACTTAGGGATGCCACCCATTCGATAAAATACAGAACGGTTCAGTATTTCACTGAAAGAATAAACGTATTGTTTTCTAAATGACAGTTTCCGGATTTGACCATATTAAGGACCAAAGGCTTGTATTTTTTGTGTTTATTATAATTAAGTCTATGATTTGATATTTGATAGAGCAGTCTGACTGAGCGGTGGTAGGCAGCAGCAGGCTGGTAAGCATTCATTCAAACAGCACTTTACTGCGTTTGCCAGCAGCTCTTAGCAATGCTTGAAACACAGCGCTGTTTAAATTTTGCAAGGACATTTCTAAGTGACCCCAAACTTTTGAACGGCTTAGTTCAACGCATATAAAGCAACCTGCATGTAAACACCTCCGGTCCTACAGGTCTTTATTTATCTGTTAGAAATTAAACTTGCTGACTTTGCAAGACTATAATTCGGGATGTAGTGGTAAAACAAATGTGACTGGGCGCTTTTCACAAAATAAAAGGACAAGTACAGTAAACACCGGTTGTGCATCTTTTTATTTTGTTAATAGTGTTTACCCTCCACTATATTCCTGATTATCTTAGAATACAGTAAGATGGCTCAGAAGATTGTTAGTGTTTAACAAAGCAAAGAGCTATATTGAACAACAACATCTATCTCGACTTCCATTCAAGTGTACTGTACACAGCTCCCAGACACTATATTATGACAAGGCAGTGTTAGACATTTTTGCAATTCAGTGTTGTTGCAATTCAGTGTTGTTGCAATTCAGTTGAAAGCCACATACCTTTAATGTGTCAATAGGTTAATAACAGTCAGATACCCCAAATCTGTCAAACATGGAAATTACATCATTTATTTCCACTGTGTGTAATGTCATGTAACTGTGTTTTACTTTCTATACACACTATATATACATAAAAGTATAAGGACATCCCCTTCAAATTAGTGGATTCGCCTATTTCAGCCACACCCATTGCTGACAGGTGTATAAAATCGAGCACACAACCATGCAATCTCCATAGACACATTGGCAGTAAAATGGCCTTACTGAAGAGCTCAGTGACTTTCAACGTGGCACTGTCATAGGATGACACCTTTCCAACAAGTCAGTTCGTAAATTATCTGCCCTACTAGAGCTGCCCCAGTCCACTGTAAGTGCTGTTATTGTGAAGTGGAAATGTCAAGGAGAAAAAAACAACGGCTCAGGCACGAAGTGGTAGGCCCCACAAGCTCACAGAACAGGACCGCCGAGTGCTGAAGTGCATAGCTTGTAAAAATTGTTTGTCCTCGTTTGAAACACTCACTACCGAGTTCCAAATTGCCTCTGGAAGCAATGTCAGCACAAGAACTGCCTCACACAAGTCTAAGATCACCATGCGCAATGCCAAATGTCGGCTGGAGTGGGGTAAAGCTTGCTGCCATTGGACTCTGGAGCACTGGAAATGCGTTTTCTGGAGTGATGAATCACACTTCACCATCTGGCAGTCCAACTGACAAATCTGGGTTTGGCGGATGCCAGGAGAACGCTACCTGCCCGAATGCATAGTGCCAACTGTAAAGTTTGGTGAGGAGGAATAATGGTCTGGGGCTGTTTTCATGCTTTGGGCTAGGCCCCTTAGTTCCAGTGAAGGGAAATCTTAACACTACAGCATACAAGGACAATATAGACGATTCTGTGCTTCCGAACTTTGTGGCAACAGTTTGGGGAAGTCTCTTTCCTGTTTCAGCATGACAATGCCCCGTGCACAAAGCAAGGTCCATACTGAAATGGTTTGTCAAGATTGGTGTGGAAGAACTTGACTGGCCTGCACAGTGCCCTGACCTCAACCTGATCGAACACCTTTTGGATGAATTAGAACCCCGACTGCGAGCCAGGTCTAATCGACCAACATCAGTGCCTGACCTCAATAATGCTCTTGTGGCTGAATGGAAGCAAGTCCCCGTAGCAATGTTCCAACATCTAGTGTAAAGTCTTCCCAGAAGAGTGGAGGCTGTTATAGCAGCAAAGGGGGGACCAACTCCATATTAATGCTCATAATTTTGGAATGAGATGTTCAACGAGCAAGTGTCCACATACTTTTGAGCATGTAGTGTGTGTGTGTGTGAGTGTGTATGTGTGTGTGTGTGTGTGTGTGTGTGTGTGTTGTGTGCGTGTGTGTGTGCGTGTGTGTGTGTGTGTGTGTGCGTGTGTGTGTGCGTGTGTGTGTGTGTGTGTGTGTGTGTGTGTGTGTGTGTGCGCTTGCATGCATGTACATGTGTGTGTGTGTGTGTGTGTGTTTGAAAAGGTGCATGGTGTCTGAAAAACAGCAGGAGTAGCCCACAAGATAGAAACCCTGTGGCAGGTTATCCAAGTCAGCTTCCAACCTTATTATTTACAGTGTCTTCCTCCATCATGAAATTGATTCCCTCAATTGATCGCTCCATCTAAATACACAATAGCTCTCCCAGGTAGCACACAACAGGGAATCACAGATAAAGGATATAGCCTCACACATAAAGGAGCTGGGATTTTTCCTTTGAGAATAGCAAAGGAAAAATGATGGATGCATCCCTGATCGATGCATCCATCATTATGTTTTTCTCAGGAAGGCCTTTCTAAGAATCAATACAATCAATGGTTGTTATTCTTTGTAATATACAGGTAACTACTAAAATAAAAGAAACATGAGAGATACAGAGTATATAGAAAGCAGGTGCTTCCACACAGGTGTGGTTCCTGAGTGAATTAAGCAATTAGCGTACCATCATGCTTAAATAATTCCCAGTTGCGGATTATTCTGGCTACCATGGCTAGAAGAGATCTTAGTGACTTTGAAAGAGGGGTCTCAAAGGAGTATAGTTTGACCTTTTCACGAATAGTTCCAAATATCTCTAACAGTCACCCCAGCGTGAGTTTATTTATGCGGGTGATGTCAGAAAGCACTCACTGTTCCAACATGTGATTGTTACGCAACAGGACAGTTAACCCATGCTGTTTCAACTTGTCAATTTCAAATTATTTTCTAACAACAGATTGAATTGAGGTGTGTTCCGCCTTCTCATTAATTCACATAAGAAGTAGCCCATTTCACAGTTGCGGAAAATGTATGTTTGAAGCTTTACTAAGCCGGACAAACTTCTCCCTTTGAGGAGAGCCCCAGCTCTTCCCCGGTATTTCCCCCAGATCAAGTATGAAGATATTGCGCATCTCTAGCCAGACCAAGCCTTGCACAAACTTTGTCCCCCCGGCTTATTGTATGGGTGGCACTCGTATTGCCTTCATTGTTGTTTTCCTTACAAATAATAACTTTGGACGTGGGTGCATTCAAAGTTAGTGCCTTATTTTCTTTATATCGTCTTGTCGTTTTTTCTGTAGCATACCGTATGTATGTATGGAGCAAAATGTATTTATTTACTGTTTCATTTAGGTTTTCATGTACTGGTGACAAATCATGCATTCCGATTCTTGCATACATTGTAATGGACACATATGCTGTTTGTAAAAATACTTTTTTGAAGGTTGTACTAATTATGATGAGCTAATGCTAAGCTATTTGTGGTGTTATGTTTGTTGACATCATACAATGCATTCTGGTTGTCTTCTGAGTTCCCAGTTGTCTTGAATGCACTGAAGTTGAAAGTCAGATATTTCCGATTTCCCAGTTCCCAGGGGTTTTGAACACGGCATCAGATTGTAACTTTGGTACCTCAGGGTTGCCACCTCAGACCCCTCTTTCCAGGGGTTTTATATTTATTTAGCGTATAAACCTCTCCTGTGTTTGCCACAAATTTATTGAGAAATCCCCCATCATAGTAACATTTCCTGCATCATATCCCCCCACGATACCTTCCCCCATTTCTAACCCTGATGGACTTGAAAACCCACTACAAATTAAATGAAACCCCCCCACAAACCCTCCTAAAATTGTTTCATCCATGCTTAGCTTTCGCACTATGGTTAGGCTAGGCCGTAGACTTGTATTTGGTGTGATGATCTGTGAGGTGGTAATATTTTACTTGCTTTGTGATTTGACAAAAACTGTAAATTACTTGTCAAGTCATGTGCTCTGGTTCTTATATACACTGTAACACTCGGGCTGACCGAGTATCGCAGCGATCTAAGGTACTGCATCTCAGTGCTAGAGGCATCACTACAGACACCCTGGTTCAAATCCAGGCTGTATCACAACCGACCGTGATTGGGAGTCCCATAAGGCAGTGCACAATTGGCCATTGGCCCAGCGTCGACCGGGTTTGGCCAGTGTAGGCCGTCATTGTAAATAAGAATTTGTTCTTGACTTGCCTGGTTAAATATATATTTTTTAAACTATTACATCAAAGATTTGTAATATGCTGAAAAGTGGCCAAAGTAAATTTATATTTATCAGACAATGGGCGCAGCTATCTTTGACTTTGTTTATTTGTGTCTTATAGTGAAGGGCATTCTAGGATTAAGGAGTTTTCCCTTGTCAAACATAAACAAACATGGCTGACATCATAAAGAATTTAGCTGCTGTTAGCTTAGTTGACACGCAACTATTTTCTAAACAATATTACATTTCTCCCTTGTGCTCACCAGAGATGTGGTACATTTCTAGCTGTTTGGTCGCTAACTTATGTTTTGTTTTTTGTCGGCGCAACCTGTTATTTAGACTGGTTTATGGAATGAGTTTAGCTGTGGATGTGTTCAGTGGGATGTTTGGATGATGAAGTTCGCATTTATATTTTACAATAAAAGATGAAATTGAGGAATAAAGTTGTGAAGACCTTTATTTCCCATCAGCACAAAATGTTGTTTAGATGCTTTTCAGACAACAATGCTGTTTAAACGCCTTTGTCGTCATATGTTCTGTTGCTACTATTCCAATCACATATTTGCGATGGTACGCTAGAGGGACCACTCACCAATGATCACAAATATGGGGGGGGGGGGGGGGGGTCAGTTACCAGATCTCAACCCAATTGAACACATGGGAGATTCTGGAGCGGTGCCTGAGACAGCATTTTCCACCACCATCAACAAAACACCAAATGATTGAATTTCTCATGGAAAAATGGTGTCTCATCCATCCAATAGATATTTGTGCATCCGTAACTTTCTCAATTCATTATTCACGATTCATTCAGGATTATCTGTAATCATGGTAGATCCACATACATTTTATGTAGAAGTGCTTAGAAACCTATTAAATTCATATTATTCAACAAACGTGTCTCCAAAATGACACAATACATTATTTTGTGCCCAATAGAAATTCATGGTAAATAATCTAAAACACATCCAAAAGAAACAAGCTTGATGTAGTCATTGCACGCTACGAATACAGGACCAAATACTTAACTTTTTATTACTTTAATACACATAAGTGAATTTGTCCAAATACCTTTGGAACCCTAAAATGGACTACTAATATGGTTTCATCCATGTTTAGCTTTCGCACTATGGTTAGGCTAGGCCGTAGGCCATAGACTTGTATTTGGTGTGATGATCTGTGAGGTGGTAACACAAATACCCTCAAACTAAAGCTGGCAGTCAGCACTTTAACCTCATAGTAATCCAATACAAAGAGCTTGAGTACAGAGCCAAAACAACAACAAAATTGTCACTGTCCCAATACATTTAGAGCTCACTGTATGTGAGATTGAAGCATTTGTCATCAATATGAGATAATCAAATTAGGCCTACCTATGTAATGCTAAGCAGTATTCCACATAACACAAAAGTTACTGTAAGCTTTGTGCAACGTCCAGAGTAACGTCTACATTACGGTGGCACACACACACACACACCACAGAACACAGACCACCACTGACCTGTAGGTAGTGACAGGCCCGTAGCGAGGGCTTGAGGTCTGTGTGCATCATGGGTTTCTCGAGGTTGAGGGAGGACTTCCTGTAGGCCTCCTTGGCCTGGCTGACGGTCAGCGTGGACCAGGAGCTCCTTTTCATAAACTTCCCCTCCGGAGTCATGGCCATGCTCTCACATGCTGAGCACTTGACATCGTTGTTGCTCTTGGAGGTCTTGAGGGACAGGTCCCCAAAGTGACTGTGGTGCATGGAGTCCGGGTAGCAGTGGGCGGCATGGGCATGGTCGCCATGGTGACGGCTCATGACGCTGGGCGTGCGGTAGGTGCTGTCGCTGTCCAGGTTGTCATCGGAGCTCCAGAAGCCGCCCGCGCCCCCCGAGCGGTGCGTCTTGCGCTCTTTGCTCTTACTTCGCTTGCTGCCATGCTTGGAGCCTCCGTGGTGGCTGTGTTGGGAGCCGCCGTGGTGTCCCCCTCCTCCACCATCACCTTTGGTTCCGTTCATCTTGGACGAGCCCTCCAGGGAGTGGGACTTGGTGAAGAGCTTCTGGACAGAGTGGACAAGGTGGCGGATGCGTCCGGGGCTCTCGCTGCGTTGCTCTGTGGTGGTGGTGGTGGACGTCCTCTGGTACTGCAGTGTGTGGAAGCCGTCACGGTGCAGCGGCAGCTGCTTCTCAAACTGGTCAAGCAGGTTTGCCGGGATGCGGTTGCTCTTGCCGCTGCCCTGGTACTGCAAGACTGAAGTGGTGGGGGCAGCAGCAGCATGGGAGGTGGCGGAGGCGGTGATGGCGGCGCAGTCGTCCCGCGTGGCCGAGTCATAGTACTGGGAACTGTAGTGCATTCTGGGGAAGGTGCTGCTGGAGATGTGGTCAATGGCGGCGCCGCCACCAACACCCGATGAGGGCGCCATGATGACGGGGGACATCATCATGCAGTCAGAGTGGATGGAGCTGCGCGGTGAGTAGCGGTGGTGGTAGTCCATTGGGCAGCTCTCGGTGGGGCTGAGCAGGTAGGAGGAGTGGCGTGACTCAGAGGCTCCGCCATGGTGGCCCATGCCATGGAAGTCTTGAGGATGGTCAAACTGGTCTAGCCCATGGGGCGAGGGGATCTGGTGCTGGGAGCGGCCACCCGATAAGCCCTTCATGTTCCTGGCTGGGGGGACAGGGAGGCGTCTGTCTTCATCGAGGTGTCAAGACGGGGACCAAAGGGAATACTGCTGGTCTGTCAGATACACAGAGGGAGAGGAACAAGATTAATGCTCAGACTGGTGTAAATGCGTTCAGTGACCTTACGTAAGTACAGTAAGTGATCGCTCAAAATCTCCATTAAGACAAGAGCCGCTGTTTCAGCTGCTTTCAAAAACAGCAGCAAGGCAGCTGGCAAATTGTTCCTTTAAATTCTCATGAAATCTAATAAAGATTTTGATCATTTACTTTGAAGATCTACTATCGCACATGTGTCAAACTCATTTCACAGTGGGCCGTGATATGCAGGTTTTTAGCTCCACCCGTGTATTTGATTGATTAATTAAGGTCACTAATTAATAAGGAAATATCCTTTTTATCTATATTTTTCATTGCTGTCTATTTACCACCAGAAAACGATGCTGGCAATAAAACCACACTCAACGAGCTGTACAGGGCCATAAAGCAAACAAGAAAATGTTCATCCAGAAGCGGCACTCCTAGTGGCCAGTGAATTTAATGCAGGAAAACTGAAATCTGTTTTACCTAATTTCTACCAGCATGTCATCTGTCCATAACTCTATCCTCCTGATTCCTGCTTACAAGCAAAAACTCAAACAGGAAGTACCAGTGATGTTATCAATAAAGAAGTGGTCCGATGAAGTGGATGCTAAGCTACAGGACTTTTGATGGCATTGAGGAGTTTACTACATCAGTCACCGGCTACATGAATAAGTGTTTCGATGACGTTGTCCCCATAGTGATTGTGCATACATATCCCAACCAGAACCCATGGATTACAGGCAACATCTGCACTGAGCTGAAGGTTAGAATTGCTGCTTTCAAGGAGCGGGACACTAACCTGGACGCTTATAAGAAATCTCGCTACGCCCTCCAACAAACCATCAAACAGGCAAAGTATCAATACAGGACTAAGATCAAATCCTACTACACCCTCTCTGACGCTCGTCGGTGTGGCAGGGCTTGCAAAATATCACAGGCTCAAATGGAAACCCAGCCACGAGCTGCCCAGTGTCAAGCCTACCAGATGAGCTAATTGCCATCTATGCTTTGAGGCAAGCAACACTGAATGATGCACGAGAGCACCAGTTGTTCAGAACGTTGCAGGGCCAGACAAAATCCAAGGATGCGCATTCAAAGCATGCGCTGACCAGCTGGCATGTTTGTCTTCACTGACATTTTCAACTTCTCCCTGACCGTCTGAAATAACTACATGTTTCAAACAGACCAGCATAGTCCCTCTACCAACAACGCCAAGGTAACCTGTCTAAATGACTATTTCCCAGTAGCACTCTCATCTGTAGCCATGACATGCTTTCAAATCAAATCAAATCACATTTTATTGGTCACATGCACATGGTTAGCGGATGTTAATGCAAGTGTAGCAAAATGCTTGTGCTTCTAGTTCCGACAGTGCAGTAATGTCTAATAAGTAATCTAACAACACAACAACTACATTATACACACAAATGTAAAGGGATGGAATAAGAATATGTATATATAAATATACTGCTCAAAAAAATAAAGGGAACACTTATACAACACAATGTATCTCCAAGTCAATCACACTTCTGTGAAATCAAACTGACCACTTAGGAAGCAACTCTGATTGACAATAAATTTCACATGCTGTTGTGCAAATGGAATAGACAACAGGTGGAAATTATAGGCAATTAGCAAGACACCCCCAATAAAGGAGTGGTTCTGCAGGTGGTGACCACAGACCACTTCTCAGTTCCTATGCTTCCTGGCTGATGTTTTGGTCACTTTTGAATGCTGGTGGTGCTTTCACTCTAGTGGTAGCATGAGACGGAGTCTACAACCCACACAAGTGGCTCAGGTAGTGCAGCTCATCCAGGATGGCACATCAATGCGAGCTGTGGCAAGAAGGTTTGCTGTGTCTGTCAGCGTAGTGTCCAGAGCATGGAGGCGCTACCAGGAAACAGGCCAGTACATCAGGAGACGTGGAGGAGGCCGTAGGAGGGCAACAACCCAGCAGCAGGACCGCTACCTCCGCCTTTGTGCAAGGAGGAGCAGGAGGAGCACTGCCAGAGCCCTGCAAAATGACCTCCAGCAGGCCACACATATGCATGTGTCTGCTCAAATGGTCAGAAACAGACTCCATGAGGGTGGTATGAGGGCCCGACGTCCACAGGTGGGGGTTGTGCTTACAGCCCAACACCGTGCAGGACGTTTGGCATTTGCCAGAGAACACCAAGATTGGCAAATTCGCCACTGGCGCCCTGTGCTCTTCACAGATGAAAGCAGGTTCACACTGAGCACATGTGACAGACGTCACAGAGTCTGGAGACGCCGTGGAGAACGTTCTGCTGCCTGCAACATCTTCCAGCATGACCGGTTTGGCGGTGGGTCAGTCATGGTGTGGGGTGGCATTTCTTTGGGGGGCCACACAGCCCTCCATGTGCTCGCCAGAGGTAGCCTGACTGCCATTAGGTACCGAGATGAGATCCTCAGACCCCTTGTGAGACCATATGCTGGTGTGTTTGGCTCTGGGTTCCTCCTAATGCAAGACAATACTAGACCTCATGTGGCTGGAGTGTGTCAGCAGTTCCTGCAAGAGGAAGGCATTGATGCTATGGACTTGCCCGCCCGTTCCCCAGACCTGAATCCAATTGAGCACATCTGGGACATCATGTCTCGCTCCATCCACCAACGCCACATTGCACCACAGATTGTCCAGGAGTTGGCGGATGCTTTAGTCCAGGTCTGGGAGGAGATCCCTCAGGAGACCATCCTTCACCTCATCAGGAGCATGCCCAGGTGTTGTAGGGAGGTCATACAGGCACGTGGAGGCCACACACACTACCGAGCCTCATTTTGACTTGTTTTAAGGACATTACATCAAAGTTGGATCAGCCTGTAGTGTGGTTTTCCACTTTAATTTTGAGTGTGACTCCAAATCCAGACCTCCATGGGTTGATAAATTGGATTTCCATTGATTATTTTTGTGTGATTTTGTTGTCAGCACATTCAACTATGTAAAGAAAAAAGTATTTAATAAGATTATTTCATTCATTCAGATCTAGGATGTGTTATTTTAGTGTGCCCTTTATTTTTTTGAGCAGTGTATATGGATGAGCGATGGCCGAGCGGCATAGGCAAGATGCAATAGATGATATAAAATACAGTATATACATATGAAATGAGTAATGTTAGATATGTAAAATTATTAAAGTGGCATTATTTTTGAAAGGCTGGTCATGACTCACATCCACACCATCATCTCTGACACCCTGGACCCACTCCAATTTGCATACCACCCCAACAGATCCACAGATGTCGCAATCTCTATTGCACTCCATACTGCCCTTTCCGACTTAAGACAAAAATAACACCTACGTGAGAATGCTGTTAATTGACTACAGCATTCAGTACCATAGTGCCCTCCAAGCTCATCACTAAGCTAAGGACCCTGGGACTGAACACCTCCCTCTGCAACTGGATCCTGGACTTCATGATGGGATGCTCCCAGGTGGTGAGGGTAAGCAACAACACTTCCGCCATGGTCACCCTCAAAACGGTGGCCCCTGCAGGGCTGTGTGCTTAGTCTCCTCCTGTACTCCCTGTTAACCCACGACTGCTTGGCGGCGCACGACTCCAACACCATCACTAAGCTTGCCAATGACACAATGATGGTAAGCCTGATCACCGACAATGATGATACAGCCTATAGGGAGGAGGTCAGAGACCTGGCAGTGAGGTGCCAGGACAACAGCCTGTCCCTCATCAGCAAGACAAAGAAGCTGATCGTGGACTACAGGAAATGGAGGGCCGAGCACGCCCCCATTCACATTGATGGGGCTGTAGTGGAGCGGGTCGAGAGCTTCAAGTTCCTCGTGTCCACATCACTAAGGATTTGTAATGGTCCAAACACACCAACACAGTCGCAAAGAGGGCACGACGTCGCTTCTTTCCCTCAAGAGGCTTAAAAAAAAGATTTGGCATGGGCCCTCAGATCCTCAAGAGGTTCTACAGCTGCCATTCATGACCTCTATATCAGGCAGTGTCAGAGGAAGGCCTTAAAAATGGTCTCCAGCCACCCAAGTCATAGAATGTTCTCTCTGGTACCACACGGCAAGCGGTACCGATGCACCAAGTCTGGAACCAACAGGACCCTGAACAACTTCTACCCCGAAGCCATAAGGCTGCTAAATAGTTAGTTAAATAGTTAACCAAATAGCTTTCCGGACACAAAGGCAACCCAAGAACACAAAGACAACCTGCCTAAATGACTACAGACCCGTTGCACTCACGTCCGTAGCCATGAAGTGCTTTGAAAGGTTGGTAATGGCTCACATCAACACCATTATCCCAGAAACCCTAGACCCACTCCAATTTGCATACTGCCCAAACAGATCCACAGATGATGCAATCTCTATTGCACTCAACACTGCCCTTTCCCACCTGGACAAAAGGAACACTTATGTGAGAATGCTATTCATTGACTACAGCTCAGTGTTCAACACCATAGTACCCTCAAAGCTCATCACTAAGATAAGGATCCTGGGACTTAACACCTCCCTCTGCAACTGGATCCTGCACTTCCTGACGGGCCGGCTCCAGGAGGTGAGAGTAGGTAGCAACACTTCTGCCATGCTGATCCTCAACACTGGAGCTCCACAAGGGTGCGTGCTCAGTCCCCTCCTGTACTCCCTGTTCACCCATGACTGCATGGCCAGGCATGACTCCAACACCATCATTAAGTTTGCAGACGACACAACAGTGGTAGGCCTGATCACCGACAACGACGAGACAGCCTATAGGGTGGAGGTCAGAGACCTGGCCGGGTGGTGCCAGAATAATAACCTATCCCTTAACGTAACCAAGACTAAGGAGATGATTGTGGACTACAGGAAAAGGAGGACCAAGCACGCCCCCATTCTCATCGACAGGGCTGTAGTGGAGCAGGTTGAGAGCTTCAAGTTCCTTGGTGTCCACATCAACAACAAACTAGAATGGTCCAAACACACCAAGACAGTCGTGAAGAGGGCACGACAAAGCCTATACCCTCTCAGGAAACAAAAAAAATTGCCTTGGGTCCTGAAATCCTCAAAAGGTTCTACAGCTGCAACATTGAGAGCATCCTGACTGGTTGCATCACTGCCTGGTAAGGCAATTGCTCGGCCTCTGAACGCAAGGCAGTACAGAAGGAAGTGCGTACGGCCCAGTACATCACTGGGCTAAGCTGCCTGCCATCCAGGACCTCTACACCAGGCAGTGTCAGAGGAAGGCCCTAAAAATGGTCAAAGACCCCAGCCACCCCAATCATAGACTGTTCTCTCTACTATCGCATGGCAAGCAGTACCGGAGTGCCAAGTCTAGGACAAAAAGGCTTCTCTCAACAGTTTTTACCCCCAAGCCATAAGACTCCTGAACAGGTAATCAAATGGCTACCCGGACTATTTGCATTGTGTGCTCCCCCAACCCCTCTTTTTACACTGCTGCTTCTCTCTGTTTATCATATATGCATAGTCACTTTAACTATACATTCATGTACATACTACCTCAATTGGGCCGACCAACCAGTGCTCCCGCACATTGGCAAACCGGGCTATCTGCATTGTGTCCCTCCACCCACCACCTGCCAACCCCTCTTTCGCGCTACTGCTACTCTCTGTTCATCATATATGCATAGTCACTTTAACCATATCTACATGTACATACTACCTCAATCAGCCTGACTAACCGGTGTCTGTATGTAGCCTCACTGCTTTTATAGCCTCGCTACTGTATATAGCCTGTCTTTTTACTGTTGTTTTATTTCTTTACTTACCTATTGTTCACCAAACACCTCTTTTGCACTATTGGTTAGAGCCTGTAAGTAAGCATTTCACTGTAAGGTCTACACCTGTTGTATTCAGCGCACGTGACAAATAAACATTGATTTGATTTGACCATCTGCATTGACCGTTTTTGCACAAACTTTGATTCATCATATATGCTGTTGCTACTGTTTACTATCTGTCACATTATTCCTAGTTATATGTACATATAGTATCTACAGTGGAAGTCAGAAGTTTACATACACCTTAGCCAAATACATTTAAACTCAGTTTTTCACAATTCCTGACATTTAATCCTAGTAAAAATTCCCTGTGTCAGGTCAGTTAGGATCACCACTTTATTTTAAGAATGTGAAATGTCAGAATAATTGTAGAGAGAATGATTTTTCTGCATTTATTTCTTTCATCACATTCCCAGTGGGTCAGAAGTTTACATACACTCAATTAGTATTTGGTAGCATTGCCTTTAAATTGTTTAACTTGGGTCAAAAATTTCGTGTAGCCTTCCACAAGCTTCCCACAATGAGTTGGGTGAATTTGTGCCCATTCCTCCTGACAAAGCTGGTGTAACTGAGTCAGGTTTGTAGGCCTCCTTGCTCGCACACACTTTTTCAGTTCTGCTCACAAACTTTCAATAGGATTGAGGTCAGGGCTTTGTGATGGCCACTCCAATACCTTGACTTTGTTGTCCTTAAGCCATTTTACAACAACCTTGGAAGTATGCTTGGGGTCATTGTCCATTTGGAAGACCCATTTGCGACCAAGCTTTAACTTCCTGACTGATGTCTTGAGATGTTGCTTCAGTATATCCACATTATTTTCCTGCCTCTTGATGCCATCTATTGTTTTGAAGTGCACCAGTCCCTCTTGCAGCAAAACACCCCCACAACATGATGCAGCCACCCCCGTGCTTCACAGTTGGGATGGTGTTCTTCGGCTTGCAAGCATCTCCCTTTTCCCTCCAAACATAACGATGGTCATTATGGACAAACAGTTATATTTTTGTTTCATCAGACCAAAGGACATTTCTTCAAAAAGTACGATCTTTGTCCCCATGTGCAGTTGCAAACTGTAGTCTAGCTTTTTTATGGCGGTTTTGGAGCAGTGGCTTCTTCCTTGCTGAGCAGCCTTTCAGGTTATGTCGATATAGGACTCGTTTTATTGTGGATATAGATACTTTTGTACCTGTTTCCTCCAGCATCTTCACAAGGTCCTTTGCTGTTGTTCTGGGATTGATTTGCACTTTTTGCACCAAAGTACTTTCATCTCTAGGAGACAGAACGCGTCTCCTTCCTGAGCGGTATGACGGCTGCATGGTCCCATGGTGTTTATATTTGCGTACTATTGTTTGTACAGATGAACGTGGTACCTTCAGCAGTTTGGAAATTGCTACCATGGATGAACCAGACGTGGAGGGCTACAATTATTTTTCTGAGGTCTTGGCTGATTTCTTTAGATTTTCCCATGATGTCAAGCAAAGAGGCACTGAGTTTGAAGGTAGGCCTTGAAATACATCCACAGGTACACCTCCAAGTGACTCAAATGATGTCAATTAGCCTTTCAGAAGCTTCTAAAGCCATGACACCATTTTCTGGAATTTTCCAAGTTGTTTAAAGGCACAGTCAACTTAATGTATGTACATTTCTGACCCACTGGAATTGTGATACAGTGAATTATAAGTGAAATAATGTCTGTCAACAATTGTTGGAAAAATGACTTGTGTCTTGCAGAAAGTAGATGTCCTAACCGACTTGCCAAACTATAGTTTCTTAACAAGAAATTTGTGGAGTGGTTGAAAAAATAGTTTTAATGACTCCAACCTAAGTGTACGTAAACTTCCGACTTCAACTGTACCTCAATTATCTCGTACCCCTGCACATCAACTCGATACTGGTACCCCTTGTATATAGCCAAGTTATCAATACTCATTGTGTATTTATTATTACTTTTATTATTACGTGTTTTATTCTTCTAATTCTTCTAAATGTTCTTTCTCTCTGCATTGTTGCTAAGGGCCGTCAGTAAGCATTTCACTGTTAGTCCACACCTGTTGCTTACAAAGCATGTGATGAATAACATTTGATTTTAATCAGTTGTGCTAGCTCTGGAATGTATCAAATACATGGAGCGGTTGGGGGACCCCGAGGACAGGTTTGAAAACCTTTGATCTAAGGGATCCCCCTAAACTGTGTTAGGTGCATGCATTATTGTACTGAACATATTCACCAAACGTGCACTCTCAACTTCATGTTTCCACAATCCACATCCAGCAGCACACATTAAATCACGATGCTCTGAAGGAGGGTCTAAAGAACAGGTGTCAAACTCATTCCACGAAGGGCCGAGTGTCTGCGGGTTTTCGCTCCTCCCTTTTACTTCATTGACGAATTAAGGCCACTAATTAGTAAGGAACTCCCCACACCTGGTTGTCTAGGGCTTAATTGAAAGGAAAAACCCAAAAACCTGCAGACACTAGGCCCTCCACGGAATGAGTTTGACACCCCCTGGTCTAAAGTCTCACGAGGAGAACATGGTGAGTACAAGTTATTACCTATCAAATTGACAATAGTTCCACTCATATCTGAGGCTGACAAGAAGTAATTGAAGCTGTATAGGAACCTGCAGTGCCCCTCCCTCCTGTGTCAGGTCTATTTAAAACAGATGACAGGCTGTTCCGTCTCTGCCACCAGTGCAGCACAACGCCGTGAAGACCGGTTGTGCCCGGCTGACAGGCTCAGGCTAATCATTCTCCAGGCTTTACGGGATCTGGAGAGGCCCACAGGAATGTTTTATCTCTTCTATTTCTCCTCTCATCTCCTCTCCCTTCCATAAGCCTCCTTAAGAGTCCTCCATAAACAAAACCATTGTACTCTACATCAGTTCCTTTTCCACTTCTAGTGCTATACCTAGGAGCTTAGGACTAAAGACATCTTCCATTCTGACAGATAAAAAGCGGCTGCACTAGCAATACACTAACATGAGTATGTACTTGCAACATTTCATTTTGATACAAACTGTTTGCAACAATCCCTTATCACACACCCCGAAAAAATATTTGGGAATTTTCAATAACCAAATATTGCTAAACTGGCTGGGAAATTGCCAAGATGGTCGCACAAAAAGGTTACCAAAGACTTATCATTCTGGAATGTCATTTGAGCAAAATTATACACAATATTGAACAAGAACCCCAAACCAGATGATTAGGAGTATCGGAATCAACTTGTTAATTAATCCTTCTCCTGCTGCAGGAAACCCCTGTCATTAATACATCCACAATCTTACATACTGTTTAGGGACTCTGATCCCTCCACACTGTATCAAAAGAGCCTGAAATAAAATGCACAGTTGTCATGGCAACCACTGCTGAAAACTGAAAAACATAATAGGATTTTCACATCTGTTCAGGAGGACCCTATCATAAAAGAAAATTGTGCAATGTGATACATGTACACTAATGTTCAAAAGTTTGGGGTCACTTAGAAATGTCCTTGTTTTTGAAAGAAATGCAAAAACAAATTGCTCCATTAAAATAACATCAAATTGATTAGAAATACAGCGTAAACATGTAATGATGTAAATGACTATTGTAGCTGGAAATGGCAGATTGTTTTATGGAATATCTACATAGGTGTACAGAGGCCCATTATCAGCAACCATCACTCCTGTGTTCCAATGGCACGTTGTGTTAGCTAATCCAAGTTTATGATTTTAAAAGGCTAATTGGTCATTAGAAAACCCTTTTGCAATTATGTTAGCACAGCTGAAAACCGTTGTCCTGATTAAAGAAGCAATAAAACTGGCCTTCTTTAGACTAGTTGAGTATCTGGAGCATCAGCATTTGTGGGTTCGATTACAGGCTCAAAATGGCCTGAAACAAGAACTTTCTTCTGAAACTCGTCAATCTATTCTTGTTCTGAGAAATGAAGCCTATTCCATGCGAGAAATTGGCAAGAAACTGAAGATCTTGTACTATGCTGTGTACTACTCCCTTCGCAGAACAGAGCAAAGTGGCTCTAACCAGAATAGAAAGAGGAGTGGGAGGCTTTTCTTTCATAAACTCCAAACTAAGTGACCCCAAACCTTTGAACGGTAGTGTGTATAAACTTATACACCATTGTCAGGGTTGTGTACGGCATGTTGCAAGGATTCGTGGAAGTATTGCAGGGGGTCCACAATTATTCTTTTGGAGATTTTATTACATTTTTTATGTGAAATTATTTTATTTTATGAATTTCGCTGGCTGCAACAAAATACCACCGTGGATAACATTTGTATTTCTCTACGTCCAGTATAAAGGAACTTTAGCGTTAGCGCAATGACTAACTAGCGTTAGCGCAGTGACTGTAAGTCTACATGGACAGTTAGCATGCTAGCTGTTCCTGTTCATCCGAGTCTGGGAAAGTAGATAAATGGCTTAATTTGCAAAATCTCAAACTATGATTTTAATATGGAGGAAATTACAGTCATTGGAGCTAATTACAGGTTCTTAGGCGGGCCATCTAAGTGGTAATTTTCAGGATGGAAAACAGTTTCAACTTAAACGACACACTGTTAAAATGAAGTGCTTTGTAACTCAAAACTAGTGGCAACTTTACTGCCAGCAACTTGTAGGAGATGAAACTCTAACTTTGCTGGAGTATTGAAACTCATCATCCTGAGATGTTATGAAACATTACGTCATGTGTTGTAACATCACTTAATCAAGCGTTGTGCAACACCTCGCCAGGGACTGGGAACACTACCGGAAGAGGTTGAAAACACTATTTTGGTGTTTCAAGTCTGTTTAGTGCAGAATTAGATACCTTCTCTTTGGGTGTCATTTTCGCTCTCTAAACTTCTAAACACTATTATGGTGTTTCGAATCCTGTCTAGTGAAGAATTAAATCACTTCTGGAGAATTTTCTTTGAAAACCGTTCTTCGTGATCCATTAGGCCAACACCTCATGGCACAACAAGCTGCTTAATACAAATATAGATGTATACTTTTTTCTTCAAATATGCATACAACATTGTGTAAAATAATCATAAAGTCCACAAAAATTGAATTACCCACAATCCTCTAAAAATAGAGCCAAGTGGAAAGATAGGAAGTGCAAGGAGATTAAAACCAGACTTGTAATTAGTTAAATTACTAAATTGTCTCTATCATTGTTTATCCTCTTATAAAATATACTTAGGCCAACATTTTCAGAAACATATTAAATTGGATTTATTTAAATGAAATTAACAAATCATTGAAACGACTTACATTTTTATCAAGTACATGTTTTTGAAAAAACATTTACCCCTTTTTCTCCCCAATTGGTAGTTACAGTCTTGTCCCATCGCTGCAACTCCAGTATGGACCAGGGGAAGGTCAAGAAACATGCATCCTTTGAAACACGACCATGCCAAACCACAGTTGCTTCTTAACAAACTGCTCGCTTAACCCGGAAGCCAGCCACACTTATGTGTCAGAGGAAACACTGCACAACTGGTGACCAGAGTCAGCTTGCAGGCACCTGACCTGCCACAAGGAGTCTCAAGAGTGCAATGGACAAGGACATCCCGGCTGGCCAAACTCTCCCCTAACCCGGACCAATTGTGCACCGCCTCATGGGTCTCCCAGTCACAGCCAGCTGTGACGCAGCCTGGGATCGAACCCGGGTCTGAAGGGACACCTCAAGCACTGCATTGCAGTCTTAGACCACTGCACCACTCGGGAGGCCCTTGTTGGTTGTTTTTTGAGTCAATTTCAATTCACCTGAGAATATTTTTTTTTTTAGCATGGTCGAGTGTGTAAAGTTCCAATGAAATTCCAATTAAATGTATCATCTTACTGCCCCAGAAGTCAGGGGTCCAATTCCCACTTCCACCTGTCCCACATTCACCCCATCTCTGTCTCCTCCTGTTTCTAATCGGTCAAAATAAAGCAATGCAAATATTAAGGTGGAATTTCACAACAAATACTCTTCATAGGCCATTATCATCAATCAATATTTAGGCAACAAACCATTTGCATTTCTTAACCAATTGATTATATGAGAGACATATAAGAGCCTTTTACATGCACTGAAAACCCCCCAAAAAGTTTTCACAACACTCTTCAAAATACCAATATTCAGATTGAAGAACCTCTGAGTGTTTCAGAGCACATTTATTCTTTTTTTTAAAGCACTTTCTGTGTATCAAAACACTTACATTTGGTTTACATTCAAACACCTTCCAAACACCAGATCTCGGGTTAGATGCACTACTTGTCATGGTTTCTTTACACTATCATGGTGTATTTGAGTCTTTCTATTTTTACACTGCAGTCAGGGAAAATAGAACATTCCAAAGAATGGGCATTCAGGGCACATGTCCATTGATTGTGTTATACTGTTTGAGCAGAGGAATACAGCATTAGCTACGTCAAAATGCAGAAAATTGCTTTAACACTGCAAAATTGACTCTCAGCTCCATGCCAAACTGTAGAATTGCTGGAAATTAGCTTCAAAACTGCAACATTTTTTCTATGCTGCCATGATACCTTTCTAGCTAATAGACCTTCACAGCTAATAGACACACAGTTAACACTTTTTATTTCGCTAACATATGATGGGGGTCCCTGGGTTGCAGGTTTGCCTGGGAGGGGGTCCCATACAGAAACGTTTGAAAACCCCTGCCTTAAGGGATAGACTTCTTCTAACTTCACACACACACATGCAGGCACACGCACACACACCTGTAGAACTCAACAGGTCCTTTGACAGACCATCATAGCAATCATGCCTGACCCTTACCTGCCTGGCTTGATCCCAGCCTGCCCAGTCTCTGACCTTTCCCTACCCGGAGACCTGCTTCCCTGTGACTTCTCTACATGTGACCAACCTACTGAGACCTCCACCTGTGACCTGCTGGCGCCTGGATCTGCCCCTTTCTGTCCTGTCCCGGTTCCCTGCCAAAGCAGAATAATGCTACAACAGCCCCATAGTTATCAATGAAGAGCGAGAAAACGACTGGCTCAGTAGAGTAGAGGCAGGGAATAGCCCAGTGAAACTCATCAGACAGGCTTGGCAGCGCAATAAATCAGCCCTAGCGAGTCGCTAACCCCTAACATGCAGATGATATGGCAGGTCCATCTTGTGCTCTATGTACATATGAGGGAGAATCAGGAGGATAGGAGGACAAGGGCAGTACTGCTGGATGGCTGCCAGCCATGGGAAAAAAGTCACTGTACATACTGCACCTGCAGTATAACAATTAAAACCGTAGCCATCTCACTCTCGTTCTCTCTTTCTTTCTCTCTCTCTCTCTCTCTCTCTCTCTCTCGTTCACTCTCTCCCTCTCCCTCTCTCTACAATGCAGCACACAGCAAAGCAGATGAGATGGACCGTGTGGTTGCCAAGGCAACTACATGTGTCAAAATGAGGCAAGCAAGCAGTAGTCATACATGTATAGAGCGCTGCATACATTGCACATATACAGTACAACATGAACACTTACGGTACACACAAACATGCACACACACACAAGCACGCAGACACACACACACAAACGCAGGCAAACACGCACGTGAACACTCAGATTGACGAACACAAACACAATTGAATGTCAACAGAAAATTAACCCACAGCGGTCTAGTATACAGTATTTCCACATGAGCAGGGACCAAGGGGTCATTAACTAGTGTAATCGAAACACTTTCTGCTCTGCAGGCTGGAATAAGAATGAGATACACCACCCACACATAAGGGCCTTAGTCGTACATCATGTATTTTTCTCCAGGAAACTCTCTGCATTCTCTGGATATCAAATCAAAGTTTATTTGTCACATGCACTGGATTCTGGTCCTGTGTGGCTCAGTTGGTAGAGCATGCTGTTTGCAATGCCAGGGTTGTGGGTTCGATTCCCACGGGGGACCAGTATGGAGAAAAAAAATGTATGAAATGTATGCATTCACTACTGTAAATCGCTCTGGATAAGAGCATCTGCTAAATGACTAAAATGTAAAAGGTATAAACAATACATTGAAATGCTTACTTGCAAGCTCTTCCACAACAATGCAGTATTCAATATCAAAGGTAAATAAATAGGAAATCCAGGAAAGAATCTTAAAAAGAGTAGATATTCAATACTAGGTCAGATAAAATAAAGACACAGGAGAATGTATACTTTTAACAAGATCAGTACCAGTGCAGTATCAATGTGCAGGGACACGGCGGTAGTTGATACGTAAGCAAGGGTAGAAGGGATTGGGAAAATTAAAAACAGATTTTTAGAAATCTTTGCAAATGAATAAAAAATAAAAAACAGAAATTCCTTATTTACATAAGTATTCAGACCCTGTGCTATGAGACTTGAAGTTGAGCTCTGGTGCATCCTGTTTTCATTGATCATCCTTGAAATGTTTCTACAACTTGATTGGAGTCCACCTGTGGTAAATTCAATTAATTGGACATGATTTAGAAAGGCACACACCTGTCTATATAAGGTCCCACTGTTGAAGGTGCATGTCAGAGCAAAAACCAAGCAATGAGATCGAAGGAATTGTCCGTAGACCTCCAAGACAGGATTATGTCGAGGCACAGAGCTGGGGAAGGGTACCAAGCAATTTCAGCAGCATTGAAAGTCCCCAAAAACACAGTGGCCTCCACCATTCTTAAATGGAAGAAGTTTGGAACCACCAAGACTCTTCCTAGAGCTGGCCGCCCGGCCAAACTGAATAATTGGGGGAGAAGGGCCTTGGTCAGGGAGGTGACCAAGAACCCACTGGTCACTCTGAAAGAGCTCTCGAGTTCCTCAGTGGAGATGGGAGAACCTTCAAGAAGGACAACCATCTCTGCAGCACTCCACCAATTAGGCTTTTATGGTAGTCGCTGGACGGAAGCCACTCCTCAGTAAAAGGCACATGACAGCCTGCTTGGAGATAGCCAAAAAGCACCTAAAGGACTCTCAGACCATGAGAAACAAGATTCACTGGTCTGATGAAACCAAGATTGAACTCTTTGGCCTGAATACCAATCGTCACGTCTGGAGGAAGTATTGCACCATCCCTACAGTGAAGCACAGTGGTGGCAGCATCATACTGTGGGGATGTTTTTCAATGGCAGGGACTGGGAGACTAGTCAGGATCGAGGGAAGGATGAACAGAGCAAAGTACAGAGATCTTTGATGAAAACCTGCTCAGGAGCGCACAGGACCTCAGACTGGGTCAACGGTTCACCTTCCAACAGGACAATGACCCTAAGCACACAGCCAAGACAACACAGGAGTGGTTTCAGGACAAGTCACTGAATGTCCTTGAGTGGCCCAGCCAGAGCCCAGACTTGAACCCAATCAAACATCTCTGGAGAGACCTGAACATAGCTGTGCATCGACGCTCCCCACCTAACCTGACAGAACTTGAGAGGATCTGCAGAGAAGTATGGGAGAAACTCCCCAAATACAGGTGTGGCATGCTTGTAGCGTCGTACCCAAGAAGACTCGAGGCTGTAATCGCTGCCAAAGGTGCTTCAACAAAGTACTGAGTAAAGGGTCTGAATACTTACGTAAATGTGATATTTCAGTTTTTTATTTTTAATACATTTGCAAAAATTTCTAAAAACCTGTTTTTGCTTTGTCATTATGGGGTATTGTGTTTAGATTGAGGGAGAGAACATTTTTTTGGCATTTTAGAATAGGCTGTAACGTAACAAAATATAGAAAAAGTCAAGGGGTCTGATTTCTTTCCAAATGCACTATATGTGGTGAATGTGTGTGTGTGTGTGTGTGTGTGTGTGTGTGTGTGTGTGTGTGTGTGTGTCAGGATGGAGACTTGTGAGTGTGCATAGAGTCAGAGCAGAGTGTCTGTGGGTGAGGGTGTGCAGCCATTGATTAGCTGTTCAGCAGACTTATTGCTTTGGGATAGAAGCTGTCTCAGAATATAAATTCCTAGAAAATTAAAATTTTGGATAATCTCCTATACAATGGGTTAACGTTGTGTATAATAATCATAGGTGTAGAATAGTAAGTAATGGCTACTTCTCAGTATTCAACTGGGAAGAGGAGTAAAAGAGGTTGTCCACTATCGGCATATCTATTTATTAAGGCCATAGCTATTAAAATCAGATCTAACATTATAATCAAGGGGCTAGAAATCCAGGGCTTAAAAACAAAGGTGTCATTGTACGCTGATGATTCATGTTTTTTTTAAAATCCACAATTTGGATGCCTTCACAGCCTCACTGTCACGTTCTGACCAGTATGAGGGTTATTTTGTTAGTGTAGGCTGGTCAGGACGTGGCAGAGGGTATTTGGTTTATGTGGTTCGGGGTGTGTGTATTATATAGAGGGTAGTTGATTTATGTATTCCGAGGTTTTTGGTCACTGCTCTGTTAGTCTATGTTCTTTCTAGTTGGTCTGTTTCTATGTTTAGTTAATTGGGGTGTGGACTCTCAATTGAAGGCAGGTGTTGTCTAGTTGCCTTTGATTGAGAGTCCTATATTTTAGGGTGTGTTTGTAATTTGTGGGAGGTTGTCACTTGAATTGCTGTTGTTTGCCCTCAAGTCTGTATTCGTCGTCTATCGTTTTGTTGTGTTTTGTTTGAGTAAGCGTTTTCATTAAAAAGTTAATTATGAGCACTCAACCCGCTGCGCCTTGGTCCATTCCTGACGACCGTCGTTACACTCACAGAGGATCTACATCATTTTTTTTTTACCTCTCTGAATTACAATCAAATGATGATAAGTGTACTGCTATATTACGTATTGGATCACAAAAAAATAAAACTTTTTAATTACTGTGTAGTTTACCAATAAAATGGTCTGACAGTGAAGTGGACATACTAGGTATTCATATCCCGAAAGAAAGAAATTATCTCAGTAAAATACCTTTTAATATAAAGTTAGCAAAGTAGATAAGATTTGCTACCATGGAAAGGAAAATACATGCTGCCACCACCATGCTTCACTGTGGGGATGAGAGGTGTTGGGTTTGCGCAAGACATAGTGTTTTCCTTGATGGCCAGAAAGCTCAATTTTAGTCTCATCTGACCAGAGTACCTTCTCCTTATGTTTGGGGAATCTCCCACATGCCTTTTGGCGAACAGCAAATGTGTTTGCTTATTTTTTTCTGGCCACCATTCTGTAAAGACTATCTCTGTGGATTGTACGGCTTAACGTGGTCCTATGGACAGATACTCCAATCTCCGCTATGGAGCTTTGCAGCTCCTTCAAGGTTATCTTTGGTCTCTTTATTGCCTCTCTGATTAATGCCCTCCTTGCCTGTTCCATGAATTTTGGTGGGCGGCCCTTTCTTGGCAGGTTTGTTGTGGTGCCATATTCTTTCCATTTTTTTAATAATGGATTTAATGGTGCTCCGTGCGATGTTCAAAGTTTTGGATATTTTTTTATAACCCAACCCTGATCTGTACTTCTGCACAACTTTGTCCCTGACCTGTTTGGAGAGCTCCCTGGTCTTCATGGCGCCACTTGCTTGGTGGTGCCCCTTGCTTAATGGTGTTGCAGACTCTGGGGCCATTCAGAACAGGTGTATATATACTGAGATCATGTGACAGATCATGTGACACTTAGATTGCACACACACATTTAACTAATTATGTCATTTCTGAAGGTAATTGGTTGCACCAGATCTTATTTAGGGGCTTCACTTTTCCATTTTATTTATTTTTTCGATTTTATTTTAATCAAGTCATTTTTTTAAATTTCAATTCACCAATTTAGACTATTTTGTGTATGTCCATTACATGAAATCCAAATAAAAATCCATTTAAATTGCAGGTTGTAATGCAACAAAATAGGAAAAATGCCAAGGGGGATGAATACTTTTGGAAAGGCACTGTATATAATGAATATGAATTTGGTGGGCAGAAATTCTTAAATATTATTGCATTAGATCTCTCACAAAAGGCTTCAGTCATACAAACACTATACTTAAATCCGAAATGGTTCTCTAGCACAGGTATTCCCAAATGGGATACGTGCAATGTTGTCGGGGGTATGCCAAATAAAAATGTGACTCACATAAAAAAAATATATATATATTTTCCAACGGGGCTATACATTGGGGTGAGGTTTTTTTCTCACCTGAGTAGCCTCGTTACACTACCAAAAAAAATGTAGCCATCTAGTGAAATAATAACACAATGTCAAATACGGGTAGCCTAGTCAAATAGTTAACATCCAAACACATTAACCGTTACTCTCTGGTGAGAATTCCACTAACAATCCGTAAGTAGACAAATGTAGCTGCTGCTCATGTTGGTGTCTGTACTGATGGCGCAAAAGCCATGACAGGGAGACACATGGGATTGGTAATACGCGTGTAAGCAGTTGCTCCCAACGCCACTTGGGTACACTGCAGCATCCACCGAGAGGCTCTTGCTGCCAAGGGAATGCATGACAGCTTGAAAGACGTTTTGGACACTACAGTGAAAATGGTTAACTTTGTTAAAGCAAGGCCCCTGAACTCTCGTGTATTTTCTGCACTATGCAATGATATGGGCAGCAACCATGCAACACTTTTACAACATTCAGAAGCGAGCTGGTTATCAAGGGGCAAAGTATTGACACGTTTTTTTTAATTGAAAGATGAGCTTAGTTTTCTTTACTGACCATCATTTTCACTTGTCTGACCGCTTGCATGATGACGAGTTTCTCACATGACTGGCCTATCTGGGAGATGTTTTTTCTCGCTTGAATGATCTTAATCTAGGATTACAGGGACTCTCCGCAACTATATTCAATGTGTAGGAAAGAATTGAGGCTATGATTAAGAAGTTGGAGCACTTCTCTGTCTGCATTAACAAGGACAGCACACAGGTCTTTCCATCATTGTATGATTTTCTGTGTGCAAATGAAATCAAGCTTACGGACTATCTCAAATGTGATATAGCGAAGCACCTGAGTTGGGTGCGCAATTATGCAGGTACTTTCCCGAAACGGATGACACAAACAACTGGATTCGTTATGCCCTGCCTCCAGTCCACTTAACGATATCTGAACAAGAGAGCCTCATCAAAATTGCAACAAGCGGTTCTGTGAAAATTGAATTTAATGAGAAGCCACTGCCAGATTTCTGGATTGGCTGCACTCAGAGTATCCCGCCTTGGAAAATCGCGCTGTTAAGACACTGATGCCCTTTGTAACCACATACCTATGTGAGAGTGGATTCTCGGTCCTCACTAGCATGAAAACTAAATACAAGCACAGACTGTGTTTGGAAAATGATATAAGACTGAGACTCTTCAATTCAAACCAACATTGCAGAGTTATGTGCAACCTTCTCATTAACCTGTGCTGAGATATTCACAATTTTCAATGAACAAATAAGGTTTTATATGTAAGATGGTTAAATAAAGAGCAAAACTATTGATTATTATTATATTATTATTTGTGCCCTGGTCCTATAAGAGCTCCTTGTCACTTCCCATGAGCCAGGTTGTGACAAAAACTCACACTCATTCTTATGTTTAATAAATGCATCGTATAGTGTGTGTGTGTGTGTGTGTGTGTGTGTGTGTGTGTGTGTGGCAGGTTTACAATGATGGCAAAATACAACATTTGAGAGTGCGCTGACCCTGGTGCTAGAGGGGGTAGGCAGCTGGAGGTTGAATGTTTGAAGGGGTACGGGACTATAAAAAGTTTGGGAACCACTGCTCTAGCATATTAGTAAGAATGGTTCACCCCGTGTTCAAGAATGGCTTTTTTCCCTTTATTCAAATTACAACCTCTCACTTTCAGTTATTTGAAAATTAAATAATCTCCAAAATATTGGTATTTTTAAAACAAGATATAGAAACTTGGTTGCTATTTCAGTTTAAAGGATCGGACACTTTTTTAAATTTTCGCCTAAGATGACATACCCAAATCTAACTTCCTGTAGCTCAGGACCTGGAGCAAGGATATGCATATTACTGGTACCATTTGAAAGGAAACACTTTGAAGTTTGTGGAAAGAAACAGAGACAGCAGGGGTTCAAACTGCAGGGGTTCAAACTGTAGAACCCAGTTCCTACATTTGAATATAAAAATTGATTTTATCAAACAAAACTATGCTACATTTTATCTCTGGGACCCCCAGGATGACAAATCAGAGCAAGATTACTGAATGTAAGTACATTACTTACCTTCAGAGGTGAATGTATCAAACCAGTTAACGTGATAAACGTTTTTTGTTGTTGTGCACTCTCATCAAACAATAGCATGGTATTTTTCACTGTAATAGCTACTGTAAATTGGACAGTGCAGCTAGATTAACAAGAACTTAAGATTTCTGCCCATATAAGACATGTCTATGTCCTGGAAAGTTTGCTGTTACTTACACCGTCATTCTAGTCACATTAGCGGATGTTAGCGCATGTTAGCAACAACCATCCCAGTACAGGGACACCAATCCCGTAGAGGTTAACCAATGAACTGCAGCATTTCTGCAAAAATGGAAGAGGCAAGTGGAAGGGGGAAGGTAAGGAACTTGTTTGTCGGCCCTGCATTAAATAACAAAATAGGTTAAAGAAAATTGTGATAAATAAAAAAGTATATCAGTTTAATTTTAAGGACCAAAAAATTGACAGCTCTGCCAAACAAGTTACAAAAAAGTTGGGAGGAGATTGTTGATGTACTGATTCCACTGCACATGGTTTATGAACTGCGGTGTATTCAAAACGTTTTTCAATTTAAATTATGAAATAAAATGATGGTAACCAATACAATGTTATATTATATATGTGGGGCATACAACCATCCCAGCTCTGCAGATTTTGCTGCGAAGAGACAGAATCCTTTGATCACTTGTTTTGGTACTGCCTACTTTATATGTACAGTTGAAGTCGAAAGTTTACATACACCTTAGCCAAATACATTTAAACGCAGTTTTTCACAATTTCTGACATTTAATCCTAGTAAAAATTCCCTGTCTAGATCAGTTAGGATCACCACATTATTTTAAGAATGTGAAATAATCGTAGAGAGAATGATTTATTTCAGCTTTTATTTCTTTCATCACATTCCCAGTGGGTCAGAAGTTTACATACACTCAATTAGTATTTGGTAGCATTGCCTTTAAATTGTTTAACTTGGGTCAAACATTTTGGGTAGCCTTCCACAAGTTGGGTGAATTTTGGCCCCTTCCTCCTGACAGAGCTGGTGTAACTGAGTCAGGTTTGTTGGCCTCCTTGCTCGCACACGCTTTTTCAGTTCTGCCCACAAATTTTCAATAGGATTGAGGTCAGGTCTTTGTGATGGCCACTCCAATACCTTGACTTTGTTGTCCTTAAGCCATTTTGCCAGATCTTTGGAAGTATGCTTGGGGTCATTGTCCATTTGGAGACCCATTTGCGACCAAGCATTAACTTCCTGACTGATGTCTTGAGATGTTACTTCAATATATCCACATAATTTTCCTCCTCATGATGCCATCTAGTTTGTGAAGTGCACCAGTCCCTCCTGCAGCAAAGCACCCCCACAACATGATGTTGCCACCCCCGTGCTTCACGGTTGAGATGGTGTTCTTCGGCTTGCAAGCGTCCCCCTTTTTCCTCCAAACATAACGATGGTCCCATCTATCTCTGAACAGCATCCATGTTTGATTTCTATTACCCATATATTTTTCAACTGTGCTGTAATGTTTCACAAATATCCTGATCCTAATTATCTTTATCATTTCTACAGATTGTAAATTAAAGATAAAGTGTTTTGTTAAGACTATTCTTAAATTATTATTTGATTGGCTATTACATTGTAGAATAATAGTGAAGACATCAAACCTATGAAATAACACATATGGAATCATGTAGTAACCAAAAACGTGTTAAACAAATCAAAATATATTTGTTATTTTGGATTCTTCAAAGTTGTCACCCTTTGCCTTGATGACAGCTTTGCACACTCTTGGTATTCTCTCAACCAACTTCATGAGAAATGCTTTTCCAACAGTCTTAAAGGAGTTCCCACATATGCTGAGCACTTATTGGCTGCTTTTCCTTCACTCCATGGTCCAACTCGTCCCAAACCATCTCTATTGGGTTGAGGTCGGGTGATTGTGGAGGCCAGGTCATCTGATGCAGCACTCCATCACTCTCCTTGGTCAAATAAGTCTTAAACAGCCTGGAGGTGTGTTTTGGGTCATTGTCCTGTTGAAAAACAAATGATAGTTCCACTAAGCGCAAACCAGATGGGATGGTGTATCGCTGCAGAATGTTGTGGTAGCCATGCCGGTTAAGTGTGCCTTGAATTCTAAATAAATCACAGACAGTGTCACCAGCAAAGCACACCCACACCATCAGACCTCCTCCTCCATGCTTCACGGTGGGAACCATACGTCTCACAAAGACACGGCGGTTGGAAACAAAAATCAGGTCAGATTTCCACCTTTGTAATGTGTTTCTTGGCCAAAGCAAGTCTCTTCTTCGTATTGGTGTCCTTTAGTAGTGATTTCTTTGCAGCAATTCGACCATGAAGGCCTGATTCACCCAGTCTCCACAGTTGATGTTGAGCTGTCTGCTACTTGAACTCTGTGAAGCATTTATTTGGGCTGCTATCTGAGGTGCATTTATGAACTTATCTAATAAACGTATCCTCTGACGCAGATGTACCTCTGGGTCTTCCTTTCCTGTGGTGGTCCTCATGAGAGCCAGTTTCATCATAGCTCTTGATGTTTTTTTGCCACTGCACTTGAAAAACATTGAAATGTTCCGTATTGACTGACCTTCATGTCTTGAAGTAATGATGGACTGTTGTTTCTCTTTGCTTATTTGAGCTGTTCTTGCCATAATATGGACTTGGTCTTTTACCAAATAGGGCTATCTTCTGTTTACCACCCCTATCTTGTCACAACACAACTGATTGGCTCAAATACATAAAGAAGGAAATAAATTCCACAAATTAACTTTTAACAAGGCAGACCTGTTAATTGAAATCCATTCCAGGTGACTAACTCATGAAGCTGGTTGAGAGAATGCCAAGAGTGTGCAAAGCTGTCATCAAGGCAAAGGTTGGTTACTTTGAAGAATCTCAAATATAACATATATGTTGATTTGTTTAACACGTTGGTTACACATGATTCCATATGTGTTATTTCATAGTTTTGATGTCTACGATGTAGAAAATAGTAAAAATAAAGAAATATCCTTGAATAAGTAGGTATGTCCAAACTTTTGACTGTGACTGTATATATTTTTAGAAATAAGTAAAAAACCATAATGTGTAATGTGTAATGTGGTGAATGCGTGCGTGCGTGCGTGCGTATAGAGACCTGTGAGTGTGCATAGTCAGTGCAGATACTCCGTGGGTGAAGGTGGGCAGCCATTGATTAGCTGTTCAGCAGTCTTATTGCTTAGAGATAGAAGTTGTTTTGGAACCTGTTGGTCCGAGACTTGATGTTCCAGTACCGCCTGCCAGATGGTAGCGGAGAGAACTGTGTGTGTGTGTGTGTGTGTGTGTGTCTGTGTGTGTGTGTCTGTGTCTGTGTCTGTGTTTGTGTGTGTGTCCTACTGTACATCTGGGGTCCATTCTATCTCTTCACTTACTGTTGGCCTCTTTAGAATCTGAATGGGAATCCCAGTGAATCTGGTTGGACATGTTACAATACCAATGTGACGGGTTTTTTATTCAATTAAAATCATGTTTTAGCCTAGATCCTGAACAGGCAAGTCTCTCTTCCACGAATCATTATATTTCACATGAGATGGCTCTGACTTTAATCAGGGAACTTTACATGTAAGTAACACAGTCGAGATGTCTGACCAAGAAACTGTAATGGAATACTATGTAGAGACTACTCCTTCCCCAAGGCTGTCAGAGTTAAATAGTTTTCATCAAACCTTGATCTCACCTCAATATGCTATGTGCTTCTAATTCACACCGGTTCATATTCAAAACATCAACAAAATGAAACACAAATGAGTAGGATACACAAACAATGTATGTGTGTTTCAATCCCAGTACTGCATCAGCAGCAACTGAGTGAAGAATGGCCACCATGCACACACACACACACACACACACACACACACACACAAACAAACAGAGCTTCTCTGGTTGGATAAATGGTACGAGAGACGCAGGGTCTCTAACCCAACCTACAGTAGATGGCCTCGGCCACCCTGAACCACTCAGCAACACCATTACCACCATACCATTAGTGCCTCCCTCCACCTCAGCCTGATGAGTAATTACCATAATGAAACATTATAGGGCAGGATAGAAGAGAAAAGCTGAGTGGCCCACATGATCCCACGTCACCCCCCAGCCACCTAAAGTCACCCAATAAACCAATACAAGGATCCATCTTGAGATGGGAAACAGGGATTGGATTACACTGACACACACTCATGGATCTCCCTTCAGAGACCACAACATTCACTGATTGGATGGTGGTGGATATTGGAAAGATCCATGAGTTTTGATAAGACAGGAAAACATAATAATAATACAATATAGAGATTGAGATCTTCTGATCAATTCTAAAATCTCTGCTTATCTAAAACCCCTGATTGCAAAATTGCAGTAAAAATACCACTAGAATTTGTTCATCTTATATACCATACTGTACATTACATTTGCATTATCTAGTTTCAGGGCCATGAAATCTGTTCATTCATTGGTTGAAGTCAGTTTAAATCCTGATGACATCATTATCTAGGAGATTAGCAGTTTCCACCAACAGCCACCCCATGGTCCTGATTGCCTCAAATCTCAGGCTGTTTTGATAACTCCGTAATCGATGTCCTCAAGACAAACATTAAAAACCACTGGCAACAAACTCTGGGAATAATGTAGCAAAAAGGGTAATTTAACATTTCGAAGTCGTGCCAGACATTTTTTGAGTTAAACATAGTGTTTACAATATACAGTGCATTCGGAAAGCATTCAGACCCCTTTATCCACAATTTGTTAGGTTACAGCCTTATTCTAAAATAGATGAGAAAAATTATATTTAATCCATCTACACACAATACCCCATAATGACAAAGTGAAAACAGTTTTTTAGAATTTTTGCATATTTATGAAAATAAAAAACAGATACCGTCATGCATAAGTATTCAGACCCTTTGCTATGAGACTCGAAATTGAGCTCAAGTGCATCCTGTTTCTAAAAACTGTCACACCTTGATCTGTTTCACCTGTCTTTGTGCTTATCTCCACCCCCCCTCTAGGTGTCGCCCATCTTCCCCACTATCCCCAGTGTATTTATACCTGTGTATACCTGGTGAGCACACACCCTTCTGGGGCCCCAGTGTTGAGGATCAGCGAAGTGGAGTTGTTGCTTCCTACCTTCACCACCTGGGGGCGGCCCATCAGGAAGTCCAGGAACCAATTGCACAGGGCGGAGTTCAGACCCAGGGTCTTGAGTGATGATGAGCTTGGAGGGTACTATGGTGTTGAATGCTGAACTATAATCAATGAACAGCATTGTCCAGATAGGATAGGGCAGTGTGCAGTGTGTGGACCTATTGGGGTGGTAAGCAAATTGAAGTGGTTCTAGGGTGACAGGTCAGGTGGAGGTGATATGATCCTTGACTAGTCTCACAAAGCACTTCTGGGAAGCAAGACATCGGTGTCCGCGACATGGCTGGTTTTCCTTTTGTAGTCTGTGATTGTCTGTAGACCCTGCCACATACATCTCGTGTCTGAGCTGTTGAATTGCAACTCCGCTTTGTCTCTATACTGACGTTTTGCCTGTTTGATTGCCTTGCGGAGGGAATGACTTCTCTGTTTGTATTCTGCCATATTCCCAGTCACCTTGCCATGATTAAATGTGGTCGTTCGCGCTTTCAGTTTTGCATGAATGCTGCCATCTATCCACAGCTTATGGTTAGGGTAGGTTTTAATAGTCACAGTGGGTACATCTCCTATACATTTCCTGATAAACTCAGTCACCGTCTTATTCTCGGAAGCTACCCAGGAACATATCCCAGTCCGTGTGATCAAAACAATCTTGAAGAATGTTTTAACAGCGCAAGTACTACAGTCGATATGCTGATAGAATTTAGGCAGCCTTTTCCTCAAATTTGCTTTGTTAAAATCCCCAGCTACAATAAATGCGGCCTCAGGATATATAGTTTCCAGTTTGCATAAAGTCCAGTGAAGTTCCTTGAGGGCCGTCGTGGTATCGGCTTGAGGGGAGATATACACGGCTGTGACTATAACCGGGAAGAACTATTCACAATAAGTGACGTTATTGGGAAGTGGAAATGTCTAGGAGCAACAACGGCACAGCCACAAAGTGGTAGGCCACACAAGCTCACAGAATGGGACAGCCAAGTGCGGAAGCGTGTAACACATAAAAATCGTCTGTCCTCGGTTGCAACACTCACTACCAAGTGCCAAACGGCCTCTGGATGCAACTTCATTACAAGAACTGTTCGTCAGGAGCAGTTGCACACAAGCCTAAGATCACCATGTGCAATGCCAAGCATTGTCTGGAGTGATGAAACACACTTCACCATCTGGCAGTCCGATGGATGAATCTGGGTGTGGCGGATGCCAGGAGAACGCTACCTGTCCCAATGCATAGTGCCAACTGTAAAGCTTGGTGGAGGAATAATGGCCTGTTTTTCATGGTTCGGGCTAGGCCTCAGTTCCAGTGAAGAGAAATCATAACACTATAGCATACAATGACATTCTATACAATCTGTGCTTCCAACTTTGTAGCAACAGTTTGGGGAAGGCCCTTTCCTATTTCAGCATGACAATGCCCTGTGCACAAAGCGAGGTACATACTGAAATTGTTTGTCGAGATTGCCGTGGAAGAACTTGACTGGCCAAAACAGAGCCCTGACCTCAACCTCATCGAACACCTTTGGGATGAATTGGAACGCCAACTGCGAGCCAGGCTTAATCACCAAATATCAGCACCCGACCTCACTAATGCTCTTGTGGCTGAATGGAAGCAAGTCCCTGCAGCAATGTTCCAACATCTAGTGGAAAGCCTTCCCAGAAGAGTGGAGACTGTTTTAGCAGCAAAGGGGGGACTAACTCAATGTTAATGCCCATGATTTTGGAATGAGATGCTCGACGAGCAGGTGTCCACATTTTTGGTCATGTAGTGTATTTTCCTTCTCCTGGAAAACTTGTCACGTTTAATTGAACAGGGACCATAATATATGCGTTTTAAACTCAATAATCTAAATCCTGATTGAAAAGCTATGCTTTAGTTTCTGCATTTCTGCAACACATCTCCAACCATATGTGTGAAGCAACTTGATCATAGCCTGATAAAGACTTCTTGATTCCAGGCTAACTTGACTATTCTTCTGCAGTAAAAAGGGAAAGCAGAGGACATGGGGTAAATCTCTTTGATTTCAATCACTTTTTGACAGCATCCCTTTTGATTTAAACAAAACTTTCCATAGATTTTTGCCTATAGACCTTTGGACATGAATGCACAATTATAGATTTTCTTTACAATAACGGTACATACACATGCATGACACAAACTTAGACTGGATTACAGAGTATAGGCCTACTGAGATTAGTAGAGCATAGGAGCGGCAGGGTTTGTGACAGAAATATAATGACCACACTACTCTTTAATGAAAAGTCCATATATGCTATAGTTAGCTAACGCTCTTTTGTACATCGTGCTGTAACGTACAACTGATCTTATTTTTGCACCCAAAAACTGCAGTACTTCCAGGTAAACTGCAATATGAATACCATTATAAAGCACAATTTCTCCCCTTTCCAGCAAAATCAATGACGAGACCTTCATGATGCCCGTCTCTGCATGATTGAAGAAGGCAATGAGCTCCGTCGGGTCTTTATAAAAATGACGGGTGGGGAAGCGAAACCTACTGCGTGATAGGGAAAGGTGGGAGATGATGTAATGTAAATAAAACACTATAAAGAGTCTATATAATGTGTCATTACATACCTATTTGAAGGTTTGTGTCAAATTTGAATTGGGTTTTTAGGGCGGCGCTAAAGGGATCTTCAGAAGTAAACAGCGGCTGTCGCGGTTTGAGAGTCATGATGGCTCGCGGTGATGGCGCAAAAAAATGAATGCATTCAGTTGTACAATTGGCTAGGTAACCACCCCTTACC
Organism: Salmo trutta; assembly: GCF_901001165.1. Taxonomy (NCBI): domain Eukaryota; kingdom Metazoa; phylum Chordata; class Actinopteri; order Salmoniformes; family Salmonidae; genus Salmo; species Salmo trutta. Next base: position 8,987,225 of record NC_042991.1, read on the forward strand.
CTGTCCCTGTCTTGTTTTTAAACTGCGAGAGAAGCGCTACACCTTGTGCAATGAGGCTGTACGACACAGAATGAGGTGCATTATGCGTGCTGTACGTTACGTCATGACACGTCACAATTTAACATACAGCGTCAGAGGGGTCCGTTTTTTCCAACTTTTCTCCAATACTATCGGGCCATAACCATGTCAATCAACGCTTGAATAGAACAATAGATTTTGATGCCAACACAGTCGCTACAGTCCCATTCGTTTTCATTGCAGCCTCATTTGAATGGCGCGGTTGCGCAGATTTGTACTGAATGTAGTTAGTCAACAGTAGGTAGGTATTGGTCCATATTTGAAAACCTTCCCTTTAGCTCAACAAACAAGTTCTCCCATGATTAGAGAAATGACACAGTAGATAGTATTCTGGCATTGTTTCAACCCCAAGGCTGCTATGAAGGGCAGGAGAGGTTCACAATCATCCATGCACACTCAATCTCCATGAAACATTGATGAGAGCCATATCACTCATACCACAACAGCTGTAGTTGTACTGTAGTCTATGTGATCAACAGGCATCTCCCTCTCTCCCTCTCTCTACAGTAGGTCTGCTCATGTCAGCACCTGATGCAGCCTCTAAATCTGTGTTGCTACTGAGAATAAAGGTACTTGCTCATGGGGGAAGGATTAGGAGCAGAGAGGCACAGAGAAAATCCTCTTCTCCTCCCAGGGAGGAAGGGGGAGACAGAGAGAGAGAGAAAGAGATGCAGCTAGAGAGAGTGAGACAGCAAGAGAGATGCAGCTAGAGAGAGAGAGACAGCGAGAGAGATGCAGCTAGAGGGAGAGAGAGACAGCGAGAGAGAGAGAGAGAGAGAGACAGCGAGAGAGATGCAGCTAGAGAGAGAGAGAGAGACAGCGAGAGAGATGCAGCTAGAGAGAGAGAGACAGCGAGAGAGATGCAGCTAGAGAGAGAGAGAGAGACAGCGAGAGAGATGCAGCTAGAGAGAGAGTGAAATAGAGAGAGAGTAAGAGAGAGGCAGAGAAAACAAGAGAGAGCGCTGCTACACTGCTGCTACAGAGTAGAGTACAGGCCCTGCTTGGCTCCTCCAGAGATGGTTACATAACTTGGCAAAAACTAGTCCTTCCCTCCTCCACACAGACAGACAGACAGACAGACAGACAGACAGACAGACAGACAGACAGACAGACAGACAGACAGACAGACAGACAGACAGACAGACAGACAGACAGACAGACAGACAGACAGACAGACAGACAGACAGACAGAAAGGTGGGCAAACGACCCTGTAGCACATGAATCACACAGTTAAAAATAACACCCCAAACATTTTCATCAACAGTGGGGGCAACTGAGTCCTTTCTGAAATCAATGCTTATTACTCGCTTCGACTATTTTCTAACCCCGACTGCAGAACCAACATTTAACCCTGATCATATGTTGTGAGGAGATCGACACCTTTGTACGTTTACTGATGCTGGTACTGTATGAATGTCAAGAACAGTTAGAGAAATTGTGTGAGTGTCGTATAAGGTTTTTTAGTGATTCAAACAACAAAATGCACTTCTACACAAGAGCCTTGTGAATTAACACTGTTGCTGCTTTTCTTGAAGGGAAACAACATGCTTAAAGGAGACTGAACAAAACATCCCTCTTTCTTCATTCAAAGAAATATATATTTTTTTACTGGAAGGCATCCCCCAACCACAAACACATTAATCACAAATAAATCAGGAGACAGTTATTTTATAGCAGTCAGTTTGTGTTCACATCAGCGCCGAGATGTGCAGTAACTGTTATGCAAGCAGAGGGAGGAGATAGATATAGACCCTGATCCCATAACTTTTGAAAATAGACAAGCTTTGTGGCAGATTCTGCATTCACCTTTGATTTCCTCTCCCACTCACTCCTACTGGTGCTGCTTGCATTCAACAGACACTGGTTCATGTCATTGTGATGCTATATTCTCTCTCCACCAACTCCAGTCTATCTAGCAGCCCCCATCGGAAAGCAGACCTAATAGGGAGATAGGCTTTAGCCTATCACCGCCCACTGTGAACATTCTCCAAAACCTCTCACAATGTTTCTAGCCTAAATGATATAATGATAGTTGTTAAGGAAGAGGCTATAATATGCCCTCACTCATTCCTCTGGAGTGGTTGTGTGTGTGTGTGTGTGTGTGTGTGTGTGTGTGTGTGTGTGTGTGTGTGTGTGTGTGTGTGTGTGTGTGTGTGTGTGTGTGTGTGTGTGTGTGTGTGTGTGTGTGTGTGTGTGTGTGTTCCATTCCACATGACGCAAGGTAAAATTATCTGGTGATCTTCTTCCATCTGTCTCTGTGAAGCACTTCAAATGGTAACCAGATATGACACAGCAAGCCAGCCCCCTGAAGAGTAATATTCTAATGGCTTTTTCAAATCCGCCCCAGTACAGTCCCAATTCCAACCGAGCCATTATCCTACTTCTCTATGGCTTTCAATATCATACAGTGCCTGGAAAAATACTACTTTTCATCATGTTAAGCATGCATCCATCATTTTTAAAGAGGAACTGCACCAGCTGATTTGGCCTCGTTTTTTGGTTTGCTCCTCAAGAGATAAAGGCGGCCTTGACAGAAGCCAAACGTGAGTTGGCTTGGGGGTGTGGTTTGATGTGGGTGTCTCTTTGGTGTGTCTTTGCCACCACCAAGACACACCCATCTGTCAGAACCTTGCCCACAGCTCTTTTCCCCCACTCAATCATAACAAACAAACCTCCTGCAGGTTGAGTTCAGTAAGTACAGGCAGATGTATAGTAAGATGTTGGAGGACACAACACAACAAACAAAATATGAAACAAAACAGCAATCAAAGGACAGCAACCTTTAGTCAATAGTCTACAGAGTAATATGAAAATACTGCAATTGCTGAATTTAATTTGTGTTCTGATAAATTTCAAATGTAGTAACAGGTCAGTGTAGAATAAATAATCCTTTACGTACAGTAGATTAAGAAAGTATTCAGACCCCTTGACTTTTTCCACATTTTGTTACGTTACAGCCTTAATTCCCCCCAAAAAATATATCATCAATATACACACAATACCCCATAATGACAAAGCAAAAACAGGTTTTTAGAAAGTTTTGAAAATGTATAAAAAGTCTAAAACAGATATTCAGACCCTTTGCAATGAGACTCGAAAATTGAGCTTAGGTGCATCCTGTTTCCATTGTTTCTGCGACCTGATTGGAGTCCACCTGTGGTAAATTCAATTGAATGGACATGATTTGGAAAGGCACACACTTTTCTATTTAAGTTCCCACAGTTAACAGTGCATGTCAAAGAAAAAACCAAGCCATGATTTCAAAGGAATTGTCCATAGAGCACCGAGACAAGATTGTGTCGATGCACAGATGTTGGGAAGGGTACAATTATTTTTTTGGCGGCATTGAAGGTCCCCAAGAACACAGTGCCCTCCATCATTCTTAAATGGAAGAAGTTTGGAACCAGCAACTCTTCCTAGAGATAGCCGCCCAGCCAAACTGAGCAATCAGGGGAGAAGGGCCTTGGTCAGAGAGGTGACCAAGAATCTGATTGTCACTATGAAGGAGGTCCTGACTTCCTCTGTGGCGATGGTAGAATCTTCCAGAAGGAGAACCCTCTTTGCAGCACTCCAACAATCAGGCCTTTATGGTAGAGTGGCCAAATGGAAGCCACTCCTCAGTAAAAGGCACATCACAGCCTGCTTGGATTTTGCCAAAAGACACCTAAAGACTCTCAGACCATGAGAAACAAGATTCTCTGGGCTGATGAAACCAAGATTGAACACTTTGGCCTGAATCCCAAGTGTCACATCTGGAGGAAACCTGGCACCATCCCTACGGTGAAGCATGTTGGTGGCAGCATCATGCTGTGGGGATGTTTTTCAGAGGCAGGGACTGGGCGACTAGTCAGGATCGAGGGAAGGATGAAAGGAGCAAAGTACAGAGAGATTCTTGGTGAAAACCTGCTCCAGAGCGCTCAGGACCTCAGACAGGGGCGACGGTTTAGCTTCCAACGGGACAATGACCCTAAGCACCCAGCCAAGACAGCACAGGAGTGACTTCAGGACAAGTCTCTGAATGTCCTTGAGTGGCCCAGCTAGAGCCTGGACTTGAACCCGATCTAACATCTCTGGAGAGGCCTGAAAATAGCTGTGCGGCAACGCTCCCCATCCAACCTGACAGAGCTTGAGAGGATTTGCAGAGAAGAATGGGAAAAACTCCCCAAATACAGGTGTGCAAGCTTGTAGCGTCATACCCAAGAAGATTCAAGGCTGTAATCACTGCCAAAGGAGCTTCAACAAAATATTGAGTAAAGTGTCCGAATACTTAAGTAAATGGAATGTTTGAGTTTTTTATTTTTAATACATTTGCAAAGATTTGTCATTATGGGGTATTGTGTGTAGATTGATGAGGGATTAAAAACAATTTAATCAATTTTAGAATAAGGCTGTAACATAACAAAATGTGGAAAAAGTCAAGGGGTCTGAATACTTTCCAAATGCACAGTAATACCAAAGAAGCAGTGTTCTGCTACTTTAACAATGTGCATTTTTCATCTTTCATTGTCATTCCCAGCCGATCCAGATACAGTGCCTATCGGCATTTTGTCGGTGGTAATGGGGCTACCTTGGCAAACATGTCAGAGTGATCATACCTTTCTGTGTGGTGTCCCGTATGCAACAAGAGTTCCCTGATCCTGGTACAGAATATACAGTGTTTTCCCCTCCTCATATTGACTAATACCATACAGTTAAGTAATAAAAAAGACAATACAATTAAAAGTTGTGTCTAGTCAAATTTTAATGCCGAGTGCCAGGTCTCTCTCCATTCAGTATCAAGCCCGTCTTTCAGTCTGGACATCATCACATCATCTTGCAAGTCTCCATGTTCTGGCTCCATACATGTTTCTGTGAACACATACACACAGTCACTGTTCTATCACCAATGGCAGTTAGGATAGGTCATATCGGACACACAAACAATTACTATGTTCAAGTTTGAACAGGTCTGATAAAACCTAACCAATTATGGTCTCCCCGTTACATGACTGAGGCTGCCATCTGGCAAAGGCATCTCCAGTCCATCTAAAGAAATAGGCAGAGTTGAGGCAGAGTTCATCAGTGATACATGGAATGAAAAGGGTGTTGCTATTACTGGACATTTGTATTATTAATAACTGTATTACTGTATTATTAATAATCAACTCATTGTGGATGTGTTGAGTGGATGTGTTGAGTGCCAGTTCTCTATCATCTCATGCCTCACTGTTCTATTACCAATGGCAGTTAGGGATTGGCGATATCTGACACACTAACATATACTATGTTGAACAGGTCAGACTAAACCTACCTAATTCTGTTCTCCCCATCAACAACGGTTGGTGAGCAGGCAAGAGGTAAAGCAGGAGGTACGGTCTTTTCCAGAGCCCCATTGATGGGCATAGCACCGTAGATCTGCTCCTAGCCCCTCATTTTATTTTTTAATTTTTTTTTAAATTTCACCTTTATTTAACCAGGTAGGCAAGTTGAGAACAAGTTCTCATTTACAATTGCGACCTGGCCAAGATAAAGCAAAGCAGTTCGACAACATATAACAACACAGAGTTACACATGGAGTAAAACAAACATACAGTCAATAATACAGTAGAAAAATACGTCTATATACAATGTGAGCAAATGAGGTGAGATAAGGGAGGTAAAGGCAAAAAAGGCCATGGTGGCAAAGTAAATATAATATAGCAAGTAAAACACTGGAATGGTATATTTGTAGTAGAAGAAAGTGCAAAGTAGAAATAGAAATAATGGGGTGCAAAGGAGCAAAATAAATTAAATAAATAAATACAGTAGGGGAAGGGGTAGTTGTTTGGGCTAAATTATAGATGGGCTATGTACAGGCGCAGTAATCTGTGAGCTGCTCTGACAGCTGGTGCTTAAAGCTAGTGAGGGAGATAAGTGTTTCCAGTTTCAGAGATTTTTGTAGTTCGTTCCAGTCATTGGCAGCAGAGAACTGGAAGGAGAGACGGCCAAAGGAAAGATACTGGTCGGTAACACACAAACACACACACAGAGCACTGAGTACATTATCAAAGGTGGTTAGGATTATCCTGGTGGAACTAACTTGATTGCTGCATTCACCTTTCTATTTCACTTCAGATATTATAAAATGTGAAGTAAAATACAATGGTTAACACAGCGATCAGGCTGGTTCCACGAGGCTAGGTTATGCCCTATCTAAGAAGTGGAAAATAAGCAACAAATAATGTCAGTTTACATCAATTCTTTTTCAGAATTGGGTTATCAAATGTTTCAAAGTAATGAAGTGGGTTACCTTCTGTATTTGTACAAATGATGAGCTGTGACTGATCAAAATTAGTTTTCTCATGGCTCGCTCGTCCTTCTGCAGCAATATGTTTGGAACATCAAAACGCAATAAAATCACAGTATCAAATCGCAATACAAATAGAATTTCAATACATATCGTATCGGCACCTAATATTATGAAAATATCGTATCGTGAGGTCCCTGGCTATTCCCAGCCCTATAAATTACACAAACTTAGAGTAGCATGGAAATACAAAGACATTGCTAGAGTAGGCAAATAATTAGTAGGAAACAACTTTCACATATTATGATGTCATCAGATTTACTTTAGAGAGATTGCATTGTTTCCATTATTGTTATTAGCAAAGTTTGTCAAAAATAGCTAGCAATGCTAATGTTGGCTAGCTAAAATACGGTGGTCCCCTCAATCTGAGTTAGCTGGCTAAAGTTATACTGCATCTAAAGTCAATCTGGCAACATCAGAATCATGACAAAAGGTTTTCCTACTAGTTATTTGCCTTCGTTTGAAATGGTATTGTGTTTCCAAGCCAAATCTGAGTTGTATTAAGGTAGGCTAAAGTTAGCCAGCTAGCTAGCTAGGTTCCAAACTCTGTTTTAGACAAGACTGACTTTATGACAAAAATTATCCTTTGCAATCAGTTTTTACACTATAAACAAATGTTTCTGACTCATATCAATGCCACATAGGCTGTTTTCAGGGAATTCATTGGTTTTTAGGGGTAGTGGCTCTGTAAAATACAAAAGGCCAGTTATTAGGGCTGTGACGATACTAGTATCACAATATTTTTCCACAAAATAACTGCTGTATGTAAAATATTGTATGATATAGCTTGGAAAATAAACAAATGTGACTGGATGACAGCATAATGATGTTCATTTCCAACATAAGGGCTGTTTTCCTAAAGAAGTTAAATCTGCTTGTTTTTTCTCCTTGCCACAATACTAACGAGTATCGTGATACTGGTATCGTCCCAGCCCTACCAGTTATATCAGTGGATTTGAGGTCACATTCTGATAGAGAAAGGGAGAGAGAGAAGAAAAGCATAGGTGTCTCTAGTTTGGAGAGCTCGCCAACATCTACATGGAAACTGCTCATAAGATGATCGAGGCTTGAATATTGGAGTGGCTTGTACCAAGACATACTTATTTGTGTTCAATCAGTGAAATAAGTTTCACTTTCTTTCATGTCATCACATTTCAATGGGGGACCATTTTTCTATTCAAAATATTCTTGTGGCAACCACTTATTGGTATTGAACCATGATAAGAGGTCAGATTACCATAACTATTTCCTCCCAAGGACCAAGGGTGAATTTCCATTTCCTCGCTTCCTCACATCCTCTATACTTAATCCTCTCTACGCCTCTTTTTCAAAACATCAGAGGGAAGTGAGGAGAGGATTTTGAGGAGACAACTCATTTCCTTCTGGCATTTTGAAAAGGAGGCAGGGAGAGGATGGAACAAGGAAAAACTTTGAGATTCACCCAAAGAGTGCCCACTCTTATGGCTGTGCCATTACTGTCTTTTCTCTATTCAACTGGAGCATACATATAAAATTGTTCTCTGGGAATTTAAATTGGGTTCAAGGGGAGATATGAGAATACTATGATTGAGGTTCAGAATGTCAGTTGTCACTTGGCTCATCGGGACACAAAACCTACAGAAAAGATAGCAGGCTCAAGAAGAAGATCACGAACTAGGAATGAAAAATTCAACAAGCAATTCTGACAGCAAATCACCTTGACACAGGTGAAAGACAGGGGAATTGTGGGGAAAGCACTGCCACCATATGTCCTATTCTATATTCTTAACTCTCAATGCCTCGGTGAAACAAACGAAAAAACACTTTTGTCTTATACAACCTCGGATTAAGCACCCCAATATCCCGTATAACACCCAAACACTTTTGCAACGCTCTCAAGCTATAATCATTTCACAGTGACTACAGATCGAAAGTACCTATTAGCTAAATCTTGTGAGACGCATAATTTCTCAGTGCTCTGAGACTTAATTTGTGTTGTGCATTGTCCCTACCAAATAAATGTCATAAATAAAATGTTTTAAAATGGTATAACACCTTAGTGAGGAATACCTGTATAGTGTGTAACCTGACAGCTCTAAGATAATGATGCTGAAGAAAACCATCCCATTAAAGGTTAAACAATGATCATTCGTTATTGTGAAGAATAAGCTAATGACGATGGGAGAAAGCCTTACGGAGACCCTTATTGTGAAGTAATATAATCACAGGTTACACTTATTAATCCCACATTACGCCATGTCTTTCAAACCCATAGATGGACTAAGAACAGGGCCATGCACCTGCATTTTGTTTCTATGGAAACTCCTGATCTCCTAGCAACCATGCATTGAGTTTTTGAAAGCATGATTAATATCGCAAAATAATTTTTATGTCTGTTTAAATTATTATAATTTTTTTAAATAGCCAAGGTAGAAAAAAGTATGAAATTTGCCTTCGAGTTGTACTTTGTTTGCGGTAAAGCAAAATATTAGAACATATGGCTGTAAGAGTGTAACACTGCTCTGTGACTGCATGATGGCCATCTGGTCACCTGGTTGTATGCTACCAGGCCGACTTTGGTCATCAGTTGAACAGTGTTTCCTTTGACACATTGGTGCGGCTGGCTTCCGGGTTAAGAGAGTGGGTGTTAAGAAGCACGCTTTGGCGGGTCATGTTTCGGAAGACGCATGACTTGACCTTCACCTCTCCTAAGCCCGTTGGGGAGTTGCAGCGATGATACAAGATCGTAATCACGAAATTGGGGAGAAAAAGGGGTAAAAATTACAAAATAAAAAACAAATAAATATATCAAATTTTGACTACGACCTACACATCTCTAAAGAGACCAATTCATTGTATTTTACATTCAAACCTGATCATATATTGGTATCTGTCCTATTTCCTGTATGGAATCAAAAGCAGACAGTTAAATTATGTCAAGTTGAAGCCAAATTGTGCAGAGCTCCAGATGTATTTACACAACCACTCTCGTGTGTAAAAGTTAATAGCACATTTTTCATGGAGAACGTTCATTCTTCAATCTGTCTGCAGATAAGCAATCTACCTTCAGTCAGTGCTGAGAACCTAGGGGGTATTATTTCCAATGGCGGGAGACTTGCAACTCCTCTGGATACGCCACTACGGCAGTACAGGCAATTTTACACTTTTGATTCATATCTGTTTTCCTTTTATGCCTTGTCTTCAATGTGTTCAGCTGCCTTGAGAGAGGAATTGATATGATTTTATTTTGTTTGTCTCCAATATGTCCAGGGGTGACATGAGAAGTACCTGATGTTTTAATGGCCTATTTGTTTCATTCAGTTTAGCAGGAGGCTCACAGAGGCAATCATGAATTCTGGGTGCTTTGAGGACTGGTGATAGTTCTTTATTTTTCTAACTAGGCAAGTCAGTTAAGGACAAATTCTTATTTTCTTCCAAATGGACAATGACCCCAAGCATACTTCCAAAGTTGTGGCAAAATGGCTTAAGGACAACAAAGTCAAGGTATTGGAGTGGCCATCACAAAGCCCTGACCTCAATCCTATAGAAAAATTGTGGGCAGAACTGGAAAAGCATGTGTGCGAGCCAGGAGGCCTACAAAGCACCAGCTCTGTCAGGAGGAATGGGCCAACATTCACACAACTTATTGTGGGAAGCTTGTGGAAGGCTACCCGAAACCTTTGACCCACGTTAAATAATTTAAAGGCAATGCTGCCAAATACTAGTTGAATGTATGTAAACTTCTAACCCACTGGGAATGTGATGAAAGAGATAAAAAGCTGAACTAAATCATTCTCTCTACTATTATTCTGACATTTCACATTCTTACAATAAAGTAGTGATCCTAACTGACCTAAGACAGGGAATTTTTACTAGGATTAAATGTCAGGAATTGTGAAAAACTGATTTTAAATGTATTTGGCTAAGGTGTATGTAAACTTCCGACTTCAACTATACATACATACATACATACATACATACATACATACATACATACATACATACATACATACATACATACATACATACATACATACATACATACATACAGTACCAGTCAAAAGTTTGTGTAAGGGCTATTTGACCAAGGAGAGTGATGGAGTCCTGCATCAGATGACCTGACCTCCACAATCACCCGACCTCAATCCAATTGAGAGGGTTTGGGATAAGTTGGACCGCAGAGTGAAGGAAAAGCAACCAACAAGTGCTCAGCATATTTGGGAACTCCTTCAAGCTGGTTGAGAGAATGAGTGTGCAAAGCTGTCATCAAGGCGGTTACTTTGAAGAATCTCAAATATAAAATATATTTTGATTTGTTTAATGCTTTTTTGTTTACTACATGATTCCATATGTTATTTAATAGTTTTGATGTCTTCACTATTATTCTACAATGTAGAAAATAGTAAAAAATAAAGAAAAACCCTTGAATGAGTAGGTGTGTCCAAACTTTTGACTGGTACTATAATATATGTATATATGCTACTGTAGGCTACTAAATAAACTTTCCTGTGGAACTGACTCACCCAATGATGAAGATGAAACTACTCACCGGTGATGGCCGATAGCCTATCTCAAGGTAAGCTACTTAGAAAGCAAATGTTGCTAAAAATTGAGGACTAATATCTCTGTAGAAGCGAAAATTAATTCTCAACTCCCAATTTGAGCGAACAGCATAAGCTGAACGTTTTTTCCAGCAAATGTATTTAGAAATTTGCAAAAGGCAAACTGACAGCCGCTACCAACCATAGCAATATAATCCATAGATGGCAGTTCCCAATATAATCCATAGATGGCAGTCGGAACTGCCGTCCGTTGCTAGTGTACCCATGAGTTTAATTGACAAATTGCCAGGGTCAGTGGTTCCAAAACCTTTTGGATTATATGTGTGTGACCACAAAGCAGCAAGCTTTTCTATATTTGGCACTCGTACTGCCCAAATTGCGGCCTTCCCGACTGTATGTGCTTGTGATAAATCCACAGCTATTTTTTAGAAGCTATTGATCGCCTGTGGCTAAATGATGCTCTCTGGTGTAGTATTTTGGCAAAATACTTTTTTTTATATCATTTTGGAAAAATTATTTACATTCATCAGAGGATGCTGCAGCACCTCCAGCACCTCTACTTCCCACGGCCATGCTCTCCAGGAAAGATTTCACACAAGTGTGAGCAAGTCACAGTATGAGATGAAATGTTGTATATATATAATCTCATACTCACTAAATATAGCCTAGCATACAAAATGTTCTCAATGCACTTGTTAGACTAAATCTTACTAGCTCTATCAGTCTGAATTTCAACTTTCAATAAAGCTTCTTGGGTCATACATTTTGCATGTACAAATACTGTTAACAGACTTCTCTCAATCATCTCTTCAACTTGCAGTCATTTGCTCTTCAATACAACATATTTCTAGGGTACCCCCCCCCCCCCATAGAAAAATACATTCTCTATGGTATCACCCCTGTCAAATAAAACTAGTGCTTTGTGTAGTGTCAGTCACGCTACTGTAGACTGAGACCACTTGGACTGTTCATCAGGAACCCAGTGGAGGAGAATGACCATCCACAGCCACAGTCACAAAAGGATTGTGATTCATTAGAGATTGTACTGAGTTACCTTCAGAGAACACACACACTCACACGCCTACAAAACACACGCACACACAAACATGCACAAAAGCAGGCACTTACACGCGCACACACACAAGCACACACGCACGCACACACATGACAGCCCGTTCCCCTGGAGGAAAAGAAAACGATTTGAAAGCCATAAAGACAATCGAAGCTCTCTCCGCTCTATGTACAGCAGCAATATACTGCTTGCAATCATATACAGTGCCTTCAAAAGTATTCACACCCTTTGACTTTTTCCACATTTCGTTGCGTTACAAAGTGGGATTAAAATGGATTTAATTGTCATTTCATTCAACGGTCTACACAGAACACTCTAATGTCAAGTGGAACAAAAATGCTAAAATTTGTAAAAAATAAATAAAACATGAAAAACGAAACACTAACACATATATCGTGAGTAGATAACTATTCAACTCCCTGAGTCAATACTGTACATGTTAGATCAGCGATTACAGCTGTGAATCTTTCTGGGTAAGGCTCTAAGCGCTTTCCACACCTGGATGTGCAACATTGTCCATTATTATTTACAAAATTCTTCAAGCTCTGTCAAATTTTGCTAGACAACCATTTTCAGGTCTTGCCATATATTTTCAAGCTGAGTGTAACGAGTGCGCTGAGAGTCAGGAAGCAAGTTCAGGGAGTGAGTGTTTTAATAAAATAAATGGAACATAATACAAAACAAGAAACATTAACAGCACACAGACCAGAAACAGAAACAATAACACCTGGGGAAGGAACCAAAGGGAGTGACATATATAGGACAGGTAATCAGGGAGGTGATGGAGTCCAGGTGAGTCTGATGATGCGCAGGTGCGTGTAATGATGGTGACAGGTGTGCGCCATAACGAGCAGCCTGGTGACCTAGAGGCCAGAGATGGAGCACACGTGACACTGACTTAAGTCAAAACAGTACCTCTGCCACTCAGGAACATTCACTGTCTTCTTGGTAAGAAACTCCAATGTAGATATGGCCTTTTAGGTTATTGTCCTGCTGAAAGGTGAATTCATCTCCCAGTGTCTGGTGGAAAGCAGACTGAACCAGGTTTTCCTCTGGGATTTTGCCTGTTCTTAGCTCTATTCCGTTTCCTTTTTATCCTGAAAAACTCCCCACTCCTTAACAATTACAAGCATACCCATAACATGATGCAGCCACCACTATGCTTGAAAATATGGAGAGTGGTACTCAGTAATGGGGCAAATCAAATACAACATAACACTTTGTATTCAGGACAAATCGTGAATTTCTTTGGCAATTATATTGCAGTATTAATAAAATGCCTTGTTGCAAACAGGATGCATGTTTTGGAATATTTTTATTCTGTACAGGCTTCCTTCTTTTCACTCTGTCAGTTAGGTTAATATTATGGTATAACTACAATGTTGTTGATCCATCCATTTCTCCTTTCACAGCTATTAAACTATTGTCAAGTCCCTATTGACCTCATGGTGAAATCCCTGAGCGGTTTCCTTCCTCTCCGGCAACTGAGTTAAGAAGGATGCCTGTATCTTTGTAATGACTGGGTGTATTGATACACCATCCAAAGTGTAATTAATAGCTTCACCATGTTCAAAGGGATATTCAATGTCTGCTTTCTTTATTTTTACCTATCTACCAATAGGTGCCCTTTTTTGAAAACCTCCCTGGTCTTCGTGGTTGAATCTGTGTTTGAAATGTGTTGCTCGAATGAGGGACCTTACAATTATCTGTATGTGTGGGGTACAGAGGTAGTCATAATAATAATGTTAAACATTATTATTGCACGCAGAGTGAGTCCATGCAAGGTATTATGTGACTTCTTAAGCCATTTTTACTCCTGAAATGATTTAGGCTTGCCATAACAAAGGGGTTGAATACTTTTTGACATTTTACATTTAGATTTTCTATTAATTTTACATTATTTGACATTATGGGGTATTGTGTGTAGGCAAGTGACAAGAAAATATCAACTGAATCCATTTTAAATGCAGGCTGTAACGCAACAAAACGTGGAAAAAGTCAATGGGTGTGAATACTGTACATCAAATGTAGGCATAATAAACATCCAGCTGAAAGTGGGCAATCTATTCCTGTGTAAAAGTTGGTAATGTGATTCCAAAAAATGCACACCAAATTATTTATCATCATCACGATGACTCCAAAATATGTTTATTTATGTCCCCTCATTTAATACTGAACAGCTGCTGTGTAGGGCATTTAATGCGCACACACAGGAAGAGGTTAACCCCTCTGGCCATCCTCCCTTTCCGCCACGTGCATACCCTGTCCATGGAAGACACTATTTATTGATCCCCAGTGCCATCTTAGAGTGAGGCCGTGGATAAGTATGCATTGGCTTTATCTGACAGAGCATAAAGTCAGTGGTGCATTGATCGCATTACATGAGAGAAATAGGATGAGAGCCAGCTAGTTCACTGACTTCAAGCAGCAGGATCATTGGTGTAGGAAAAGCATATAGCAGCTTTTTGGTTGATGCTAACTAAACTGCCTCTGGCAATTGACAGAGAGTAGCCCACTACTGGAATAGAATAGCCCTTGAACACCTCTCTCCATCTCCTGTTGTTACAGCATGATGAACTTCAATCTCTAACACTATCCATTCCACTTTAAGGACCGAGCCAATAAGATATCCGGTACAGTAGTAGGCTAGTTCTTTAGTAACACTTACTGCATTACAGCGAAGTACATGCCAGGTTATGTCCTGTATTTCATAGAATAGAGTACATTCCATTTTTGTTATGTAGAACTCTCAAAAAGACAATAGAATCATTATTATTATTATGATTATTAATCCTAATCATCATTTTTGTTTATCTTTACCTCTATAATACCTCTGTTACCTCATATAGTCCACTCTCTCAGATATATCCTGTTTGTATTGTCATGGGCTAAATCTTACTCAGACTCTCATATTGCATGCAAGAAATAAGGTGAAGCTTAATAAGCTTCAACATAATCCCCATGTGATAGAGCTGGGATAAAGCTGAAAGACCCGAGGATTCCCCTTGATCAACACATAATTCCACTCTGGTGCAACTAGATCAAAAACAAGATAACAGCTCCACAAAACACTTGTCTTTAGGAGCACCCATCTGATATCTGTCCCTATCTCTGGATGTGTTCCAAATGGTACCCCATTACCTATATAGTGCCCTATTTTTGACCAGGGACCATAGGGCACTAAATAGGATATAACGTGCCATTTCAAACACAACCTCTGGGTGTTTAGGAAATGTTAAAGACAGACTATAGAGAGTGTGGCAGCTTTGATATGGAAAAATTAGATCAGACAATGTGGTGGAAGAGTAAAGTAAAGTAGTAGTGGCATCTAAAGTAATATACTGTTCAGTAGCGATACATTAGACTGACTAGCTGTCAATCAACTTGCCCAATCAACTTGCCCATTGCATAGGATGGAATGCCTCCTATGCAATTCATTTCGAGTGTAATAACCTGAAAAATATATACAGTACCAGTCAAAAGTTTGGACACACATACTCATTCCAGGGTTTTTCTTTATTTTTACTATTTTCTAGATTGTAGAATAATAATGATGACATAAAAAGTATGAAATAACACATATGGAATGAAAATATATTTTATATTTGAGATTCTTCCAAAATTGAGATTCTGTGCGTATGAAAACAAAGTGTTTGTGGGACATTTGTAAACATGAGCCTTTGATTGGTTATGATAGATGGCCGCTTGGCAAATTGAAACAGTCATTAGACCGTTATGAAACATCCACGTCCCTCACAAGCATTTACTGTACACTCAGTGAAGAATGACGCCACTAAATTTCCTTTCATGCTAGCAACCATACACGTGTCGTTACTTGACTTTAACATCAATCTGAAGACTGTTATTTATCTAATTAACTAACTATGTTTAATTGTTACCCAATTAAATGAATCATGTAACAATTAACTCATTAGGATCTGGGGCACCACGAGAGTGGGTCTTTAAAGAGTTACCATCTCCCAAATTAAATTCTAAAAGGTCTTTACCTATCATATCTATAAACAGTCCACTTATTAATCATAAACTCATATCATATCATCATTCTGAACAGTTGTAACCTCCTTGCATCTGCAAAAACCAGAGCCTTGCTCATGATTCAGTTACTACACTAATTGGTTTAATTATTTATTTACTAGCTAATTAAATGGGAACACAGGATAAACATACACACTTTGCATCGTTATTGACTGGAGACTTAATACGCTGAAAACAGGTCACTAGCAGAATGACAACATGGCTGCTTGTTAAAGAAGAGATGGAGCGGGAGAGAGAAAGAGGCAGAGACACTTAACATTGGTACATTCAGAAACTACTCTCACCTACAGTAAACATTTACTTTCCACACGAACCGCCGCCTGCATTGAGTAAGAAATCATGAATGTATTTACGTGAAATTTCTGGGTTCGTTCCCCTTGGAAAGGGGTGGGTCCTTTTGGCAGCACACTTGTAGGGCTCTGATTGTCCAAAATGGTTCCAACACGTCTTCTACTGTTGTTCTCCTTTGTAGTTGTCCTGTATCCGGTGACTTGTCGTGTAGTCCTGAACAGAACTACAGAGTTGATTTTCCTTACATTCGCTCTTGAAGATAGGCTTAGCCAGCCGTACCGATTGTTTCCCAGTGGGGTGATGAGAGTACTGTAATACGATGGTTTGAGCAGAGTAACAGAATGGTCCTAATTAAATTTGCTTTCTAAGATACTTTACTTAGGACAGCTAATCAGCCATACCAGTGATTGTCCGGGAGGTGAGTTTATCGTCTCTACCTCGTGTTGAGATTCAAAGTGCAAACCACTTTAAACGTGCAGTTGCAGCTTCACGTCTTTCTGGTCTGATGTGTTTTTTCTTAACCCATCATTTATACAGTTTGCTCAAAAGGGGCGGTTCCGGCAGGCTGACATGCTCTCTGACCTCACTCCGGGCAGTAGTTACTCACTGTGCAAAGTTTATGGGAAACAATTATCTCTTATAGCTTCTCAAATCACATCCCACTCTTAACAAAAAACACTTTCACAATGTTTCACATTACATGCACAACGTATAGTATGGAAACTTTGTATATGTAGTGGGTATACTTTCCAAGTTACAGTATTTCCTTTATAACATTTTTAATGACATCACAAAATAACAAACAAAAGGACATTAGTGTTCTATAGATCGCCTCTGACCATTCCCCATATTCTATCTTAGAAATATTGTTCCAGTATTCACTTTTGAACATGTTAGAGTTTCAGCGGGAAAAAGTCTGTTAAAACAAAATACATTCCTTTGGTGAATCTTGAGCGCGCAGACCTGAATCTTCTCCCTTGATTTACAACAGGACGTGAGTTGTTAATCCCCACTAGTATTTCCTTCCCCCTCTAGGGTGAGAGGGGGTCTGATTGAAGTTATTCATTGCGAACCTGATCTGACCTATTTGGATTCTCGTGGACAGTCATGACACATGTAGCACTAGCACATAACCTCACATGTGTTGTTACATTACACAGCCTAGTAAGAACAAATAAGTGCAGGGTAGGCTAACCAACCGCATGTTCTATGAAATGGCATATTTTGCCTTTCATACTCTATGAAATGGCCATATAATGCATGCCAACAAGAATTTCCTAATGCAATTTAAGACCAATTAATAATTACGTAATCCCCTTTGTGGTCAACACCTTACCTTGCCACACTAATACATTATCAGATTCCCCAGCCTATTTGTGGATCGCATGTTGTATTCTCATGCTACGGGATCGGTGTCCCTATACCGGGACGGTTGAGCTAACGTGCGCTAATGTGATTAGCATGATGCTGTAAGTAACAGCAAACATTCCAGGACATAGACATGTCTTATGGGCAGCAAGCTTACATTCTTGTTAATCTAACTGCACTGTCCAATTTACAGTAGCTATTACAGTGAAAAAATACCATGCTATCGTTTGAGGAGAGTGCACAACAACAGAAAACGTTTATCACGGCAACTGGTTTGATACCTCTGAAGGTAAATATTGTACCCAGTTTTAATTGGCTAGACCTCTCGTTTTGTGCCTCGGATCCTACCGGTTCTTACACGCACACTCACCCACAGGCAGGCACAGGGATATCCACTCACATATTGTACACCTCGATGACACAAAACCTTACGCAATTAAATATGTTAATTCTCTAAAAGTGAAAGTAGGAGAAAGGACGGGATGGAGAGTGACATGAACATTTGGCTGATGTGATACAGTAACAACAGTTCTCACAGGAGAGGAGGATACGGAGTAGAGGTCGACCGATTAATCGGCATTGGCCGATTAATTAGAGACGATTTCAAGTTTTCATAACAATCGGTAATCGGCATTTTTATTACATTGGATTCCACGAGGAAACTGAGTGGCAGGCTGACCACCTGTAACGCGAGTGCAGCAAGGAGCCAAGGTAAGTTGCTAGCTAGCATTAAACTTATCTTATAAAAAACTATGAATGTTCACATAATAACTAGTTAACTACACATGGTTGATGATATTACTCGGTAAACTAGCTTGTCCTGCGTTGCATATAATCAATGCGGTGTCTGTTAATTTATCATCGAATCACAGCCTACTTCGCCAAACGGGGGATGATTTAACAAAAGCGCATTCGCAAACAAAGCACAATCATTGCACAAATATACCTAACCATAAACATCAATGCCTTTCATAAAATCAATACACAGAAGTATATTTTTTTAAACCTGCATATTTAGTTGAAAGAAATTCATGTTAGCAGGCAATATTAACTAGGGAAATTGTGTCCGCTTCTCTTGCGTTCATTGCACGCAGAGTCAGGGTATATGCAACAGTTTGGGCCGCCTGGCTCATTGCAAACTAATTTGCCAGAATTGTACATAATTATGACATAACATTGAAGGTTGTGCAATGTTACAGCAATATTCAGACTTAGGGTTGCCACCCGTTTGGAAAAATACGGAACGGTTCCGTATTTCACTGAAAGAATAAACGTTTGGTTTTCTAAATTATAGTTTCAGGATTTGACCATATTAATGACCAAAGGCTTGTATTTCTGTGTTTATTATATTATAATTAAGTCTATGATTTGATATTTGATATTTGATAGAGCAGTCTGACTGAGCGGTGGTAGGCAGCAGCAGGCTCGTAAGCATTCATTCAAACTATACTGCGTTTGCCAGCAGCTCTTAGCAATGCTTGAAGCATAGTGCTGTTTATGACTTCAAGCCTATCAACTCCCGAGATTAGGCTGGCAATACTAAAGTGCCTATAAGAACATCCAATAGTCAAAGGTATATGAAATACAAATGGTATAGAGAGAAATAGTCGACGCGTCATAATTCCTATAATAACTACAACCTAAAACTTCTTAACTGGGAATATGTTCTCATGTTCTGAGCAAGGAACTTAAACGTTAGCTTTTTTACATGGCACATATTGCACTTTTACTTTCTTCTCCAACACTGTGATTTTGCATTATTTAAACCAAAGTGAGAATGTTTCATTATTTATTTGAGACTAAATAGATTTTATTTATGTATTATATTCAGTTAAAATAAAAGTGTTCATTGCTCATTCAGTATTGTTGTAATTGTCATTATTACAAATATATATATACATTAAAAAAAAATTGTCCGATTAATCGGCATCGGCTTTTTTTGGTCCTCCAATAGTCGATATCAATATCGGCGTCAAAAAACCATAATCGGTCAACCTCTAATACAGAGAAGGAGACGGAGAGAGACAGAAAGAGCCAGACAGACAGAGAGAGAGAGACAGAGACAGACAGACAGACAGACAGACAGACAGACAGACAGACAGACAGACAGACAGACAGACAGACAGACAGACAGACAGACAGACAGACAGACAGACAGACAGACAGACAGACAGACAGACAGAGACAGAAACAGAAATAGGTTAGCCCTTCCAAAGTGCCACCTAACAGTGTGCCTCCCTGTTGAAGCCTGTGTGTGTTGAGCCAACACACTGAGCCTTCCACCTGGTCTCCTACTCTTTAACAGTAAGTTTGACAGCCTTTTCAAAGATTTGGGCAATTGGGACATTGCCAGGACCTTATTAGTTTGATCTCATTTGGCTGTGTCATGTTGTTATAATGCTATGCAGATGGCCTGTTTATGAATGTAAAAACATTCCAGAAAGGAAATAGAGCTAATGACCAGACACAGACTAATCAGCTGCTGCTGAGCATGTTTTAGCATGTAATCTGCAGAGGAATCATTTAGCATCATTTAGGCTTATTGTCTCAACTTCTCTGATAAGGAAGTTGTGAGTTTGTAGGCTATATCAAATAAAATGTTATTTGTCACATGCGCCGAATAGAACAGGTGTCATATACCAGAGCTTACTAATCACAGTAATGATAGTATTAGCCTTTACAGTATTGTTCATGCATTCCATATGGATAATCCTTTCATGCACCTAACGACGGACCTCCTATCTCAAACTAGGTTCATATTGGCCAACAATCTAAGATATTAGCATAGTTGGGCAATATACCGTATGGGCTCCCGAGTGGCGCAGCGGTCTAAGGCACTGCTTCCCTGTGGCTCAGTTGGTAGAGCATGGTGTTTGCAACGCCAGCATGGTGTGTGCAACGCCAGGGTTGTGGGTTTGATTCCCACGGGGGGCCAGTACAAAAAAAAAAAAAATGCATGAAATGAAATGTATGCATTCACTACTGTAAGCCAATTTGTAAGTCGCTCTGGATAAGAGCGTCTGCTAAATGACTTAAATGTAATGTAAATGTAAGACACTCTGGATAAGAGCGTCTGCTAAATGACTAAAATGTAAATGTATCTGTGCTAGAGGCGTCACGACAGACCCTGGTTTGATTCCAGGCTGTATCACAACTGGCCGTGATTGGGAGTCCCATAGGGCGGCGCACAATTGGCCCAGCGTCATCCAGGTTTGCCGGGGTAGGCCATCATTGTAAATAAAAATGTGTTCTTAACTGACATGCCTAGTTAAATAAATACATTTAAAAACTGTATAGATTCTATACCTTTCCCATTTATATGGCTACATCTGAGTCCTTGAACAGAAATCCCACCTATGGCGCTTCATGAGCAGTGAGCCCTACTCCATCAAACCATCAGCAGAGAGGAATGGTTAATCAGGGTGACCTATGACCCCTCACTGCAGCATCACATGCCCCCCAGTGGGTCACAGCAGCTAGCTCAATGATAAAACAAAGACACTGAGTGAAGTAACATGTCAGGTGACAGGAAGGAGAAGTCCCAAATTGTAGGGCGCTGTGAAAGTCACATGTTCTATGTTAAATATGTGACAGACCAGGGTTCAACTCTGGGTGTCCTGTGCACCACAAGACTGTGTTAGTAAGTTGAGCTAATGCCTAGGCATTTGCTGAGGGAGATAATCCAAGTTTTCAGGTTCTCAGGCAAGGTTACTCATCACACTCAGGGTTGTTCCAAACCACCTCTGTTACAAGTAGAGATTTTGAAGTAAACAGGATATACACGTTTGACACTGGGATAAAATGTACCGTACTGCTATTATGCAGAATTATCCTATCTGAGCTTGGACACACAATAATTATAATGCTAATGTTAAAAGCACTCTGCATATGCCAAAACTGGCAATGACCTTGCATTTGTGAAGCATCCATTTCATTGTGTTCCAGCAAATAAACACACAATGGATTTTTAAACCACCAATGCATTTACAACCTTATTGATTTCTGCCAACAGTTCCTCCATTTCATTTCACACAATCCCACAGTTCTACTGTAGCTGCCTCTTTACAACCAATTAGGGCTGAAGAAGATGCTCTGGGTCAAGAGTACTGCCTTAGAAACGCTTCCTCCAACGTTATCCGGATGCTATTCTGATGAAGGGTTACTGGTGAGGCTCTAATGTATTCAGCGGGGCAAACACCCACAGTGGCAGATGAAAGAATTTAGCCTTCACGGTTTCTTTTTTTTGGACATAGGTATCCTTCGTATGAAATGCTGTAGCCCGTTGCTAGGCAACTCAAACGATGTCAGTGGGAGAGACAGATAGCAAGGTAGCCCTCTCCCGCCTGCAACTTCATACCTGTATCGACAGAGACTCAGAGCTTGTACAGTAGGACAGGAACTGAGTAATGCGGCACTCAGAATGGAACTATCTGAACTTTTCGATTAGCTCTTTTTTTTATTAACAGTTTAATAGATGCGTACAAGCGCTCATATAGACACTGCCAGACTTTTGGATCACAGGGATGCTGAAGATGAGGAAGTGAAAGTAACAGCTGAAGCAACCCAAAGCAGCCAATCTAGCCAAAAGAGCCCCAATAATCTGGATTACAAGAAGCAATAACGTGTATAACACGCAATAACCGTAATTGTATTGCACCAAAGAATTACAATTGAACATAAGAGATATTGTATATGAGGGGTTGGGTGGAATGTAACACTCCTGCTTATGTTCTCTAAGGTTTCAATGTCTCCTCAGCAGCATCCCAGATGGCACACTATTCCCTATATAGTGCACTACTTCTGACCAGAGTCCATAGAGAATAGGGTGCCATTTCAGACACAGCCGGAGTCTCCTCGTGCCACACAAACAGTCCCACAGCCAACATCTAGGCCCTAAATAAAATGGTTCCAACGTGCTCAGAGCATGTTTACACATCAATGACCCGTAAACACCTGTTCAGCGAATAGAAAAGATAATGCAACCCATTTATCCCACATACCGCTATTTATATTTATCCCATGTCCGTTCCTCATTTTTACATGCTAATCGCCTCTGTTTCCTAAACCCCTCTCCTCATTCACTCACTCATATATCATTGATCCTTCTGTAACGGAGTTAAGAATGTACCGTAAGCGCACTCCACGGCTAGACTGAAATGTCGCCAAATTCGTTCTTTTTAGATAACTCAATTGGTTGGCACGTTGTTGTAACGATGTACGCTGAGAGTCAGGAAGCAAGTTCAGGGAGTGAATACATTTAATAAATAAATGAACAAAACCAGAGACACAAGCAGCACACCGACATGACACAGGAACAATGACGACTGGGGAAGAAACCAAAGGGAGTGACATATAAAGGGCAGGTAATCAAGGAGGTGATGGTGTCCAGGTGAATGTCATTATGCGCGTAACGCTGGTGACAGGCGTGTGCCCTAATGAGCAGCCTGGTGACCTAGAGGCCGGAGAGGGAGCACACGTGACAGTTGTCAAGGAGGGCGGTCATGCGTGTTACGAGCAGAGGTTCACTGGTTCAAGACCGGTATGGGGACAGGAAACAGTGGAGGAAGCTACACTGTTAGCAGCACACTGACGTCGGTTTCACTTCTACCTGGCCTATGTGTGATAAGACATTCTCTTGTCGTGTTCTACAAATGTCTGAGTTTGTTCGTCGACGTACACCGTGCTGCCCTTTGGCGTCCTCCGCTGGGTCGAAAAGGGTAAAAGCTGAGAGGGGGGAAATACAAAGCCTTAGGGCTCTCAGCCTGTCACAGAGGGACGATCTCTGCCGCTGTAGGAGGGAAGAGTGTAGATCCTCCAGGGACTTCTGGGAGAAGGGTGTGATACAAAACTTTACATCTTTTTTTTTTTAAGGTGACTTCAAAAAAAGTTTTACTATTTGTGACGTAAATTCAGTGTACAGTATGCTTATTGGTCATTGTATGGCTATAGTTACTATGCCAAAAGTTCCCGGATGTCGTACTACACTCGCCAAAATACGAATTATACATAATGCAATTCTTAAGGCAAATGGGAGTGGCTTTACGTCGTTTTCAGATTTGAAGAAAATGGTGGAAAATATGCACCCGAAGTCCAACAAGAGCAGATGCAAATGAATTGCTTTAACTAATTATGACAAATGTTAAGAAAATGTTGAGCAATGTAATAAAGTAATGACTTTTCAAATAAGTTACCTTACTCGTTATGTTGGCTGACAATTTGTTAACTACGCTATCCTTACGAACCACAGCATATCATTACACCAGTATGAACCGGTATGTTAGCTAGCTACCTAACGTTAGTTGGCTACAAATACATCAAACTTGACACTATATTAACCATGTATATTTCTATATATCTGTTTTTACCTTTATTTAACTAGGCAAGTCAGTTAATTAAGAACAAATTCTTATTTACAATGACGGCCTACTCCGGCCAAACCCAGACGACGCTGGACCAATTGTGCGCCGCCCTATGGGACTCCCAATCACGGCCGGATGTGATACAGCCTGGATTTGACCAGGTACTATAGTGACACCTCTTGCACTGAGATGCAGTGCCTTATAGTATGTTAGTATGGGTATTCGAACACAGCTCTATTCTTCAAGATGAAGGGAAAAGGAAGAGATGAAGCACTTCCAGTTCTGCTGGTGGGGAGAGGATAAGGGAAGTGTTGGGGATGCTAACACATTTTAACGTTTGGAGATTGAGAAAAGGTCTGCATTGGTTAAAAGTGCCGCTTACTTTATGTCAGGTGTCCTGGAAGGCCCTTATTTTGTGCGTGTGTGTGTGTGTGTGTGCGTGGCCTCAGGTTACTGCAGCTATGGGAAAGACAGTAGTGTCACTGCTAGCGCTTAGGGGTACATCACACCGTGTGATGTGTCTTTCACCTCAGGCAGTGAACAACTTAAACACACACAACACTTGTGACCCAAATCGGAGAGAGAGAGAGATCAGACAAAGATTCCACCTTTCAGGCTTGCTAAAACCGAAAATTACAAAGAAATGTAATCAAATCAAATTGTAGTAATATCTAACAAGTAATACCTAACAATTTCACAACAATACACACAAATCAAGGTAAAGGAATGGAATTAAAAATATATAAATATTTGGAAGAGCAATGTCAGCGCAGCATACACTAAGATACAGTATAATAGGATAGAATACAGTATATACACATGAGATGAGTAAATGCAAAATATGTAAACATTATTAAAGGGGCCAGTGATTTCAAGTCTATAGGGCAGCAGCCTCTAACGTGCTCGTTAACATTCTGATGGCCTTGAGATAGAAGCTGTTTTTCAGATTGAAATGTCAGTGTGCATTATTTTTGTGCAATTCCAGACACAATGTTAATGTCCAATTTGAAATCCAGTCAGCTCTTAGGGCCAACAGGCAAAGCAATTTTTGATTTTTTTGAATGGTGCTAAGTACCTGTTCTGTCCTATGAGCTCCTCCTGTAGATGAAAACTATAACTTCAAAACTGAGTCAATAAGTCTCAAATAATTAACCAATGCGCTGACCAGCAGTATACCTCCAGCTTGGACCAGCTCAGGACATTTACAAAACCCACTATGAGAGGAGCCTGAGGCCCCAATTTAACTCATTGCAGATAAAGGAACAGGGCACTACAGGTTCAATCAGTTGACAAAGTGTTAACTATGTCAAAACCAATACACAGAAATCATTGTTGAATATTAGGGCAAAACCACACAAAGGCCCTATAAATCATTTCTATACGTAATTATATGCAAAACCACACCTGTCCTTAAAATACAGACACTGTGATTTTCCTTTATCTGACTGCAATTGATTGAATTGGTGGCATAAGATTATCTACCTGTCGTACAGGAGTCAGATTCATCCAGACAGGCTTGGTTTATTAAGGACAGCCAGGCATGCTGATGTGGTATAGCCAGCAGGCCCCTTGCAGGCTGCCCAGTATCAGGCCCTGGCCCCCTGGGCCTCCGGTTTCTTTTTCAGTCTCTTTCTCTCTCTCTCTGTGCAGTGGTTCCACAGCAGCAGATGGTGAGTACATGATGGGCTATCATCACTCATCTCCAAGATCTGCCCCGTCAGCAGTCCACCGCCTGGGGGCTACAGTAGGAGACAGCTCCTCTCTACTGCTGTCCATCTGTGTCAATGGGGTGTTTAAAGGGGATGGGGGAGTGGAAGGAGGGAAGTGGTACTGATATAGTCACAATGTACTGAGGCGTACTAACTTTGTTTTTTTTGTACAGTGAGGGAAAAAAGTATTTGATACCCTGCTGATTTTGTACGTTTGCCCACTGACAAAGAAATTATCAGTCAATCATTTTAATGGTAGGTTATTTTGAACAGTGAGAGACAGAATAACAACAAAAAAATCCAGAAAAACGCATGTCAAAAATGTTACAAAATGATTTGCATTTTAATGAGGGAAATAAGTATTTGACCCCTCTGCAAAACATGACTTAGTACTTGGTGGCAAAACCCTTGTTGGCAATCACAGAGGTCAGACGTTTCTTGTAGTTGGCTACCAGGTTTGCACACATCTCAGGAGGGATTTTGTCCCACTCCTCTTTGCAGATCTTCTCCAAGTCATTAAGGTTTCGAGGCTGACGTTTGGCAACTCGAACCTTCAGCTCCCTCCACAGATTTTCTATGGGATTAAGGTCTGGAGACTGGCTAGGCCACTCCAGGACCTTAATGTGCTTCTTCTTGAGCCACTCCTTTGTTGCCTTGGCCGTGCGTTTTGGGTCATTGTCATGCTGGAATACCCATCCACGACACATTTTCAATGCCCTGGCTGAGGGAAGGAGGTTCTCACCCAAGATTTGACGGTACATGGCCCTGTCCATCGTCCCTTTGATGCGATGAAGTTGTCCTGTCCCCTTAGCAGAAAAACACCCCCAAAGCATAATGTTTCCACCTCCATGTTTGACGGTGGGGATGGTGTTCTTGGGGTCATAGGCAGCATTCCTCCTCCTCCAAACACGGCTAGTTGAGTTGATGCCAAAGAGCTCCATTTTGGTCTCGTCTGACCACAACACTTTCACCCAGTTGTCCTCTGAATCATTCAGATGTTCATTGGAAAACTTCAGATGGGCATGTATATGTGCTTTCTTGAGCAGGGGGACCTTGCGGGCGCTGCAGGATTTCAGTCCTTCACGGTGTAGTGTGTTACCAATTGTTTTCTTGGTGACTATGGTCCCAGCTGCCTTGAGATCATTGACAAGATCCTCCCGTGTAGTTCTGGGCTGATTCCTCACCGTTCTCATGATCATTGCAACTCCACGAGGTGAGATCTTGCATGGAGCCCCAGGCCGAGGGAGATTGACAGTTCTTTTGTGTTTCTTCCATTTGCGAATAATCGCACCAACTGTTGTCACCTTCTCACCAAGCTGCTTGGCGATGGTCTTGTAGCCCATTCCAGCCTTGTGTAGGTCTACAATCTTGTCCCTGACATCCTTGGAGAGCTCTTTGGTCTTGGCCATGGTGGAGAGTTTGGATTCTGATTGATTGATTGCTTCTGTGGACAGGTGTCTTTTATACAGGTAACAAGCTGAGATTAGGATCACTCCCTTTAAGAGTGTGCTCCTAATCTCAGCACGTTACCTGTATAAAAGACACCTGGGAGCCAGAAATCTTTCTGATTGAGAGGGGGTCAAATACTTATTTCCCACAATAAAATGCAAATCAATTTATAACATTTTTGACATGCGTTTTTCTGGATTTTTATGTTGTTATTCTGTCTCTCACTGTTGAAATAAACCTACCATTAAAATTATCGACTGATCATTTCTTTGTCAGTGGGCAAACGTACAAAATCAGCAGGGGATCAAATCCTTTTTTCCCGCACTGTACTGTTGTGTAACCCTGTCACTAGGCTCGAATTCGACTCTCACGATATTACCTTACTTAGAATATCTCAACAGCATGGAATATTAGGTGAGAAGGGCATGTCCAATATGAATCCCTATTGTAAACTCGCTAGGGTGATGACAAACTAGGGGATTACCTTCAGATAGAATGATTATAGGTTTTTGTTATTATATAAAGATATTCTTTCCCATGCATTGAATGAAACTGAAACAGTAAACTACTCTACCAATGCAACAGACACAATTTTCGAGATGTATATTATCACATGTTCAATGTACCACATCAATATAAATACAAATAATAAACCCCAATGATTTCTCACAACCCATGTCCAAATTACTGGCAAGCTTGCTTAATAACCCGTTGGCGCGAGTTGGAGCTAAAGAAAATGACGACACACATAAAGTCCCGAAGCAACCAACAGTGGTTACTGACTACTCGTAGATATTTCCTCAGCAAAGTATAGCAGTTCCGTGCAGGTGTCCCCACAAGATCCACAGCAAGCACAGCTATCAATGCAGACAGTACTCCTTAGCAGCAACAGATATCCCATGGAAACATGAACTCGTTAATCTTCCACAAGCAATTCTCTCCAGGTCTCGCACGATGCTAGGCTAACCTCGAGCTGTCAAATACCTCCACGATAAGACTGTAGCTTCAGTCTCTCTACTAAGTCTTTCTTAACAAAATAGTAATAACTCTCTTATAAAATGAAATCAGTATTTCCCTTCAAAACTCGGTAGATATGGGTTTTGTTATACTTTTATTGTCTTTTGTAGTTTTTCTTTACCTACACTAATAATGTCTCCATCTTTTTTTCAACGTCCCTTTCCCATTCCTCCTGTTAACCAGGTCAACTCTCCCATTGGCAACAGCTTAACAAGCTACCTTATTGGTCAAAACTTAAACTTAAAAGTAGACCAACTTGTTCATTAAAGAAATATTCCTTCAAAATAAATGCATTAACGACATTACAATTCAGGAACAATTCGATCACCTTTTAAATCGAATACCAATTAAATATAACAAATAGACTCTATACCTGGTTTTAACAAGGGTATTACAGTTGTAAATAGCAACTGTACTTTCCGATGATGTGGTGTGTCGAGGAATCCTCATTCACCTTTAAAAGCCTGTGTTGAGGAATTTGATGCCCTATATGAAGCATTTCCTTGTTCAACAGGACAACCGTTGTTCCACAGATGTCAAGTCCAATTATCTCTGAGACAGCTGCTTTGCTACTAGTTACAGGGTCCAGTCCAGGTCCTGGGACTGTGTGTGTGTGTGTGTGTGTGTGTGTGTGTGTGTGTGTGTGTGTGTGTGTGTGTGTGTGTGTGTGTGTGTGTGTGTGTGTGTGTGTGTGTGTGTGTGTGTGTGTGTGTGTGTCATGAAAAAGGAGAGAAGAGAGGGTAAAAAGATAGAGACAGAGAGGGGTGAGGGGGTTCATCCCAGGTTGGGTTTAATGCTCCAAGAAAAGCAGCCCAAAGATGCAGGAGGGCATCGGGTTTGTGTCCCGCCACAACAGCTGCTGCTGCCCCGGTGCGTGCGCGCACACACGGACACATACGCACAAACACACACTGAACAAACCATCACATCAATGCCATGGCATCCAAATGATGCTCTAAGTTTAGGTATATTACATTGGGGAGTAATTCCGGAAAGGCTGTCTCCTGTAACAGTGTCTGATACAAAAATGTGGAAACAGTTAGCTTCTCCTCTTGCTATTCCACATGTATTTTCCCCATGCAGCGAATATGACCGCTACAGTCCGGGAAAAAATCAACCGCACCATCAAACAGCTAATGCTGATCATTTCCTGGCTAAATGCTGTTTGCTTTCTCCAAAGTCACCTACTGAGGCAAACAGTTGTGAGGGGTCTCGGCGACAGAGACGGTTAGCCCGGCTGAGTGTTTTCACTATGGAGATGGCCCCTGTCCCCTGTAACTAGGCAACGGCCTGCGACAACTCTCATTTCATCTTGCAGAGTTGACTTGTGTACCAATCTTAGGCATCACTTCAGTAAAGCTTGAGGAGAGAGAAGAGTAGAGGCTCCACAAATAGAGGGAGGAGGGAGGAAATAGGCAAAGGAAGGGGGGGGAACTGCCGCATCAACACGTTTATTTGCCCTCAACTGATGCGACTCACAGCTCACAGAACACACAGTACTGTACAGTAGATGTTTGCAGAGAGAGATGGGTACAATGTTGTGAATCCCTGTAGGACAGCCCCAACAGGACAAGACATGGGTGCGTCCCAAATGGCACCTTATTCACTACATAGTGCACTGCGTTTGACCAGAGCCCGAGGGTCCCTTGTCAAAAGTAGTGCCCTATATAGGGAAAAGGGAGCCATCTGGGATACAGCCATGGCCACTCTTCACACAGACCTAGCAATACATCCATTCCATCTAACTATCACACTTTCCTGTGATACAGATACCTTCTGTGACTCTAACTGGTGATCCCCTCAAGCACATGACTTTGCAAATTGGAATAAATAACATGTAATGAATGATCTATTGTGTGTACAGAAGCTACTGGTAGGAACATGTAACCTAACATTGCTTGGTGAATATTGGCCTTGTTCTATTTTAATGAGTGCCTGAAATGAGTGTTGTTTATTGCGTAAAAATCTTCTTTAGTGAGCCCTAGCCCTCTTGACAGATGCTACGCAGATAATTAGTACTGACGTCTGGGGCTGTGAACTTGTGTACGGTGTGTGCGTACGTACATGCGTGCGTGCGTGCGTGCACGTGTAATCTTGTGCATGTGTGTGTGTAATGAATGCTGCACACACCCAGACCAGATGGTGCTTACCATGTGTCTGTGTTTCCAGACTACCAGGATACAATGGGTGTGTGACATCACGACCGGAAACCACCAAAGGTCATTGAGTCCACTGCCCTAAACTATAAATGCCATTGAGGTCAAACCCCTACCAGATACATTAACACCGAGAACTACTCTGATAATTACCTGGTGTGAACCCAGGTTTTTCACAGTGTAACACTAGTCAGTGTGTTTGCCCATTCACACCCAGTTAGAGATTTTCTAAAACGTTTCAGAAACGTTACTGGGATGTTTCTGCAGTTTATTGACCTCCCAAAAGGGGCTGTTTTCTCCCAGTGTCGGCAGTGCCAGTGTGTGATTTAAGATAGTACAGGCTGTGCAGAACTAGTTGGATAGGAGGTGTGTGGTTCCCCGTCTCTCTCCTCTCAGAGCACAGCATGACACATTGCACACACATGCTCCCTCTCATAACCACCTAATCTAATAGTCAAGGTTACACAAGGTCAATTCCCATCGTTTCCTTTCAAAGGAAATCTCAAAATCAATCACTAAAATCCACCGTAGAATATCATCAACCTCTTCAGAGAGAACATCAATCAATCATACATATTAATTCATTACGCAAACAATCCATCAATCAAAAGTATTTACATCAGCAGTGGTCACAAAATGCTTTTACAGAAACATGAACCACCTGGCAGTCACCTGAGGTCCAGCATAAACTTTATATCTGACACGACTTCCACCGAAGGTGGCTCCTCTCCCCGGTCGGGCGGCGCTCGGCGGTCGTCGTCGCCGGCCTACTAGCTGCCACCGATGCATTTTTCCTTTTCGTTTGTGTCTGTCTGTTTTGTCACACCTGTGTTTCATTTAGTTGATTTGGGTGGGTTTATTTACCTCCGCTGCCTGCTAGTCTTTGTGCGGGATTGTTTGTAGGTGTTACTATGTTAGGGGTGTGTGTCTGCACCACGGGGTTTTCTTTTCACTCGGTAGTTGTACCGTTTAGAGATTTGTGTAGGAGTAGAGGTTTCTCCTCCGTGTGTTGCGTTACTTTCCCTGTGTGTGGCGACTTCGTTCCCTGTGTGTGGCGACTTCGTGTTTTCCCCCCATGTTGTTGTTGAGTTGGGACTCCTTTAATAAACGTTTGTGCCACTGGAACTTCCTTGCTCTCCTGCTCCTGATTCCTGCACCTCCCTCCTACTAGGAGGCACGTAACAATATCACCAATATGTCTACCCCTATACACAGTGACTAATTAATCTGATGAAACAACTATCGATAATGAAGTGTAATACCTTATTAAGACACTGAGATGAATGACAGTGTGAACTGGCCATATGTGTGTTTCCTTCTAACATGATTTACATTGGCGTTCTCATTCCCTGATGAGGCTGAACTAGTTAAGCTTGGCACAAATCCAGATGAGTCTCCCGGATCAATTACAATGACCCAAGGCTGTATTTCTGGGTTAATTTAGACCACTGATTGTGCCTGTAGAATGTAGTAGTTTTGCTGTAAAACAGGCTCATTATTTTAGGTAAGTATGGTACCTGACAGGGCTTACCTCGAAGTCGGGTGTAGCTTGAATGATACCCGACTGGCTTTTCTAAGCAGGCATTTCATGCAGTCTTACGCAAACACTTGCGAACACCTGTGTAGGTAATTTGGGGGTTGATTACCGTGTGTGTGAGTGCGTCGGTATACGAGAGTGTTGTATGTGTGTGTGAATGTATGTGGGTTTTGTTGGAGAGTGTCAGTGAAGTGCAGTGGTTCCCAACAAGGGGTACTATGACCCCTAGGGGTACTTGGCCTATCCACAGGGGGTACTTGAGAGGGGGGGGGGTGTAATTCAGGGGTAGTCAGTTGGTATTACAGTAACCGAACCACTAATGTAGTGTGTGTGAGTGTGTGTATATGGTTTGTATATATTGTCTTGTGTGTGTGTATAGTGTCAGTGCAAGATATGGTCAGTGCATATAGTCCACTAACCATTTAATTTAACTATTTAGCAGTCTTATGGCTATTTAGCTGTCTTATGTTAACCAGCTGATTTGCATTCTTCTACCATGCCCTAATGGCATTAGCCAGGTCCTGGTCACAGCAGCCTCACCCCAATGCCTGCCTGCCTATGTGGTTACAGTCGTTAGAGCATTAGCATTAGCCGCTTACCAGTGTGGACATGTGCAGCCTGGCACGGATCTGCTATCCCACTCACAGTCTAACACTCTCCTTATTAGCGCCCTGCAGTCCCCTTGGCAGAGCCAAGGCATTGCCAAGAGATCAACCAAGCCCAGATGGAGATGATACTCTGAGCTCCACAACATCTTCCCCCGCTCCCTCTCTCCCCCTCCCTAATCCTATAAGCAGTCTCCCACCCACAGAGGTTACTGTAACCCCACTGTTTTTTCCATAGGGTAGCCCAGCACAGAGACAATCCTATTATCTGTTGTGGAGATGTTCACTTTGCATGCAGCCCAAAAAAAGAAACCCCCCAAAAATGTTGACTTCATGCTTGGTAAGAACACTAATCAGGCAACAAAGGTTGATGTAGTTGTCCGCTCATAGTTCTGTGGGTTTCCACAAGGTAAGGTGAGCATACACCTGACCGCTCAACACACACACACACACACACACACACACACACACACACACACACACACACACACACACACACACACACACACACACACACACACACACACACACACACACACACACACACACAGTCAATCATTTCTGTGCACTCCCTTGACCCTAGCACTTAGACAGATACTCCTGTGTAAAACGCACAACAAAACCATTATTCAAGTATTGACACTAGCCAGGAGGACTGGAGGATAGTTGAACATAACAGAGAGAGGCTTTACCCATCTATTCCACAGAAAATTGTCAGGATTCTCTGGCTCTCTCTGTTATTAAGGCCTCTACATTGCATCACTCCGGCTAAAACAGAGAAAGACCCTTTCACAGCTTTTCTATATCCCCTCTTTCCTCCAGTCCCATTTTGTCTGGCCAGAGGTCACACTTGTCTATCATCCTTGTCACCACAAACCCCCAGTAGTCTGTCTTAACCACTGCTCTCAGTCTTCAGCCTCTGGGAGATTGGAGCAAATGTGGGGTCAAGACTCCAGACGCCATCTTTTTTTTTGTAGTCGTGTTAAGGCTATTACTCACACTAAGCTTTGAGGACATGAACAGGGGTGAATTATACATTAAACAAAAAATATAAATGCAACATGCAACAATTTCAAAGAGTTTACTGAGTTACAGCTCATATAAGGAAATCAGTCAATTGAAATGAATTCATTCGGCCCTAATCTATGGGTTTCACCTGACTGGGAATACAAAATATGCATATGTTGGTCACAGAAACAGTACCTTAAAAAAAAGAAGTGGTGCAGATCGGAAAACCAGTCAGTATCTGGTGTGATCACCATTTGCCTCATGCAGCATAAAACATCTCCTTCGCATAGAGTTGATCAGGCTGTTGATTGTGGCCTGTGGAATGTTGTCCCACTCCTCTTCAATGACTGTGTGAAGTTGCTGGGTATTGGCAGGAACTGGAACACGCTGCCATAAACGTCAATCCAGAGCATCCCAAACGTGGTCAATGGGTGTCATGTCTGGTGAGTTGCAGGCCATGGAAGAACTGGGACATTTTCAGCTTTTAGAAATTGTGTACAGATCCTTGCGACATGGGGCCATCCAATATCATGCTGAAACATGAGGTGATGGTGCGGATAAATGGCACGGCAATGGGCGTCAGGATCTCATCACGGTATCTTTGTGCATTCAAATTTCCATCATTAAAATGCAATTGTGTTCGTTGTCTGTAGCTTCTGCCTGCCTATACCATAACCCCACCACCACCATTGGGCAGTCTGTTCACAACGTTGACATCAGCAAACCGCTTGCCCTCACGATGCCATACATGCTGTCTGCCATCAGTGGCGTGTATTCAAGGATACCAGAGGAGAAGGCTTCCACAAATATTTGACCAAAAACGTTTTTTACATTATAAAATAATTAGTCTTTCGTCTCTTTGTGTAACAAAGTGTTTTCATCATTTTCTGTCAATTCGCAAGTGGCTGAATCTCACCGGAGAAATCCTTAGAGTGAGGGAAACAGCACCGCTCTGTTTCGGTATGTGTAGCCCATGTATCTGATGCTGTCTGGAACAAAAGAGTATGACATGCTGCCACCGTAGCGTTTGATTGTTGATGTCAGGAAGCATTTGGCCTCCCTTGATAAAAAAAATATAAAATAATTAGCCAATCGGCATTGAGCTGAGCTCAACTGTGGGTTGTCCTTGTGCATATTGAAGTTCAATATGTAGCCTAGTTGTAGCCAGGTACGCTCAAGTTAACTAGCTAGCCAACAGTAGCCGGTTCATTTTTGCCCATGTTAGGAAAAGGGGAAAGGGGGATACCTAGTCCGTTGTACAACAATGCGTTCAACTGAAATGTGTCTTCCACATTTAACCCAACTCCTCTGAATCAGAGAGGTGCGGAGGCTGCCTTAATCGACATCCACATCTTTGGTGCCTGGGGAACAGGGGGTTAACTGCCTTGCTCAGGGGCAGAACGAAGTTAGGCTACCAAACATTTTAGCTAGGTAGCCGACGAAAACAAAAACTAAAAGTGTAGAGCCATAGACCGTTTTGCCACAACTTTGGAAGTATGCTTGGGGTCATTGTCCATTTGGAAGACCAATTGCGACCAAGCATTAACTTCCTGATTCCTGTCTTGAGATGTTGCTTCAATATATCCACGTAATTTTCCTCCTCATGAAGCCATCTATTTTGTGAAGTGCACCAGTCCCTCCTGCAGCAGAGCACCCCCACAACATGATGCTGCCACCCCCGTGCTTCATGGTTGAGATGGTGTTCTTCGGCTTGCAAGCCTCCCCATTTTTCCTCCAAACATAACGATGGTCATTATGGCCAAACAGTTCTATTTTGTTTTATCAGACCATAGGACATTTCTTCAAAAAGTACGATCTTTGTCCCCATGTGCAGTTGCAAACCTTAGTCTGTTTTTTTATGGCAGTTTTGGAGCATGCCTTCTTCCTTGCTGAGCGACCTTTCAGGTTATGTCGATATAGGACTCGTTTTACTGTGGATATAGATACTTTTGTACCTGTTTCCTTCAGCATCTTCACAAGGTCCTTTTCTGTTGTTCTGGGATTGATTTGCATTTTTCGCACCAAAGTACGTTCATCTCTAGGAGACAGAACACGTCTCCTTCCTGAGCGGATGATGGCTGCGTGGTCCCATGGTGTTTATATTTGCGTACTATTGTTTGTACAGATGAATGTGGTACCTTCAGGCATTTGGAAATTGCTCCCAAGGATGAACCAGACTTGTGGAGGTCTACAATTTTATTTCTGAGGTCTTGGCTGATTTCTTTTGATTTTTCCATGATGTCAAGCAAAGAGGCATTGAGTTTGAAAGTAGGCCTTGAAATACATCCACAGGTACACCTCCAATTGACTCAAATGATGTCAATTAGCCTATCAGAAGCTTCTAAAGCAATGACATAATTTTCTGGAATTTTCCAAGCTGTTTAAAGGCAGTCAACTTAGTGTATGTAAACTTCTGACCCACTGGAATTGTGATACAGTGAATGATAAGTGAAATAATCTGTCTGTAAACAATTGTTGGAAAAATAACTTGTGTCATGCACACAGTTGATGTCTTTGCCAAAACTATAGTTTGTTATCAAGAAATTTGTGGAGTGGTTGAAAGACGAGTTTTAGTGATTCCAATCTAAGTGTATGTAAACTTCTGACTTCAACTGTATATAACAACATTGGTTGGACTAAATTGCTTTTGGTATCTTTAAGTTTGTTACTTTAAGCACATATAGCCTTGCTGATTTTATGATGTTTAAATGTTTAAGTTGAAATGGTGCTGGAATTGCGAAGGGAGTGCTCCTGTTGTCTTTGTGCCGACTTGCGGTTACTCTGTGGTTCTAAATCAGGAGTTGTATAGTAAACTATCGAAAACATTAACTTGCTTGACCATGCTGCAGGTCATTAACTGTTTGTTATGTACAATATTTGCTTTGTGGACTTCACCGGACAGATGTTGCTCTCCGGTAACCCAACTACACATACAAATGTATGTGTAGTTGGGTTATTGAACACACACAATGAACAAATGGGTTATAGAACACACACAACACAAATGTCACTACATAGGTTATAATATAGAGTTTATATTGGCTTGGCTTGGCTTCCCCAGTGATTTTAACTACGCACTGCTTAAGGGTGCTGTCTGCCTGGTACAGTTGAAATCGGGATGCATCCGTGAAAAACACACTTCTTCAGCATGCATTTGCCCACTGAAGTCGGTTACGATGCTGAACTGCATTCAGGTCAAGACCCCGGTGAGGACGACGAGCACACAGATGAGCTTCCCTGAGACAGTTTCTGACAGTTTGTGCAGAAATTATTTGGTTGTGCAAACCCAGAGTTTCATCAACTGTCCGGGTGGCTGGTCTCAGACAATCCTGCAGGTGAAGAAGCCGGATGTGAAGGTCCTGGGCTGGTGTGGTTACACGTGGTCTGCGTTTGTGAGGCCGGTTGGACCTACTGCCAAATTCTAAAACAACCTTGGAGGCTGCTTATGGTAGAGAAATTAACATTAAATTATTTGGCAACAGCTCTGGTGGACATTCCTGCAGTCAGCAGGCCAATTGCACGCTCCCTCAAAACTTGAGACATCTGTGGTATTGTGTTGTGTGACAAAACTGCACACTTTAGAGTGGCAATTATTGAACCAAGCACAAGGTTCATGCTGTTTAGTGAATGCTGTTTAATTAGCTTCCTGATATTCCACACCTTTCAGGTGGATGGATTATTTTAGCAAAGGATAAATGCTCACTAACAGGGATGTAAACAAATTTATAAGCTTTTTGTGAGTATGGAACATTTCTGGGATATTTTATTTCAGCTCATGAAACATGGGACCAACACTTTACATGTTGCGTTTTATATTTTTGTTCAGTATAGTAAAATAGGTCCGTTCTGATGTGTCAGGATTGAACGTTCCGTAAAATATCTACTGATGAACCAGTCGACCAAGGCCATTGACATGCATCTATAATTGTGCTATGATTCATCAAACTATATCTTGGACTCCCCGATAAAAACGACTTGACTTTGGCTGATTTTGTCTGAGGAATCTGTGTGTCATCTGTCATTTGCGGGCCTAAATATAGATCCATGGGGTACTCCTGCTATCAGCGGTGAAACAGAGAAGATCTTGTATTGGTGAATCACAACACATCAGAGGCTGAATAACCCAGCGAGAGAAGAGCATAATCCCACCCACTCTTGTACATACGCACACACAGTCAGTTGCACCCCCGTCCATGAACGTACCCCTGCACACACACACACACACACACACACACACACACACACACACACACACACACACACACACACACACACACACACACACACACACACACACACACACACAGCCGGTTACTCAGTAACACACAATACACGTTAAAACCACCCCCGCAGTACACACATGCACCCGAACCCACACACACACACACACACACACACACACACACACACACACACACACACACACACACACACACACACACACACACACACACACACACACACACAGTTAAACCTCTAAACAAGCCAACCTCCACACACACACATACACATACACACACACACACACACACACACATATATAGAACATGTACTCTCTGGCCCAGATCCTATGAAGCACCACCATCATCGTTTGGAGGAATGTACAAAGCGAGAGAGAGAGAGGAACAAAAAGGGGATGGGAGAAGAAAAAAACACTACAGCTGCTGAGCATCTCCATGGAAACAGGCTGGAGAGGAGAGCAGCGCAATGCGATCTGCGTTACTGTCAGAGAAAGGATGAATCCAGCTCTCATTAGGGAAGCCACGGAAACCTATTATTTACCGCAACATCTCTCTACCGGAGAACAGAACACATGCTTTGCTTAATATCCACCATGAAAGGTTTCCTCTCTACAAACACCTGAGCTCTGGTTCTGCATGGTTCCGCATGGTTCCGCATGCACTCTAACCTCAACACAGAGAGAAGGTCTCAAAGCGGATCTGTTGTGGTGATATGATATTCTCAGTATGTGCGGTCATGGTGTTTAACTCCATTTTCAACCTACTAAACGTCTGCAAAAGGAGAACCTTGAGGCCACGGAACACATGTAGTGTATTAGCCATGCTTGCATGGTGTGGAAAGGAGAATGTGTGTGCCAAATGGACCCATTGACCTTAAAACGAATGAGTAGTCATGAAAATGGTGGTAAAGAGATTCAACGTTGGATTCAAGGTTCAGAATGGGTGCCTACTGTAGGTAATGGGTGCCTACTGTAGGTAATGGGTGTCTACTGTATGTAATGGGTGCCTACTGTAGGTAATGGGTGCCTACTGTAGGTAATGGGTACCTACTGTAGGTAATGGGTGCCTACTGTAGGTAATGGGTGCCTACTGTAGGTAATGGGTGCCTACTGTATGTAATGGGTGCCTACTGTAGGTAATGGGTGCCTACTGTAGGTAATGGGTGCCTACTGTAGGTAATGGGTGTCTACTGTAGGTAATGGGTGTCTACTGTATGTAATGGGTGTCTACTGTAGATAATGGGTGCCTACTGTAGGTAATGGGTGCCTACTGTAGGAAATGGGTGCCTACTGTAGGTAATGGGTGCCTACTGTAGGTAATGGGTGCCTACATCAAGCGGAATATCCCTTTCCCGCCTCCCACAGGAATAGCTACACTACGCACACATGCCCCAAAAAACCCTAATGCACACACGCGCACTTGTTAGTCGCCAAGTCATGAGGAATAATAGTCGTTTTTTATGTAGCGCAACATTTTGGGTGTTTATTTGGTTAAGTTATTTTGAGACATTTTACTAGCAGAGCTGGCTGCTACTCCAGCATCGCACCAAACCCTCAGTGCCAACATTAAGGTACTCTCTCTCTGTGTGTGTGTGTGTGTGTGTGTGTGTGTGTGTGTGTGTGTGTGTGTGTGTGTGTGTGTGTGTGTGTGTGTGTGTGTGTGTGTGTGTGTGTGTGTGTGTGTGTGTGTGTGTGTGCGTGTGCCCGTGCGCGTGTGGACAAACACACCCATTTGGAGATATAAAGAGAACACACAACACATACATTACGACAAAATCCTGCAGTACAGCAAGTGATACAGCCAGTATATTGAAGTTTATATACACAGGGAAAATGTCCGTGTGTGAGTAGGAATGTCACACAATCAAAGAGGAGGCTCTGAATGCATTCTAGTCCAACTCGTATTCACTCACACACCCAGTGCATGATGCTAAGCACGACTATCCACCGAACAAGGGATCCAAGTCTTAAGCAGTAGGCTATGTAATATCATTATTCTGTATACAGTAGTACACACCATGGACCCCAACAGAAGAACACAGACTGAAGATCACATCATCCAATGTCAGACAGAAATACTACAGCTTGTTAAACACGGTAGACGAGGTCATAACACTGTTGGATTAGATATGGAGAGAGAGGGCTACACACTGCTTTTATTGCCCATAAAACATACGTGATGGTAGGCCTCCCGTGACTGAAACTAAAGGCCAGATAAGCGCGTCACCCATCTCGTAAATCGAGCTATGAGAATGATTTGCGACAGACAGGTAAACGTACAATAGTGAGGGAGTAGCTGAAGAGTGGGGCTTTAGGGATGCTAGGCTAACTGCTGGGGAAACCGTTTTAAGGGTGCTATCTGGAGGGGAATGGAGCAGCACAGATGCCCGAGACGGCGCAGGTTGCTGTGAGGAGCTTCTGCTATCCTATCCCTCAGAGAATCTCCTCTATATTACAGGGGATGACAAATGGCTGCCTCGGTTCGACACAGCTGTCCACCCAGCGCGTGTGTGTGTGGACGTGTGTGTCTGCGCGTGCGCAGGGCTCGACATTACCGCTTGTCATGGAGAATAAAAAAAATGGTTGGATAAGAAGAATATAGATTTGAGTAATAAAAGAAAGAAATTGAATTAGATCTGTGTCTTCTGGATGCTGCGTATTGCTCTTATCCCAATGTCTGCAGAGCTCATCGGAGTAGAATTGTATTGCATGACAGGCAGAGCGGTCTTTAAATCATCCCCGGGTTGCGAGATGTGCTATTGAGATCAAAGAGCAGATCTGTGTAGCCGCGTCTGCACATTTATTGATCATACAAATGATTTGAATAATGTGGCTAATACAGGTATACTTCATACTGACATTTCTGAACACTTTCCAATTGTCCACTTCTCTTTGGCAGCTGGAAATGAACAGACGGGAATGATTAGTAGCGTTAAATGTAGTATATTTTACAAAAGTAATTGTGAGCTTATACTTTTAGATGATAATTCATGGAAACATTTTTATTATCAGGCCGACGTGGAGTCTGCTTAACAGACTTTGCTCACGTCATGACGTATTTCACCACTGCTTTCCCTTAGTTAGACTGCGTAAGAGAGCAGAAGGGTTCTGGAAACCTAGATTTCCAACCGGTCTCTAAAAGGTTTCTCATCTCGTCCCCTGAATTCTGCAATTACAAAACGGTATAAGAACAAATAATAAACTGTTGAATAATAAAAAGGCATCTAGAACTATCCCATCTCAATGGAAATATGACCTATAGTGATCCTGATGTTATTTCATGTGAATGTAAAAAAAAATGTTTTTGGGAATGTGGATTCCTCTCTGTCAAAGGAAATAGAGAAAACTGATAAATCCATTTGATTACATTAAGGGACATTTCCCTTCTCTCCTTCAGTTTGATCCTTCTGATGTAATGGAGGTAAATGGTAACTTAACCTCTTAGATGTAATGGCAAAATGTAGATTTCCGCCTAAATAGACATACCCAAAATATTCCAGATATTCCAGATAAACAAATAATTTAAAATGTTTAAAAAAAATGCTACTTTATTGTATTCACTAGTAAGAATGAAAAATATTGTAAAAAAAATAAATAACAGAGCCAGAATCTCAATTGGTGGGAATGAAATGGAACAGGTCACATCCACTAGATTCCTCTGAGTTTGAATTGATAAAAAGTTATCCTGAAAAGATCATATTAAATTTGCCTGCAGCAAAGTGATGGAAGATATTGGTATCGTCAGAAAGATTAGTGGTTTAGTTCATTAGGTTTGCTTGCTAACTCCATACTATAGCTTCATTTACCCACACCTCATTTACTGTAGTATTATCAGGGCCAGTACCTACAGCGCATTTGGAAAGTATTCAGACCTCTTGACCTTTTCCATATTTTGTTACAGCCTTGCTCTAAAATGGATTAAAAAAATACATGTCCTCATCAATCTACACACCCATAATGACAAAGCAAAAACTGTTTTTTAGACCTTTTTTAAATGTGTTATGAATAAAAAAACTTAAATATCAATGTTACATAAGTATTCAGACCCTTTACTCAGTGCTTTATTGAGGTGCCTTTGCCAGTGATTACAGCCTCGAGTCTTCTTGGCTATGACGCTGCAAGCTTGGTGCGCCTGTATTTGGGGAGTTTCTTCCATTCTTCTCTGCAGATCCTCTCATGCTCTGTCAGATTGGATGTGGAGCATTGCTGTACAGCTATTTTCAGGTCTATCCAGAGATGTTCGAAGGGGGTTCAAGTCCGGGCTCTGGCTGGGCCACTCAAGGACATTCAGAGACTTGTCCCGAAGCCACTCCTGCGTTGTCTTGGCTGTGTGCTTAGGGTCATTGTCCTGTTGGAAGGTGAACCTTTGCCCCAATCGGAGGTCCTGAGTGCTCTGGAGCAGGTTTTCACGCCTTTCACTGAGGAGTGTCTTCCGTCTGGCCACTCTTCCATAAAGGCCTGATTGGTGGAGTGATGCAGAGATGATTGTCCTTCTGGAAGATTCTCCCATCTCCACAGATAAACTGGAGCTCTGTCAGTGTGACCATCAGCGTGACCATCGAGTTCTTGGTCACCT
This sequence comes from Salmo trutta, assembly GCF_901001165.1. NCBI lineage: Eukaryota > Metazoa > Chordata > Actinopteri > Salmoniformes > Salmonidae > Salmo > Salmo trutta. The sequence goes on from NC_042991.1 coordinate 9,029,613, forward strand.
CCCTGACCAAGGCCCTTCTCCCCCGATTGCTCAGTTTGGCCGGGCGGCCAGTTCTAGGAACAGTCTTGGTGGTTCCAAACTTCTTCCATTTAAGAATGATGGAGGCCACTGTGTTCTAGGGACCTTCAATGCTGCAGAAATGTTTTGGTACTCTTTCCCAGATCTGTGCCTCGACACAATCCTGTCTCGGAGCTCTACGGACAATTCCTTCGACCTCATGGCTTGGTTTTGCTCTGACATGCATCTATGGGACCATATATAGACAGACAGGTGTGTGCCTTTCCAAAGCATGTCCAATCAATAGAATTTACAACAGGTGGACTTCAATCAAGTTGTAGAAAGATCTCAAAGAGGATCAATGGAAACAGCATGCACCTGAGCTACATTTCGAGTCTCATAGCAAAGAGTCTGAATACTTATGTAAATAAATATAATTACCAAAAACCTGTTTTCACTTTGTCACTATGCAGTAGATTGATAAGGATTTTTTTTTTTGTAATCCATTTTAGAGGCTGTAACGTAACAAAATGTGGATAAAGTCAAGGGGTCCTACCTACATAAATTACTCATCATACAAAACACATTTGCAAGATTAGCCACCTACTCTAAATATCTGGCTCCATCTGCACCTTTGTTTAAGAAACTCAATATCTTGTCTGTTTACGATATTAATGTACGTCAATCATGCACTTTCACCTACAAATACCGATACCTCCCAGAGAGTTTACCTAAACTCTTCAATGGATTCTTCCAGGTTAATTCTGAAATCCACCTATATAACCTTCACCCTCCCCACTGCAGCACCTCACATAGTCAACTCTCTATCAGATACAGAGTTACCTTACTCTGGAATTTGTATCTTCACAATGCCAAACATCATCATCCCTCAATAACTTCAAGCGAAGACTGGCGGTCAGCCTGATGAACCAAACTACTCAGTAATCTCAGTAATTTGGGGCGGCAGGTAGCCTAGCGGTTAGAGCATTGGGCCAGTAACCGAAAGTTTGCTAGATCGAATCCCTGAGCTGACAAGGTAAACATCTGACCTTCTGCCCCTGAACAATGCAGTTAACCAACCGGTCCTAGGCCGTCATTGTAAATAAGAATTTGTTCTTTACTGACTTGCCTAGTTAAATAAAAAAAATGTATCTCATCGATATAACCTAACACTCACATCAAAACAAATATGTTTTTTTTGTGGTGTGGTATTCACATAAGCTTCCAACCACACCTGCACACTGTAAAAAAAAAATACATATATATGTATGTATATATATATATATGTATTTTTGTCTATCACTTGTTTTCTTTGGTGCAAATACATAAAACAAAAGTGTTATGTTTGGGGCAAATCCAAAACAATACATTACTAAGTACCACTCTCCATATTTTCAAGCATAGTGATGGCTCCATCCTGTTATGGGTATGCTTCTAATCGATAAGGACTGAGGAGTTTTTCAGTATAAAAAATAAAGGGAATGGGGCTAGGCAAAACCTGGTTCAGTCTGCTTTCCACCAGACACTGGGAAATTAATTCCCCTCTCAGCAGGACAAAAACCTAAAACATAAGGCCAAATCTACACTGGAGTTGTTAACTAAAAAGACAGTGAATGTTCTTAAGTGTTTGAGTTGCAGTTTTGACTTAAATCTACTTGAAAATCTATGGCAACACCTGGAAATGGTTGTCTTGCAATGATCAACAACTAATTTGACAGAGCTTGAAGAATTTTGAAAATAGGAAATGGGCATACGTTGCACAATCCAGGTGTGGAGAGCTCTTAGAGACCACAAAATACTTACAACTGTAATTACTGCCAAATGTGCTTCTACAATATATTGACTCAGGGGTGTGAATACTTTCAGTACCAGTCAAAAGTTTGGACTCCTACTACTACTTTTTCTTTATGTTTACTATTTTCTACATTGTAAAATAATAGTGAACACATCAAAACTATGAAATAACACACATAGAATCATGTTGCAAACAAAAAAATGTTAAACAAATCTAAATCTATTTTATATATGAGATTCTTCAAAGTATCCACCCTTTGCCTTGATGACAGCTTGGCACACTCTTGGCACTCTCTCAACCAGCTTCATGAGCTAGTCACCTGGAATGCATTTTCAATTAACAGGTGTGCCTTGTTAAATGTACATTTGTGGAATTTCTTTCCTTGTTAATGCGTTTGAGCCAATTAGTTGTGTTGTGACAAGTAAGGGGTGGTATACAGCCCTATTTGGTAAAATACCAATTCCATATTATGGCAAGAACAGCTAAAATAAGCAAAGAGAAAGGACAGTCCATCATTACTTTAAGGCCGCTTGCTGTGCAATAGCAAAGAGAACAGTCTATGACTTGGGTGCCTGGAGTCTTTGACAATTTTAAGGCCTTCCTCTGACACTGCCTGTTATAGAGGTCCTGGATGTCAGGGCGCTTGACCCCAGTGATGTACTGGGGCGTTTGCAATACCTTCTGTAGCACCTTATGGTTGGATGCCAAGCAGTTGCCATACTGTAACAAGTGTGTAGCAGCCAGATACGATGCTCTCAATGGTGTAACTGCAGAACTTTTTGAGGATCTGAGGGCCCATGCCAAACCTTTTCAGCCTCCTGAGGGAGAAGAGGCGTTGTCGTGCCCTTCATGACTGTGTTGTGGTGTTTGAACCATGATAGGTCCTTAGTGATGTGGACACCGAGGAATTTGCAGCTCTTGACTCACTCCACCACAGCCCCGTCAATGTGAATGGGGGCATACTCAGCCCTCCATTTCCTGTAGTCCGCGATCAGCTCCTTTGTCTTGCTGACATTGAGGGAGAGGTTGTTGTCCTAGCACCACCCTGCCAGGTCTCTGCATTCCTCCCTATTCCTCCCTATAGGTGATGATGATGCCTACCACCTTTGTGTTGTCAGCAAACTTAATGATGGTTTTGGAGTCATGTGCTGCCATGCAGTCATGGATGAACAGGGAGTACAGGAGGGGACACAGCACACACCCCTGAGGGGCCCCCATGTTGAGGGTCAACGTGGTGGATGTGTTGTTGCCTACCCTCACCACCTGGGGGCTGCCCGTCAGGAAGTCCAGGATCCAGTTGCAGAGGGAGGTGTTCAGTCTCAGGGTCCTTAGCTTAGTGATGAGCTTGGAGGGCACTGTGGTGTTGAACATTGAGCTGTAGTCAATGAACAGCATTCTCACACAGGTGTTCATTTTGTCCAGGTGGAAAAAGGCAGTGTGGAGTGCAATAGAGATTGCATCATCTGTGGATCTGTTGGGGTGGAAAAATATGTGAATTGGAGTGGGTCCAGGGTGTCTGGGAAGATGGTGTTGATGTGATCCATGACCAGCCTTTCAAAGCATTTCATAGATACTGATGTGAGTGCTATAGGGCAATAGTCATTTAGATAGGTTGGTGTTCTTAGGTGCAGGGACTATGGTAGTTTGTAGGTATTACAGACTGGGTCAGGGAGAGGTTGAAAATGTCAGTGAAGACACTTGCCAGCCCTGAGTATGCGTCTTGGCAATCCGTCTGGCATTGCAGCCTTATGAATGTTAACCTGTTTCAAGGTCTTACTCACATTGGCTGCGGAGAGTGTAATCACACAGTCATCTGGAACAGCTGGTGCACTCATGGTTCAGTGTTGAAGCGAGCATCGAAGGCATTTAGTTCATCTGGTAGACTTGCGTCACTGGGCAGCTCGCAGCTGGGTTTCACTTTGTAATCTGTGATAGTTTGCAAGCCCTGCCACATCCAATGAGTGTCAGATCTGTTGTAGTAGGATTTGATCTTTGTCCAGTATTGAAGCTTTGCCTGTTTGATAGTTCATCGGAGAGTGTAGCAGGATTTCTTATAAGTGTCCAGATTAGTGTCCCGTGTCTTGAAAGCGGAAGCTCTAGCTTTTAGGTCAGGTCAGATGTTGCCTGTAACCCATGAATTCTGGTTGGGATAAATACATACAGTCAATCTGGGAATGATTTTGTTGATGCACCTATAGTTGAAGTCGGAAGTTTACATACACCTAAGCCAAATACATTTAAACTCCGTTTTAAACAATTCCTGACATTTAATCCTAGTACAAATTCCCTGTTTTAGGTCAGTTAGGATCACAACTTTATTTTAAGAATGTAAAATGTCAGAATAATAGTAGAGAGAATGATTTATTTCAGCTTTTATTTCTTTCATCACATTCCCAGTGGGTCAGAAGTTTACATACACTCAATTAGTATTTGGTAGCATTGCCTTTAAATTGTTCAACTTGGGTCAAACGTTTCGGGTAGCCTTCCACAAGCTTCCCACAATGAGTTGGGTGAATTTTGAATTTCGAGCTGCGTAACTGAGTCAGGTTTGTAGGTCTTCTTGCTCGCACACGCTTTTTTCAGTTCTGCCCACAAATTTTCTATGGGATTGAGGTCAGGGCTTTGTGATGGCCACTCCAATACCTTGACTTTGTCGTCCTTAAGCCATTTTGCCACAACTTTGGAAGTATGCTTGGGGTCATTGTCCATTTGGAAGACCCATTTGCAACCAAGCATTAACTTCCTGACTGATGTCTTGAGATGTTGCTTCAATATATCCACATAATTTTCCTCCTCATGTTGCCATCTAGTTTGTTAAGTGCACGAGTCCCTCCTGCAGCAAAGCACCCCCACAACATGATGCTGCCACCCCCGTGCTTCACGGTTGAGATGGTGTTCTTCGGCTTGCAAGCCTCCCCATTTTTCCTCCAAACATAACGATGGTCATTATGGCAAAACAGTTCTATTTTTGTTTCATCAGACCAGAGGACATTCCTCCAAAAAGTACGATCTTAGTCCCAATGAGCAGTTGCAAACCTTTGTCTGTTTTTTTATGGCGGTTTTGGAGCAGTGCCTTCTTCCTTGCTGAGCGGCCTTTCAAGTTATGTCGATATAGGACTCGTTTTACTGTGGATATAGATACTTTTGTACCTGTTTCCTCCAGCATCTTCACAAGGTCCTTTGCTGTTGTTCTGGGAATGATTTGTACTTTTCGCACCAAGGTATGTTCATCTCTAGGAGACAGAACGCGTCTCATTCCTGAGCGGTATGATGGTTGCGTGGTCCCATGGTGTTTATACTTGCGTACTATTGATTGTACAGATGAACGTGGTACCTTCAGGCGTTTGGAAATTGCTCCCATAGATGAATCAGACTTGTGGAGGTCAAAATTTTTATTTTCTGAGGTCTTGGCTGATTTCTTTTGATTTTCTCATGATGTCAGGCAAAGAGGCACTGCGTTTGAAGGTAGGCCTTGAAATATATCCACAGGTACACCTCCAATTGACTCAAATGATGTCAATTAGCCTATCAGAAGCTTCTAAAGCCATGACATCATTTTCTGGAATTTTCCAAGCTGTTTAAAGGCACAGTCAACTTAGTGTATGTCATCTTCTGACCCACTGGAATTGTGATACAGTGATTGATAAGTGAAATAATCTGTCTGTAAACAATTGTTGGAAAAATTACGTGCCATGCACAGTAGATGTCCTAACCGACTTGCCAAAACTATAGCTTGTTAACAAAAAATTTGTGGAGTGGTTGAAAAATTAGTTTTAATGACTCCAACCTAAGTGAATGTAAACTTCAACTGTATTAATGAAGTGGGTGACTGATGTGGTGAACTCCTCAATGCCATCAGATGAATTGTAGAACATATTCCAGTCTATAAGAGCGAAACATTCCTGTAGCTTAGCATCCGCTTCATCGGACCACTTCCTTATTGAGTGCATCACTAGTACTTCCTGTTTGAGTTTTTGCCTGTAAGCAGGAATAAGGAGGATAGAGTTATGGTCAGATTTGCCAAATAGAGGGCAAGGGAGAGCTTTGTATGCTTCTCTGTGTGTGGAGTAAAGATGATCTAGAGTTGTTTCATCTCTAGTTGCACAGGTGACATGCTGGTAGAAATTAGTTACGTCGGATTTCCGTTTTCCTGCATTAAAAACACTGGCCACTAGGAGCGCCGCCTCTGGGTGATAATTTTCTTGTTTGTTATGGTCCTATACAGCTCGTTGAGTGCGGGCTTAGTGCCAGTATAGGTTTATGGTGGTAAACAGACAGCTAGGAAAAATATAGATGAAAACTCTCTTGTTAAATAGTATGGTCTTCAGCAGGGATCATCAACTATATTCAGCCACGGGGCGATGTTTTCTTGAGTGGATGGTTGTGCGGCCGGAACATAATTCCAAATAATTTGTAGACTACAATTTGACTGCAAGAAGCCCAAATAGATATAATATTTAACTAAAACATAATAATTTCATACCTTGCTTACACGTGTCTATTATGCGTGGGAATAGTTGGGAACGGATTTCCTAAATTAAAATCACTTGGCGCTGATTTCCTTGTGTTTTTACAGTTTTTATGTCCAACAATAAAAATAAATATTTCTTTTTTTTGCACAGAAAACTTGGTGGGACGAATAAAACCACCAGTTGGGGAACTCTGGTCTACAGTTTATCATAAGGTATTCTAACTCAGGCGAGCAGAACCTTGAGACTTCCTTAATACTGTATTAGAGATCATGCACCAGCTGTTGTTAACAAAGAGACACATACCACCACTCCTTGAGTTTACCCGATGCTGCTGTTCCTTCTTGCCGATGTATAGATAAACCAGCTAGATTTATATTGTCCATGTCCTTGTTCAGCCACGACTCGGAGAAACATGGGATATTAAAGTCCTTCAGATCACGTTGATAGGATAGTCTCGAACGGAGCTCTACCAGTTTACTTTCCAGTGATGCACGTTCGCTAATAGAACGGAGGGTAGAGGCAGTTTATCCACTTGCCGACATAGTCTCGTCAGGTGTCCCGCAGGTTGGCCTCTATAACGCCGCCTCTTCCTTTTACGGGTGTCGGGATTTGGGCCTGGTCCGGGATGAGCATTATGTCCTTCGCCGCCGACTCATTGAAGTAGACATCCTCATCCAAATCAAAGTTAGTGATGTCCAGAAGCTCTTGTCAGTCATAGCAAACGATGGCGGAAACATTATTTACAAAAAATTTTCAAATCAGCACAAAACCCCCCACAATATAGCACAATTGGTCAGGAGCCCGTAAAACGGCTGCTATTCCCTCCATACCATTCTCTAAAGTTGCCCTACAGTCCTACTAAAAGTTAACATCAAGTCCTGGTGTGTGTGTGTATGTGAACATGCCTGTTTGTCACATCAATGCAACGGACCATATCCACAGTGATGAAATCTATCTCTGGATCCCTTTAAAGAACTGTATATCACATTGTAGTGCTTGGAGTGTACAAGCCTCACACATGGTAAATTATCTCATACAGGCCAGTCAGACACGCGCGCACACACACACACGCACACACGCACACACACGCACAAGCCCAGTGAAGCTGTTCAACTGCAGCATGGAGGATTCAGAGGAAGCTGCAGTAGCAGCTTGGCGCCGTCTCTAATTGATAGGGTTGGTGGGGGGTGGACGGACCTAGAAGGTTGAAAGTGACATCTCTTTTAGGTCACACTAGGGTCAGGACTTAGGGCAGATGTCCCACATGTGATTGAGAGATGCGAGGGAAACCACCGCATGTCTGCCCCATGGTTTGCAGAGCACGGAGAGAGAGAGAGAGAGAGAGAGAGAGAGAGAGAGAGGGGGAGAGAGAGAGAGAGAGGCGAGTGGGAAAGGGAGGACTCTGTGACACTCTCTCGCTCCCTCCCTGCTCTCTTCCCTTGTCTCCCTGTCTCGCAGTATCTGTCTCTATGTTTAAGAAACACACACACAAACACATGCACGCACGAACGTACATGCGACCACTGTCTCTCACACACAGAAATCACATCTCCCCACTCCGGCCAACCAAACCCCCATGAGATTACTGCTTGGCAACATTATCTCCTTCCCCATTTCATTCATCCATTTCATTTGAGAAACTGAGCCCCAAAGATACACGGCCGCAACATACCAAGGTAGCTCCATCTACAGATGTTAGTCACATGACAATCCCCCCGTTGCCCATCAAGATCATTGGCAGTGGGTCGGCCCTCCCACTCTTCGAGCTTAACACACACATACATACAGTAGCTGAACGGATCACTGAGGATCGAGGGGGAGAGCATTCGCTCTTCACTTCCAGCTGAAGACAGATGAGCTGCTTCTGCCCAAGGTGTTATGAATTTCTCAGCCTCCACCGAGGCTTGGTATGGTGGGATTTTCTACCCGTCCCGAAATCCAATAAGATGAATACCAGGTACTCGGTCTGGGTCCGTCAACTTTCAATCAACCTGTTTCATCAGCCTCTGAGACAGAAGCAAGGCTATGACAATAACATTTATATTATTGCAATAGGTCTCACATTCCTCCTGCTTGTGAAAAATGTGGCTGAGCTTTTAGGGGTAACATGACATGCATCCCAATGCTCTTACCTTGCAGCGTGCCTATATTGTGGAGACATCGGAGCACATATGTCACTTTTTCACTCGATGACAGGAAAGCACAGCACAGTCATACAGAAACACAGACAGTGGTGTTTCTGATCAGATCTGAGAAAGAGTCTGCTCCGGTGGGTAAAAAAAAAAAAAAAAGAAAAGATCCCTTCCTTCCGTTTCTTTTTTTTATCCAAGCCCTCAGAGGAATAGGGTGAAGAGGAGAGGAGAAGAGGCAGGAGGACCAGTCTGCTGTACTGTGCTGTGTATCACCAAGAGCAGTGCTGGGCTCTGCGTGTACTCCACTGCAGCAGCGTGAGAGACAGAGGCGCACGCTGCCTGTTCCACAGGCTCTACCGGTACACAGCAAAACACGGCTACGAAATTCCTGTTGAATGGATTCAGGACTCTGCAGTTCTATATCTCCACATACCCCCCCACCCCTTTTTTTTACCTATTTCTCTAGACCCTAGAGATTCACAGTATGTCTTGTGTTTATCTCTATTTCATTGGATTCTTATTCTCCTTTTCCGTCCTTTGCGTTGTCCCTCTCTCCTCTCACTAGATGCCCGTCATGTGTCTGATACTCCTGGCAATAAATTGTAAAGCCCAAAAGCGCCAACCTCCTCCTCCTCTGATTACATCACTGCTTCAGCTGACTGAGATTGAGTGTTTTTTTTCCGTCTCGTGTGAATATTAACGTCACTGACATCAGACACATTTCTTGGATTCAGTTGGACCTTCCATTGATGATTTCTCATCCTAGGTAATATCACATGACACTATTACCCAGTTTGGGGTTGCAGATCATGTAATAACGTAATTACACATGACAACACCACGTGGTACATTTTTTTATCAAATAGCCTGAGAAACGCTAACTCCCAAGACAACTACATTTACATGCAATTGCAAAAGGTTAGGTTTAGGCTTGCTAGCAAGTTGTTGGGATAAGGGTAAGTGGTAGGGTAAGGTTAAGTTCCTGGCCAATTGGTTCGATTCCAGGCTGTATCACAGAGCGTTGCGCCGTGATTGGCTCAGTGTTCTGTCACTCATGGGGAAACTACGTCACCACGAAGTGTAAGTGGAGACATCGAAGTGCCCATCCAAGAAGGATCAAGGTCATTGGCCACAGATAAAATGACGTCAAATCACGTTATAAACTCAGCAAAAAAAGAAATGTCCTCTCACTGTCAACTGTGTTTATTTTCAGCAAACTTAACGTGTAAATATTTGTATGAACATAACAAGATTCAACAACTGAGACATAAACTGAACAAGTTCCACAGACATGTGACTAACAGAAATGGAATAATGTGTCCCTGAACAAAGGGGAGGGGGGGGGTCAAAATCAGAAGTAACAATCAGTATCTGGTGTGGCCACCAGCTGCATTAAGTACTGCAGTGCATCTCCTCCTCATGGACTGCACCAGATTTGCCTGTTCTTGCTGTGAGATGTTACCCCACTCTTCCACCAAGGCACCTGCAAGTTCCCGGACATTTCTGGGGGGAATGGCCCTAGCCCTCACCCTCCAATACAACAGGTTCCAGACATGCTCAATGGGATTGAGATCCGGGCTCGTCGCTGGCCATGGCAGAACACTGACATTCCTGTCTTGCAGGAAATCACGCACAGTATGAGCAGTATGGCTGGTGGCATTGTCATGCTGGAGGGTCATGTCAGGTTGAGCCTGCAGGAAGGGTACCACATGAGGGAGGAGGATGTCTTCCCTGTAACGCACAGTGTTGAGATTGCCTGCAATGACAACAAGCTCAGTCCAATGATGCTGTGACACACCGCCTCAGACCATGACGGACCCTCCACTTGTCCTCATGCCTCCTTGCAGCATGCTTCAGGCACGTTCATGCAGATGAGCAGGGACCCTGGGAATCTTTCTTTTGGTGTTTTTTAGAGTCCGTAGAAAGGCCTTTTTAGTGTCCTAAGTTTTCATAACTGTGACCTTAATTGCCTACCGTCTGTAAGCTGTTATTGTCTTAACGACCGTTCCACAGATGCATGTTCATTAATTGTTTATGGCTCATTGAACAAGCATAGGAAACTGTTTAAACCTTTTACAATTATTTTTACTACGTTCTGTTATTATCTAGGCGTAAGTCACTTTTATAACTCTACCCACATGTATATATTACATGTATATATTACCTCAATTACCTCGACTAACCGGTGCCCCGCACATTGACTCTGTACCAGTACCACCTGTATATAGCCTCACTATTGTTATTTTACTGCTGCTCTTTAAGTATTCTTTTTTTTTCTTAACTGCATTGTTGGTTAAAAGCTTGTAAGTAAGCATTTCACTGTAACGTCTACACCTGTTGTATTCGTTGCATGTGACAAATACAATTTGATTTGATCGCAAATTCAACAATGAGTGGTTTGGAAGAAAGTGAGCACAGCACAACAACGTGAGTCCAAAAATGTATTGTATGCTGCTGCATAAATTATGTAATATGCCAGGAAGATATGTCTACTGTAGCTAAGAAAGTAATAACGTTACTAAGTGTATGTTGTGTAGTGAGCTGTTAGTAGCCCATGTGCCTCACGCTAATAATTTGGCCTATAGCCTGAATTAGCCTATAGCCTGTTTTAGAGAAATGTAATCATCGAATATTGTAAGAGCTTTCATTGTCTGCTTATATGCCACCCTTATTTATCCTACAGTTCTGACTTGGTGTGCAGGGAGAATACTGTAAGAACAGTCCATGTTCTGATTTCTGTCGCTGTACATTTCAAAAGTGCTGAAGAAATAGTTATATTGACAATGTCCATCCTAGCTCGCTCATTAATGTCTTAATTGAAATTACGGATTGCCTATTATCCTCTCGTCGTTCCCTAATGCCATATTTTGTACATCTCAATTGTCAGGAGAAACCACATTTGTTAAAACAAGTCAGCCATATCAGCTATGTTTTTTTAAAAGGCAGTAAATGAGGATGAGTGAACTGTTTTGCTGCCAGACAAGGCTCCGCAGATAGCCAGGTTTAGCAGTAGTAAGGTGTTGGGACTGCTGTTGGGACTCAGCTGTTGCAACAGCTTTATGTAGGCCCTAACAGTTTGTGTGCACCATTTGTCACTGTTATAGTGCAATTAATGTATTGTTTAGTGTTGTGTTGTGTAGTGGCTTTGCTGGCATGCATAATTATATATACTGCTCAAACAAATAAAGGGAACACTTAAACAACACAATGTATCTCCAAGTCAATCACACTTCTGTGAAATCAAACTGTCCACTTAGGAAGCAACACTGATTGACAATAAATTTCACATGCTGTTGTGCAAATGAAATAGACAACAGGTGGAAATTATAGGCAATTAGCAAGACACCCCCAATAAAGGAGTGGTTCTGCAGGTGGTGACCACAGACCACTTCTCAGTTCCTATGCTTCCTGGCTGATGTTTTGGTCACTTTTGAATGCTGGCGGTGCTTTCACTCAAGTGGTAGCATGAGACGGAGTCTACAACCCACACAAGTGGCTCAGGTAGTGCAGCTCATCCAGGATGGCACATCAGTGCGAGCTGTGGCAAGAAGGTTTGCTGTGTCTGTCAGCGTAGTGTCCAGAGCATTGAGGCGCTACCAGGAGACAGGCCAGTACATCAGGAGACGTGGAGGAGGCCATAGGAGGGCAACAACCCAGCAGCAGGACCGCTACCTCCACCTTTGTACAAGGAGGAGCACTGCCAGAGCCCAGCAAAATGACCTCCAGCAGGCAACAAATGTGCATGTGTCTGCTCAAACAGTCAGAAACAGACTCCATGAAGGTGGTATGAGGGCCCGACATCCACAGGTGGGGGTTGTGCTTACAGCCCAACAACGTGCAGGACGTTTGGCATTTGCCAGAGAACACCAAGACTGGCAAATTCGCCACTGGCGCCCTGTGCTCTTCACAGATGAAAGCAGGTTCACATTGAGCACATGTGACAGCCGTGACAGTCTGGAGACGCCGTGGAGAACGTTCTGCTGCCTGCAACATCCTCCAGCATGACCGGTTTGGCGGTGGGTCAGTCATGGTGTGGGGTGGCATTTCTTTGGGGGGCCGCACAGCCCTCCATGTGCTCGCCAGAGGTAGCCTGACTGCCATTAGGTACCGAGATGAGATCCTCAGACCCCTTGTGAGACCATATGCTGGTGCGGTTGGCCCTGGGTTCCTCCTAATGCAAGACAATGCTAGACCTCATGTGGCTGGAGTGTGTCAGCAGTTCCTGCAAGAGGAAGGCATTGATGCTATGGACTGGCCCGCCCGTTCCCCAGACCTGAATCCAATTGAGCACATCTGGGACATCATGTCTCGCTCCATCCACCAACGCCACGTTGCACAACAGACTGTCCAGGAGTTGGCGGATGCTTTAGTCCAGGTCTGGGAGGAGATCCCTCAGGAGACCATCCGCCACCTCATCAGGAGCATGCCCAGGCGTTGTAGGGAGGTCATACAGGCACGTGGAGGCCACACACACTACTGAGCCTCATTTTGACTTGTTTTAAGGACATTACATCAAAGTTGGATGAGCCTGTAGTGTGGTTTTCCACTTTAATTTTGAGTGTGACTCCAAATCCAGACCTCCATGGGTTGATAAATTGGATTTCCATTGATTATTTTTGTGCGATTTTGTTGTCAGCACATTCAACTATGTAAAGAAAAAAGTATTTAATACGATTATTTCATTCATTCAGATCTAGGATGTGTTATGTTAGTGTTCCCTTTATTTTTTTGAGCAGTGTATATTTTTTGTCCACCAAGATTTACATGCTAAAATCGCCCCTGATTATGGCAAGATTTGAATGGAGAAAGCGGATCCAAGAGCAGCATTGCCGTTTTTTGGATCCTATCAGCATCGACACATGCCTCAAAGACGCACGAATGCTCTCTCTGCGTGTTTTTGGGGGTAACATACTGTATGTTACAGCTTCGACCATTGTACGAAAGATGCATCATTAAAACACTTGTAAACCTAAATTCAATCGGTATCGGGAAACGGGGCCATGTACTCTTTCTCAGCTCAACAGAGGGAATCTTTAAAGAGAAAATCTTGGGAGAAAAATAAATACAGATTGTTTTCGGATTATATCAGTTTGGGGTTAATGTAGCTCATTGGAATTCTCATGTCCGACTGAGTAGGCGTGAGGATACAAATTTGAAAATATGACGAGTGAGAACGTTAGACTCACAAATATCACACCCCCAAGACATCCTAACCTCTCACCATGACAGGAGAGGTTAGCATTTTTTTTGGGGGGGGGGGGGGGGGTATGATATTTATGTCTCTGTAACGTTCTCACTTATCATTATTCACGATTCATTCGGGGTTATCCATAATTATGGTAGCATCCACATGAATGTAGAAGTGTTTAGAAACATATTATATTAATAATAAAAGTGACTTCAAAATAAAAGTGACTCCAAAATGATACAATACATTATTTACTATTAATTTCTATTGGGCACACAAAATAATCGGAAATAACCAAAACCAACAGCAAATGCAGCCAACAAATGTGTAGAGTCACAGGCTTGATGTAGTCATAGCATACTATGAATATGGGACCAAATATTTAACTTTTTACTACTTTAATACACATATAAGTGAATTTGTCCCAATACTTGTTGTCCCCTAAAATGGGGGGACTATGTACAAAAAGTGCTGTACTCATCAGCATTTCATTTGTTGGGGGGAAAATACAGGCAAATATATTGATTAAAGTAACCTTGTCTCTCAGCCATCTACACCCAATACCATAACAAGAGTGAAAACATGTTTTTAGACATTTTTGCATATTCATTGAAAATGAAATACAGAAATAACTTAACTGTACTTAACTATTCACACATCTGAGTCAATACTTTGTAGAAGCACCTTTGGCAGTGAATGCAGCTGTGAGTCTTTCTGGGTAAGTCTCTAAATGCTTCCACACTTGGATTGTGCGACATTTGCCTATTATAATTTTTTTAATAATAATCTTCTAGCTCTGTCAAATTGGTTGTTGATCATTGCTAGACAACCATTTTCAGGTCTTGCCATAGATTTTCAAGTAAGGCCCCGCTTTATTTTGTTTCTGCCCCTCATTTGAATAAGGTGAGCATTAATTACTCCAGTAAGGGGCAGAGAAGGTGGGTGTGGTAACCGCTCCCCGCTCGCTCAAGGACCAAGCGTGGTGCTTGACAAATGGCTCCACTCCAGAGAAATGCAGCTCAATGCTCCGAGCCGTGAATACAAAGTGATACATCTGAACATTGGCATAATTAAAATTGCATCTGGGCTTTATTTGATCCATTTTAAGGTAATTAGAGGTGCGGTTGTGTTATGATAGGGAAGCTGGTGTCACGGGAGAGAGGCAGATCGATAGAGCAGGGTTGTATTCATTACGCACCAAAACGCACCAATTTTCCAGGTCAGTTTTCAGTGAAAAAATGCTTTGGAGGACACTGTCTCTCTATGAACACTGTCTAAGAGGATAGAGAGGCGCCCCTCTGGATTACCTTCCTGAGTAAATCTAGATATTAATATGCAGATGTGTTTGTACTAGAGCTGACCTAGAATATCACAAACTTATTGCATTGGGTCACTGATGAAGTGAATTCCCCAAAGGCCACACATTGCACATGTAGGCCTAAGTTAATATGACTGCCACACTGACTGGTTCTTGTGCCACACTGGTACATTGGGTCATTGGACGTGTTCATCATCAAAGGAGATAGCGCCACCTAGTGGTGTATAACACAGAGGTTGACAGTCATGGTACTTTAAGAGTGAAAGCGGAGTAAGATTTGAGAATTGTCAATAAGTACAGTGTTGCAAATCATTTATATAAGAGCATTTCATACATACAAATCTTTAGGTTCCTCAATACATACATATTAGACTGAACAGTCCCCCGAAGTTCCTATATTGTCCCCATCCTCTCCAGTTTCTCACAATGTGGTCTAATCAGGCAGGAGGTGCAGTAGATTTGCCAGATTCTCTATACTGAAGTATCCTGTAAGTGATTAACATGCACAACTTATGATGCCAAAACCTTGAGAATCTGATGAGTCATGCTAGATAAATTGCAAGGTCTGAGGAGTGGCGATAAGGAACGCTCAGAACAGTCCTCCATCGCTGGTTCTGAACATCAAAAGCCATGCTTACACTCTGATTCCCTGATTCACTGATAGACAGGAGGTATTCTGCTGATGGGGCAACTTAATATAGGCCTCCGTACTCATATGAGGAGAGATTAACAATCAGTTAATCTAGAACATGTAAAAAGTAGATGTAAAAGTATCCTTCAGCGCTGAAAGAGACATTTTAGGCAAAATGGCTATTGCAACACATATGCATAATCATTCATGTCTAACAAGAAGCGATGGGCCATAATTCACAACACTTTAAAATGTAAAGAAGAAAATTTACATTATGGATAGCCATAACCCACCACCTTCACCAAGACCTCTACAACGATTTCATTGGCAACAGAATGAGAAATTTCAGTACCGACAGAAACTGTATATGAATTCAATATTTTGTTATTTGTAATGCACAAATTGAATTATTTAATTCATAAATTGAACTTGTATTTCATGATTTGAAACTGATTTCAATGAATATTTAATTAATTTTCAAATTCAATATTTAAATAATAAGTTTCAATATGGTAGATATTGTAGTCATTGTCTGTGTATCAAGTTTACAAACAAACATTTTAAGTTAAACAAAGTTTCATATATTAAACTTCTTAAATGCATTCAGATTCAGTTTTCATATTCAGTTTTCTAAGGCTGTGTTTACACAGGCAGCCCAATCTGATGTTTTTTTTCACTAATTGGTCTTTTGACCAGTTCTCTTAATTCAGATTCAAAACCAGCAACAATATCCTGGTACCCTGTCAGCAAGAAAAGGTAGAAGAGAACAGATATTTTTTTTGCTATTTTCACAACCGGAATTATGGGCGCAGTAGCTGGCGGTGGTGCGAAAGGGCTGGGTTTTGATGAATAAACAAGTTGTGGGTGTATTGAGGCTTGGCCCCTCACTGGCCAATCAGAACATGCACCATGTCTAAATATGTGGGTGCTTCAAGTACAGTCTTTTATATATTGCGTTGCCATCAATTCCAACTTGAATGTTAGTCTGTTATAACCTAGTTTGTTAAATAGCCTGCCACATATTTGCTAAATATTTTAAACGTGTTTGCAGTCCACATTGTTCTAATTGCATTAATTCAGTATGGAAATACATTGTTAAACATAGTCTATAGCATGCTATAGGGTATATCCATGCGTGTCGAGGACGCTTGATATGTTATTAAAAAACATTGCAGTCAGCTGCAGAACATTTGCAGTTTCATAGCTCATCTGACAGTTTCAAGCTCTCTCAAAACCCATATGCAAGCCGACTTTCTTGCACATTGAGTGTGAAATGCAAAATGAATGTAGATATACGCCATTTTCATGAGGTCAATACCCTAATAGGCCTATAACTACTTTTCCTAAATATATAGGCAAATGATAGGCTACATTCTTTAGCCTACATCTTGACCTTCATTTAGCCTACCAACAATTTATTTTCCTATTTTTGGTCCAAAATATATGTTTGCCTTTTTACTTATACTGAACAAAGATATAAATGCAACATGCAACAATTTATTTATATAAGTTACAGTTCATATAAGGAAATCAGTCAAGTGAAATAAATTCATTAGGCCCTAATCTATGGAGTTCATATGACTGGGAATGCACATATGCATCTATTTGTCACAGATACCTTAAAAAAAGTAGGGGCGTGGATCAGAAAACCAGTCAGTATCTGGTGTGGCCACCACTTGCCTCGTGCAGTGTGACACATATTCTTCGAATAGAGTTGATCAGGTTATTGATTGTGGCCTGTGGAATGTTGTCCAACTGTGCGAAGTTGCAGGATATTGGCGGGAACTGGAACATGCTGCTGTACACGTCGATCCAGAGCATCCCAAACGTGCTCAATGGGTGACATATCTGGTGAGTATGCAGGCCATAGGAGAACTGGGACATTTTCAGCTTCCAGGAACTGTCTACAGATCCTTGTGACATGGGGCCGTGCATTATCATGCTGAAACATGAGGTGATGACAGCGGATGGATGGCACAACAATGGGCCTCAGGATCTCATCACAGTATTTCTGTGCATTCAAATTGTCACAGATAATGTCGTTTTGTTGAAGGGAGGACCAATACGCAGCAGGAATGTGGATGCTCATCTTTTAATTACTTTAGAATAAAGCATACACGGGAAAAAACCAAGAAACTCGACAGTACAACAGTCTAGCAGGCTATACTAAACGCAGTGCAAAAACAACTACCCACAAAACACAAAGACAAACACACCCTACTATATAGGACTCCCAATCAAAGGCAACTTAACACACCTGCCTTCAATTGGGAGTCCAACCCCAATTAACTATAGATAGAACCACAGACATAGACCAGTGACAAACCCCATACACATACATCAACTCCCCTCTGCCATGTCCTGACCAAACTACAATAACCAAATATCCTCTATACTGGTCAGGACCTGACAGTACCCCCCCTCAAAGGTGCAGACCCCGGAATGCACCTACACAAAACACAGAAAAAAAACCCAAAACAACAACGACAAAAAATCCCCTAAACAACAAGGGAGGGAAGGGAGGGTGGCTGCCGTCAACGACGGCACTGTGCTACACCCCCCCTCCCCAACCCACCTATATAGGAGGCGGCTCAGGTGCGGGACGTGGGCCTCGCTCCACTTTCGGCATCGCCCACTTAGGTGGCGTCGATGGCTGTGCCGGGCAGACGGACCACTCTGGCTGGGCCGGAGGACAGGCGGCCCACTCGGGCTGGGCCGGAGGACAGGCGGCCCACTCGGGCTGGGCCGGAGGACAGGCGGGCCACTCGGGCTGGGCCGGAGGACAGGCGGGCCACTCGAGCTGGGCCCGAGGACAGGCGGGCCACTCGGGCTGGGCCCGAGGACAGGCGGGCCACTCGGGCTGGGCCCGAGGACAGGCGGGCCACTCGGGCTGGGCCGGAGGACAGGCGGGCCACTCTGGCAGCTCCGGGCAGTCGGGCCACTCTGGCAGCTCCAGCTCAGGATTCACCAGGCTGGGGAGACATGAAGGAGGCCTGGCTCTGGGTGCAGGCCCTGGACTCACCAGGCTGGGGAGACCCGCTGGAGGCCTGGTTTGAGCAGGTGGCACAGGAGAGACCAGGGTGGAGGGATCCACCGGAGGACTGGTCCTTGGAGGAGGCACAGGCTTGACCAGGATGAGGAGACCCACTGGAGGACTGGTCCGTGGAGGAGACACGGGCTTGACCAGGATAGGGAGACCCACTGGAGGACTGGTCCGTGGAGGAGGCACGGGTTTGACCAGGATGGGAAGACATGCAGGAGGCCTGGTTCTGGGCGTAGGCACAGGACGTGCAGGGCTGGGAAGACATGCAGGAGGCCTGTTTCTGGGCGCAGGCACAGTCTTCACCAGACAACCAGCACGCACCTCAGGACGAGTATGGAGAGCTGACTCAGGTGACATCATTTCATCGACATGCTCCGTAGGGCGAATGCCGTGCCTTTTGCACCAAACTAGCAGCTCTCTCATCTCTCTCTCCTTTAATCTTCCCATTAATTCCTTCACAGTCTCTGCCTCGTACCCCTCGCTCACCTCCAATGTCAGCCCGGCTGGCTCTGGTTCCGATCTCGGCTCCGCCGAATGTCCCGTGTGCCCCCCCCCAAAAAATTATTGGGGCTGCCTCTCGTGCTCGAGAGGCAGCCCCTCTCCTCATAGAATCGCCTCTCCGCTCTCGCCGCTTCAATCTCCCACTGCGGGAGGCGATAATCCCCAGCCTGAGTCCATGGTCCCTCTCCGTCCAGGATTTGTTCCCATGTCCACGAGTCCATAACGCTGTACTCCTGTTACTCCTTCCTCCTCCGCCGCTTGGTCCTGGTTTGGTGGGTAGTTCTGTCACAGATAATGTCGTTTTGTTGAAGGGAGGACCAATACGCAGCGGGAATGTGGATGCTCATCTTTTAATTACTTTAGAATAAAGCATACATGGGAAAAAACAAGAAACACGACAGTACAACAGTCTTGCAGGCTATACTAAATGCAGTGCAAAAACAACTACCCACAAAACACAAAGACAAACACACCCTACTATATAGGACTACCAATCAAAGGCAACTCAACACACCTGCCTTCAATTGGGAGTCCAACCCCAATTAACTATACATAGAACCACAGACATAGACCAGTGACAAACCCCATACACATACATCAACTCCCCTCTGCCACGTCCTGACCAAACTACAATAACCAAATATCCTCTATACTGGTCAGGACGTGACACAAATTGCCATCAATAAAATGGAATTGTGTTCGTTGTCCGTAGCTTATGCCTGCTTATACCATAACCCCACCTCCACCTTGGGGCACTCTGGTCACCACTTTGACATCAGCAAACTGCTCGCCCACACAACGCCATACACGTGGTTTGCGGTTATGAGGCCAATTGGGCGTACTACCAAATTCTCTAAAACAACGTTGGTGGCAGCTTATGGTAGAGAAATTAATATTAAATTATCTGGCAACAGCTCTGGTGAACATTCCTGCAGTCAGCACGCCAATTGCACGCTCCCTCAAAACTTGAGACATCTGTGACATTGTGTTGTGTGTGGCCTTTTATTGTCCCCAGCACTAGGTGCACATGTGTAATGATCATGCTGTTGAATCAGCTTCTTGATATGCCACACCTGTCAAATGGATGGATTATCTTGGCAAAGGAGAAATGCTCAGTAACAGGGACGTAAACTAATTTGTGCACAAAATTTTGAGGGAAATAAGCTTTTTTTCGTATGGAACATTTCTGGGATCTTATATTTCAGCTCATAAAACATGGGACCTCTACATGTTGCGTTTACATTTTCTTCTGTGTAATTTTAGCCTACAATGTGTCATAAGACATTTGAAGTAGACTACAGTGTTGTTTGTGTGCCTGAAAAAGACCACAGTTATGCTGTGAAAAAGAGAACTCATCTTGCAATCTACTTTGTTGTTTTCAATCTTTAGAAAATCTGAATCTGGAATCAATTGAATGAGTCAGATATGCACATATGCACAATTTAATATTAGATTTAATACTATCTACTAAGGCACTCAGTAGGGCCTACCTATACGAAACTACTGAATGGCCATGACTATTATACAAGATACTTAACATAATATCACATTTACAGCATTATTCATCACAAATATAAAATATTGGCTACAGTTTTCATGCAGTATATGGACCAGGTGTGTAATCATTAGCCAAACAGTTGCAAAACTAAAATGAGAGTTTTGTATTGGACAAATTCAGGTAGGTCCCTCCCGATTTCGTTCTGTTTGCTGCCTTTTTACAAAATGTTTTACAACAGAAACAGTTTACGCCAAGCAGGAGTTCTATTGAACAAATTCAGGTAGGTCCGTACCCAATTCGTTCCGTTTACTTCCTTTTGATTCATAAATGGTCAACTGTTTCTGTTGCAAGAGGTAATGAATACACCCCTGGTTAAAGATGTTGAGAAGAAACCTAGTCTCAGAGAATTTAGTATTATTATGTATGTAAATCCGAGACACGATTCGTATTATATGTTACAAATTTGCAAAATGTAAAATATGTTATGAATTTGAAAAATGTATAATATGTTACGAATTCTAGCTAGCTGGCTAACGTTAGCTAGGCTAAGGGTTAAAGGTTAAGGTTAAGGTTAGGGTTAGGTTTAGGACTTAGGTTAAAAGGTTAAGGTTAGGGGAAGGGTTAGCTAAAAGAGTTAAAGTTAGGGGAAGGGGAAGGTTTAGCTAACATGCTAAGTAGTTGAAAAGTAGCTTAAAAAGTAGTAAGTAGTTGAAAAGTAGCTAAATAGCAAAAATGCTAAAGTTGTCTGTGATGAGATTCAAACTCGCAACATTTGGGTTGCTAGACGTTCATGTTATACAGCCACCTATCCACCCCAACCAACCACCCTACTTTCGTTTTTGCCTTAAATAACCACCTGTCTTACATAACCATACCAAACGTAACATATCATACTAATGAGTGTCTTTGATTTACATTTACTATGTTACGTCTAGTCTATGAGACCAGGCTGTGAGGAGATGCTTTGTCAAACAAATGAGAAGGTACATACATGGATGTATTCAAACCACTAGATGGGGTAATCATTTCAGCTTGATTCTAACAAAATCTAGCTGTGTTTCAATATGCAATGATGTCAACGTGAGTTGACCAGTTTGCCCTTCAGCATTGTCTGCGTATCAAGCAACGCATGGGCCTAATGACCCAGGAGCTGGGTAGGCTTCCACCTTCTAAGTTAACTTGAGAGATATTAAATGCATACATCCATAAGTGACCTAAAGTCACACAACATGTGGTTACAGAGTTAAACTATCCAATGATACATGATGATTTGTCTTTAGATGGAGGCATCTCAGTTCTCATGAGTATGGAAACGTTCTGGTTGGCGGTTGCAATGACTGTGTGGGATGATGCCATGTTGAGGTGTGGAGTCTCCCCATGTTAAAATGTGTCCCCGGCAGAGATCTAGCACTCCAATCACTTCGCCACTGTGAGCCTGCAGGGACCATATTGTGCGAACGGCCATATAAATGCAGCTAACTGAGTGCGTATGAGGAAGACAGAGGAGCAGAGAAGAGAGAGAATTTTTTTCTTTTTTTTGTCTTTTTTTCTTTCACCTTTATTTAACCAGGTAGGCAAGTTGAGAACAAGTACTCATTTACAATTGCGACCTGGCCAAGATAAAGCAAAGCAGTTCGACACATACAACAACACAGTCAATAATACAGTAGAAAAATAAGTCTATATACAATGTGAGCAAATGAGGTGAGATAAGGGAGGTAAAGGCAAAAAAAAGGCCATGGTGGCAAAGTAAATACAATATAGCAAGTGAAACACTGGAATGGTAGATTTGTAGTAGAAGAAAGTGCAAAGTAGAAATAGAAATAATGGGGTGCAAAGGAGCAAAATAAAAAAATACAGTAGGGGAAGTGGTAGTTGTTTGGGCTAAATTATAGATGGGCTATGTACAGGCGCAGTGATCTGTGAGCTGCTCTGACAGCTGGTGCTTTAAGCTAGTGAGGGAGATAAGTGTTTCCAGTTTCAGAGATTTTTGTAGTTCGTTCCAGTCATTGGCAGCAGAGAACTGGAAGGAGAGACAGCCAAAGGAGGAATTGGCTTTGGGGGTGACCAGAGAGATATACCTGCTGTAGCGCGTGCTACAGGTGGGTGCTGCTATGGGGACCAGTGAGCTGAGATAAGGGGGGACTTTACCTAGCAGGGTCTTGTAGATGACCTGGAGCCAGTGGGTTTGGCGACAAGTATGAAGCGAGGGCCAGCCAACGAGAGCGTACAGGTCGCAGTGGTGGGTAGTATATGGGGCTTTGGTGACAAAACGGATGGCACTGTGATAGACTGCATCCAGATTATTGAGTAGGGTATTGGAGGCTATTTTGTAAATGACATCGCCAAAGTCGAGGATCGGTAGGATGGTCAGTTTTACGAGGGTATGTTTTGCTTTGTTGCGAAATAGGAAGCCAATTCTAGATTTAACTTTATAGGGATACCATACTGTGTGTATGTTTGTGGTGTGAAGAGGTGTGTGTGTGTGTGTGTGTGTGTGTGTGTGTGTGTGTGTGTGTGTGTGTGTGTGTGTGTGTGTGTGTGTGTGTGTGTGTGTGTGTGTGTGTGTGTGTGCGTGCGTGCGTGCGTGTTTAACCGTGCGTATATACAAACATATGTATGTAGGAGAGAGAGATGAGGACAGGGTGAACTTTGATACAAACATGTTTGTCTCTCAGGGATACCTTCACTAATGCGGTAGCCATGGTGGCCAGGCTATTTTGACATTGTTTGTTATTCAGATCCACTGGTGAAGCCAGTAGTAAGTGGCACCTGTATACAATACTTTGTGAGTGGGACGGTGGGTGGGTGGGTGCTTGTTGAAGAGAAGATTCTGCAGAAACATTTGGGTCAGTGGAGAATATGAGCGGATGATGACACACAGAACGGCAGGAGGCTGAGAACAGGCTGCTAATCAGCATGTTCCGCCCACATCTCTGGAACCTTACAAACAAACAGGTGCTGCACACTAGCTCTTTAACGGGCTAGATATTCCCCATGATGCCGTCTAAACAGGCTGCCAAGACTGAGTGAGAGGACAAGGTCCACACTCCCCCCTCTCAAAACCAGCCTACTCTCAGAGAGATAGTCACACAGTCAGTCAGTCCATCGTGTAGTGGTCTCAGTAACATACTTTTTGCCTATACCATTTTCATACACAAAACAAACATAAGAACGCACACATACAGAACAATGAACATAAACTCAGCAGCACTGCAAGGCGATCTCACATGGATTGCTCATGAAAACATATACCATACAAACACCGTCATTTGCATCGAAAATGTCATGCAAATCATCATCCAATAATAAAAACTCTTAACGAGCTTGTCAGTAAGTACTGATTAAGGCTTCCCCTCTGTAGAAAGACCTGTTATGCAGCTGCTGATCCTATTATCCTATCTGATCCAGCTCAGACAAATGGCTGGAGATAAGCTCCCTGCTAAACACACGCATACACACATGCACACACACACGCACGCACGCATGCACACACACACACACACACACACACATACACACACATGCACGCACACACTCTTTCAACGTACACTATTTTTGGGCAACTCTGCATTACATTAACCGATGAGACATAAGTCTTGATTTCTTGGCATGTTGCTCATGTACCATAACAACTTTAATGAAAGTAGTCAGTGCAAGTACAGAAAAAATGCACATACATCAGCTTGAAAAGTAGGCAGACACAATCAGCGTATCTCTCTCTGTCTTAATGCTGTATGTATGTAGCAAAAGTACAAATAATTACTCTTTAGTACTAGAATGAATTCATTTCTTGTCAGTACTATAACTGTGCATTTGTTTGACCAGGTGTGTGCGTGTCTATGCCATGAATTTAGGATTGGAACAGCCTGCTGGTCCTGCGTCCAAGCCTCTTATCACTAGGACAGGCCAAACCACGTAGGAGATTAAATTATTATGAGAGAGCCTTTATATACAGGTTAAGTGTTTGCATCACACTAGAAAGATAGGAGAACTGAGTGGAGTTGTGTGTGTGAGAACAGACTGAAAACCCAGGAAACGTAACTGATAACTTTATTTTCTAAGCGCAACCATGAAGAAGGCAAATTTGTTTTTCCAGCTGCCCAGGCTATCCCCAGGGTACATCAAATACCTGAAGGTGAGTGCCTTAAACCATACTACCCATTCTCATTCATGCCTAAGTACATGTAACCTGTAAGACAATTTTTACATCCCACATATAGATAAAAAAGATTGAGTTCATTTTAATGACATAAATTCACTAACTTATTTTCTTACACATTTAAATTCTGACAGGAGATAAGAAGCTCTATTAGGTGACTGGTTTAGTGTGGGTGTGTATGTGTGTTTCAGACTCAGACAAAGCATAACATGGATAGGTTGGAGAGGAGCGGTCCCGGGGAAATCATGACTCCCCACGTTGCCTTCCTATTAGGGGCCATGGGCATCACCCTTTCTGGGTACAGCTCCCGCCAGCTCACCCTGCACAACAAGCCCTGCGCCCGTGTGCTCCGGTGAAGGAGAATATGAATAGATGGAACGAGATGCATGGCTTCTTCCCCTATATCCGTGTCTCACTCTATCGCTCTTTAGCATTGATGTCTAGTTTAACTTATAGCCTTGACATGCAGTAAAGATGGACAGTGTGGGCTGGTCATTGCGTGTGACTGGAGGACTGAAGTCATATGAAGAACTTTACCTGCTCTTTGATGGACAATGTTAAACTGGTCCGTTTAAATGGCACTGGGTCTCATAGACATTGAATATGAGTATTAAGTGTCCTGTAGCTGGACTGGGAACATGGTTCTCTCTATACTGTGGTGAGATCTTGTACTTGCTTTATCAGTGTGCTTCTTTTAATATGCATTTTGCCATCAAAACCACCCTCACTTTGTATGAGGAGTTTTGATAAAGAGTCATTTGCATCTTAACTGACAAAAAACGGATTCATAATGCATTGTGGGTCCGAATCATGTGCACCGGGGTATGCACTGAGTGAGGTATTGTTTTTCATAGGAGGAGGCATTGAGAAACTGAACAAAACGTATTCTTAATGTGTATATTGTTTATGTCGTAATAATTTGTTGGGTGAGCAGCCTAGAAACATGACCAAAGATATAGACTATATGAAGGCCCTATTGATCCCTGGTTCTGATCCGATCCAAATGAAGAGATTAATACCAAGGTCTACCAGGAAAGACCATGCAGATTTACCTGTTACGTGATAGAACAACTTGTCTGTCGAAACGTTGGTTATTAGGTTATTAAATGATTGCATCTGAGCTCCTAGAGTTTGCGGCTCTCATTTTCTTTTTCACGTGATGGAACAGCCTCAGCTGAACCCAAAAATCACAACAGCTGTCTATCATATTTCTGTTGTGTTCATGTCTTGACGTTCTAATCAATATTTGGAGTATCTCAACGTCATGTGTTCGGTTTGAGACTCTCCTATTGGGCTAATCGGTGACCAACTGGAACACCTCGCCTGGTCAGAGGAAAAAATAATAGGCAACACAGAGCTACACACAAGGGCACTTTATTTACATCATGGTCATACAAATGTAGTGGGAAAGATAGTGGAAATTGTAGTGGTTCTGTAATGGACAGAAAACAGGGGCAATGAGTACACAATACAATAACTGGTAGCACAAGTAGAGCAACAATAATATTAACAAAGGAAGGACTGTATAAATGCTGACATATGCTACATGAAGAGTATCACACACAGAATTATGAATTAGAATACTTAAGTCATCTAATCTAATAGGATCGCAATGATCACACATTACAACACAGTAAACACTACGGCAACATGCCAACGCATCACCAGGGGCACACTGCCTGCCCTCCAGGACATCTACAGCAGCCGGTGTCACAGGAAGGCCAAGAAGATCATCAAGGACCTCAGCCTCCAGAGCAACGGCCTGTTCATCCCGCTATCATCCAGAGGGCGAGGTCAGTACAGGTGAATCAAAGCTGGAACAAAGAGAATGAAAGACAGCTTCTATCTCAAGGCCATAAGACTTAAATAGTTACCACTAGCCGGCCTCCACCCAGTACCCTGGCCTGAACTTTAGTCACTGTTACTAGTCAGCTACCACCAGGTTACTCTACCATGCACCTTAGAGGCAGCTGCCCTATGTACTGTACATAGTCATGCAACACTGATCACTTGAATCATGTTTACATACAGTTTTACCCACTTCATATGTACAGTATATACTGTATTCTAGTCAAGGCATTTCCTATTTAACTATTGCCATACATATACTATAATTCAGATATACTACATATTCACCGCATATATTATCCATATTGTCTATACGTCCCATCACATATACATTCAGTGCATTCGGAAAGTGACTTTTTATTTAAATAAGAATTTAGAGCCTTTGCTATGAGACTCAAAATTGAGCTCAGGTGCATCCTGTTTCCATTGATCATCCTTGAGATGTTTCTACAACTTGATTGGAGTCCACCTGTGGTAAATTCATTTGATTGGACATGATTTGGAAAGGCACATACCTGTCTATGTAAGGTCCCACAGTTGACAGTGCATGTCAGAGCAAAAACCAAGCCATGAGGTCAAAGTAATTGTCCGTAGACAGGATTGTGTCGAGGCACAGATCTGGGGAAGGGTACTAAAAAAGTTCTGCAGCATTGAAGGTCCCCAGGAACACAGAAGTTTGGAACCATCAAGACTCCAGAGTTCCTATGTAGAGATGGGAGAACCTTCTCTACATTATCTCTGCCACACTCCACCAATCATGCTTTAATGGAAGAGTGGGCAGACGGAAGCTACTCCTCAGTAAAAGGCACATGACAGCCTGCTTTGAGTTTTTCAAAAGGCACCTAAACAACTCTCACATCATGAGAAACAAGATTCTGTGGTCTGATAAAACTAAGATTGAACTCAAGTCTGGAGGAAACCTGGCACCATCCCTACGGTGAAGCATGGTGGTGGCAGCATAATGCTGTGGGGATGTTTTTCAGCAGCAGGGACTGGGAGACTAATCAGGAATGAGGGAAAGATGAACGGAACAAAATACAGAGAGTTCCTTGATGAAAACCTCCTCCAGAGCGCTCAGGAAGGTTCACCTTCCAACAGGGCAATGACCCTAAGGACACAGCCATGACAACACAGGAGTGGCTTCGGGACAAGTCTCTGAATGTCCTTGAGAGACCCAGCCAGAGCCCGGACATGGCCCCCATCCAACATCTCTGGAGAGACCTGAAAATAACTGTGCAGTGACGCTGCCCATCCAACCTGACAGAGCTTGAGAGGATCTGCAAAGAAGAATGGGGTAAACTCCCCAAATACAAGTGTGCCAAGCTTGTAGCGTCATACCCAATAAGATTCAAGGCTGTAATCGCTGCCAAAGGTGATTCAACAAAGTACTGAGAAAAGGGTCTGAATACTTATGTAAATGTGATATTTCAGTAATTTTATTTATACATTTGCAAACATTTGTAAAAAAAACTGTTTTTGCTTTGTCATTATGGGTTAATGTGTGTAGATGATTGAGGGGAAAAAACAATTTAATCAATTTTAGAACAAGACTGTAACGTAACAAATTGTCTAAAAAGTCAAGGGGTCTGAATACTTTCCGAATGCACTGTATGTATATACAGTACCAGTCAAAAGTTTGAACACGCCTACTCATTCAAGGGTTTTTCTATATTTTTACTATTTTCTACATTGTAGAATAATAGTAAAGACAAACTATGAAATAACACATATGGAATCATGTAGTAACCAAAAAATTGTTGAACAAACCATAATATATTTTAGATTCTTCAAAGTAGCCACCCTTTGCCTTGATGACAGCTTTACACACTCTTGGCATTCTCTCAACCAGCTTCATGAGGTAGTCACCTGGAATGCTTTTCAATTAACAGGTGTGCCTTGTTAATTTGTGGAATGTCTTTCCTTCTCAATGCGTTTGAGACAATCAGTTGTGTTGTGACAATGTATGGGTGGTATACAGAAGATCTGAAACCTGGCTTAAGCCTGATGCATTTACTGTGTTAAATGAGGCCTCACCTCCTGGTTACACTAGTGACCATATCCCCCGCGCATCCCACAAAGGCGGAGGTGTTGCTAACATTTATCATAGCAAATTTCAATTTACAAAACAAAACGCCGTTTTCGTCTTTTGAGCTTCTAGTCATGAAATATATGCAGCCTACTCAGTCACTTTTTTATAGCTACAGTTTACAGGCCTCCTGGGTCATATACAGCATTCCTCACTGAGTTCCCTGAATTCCTATCAGACCTTGTAGTCATGGCAGATAATATTCACATTTTTGGTGACTTTAAAATTTACATGGAAAAGTCCACAGACCCACTCCAAAAGGCTTTCGGAGCCATCATTGACTCAGTAGGTTTTGTCCAACATGTCTCCGGACCTACTCACTGTCACAGTCATACTCTGGACCTAGTTTTGTCCCGTGGAATAAATGTTGTGGATCTTAATGTTTTTCCCCATAATCCTGGACCATCGGACCACCATTTTATTACGTTTGCAATCGCAACAAATAATCTGCTCAGACCCCAACCAAGCATCATCAAAAGTCGTGCTATAAATTCTCGGACAACCCAATGATTCCTAGATGCACTTCCAGACTCCCTCCGCCTACCCAAAGACGTTAGAGTACAAAAATCAGTTAACCACCTAACTGAGGAACTCAATTTAACCTTGCGCAATACCCTAGATGCAGTCGCACCCCTAAAAACAAAAAACATTTGTCATAAGAAACTAGCTCCCTGGTATACAGAAAATACCCGAGCTCTGAAGCAAGCTTCCAGAAAATTGGAACGGAAATGGCGCCACACCAAACTGGAAGTCTTCCGACTAGCTTGGAAAGACAGTACCGTGCAGTATCTAAGAGCCCTCACTGCTGCTCGATCATCCTATTTTTTTTTCAACTTAATTGAGGAAAATAAGAACAATCCCAAATTTATTTTTGATACTGTCGCAAAGCTAACTAAAAAGCAGCATTCCCCAAGAGAGGAAGGCTTTCACTTCAGCAGTGATAAATTCATGAACTTCTTTGAGGAAAAGATCATGATCATTAGAAAGCAAATTACGGACTCTTTAAATCTGTGTATTCCTCCAAAGCTCAGTTGTCCTGAGTCTGCACAACTCTACCAGGACCCAGGAACAAGGGAAACACTCAAGTTGTTTTGTATTATATCTCTTGACACATTGATGAATAATAATCTGGCCTCTAAACCTTCAAGCTGCATACTGGACCTTATTCCAACTAAACTACTGAAAGAGCTGCTTCCTGTGCTTGGCCCTCCTATGTTGAACATAGTAAACGGCTCTCTATCCACCGGATGTGTACCAAACTCACTGAACGTGGCAGTAATAAAGCCTCTCTTGAAAAAGCCAAACCTTGACCCAGAAAATATAAAAAACTATCGGCCTATATCGAATCTCCCATTCCTCTCAAAAACTTTTGAAAAAGCTGTTGCACAGCAACTGACTCCCTTCCTGAAGACAAACAATGTATACGAAATGCTTCATTCTGGTTTTAGACCCCATCATAGCACTGAGACTACAATTGTGAAGGTGGTAAATTACCTTTTAATGGTGTCAGACCGAAGCTCTGCATCTGTCCTCGTGTTCCTAGACCTTAGTGCTGCTTTTGATACCATCGATCACCACATTCTTTTGGAGAGATTGGAAACCCAAATTGGTCTACACGGACACGTTCTGGCCTGGCTGAGATCTTATCTGTCGGAAAGATATTTGTCGGAAAGTTTGTCTCTGTGGATGGTTTGTTCTCTGACAAATCAACTGTACATTTCGGTGTTCCTCAAGGTTCCATTTTAGGACAACTATTGTTTTCACTATATATTTTACCTCTTTGCCATTCGGAAACATAATGTTAACTTTCACTGCTATGCGGATGACACACAGCTGTACATTTCGATGAAACATGGTGAAGCCCCAAAGCCTTGAAGCCTGTGTTTCAGACATAAGGAAGTGGATGGCTGCAAATGTTCTACTTGCTCTAGGTCCCAAGAAACAAAGAGATCTTCTGTTGAATCTGACAATTCATCTTGATGGTTGTACAGTCGTCTCAAATAAAACTGTGAAGGACCTCGGCGTTACTCTGGACCCTGATCTCTCTTTTGATGAACATTTCAAGACTGTTTCAAGGACAACTTTTTCCAATCTACATAACATTGAGAAGAATGTGAACTTTCTGTCCATAAATGATGCAGAAAAATGTATCCATGCTTTTGTCACTTCTAGGTTAGACTACTGCAATGCTCTACTTTCCGGCTACCCGATTAAAGCACTAAATAAACTTAATTTAGTGCTAAACAGGGCTGCTAGAATCTTGACTAGAACCCAAAAATGTGATCATATTACTGCAGTTCTAGCCTCTCTACACTGGCTTTCTGTTAAGGCGAGGGCTGATTTCAAGGTTTTACTGCTAACCTACAAAGCATTACATGGGCTTGCTCCTACCTATCTTTCCGATTTGGTCCTGCCGTACATACCTACATGTACGCTATGGTCACAAGACGCAGGCCTCCTTACTGTCCCTAGAACTTCTAAGCAAACAGCTGGAGGCAGGGCTTTCTCCTATAGAGCTCAATTTTTAGGGAATGGTCTGCTTACCCATGTGAGAGACGCAGACTCGGTCTCAGTCTTTAAGTCTTTATTGAAGACTCATCTCTTCAGTAGATCCTATGATTGAGTGTAGTCTGGCCCAGGAGTGTGAAGGTGAACGGAAAGGCACTGGAGCAACGAACCGCCCTTGCTGTCTCCGCCTGGCCGGTTCCCCTCTCTCCACTGGGATTCTCTGCCTCTAACCCTATTACAGGGGCTGACCCCTCCTGTCTCAGCCTCCAGTATTTATGTTGCAATAGTTTGTGTCGGGGGGCTAGGGTCAGTCTGTTATATCTGGAGTATTTCTCCTGTCTTATCTGGTGTCCTGTGTGAATTTAAGTATGCTCTCTCTAAATTCTCTCTCTCTCTCTCTCTCTCTCTCTCTCTCGGAGGAGGAGGACCTGAGCCCTAGGACCATGCCTCAGGACTACCTGGCCTGATGACTCCTTGCTGTCCCCAGTCCACCTGGCCGTGCTGCTGCTCTAGTTTCAACTGTTCTGCCTGCGGCTATGGAACCCTGACCTGTTCACCGGACATGCTACCTGTCCTAGACCTGCTGTTTTCAACTCTCTAGAGACAGCAGGAGCGGTAAAGATACTCTGAATGATCGGCTATGAAAAGCCACCTGACATTTACTCCTGAGGTGCTGACCTGTTGCACCCTAGACAACCACTGTGATTATTATTATTTGACCCTGCTGGTCATCTATGAACATTTGAACATCTTGGCCCTGTTCTTTTATAATCTCCACCCGGCACAGCCTGAAGAGGACTGGCCCCCCCCTCATAGCCTGGTTCCTCTCTAGGTTTATTCCTATGTTCTGGCCTTTCTAGGGAGTTTTTCCTTGGCACCGTGCTTCTACACCTGCATTGCTTGCTGTTTGGGGTTTTAGGCTGGGTTTCTGTACAGCACTTTGTGATATCAGCTGATGTAAGAAGGGCTATATAAATAAATTTGATTTGATTTGACATGCCAGCAAATGCTGACAATACACATCCAAGTATATCGGACCAAATTATGAAAGACAAGAATTGTACTTTTGAATTCCGTAAAGTCAGTGTAGAAGAGGTGAAAAAAAATATTGTTGTCTATCAACAACGACAAGCCACCAGGGTCTGACAATCTGGATGGAAAATTACTGAGGATAATAGCAGACGATATTGCCACTCCTATTTGACACATCTTCAATTTAAGCCTACACCTAAGGGTGTGCCCTCAGGCCTAGAGGGAAGCTAAAGTCATTCTGCTACCCAAGAATAGTAATGCCCCCTTTACTGGCTCAAATAGACCGACCAACCAGCCTGTTACCAACCCTTAGTAAACTTCTAGAAAAAATGGTATTTGACCAGATACAATGCTATTTCACAGTAAACAAACTGACAATAGACTTTCAGCACACTTATAGGGAAGGACACTCAACAAGCAGAGAAGTTACACAAATGACTGATGATTGGCTGATAGAAATTGATGATAAAATGATGGGGGCTGTCTTGTTAGACTTCAATGCAAATTTTACATTATCGATCATAGTCTGCTGCTGGAAAAACTTGTGTTATGACTTAACACCCCCTGCTATAATGTGGATAAAGAGTTACTTGTCTAACAGAACACAGAGGGTAATCTTTAATGGAAGCCTCTCAAACATAATCCAGGTTGAATCAGGAATTACACCGGGTAGCTGTCTAGGCTCCTTGCTTTTTTCGATCTTTACTAAAGTTGATGCTACTGACTTTGAGTAAAGCCAGAGTGTCTATGTATGCAGATGACTCAACACTATACACGTCAGCTACTACAGTGACTGAAATGACTGCAACACTTAACAAAGAGCTGCAGTTAGTTTCAGAGTGGGTGGCAAGGAATAAGTTAGCCATAAATATTTCTAAATCTAAAAGCAGTGTATTTGGGACAAATCATTCACTAAAACCTAAACCTCAACTAAATCTTGCAATAAATAATGTGGAAATTGAGCAAGTTGAGATGACTAAACTGCTTGGAGAAACCCTGGATTGTAAACTGTCAGAGTCAAAACATATTGATACAACAGTAGCTAAGTTGGGAAGAAGTATGTCCATAATAAAGCGTTGCTCTGCCTTCTTAACAACACTATCAACAAGGCTACTACTGTTCAGTCGTTTGGTCAGGTGCCACAAAAAAGGACTAAGGAAAATTGCAATTGACTCAGAACAGAGCAGCATGGCTGGCCCTCGGATGTACACAGAGAGCTAACATGAATAATATACACGTCAATCTCTCCTGGCTCAAAGTGGAGGAGAGATTGACTTCATCACTACTTGTATTTATGAGAAGTATTGACATGTTGAATGCACCGAGCTGTCTGTCTGAATTACTGGCACACAGCTCGGACACCCATGCATACCCCACAAGACATGCTACAAGAGGTCTCTTCACAGTCCCCAAGTCCAGAACAGACTATGGGAGGCGCACAGTACTACAGTACATAGAGCAATGACTACATGGACTCTATTCCACATCAAGTAACTGATGCAAGCAGTAAAATTATATTGAAAAAACAGATAAAAAAAACATCTTAAGGAACAGCGGAACTGTGAAGCAACACAAACATAGGCACAGACACATGCATACACACACACACACACACACACACAGTCTAACATACACACTATACGCACACTATCCACACACGTGTTGGGAAATCTGTGACTGTATTGTAATGTTTTTACAATTTTAAAGCTGCCTTAATTATTATGGATCCACAATAAATACAAATAACGACAAATATAAGACATGGCAAAATGCGTAGAATTTAAAATGGCCATTTTTTTTCTCTCCATCAACATGAGGGGTTCTCTGTTTACTGTACATTTGATACGTTTCCCATTGTGTTTTACAAAGAGTGGCGCCTTCTTTGCGTGGGTGGGTATGTACTGTATCTCCTGTTATGGTTTCACAATAAATGTATACAAATGGATGAAAAAACTTCACACTACAACAGCACTTCTAGCTCATAAAGGTGGAAGCTATATGCTGAGTTTTTTCCCCTAAAGTGTTGCCCTGAGTGGTTCTGTGAGTTATTAGCGTAAATGTTTCAGGACAGTTGTAGTTTGTTTCATTGCCACGAGGTAGAGAAAGGGTATGGATTGCGCCTTTAACACACCAAACATTCAATCACAACGAAAGACACAATGTATACTCATGAGGTCACTCAAATCTAATACCGACACATAAAACAACCAGGAAAAATGCCTAGAACTAAGACAGGCTAAGGGAGTTTTCACATATGAAATTCGGTTCCATGGTTCGGTTTCCTGTAGCATTTGTGAGAATTGTACAGAATAAATGTTGCTTTCACAAGAACAGAAAATAACTGATTCAGGGTGCGATCAGCACGACAGACATTCTACATGACGTTAGAGAGCTAGCTTGTTTAGAACGGGCCAAAAAGTTCCACACGACTCGTGCTGCCGTGCCACAATATCAAGTACACTGGTATTGAATCCTGGACCCACTACTCATGCAGGTCCACGATTAATTTCAGCCAGGGTTTGTTTGTGTTTCGCACATGCTTTATAGCGTGGATCAGGGTACCAAACACTCCAGGATCCGGGTCGTAAGGGGATATGGGAATTCATCACTTTAGAAAGTATCAAATGTAAACAGAGAATATGTGGAAGTTCCATGGGAGTTCTCTAACTGGCATGATGGAACAAAGAGAAGGATGTGAATTATGACTTCACATGGAACACCACACACGCACCACAACATTGATAGTGACTAAACCACACCTAGACACTCAATATCATTCTCCTTGTTCTCGTGGTTGTGGTGAACAGTGAAGTTGAAATGTTTTGTTCACAGGAATTGTTGTAATGAATGTGTCCTTGAAATATTTGATTCATTAAAGGTCTTTGTAGCCTAGTTGTTCTAACTCTATGATGTCCATGACATGTTCAGGCATGTTATTGCTGGTAAGGGAAAAGATACAGGATTTTTTCCCCCCTTTACTGTTTATTGGGACATGGCACAATCTGTCCTACCCCTCCCAACAGAGGCCCAACCTCCATTTCCCTTTCATGCTTTCTCATCCTGCCGTAAAGGATTCCAGAAGAACTTTTTTTCTCTCCCTTCGTTTAAACAAACGGCTTGTCACTGTTTCTTATCGCTTTATTGAACTGATGAGTACCAATGACCCAGAGAATTGTTTCACAGGTGCACAGTTCACATAGGGAGTGTATATGGATGACATCCCCGGGCAGCTCTGTATACAGCATGACAAGAACAACCTGTTGACCGGTGAGGCATTATCTTTTCCTTTGACAAGTACAGGCTTTCACTTATTGGTGCCTTATTGAGTGCAGTTTTGAATGGTCATGTAAAAGTCTATAAGTATTAAGTGTTTTTAGACTATAAAAAAAGTCAACGAAAATCATTATTAGTCAAGAATAAGGAATTTCAGCATTCACCAGATGACATTGTAACAAACTAGATTTGTGGATCAGTACAGCAAAGGGGTATAAAATCACTTGTTTAAAGTACACCTTACCCACAATTGTGAAAAAAAACAAGAAAACATGTACTTCCAACACGTTGTGCTGAAAGGACATTTTTATTATTAACTTCAACACAATCCTGAGGTAGCCAGGTACATGGGCACGTTTCGTCGGTGTTCCTTTTGAATCTAATCTGACTAAACCATTCTCATTGTTCATGTTTCCGATTGCATCAACTGTATTTGTGGTTACTCTCAAATTAAAGAGAATGTTTAATCAGCACCTGCTTCTTTTCTCATACTTTCTCTCTGTACACAAAAGCTATTTATTAACAGTTAAACAAAAATCTTCATTTGGTTTAATTTCTTTGAGTGTGAATGATAATGTAATAATGTGTTTTTCCTCTCTTCACAGGAGCAAAAATGCTGTCAAGTACTTTCCTTACAGGAGCTTTGCATACCTTCCTGGTAGGGATCCTCTGTCTAGGAGGATTTGTGACACTGTTTTTTATGTATTACAAATCAGCTCTGGACTGCACTCCCCAGCCTCATTACTCAAAGCAACCTGAGAACAGGTCCTTGTCTAAGCAGCCAGAGCCAGACAAGCCCATCATGCTGTTGTGGTTCTGGCCTGAAAACCGCAGGTTTGATTTTAGCGATTGTGCCACTTTCTTCAACATTGATGGCTGCCATCTGACAGATGACAGGTCTCTGTACAACAAGGCAGATGGTGTGCTCATCTTTCACAAATCCATCAAATACGATTTATCCAACTTGCCTCCATCACCTCGACCAAGATTCCAGAAGTGGATTTGGTATCATGTGGAATCACCTACAAATACAATTAGGATACCTGGTCTAGAAAACCTTTTCAACTTGACCTTGAGTTATAGGGAGGACGCAGACATCCCTGTGCGTTGGCGCTTGACCGTAAGGAAAGGCCAGGGTGAGGACTTTGTGCTGCCCAAGAAGGATAAATTAGTTTGCTGGATTGTGAGCAACAACAACCCTGCCACTGGAACAGGGGTAAGGCACAAATATTACAGAGAACTTGTAAAACACATTAAGGTGGAAGTCTTTGGCAAGGCCTTTGCTAGATTCTTGAAATATGAGGACTACTACTCAACACTCTCCAGCTGTAAGTTTTACCTCTCCTTTGAGAACTCAGTCCACAAAGACTACATCACTGAGAAGCTAAACGGACCACTTGCAGCAGGAACTGTGCCAGTGGTATTGGGCCCACCGAGACAGAACTATGAGGACTTTGTCCCAGGAAATTCCTTCATCCATATTAATGACTTTCCCAATGCAAAAGCACTGGCTGAATTCCTCCTGAAGTTGGACAAGGATGATGAGGCATATCTGCGCTACTTTCAGTGGCGTAGAAACTTCTCTGCTCAGCAACATCTGGTTCAACTGAGTCAAGAGTTCACGCAAGCTATTTGCTATGCCTGTGACCACATAGGCAAACATTGGGAGTACAGGGCTGTTCACGATATTTACAAATGGTATTTTGGTTAATCAGTCACTTACATCCTCATCGGTGTATGTGCTGTTACCACTATATTACCCTCTTCTCTCCATGTACATTATCATGTCTCAGGATGGAATTTAGTCACACCCAGCATCCCACAATAGCAACGTTTACACAGTGCCTTTACGACCTATTGCACTACTTGTAAGATAAGTGTACCTGGTTGTTTTACTGTACTAGTGTCATAGCTAGGTTTTTAAGTATCCAGAACCATTCAGGCTCTTATCTTTATAACTACCCAACAGCTAACCTCTGCACTATTTATTGTCTGAATTACTACCTGTATGTATGTTTTATATCTTTTACACTCACACATTTTGAGCTGAAATAATTAAAAGGTAATTCAAGCATTTTTTATCTCCAGCACAATACCAGTGTCTACAAAGGTGAAAACAGAGCATTTCTACGTTTTGTAGAAAATAATATGAAGTAAAAAAACTTCTACCTTGATGACATCATCAATTTTCAAACGCCATGAGAGTAGTTATTGTAGGGTAGCTTCTGTCAAACTAACTTTCACACCTCGTTGATTGAGGAGGGGGCCGGGACTTCTGCCAAGGACTTGAATATCACACCCATTGTTCTGAGTGGCCGGGTCATTACGACATGATGTATGTAAGCATCACACCCATTGTTCTGAGTGGCAGGGAAATTATGACATGATGTACAAGTAGGTAAACATCACATCCATTGTTCTGAATGGCTGGGACTTTAATATCACACCCAGGTGTGACTTCACACCAGGATGTAAATATCACACCCATTGTTCAGAGTGGCCGGGGCATTACCACATGTTGTATGTAAACATCACACCCCACTTTTTTGATTACAGTATATCGGATGTGAGGAGGGGTCCTAGTGTCTGTGTGCAGACATGGTGTAAAAGGTATTGATCAAGGGGCTATTGTATTGGGGCCAAGTTGCTTAGTTGCTTCTAATAATTGTTTTATTAATAACCAGAGCTGTGAATTTAAAACATGCAGGGTTCATTTAATTCTAACCAGAAAATTGTTTGTTGATTAAAACAATACCAAACATGAATGTTTTATTTTTAATTCTGAAAACCATTTCACCATCCCCCCCCCCCCACCCCCCATTTTTTCCTCAGTTTGCGTGCGTATGTGTCTGTGAGGAGGGAGCTAATGTATGGGGGTCACGTCTGGGCATGCGAGGTCAGGGTGGCGTCTGGGCATGATGCCTATACCATTTTCCTTAACCAGAGAGAATGCTTGAACTTGTCAAAGATCAATGATGTATAAATAAAGCACCATTATTAAGACATTAACTACTGACATTACAGCAGACAACATCTTGAGCATTGACTCTTGGACAGCATCCAGTCAGCCAACTCTATTCTGTCACTGAGCAGAAGACACCTGTAGACAGCTGTAAGTACATTTTCCCTTTGTTGTTTATTTCTTTTATTTTTTGTAAGTGACGTTTTTATATGCATCGTGATATACAACAACTGGTTTGTACATTTTTTAAACACCCATCATTGTTTTTTATAAAACTGTCTGTGTGTGTGTGTGTGTGTGTGCGTGTGTATGTATGAGTGTGTGTGTGTATGATTTAAAACTGAGGTGTGTTTATCCTGATTTAATTTAAACCTGTTTTTTTTTTTTTAAAGATCTCGGAGAACACTCATTGGATCTTTTCAATACAGCTCCTGGAAACCTTTCACAAATCTTTGAGTACAGATACCTTGTGAAATTTGGTTCACTGATTCATCAAGTGTGTAATTTCTGTAATTTCAACATGATTTTATTGTCTTTATCGACTTGTTATCAATAGCTGAGAACCCCGGACATGTGCAGCCAACAACTTCAGAGCCTTTGTTATTTGTCTGCTGATGGTTGATAGGGTCCTCATTGTACTCAAACTGGTTAGGTTTAGGCCTCCTACAGCATTCACACCTGGCCCTGTGGGGAATCAACAAGCAGCTGGCTGGACTTCACAGGACCCTGGAAGTTAGTTTTTGAATTACTTTGGTGCAATCTTTACAACTATGTGTACAATTTTCACCACTCTAAGCACAAAAATGCAATCAGATCATCAAAATAGCTCATGTTTCAAAGCACATTTTCATTTGACTGAGAACAACAAACAAATTCACAAAGTCACTTGTTCAATGCACCAATTCACACATTCAATTTGGATACATATTCCATTTAAAAAAGAAATATTTCACCTTTATTTAACCAGGTAGGCCAGTTGAGAACAAGTTCTCATTTACAACTGAGACCTGGCCAAGATAAAGCACAGCAGTTCGATACATACAACAACACAGAGTTACACATGGAATATACAAACATACAGTCACTAATACAGTAGAAAAAAATCTATATACAGTGAGTGCAAATGAGGTAAGATAAGGGAAGTAAGGCAATAAATAGACCATGGTGACAAAGTAATTACAACATAGCAATTATACACTGGAATGGTAGATGTGCAGAAGATGAATGTGCAAGTAGAGATACTGGGGTGCAAAGGAGCAAGATAAATAAATAAATATAGTATGGGGATGAGGTAGTTGAATGGGCTGTTTACAGATGGGCTATGTACAGGTGCAGTGATCTGTGAGCTGCTCTGACAGCTGGTGCTTAAAGCTAGTGAGGGAGATAAGAGTCTCCAGCTTCAGTGATTTTTGCAGTTTGTTCTAGTCATTGGCAGCAGAGAACTGGAAGGAAAGGCGGCCAAACGAGGAATTGGCTTTAGGGGTGCTGCTATGGTGACCAGTGAGCTGAGATAAGGCGGGGCTTTACCTAGCAGAGACTTGTAGATGACCTGGAGCCAGTGGGTTTGGCGATGAGTATGAAGCGATGGCCAGCCAACGAGCGCATACAGGTCACAGTGGTGGGTAATATATGGGGCTTTGGTGACAAAACGGATGGCACTGTGATAGACTGCATCCAATTTGTTGAGTAGAATGTTGGAGGCTATTTTATAGATTACATCGCCGAAGTCGAGGATCGGTAGGATGTTCAGTTTTACGAGGGTATGTTTGGCAGCATGAGTGAAGGATGCTTTTTTGCAAAATAGGAAGCCGATTCTATATTTAATTTTGGATTGGAGATGCTTAATGTGAGTCTGGAAGGAGAGTTTACAGTCTAGCCAGACACCTAGGTATTTGTCAACATATTCTAAGTCAGAACTGTGCAGAGTAGTAAGGCTGGATGGGCGGGCAGGTGCGGGCAGTGATCGGTTGAAGAGAATGCATTTAGTTTTACTTGCATTTAAGAGCAGTTGGAGGCCACGGAAGGAGAGTTGTATGGCATTGAAGCTCGTCTGAAGGTTAGTTAACACAGTGTCCAAAGAAGGGCCAGAAGTATACAGAATGGTGTCGTCTACGTAGAGGTGGATCAGAGAATCACCAGCAGCGAGAGCGACATCATTAATGTATACAGAGAAGCGAGTCGGCCCGAGAATTGAACCCTGTGGCACCCCCATAGAGCCTGCCAGAGGTCCAGACAACAGGCCCTCCGATTTGACACACTGAACTCTATCAGAGAAGTAGTTGGTGAACCAGGCGAGGCAATCATTTGAGAAACCAAGGCTGTTGAGTCTGCCAATAAGAATGTGGTGATTTACAGAGTCGAAAGCCTTGGCCAGGTCGATGAATACGGCTGCACAGTAATGTCTCTTATCAATGGCGGTTATGATATCATTTAGGACCTTGAGCGTGGCTGAGGTGCACCCATGACCAGCTCTGAAACCAGATTGCATAGCAGAGAAGGTACGGTGGGATTCGAAATGGTCGGTAATCTGTTTGTTGATTTGGCTTTCGAAGACC
Organism: Salmo trutta; assembly: GCF_901001165.1. NCBI lineage: Eukaryota > Metazoa > Chordata > Actinopteri > Salmoniformes > Salmonidae > Salmo > Salmo trutta. The sequence goes on from NC_042991.1 coordinate 9,070,614, forward strand.
TTAGAAAGGCAGGGTGGGATAGATATAGGTCTGTAGCAATTTGGGTCTAGAGTGTCTCCCCCTTTGAAGAGGGGGATGACCGCGGCAGCTTTCCAATCTTTGGGAATCTCAGACGATACGAAATAGAGATTGAACAGGCTAGTAATAGGGGTTGCAATAATTTCAGCAGATAATTTTAAAAAGAGAGGGTCCAGATTGTCTAGGCGGCTGATTTGTAGGGGTCCAGGTTTTGCAGTTCTTTAAGAACATCAGCTATCTGGATTTGGGTGAAGGAGAAATGGGGGAGGCTTGGGCGAGTTGCTGTGGGGAGTGCAGGGCTGTTGACCGGGTTAGGGGTAGCCAGGTGGAAAGCATGGCCAGCCGCCGAAAAATCCTTAGTGAAATTATTTTTTGAGTTTGTGCCACAGGATGCAAATTTCTGCTTGAAAAAGCTAGCCTTAGCTTCCTAACTGCCTGTGTATATTTGTTCCTAACTTCTCTGAAAAGTTACATATCACGGGGGCTATTCGATGCTAATGCAAAATGCCACAGGATGTTTTTGTGCTGGTCAATGGCAGTCAGGTCTGGAGAGAACCAAGGGCTCTATCTGTTTCTGGTTCAACATTTTTTGAATGGGGCATGCTTATTTAAGATGTTGAGGAAGGCACTTTTAAGGAATGACCAGGCATCCTCTACTGACGGGATGAGGTCAATATCCTTCCATGATACCCGGGCCATGTCGATTAGGAAGGCCTGCTCGCTGAAGTGTTTCAGGGAGCGTTTGATAGTGATGAGGGGTGGTCGTTTGACCACAGACCCATTACAGATGCAGGCAATGAGGCAGTGATCGCTGAGATCTTGTTTGAAAACAGCAGAGGTATATTTAGAGGGCAAGTTGGTTAGGATGATATCTATGAGAGTGCCCGTGTTTACGGATTTGGGGTTGTACCTGGTGGGTTCATTGATAATTTGTGAGAGATTGAGGGCATCAAGCTTAGATTGTTGGATGGCCGGGGTGTTAAGCATGTCCCAATTTAGGTCACCTAGCAGCACGAGCTCTGAAGATAGATGGGGGGCAATCAGTTCACATATGGTGTCCAGGGCACAGCTGGGGGCAGAGGGTGGTCTATAGCAAGCCGCAACGGTGAGAGACTTGTTTCTGGTAAGGTGGATTTTTAAAAGGAGAATCTTGAATTGTTCGGGTACTGACCATCTCTTCAGTAGATTGCAACACCGCCCCCTATGGCAGTTCTATCTTGTCGGAAAATGTTATAGTTTTCAGGGTTTTTGGTGGTCTTTCTGAGCCAGGATTCAGACATGGCTAGGACATCTGGGTTGGCAGAGTGTGCTATGGCAGTGAATAAAACAAACTTAGGGAAGAGGCTTCTAATGTTAACATGCATGAAACCAAGGCTTTTACGGTTACAGAAGTCAACAAATGACAGCGCCTGGGGAATGGGAGTGGAGCTAGGCACTGCAGGGCCTGGATTAACCTCCACATCACCAGAGGAACAGAGGAGGAGTAGGATAAGTGTACGGCTAAAGGCTAAAATAACTGGTCGTCTAGTACGTTCAGAACAGAGAGTAAAAGGAGCAGATTTCTGGGCACGGTAGAATAGATTAAAGGCATAATGTACAGAGAAAGGTATGGTAGGATGTGGATACAGTGAGGGTAAACCTGTGCATAGAGTGACGATGAAAGAGATAGTCTCTAGAAATATAATCTAAGTGATTTCACCTCATGTGTGGTAGGTGGAACTAAAGTGTTAAATAAGGCGTATTGAGCAGGGCTAGAGGCTCTACAGTGAAATAAGGCAATAAATACTAACCAAAACAGCAATGGCAAAGGCATATTGACGTTAGCAAGAGGCATGCATAGCCAAGTGATCATAGGAGTCCAGTGAGTGGCTTCAGGCAGCTTGCGGGCCGGGGCTAGCAATCTTACAGAAGGGCCTTGGAGGGACGTCGCGACGGGAGAAAGTCTGTTGTGGTCCCCTCATGATATTACGTCAGCAGACGGATCAGCAGGGCTCCGTGTGGTAAACCAGGCCAATTTGCAAAATAGGTATAGTGGTCAAAGAATTTGTCCGGTGGGCCTCTTAAGCTAACAGTCTGATGTGCTCTGGACAGCTAGCAGGCCGCGGCTAGCATGCTAGCGGATGGGCATTCAGGGGAAGAAGCGACGGTGGAGCCAGTTGAGAAAAACCCCATCGGGCGAATCACGTCGGTGGTCCAGTCGTGATGGGTTGGCGGCGGTCCAAGCCAGTTGGCAAAAAGAGGTATTGTTGCCCAAGGAGTGGCTGATGGACCTCTTTGGCTAGTCAGGAGATGGGCCTAGCAAGGCTAGCTCCAGGCTAATTGGTTATTGCTTCGGGATAGTGACGTTAGCCAGGAGTGGCCACTAGAATAGCGGCTAGCTAGCTGCGATGATCCAGGTGAAGAAAAAAAAGGTTCAGAGCTTGCGGTAGGAATCTGGATATATGGAGAAAAATAAGTCAGATTTGCTCTGGTTTGAGCCGCGCTGTGCAGACTGGTGAGAGTTGACCGTGCTAGAGGTGGCTGATGACCGCTAGCAGTGGCTAGCTGACTACTAGCATCTGTTGGGGTTCCGGTTCAGGCGACGGTTCTGACGACAGATCAGCAGGGCTCCGTATGGTGGGTATAGTGGTCAAAGAATTTGTCCGATGGGCCTCTTGAGCTAACGGTCCGATGTACTTTAGACAGCTAGCAGGCCATGGCTAACTAGTAGCCAGTTAGCTGAACTCATCGATAGCTTACGATGAGTTCTTAAGTATAAAAATAGCAGATCTGTGCCACATTGGGTGAGGCGGGTTGCAGGAGATTATATTCAGTCCGTAGATAGAAAGTAATTTTAAATATATATATATATATATATATATATATATATATATATATATATATATATATATATATATATATATATATAAAAAACAAGGAAAAACTGTTTACACTGGACAAGACAAAAACATACGTCCGACTGCTACGCCATCTTGGATGTTCTAAGTATCTGCTTTTCAAAATACAATATTCAATTTATTTTAATATGATTTTCATGATTTGTTAACAATACAATTAACTATCACTTAATTAAACTGCTCAAAACTGATAATTACTGAACCAAAATTATAAAGTGCATAGTTAACGTACAGTGCCTTTGGAAAGTATTCAGACCCCTTGACTTTTTCCACATTTTGTTATGTTACAGCCTTATTCTAAAATGTATATATATAAAAAAAAGAATCCTCAGCAATCTACACACAATACCCCATAATGACAAAGTGAAAACAGGTTCTTAGATTTTTTTTGCTAAAGTAAAAATAATTATTAAAAAAATAAACGTATTTACATAAGTATTCAGACCCTTTGCTATGAGACTCATGTGCATCCTGTTTCCATTGATCATCCTTGAGATGTTTCTACAACTTGATTGGAGTCCACCTGTGGTAAATTCAAGTGATTGGACACCATTTGGAAAGGCATACACCTGTCTATATAAGGTCCTACAGTTGGCAGTGCATGTCAGAGTAAAAACCAAGCCATGAGGTCAAAGGAATTGTCCATAGAGCTCCGAGACAGGATTATGTCGAGGCACAGATCTGGGGAAGGGTACCAAAAATAATCTGCAGCATTGAAGTTCCCCAAGAACACAGTGGCCTCCATCATTCTTAGATGGAAGAAGTTTGGAACCACCAAGACTCTTCCTAGAGCTGGTCGCCCGGCCAAACTGAGCAATCGGGGGATTGGTCGGGTAGGTGACCAAGAACCAGATGGTCACTCTGACAGAGCTCCAGAGTTCCTCTGTGGAGATGGGAGAACCTCCCAGAAGGACAACCATCGCTCCAGCACTCCACCAATCAGGCCTTTATGGTAGAGTGGCCAGATGGAAGCCACTCCTCAGTAAAAGGCACATGACAGCCTGCATGAAGTTTGCCAACAGGCACCTGAAGATTCTCAGACCATAAGAAACAAGATTCTCTGGTCTGATGAAACCAAGATTGAACTCATTAGCCTGAATGCCAAGTGTCACGTCTGGAGGAAACCGGGCACCATCCCCAAGGTGAAGTATGGTGGTGGCAGCATCATGCTGGAAGACAAGTCAGGATCAAGGCAAAGATGAACGGTGCAAAGTACAGAGAGATCCTTGATGAAAACCTTCTCCAGAGCGCTCATGACCTCAGAATGGGGCAAAGGTTCACCTTCCAACAACGGCCCTAAGCACACAGCCAAGACAACGCAGGAGTGGCTTTGGGACAAGTCTCTGAATATCCTTGAGTGGCCCAGCCAGAGCCCGGACTTGAACCCAATAGAACATATCTGGAGAGATCTGAAAATAGCTGTGCAGCAACGCTCCACATCCAACCTGACAGAGCTTGAGAGGATCTGCCGAGAAGAATGGGAGAAACTCCCCAAATATAGGTGTGCCAAGCTTGCAGCGTCATACCCAAGAAGACTCAAGGCTGTAATCGCTGCCAAAGGTGCTTTAACAAAGTACTGTGTAAAGGGTATGAATACTGAATACTGTAAGTGTGATATCAGTTTTTAAATTTGAATACATTTGCAAAGATTTCTAAAAAACGTTTTTTGCTTTGTTATCATGGGGTATTGTGTGTAGATTGCTGAGGGGAAAAAAAAGATTTAATCCATTTAAGAATAAGGCTGTAACGTAACAAAACGTGTAAAAAGTCAAGGGGTCTGAATACTGTCCAAATGCAATATATATAGTTTGATAACTGCTGAACACTGTACTTTTCTATATTTTTATCTCATAAATGTAGTGATTTGGCATCAATATATGTTGGAAGGTAAAACCAAATCATATATGGATGTGGCTGTGAATACTACATCATATGACAAAGTGGAAAGAGTCACTATGTGCTACCATTTGAAATTACAGTGTAGTGTACAATGCAATGCTGAAATACCTGGGTTATACATAACAATATATTTCCCTCATTATCTGAATTTCATTGAGACACTGTGAGCAGAGAGACAGGCAATACTGTATATATTGACAATGTATATAAAAAAAGGTTATCTTGCACAATGTTGCATAGAGCAGAAAGGGCATACAACACAGTGCTACATTTTTAAAGTAGCTAACTGTTTCACAATACCCCTATTTCTGATTATTTGTCCTACGTATGTACCGTATAAGGACAATGAAACTGTAAGACCGACATATTTCCCAACCTGCCATTTGATACAAATTATAAAATGGTGCATGTCCAGTTATAGTCAAATACTGTATGGAAACCAATATTTACCATCTATTCAGCACTTCAAAAATAACAGTTTTGAACAGCGTATCTTGTATTTTTGCTATTGGATTAAATGGCAATTAAAAATACTAAATGGTGAGCCTATCATTAACTAATGGGTTTTCCATATCCGTCCCCATCACTAGTACATTTTTTATGTTTTTTCAGGCCCTTTACCACACTGCTGATGTCTTATTTACTACTGAACAGTAGTTTAGACAAAACACAAAAGTTGTTATACAATCCGTATTCAAATTATTCCATACGGAGAACAGGCATATGCACTTTTCTGAAAGATTTTTCTGTTTGGATTATATTTATTTATCTTTTTCATAATCGGTTAGTCTCAGGGTGTTGTGTAGACATGGATTTTGTGTTCGTTTTTTTTATATATTTGTTTTTAGCATGCTTTCATTAAAGGTTTTTCATAATACATCCTAGGAATAATTTTGACAAACACAATTTTGAGAAAAATAACCTAAGGTGAAACGCCATAGAGGAGTCAAAAAGACCATGGGTCAGCCCCATCATCCTGGTATCCAAGCCAAATAGTACACTGTGCTTTCTTTTGGCCTTTACGGGGCCCCAGCCACCTTTCAAAGACTGATGGACATTGTCCTATGGCCAAATCGGGGCTTTGCTGCGGCCTACCTGGACAAAGTGGTAATCCATTTGGAGACGTGGGAAGACCACGTGGAGACGGTAGGCCGTGTCTTGGGTTGTCTCCGACAGGCAGGCCTGACAGCCAACACAAAGAAGTGGGTGTGGCACCGTGAGAGGCATGAGCATAGGTGTGGCCGAAGGACTCCCAGTGCAGCACCATGGACAGTGGCACTGGCTGCAGCACAGTGGACCACAGCATTCAGTTCAGCAGTGTGGAAGGCTGAGCTATCATCAACACCAGGCCAGCCAAAGACCGCGCCACAGCTATGCTCACCCAACACACCTGTGCAGGATTATATAATCAGCACACCTGCAAGGCATTCCATAATCAACTGACTGGCACAAGAGCGCAGGCTGGACATCACTCAAGTAAAGCAGTTAGGTAGACACAGCCAGAGCGTGTCTACGCTCTCATTTACACAGTGGTTCTCTCTCCTTCCACAGACTCCTCAGAAGGAGATTTACGGACTGGGCCAATGAGGCCACACCACTGCAGGAGACTACAGGTGACTGCCATCTTTAACCACCCTCTTTGCTTGAACAGCTTGTGGACTAGAGTGCCAGAGACACTAAAAGCTAAAGTAAAAGCATCTGTAAATTGAACTATTTGGTTGTGTGTTTACTCATTGCCGCTTGTGTAGTTAGGCACAACCACTCTTCCAGACAGACATTGAATATCCCTTTGAGCATGAGGAAGTTATTAATTACACTTTGGATAGAGTATAAATAAACCCACTCACTACAAAGATCCAGGCATCCTTCCTAACTCGGTTGCCGGAGAAGAACGGAACCGCTTAGGGATTTCACCATGAGGCCAATGTTGATTTTAAAACTTACAGTTTAATGGCTGTGTTAGGAGAGAACTGAGGATGGATCAATAACATTAGTTACTCCCCAATACTAACAGAGTGAAATGAAAAGCCTGTACAGAACAAAAATATTTCAAAACATGCATCCTGTTTGCAACAAGGCACCAGAGTAATACTGCAAAAAAATGTGTCAAAGCAATTAACCTTTTTCTCTATACAATGTGTTATGTTTGGGGCAAATCCAATACAACACATTATTGAGTACCACTCTCCATATCTCCAAGCATAGTGGAGGCTGCATCATGTTATGGGTATACTTGTAATCGTTAAGGACAGGGGAGCCTTTCAGGAGAAAAAAAGAAATGGAATGGAGCTGAGCACAGGCAAAATCCTAGAGGAAAACCTGGTTTGGTCTACTTTCCACCAGAGACTGGGAGATTAATTCCCCTTTCAGTAGGACAATAACCTAAAACACAAGGCCAAATCTACACTGGAGTTGCTTACCGAGAAGACAGTGAGTGCTCCTGAGTAGCCAAGTTAAAGTTTTTACTTAAATCTGCTTGAAAAACTATGGCAAGACCTGCAAATGGTTGTCTAGCAATGACCAACTGTCACGTCCTGACCAGTATAAGGGGTTATTTGTTATTGTAATTTGGTCAGGACGTGGCAGGGGTGTGTTTGTTTTGTGTTGTCGGGGTTTTTGGGTTGTTCTATGTTTTATATTTCTATGTTCTGTTCTATTTTTTTCTATGTCTAGTTTATTGTTTTGGCCTTCAATTGGAGGCAGCTGTTCCTCGTTGCCTCTAATTGAGGGTCCTATTAGGGGTGTTTTTCATGGGGTTTCTGTGGGTAGTTGTTTCGTGTATAGCTGTATGCCTTACAGGACTGGTTGTTGTTTTTGTATATGTGTGTTTTTCCTTCTTTCTGCCAATAAAAAAGATGAGTATACAGACTCCCGCTGCATTTTGGTCCACTTTATACGACGGCCGTGGCACCAACAACCAATTTGACAGAGCTTGAAGAAGTTTTAAAATAATACATTGGCAAATGTTGCACAATCCAGGTCTGGAAAGCTCTTAGAGATTTACCCAGAAAGACTCAGCGGTACTTGCTGCCAAAGGTGATTCTAACATGTATTGACTCAGGGGGTTTAATACTCATCTAATCACAATATATTCATGTTTTATTTTTCATAAATGTTCTACAAATGTTAGGGTGGGTTGCACCAACATGGATTAACTATTAAACTGGGTTAAATCAAGGTTCATCTATCAATCTTGTTGCACCAAATTTTAAACAGTTTTAAATTAATCCTCGTTAAAACCATTAGTTTTCACTTTAAACCTAGATTAATTTTAAGCCTGTTGCTCAATTTAAATGTTTTAATATAAATTTAGATTGGAGGTTCATTCTAAACTGCCACTTGAGGTGGTTTAATTGATAAAATGGCAGCATATCTACTGTGGAGAAACCAAAATGACTAGAGTTCCTCAGAGAATAATTAGACAGGTTGAGTAGTATGATAACTCCTTATTAGTAGGCTATTTACGTGCCCATTTTGTACAATTGAATTGGGGTTTATGATATGCCCAGCCTTGATACGAGTGATGTTACGCAACAATCTGAACGGGCCTGATAACCTTAACATTGTAGTGAAGTTGCATTAACGTTAGTTTTAACGTGCTTTATAGGCATTGATATTTACCAGTAATTTATGCTTACTAAATATTGGTGGTTCGAGTTGTCCATCGTCATCATAGGGGTTATGGAGAGGGGCAAACTGCTGGGGAATAATCTCGCATATTTTCTGGGTGATAGGATCAATTCCCTTGGACGGAGGCCCCCCCTCTGGCTCCAGTCTGAAATAGCCCCCGCCTCTCCTCTGCTGCATCCTTTTTGGCTTCCGCTTTAAAAAAAAAATCCAGCACGCTTTCTACCGATTTGGGTCCCTCTTTTCTTTTAATCCGTGTCGATCTATTAAATCTGTCGCATGAAATGGTCTAGTTGTCTTCCTTTTTGACAGTTGTGTTGTCTGTCTTTTTATCCTCTTATTTTATGCTATCTAGCTTGGTTTATAAACTAGCTAGCTACAGTAGCTAACGAATGAGTTCTGTCTAGTACTGGCAAATAACTGATTTTATTTCAAGTCAAACAACCCATGAGAACCATTCACGATGGAGTTGCAGTAGTTCTAACGTTACATTGTTATTATTTTATCATGGAACAGCAACTTTGTGGCCTCATTTGTCAAATCGGCTAGCTACTTCGTTTCAACTCATGAAATACCTCTTATATTGGTGTAACATGTCACTAATCATCAAATATCAAAACCGTTAATCATAGACTTACTGATCCAGATGTAAAATTAAGTGGTGCGAGATCTTTGATTAATTCTAAACAAAGATTTACAAACCCCAGATTCGCTCTAATCCTACATACATTCAAACCATGTTGGTGCAACCCACCCTTCGATTTATTCTTCCACTTTGACATTAGTGAGTATTTTGTGTAAATCATTGACAAAAACATGACAATGAAATCCATTTTAATCCCACTTTGTAACACAACAAAATGTGGAAAAAGTCAAGGGGTGTGAATACTTTCTGAAAGCACTGTAGATGCTAAAATGCCTATAGGTTTTTTAGGTTGTGAAGGTGGGGACCCCTGGAGGTAAATGGAAATGGTGTCTGTGTTAATGTGCTTTTACCATTTGAAAATAAATTTGAAAAAACACGTTTAAAAAATAATATTTCTGTTATTCACTTGTACTCTCCCCCATCCCAGTATGTTACCAATTCCCACTTGATTATGTATCTTATTCCCCTTCATGGAGCTCTGGTAGTTTCATGATTAAAGAAAATGGTTCATTGGGATTCTATATGACATCTTTAGGGGTGCCACACATGAAGAAAATGATAGAACCTTTTAAAACACAGCTTGAGATCATTGTAGGGGTTTTTCCTCCAGTACTTTGAATAGGGAATGGGGTTTGTATCCAGGGGAAATGTTTTCCTGAGGTTCCAACAGTAACCACGGGGGTAGGGCTTAGCGAAGGATCAATTGTGTATTTCAGTGTTAAAGCTGTCTGGACTAATACACTTTCATTCCTCCCAAGTCATAAGAACCCAACACCCTCTCTCTCTAGCTCTAGACCTATGGTCAGCAGCCATCCTCTCTATAGTCTCGAACCCTACTTTTGAAGTTTTGAACTTGATGATACAGTAGGTCTTGTTATTAGTTTGCCATAGTAGAGCTAATGGTCGTGTTCCCCTGCTCCGACGTTGCTTATGAATGCCAGATCTTACAATGCCTGGATAGGTATTTGACTACATCATATTTTATAGCAATCTGGTGCCTGACATGCCGACAGCACAGTCAATGATGTGGCATGCAACCATTGGTTAATGCATGCAACGTCTGAGCAGAGGAACACAACCCATAAGTTTTAGCAATATGGTGCCCGACTGCAGTCGATGATGTGGCACGCAACCATTGGTTAATGCATGCAACGTCTGAGCAGGGGAACATAACCATATTGTCAGGGACCCCTTGAAAGTTCTTTGAGCCCCTCAGAAATCCTATAGGACCCTTGGTTCATCACTGATATAAAAGACTTGCAGAATTTCCTAAAGAAGAAGTGAAGTTCCTTCTGGAAAAAAAAAGTTATTCTATTCTATAGCTTAATGTTTAGCCTACCTGCTCTGCCATACCTGGGGTCGTTCCATATGCTTTCAATCACTTTCTGACTACACCCTTTTTGATTTGAACAAAACCTTTCATACATGCTCGCCCATAGTGGAAGTGGTCAGAAAGTGCCTTTTTTGGACCTGAATGCCATAAATGACCCATTTTGCGAACCCACCCTACCATAAGACGTCCATCTCTTCTTCGCTGAGAAATACTGATATCATTTGAAAGCTTATTAAACAGGGTTGTCAAACTATTCTATGACTTCTAGAAAAAAAAGTTTATACATTTCTTTCAAGTTTTAATGTCAATTATATATTTTTTTCTAATTTTCACAAACGTTGTAGCTTAGACCTTATTTTACATCATCTGAAGTATTTGTGTTGTGCCCATCATAAGTTGAGACATCATACTCTTGAGTACAGGGTGGGTGTCATTTCGATCATAGAAATAGAAAAGCATAGAATGGACCCATCCCTTCAGAACACTGCAATTTAGCTGGTACACCATTGACATTTTAAATTGAATTCAAACTTTAACTTCCATCAGAGAGGAAGAGGCGAAGAAAAAGGGTTTACTCTGCCCAAAATCTTTCCACAAAAATAAGAACACAAAGTGAAGGATTTTTTAATTGCAGTAAATGAGAGTATTGAATTTTGTCAACAAAAAAATGGAACTGCTCATTTGCTACGTGAGGCTTATTTTATAAAAAAAATGTTTTTCGTAATGGTTAGGTTTTTTTGAATGCACTGATATAAGTGGACGCAGGTGGCATTTCAGCAACTTTGGAAAAAGAAAACTACTTTACAGCTGTATATCGGAGGTCTGCCTACTCCCGCCTGCCTTCCATCTTTGAGGACATGTATTTAAATTGCTAGAGCGGTCACTCGACTATCTTGTCAATATAATAGAATAATAGAATAATAGGCCGCTAGTCCACCCACACAATTTCTGATATAGCACCCCTTACTTTTATTTTCCTGCATAATTAAAAGCAGGAAATGCATCACCTATGCCTCTACTGCCATTCATTTTAATTAGACTGGTTCTGGATTTCTCCCTGACCAAAATGGCTGACACTTTGGCCCCATTATGGAACTTTGAAGGTTTATGACATAACCCCTTTAGTAGGATTGGGCAGTCCCCAGATTTTCATATCATACCGTCCTTCTCCAGGAGTGTTATGTTATAACCGGCTTAGTACACAAGGTGGCGCCAAAAAAAAAAATAAGCCAATTGGGCCTCAATTACCAGAATGCTAATAAAATTTGCACAAGTAATTGCGAATTTCCATGGAGGCTGCTAGCTAAATATGCTAACGAGCGCAAACGAAAATGAACGAATTGCAAAGACAGGCAATCCAGCTCATGAAGTTATACATGTGGTAGGAGCTACCGAATGTCATTTTTGGTGAGTTTGGATATTTACACGCGAATGTATTGACTAAAGAACAGTACTGACTCTGGAGCAGCATGTGTACTTTCGTTCACTTGCTTAGATCAGTAAAGTTAAACTTGGGGGTTTAAAAATATAAAACACATAAGCTGCGTTTTAAGCATAAGCTTGCTGCGTTTTGTAAACGCCGATGTAAAATGCTTCTTATTGTAATTTCTGCTCGGCATCAGATTCAATTTGTGCTTCAGTTCACAAGCGGGTATTCTATCAGTGCTCTGACTATGTGTAGATACTTTTCTCTGGTACTTTTCTCCGTGAAGCCAGCCTAATTCTCTCCAGTAAAATGCAATATTAACTTGAAGTAAAACATAAGGAAATGTAGCTGGCTACATTATTTCTATGATTAACATTAAAAATAGGATGGCCATGCATCGTTTTTGCCAAAAAATACCTTGCTTTTTCATTGTAAGCTCATTTACTTGTGTAACAGTGTAGATTCCGTCCCTCTCTTCGCCCCAACCCGGGCTCGAACCAGGGACCCTTGCACACATCAACAACTGACACCCACGAAGCATCGTTACCCATCGCGCCACGCAAGTCTCAGAGCGAGTGACGTCACTGATTGAAACGCTATTAGCGCGCACCACCGCTAACTAACTAGCCGTTTCACATCGGTTACACTTGTGTAGCTGCCAGCCAAATAGCGTTACGCTTCTGTTGTCATCTGATGAAAATGAAGCTATTTTCTGCCGAATGTGTTGCACTAATGTATTTTCTGTGAAGGAAAACTATAGTTGCACGTCCCTGATACACTATTGAAGCAACAAACAAAAAAACACTTGCTTTATCATTTAAAACGCAACCGCTGTCAATACACATCGGGATTTACCTGCCCCAGCTTTCTCTCTTTGTGCTATTTACAAACACACACTTGACTGGCTCAACTGTTCTGGGGAAATAAGGTAAGCTTCATAATGTAAAATAATGTGACAGGTGAAATTAAGAACGTGATCTGCTTCACCTTCTATGTATTGCACAAGTTGACTGCAGGCATTTACTTAAAGTAGCTACAAATATAACAATTTATTGAAAAACGTAAAATAAATAGTTTCAAAGGTGTTGACGAAATTGAAAAACCATCCTGTGGCTATTTCCAAATACGTTAAATGGTATAGGCTAGGGTACACCGTCCAAGCCTATACCCTAACGTAACATATCATACTTATGAGTGTTTCGGATTTAGATTTACTATGTGAAAAATCCACGAGACGAGGCTAGGCATCCCTGGACTGCATTGTCATTCTCAACCTGAATTGCGTAACAATTCATGATATCCTCCTCTCTCAACCACTCTAAACTTGGACATATGTATAAACACATTTCCAGTGAAGTAAATGAGCCTGAGCTCTGGGATACAACTTTTCGCAGAATGACAGTAGGCTACCTTGCACGGAGCAGCTTAGTCCAGCCCTTTTCTTTCCCCAGTTTGCCGCATTAGAATCGAGTTCCGTGCAAGACCCAACATTATCTTGGGCCGCTCTGTAGTGTAGCCGGCTCTCCCCCGCACTCGCGTTTCAACAACAACAACAGCAGCAAACAGCCTCAAGCCTGTCTCTGACTATTGAAGCAACAGAAATAGTGGTAAACGGAGACAAATGCGGTGAGGCAGAAAAAGAGAGACAACTGGAGTATTTTATCGGGAGGTACGTGGGGATATCAAGGTGGGTGGGTGGTTGATTGCGTTGCAATAGCCTACGGTGTTGGCCTGATTCCAGCTTCCCGCACGGCGATATTGTTTTATGCAGGGGTAGACGCTAATAGCATGTGCATTTCTGTGTCTTGTTATTGCATATCCCTCTCTGTCTTATAGCCTAGCCTCGTACAGAACCGAGTTCTGTACATCATATCAGGGTTTCTTTCATTCAGAATCTGCTCTCTAATGTGTCTACACATGTTCAGAGTTTTACTGTAGCCTTATTGCCATGCCTAACAATTAGACACTTGTATTCAGCAGGCATTTCTTCTGCAAGACCACACACACCAGTGGATAAACCTTAAGCGGCTGCCTTTCCATTGATCAGGCAATTTATTAATTCCACATGAAATCCAGGGGGGATTGTCAGGTTCTCTTTCCATCACCTACTTGTATGATTAATCTAATGCTACACTGGACATGATGATGGTGAACATCCTGCAGGGATATGCACATCCCAGCAGTCATCCCTGTGCTCAATTAGCTTGCAGCATTTTATGTATGGGTCATTGCCCTGGATCACTTGTCAACAAACATGGTTTGCCACTGTAGTCTGAGGGTACCCGCTCTATTAAAGGAGAATTTAGCAGTGTTAGCCATACTTGTGTTAAAAGATTTGTGGACTGAGCATTCGCTGTACTTCTAGGTGTAATACTCCCTGTCCACTCTGCGGCGGACCCAAGAGAGAGCACCAGAGGGGAGAGCGAGGGGCGCTGGGACACATAGTCACGTTGCTTCCAGTCTGCACCTGCTGCATCATGGGTAACGTCGCTGGCAAGGACGACCATGGCCCTACAGGTTCCCTACATGAACACACACACACACACACACACACTCATTATCACATGTCATTATATTAAACTCTGACAGTAACTCTGATTAGAACCTTCTCTTCCTGTTTCCCATGTTTCTACAATATTTCCTTTCAAGCTGTTTGTACTCCTACACAATTTGTTCATTATCTTTATGCCTCCCCTTCTCGATCTGTCTACCTGTGATTCTCTATTGTAGCATTGCTGACTTCTTTTTCTGACATACACACACTTCCTCCCCTAAACACCTGTTTAAATCCCTGGCCGTTCCTATCTGTTTTCAGTAGGCTGGAAACCGATTCAGACTGGGGTGGGAGTAGCTCCCTGGATACTGTGTGCCCACCGCCAGGCACATGCAATACATCAGGCCGTGCTAGCTGAATGATGCGTCTGCAGAATTCTGCTGCCCAACACAACGACAGGGAGGGGGATCATGAGACGCTAGAGGCTTAGGGACCTGTGTGTGTGACTATGCCGTAGAGTATGAAATAGTGGATGTGTTTCGAATGTAAATCAATTGACTACAAGCAGCAAGAGATGCGGCGTCTAGATTCAGTGAGGGAGTAAGTCTCTAGATATGGCCACTTGGGAAATGAGTGTATGTTAATGTACCAACGCATTGGCATGACAGGCTCTGCAGTGTCTATCAGCCTACCAAGGACTGTGTGAGAGAGAGGAAGGGCATTGACTGTTTACATATGCATATTCTGCATCAAAGTGCAGGCATCCTGCTATAGCCACACCCAACTCTGGTCTCCTTCTGTGTCGTTTTTATAGACTAGAAAATAGCTTAGGACAGCAGTTCTGTCTCTCTCTCTCTCGCTCTCGCGCACTCTCTCTCTTTTCTGCTCTTCCCTCCTCTCCTTTCCCCTTTCTCATATTTCTTTAATCTCCACTCTCTCCCACTCTCCACCCTCTCTCTCTTTCCAGGGTCTCATTTAGATCTGTTCCACACTCCTCCCTCCTCCCCCTCTGATTCTGACCTGGCTGCAGCTCTGGCCTTGGCTCCAGCCGCGGCTCAGCTGCTGCAGCAGGGGACACCGTCCTCTGGGGCCACCGGAGGCATCGTTTGCCAGGGCGGAGCTTCCCCCTCCACCAACTCCAATTGGAGCCACACGCTGTCCGTCCCGCCAGAATGGGCCGTGATTAGCCTAGAGAGCGGTGCATCGACGCAGGGAACGGGGGTGGAAATGGACCGTGGAAGGCGAACGGTGAGGTGCTCCAGCAGCCACAACAACCGCAGCAGCAGCCCTGTGTCCCAAAGCCCTTTGGAGCAGAGCTTGCAGGACCGGGACAGTGGACTGGAGCCCCAGGCAGGGCCGGAGCGGGCTAGGGAGGAGATGGCACTGGCTCTGCTGAACCTGCTGGAACATCACAGGTCCACACTGGGGCTCAGTCCCGGCCTGGACGCACCAGCAGGAGCAGCCGGTAAGGTCTCAACATCTGCATGGCCGTAGTAACCCAATCGTTGTAACCCAATTGTTTGTCTTGACAGGGTGCATACATGTCCTTATAGTACATGTGTCTTGATCTGAGTGTTGTGTGTGTCAGAGTTGCTGAGGCGGTTGATGGTGGAGAGAGAGGTGCTGGTTGAGGAGGTGCGCAGCCTGAAGGACACACTGAGGGTGAGTCAGACGCTCCTCCCTTCTCTTCCCCACTGCATTCCCTCCGTCTCTCCCTCAGCACTGCAGACACAAAATCGTTTCAAGACCAAACACACACACACACACAGACACAAATATATCCCTATTACTTAGAAGTGGATTGCGTTTTGCCTTCTCTACCCAGTGTTGTGCTCTGTCAGCTGTTTTAGGGCTTGACTAAATCAGTGTCGCGGAAGATCCGCGGTATAGCGCTATTGAAATTTGAAGGTGATTTCCGATTGAGCCGACATATGCAGCGTTTACCGTGAATGCAGTCTCTGCGAACGTGGAAACGTTGCCTTTAAGAGTCGATCGACTCACCCGTGTGTCAATCTAAGTAACATAATAAATAAATCCCCATCAAAATCTGGCAGTTTAATCTAGAGATATCCGTTTTCTTTGCATGGACTGCATCTCAATCCACCACATCCGCCTATGTCGGCCTTGCGCATCTGCGGTGGAAGGTGGCCGAGCTACAGTGGTGTTTGTCAGACCATGAGACATCCTGAGAATATTTCTTCTCACGGCCTGCAAACTGTTATAACCTGTCTATGGAAAGGGGAGACTCTCACGAACACGATGTTCTCCGTTTTGCTCTACGACCGCCACAAAGGACTCGTCTGAAGGTAACGCATACAAATGAGTGAAAGCGTGGAGGTAGTTTTGTGCCAACGGCTTAGACTTTTGGAGGTTGAAGTTCAATCACCCTATACATATCTTCCGCAATACGATTTAACCAAGCCCTAAGACTTGGGATTTAATTCCAGCGGTAAGTAAGGCAAATGTTCAGGCAAGTCACAGTGTTTGTGGAAGGCAGGGTTTCTCAATATGTGTGCCAACCTAAGCAACCTTTATCAGTGGTTCAAAAATGTGACCTGGCTTTGACTTTTTTTTTTTCTAGAAGGGTTCTGTTTGAGAATATCACAGTCGGCCTCCACCATCTGCAAACAAGGTGCAACAACTACTGTGAACGAGCCAGTGATAAGCAGTGGGATGGTCCTGACATACAGTATGGGAGGTTGTCCCTCTCTCTAGATTACTGTGACTAACTGTACACAGGGAACATTGCAAGGATTCCTGGCATACTTTGTTGAAATGCTCACCTGAATTAACTCTTCTTTTGACCAATGCAAAATCCCTGTTTTCGAACATGTTTACTGTAGACTGTATCAACAGCACTATTGATTTTCTGCTACATGTGGCAGCGTGCTTGTCTGTCAGCTGGCCTAGATGTAAAATGATACCACCTCTACTTCTCACCTTTTGCGTTCCCCTGCCTCTTCTATATGACCCACCCATGATATTAAAGATATGAAATATAAACTGAGTGTACAAAACATTAGGAACACCTGCTCTTTCCATGACAGACTGACCAGGTGAATCCAGTTGAAAGCTGTGATCCCTTATTGATGTCACTTGTTAAATCCACGTCAATCAGTGTAGATGAAGGGGAGGAGACGGGTTAAAGAAGTTTTTTTTTTAAGCCTCAACAATTGAGACATGGATTGTGTATGTGTGCCATTCAGAGGGTGAATGGGCAAGACAAATCATTTAAGTGCCTTTGAACGGGGTGTGGAAGTAGGCACCAAGCGCACCGGTTTGAGTGTGAACTGCAGGTCTGCTTGGTTTTTCACACTCAACAGTTTCCTGTGTGTATCAAGAATGGTCCACCACCCAAATGACATCCAGCCAGCTTGACACAACTGTGGGAAGCATTGAGGTCAACATGGGCCAGCATCCCTGTGGAACGCTTTCGACTCTTTGTAGAGTCCATGCCTTCTCGAATTTGGGCTGTTCTGAGGGCAAAAGGGGGTGCAACTCAATATTAGGAAGGTGTTCCTTATGTTTTGTGCACTGTATTTCCTGATACAATGAGTCAACTCACTCTTATGTTCTCCGCACAAATGTATGGCTCTAGTTTCAGTGTACAGAATATTTAAGTCTGTATCCCTCTCTCTCTGTCTCTCTCAATCTGTCTGGTTGTCTCACTCTCTGATGGAGATGGATGGACATTGAATTGTGTCTTTACGTCAATTATTATTTCTCTCTCTCGCTCTCTGGCAGACTGAGCGAGCTGAGTGGCACCAGTTCCAGTGCGATCTGCAGGTGGCGGTGTCTGTGGCCGACCGGCTGCGCGTGGAGGCGGAGGAGACTCTGGGCACGCTCAGAGAGAGCCATGGGGAACTGGAGGGCCAGCTGGCCCAGGCCCACTGCAGACAGCAGGACACAGACAGGGAACTGGAGAGCCTGAGTGCTGAACACAGAGAGGCCTGTCACAGACTGTCTGCTCTCACCCTGGAGCACCAACGTACCATGGCTGAGCTGGACACACTGAGACACATGCAGACAGAGAGAGGGAAGGACTCACACAGTCACAGAGAGATGGAGGGAAGAGACACGGAAGAGAGGCCGGCTGGTGAAGACACTGGTGAAGACATAAATGCGGTGGAGGCGCTGGATGGGGAGAAAAGAGAGGATTCCAAAAGGGAAGTGGAAGGAGAGAAAATAATAAATAGTGAGGGAGTGGATGTTAAGATGGGAGGGCAGTCTCCTGAGGAGCTTGTTAGTGGAGGGGAGAACCTTCTCAAAGGGAAGGGGGTGGCGGAGACGTACCTACGGAATTTGGTAGCAGCTGGAGAGAAGAAGGGGTGCGGCTTAAGAGATCCACGTAGGATCGTGATGATGTCAGAGCGTTCCAGGTGAGGGCCTCATCATGCCTGTATGATGCACTAGCACAGTGGTCACCAACCGGTCGACCGCCAAGGCCTTCCCAGTTGATCACCAAACGTTTTTGTAAAAACCCAACGATAAAGCCTTGCATTCCTATTTTTAAAACATTTTTTTATTCGTTTTGCACTGTTGGTAGTAGATGCACTTGATTCAGGAGCCATAGCACCGAGAATGCAAAGTGTTCCCATTTTGAACCATTTCATGTGTCTGAAGGTAGAACACCGCCTACCTGGCAGGCCCAGAGAACAAAAAAAAAGTGTACTTATAGTCCTAATGTTGGCCAGTCAGCTCAGATCAGTGTCTGCACAGTTTCTTTGCGCCATAGACTGTAAAAAAAAGCATTGAACGCACACCAAAGTTCATAATGTGAGATTTCAAAACTTTTATAACCATGAGAGACTCAAAAACAGCAGCTCTTTGCTGTATTCATTATAAGTAAGTTCATGTTTTAAGTTGTTATTCAGCTCTGTCAAAACTTTGTTTAGAAGAGAGGAGGGATGGTGAGTCAGACTGACCATGAGATGCAGGCCATCAGTCCAGTAAATAAAATGAAAAAGCAAATTGGTCACTCAGCTGTGCCTCACAAATAATACAACAAATGACCTATTACCACTACCAATGTGATCATATACCTAACATTTTTAAAATAGAATTTCAAAATTGTCTGAGAAGAACAACATTGGCAGGGCAATTCAAGCATAACCAGTATGCAGTGATAATGAATTGTGCCATTATCTTACTGCACACATGTCATTGCTACAGAACTGATTTTAATTGGTTAATGTTGCATAGGCTTACATTTTAAGTCATGTTATATACAGCTGAAGTTGGAAGTTTACATACACTTAGGTTGGAGTCATTAAAACGAGTTTTTCAACCACTCCACAAATTTCTTGTTAACAAACTATAGTTTTGGCAAGTCGGTTAGGACATCTACTTTGCATGACACAAGTAATTTTTCCAACAATTGTTTACAGACAGATTATTTCACTTATAATTAATTCACTGTATCACAATTCCAGTGGGTCAGAAGTTTACATACACTAAGTTGACTGTGCCTTTAAACAGCTTGGAAAATTCCAGAAAATTATGTGTTGGCTTTAGAAGCTTCTGATAGGCTAATTGACATCATTTGAATCAATTGGAGGTTTACCTGTGGATGTATTTCAAGGCCTACCTTCAAACTCAGTGCCTCTTTGCTTGACATCATGAGAAAATCAAAAGAAATCAGCCAAGACTTCAGAAAAAAAATTGTAGACCTCCACAAGTCTGGTTCATCCTTGGGAGCAACTTCCAAACGCCTGAAGGTACAACGTTCATCTGTACAAACAATAGTACGCAAATATAAACACCATGGGACCATGCAGCCGTCATACCGCTCAGGAAGGAGATGCGTTCTGTCTCCTAGAGATGAACGTACTTTGGTGTGAAAAGTGCAAATCAATCCCAGAACAACAGCAAAGGACCTTGTGAATATGCTGGAGGAAACCGGTACACAAGTATCTATATCCACAGTAAAACGAGTCCTATGTCGACATAACCTGAAAGGCCGTTCAGCAAGGAAGAAGACACTGCTCCAAAACGTCATAAAAAAGCCAGACTACGGTTTGCAACTGCACATGGGGACAAAGATCATACTTTTTGGAATGTCCTCTGGTCTGATGAAACAAAAATAGTACTGTTTGGCCATAATGACCATCGTTATGTTTGGAGGAAAAAGGGGGATGCTTACAAGCCCGAAGAACACTATCCCAACCGTGAAGCACGGGGGGTGGCAGCATCATGTTGTGGGGGTGCATTGCTGCAGGAGGGACTGGTGCACTAAAGAAAATAGATGGCATCATGAGGAAAGAAAATGATGTGGATATATTGAAGCAACATCTCAAGACATAAGTCAGGATGTTAAAGCTTGGTCGCAAATGGGTCTTCCAAATGGACCATCACCCCAAGCATACTTCCAAAGTTGTGGCAAAATGGCTTAAGGACGACAAAGTCAAGGTATTGGAGTGGTCATCACCTCAATCCTATAGATCCCTGACCTCAATCCTATAGAAACAATTTTGGGCAAAACTGAAAAAGCGTGTGCGAGCAAGAAGGCCTACAAACCTGACTCAGTTACACCAGCTCTATCAGGAGGAATGGGCCAAAATTCACCCAACTTATTGTGGGAAGCTTGTGGAAGGCTACCCAAAACATTTGACCCAAGTTAAACAATTTAAAGGCAAAGCCAAGTACTAATTGAGTATATGTAAACTTCTGACCCACTGGGAATGGGATGAAAGAAATAACAGCTGAAATAAATCATTCTCTCTACTATTATTTTGACATTCTTAGGATCACCACTTGATTTTAACTGACCTAAAACAGGGAGTTTTTACTAGGATTAAATGTCAGGAATTGTGAAAAACTGACTTTAAATGTACTTGGCTAAGGTGTATGTAAACTTCCGACTTAAACTATATTTATTTTATCTGAGTGGTAGATCTCAACTTTTTGGACTCAGAAAATGATCTTGACTCAAAGGTTGGTGACCACTGCACCAGCAATTTGGGGGTTGAGAATCTGTTTGTTGTTGTCTGGAGCCTGTCACTTTGACACAACTATTATTTTTGAAAGCAGTCTAATATTTGATGAAAGATAGCCTGTGTCTCTGTAGGAGCGAGGGTTGACCTCTGCGCAAGACCATGCTATGTAGACACAAGTGTTCTACATTTATCTGTTGCAACTAAGTTCTATCTTATCTATTCCAGGAGCCTCTCTCGTCTTCCACTGCCCACGGACTCTCTCCCTGCACAGAAGGATAGCTCCCAGACCACCACTAGTACAACACTGCCTCTATGCAAGGTAATGCTTATATTCAACCAACAATTTTGTTTTGGGGAGTATCTAATCTCTTTGCAATGGTTTCAAATCTCATGTTATTTGTCACATGCACCGAATACAACGGGTGTAGACTTTACCGTGAAATGTTTGCTTTCGAGCCCTTTCCAATGATGCAGAGTAATATATATAATAAATAAATTGGTAACACAAGGATGAAAAATACAAAAATGAAGCTACGTACAGGGAGTACCAGATCAATGTGCAGGGGTACAAGGTATACAGTGCACTCGAAAGTATTCAGACCTCTTGACTTTTTCCACATTTTGTTATGTTACACCCTTATTCTAAAATGGATTAAATAACAATGTTCTCATTAATCTACACACAGTGCCCCATAATGACGAAGCGAAAACAGGTTTTTAAAATTTCTCACATTTATTACAAATAAAAAAACATACCTTATTTACAGACCCTTTGCTATGAGACTCATGTGCATCCTGTTTCCATTGATAATCCTTGATGTTTTGACAACTTGATTGGAGTCCACCTGTGGTAAATTCAATTGATTGGACATTATTTGGAAAGGCACACACCTGTCTATATAAGGTCCCACAGTTGACAGTGCATGTCAGAGAGAAAACCAAGCCATGAGGTCGAAGTAATTGTCCATAGAGCTGCGAGACAGGATTGTGTCAAGGCACACATCTGGGGAAGGGTACCAAAACATTTCTGCAGCATTGAAGGTCCCCAAGAACACAGTGGCCTCCATCATTCCTAAATGGAAGAAGTTTGGAACCACCAAGACTCTTCCTAGAGCTGGCTGGCCGGCCAAACTGAGCAATCGGGCGAGAAGGGCCTTTGTCAGGGAGGTGACCAAGAACCCGATGGTCACTCTGACAGAGCTCCAGAGTTCCTCTGTGGAGATGGGAGAACCTTCCAGAAGGATAACCATCTCTGCAGCACTCCACCAATCAGGCCTTTATGGTAGTGGCCAGACGGAAACCACTCATCACTTAAAGGCACACGACAGCCTGCTTGGAGTTTGTCAAAAGGCACGTAAAGGACTCTCACCATGCGAAACAATGAAACCAGTCTGATGAAACCAAGATTGAACTCTTTGGCCTTAATGCCAAGAGTCATGTCTGGAGGAAACCTGGTACCATCCCTATGGTGAAGCATGGTGGTGGCAGCATCATGCTGTGGGGATGTTTTTCAGCGGCAGGGACTGGGAGACTAGTAAGGATAGAGGGAAAGATGAACAGAGCAAAGTACAGAGAGATCCTTGATGAAAACCTGCTCCAGACTGCTCAGGACCTCAATGGGGCAAAGGTTCACCTTCCAACAGGACAACTACCTTAAGCACACAGACAAGACAACGCAGGAGTGGCTTCGGGACAAGTCTCTGAATGTCCTTGAGTGGTCCAGCCAGAGCCTGGACTTGAACCCAATCGAACATCTCTGGAGTGACCTGAAAACAGCTGTGCAGCAATGCTCCCCATCCAACCTGACAGAGCTTGAGAGGATCTGCAGAGAGAGAATGGGAGAAACTCTGCAAATACAGGTGTGCCAAGCTTGTAGCATCATACCCAAGAAGACTCAAGGCTGTAAAAGGTGCTGCCAAAGGTGCTTCAACAAAGTACTGAGTGAAGGGTCTGAATACTCATGTAAAAGTGCTATTTCAGTTTATTTTTAATACAGTTGCAAACATTTTTTTACTTTTTGCATTGTCATTATGGGATATTGTGGTTCGATTGATGAGAAGAAAACAATTTCATCCATTTTAGAATAAGGTGGGAACGTAACAAAATGTGAAAGGGGTCTGAATACTTTCCAAATGCACTGTATACAAATGTATTAAAACTGAAATATAACGTTTACATACAGTGTTCAGACTACGATTTCAAGTTTTCATAACAATCGGAAATTGGTATTTTTGGACGCCAATTTGGCCGATTTTTATTTTATATATATATTTTTTTACATTTTTTATTTTTTAGACTTTCTTATTAATTTTTTTTAACCTTTTATTTAACTAGGCAAGTCAGTTCAGAACACATTCTTATTATCAATGACGGCCTAGGAACGGTGGGTTAACTGCCTTGTTCAAGGGCAGAACGACAGATTTTTACCTTGTCAGCTCAGGGATTCAGTCTTGCAACCTTACGATTAACTAGTCCAACGCTCTAACCACCTGCTTTACATTGCACTCCACGAGGAGCCTGCCTGTTACGCGAATGCAGTAAGATGCCAAGGTAGTTGCTAGCTAGCATTAAACTTATCTTATAAAAAAAACTATCATAATCACTAATTAACTACACGTGGTTGATGATATTACTAGTTTATCTAGCCTGTCCTGCGTTGCATATAATCGCTTAGGTACACGTTGCTCCAACCATAAACATCAATACCTTTCTTAAAATCAATACACAAGTATATATTTTTAAACCTGCATATTTAGTTAATATTGCCTGCTAATATGAATTTATTTTAACTAGGGAAAATGTGTCGCTTCTCTTGCAAACAGAGTCAGGGTATATGCAGCAGTTTGGGCCGCCTGGCTCGTTGCGAACTGTGAAGACTATTTCTTTCTTCCTAACAAAGACAGCCGACTTCGCCAAACGGGATGATTTAACAAAAGCGCATTTGCGAAAAAAGCACAATCGTTGCACGACTGTACCTAACCATAAACATCAATGTCTTTCTTAAAATCAATACACAGAAGTATATATTTTTAAACCTGCATATTTAGCTAAACGAAATCCAGGTTAGCAGGCAATATTAACCAGGTAAAATTGTGTCATTTTGTGTTCATTGCACGCAGAGTCAGGGTATATGCAACAGTTTGGGCCGCCTGGCTCGTTGCGAACTAATTTGCCAGAATTGTACTCAATTATGACATAACATTGAAGGTTGTGCAATGTAACAGGAATATTTAGACTTAGGTATGCCACCCGTTAGATAAAATACGGAACGGTTCCATATTTCACTGAAAAAATAAACGTTTTGTTTTCGAGATGATAGTTTCCGGATTCGACCATATTAATGACCAAAGGCTCGTATTTCTGTGTGTTATAATTAAGTCTATGATTTGATAGAGCAGTCTGACTGAGCGGTGGTAGGCAGCAGCAGGCTAGTAAGCATTCATTCAAACAGCACTTTCGTGCGTTTTGCCAGCAGCTCATTGCGCTGTTTATGACTTCAAGCCTATCAACTCCCAAGATTAGGCTGGTGTAACCGATGTGAAATGGCTAGCTTGTTAGAGGGTGCGCGCTAATAGCGTTTCAAACGTCACTCGCTCTGAGACTTGGAGTAGTTGTTCCCCTTGCTCTGCATGGATAACGCTGCTTCGAGGGTGGCTGTTGTCGATGTGTTCCTGGTTCGAGCCCAGGTTGGAGCGAAGAGAGGGACGGAAGCTATACTGTTACACTGGCAATACTAAAGTGCCTATAAGAACATCCAATAGTCAAAGGTATATGAAATACAAATCGTATAGAGAGAAATAGTCCTATAATAACTACAACCTAAAACTTTTTACCTGGGAATATTGAAGACTCATGTTAAAAGGAACCACCAGCTTTCATATGTTCTCATGTTCTGAGCAAGGCACTTAAACGTTAGCTTTCTTACATGGCACATATTGCACTTTTACTTTCTTCTCCAACACTTTGTTTTTGCATTATTTAAACCAAATTGAACATGTTTCATTATTTACTTGAGGCTAAATTGATTTTATTGATGTATTATATTAAGTTAAAATAAGTGTTCATTCAGTATTGTTGTAATTGTAATTATTACAAATAAATAAAAATCGGTCGATTAATCGGTATCGTCATTTTTTGGTCCTCCAATAATCGGTATCGGCGCTGAAAAATCATAATCGGTCGACCTCTAGTTCAGACCCCTTGACTTTTTCTACATTTTGTTACGTTATAGCCTTATTCTAAAATAGATGAAATACTTTCTTTTATACAGCCCATATAAGGAAATCAAGCCATTTAAATAAATTCATTGGACCCTAATCTAATCTTAATTTGAAAAAAGTAGGGGCATGGATGAGACAACCTAGTCAATGTCTGGTGTGACCACCATTTTGCCTCATGCAGCACATCTTCGCATAGAGTTGATTAGGCTTTTGATTGTGGCCTGTGGAATGTTATCCCACTTCAATAGCTGTACGAAGTTGCTGGATATTGACGGGAACTGGAACACGCTGTCGTACACGTCGATCCAGAGCATCCCAAACATGCTCAATGGATGACATATTCTGGTGAGTATGCAGGCCATGGAAGAACTTGGACATTTTCAGCTTCCAGGAATTGTGTACAGATCCTTGCGACGTGGGGCCATACATTATCATGCTGAAACATAAGGTGATGGTGGCGGATGAATGGCACGACAATGGGCCTCAGGATCTCGTCACGGTATCTCTGTGCATTCGAATTGACATTGATAAAATGCAATTGGTTTCGATTGTCTGTAGCTTATGTCTGCCCATACCATAACCACACCACCACCATGGGTCACTCTGTTCACAAAGTTGACATCAGCAAACCACTCGCCCACATGCTGCCATACATGCCGTCTGTCATCTGCCCGGTACAGTTGAAATCGGGATTTATTTGTGAAGAGCACACCTCCCAGCGTTCCAATAGCCAGCGAAGGTGAGCAGTTGCCCACTTAAATTGGTTATGATGCCGAACTGCAGTCAGGTGAGGATGACGGGCACACAGATGAGGTTCCCTGAGATGGTTTATGACAGTTTGTGCACAAATTCTTCGTTTGTGCAAACCCAGAGTTTCATCAGCTGTCTGGGTGGCTGGTCTCCGATGATCCCACAGGTGAAGAAGCCAGATGTGGCGGTCCTGGGCTGGTATGGTTACACGTGGTTTGCGGTTGTGAGGCCGGTTGGACGTACTGCCAAATTCTCTAATACGACGTTAGAGGCTGCTTATGGTAGAGAACATTAAATTCTCTGGCAACAGCTTTGGTGGACAATCCTGCAGTCAGTGTGCCAATTGCACGCTCCCTCAACTTGAGACATCTGTGGCATTGTGTTGTGACACAACTGCACATTTTAAAGTGGCCTTTTATTGTCCCTGGCACAAGGTGCACCTGTGTAATACGGTTTAATCAGCTTATTGATATGCCCCACCTGTCAGGTAGATTAATTATCTTGGAAAAGGAGAAATGCACATTTTGCGCACAATTTGAGAAAAATAAGCTTTTTGTGCGTCTGGACAATTTCTGGGATTTCTTATTTCAGCTCATGAATCATGGGACCAACACTTGTTGCATTCATATTTTTTGTTCAGTGTATATATGAGTGTGTTTTTTATAGTGCATAGTCTTCGCCTGGACTTGAAATTCAAGGGTCATTTTTTGACCAATTTGGAAACAGTCATGCATACTATAGCCACTACTCCTCTCTCTATCTCTTACCAGAAAGAAGAGCCAGCCAAAGGGAGAAGGATGGACCGCATACTGCAAACACAGGATACCTGGTCCAGCTTCTATACAAGTGTGTTCATTTCATCCACACATACATATACTTTGAGTTCAAACATAACTGTTTGTTTTTGAATGTGCATTTTGCTATATGTGTAAAGTTACTATGCTCTTGACTAATTGCTAACATCAAGCAGAAAAACAGGAGGAGGACCAGAACGCAGACCCACCGTCCTCGTTCAGGTGAATGGACAGGCCCTCTAAAGATACTTAAGAAATATGCCCAAATAAAGCCTTCTACCTAGCTATAACTTTTATCTGTTATCCACCTTCCAGACCTCAGGATGGTTTCAGCATGCTGCTGCGACGTCATGGAGGCTCCAGGCGGAACTCACTCCTGCGCTGGTGTCAAAGCCGCACCCAGGGCTACAAGGTCAGAAATGGCAAAGAAAAGTACTTTTCACATTTACCAAACCATTGGTCACCTTATCTGACCAATACAAGACAACCCTCTATTTTGGATTTTTTTTTTATAGAATATTGAGATCACCAACTTCAGCAGCAGCTGGGAGGACGGTCTGGCTTTTTGTGCTGTGTACCACACCTATCTACCCACACACATCCCATACAGCAGTCTCAGCCCAGGAGACAAGGTAAGAGAAATGCATTCACATATACGACTCCATAGTTCACACAATATACGAAATGTTTTAATAACCCTATTCACACCTACATTTTTTTGTTCTGTGCAGAGTGAGAACCTGGGCCTTGCCTTCCAGACAGGGGAAAGTGTAGGAATCGCATCCACACTGGTGAGACCCAAATTTAAACATGCCATGAAAGTTGTTGGGAAAGAAACTTTATATTTTTTTATGTTTTAAAAGAGCTTGACTTGTGAGTAGAATGGTAGATGTCCTGTCACTGATGTCCAACTGTTCTTCTGAGTCTGGTCATGGTAATGCTTCTGTTGCCACTTTTTTTTATGTGAGTAGTGGTTGTCCTTGTACAGCTGGGTGTAAGCTTGTCTTTTAACAGAGTGTTTTATTTGCTTGATAGACTGTGGAAGAGATGCTGAGACCAGGTGGGCCCGACTGGCAGAGGGTCCTGGGGTACGTTGAAAGCATGTTTCGTCACTTTGAGATGTGAGGTCATTTTCCTTCTGGCTTCCCTCCCAAACTCGACATCTAACTGGTCCGCCACCACCAGTCTGGTTCGTTTTCTTGCATCATGAACTGAATGGAGACAGCTGATTGGCTGAATTGACTGACGCACCACTAGGAATTGTAGGACAACTGTTGGAAATGATTTCTACTTCAGCTTCACTCTCCGTGCGGACTCCTGCTGCCGCCATTGGTTGTAGGTGCACTGTGGATGGAAGTGAGGGTTTTAGGCTGAGAGCTGTTCTTTTGTTCAATTTCAATGTGATTGCACTGAATATGAGAAGCCATTGGAAATGAGAACACAAGGAGCACCACAAATGAGGAAATTGTGGATGTGACTATCTGAGGACTACAGTATATTCTAGACAAATTGCACCAGGAAAATTGATCAGACTTCAAGACTTCACTTTGGGTGCCACTGTTCTGTGTTGCACTTATTCTGATGCCTTTTTATTTAAGCACTTTATCAACAATAGGAAATCATTTTTTAACTGGAAGATTTTTATTTTATGGACACACTCTGCCATGTTTGACATTCTTTATCAGACTTTATTTGCTTAGAAATGTTGGGATATTTATGTAGCCATAAGTAGTATTCTAATGTCTATGAACCTCAACTCAAAGCACAAAGAGGAGCCAGATGACTTGAATGAGTTAATTTAGTGGCGCTGCATCACAACCGGGATCAACCAAGAGTGACTGCCTTTTGAGGAAATGTATATACAGAACTGTCTAATTAAGCAATAAGGCCCGAGGGGGTGTGGTATGGCCAATATACCATGGCTAAGGGCTGTTCTTAGTCACGACGCAACGCGGAGTGCTAGGACAGCCCTTAGCCGTGGTATATTGGCCATATATCACAAACCCCTGAGGGGCCTTAGCTATAATAAGCTGGTTCCAAATGTAATTAGAGCAGTAAAAATAAATGTTTTGTCATACCCGTGGTATACTGTCTGATATACCACGGCTTTCAGCCAATCAGCATTCAGGGCTCGAACCACCCAGTTTATAATTAGTTATATTTTGAATCTACTATTGGTTTGAAAATATTTTTAAGTCAATGTTTTAAATGTAGAATGAAAACAAGTGCCATAGGGTGGACTAATGAACAGAGGGGCTTGTCTCCTGTTATGGGAATGGACTGTCTGTTGCTTCTATAAATCAGACAAAACCTCAATGTGGCCATATAAGGACAGAATCCTACAATGTTTGTCTTTGTGTGAAGGAGAGATGTACAGTATGTGCAAAGTATAAATTGAGTCGTGTGCCACTCCCTGAAGAGTTTTACTGTGAATGATAACAGAAACAGTTGCCAAAGCCTTACTGCAATAATAAAGTTTGTGTTCATCTGCTTGGTGTGTTACTATTTTCACTTTAAAAAAAGAACATTTCAACCAAAAAAATCTGAGTAGCATTTTCTTTTTATTACATGTATTAATAACTCTTATCCAGCAGTGACAACAGATTGAAAAGGTCAAACAGTAAATCATGGTATAAATGACTTAAGGCAAAATGTAAAAAAATAAATACAGAAAACAAATATAAACAAAGGATTGAAGTTAGCTGTCAGGTGTATTGCATTTAAATCCAGGAATGCAATAACTGAACTTTGAAGGATGAAATTTGTCCATCGTGGTTGGAGGTTGCAATTCTGACATTGTGTTTTCATTTGAACCAATACAGGTCTGATTTGTGTGCATTATCCCAGGGTGATATACCAAGGTAACCAATTCACTTTTTCCTATGATTGATTTAAAAAAAATATATATGAGATGAGTTCCAAGCCTGCACGTACTTGATGAAATTGACCATGCACACACATTTTCAAGTCCAGTAACATTTTTAGATGTCCCTTCTGAGAGACCAAGGCGAGTTTCCTAGGAAGCTGTGATGGCACCACCTATGGGTGGAGTGGACAGGGGAGGCAGGAGAAGAGACTTCAGTTTGATGGACATGGCTGCTATCTCTGGGTCCTGAGTTTCATACATCTTCACCAGACGGGCAAATTTAAGGACACCTGAAAAAAATTTCAAAAAAAATGACTACCATGATTTCACAAAGAGCTCGTACTGAACATGAAGCTAAAGGTGTAAAGTCAAAACACAAATCAATGCCACTGAAAAGTGACAATAGATTGTCTCGCTCTATCCCTTCATCCTATATCGAACTGGTTTCACAAAGTGGCTTCTTACCCTCTCCCTCGTTGTTGAAGCCATACGCCTTGATGACCTCCTGTTGGATCTGGGTGGCCACAGGGAGCACCAACTGCAGCATCTTGCCCATGTCGTTGCAGGCGCTCTCCCGTGCCTCCTCCATCCGTGCTGCATTCTCTGGCACAGAGAAGGCCTGGATGACCTCACTCAGCACTACTGCAACACACAAGAGCATTGTGAATAGATCTGTGCCACAACTGAGCATTAGTAATAGAGTGGGGTGGCAGGTAGCCTACCAGTTAAGAGCATTGGGCCAGTAACCAAAAAGCCGCTGGTTCAAATCCCTGAGCTGTCAAGGTGGAAAAAATCTTCCGTTCAGCCCTTGAGCAAGGCAGTTAATCCCCAACAACAACTGCTCCCAGGACAGTGGACATTGATTAAGGCAGCCCACCACACCTCTCTGATTCAGAGGGGTTGGGTTAAATGCAGAAGACATATTTCGGTTGAATGCATTAAGTTGTGCAACTGACTAGGTATCCACTTTCCCTTCCCTAGATAAGGCAAAATGATGTGACTGTTCATACCTCTGGCCTGCTCAACAGTGAGGGAGGGCTGCTGGGCTGGAGCTGAGGCCATTATTTATCTGGGAAAAAAGGTGTGATATAAGAGAAGATATTTCAATTAATAATGTGTATTTCAGATAACGTTACTTAGCTAACTTCTGCATGTTTATGTACAGTGAGTAATACTTCCCTGTGTCCATTACTCACACAACCATAGGAAAACTGCATAAATGGACATATCTATCTAGCTATATATTTAGCTTTATCAAATTAATCCAGAACTATGGATGGAGATGTTTGACATGAGTACAGTATCCTTGTAGCAAGCTAGTTAGCTGTTGTGGCTAGGTAAGCTAGCTAGGTGTCAGCATCTAGTTGAGCTAGATAGCTATTCCATCTTTAACGTTACTCTGGAATGCGCAATTAAATACCTACATAATCAATTAAATGCAGTATTGGTTACTTACAATATATCAGTTGAATAAATACAAACAGCCTAGCAAGAAATGTTTGGCTTGTCAGCTGGGTGGTGGGGAGTGACGCTTTACGACTCACCACTACGTCATTACGTACGCCTGGCTGAACAGGAAAGTAAACAAACTAAAGTGAAACAGATTTACAATATTTCATTCTTCCTGTAACAGTGAAACATTGAATTCGAGCATTACCATGAAAACACATTTTAGACAATATTTCCGCGGTTGAGAAGAAGGGATTTCACCTGAAAAATCATGTTGGGACTGCTCAAAATCTAGCTAGCACAGGCAGTAGTCAGTAACTTTCTTTCCTGTCTGTCGTGCACATGTTGCCACGCAATCTTTCATTGCCGCATGACTCAGAAGTTGATTACAATATGGAGCAAAAACTTGCTGAGTTCAGAGCTCGACGAAGGGCTGATGTGGATGCTAAGAAGAGCGAATCTTCTGAAAAGCAGCCCATAACATCATCTGACAGTGGCAGCACTTTGATCTCGGCCAGTTGGCAGTCATCAACAGCTGATGCAGACACACAGGAGTTTACAGAAGATCCACTCTCTGCTGTCTCTCAGGCTACAAGGACTAAACATTGGGGGGTAGGCTAAAACTCAATACTCAAAATACTATGGTCCGGTTACCCGTACACAGTTTAAACCAAGTCCTGGACTAATAAAAACTTTGATTGGAGATTCATTGAGCATGCTGTCTGGGAAACCAGCCCTATTTGTCAAGTAGATGTCCGTTAGTAATACACGTCGATTCCATCTTGTCAATGTTCGCTAACTTAATTTCATCTTTCCCCACCTTTTTAGGATGGCTGGTTGCTGGAGAGCAATCTGGGTCAATGGCTTGGTTCGAAACGACTGGCTTTCACAAATCTGATTTTGCTGAAGGTGTTGCTTTGGCTGGTTCTACTTGGGCTGTTCGCCGAACTGGAATTCGGGTTGCCTTTCTTCCTTATCTCTCTCTTCTACTGGCTGTATGAGGGGCTGCGGAACCCAACTGCACGTCAACCAGGAGAACTGAGCGCTTACTCGGTGTTCAACCCAGACTGTCAGCCTCTCTTGGGGGCACTTACTGCAGAGCAGCTAGAGGGAGAAATGGGCTACAGACCACTGGCCAACAGATGAGACCCTCAAACAACTGACTTTAATCTGACATTTAATAGCTACTGTACTTTAAGCTTTCCACTGTAATAAAAATGAACTGGAAATGTATTTATTTGAATGGTGCACATTGCTGATGTTGATTTTGAAGTCAAACGTAGCCTGTTCCAAACTACAAGATCATTCAACACTGCCACATGCTGTGAAAGCACCAACATCTGCTTGTTAATTCCATTAAAATGTGTGTACTTGAAACGTAGAACATGGTATTACTGTACTTTGAGAAGGTTGACAGTGTCTGAAATATTTGAGAAAAATATACTTTTTAATATATCTCACAGTGCTCGGTTTCCTTGCACTTTACGACACGACAGACGTTATTGGCCATTCATTTGGGGCTTCCAAACGGTACAAGTTGACGTCGACAAGCGGGCAGAGTAGCCCACGTTTTGCGAGCATGGAGAGGCCAGAGATTGCCAGACTAGTAAATTGGGCTAAGGAACAGAAGGTGAGTATTGGAGAAAGGCCAGCAGTGCATGTTCTACAAGCAGTACAGCGGATGAAAGCACGGCATGAGCGTGGAGAACGGATAGACGTGGTTATGGACAGCGATGAAGAAGGAGAAGAGCGGAGTGCAGTGGGAAGATGTGTGTTGAGGAAGAGTATTCTGCTGTCTCTGATGGCTCAGAAATTGAACCTGATGAGAGTGGAGAAGTATTACATGTGGTGGCAGGTGAGGTGTAGACCTCAGAGTCCAAGCCTCGCCCCGATGGTCATGCAAAGGATGATTCGGGCCCAGTGGGAGTCACAATTTTGGAGAAAGTTGATCCCCGTCTTATGGATCAGCCAAGCCAAATGTAGTCTCAGGCTGGGTAGAAAAGAAGTTGTTAAATCTGTGAAGGTAGCTCGGAGTGGACTTGTGATAATTTTCTGTGTTTCTTATGTCCAGAGGGAGCAGGTGTTTCGTGTCGTATTTAGGGACAAGACCTGTGACTTGCTTTACTCTCTGGAGCAGGGCACCTTTGAAAGGAGTGATTACTGGGGTGGCGTTGTGTTGAGGTGGAGCAACTAAAATGAAAGATCCCCTCTGTCACTGACACCCGCCATTTGGTGGCGAGCGTGGTGAAACTGAGAAGACAATGTCTGTCTGAGTTTTGAAGCAGAATCTTTACCTGATGAAGTTAAATTAGGATATGTCAGTTATCCAGTGAGAGCTTTTGTGTCGCACCCATTAAGGTGTTTCAGATGCCATGCTTATGGTCATGTTGCAGCACTGTATAGGAGGGAGATTCCGAGATGTGAGAAGTGTGCAAGAGGGCATGGTACAAAGGAATGTGTAGTATCTGTGGAAAAAACTGTGTCAATTGTAGGGGTGCCCATGTTGCTGGGGATCAGAAGTGCATGGTGTGAGAGAGACAGGTTGAGGTTACCAGGGTCAAAGGTTGCAGGCTCAGAGTAGAACAGAAGGTGCTGTATGCTGAGGCTGTGTAGAGATTAGAGGATGATGGGTCAAGGGTGAGTAGTAGGCCTAGGCCAATACAGAGTGATACAAATTTGTGCTTCAGTAAGGTGGGCTTTTTAGCAGTCATTGCCATGGTTATCAACTGTACTGCAGAAATGGAACATAAATCACATAAAATAGATGTTGTGCTGGCAGCTGCAGAGAAGTACTTGGGTGTACGAGGTTTTACTGCAGACGAGTTAAGGTGTGTTGAGCGAAAGAGTCCGGTCCTCCCAGGCGTCAGCCTGGTGTAGGAACAGTTTGGGTCAAAGTAGTGGAATGTTTTTTAATGAAAGTGGTATATAACTGTAGGGTTAGTTGGTGGTGCAATTTTTTTCCTTTTCCCCCTTCCTTGTAATTTTTGTATCACAAAATGTGACGTGATCGACCACACACACTACTGTACAGTAGGTGGCGGCATTCACAAACAACATGTGCAAGCGTCATGATACCAAAGTAGAATAAGTCAACGACGATGATGATGAAGAAGACTGACGTCATTACGTACGCCCGAACAGGAACAGGAAGTAAACATACCAAAGTAGAACAGATTTTAAGATATCTCATCTGCGAATGTGTCATACCACTCTTTGTGGCAGTGAATCGTTGAATCCCCTCAGTGCCTTGAAAGCACCTTATATAACATTTCTGCTATTCAGAAGGCGGGATTTCGCACGATCGCGAGGCAATCTGCTTGGTAGACATCTCAACAATCCATCTAGCTAGCTAGTGTTTTTACCAGAGATTGATACGCGCCGTGCACAGCGCGCACATTGCATAGATTGCCACGCAGTCTATAATTTCTGTATGAGCATGAGTCAGAAGTTGTTAACATTCGCAAAAGCTTGTAGAGTTCAGAGCCCCGTACAAGGGCTAGTGAAATGCAGCCCATAACGTCACCTGGCAACAGCGGCAACACTTTGAAGTCAGCAAGCTGGGAGTCAACAGCTGATACAGACGCACTGGAGTTGACAAAACATCCGATGTCTGCTGTCCCTCAGGCTACAGGGACTTTACAATGGGGGGTAGGCTAAAACTCAATTACTCAAATGACTAAAACGTCAGTTACTGGGGTAGCTTCATGGCATAGTCATAGATAGCCTACTTCAATTCCACCCTTCAATGTTAGCTAACTGACTTGATTCTCCTCACTTTTTTAGGATGACTGTCTGCTGGACTGCATTCTTGGTCGAAGGCTTGGTTCAAGACGACTTGGTTTTGCAAACCGGACTTTGCTGAAGGTGTTGCTTTGGCTGGTTTTGCTTGGGGTGTTTGCTGAGCTTGGCTTTGGGTTGCCTTTCTTCCTAATCTCCCTCTTCTACTGGCTCTACCAGGGCCTGCGGAGCCCAACTAAACTTCAACCTGGAGAACTGAGTGCGTACTCAGTATTCAACCCAGACTGTCAGCCTCTCATTGGCACTCTTACAACAGAGCAGTTGGACTGTGAAATGGGAATACTACAGCTAACCATGTAAAGCAGTGTTTCCCAACTCCATTCCTCGAGTATCCCCAACAGCACACATTTGTTGTAGCCCTGGACAAGCACACCTGATTCAACTTGTCAACTAATCATCAAGCCCTCAATGAGTTGGATCAGGTGAGTTTGTCTGTGGCTACAACAATGTGTGCTGTTGGGGGTACTGGAAACACTGACGTAAATGAACTGTTTTTAAATGTGTGCGAGTTACGCCTTTTGTGTTAAAATGTTATGTTTTTTGGTTGCACCTAGACTCAATGAACAATGCACACTGCTGTTGGTTGTAATGTAAAACTGCTTGTTAATTCCATTAAAATTTCTACATCTCACTAGTTTATTTGTCTTACTTGAATGAAACACAGGTTCACACACACACAAATACCAAAGAAAGACAGTAGTTGTCCATTACTTGATGTCACAGAGCAGGGCAAAACCACTTTAAGATCGGGTGACTGCACTGTGCGCATCACCACCCCTGTGATGTAGGTGAAGTCTGTGCCTGGGCTTGTAGATGGAGAAGATGAAGAACTTTGGGGTGGTGGAGTTGATGGTGAATAAATCACAGGCAAGGGGGTGAACAGGAGACGGCAGTTTCTTCGGTCCCAGCCAGCCCCATCCAGGAACAAGATGTAGGCCCCCTCCTGAGAGACAGCGATAAGAATGAGGGATGGCATTGAGAGTTCCAAGGAGAAAGATGTGTCTAGCACATGTGTTGTTAATGACACTATTTTGCATGAGGCTACTTACAGTAGGAGAGGCAGTAATCTCCTTGCTCTGCTTCAGCACTTTGTTATGCAGGGTGCCCGTGTCCAGAGCCCAGCCCTGGTTACCTCCTGCCTCATGGCTGTCAGGAAACCTGTATACATAAAGGGATAAAAGTGGAGGCTCCTCAAAGGAGGAAGGGGAGGACCATCAGTGAATTTCATAAAAAATGTAAATAGTAAACCATTTAAAAAGTTGTCCTTTTTAGATAAAACTATACTAAATATAATCACATGTCACCAAACAATTGATCTCAGTGAACTGTGGTAGTTTTCTGAGTTCCAAGTTGAGCCAGGTCAGATCCAGGATCCAACGAACAGCTTGGAAGGGCACGCCTTCAGGTCTAAAGCAGCACCCTCTATAACACACATTACATATTTATTATATTACTACAATAAATACTATATTACTACAATAAATACAAATAGTTTATGAGAATATATTACTAATAACCTACACTACCTATACAGAGATCTGTTAACTAGGATCAGTAGTGAGGATGTTATACCTTTGATGATGATCTGGAATTTGTTATGATTAACGTTGTTCTTCACCAACACATTGTCCAGGGCAGGATCCAGCTCCTCTCGTTGCAGAAGTTCTGGTTGAAGGGTCTGCAGTACGACAGGAAGCCAGTGAGCTGGAGGACCGCCCCTACGAGTCTGTCCAAAGAGAAGAGGACAACAGACCGTACATGGTCACATTGAAAACCCTCTGGGGGAAAGAACTGAGCATTGATATTGTCTGTAGTGCATTGTTTTGTATTGCATTAAATCTATATAGATAATGCCTATAGTCAGAATACTGAACCTAAAGGAACTTTCTGCTATCCTTCTCTTATCTGTAACCTGCCTGTTGATCTGTGATCTAAACTGTTTTCTCTGCTCTGTCCAGTGCACTTTCTCTCCACTAAGCCCATCAATGAGTGCTGCCACCATTTTATCCCTGCATTTTCTTCCTTTTCGTCCAGCAAGTCCACAAACTCATCTACTGAGTGAACTATATTCTATTGTACTATTCTATCTATACATTTCTATTTATTTTGCATTATTTCTAATTCAAGAAAATGTTTTTTTTTTTTAAGGTTTGGACCTTACCTGTTCCTCTTTCATGGCAGCATCAAACTTGGCTTGTACTTTGTCCAACTCGGTCTGTTTATTGTCCAGCTGAGCCTGAGCCTTGGCCAGCTCAGCATTGGCTATAGTCAGTCTACCCTCTTGCATAACCAGGTTAGCCTGTCCACACTCTAACCAGGCTAACCTGGAGAGAGGAAATGCTGTCCACAATAGTTATCCAATATCAGTTCATACACACATGCACACACAGACAAATAGTGTTACGATACTACTTTATGGAGGGTAACATCATTCAGCGCCTGTTCCCCGTACCTTTAGTGGCAGCACTTCCTTGTTGATGCCAAAGAAGATGGCCATGTCGGTGGTCCAGTAGAGCGGGCCGGCCACGATGT
Source organism: Salmo trutta (assembly GCF_901001165.1). Classification (NCBI taxonomy): domain Eukaryota; kingdom Metazoa; phylum Chordata; class Actinopteri; order Salmoniformes; family Salmonidae; genus Salmo; species Salmo trutta. The sequence continues at coordinate 9,108,298 of NC_042991.1, forward strand.
TTACGCACTACACGCTTCAGCACTTGGCGGTGAGCTTGTGTGGCCTACCACTTCCCGGCTGAGTCGTTGTTGCTCCTAGCCTTTCCACTTTACAATAACAGCACTTACAGTTGCAGCTCTACCAGGGCAGAAATTTGACAAAATGACTTGTTGGAAAGGTGGCATCCTATGACGGTGTCATGTTGAAAGTCACTGAGCTCTTCAGTACAGGCCATTCTACTGCCAATGTTTGTCTATGGAGATTGCATGGCTGTGTGCTCAATTTTATACACCTGTCAGCAATGGGTGTGGCTGAAATAGCCGAATCCACAAATTTGAAGGGGTGTCTACTTTCGACTTTCCCACGATTTACCTGTGGATTCCAGAGAAACTCCCCAGTCTGGACCGGAACACAGAGGTCTTGTTCCAGCACCCCGCCACCAGATGAGGCAGGCATGTTAAGAACCCAGGGTGGGGAGGAGGGAAGAAGGACTCCATGATGCCATTGCCAATGGAGAAGGTCACGACCTAGATTGTGGTGAGAGTGGAGGATGAGCTGAGAGAGGAGAGAAGAGGAAAGAATGAGAGGAGAGCTGAATGAGCAGTGTTGTATTCCTGGGTGATATTATTTTGGGAGTGGGAAAGAGCTTGGACAGTGTTTTTTACTCATGCTTTTAAAAAATGTATATCTGCTTTTTTCATCTTTGGATTTCTGTACATGTTGTTTTTTTTAAATCGTCAATATCCTTTCCCCTTGACAACATATAGCAGATTGATGCACTGATGTTACCTGCATGGTCAGACGACAGGCAGACTAGATTAGACAGGTCAAATGTGTATGTGGTATATTGTGGAAGAATTTCTGTACAGCAGATATTGTAGCTAATACCTCACGAGAGATGGACTTACGTGCAGAGCCGTTCCTCGAAAAACTAAGAATAGGTCTCAGTTAACCCACAGTTTTATTCCTTGATGTTTAAACCACATTCCAACATGAAAGGGTTAGAGGAAGGCCCTAAGAATTGCCAGAGTCCAGCAACCCTAGTCATAGTGTTCTCTCTGCTACCGCACAGCAAGCGGTACATGAGCGCCAAGTCTAGGTCCAAAAGGCTTCTTAACAGCTTCTACCCCCAAGCCATAAGACTGCCGAACAGCTAATCAAATGGGGTACCCAGACTATTTGTATTGACCCCCCCCCCTCCCTTTTTTTAAGCTGCTGCTACTCGCTGTTTATTATCTATTATTTATGCATAGTCACTTTACCCCTACCTACATGTACATATTACCTCGACTAACCTGTACCCCCACACATTGACTCGCTACCGGTACCGCCTGTATATAGCCTCATTATTGCTCTTTTATTTTTTACTTTAGTTTATTTAGTGAATATTTTTCTTAACTCTTATTTTTCTTAAAACTGCATTGTTGGTTAAGGGCTTGTAAGTAAGCATTTCAGGGTAAGGTCTACACCTGTTGTATTCGGCGCATGTGACAAATAACATTTGATTTGATTTTATAAAGACCTTTTTGGGGGAGAGTTTCAGCCTGGCTTTGAACTGGTCAAAATGTAATTCATTGAAGTTATTTAGACCATGGAAGATGTAATTAGCTCAGAGCTCTTCCTTAAGATCAGGGAATATATGTGTGCGAATACAAAGACTAATGTGGATATGTTTGTCACCATGTATAAACAAAAAACTAACATTCCCCTTTGCATCAACCTTCCATGGATATTTTCTTCATTCATATTGAGGTTGTGTTTTCAAGCCATTGTATACGTACAGAGAATTTGAATCATAGAATGTAAATAATAATCTAATCGTCTCACTTCATCATTACACCTGTCACTCTCACCATAAGGTTCCGTTATTTTTTTTAATACTTTTCATAACCTATTGCACATACAAAAGTGGGATTTTATGTTATTCACTCATTTTTAAAATGTTTTTGCACCACCCTATTTTTGCAATTACTCTGTTTAAATGTCCATAATTTTAGAGTATGTACGAGAAACTGCTTGACCTAGCTCTTCAATAAGGCCATTCTACTGCCAATGTTTGTCTATGGAGATTCCATGGCCGTGTGCTCGATTTTATACACCTGTCAGCAATGGGTTTTTAGGCATTTTTGAAAATTCAATAAAATTCAAAACCGTAAAAATTACTTTACCATTAGTATTCAGACCTTTTACTCTGAATTTTGTTGAATCACCTTTGGCAGTGATTACAGCCTTGAGTATTCTTGGGTATGACGCTACAAGCTTGGCACACCTGTATTTGGGGAGTTTCTCCCATTCTTTCTCTGCAGATCCTCTCAAACTCTGTCAGGATGGATGGGGAGCGTCACTGGACAGACATTTTCAGGTCTCTCCAGAGAGGTATGATCGGGTTCAAGTGTGGGCTCTGGTTGGGCCACTCAAGGACATTCAGAGACTTGTCCCATGCCACTCCTGCATTGTCTTGGCTGTGTGCTTAGGGTTGTTGTCCTGTTGGAAGGTGAACCTTCGTCCCAGTCTGAAGTCCTGAGCGCACTGAAGCAGGTTTTCATCAAGGATTTCTCTGTACTTTGCTCCGTTCATCTTTCCCTCAATCCTGACTAGTCTCCCAGTTCCTACCGCTTAAAAACATCTCTACAACATGATAATGCCACCACCATGCTTCCCTATAGGGATGGTGACAGGTTTCCTCCAGACGTGACGCTTGGCATTCAGTACCAAGAGTTCAATCTTGGTTTCATCAGACCAGAGAATCTTGTTCTCATGAGGCTGAGAGTCTTTAGGTGCCTTTTGGCAAACTCCAAGCGGGCTGTCAGGTACCTTTTACTGAGGAGTGGCTTCCATCTAGACGTTCTCCCATCGCCACAGAGGAACTCTGGAGCTGTTAGTGACCATTGGGTTTTTGGTCACCTCCCTGACCAAGGCCCTTCTCTCCCATTTAAGTTTGGCCAGCAGCCAAACCCACCGCTTTGTCATTATTGGATATTGTGTGTAGATTTATGAGGATAAAAAAATTAAACATTTAGAATAAGGCTGTAACCTAACAAAATGTGGAAAAAGTAAAGAGGTCTGAATACTTTCCGAATGCACTGTATAGTGTATCTCTGTGCATTCAAATTGCCATCGATAAAATGCATGTGGTCACATCTGGAGGAAACCAGGCACCTCTCATCACCTGGCCAATACCATCCCTACGGTGAAATGTGTATCTAATGATTGTTATTAAAATACCTGCGTGCCTCCATGTGGGTTCAATCCCTTTTGTGGGGAAATGAGGCCAAAGTGGCATTCACAAGAGGTGAATGGCCATACCTCTCCTCACTCTCCCTACACCATGCAGTTATCTAGGTAATATAAAGTACATGATACCGCTCAGTAAACCACAAGATATCCTGTCCTTTTATCAATGTGGTCTAAATACACTTATAAAGTCACAAATATAGGCTATATTCTATTTGAACATATTCTTACTTAAAGTAAATGATCTGGTAAGCCTTAATTTATTATTTTCTTCACAGACCTATTTTGTCACTATACCTGTCAAATTACAAAATAATATTGTACTTGATAGCCTATTGAGGAATTGTAATGGTCATAATGACATTCGCCTTTTTTTCAATAGAATGTCAGGGAGACAAACGGAACCTCCGGTGTTTCTCGCTCTCATTTCTTGGCCAGAACTAGGGTTTCTTAGAGGCAGAAGTAAATATAATTAAGAAACATAATTAAGAATCATCATGAACACAGTCAACGGTTCTACAGCCATTACGGAACAATTATGGAATACTGGAGCTAAAGTGGCTGACAGTTTTGTCACCGATTGGATGCTGGAAGACATCGGCCGCAAGCTTGACCCAAGACAGCTTGGATGCAAAAAAGGCAGGTCGACGACAGATGTCTTGGTCAGCCTCCTAGACATGACACACAATCCACTGATGCAAGTAAGACCATTATACTGTATATGCACCATAATAACAGCAGATTTTGGCAAATCCATCAACAAAGTTGACCTTACAATGGTACTAAAGTTCCTGATTCAGATAGGAGTCAGAGTCCCTTATCCCGTGAGTCTGTAGCTTCATCTCCAAAAGGAAGCAGAGGATGAGGTACTTAGGCACCCTTTCACCATGGCAACATCTGATCTGTGGAGTGACTCAAGGTTAACTTATCTTCCTGGCCCTCTTCGGCAGCTCACTTCAGAAGTTCGATCACAGGTGCAAATACATTGTTTGCCCATGATCTCCTCCAGTCTAACAACAGGAACTTCCTACCACAACCAATCATCGCAACCTCTAGAAGAAAAATGCCACTCACACAAACTCAGACCGGTCACAGCAAGAACTGAATGATCTCAAAGATTTTGCCACAGCATCCCGATAAGTTTTCTAGATTGCTTGTCATCCTCACACCATATGTGGCTGACAAGGGTCCCTTGCTATCACAGTATGACAGGGTCAACAACGTTAGGAGAATGGACTTAATCTTCTCTCAATGTATTCACAGCTATCATACACAGATGGAAGGGATAGAAGGAAGGAAGGCTCGAGTGTAAACAATATCAGCCAGTGTGAAGGATACTTTCAGGCCATATTGTGCAGTGTGCTTTGAATTTGAAGTGGAGATCGAATTGCATAGTGTGAGATGCTGCACCATTTCAGATTGGTGGAATTGTGTTTAACCTACATGTTTCTCTCCATGACCCTCCTCTCCATGTGCATCCTATCTCCTTGGCTCCTGAACTAAAGCTAGAGAACATAGAGAGAGAGAACTAGAGAACATACATAGAGAGCTAGAGAACATAGAGCTAGAGAACAGAGAGAGAACTAGAGAACAAAGAGAGAGAACTAGAGAATTTTATGTTATTTTATTTAACCTTTATTTAACTAGGCAATTCAGGAACAAATTCTTATTTACAATGACGGCCTACCAAAAGGCAAAAGGCGTCCAGCGGGGACAGGGGCTGGGATTTTAAATTAAAATGTAGGACAAAACACACATCACGACAAGAGATACACCACAACACTACATAAAGAGAGACCTAAGACAACAACACAGTGTGGCAGCAACACATGACAAGCCAAGGTAACTTATGATCTGCCCTTGCCAGTACTAAGTGGTCACCATCCAACCCTGCCTATAATAAGTAGGCCTAGTCTACTTTCCATATCTGCTCTTATACCTGTAGCTATGTTGTAGAGTAATTATATAGCATACCTACCTGCAACAGGACATTAGACACTATTCAACCATGTAGAGCTGTGGGGTAACCAGTGGGATCATGCCCAATACTTACAAACCCTCCAGTGTATTAGTCCAAATAGTGTTAGCTGAGACAGAAGCCTGCACACCCTGTAGCTCTCCAGGAAAAAGGTCGATGACCAATGCCCTACATGCCGTGACAGGTCAGGAATGCTTACTAACCATAATATAGGCATGCCTACTATACTTAATAGCACAGATAGTCTCTTGTTATTGTGGTGTTGGCCATAATAGACCACATAAATGCCAGTGTTGATCTGGGCCTGGACTCAGAGCCCAGGGTCTTGGTCCATTGGCACTAATCCCTGAAACACAAAGCAAGCTAGCTAATTGTTGCTAGCTAGTTAATGTTTGCTAAACAATTGCCAGCTAATCGTTTTGTGAATAGAACTCGTGTGCATCGACTTCAGATGTATTTGAAATATGTTTTGTTGCAAACTAAGCAGCTACTGCATATGTCTAGCTATTTATCTGTACCCATTTCTGCTTATCCATTGATCAATTCCATGATGGTTTGACGGCTGTGTCGCAAGCTACACGCAAACAAATCGTCAGGACCAATGAGAGGAGAGCTACTGAGTTTGGACGTCACATACACATGTCCATATATGGCGTTTTGTTGGGAGCCATATTGGAATACTTGCGGTGACAGCCGGTTAAATGGTGTCCCTTGACAAGGCAAGAACAAAATGTATGTCAGGAGAAATGCAGTATTATCATAAGGAGAGTTATACTTGGAATATTGAGGAGGAATGGAGGGGAAAAGAGAGGCAGAGGAGGTCGAAGAGAGAGAGAGAGAGAGAGAGAGAGAGAGAGAGAGAGAGAGAGAGAGAGAGAGAGAGAGAGAGAGAGAGAGAGAGAGAGAGAGAGAGAGAGAGAGGGAGGAAAAGGGGGAGCTTGAGTCGGTTTTAAATGGTGGGAAAAAGGAGACGGTTATTTTAAAAGAATGGTAGAAAGTGTAAGCAGAGTGAGTTGAAGACGTGAATGAGGGCGAAGTATCGGAGGTGATAGGTGTGGTGAAGTTCTCGGAGCCCGAGGCTTTACACCGAGGGTCAGGATAAAGATGAGTCTGTGAAAGTAGGAGTGAAGTTTTTGGCTGATCCATTTGAGGGTAACCAGAAGTGGCCTTGTGATAATTATGTGTTTCTGCTGGTCAGAGGGAGCAAGAGATGTGAATTGTTTTACTACCTTTAAAAAAGGGCGCCATTGAAAGGAGTAAAGGGAATATTCCCGGTGTTTGTGGTGCTTGTCGTTTGGTGCAATGCAGACAGGGTGGCGTGAGTGGAAAAACAGAAGAGTCTGTCAGTTCTTTTGAGTTTTGATGTTGAGTCTTTGCCCGACAAAGTGATGTTAGGGTATATAAGTTATTCTGTACAAGTTTTTGTGCCGACTACAATATGTTGTTACAAGTGTCAAGCTTATGGGCATGTGGCAGCAGCAGTGCGTAGAAGGAGGGTTCCTAGGTGTGAGAAGTGTGCAGAAGGGCATAAGACAAAGGAATGTGTAGCATTGGGGAAAGGAGTGGTATGTGTTAATTGTAGGGGTGCCCATGGTGCAAGAGAGGCAGGTTGAGGTTTCCAGGGTTAGAGTAGTGCAGAAGTTGTCATATGCTGAGGCAGTGAAGAAAGTAGAGGAAGATGGGTCAATGGGGAGAGATCCTGAGAGGAGTGGTGTGAGTAGTAGATCTGTACCAGTACAGAGGGACAAACCAACAAGTGATATATGTTTCAGTAAGATTGGATTTTTGGCATTTATAGTAGTGGTTATCAACTGTACTGCAGGGATGGAATGTAAGCCGCAGAACATAGAGGTTGTGGTGGCAGCTGCAGAGAGGTATTTGGGTGTGCGAGACTTGACATCAGAAGAGTTACAGGGTGTGTTAAGTGGTGGTGTCCCATCCTTTGACTGTTGGCCTGAAGTAGGACTAAATTGATTTTAAATAGTGGAGTATGGTATTTAGATGGTAGGGTATTTGTTTAATTTTTTTATTTTAGACATAAAAAATAAGCAAAATATAAGGAAGTTATACTCCAGTCTAGTAGGGGGCGGTAATGCCCCATTTTATGGATGCCAACCTGCCGTTGAACATCATCGAAGGATTTTTCCATCCAGTAATGTCCCTGCACCCAGAGCCGCGGTATACCTCACATTCATTGCAGTACCGAGCTGTGACTTCTGGAAACTAGTAAGAGCCATTATATTCTTACATTAAAAATGTGCTTACTAGCTAGATTATTGGTGTACTATAAATGTGTAGTGAAGATAGCGTCCCATGTTGTCTCAATTTAGATCGCTTTCCTAAATACTGTAGCTACCTAACCAGCACTAAGTGACTAACGTTCCTGCAGTCTTGTGGCACTACAGTAGCTAGTAGTCTAATGCCGGGGGAACAGTCAGAACTAGCCTAGGCAGCCGATACAGTGCATGGACGCTAGATGTGCACTATCAACTACCTGGGCTAAGTCAGAACATACTTATTTGCTTGAAAATATCACCAGGTTTCTGGTAGTAGTAAGCATTATAACACGCACACATACACAGCTATTAGTCACCTCGGTTACTCAGAAGTACAATTCTCGCGAATGTTGTCACGAGAGATTATCGTAAGCCTTAACGTTAGCTAGTAAACTTTGACCGTTGGGTTCAGAAGGGTAGAATCATGCACATCTAATTAATTCCAATAGTTAAGCCAATTGTCCTCATGGCACATTGTTACTGTAACTACTTCATTTCGTGTGTGTCATTGAGATATGGTGTGTGTAGGACGGGTTGTATATTAGTGCCTAAAAGTGTGTTTTAGGCACAAAGCTATTTATTTTGCCAAAGTAATGGTGACATTTCAAATACTGCACTTTCCTCTACTACATGTCGAGGGTGTGTTGATTACATTGACTTGTTGACTGATGTGAGTGATACAATGAAATCTTAAGGGTACATAGTGGAAACTTTCTCCCTCGGCTTTACACTTTTGTGTTTCTCTTTCCATCAGCAATGTCTGGAAATCCAGCTGTGGTGATGCGTCTGGTAGCTTCGGCTTACGCTATGGCAGAGAAGGCTGGAGCCATTGTACGAAGGGTTCTTCAGAGCGGAGAGCTGGGCATCGTGGAAAAGGTTTGACTGACTGAACGGAGAGGGGGACAAAATGCTGGAGATTGATGGGCAGTGAAATGGAGCTTGAATGTTGTTTTTATAAATTATTTCTCTGTACTCAATGTACACAGACAGGGGCCAACGATCTACAGACACTGGCAGACCGGCTGGTCCAGCAGAGCATCTGTGCCTCCCTGTCTAAAAGCTTCCCCAAAATCACCATAATCGGAGAGGAGGTGGGTATATGAATGTACATTAATAGGATCTGTCCTAATGTCACTGACCAATAAACGTTGATCTGCAGATTAGAATATACAACACTTTTCACAACATCCTAGTCTGAACCGTGAACATCTCTCTCACACGTCAGGATCTGCCAGAGGAGGCTGTCAAAGAGGACCTGATTGAGAGCGGTCAATCTGAAGACATCCTACAGAAGTCCTGTCCAGCAGAGTACAGTGCCCTGAAAGAGGAGGAGGTGAGAGAGACACTTTAGAGCTGAAACTGAAACCTACTGTCCTGATTTTTGATTATTTTCTGGGTACTGACTGCTCATTCCAGCTATGTTTCTGTGTTTGAATGGCTTTATTTATTTATTTATTTATTTATTAGCTGGTTGTGTGGGTCGACCCCCTTGATGGCACCAAAGAATACACTGAAGGTAAATAAACTTACTACAGTGTTATTATTTTTGCCAGTCACTCTGTGATGAGTCACTGACTCGAAGCCACAAGAGGGTAGAACATATTTGACAAAAACCTGTTCCCCCTTCTTTCATTCAGCCTTAACATTAACACATCTCCAACCTAATCATCAGTGCTGATTCCATTTGCTCTCTCTCTCTCTCATCTTTCTTCATCCCATTTCTCTTCATCCCTGCTTAGTGTAACCGATGTGAAATGGCTAGTTAGTTAGCGGTGGTGCGCTCTAATAGCGTTTCAATCGGTGACGTCACTCGCTCTGAGACTTGAAGTAGGGTTTCCCCTTGCGTTGCAAGGGCCGCGGCTTTTGTGGCGCGATGGGTAACGATGCTTCGTGGGGTGTCAGTTGTTGATCTGTGCAAGGGTCCCTGGTTCGAGCCCAGGTTGGAGCGAAGAGAGGGACGGAACCTACACTGTTACATTAGCAGCAGCAAAGTGTTTCTACCTGCCAAATTAGGAGTGTCACACGGGGTCGGACGCCCAGCTTCTCGGCACGGCTATCCGTATGGTGATAGAGGGAGGGCATTTGGACTGGGAGGGACAAGAGCAGAATAGGTGGAGAGGGAGGGTAAAGGAGAAATGCTTGGGCATCAAATCAAGTTTATTTTCAGCAGATGTCACAAAGTGCTTATACAGAAACCCAGCTTAAAACAGCAAGGTGGCTAGGAAAAACTAGAAAGGCAGGAGCCCAGGAAGAAACCTAGAGAGGAGCCAGGCTCTGAGGGGTGGCCATTCTTCTTCTGGATGCATTGTGTGGAGATTATAAGATTTCATGGCCATTAAGGCCAGATTGTTCTTCAAGATGTTCATATTTGACCGGCAGGGTCAAATAATAATCACAGTGGTTGTATAGGGTGCAACAGGTCAGTACCTCAGGAGTAAATGTCAGTTGGCTTTTCATAGCCGAGCATTCAGTGGTCGCGACAGCAGGTGCGGTAGAGTCAAAAGCACCAGTTCCGGGACAAGGTAGCACGTCCAGTGAAGAGGTCAGGGTTCCATAGCCGCAGGAAGAACAGTTGAAACCACAGCAACAAACTCACCACAGACACAATGGATGCCATGGAACCTCATGATGTGATAAGAGTTGGCGTAGCAGGAAATAAGGTAAAATATACAGGGATGGGAAGGTATAGGGGTGCATATGCATTAATATACAGTATCTTCCGAAAGTATTCGCATACCTCAACTTTCCACACATTGTTGTACAGCCTGAATTTCAAATGGATTAAATTGAGATTTTTGTCACTGGCCAATTCACAGTACCCCATAATGGCAAAGTGAAAACATGTTTTTATAATTTTTAACAAATTTGTTGAAAATGAAATGCAGAAAATCTCATATTAGTATTCACACCCCTGATTAAATACTTTGTAGAAGCACCTTGTTGATCATTGCTAGACAACCATTTTCAGGTCTTGCCGTAGATTTTCAAGTAAAGTCAAAACTGTAACTCAGCCATTCAGGAACATTCAGTTTTTTCTTGGTAAGCAACTCCAGTGTAGATTTGGCCATGTGTTTTAGTTTATTGTCCTGCGGAAAGGATAATTCTTATCCCAGTGTCTGGTGGAAAACAGACTGAACCAGGCTTTCCTCAGATTTTTTCCCCCTGTGCTTAGCTGAAGTCCGTTTTATTTTTTTTTATCCTGGAAAAACTCCCCTGTCCTTAACGATTACATGCATAATGATAAAATAAAAGCAGAGATTGAATATATTTTTGAGCATTGTGAAGTTATTAATTACACTTTGGATGGTATATCAATCAATACACCCAGTCACTACAAAGATACAGGCGTCCTTATTAACTGTTGCCACGCGACCAGGCTGTGGACAGCCAGGCGTCATCAGGCCAAGTAGTCCTGAGGAATGGTCCTAGGGCTTCTCTCTATCCTTTTCCTTTGTACCATTATACTACTTTTACCTCACTGATTTGTTTTTCATGCTGGAAAAATACACTGAACCAAAATATAAACGCAACATGTAAAGTGTTTGGCCCATGTTTCATGTGCTGAAATAAAAGATCCCAGAAATGTTCCATATGCACAAAAAGCTTATTTCTCAAAAATGTTGTGCACAAATTTGCTTACATCCCTGTTAGTGAGCATTTTCCTTTGCCAAGATAAATCATCCACTTCACAGGTGTGGCATATCAAGAAGCTGATTAAAAAGCATGATCATTACACAGGTGCACCTTGTGCTAGGGACAAAATTCCACCAAAAAAATGGTTTTGTCACAACACAATGCCACAGATGTCTCAAGTTTTGAGGGAGTATGCAATTGGCATGCTGACTGCAGGAATTTTCACCAAAGCTGTTGCCAGAAAATGTCATGTTTGTCTACCATAAGCCGCCTCCAACGTCGTTTTAGAGAATTTGGCAGTACGTTCACCCTGCCTCACAAACACAGACCATGTGTAACCACGCCAGACCAGGACCTCCACATCTGGCTTCTTCACCTGCGGGATCGTCTGAGGGGGAGTGCTGAGGAGTATTTCTGTCTGTAATAAAGCCCTTTTGTGGGGGAAAAACTAATTCTGATTGGCTGGGCCTGGACCCAAGTGGGTCGACCTGGCTGCCAAGTGAGTGGTTCTATGCCCTCCCAGGCCCACCCATGGCTGCACCCCTGCCCAGTCATGTGAAATCCAGATTAGGGCCTAATGAATGTATTTTGATTGATTTCCTTTATATGAACTGTAACTCAGTAAAATCTTTGAAATTGTTGCATGTTGTGTTTTTATATTTTTGTTCAGTGTAGTTATACAGTACAATGACAATACTTGTGTGAAGTCCACTGTTATTTGTTCCCTTCAGCTAAAATGTTGTCATATGATGTCAGGGCTTCTTGATCATGTGACTGTTCTGATCGGCATTGCATATGGCGGGAAGGCCATTGCTGGGGTCATCAACCAGCCCTTCTTCAATTATCAGGTACCAACAAATAATCGACTACGAAAAAAAAAATTCTACCTTATACCCTATCAGGGCATGACATATTCAGTAGGGAGAAAATGTTTTGAAATAGGGAGATTTGTCCAAATAAGAACAGATTTTTCATTTTCTATAGTGTTCCCTACTGAACACTACTTTAGTCTTTGAGTGTATGTCCTTTTTTTTTTGTATCCACAGCTGGGGACGGAGTCAGCAGACATGGGGAGAACTCTGTGGGGAATGCCCGGACTGGGCGCCTTCGGGTTCGAGCTACAGGAGGTCCCGGATGGCCGACGCATTGTCACCACAACCCGTTCCCACAGCAACAAACTCGTCACAGACACTGTGGATGCCATGGAACCTCATGATGTGATAAGAGTCGGCGGAGCAGGAAATAAGGTGAAATATACAGGGATGGGAAGGTTAGGGGTACATATGTGTTCAGAGAAAGTATTCACATCCCTTCACTTTCCACATGTTACAGTCTGAATTTAAAATTGATTAAATTGAGATTTTGTGTCACTGGCCTACACACAATACCCCATAATGAAAACATGTTTATAGAACTTTTTGCAAATTCGTTAAATGAAATGCAGAATCGTATTTATTAGTATTCACACCCCTAAGTAAATACTTTGTAGAAGCACCTTGTTGATCATTGCTAGACAACAATTTGAAGATTTTCAAGTAGTCAACTTTAACTCGGCCACTCAGGAACATTGTTTTCTTGGTAAGCAACTCCAGTGTAGATTTGGCCTTTTGTAGATTTGTCCTGCTGAAAGGAGAATTCTTCTCCCAGTGGCTGGTGGAAAACAGACTGAACCAAGCTTTCCTTTATGATTTTTCCCTGTGCTTAGCTGAATTCTTTATTTTTTTTATCCTGAAAGACTCCCCAGTCCTTAACGATTACACGCATAATGATAAAATAAAAGCAGAGATTGAATATCTTCATGAGCATGGTGAAGTTATTAATTACACTTTGGATGGTGTATCAATCACTACACCCAGTCACTACAAAGATACAGGAGTCCTTCCTAACTCCATTGCCAGAGAGGAAGGAAACCGCTCAGGGATTTCACCATGAGGCCAATGGTGACTTTAAAACAGAGAGTTTAATGGCTGTGATAGGAGAAAACTGAGGATGGATCAACAATATTGTACTTACTCTACAATACTAACCGAAATGACAGAGTGAAAAGAAGAAAGCCTGTACATATTACAAATATTCAAAAACATGCATCCTGTTTGCAATTAGGCACTAAAGCAAAAATGTACTTTATCCTGAATACAAAGTGTTATGCTTGGGGCAAATCCAACAACACATCACTGAGTACCACTCTCTCCATATTTTCAAGCATGGTGGTGGCTGCATCATGTTATGGGTATGCTTGTCATCGACAAGGAAGTTAAGGGTAAAAATAAACAGAATAGAGCTAAGCACAGGCAAAATCCTAGAGGAAAACCTGGTTGTCTGCTTTCCAGCAGACACTTGGAAACATTCACCTTTCAGCAGAACAGCCTAAAACAAGGCCAAATATACACTGGAGTTGCTTACCAAAACTGTAACTAGTGGCCTAGTTACAGTTATGACTTAAATCTGCTTGAAAATCTATGTCGAGACTAGAAAATTGCTATCTAGCAATGGTCAACAACCAACTTGACAGAGCTTGAAGTTTTAAAAGAATGTGCAAATATTGTACAATCCAGGTGAGCAAAGCTTAGACTTACCCAGAAAGACTCACAGATGTAACTGTAGAATCGTGAAAATTCACTTAGTCTGAGGATGACAAATAAATAATTATTTTAGGGGTCTATGACCCTACTATGATATAACATCTGACCCCATTATCATGTGAATGCTATAGCCCCATAATCATACCCAGTGGGTATAGCCAAGTTTGCAAGCCTTGCGTCATCACTTGGAATACTATAAGATGCACGTGTCTAGGTTTACCATTATGCAATTATTAAGAGGCTAAGGGACAAGGAGCTAATATCTTGCAATCAATGTCCTAGCATTAAATTGAGTTAACTCTGGCTCAGAGATGCAGTTAGAGAAAGCATACAGTACCAGTCAAAAGTTTACACACCTACTCGTCAAGGGTTTTTCTTTGTCTTCCCTATTTTACAATGTAGAAAATAGTAAAAATAAACTGAAGTAACCAAAAAAAAGTGTTAAACAAATCAAAACATGAGATTATTCGAAGTAGACACCCTTTGCCTTTGACAACGTTTGTATTCTCTCAACCAGCTTCACCTGGAATGCTTTTCCAACAGCCTTGAAGGAGTTCCCACATATAATGAGCACTTGTTGGCTGCTTTTCCTTCACTGTGCAGTCCAACTCATCCCAAACGGGTTGAGGTCAGGTGATTGTGGATGCAGCACTCCATCACTCTCCTTCTTGGTCAAATAGCCCTTACACAGCCTGGAGGTGTTGGGTCATTGTCCTGTTGCAAAACAAATGATAGTCCCACTTAGCGCAAACCAGATGGGATGGCGTATCGCTGCAGAATGTGTTATTTCATAGTTTTGATATCTTCACTATTATTCTGCAATGTAGAAAGTAGTTAAATAAAGAAAAACCCTGGAACGAGTAGGTGTCAACTTTTGACCGGTACTGTATGTTGTGAATAAAATGTACTATTAGACATCTCATCAAATAAGGAAAATTACTCCAATGTGAGGACTACGGTTCGTATCTATTTAAAAGTAATCAGATTTTGACTTCCGAGTGGCACAGCAGTCTAAGGCACTGCTAGAGGCATCATTACAGAGCCGGGTTCGATCCCAGGCTGTGTCGGCTTGGCAGGGTCATACCAGAAATCTTCATGATAAAAAGAATGCAAAATATTCTGTTTTAACGGCATAGACAATTCATCACTATGATATACAAACGTACATCAAGAGATCTACCATGACCAAAGTTTAAGGCAAGATTTTATTCTTCTTAGAGCAATAAATCCCAGTATCTCCCATTGTCTAATTAACATCAATTTGCAAGGCCCAAAACATAAAACAAAAGTCATAACTTCAGACACGTTTTCTAATCTATTTATCGCACATCGTTGTTCCTCTTTGAACTTTCCGCTGTCCAACAAACAGAATAACAGTTTCTCTAACAAATCCACAGCACTTACAGTAAAATGAAACGTATCAAAATTCATAGCTCTTTATGAACTCTTGAATTCACATAGTAACATTCATTTTGTCGACTCAAATCTTCCTCTCCTGGCTTCAGTGACCCTAGGACGACTGTCTCTTCATCGAGATTACCAGATGGTCAGTCATTCAAACAATGCCATAAATCGTGATTGAGTCATCACACTGGGCCTATTCAACTAGATAATCCCTGCCAAAGGTGATTCAAACATGTATTGTGGTATTCAGTGATGTGAATATTTATAGAAATGACTTCATTTTCAATAAATTTGCGGTATTGTGCGTAGATGGGTGTTTTTGAATTCTGGCTGTAACACTTTGGAATAAGTCGAGGTATGAATACTTTCTGAATACACTAATTATAAAATGTAGTCTTACTCCTCTGTTGCACCCTATCTTTGTGTAGATTATTCAGCTTGTGGAGGGGAAGGCTTCAGCCTATGTATTTGCCAGTCTAGGAACTAAAAAGTGGGACACATGTGCCCCTGAAGCCATCCTGCTTGCAGTAGGAGGTAAGCAACGATCTTCCTCTTATTGAAAGTACCTCCTAATTATGAGTAAGGACAGTAATGTTGCCTGCCATTTTATTTTTATTTTTGTCTGTCCCTTTGCAGGTAAGCTGACAGACATGCATGGCAGTGCGTTGTGTTATGATGCTAACGTGAAGCACATGAACTCCGCTGGGGTGCTGGCCACTCTACGCAACCACCAGTATTATGCTAGCAGAGTGCCCCAGTCAGTCCTGCAGGCTCTCAAACCCTGATTGATACATTTACTGTATTGTCCAAAAACAAATTGGTATAAAATGTTCTTTAATCATGAGAATCGTATTTATTTCTATAATTACCTGTAACATATTGCACATCAGTGTTAAACGCTGCATTTTTATACGGTGTATAAATAATTGTTGACTATGAAAATCAGGCCATGTTTGACACTTCTGTTCCAAAAATTTTTACTAGACATTTCTACAAAACATTAACAGCCCAGACTGATTCGGCCAGCAGCATACCACCCTGAATCCCACTGCTGGGTTTGTCCCTTGATTGGAGACGTTCCCCTGTTTAGTGTGCCGTCTTTTGGATAAGATGTTAAACAGGTGTTCTGACTCTGGTCACTAAAGATCCCATGGCACTTATCGTAAAAGTAGGTGTTAACCCCGGTGTCCTGGCTAAATTCCCAATCTGGCCCTCATACCATCATGGTCACCTAATCATCCCCCCTGTAACTATTCCCCAGGTCGTTGCTGTAAATAAGAATGAGTTCTGTCAACTTACCTGGTAAAATAAGGGTTAAATTAAATAATTACCGAAATGGTATGGCATAAAACTTAGCAAGCCTGACGCCTGTGACTACAAGTCGTAAGACTTCGAGAGCTGGTGTCAGACAGGCTTGGCCTTAACCATGTCCAAACGATTTGGTAAAAATCGCTGTTCTAAATTTCTAATTGGCTGACATACATCCGTATTACCTTTCTGGTAGACAGCACAACAACACTAGGCCCTCCTCCGATGCACTGGTTTGAAAGGCACCCTAAAGCATAATGACAGACATGAGGCAGGGTCAACAGCACTGTTCCATTTATTCCATTCAAAGATTCTGAAACAAACTTGTACAAATCTCAAAACTGTTTAAAACAATGACAGTTTCCAACTTGAATAGAGCCGATAGAGAACAAGGCAAAAAGGCGAGATATGCCCTAACTCAAACTAAAATGTTATTTAAAATATTCCTTAGTAAGATCATTAGTTGGATGAGAATAATAATTCTGAACCAGATATTGGAATCAGCATACAGGAAAGGTCCACCAAGTAGATATACTCACTGGCTCATGCATTCTGATGCCTTGCTTGTTGTCTTCAGCCTCTTTAGGCGGTCAATCTACCATTAGGGGGCAGCAATGTCTAAGTAACATACTGCCGAGTAAAAAGTGCCATCTCTGCGAGCTTGGTAAACATGCGCTTGACCTCCGTGTGTAATATTTCATGTTTACAAGAACTGCAGGGGCAATGCTGAAAACAGCTCATAAATAAAAAAAAAACGGGTAATAGTCTTGTGGAGCCAACTGGTCGTGTGTGTGAGAAAAATAATAGGCTACTGAACACCAATTTAAATCAGGTGCCTTTGAATCTTGCCTTTAACTTCCCATGCCACAACCATCTATGCATTCTCACAGGCATACAGTAAAAGCAATGTCCAAACAGTCAGTCTTCAGCAATGGAAGCAGGTTCAGTGGATAAGAAGAGAGGCTGGTGTGGGGGTGGAAGGGCTCGATTCAAAACCAACAGGCATTTGGAACACCCATTTGTGAGCCCTTTGAGTTAGTACACACGATCTTAACTGTACTAGTACTTCTCTGTACGCAATACATGCCCCGTGTGTATATACCGTCACTTTGTATGGTTCTGATAATATGCATTTGTACAAGTACTTTCAAAGTAATTTTTGTTAATACTTCATTAGTGTCCGCATAAAGAGAACATTGAGTCCAACAGGGTGAAAATGACATTCTCCAAACTCACTAGGAGGCTAAACCATTCCCCTCAGTTACTGTAGCCAAAATGTGGGAGGAAAATGGCATGTTATTAGTAATATCGTGAGAAGGTTGCATTAGCAGGGAAAATGCGAGGGTCTGGAGGTAAAGAACCCACCTCACTCAAATAAAAAGCTATACTTTTTACTATGTTTGAAGGCAGAAAAGCGTCCGTTCCAAACGTGTTGCCCCTTTCCATAAAAGTTTTGTATCGTATTGCTGCACCTTAACCTGAGCAACACATTTCATAGCATTGAAAAACCACAAGTCACTTACATTATGAATAAAAATACCAACAAACAAGCAAAAAAAAACAAACGTTCACAGCAAAGATTTTATGTTTTACATATATATGAAAGAGGTGAGTGGGGGTCAGGGGGGGCTAGAGCGCTTCCTATAGATGGGAGGGAGGGGACAGGACATTGCAGGGGACAGCAGGGGTAAGGGTGCGAGGAGGATGCGTGACGGGGGGGGGGGGGCCAGACGCTCACCTCTTCTTGGGGGCTTGGGCAGTACGGGGCGGGGTTACGGGGCGTCCCGAGTTCACCCCTCCATACTGGTACTTAGCTTTTTTCTCTGACGGCTTCAAAATCTGAGAGAGAGAAAGTATTAATACTCAGTGCGTTTCCAGCACTGGGAGACTCATCCACAGTAACTGTGTTTACGTGTGTGTTCTCACCTGAAAGGAACACATGAGGGACTCGTCAACGCTCATCATGCCCCCAGCGTTATCAAACTCCCCGCAGTAGTTGGGAGCCGAGAACAGCGTCACCAGCTGCCGTTTGGCAAAAAACTCATAGCCGTCCTCAACAACCTTCAAGTACAGAACAACACTTGAGTTAATGAACCTTCTTTAGAGATGCATCCTAATGAACATAGCCCTCATACATTAGGCTCTACCTGGTGGGCTCTGCAGATGAGGTCCAGGTCGTGGCGGTTGAGGAACTTGCTGACCACGTCGGCCCCGAAGGTGAAGGAGACGCCCCGGTCGTTTTCCCCCCAGCCCTGCACGTCTTTGTCTGGATCCGACCACAGCAGATCACACAGCAGGCCTAGCACAGAGAGAGTGCAGTCAGAGCCACCACAAATACAGCACATGTACCACACACACGTTTACACACCTGTGTCAGGGACATCGGTTGGCCTCATGATGCGTCGAATTTGCTCCATGGACTGTAGATCAGGAGAGAGACCTGAGGAAGAGGGATGATTGAATTAATACATTTCATAGAAACATAATTGATAGAAAAGCACCCACACATACCTCCATGGCAGCAGAAGATCTTCTCATCGATTATAGCGGCGATGGGCAGACAGTTGAAGCAATCTGTGAAGGTCTTCCACAGCTTTATGTTGAATCTGCGTTTGCCTGGGGAACACAACATAGAAAGACATGGAATTACACTGAGTATATAAAACATTAAGAACACCTGCTCTTTCCATGACACCAGGTGAAAGCTAGGATCCCTTACTGATGTCACTTGTTAAATCCACTTCAAATCAGTAGATGAACAGGAGGAGACAGGATGAATGTAGCTTTTTTTTTTAGCCTAGAGACAATTGAGACTGGATTGTTTGTGTGCCATTCAAAGGGTGAATGGGCAAGACAAAAATATTTAAGTGCCTTTGAATGGGGTATGGTAGGTACCAGGCTCACCGGTTTGAGTGTGTCAAGATTGGAGACGCTGCTGGGTTTTTACTGCTAACACTGCTGGGTTTATAACGCTCAACAGTTTCTCGTGTGTATCAAGAATGGTCCACCACCCCAAAGATATCCAGCCAACTTGACAACTGTGGGAAGCATTGGAGTCAACATGCGCCAGCATCCCTGTGGCACACTTTCAACACCTTGTGGAGTACATGCCCAGATGAATTGAGGCTGTTCTGAGGGGGTGCAACTCAATATTAGGAAGGTGTTCCTAATGTTTGGTATACTCAGTAGAGAACACAAAACCATTGCCATTATGAATTCCATTTGTGTGTTGGCCCTTTCCACAAAAGGTGCCGCAGACACTGAGAAAGATAACCGATTCAGCGTGTGTGTGTGTGAGAGACACTGCTTTCTGTCTTACACTCGTCATAGAAACCGTAGATGCGGTTGATGGAAGCACACTCGTGGTTGCCTCTGAGTAGGAAGAAGTTCTCGGGGTATTTGATCTTGTAGGCCAGCAGTAGACAGATGGTCTCCAGGGACTGCTTGCCTCGGTCCACGTAGTCTCCCAGGAACAGGTAGTTAGCCTCTGGCGGGAAGCCCCCGTACTCAAAGAGCCGCAGCAGGTCTGTGTACTGGCCATGGATATCACCTAGTGGGAGATAGACAGCAGAGAGGTTATGATACAACAATTATTTTAGGTTTTCTTTAACCAGGCTAGTCACATTGAGATTGACATAGCCTGGACACTTGTCAGGAGTGGAGAGTGAGCTTGATCCAGATTGTCCTTGCTGGAAGGGAGATGGCCCCATCCTGCAGAGCCGCAGACATTTGAGGGAGACACACACCACTTACATCCTACTGCTCTACTCACTGATTTAGGCCTATGTCTCTCCAATGTATTATCCTATCCTCTCCTTTCTCTCTGACATGTTGGTTTAAAGACAACTGTGTGTGGCGGGGATGCCCTTTTCACAGTCATGTAAATTCACAAACATTAGGCCTGTCTTTATTCAGACAGCTTATATTTTTCTAACCCTGGTATGTCTCATACATTTCTCATATGCTATTTGTCCTCTCAGGGAGAAAGAAAGAGGGCCCAGGAGTAAGGATATAGCAGTAGGAAGGAAGAGGAATAATTCATTTTACTGACCGCAGATTTTGAGCGGAGCCTCCAGCTCCAGTAGAATGGGCTGACTGAGGAAGATCTCCCGGGACTTGATGCACAACCCCCGCACCTCCGCCTCCGTCATCTGGACTATCTTCCCTGGACGACATCCTCGCACTTGAGGAGAGAAAAACGTGGTTGTGATTGATCGCCCTGAGTCATGACCCTTCTCTCCATTTTAAATCGTGCTGGCTTTAAATGTGTAATGTGCTTTTCATTGTCTTCAAACCAGTGCAGAGTGCGCAACCACTTAAAGTGGCAATCTGCTGTTGAAACAAAGTGTTCACCCCACCTGTTTCAGTAAACAGCTGAAGCACAGGGCTGGAGAAGTGTTACCAGTCAAATTCATAGACAGTAGGGTTGTCCCGACGAAAAAAACATCTTTGTCGACATGTTTTAAAAAAGAACATGTACACTACCGTTCAAAAGTTTGGGGTCACTTAGAAATGTCCTTGTTTTCCATGAAAACATACATGAAATTAGTTGCAAAATGAATAGGAAATATAGTCAAGACATTAGCAAGGTTATAAATAATGATTTTTAATTGAAATAATTGTGTCCTTCAAACTTTTCTTTTTTCAAATAATCCTCAATTTGCAGCAATTACAGCCTTGTAGACCTTTGGCATTCTAGTTGTCAATTTGTTGAGGTAATCTGAAGAGATTTCACCCTATGCTTCCTGAAGCACCTCCCACAAATTGGATTGGCCTGATGGGCACTTCTTACGTAACATACGGTCATCAAGCTGCTCCCAAAACAGCTCAATAGGGTTGAGATCCGATGACTATAATGGAGTGGCCAGCACAGACAGAATACCAGCTGACTGCTTCTTCCCTAAATAGTTCTTGCATAGTTTGGAGCTGTGCTTTGGGTCATTGTCCTGTTGTAGGAGGAAATTAACTCCAATTAAGCGCCGTCCACATGGTATGGCGTTGCAAAATGGAGTGATAGCCTTCCTTCTTCAAGATCCCTTTTACCCTGTACAAATCTCCCACTTTACCACCACCAAAGCACCCCCAGAACATCACATTACCTCCACCATGCTTGACAGATGGTGTCAAGCACTGCTCCAGCATCTTTTCATTTTTTCTGCATCCAACAAATGTTCTTCTTTGTGATTCAAACACCTTAAATTCATCTGTCCATAACACTTTTTTCCAATCTTTCTCTGTCCAGTGTCTTTTCTTTTTATTGGCCAGTCTGAGATATGGATTTTTCTTTGCAACCACCGCGGAGTCCCCTCTTCACTGTTGACGTTGAGACTGGTGTTTTGCGGGTACTATTTAATGAAGCTGCCAGTTGAGGACTTGTGAGGCTTCTCAAACTACACACTAATGTACTTGTCCTCTTGCTAAGTTGAGCACTGGGGCCTCCTGGATTCAAACCAGGGTGTCTGTAGTGACGGCTCTAGCACTGAGATGCAGTGCCTTACACCGCTGCGCCACTTGGGAGCCCACAAATAGATTGGCTAATACTTTTCAGGGAGTCACTGGGTGACTTAGGCAAGCTCCCTGCTTGTGGTCTGGATGGAATTGAGTTGGGATTAAAGATGCACATTTCAGTCAATTTTGCTGCCGAGCAAACTAATTTCCGTGCCGAGTAACTGACCCTCATTGTCAGAATTTTTTTCTTTTTTTAAAACAGTAAAATGACGTGACCAACAGAAAATACTATGCATGCATACAAGGAACTGCCATTTTTCATTAAGAGCTTAATGGAAACATGCAACAACAGCAAGCCTATCGTCAGCTAATAAAATGTTATTTTCAAACATTTGTTTGAAAAAAACATTCTAAACAGCGCACCTAATGTGAGGAGTTCCATATGTGACAGATAAAAATCTCTTTTAGATACTTAGAAAGAGGGGGAATCTAATAGCAACCACTTGGATGATGGGTTGCTAATATGACTGGGATTGTACATTTGGCTTCTGGAAAAACAAAGAAAGTTCATTTAAAAAAAACAATAGAACAGGAGAGAAAGGCTGGTTGATGGCACAATGAAGTCCCTATAAAATAATTGCCTCCATGTTTCCATAGTGGGATTTTGGCTAGGCTACTTTGAAGCAAGGTAAGAAATGATGCTAAGCTACAGGACTGTTTTGCTAGCACAGACTGGAATATGTTTCGCGATTCCTCCGATGGCATTGAGGAGGACACCACATCAGTCATTGGCTTCATCAATAAGTGCATCGATGACGTCGTCCCCACAGTGACCGTACGTACATACTAGAGGTCGACCGATTATGATTTTTCAACGCCGATACCGATTACTGGAGGACCAAAAAAAGGCGAATAAATCAGCCAATATTTATTTATATATAAAAAAATATGTGCCATGTAAAAAAGCTAACGTTTAAGTTCCTTGCTCAGAACATATTCCCAGTTAAGAAGTTTTAGGTTGTAGTTATTATAGGAATAATGACGCGTTGACTATTTCACTTTATACCATTTGTATTTCATATACCTTTGACTATTGGATGTTCTTATAGGCACTTTAGTATTGCCAGCCTAATCTCGGGAGTTGATAGGCTTGAAGTCATAAACAGCACTATGCTTCAAGCATTGCTAAGAGCTGCTGGCAAACGCAGTAATGTGCTGTTTGAATGAATGCTTACGAGCCTGCTGCTGCCTACCACCGCTCAGTCAGACTGCGCTATCAAATATTAAACCATAAACTTAATTATAATATAATAAACACACAGAAATATGAGCCTTTGGTCATTAATATGGTCAAATCCGGAAAGTATCATTTCGAAAACAAAACATTTATTCTTCCCGTGAAATACAGAACCGTTCCGTATTTTATCGAACGGGTGGCAACCCTAAGTCTAAATATTGCTGTTACACTGCACAACCTTCAATGCTATGTCATAATTATGTAAAATTCTGGCAAATTAATTACGGTCTTTGTTAGGAAGAAATGGTCTTCACACAGTTTGCAACGAGCCGTGCGGCCCAAACTGCTGCATATACCGACTCTGCTTGCACTGAACACAAGAGAAGTGACACAATGTCCCTAGTTAATATTGACTGCTAACATTCATTTATTTATTTAAACTAAATATGCAGGTAAAAAAAAAAGATACTTCTGTGTATTGATTTTAAGAAAGGCATTGATGTTTATGGTTAGGTACGATTGTGCTTTTTTCGCGAATGCACTTTTGTTATATCACCACCCGTTTGACGAAGTTGAAGTAGGCTGTGAGTCGATGATAAATTAACAGGCACCGCATTGATTATATGCAACGCAGGACAAGCTAGATAACCTAGGAATATCAACAACCATGTGTAGTTAACTAGTGATTATGTGAAGATTAAACTTATCTTATAAAATATAATCAATGCTAGCTAGCAACTTAGCTTGGCTCCTTGCAGCCACAAGGTCATTTTGATGCTGCACTCGTGTAACAGGTGGTCAGCCTGCCACGCAGTCTCCTTGTGGATTGCAATGTAATCGGCGTCCCCCTAATTAAATCCGCCATGCCGATTAATCGGTCGACCTCTAGTACATACCCCAACCAGAAGCCACGGATTACAGGCAACATACACATTGAGCTAAAGGCTGGAGCTGCCGCTTTCAAGGAGCTGGAGTCTTATAAGAAATCCCGCTATGCCACCTGACGAACCATCAAACAGGCACAGCGTCAACACAGGACTAAGATCGAATCGTACTACACCGGCTCTGATGCTCGTCGGATGTGGCAGGGCTTGCAAACCATTACAGACTACAAAGGGAAGCACAGCCGAGAGCTGCCCAGTGACACGAGCCTACCAGACGAGCTAAACTACTTCTATGCTTGCTTCGATGCAAATTTCACTGAAACATACACGAGAACACTAGCTTTTCCGGAAGACTGTGTGATCACGCTCTCCTTTAAACAGGTCAACATTCACAAGGCCGCAGGGCCAGACGGATTACCAGGACGTGTACTGCGAGCATGCGCTGACCAACTGGCAAATGTCTTCACTGACATTTTAAACCTCTCCATGTCCGAGTCTGTAATACCAACATGTTTTAAGCAGACCATCATAGTGCCTGTGCCCAAGAACACTAAGGCAACCTGCCTAATTGACAACCGACCCATAGCACTCACGTCTGTAGCCATGAAGTGCTTTGAAAGGCTGGTTATGGCTCACATCAACACCATTATCACAGAAACCCTAGACCCACTCCAATTTGCATACCACCCCAACAGATCCACAGATGATGCAATCTCTATTGCACTCCACACTGCCCTTTCCCACCTGGACAAAAAGAACACCTATGTGAGAATGCTATTCAATGACTACAGCTCAGCATTCAACACCATACTGCCCTCAAAGCTCATCAATGAGCAAAGAACCCTGGGTCTAAACACCTCCCTCTGCAACTGGATCCTGGACTTACTGACGGGCCGCCCCCAGGTGGTAAGGGTAGGTAACAACACATCCACCACATTGATCCTCAACACAGGGGCCCCTCAAGGGTGCGTGCTCAGTCCCCTTCTGTACTCCATGTTCACTCATGACTGCACGGCCAGGCACAACACCGTCATCAAGTTTGCCGATGACACAACAGTGGTAGACCTAATCACCGACAACGAAGAGACAGCCTATAGGGAAGTCAGAGACCTGGCTGTGTGGTGCCAGGACAACACGCTCTACCTCAACATGATCAAGATAAAGGAGATGATTGTGGACTACAGGAAAAAGAGGACCAGAAACACCCCCATTCTCATTGACGGGGCTGCAGTGGAGCAGGGTTAAGAGCTTCAAGTTCCTTGGTGTCCATGCACACCAAGACAGTCGTGAAGAGGGCACGACAAAACCTATTACCCCTCAGGAGACTGAAAAGATTTGGCATGAGTCCTCAAAAGGTTCTATCATCGAGAGCATCCTGACTGGTTGCGTCACTGCCTGGTATGGCAACTGCTCAGGCTTCGACCGCAAGGCACTACAAGAGGGTAGTACGAACGGCCCAGTACATCACTGGGGCCAAGCTTCCTGCCATCCAGGACCGCTATACCAGGCGGTGTCAGAGGAAGGCCCTAAAAAGACTCCAGCCACCCTAGTCATAGACTGTTCTCTCTGCTACCGCACGGCAAGCGGTACCGGAGCGCCAAGTCTAGGTCCAATAGGCTTCTAAACAGAGTTGATAGCCTGCCCACTGGGAGGTGCGCTAGTTGAGATTTAGAAATAAAATAGTAGCTATTTTTAATCGTAGCCATCAAAACAGTTTAAACACATGATTGCTATTAGAATTTGTTGCGCAATGACTGGGCTTATAAAAGCACTTTCCACTCCAGTACCAGCATTTTTAGGAACTGCTTCCACACTGTCTGACAGGTGATAGGCTATTCCCTTCCTAAAACTAGGCTTTGTATGCTTTGCACATGTGACAAATAAGATACACAAGGACCAATGTAAAACTACACACACACCAATTTTATTCCACACAATTATGCAAATTAACCTACAGACTGGTAAAATGTATTTTCCAGGGCTAACCAATTAAAGGTTACCCATTAACATCCCTAATTGGGATTTTTCAAAGGCTTGCAATTTCAGTTCAGCAATGTGCTGAACTGAATAGAACAGGTGGTTGTCACTTTTGCTAAGTGTTCCAAGTGGGACAGTGTCACGAAAAGGTGTTTGATGGCAAAATATACAGTGTGTAATATCAGGTTGACTGTGGTCTTCAACATCTCCTTGAAATTCACCTTGGCTGTTTCGAAATGTATTGTGTTTATATGAAAAAAAGCAATCCAGACAAAACATGCTTTCATGTAGGCTGAAGTGTGACATCTTCCATAGGTGATTTCAGTCCAGAAAATAAAACGCTCGGGTGGGTACATACCAAACCAACATTGAAAGCGGTTTGTAAAATTACTAACTAGCTACAGATGCGAAACTGAGTAGACATCAATGGCAGGTTAAATCAATGTTGTGACTGCTCGAGTTGACGCATACTAGCTAACTCGGGGTTTTCTGTGTTATTGCTATCTATAACGTTCCACATAGACATATGACTAAGTTAGAGGCATTCTTACTTCACTAACAACGTAATCGACCATATACAGCCCTGCGTTGAAAACCAATGTGAATGTTGTTAGTTAGCTAGCTTAACTAACTGACTACCTACCTAGCAACACGGACAGAGAGGGGTGTGTGTTCCCGCTGGCAAAGCCCCCTCTCATCAATGTTTAAAAGCTAACGCTAGTGCCTAACGAGCTAAAAAGATATGTGCATATATATATAAATAACATCCCTGTCCTGCGCTAGGCAAAGAGTATTTAACTAGCTAATTTCGTAATCTAGAGTAACGTTTGCTTGCTTGCTTGATCATATATATCTACTGTAACACACCGCGTTAGCTAGCATAACACAAATCAAACGTGGCAGCATACATTTATATTCAAACAGATGTTGCCTTTTTGGCAAATTAACTAACTAGTTACAGTTAAATGGTAGTTACCTAAACAGGGCATAACACAGTTAGCTAAAGTCACTAGTTTGTTGAACCACTCTCCCAGTCCCACCTTTCTCCTCTGACGCGCTAACGTTAGCTAGCTAGCAAAGTCAACTGGCGTCACCAAATATGATTTTACATTCGTTCTTCGACACCTGAAAATGACATAAAATGATGTTACATCCTTTTTATTTGCTTTCCCCACCAGATAACCACAAGGTTAATTGCAAAACAAAAATAGCATACCTTCAAGCAATCGAGAGATGATGCTGTCAACGTTGAGCTCGCTTTCCGCCATTTTCTTTGAAACACGAAAAACTACTACGCAGAGAGAACTACGTCGTGCTCACCAGCAGAGGGCGTGGTCTACTACTGTACAAACTGTATAGTTTATTTTGGTTCACTCAGGCTTTCTGGCTTTCGGCAAAGATTTGTAAGCAGCAGTACGGTACGAGCTTTTTTTATTTTATTTTATTTGGGGGTACAAAACATTTTGCAGGTAGCTTTCTTTTCAGTTTCATTGAAGCTGACCTGCCTGCAGACAAAGTACATTCTAAGTTTATTAACATCATTTGAGGATATCCATTACTTTTATTGTGACCCCTCTATCATAGCTCTATCAAATATTAACATGGTGAGACAACTTGTTGTGTACCCTCAATAAAATACCCCCTTTTCTCCCTTTGTTAATCTCCATGGACAATGGCTCCAATTTCTATTGCAATGGGCTTGGGTTACGCTGACCTATTCATCCTGGTAATTCATAGGGGCTCACATGATGCAATTGAATGCCAACATTTCTCTTGAAATACCCAATGACATAGTTACTGACAATTTAACCATTTTGGTTGATACAAAGCTAAGTTATTGTCCATGCCACCTACATGCTTTTGACACTGTATTTGCACATTCAAACTTATAGAATAAAATCTCTAGAAAAAAGTATTTGTTATCTGTTGTTGAATATCATTAGAAACCAGTTCCTTTCATCTCAACCTCTTTCTCTCCCATTTTCCTCTTATTCCGCCGTTCTCTGCAGGACATGAGTAGCCATGTAATTCCCCAGCCGATCAGTAAGCCAGTGACGCCCAGCAACACGGGCACCCACACAGGTATGGAGGAGTCACACTGGGGCACAGGGCTGGGGATGGTGGTGTTAGTGACTGGGACAGGCGTGGTGGTGGTAACAGGTGGACTCGGGAGGCTATTGACCTTAGTGAAGATGAAGGGTTGATTCTAAAGGAGAGAGCAAATTTCAGTTCAGGGGAAACTAACCTGATCATAGATCTTCCTCTGAGACATTGTAAGAAGTAGCTTTCAGTAGGTGATATGACTAAAATGGTCTGCTGCTCAACCAACACACTCGACAACCCACATGCACTGTCAAGTAAGCCGACAACTGACTCACTGATTGCCAATTCAGCCAACACCTGACCAACCCCGCTGAAAAAAAACAGCATAGACCAACATGCATTTCAAGCTGGTCCTTGCTTGTCTATGCTGATCCATACTGGTCTGTGCTGGTCAAGCTGGTCTGGCCAGAATAGTCTAGCTAGGGATGGGCAACTTTGATTGGGGTGGGGGCCACAAAAAAATCTGAGCTCATCCTAAGGGGCTCCACTCTTGACACCGGAGATAAGTTTTGGATTTAATTTCCTTCTTCAAGGCCCGTAGAGAAATGTTGCAATTTTAAAGCAAGTTTGCTTCAATTCTGCCCATTTTGCCATGGGGTGGAGAGAAGATATTGCAATTTTATAACTAACTTCATGCAATTCTACTCATTTCACCATTTGAGTATTTTACTATTCTAACACTAAACAGTAAGTTGAGACGCTGAGTACATTTTTTAATTGATATATATATATATATACATACATACACACATACATACATACATACATACATACATACATACATACATACATACATACATACATACATACATACATACATACATACATACATACATACATACATACATACATACATACATACATACATACACACACAGTACCTGTCAAAAGTTTGGACACCAATTCATTCAAGGATTTTTCTTTATTGTAATATGTTCTACATTGTAGAATAATAGTGAAGACATCAAACCTATGAAATAACACATATGGAATCATGTAGTAACCAAAAAAGGGTTAAACAAATCAAAATATATTTTAGATTTTAGATTCTTCAAAGTAGCCACCCTTTGCCTTGATGACAGCTTTGCACACTCTTGGCATTCTCTCTACCAGCTTCACCTGGAATGCTTTTCCAAAAGTCTTGAAGGAGTTCCCACATATGCTGAGCACTTGTTGGCTGCTTTTCCTTCACTCTGCGGTCCAACTCATCCCAAACCATCTCAATTGGGTTGAGGTCGGGTGATTGTGGAGGCCAGGTCATCTGATGCAGCACTCCATCACTCTCCTTCTTGGTCAAATAGCCCTTACAGAGCATGGAGGTGTGTTGGGTCAATGTCCTGTTGCAAAACAAATTATTGTCCCACTAAGTAAAAAAACAGATGGGATGGAGTATCGCTGCAGAATCCTGTGGTAGCCATGCTGGTTAAGTGTGCCTTGAATTCTAAATAAATTATAGACAATGTCACCAACAAAGCACCCCCACACCATCACACCTCCATGCTTCACGGTTGGAACCACACATGCAGAGATCATCCGTTCACCTACTCTGCGTCTCACAAAGACATGGCAGTTGGAACCAAAAATCTCACATTTGGACTAATCAGACCAAAGGACAGATTTCCACCGATCTAATGTCCATTGCTTGCGTTTCTTGGCCCATGCAAGCCTCTTCTTCTTATT
Source organism: Salmo trutta (assembly GCF_901001165.1). Lineage (NCBI taxonomy): Eukaryota > Metazoa > Chordata > Actinopteri > Salmoniformes > Salmonidae > Salmo > Salmo trutta. The sequence continues at coordinate 9,138,022 of NC_042991.1, forward strand.
GGCGTCCTTTAAATCAAGGGGGAGAGCACACAATGCATATAGTCCGGGTAACCATTTGGTTACCTGTTCAGGAGTCTTATGGCTTGGGGGTAAAAACTGTTGAGAAGCCTTTTTGTCCTAGACTTGGCACTCCGGTACTGCTTGCCATGTGGTAGTAGAGAGAACAGTCTATGACTGGGGTGGCTGGGGTCTTTGACAATTTTCAGGGCCTTCCTCTGACACCGCCTGGTGTAGAGGTCCTGGATGGCAGGCAGCTTTGCCCCAGTGATGTGCTGGGCCGTACGCACTACCCTCGGAAGTGCCTTGCGGTCGGAGGCCGAGCAATTGCCATACCAGGCAGTGATGCAACCGGTCAGGATGCTCTTGATGTTGCAGCTGTAGAACCTTTTGAGGATCTCAGGACCCATGCCAAATCTTTTTAGTTTCCTGAGGGGGAATAGGCTTTGTCGTGCCCTCTTCACGACTGTCTTGGTGTGTTTGGACCATTCTAATTTGTTGTTGATGTGGACACCAAGGAATTTGAAGTGCTCAACCTGCTTTAGTAGTGGTTTCTTTGCAGCAATTTGACCATTAAGGCCTGATTCACGCCCGAGTCTCCTATGAACAGTTGATGTTGAGATGTGTCTGTTTCTTGAACTCTGTGAAGCATTTATTTGGGCTCCAATTTATGAGGCTGGTAACTCTAACGTATCCTCTGCAGCAGAGGTAACTCTGGGTCTTCCTTTCCTGTGGTGGACTGCACTTGAAACTTTAAAAATTCTTGTCATTTTCCAGATTGACTGACCTTCATGTTTTAAAGTAACGATGGACTGTTGATTCTCTTTGCTTATTTGAGCTGCTCTTGCCATAATATGGACTTGGTCTTTTACCAAATAGGGCTATGTTCTGTAAACCACCCCTACCTTGTCACAACACAACTGATTGGCTCAAATGCATTAAGAAGGAAAGACATTCCACAAATTAACTTTTAAGGCACACCTGCATTCCAGGTGAATACCTCATGAAGCTCATTGAGAGAATGCCAAGTGTGTGCAAAGCTGTCATCAAGGCAAAGCGTGGCTACTTTGAAGAATCTCAAATATAAAATATATTTTGATTTGTTTAACACTTACTGCATGATTCCATGTGTTATTTCATAGATTTGATGTCTTCACTATTATTCTACAATTTAGAAAATAGTAAAAAATAAAGAAAAACCCTTGAATGAGTAGGTGTGTCCAAATTTTTGTCTGGTACTGTATATATATTTAGATTTTTGGGGGGGAAATCGATCCGCAGCCTACAAAAGTTGCCCATCCCTAGTCTAGCTGGTCAAGCTGGTCTGACCAGCAGGGTCTAGCTGGTTCATAGATTGTATATATACTGTAAATGGATAAAGCCATTGATCACGTGACACCATTCATTCCTATGTGGAGACTCAATAGCGCATTTGAAGCCAAGGGGAAGATCTCAATTGCACACTCCTCGCATCCTCTCTCCTTGTGTCGTTCTAAAAACACATTGGAGGAGAAGGTCAGCGGGGAGGGACCTCTGTCTTTCTCATCCAATGTGTTTTGAGTAGGAGATGAGGAGAGAGGACACGAGGAGTATGCCTTTGAATCTTCCCATAGAAGTAGATTTTTAGCTTAAGATGGTGTCTCATAGAGACATAAATGCGCAGATTGAGCTTGTCCAGGAAGTGACGTTGCTTGAGCTAGTCCAGGAAGTGACGTTGCAGGCTAGGTCAGTGCTGCCCCCTCTCATTGAGGATCTCAAGTTGAAGGCCGACCAGGCCGACCGGGGTACTGCAGGTTGCTGGTAGAAGCTAAATTATATTTCTAAAGGTGCAATATGCTTAAATCGCTCCGCAATTTCCTGGTTGCTAAAATTCTAATAGTAAATTTTATTTCATTTTTTGGGGCAAAACAAGCAGTCATTGTGTAGAGAATCATTGTACCATCTAAACCGGTGTGAAATATATTTTCCATATCCCAAAATATTTTATTTTCAGCTGTTTGAAGCTGGTGTACAAAACCGAAAATAAAAGATGCAAAAACTAAACTTAAGAACGGGAAGCATAGAAATAGAACATATCTACTGCTTCATAGACTTGCTTTCAATGACAATGACAAGTCACCCAAAAAGTTACATATTGTAGCTTTAATGTCTGAGATTTTAAATAATTGGTTCAAGAACATACACTATATATACAAAAGTATCTAGACACTCCTTGAAATGAGTGGATTTGGCTATTTCGGCAAAACCTGTTACTGAAATGTGTATAAAATCAAGCACACCGCCATGCAATCTCCATAGACAAACATTGGCAGTAGAATGGCCTTAATGAAGAGCCCAGTGACTTTCAACATGGCACCATCATAGGATAATCTAGAAAAAAGAAACGCACACCTATAAAGGCGAGGTGCTGGCTAGCGGAGTAGAAAACTTGGCCATGATTACAAACACCTGTGTGTCTCTTGACACTATATAAATGACTCATCTCGCAGTGTTTGTGATGATACCCTGATGAAGACAGCTTTGCTGTCGAAACGTTGGTTATTACATTTTTTGCATCTGAGCTCTTAGAGTGTGCGGCTTTCCCTTATTTTCTAACCATCATAGGATAAACCTTTCCAACAAGTCAGTTCATCAAATTTCTGCCCTGCTAGAGCTACCCAGGTCAACCTTAAGTGCTGAACTGTAAGTGCTGAAGCGCACAGCGCTTAAAAATTGTCTGTCCTCAGTTGCAACACTCACTACAGAGTTCCAAACTGCCTCTGGAAGCAACGTCAGCACAATAATTGTTCGTCATTTAAATGGCAGAGCAGCCGCACACAAGACTAAGATCACCATGCGCAATGCCAAGCATCTGCTGGAGTGGTGTAAAACTCGCCGCCATTGGACTCTGGAGCAGTTGAAACGCGTTCTCTGGAATGAGTAATCACGCTTCACTATCTGCCAGTCCGACGGATGAATGGGTTTTGGCGATGCCAGGAAAACGCTACCTGCCCGAATGCATAGTGCCAGCTGTAAAGTTTGGCGGAGGAGGAATAATGGTTTGGGGCTGGTTTTCATGGTTTGGGCTAGGCCCCTTACTTCCAGTCTAGGGAAATCTTATCGCTTCAGCATACAATGACATTCTAGACTATTCTGTGCTTCCAACTTTGTGGCAACAGTTTGGAGAAGGCCCTTTCCTGTTTCAGCATGACAATGCACAAAGCGAGGTCCATACAGAAATGGTTTGTTGAGATCGGTGTAGAAGAACTTGACTGGCCTGCACATAGCCCTGACCTCAACTACATCGAACACCTTTGGGATGAATTCGAACACCGACTGCGAGCCAGGCCTAATTGCCCAACCTCACTAATGCGCTTATGGCTGAATGGAAGCAAGTTCCCTCAGCAATGTTCCAATTTCTAGTAGAAAGCCTTCCCAGAAGAGTGGAGGCTGTTATAGCAGTAAAGGGTGGACCAACTCCATATTAATGTTGAAGTTGGACAAGCAGGTGTCCACATACTTTTGGTCATGTAGTGCACAGCTGGTCTAATAGAAGCAAGTATTGGCACCATGATTGTCTTACAAAGAAAACAACAGCCTGCAGTACCGTGGTCGCCCTTGAACTTCTGGGCTTCTATGAGAGGGGGCAGTCATTCTCCCCTGAGCTTTTCACAAAGGCTGGTCACCAGCGAAACCAGTACTAGTCACCAGCATATGCTGGTCTATGCAGTTTTTTTCAGCAGGGAAACTTTTCCCCAATAAATGTTGTATTCATGTCATGTGCATTCAGCATACCTCAGAGGGGCAGTTGATCTTGGTGCGGTCGTATGTGAAGTTGTTGTAGACCTGCTTCATGCCCACTGGCTCCAACTGTGAAAACAAAACAATACCGCTGTCAGACCACAAACCTACACAAACCTATATGCCTGGAAATACACTGACCATAGAGCTCATGTGTTTTGAGTTATGCCTCAGAGTGCTCTATATGTAGCCTGGTCCCAGATCTGTGGGTGCTGTCTTGAAAATGAACATGGGGAGTTGGCAAGACAGCACGAACAGATATGGGACCACACTACTCTTTATGTGGCTGTCCTTACCATGTTGTTCCAGAGAGCAATGGCCATCTCAGCGTGTGCTCGCTCACTGATGTGGAAACAGTCCACTGAGAAGAAACTCAGGTCAGGCTTCCCAATCTGAGGAGACAAGAGAACGCAGTGTCAGTGTGTGTGTTTGTGCGGGCTTGTGCATACATGCATGCATACATGTGTGTGTGTGTGTGTGTGCAGTTAAACCACACTCACCCCAATGAAAGGGACAAATGCGTTTTGTAAGTAGGGTTGAACGACTACAGTGAAGTCCTCTCGCCCATCATAGCGCCCCCCAGAAACCAGTCGTTCAGTCTCGATCTGGACAGAAGCACAGAGAGGGTAGAGAGAACAAAGAGACACTGTTAAGTATTGTAGAATTGTGTCGGATTGATCTGATCACATCGAATCCCTGTATCTTTATCTGTGGAACTTATGTATCTCTGAGTAACACACTTTACATGACACATTGGAGCATTGGCAAAGACCCTCCAAATCCCAGTTGTTTTAAGACTGGTAGTTCAGACCTTGTTCTGCACTTACCTGGTACTCCTGGTTGATCCGCCTAACCTCTGTGAGCTCAGGGGAATTCTCTTCAGGGTTCAAAATGCAGGGGCAAGCATTCCTGTGCAAAACAAAGACACGTGAGAGGAAACATTCTGAATATACACATTCTACCGACATATGGTGCAGTGGGTGTAGCTGCTGTCTTCGTGGGGAAATGGGGCGGTTCCATACAAACCTCTGTACGAGGTTGCAGACCAGATCGTTCTTCCTGACACTCCTCAACGGATTCATTTCCAGAACCTCGATAACATTGACCATTACCCTCGGTACCTTAGCGAGAGAGATGGAGGGAGAGAGAAAAGAGGGGTGAAAGATGGCCTGATATTTGGCTTTGGATCTTTAGATTCTGCAAATGATCCTCGTTGAGTAAGTACAGGCTTTCACCGATAACAGATCTCCATTACCAAGCTGTCCATCACTTACCTCTTTGTACAGCATGTCCAGGCTCAACATCAGATTCTCACTGTAGTTCTTGGGTGTAAGGTTGTTCTGTGTAAAGAAGAGCATACAGTAAATAACGCTATTTTTAACACTACCACAGTTCCCCAATGTGCAAAAGAATTATTAAGATTGTAATACTTCTGTGTGTCTTTTGTTTGACTTTAAGATAAGAATACATACATGGTCCATGCAATAATCACACAGATCCCTGGCACCAACTAGTAAGGTCACTAGCTTCCAATCCTGTTCAAAATTCACCTTCTGTGTGGAAGACGAAGGGATACAATGAGAAGAGAAAAAAATAGCTATAGATGATCATACACTTATATAATACAACGATATGTAATTATGCTTACTAACTGAGTCCAGTATAACTATTCAACACATTGAAGAGGCTGCGTCCCAAATTGAAACCGATTCTCCATGCGGTGCACTACTTTTGACCGGGGCCCATAGAACTCTGGTCAAAAGTAGAGCACTATGTATGGAAGTGGTGCCAATGGGACATAGACCAGAGTCTCACCTTGTCATCTTTCATGGCCTTGATGAGAGCTTGGACTTGGGCTGCGATGTCACTACAAGAGACATTTGTTAAAATGTGGTGTTTATTATGCCTTTATTCAAATGAGAAGAAAAGACAGGAGAAACGGAGGGGGAGGTGATAGGCTAGCAGCCAGAGCTGCTGGAAATGAAAGGATGACACAAAAAAAGAGGATGGGAAATAGATTGACAGGAAAAAAAGGACAGTGAGTGGACGAAGGAACAGAGAGGTCTAAACTTAGCTCTCTACTCACAAGGCCATGGCTCCAGGCACCGCCATGTTGAAGCCGTTACTCTGCAGAAAGCCCTGACCCTTGGAGAATCCCTGGAGGGAAGGGTTGAATTTCTTCAGGATGTCTGAGAGAGAAAGAGAGATGGGAAATACTTATTGGCTTATTCTGGTAAAGCACACAGACATTTCAGTATCAAATGGTCCCTTTTAGCTAAACTACAGAGAGGGTGCTGGATGAAGAATGTTTCCTCTATACAAGGAGGCTGCACTCCAAAGGAATGTCATGATATCATGTGCTGAGACCGCCATCTTGTGGATATGTGGAATGCTGCAATGCACAAGATCATGGGACAGATGATGTCATGTCTTGTGCACTGGGTGTTCATTGAAGTCTTTCTCCAAAGATGTGACAGAAATGGGTCCTATGTGAAATCATCAGTGTGGGGAAGCTACTCTGAAAATATAGCGTAGCAAGCTACAATTTACTTCACACCGGAAGAAGTTAAGAAACATATAGTTTACTTAACTTTTCAAAAGTAGCTCACTACATCCAAACTGTGAGTAAAAAAAGGCATACCTTAATCTGAAATGCCATAGACTACAAATTGCAAGAATAGATCACTCTGGAGTCCGAATTTGTAATTTATCTTACTAAACACAAAAAAACGAGTTTTCCTTTAAGATGAGCCAATAGGATCAGTGACAAGAGGAAATAGTGACTCACTTGGTAGTGTGGTGACAGTGTCCAAGGTCTGATCTCCTCCGATACTGCAGAAATGCGCACACATTTAGTCAATTTCACTGTTGACAATTGTTAAAAAGCAGTATGGCAGTGTCAATGTGCACTGCAAGTGGTCCATAACGTGTATGCTGTGTAGTTTGACTATTTTTCCGCATGATTCATTACAGTAGGTACCTCCATGACACTCCTTTATACTGCGTGTTGAGTTGCAACACGTTCTTTGCCTTGGCTCCAACTGCTGCCTGCAAACAGATGACAAAAGGCAAATAAACAACCCATCATGTAACAAATACACTGTATCCTCTCAGCACAAAGGATAATATAAAAGTCAGACACAAGCATGTACTGCTGGTACATTCGTATGCATATGAATACACTTGACTTGCACAAACACTTCGAACATCAATGGGGCATCACTAATGCCAAACGACTCCCTGATAACAAATGATTAGATGGTTCATATCAGGGTTTTTCTTGTTCAAAAAGTGGCTTAGCTGGTGGGCGTGGCAGGGGGCATGGCGATATTCCAAGATGGCGTAGCAGTGCGGACGTGTTTGTTGTTGTCCCATGTAAATTTGTTTTTTTTCATATACATTTCAATATATTTCAACCTTTTTTTCCATTTTTAAATTAAATATACCTTCCAGCAACCCGCCTCACCCAGTGTGATACGGATCTGCTATTTTTAGACCTTATAGCTAGAACCTCCATCAGAAGCTAGCCATCAGAAGCTAACCACCTAATTAGCTAGTTAGTCACTGTTAGCCACTGCTTTAGCTCAGACACCAGCCGCTTTTAGCCTGGATAATAACTGCCAGTCTGCACAGCGCGATATCAACCCTGAGCATATTGGACTGCTTTTGTACACTACATCACCGGATTCCTGCCGTAAGCTCTGAACCATTACACTGGATCATCCCAGCTAGACTAGCTTCGGCCCAGCCCCGAAGCTAGTCTTGAGCCAGGCCCATCTCCCGGCCTGCTCAGTGGACCCTATGATCACTCGGCTACACAGCTGATGCCTCCCGGACCCTTCACTAACACGACTTGAAGCAACTACATCACCGGATTCCTGCCGTGAGCTCTGGACCTTTGCACCGGATGCACCGGAGTGACTATAGTGGCTAACGCCCTTGTCCCGAAGCTAGCACCAGTTAGCCTCGAGCCAGGTGCATCTCCCGGCTAGCAAACTAAATTACTCCAGCTACAATACCTATTTTGCCAATTGCCATGGACCCTTTGTCGACAAGGAGTCCCGCCGATCCATCACGACTGGTCTGCCGATGTAATTCCGTCCGATGTGCCCTCAACCGGCCTTTGCCGGACGTCGGTGATGCCCTTGTCCCGAAGCTAGCACAAGTTAGCCTCGAGCCACGCACATCACCTGGCTAGTGTAGTAACAACTACCTAACGGCTTCCCTGTCTCATCTATTGCTGTTCACTGGACCCTATGATCACTTGGCTACATAGCTGATGTCTGCTGGACTGTTCATTAATCACGGTACTCCATTTTGTTTATCTGTCGGCCCCTGCCTGGAACTCAGGCCCTGTGTGTAGTTAACTGACCCTCTCTGCCCATTCATCGCCATTTTACCTGTTGTTGTTGTCTTAGCTGATTAGCTGTTGTTGTCTTACCCATTGTTGTCTTAGCTAGCTCTCCCAATCAACACCTGTGATTGCTTTATGCCTCGCTTTATGTCTCTCTCTAAAGTCAATATGCCTTGTATACTTTTGGTTAGGGTAGTTATCATTGTTTTATTTTACTGCGGAGCCCCTAGTCCTACTCAACATGCCTCAGATAGCTCTTTTGTCCCACCTCCCACACATGCGGTGACCTCACCTAGCATAACTAGTGCCTCCAGAGATGTAACCTCTCTTATCGTCACTCAATGCCTAGGTTTACCTCCACTGTACCCACACCCTACCATACCCTGTCTGTACATTATGCCCTGAATCTATCCTCCCACGCCCAGAAATCTGCTCCATTGATTCTCTGTTCCCAACGCACTAGACAACCAGTTCTGATAGCCTTTAGCTGTACCCTCATCCTACTCCTCCTCTGTTACTCGGGTGATGTAGAGGTTAACCCAGGCACTGTGTGTCCCCAGGCGCTCTCATTTGTTGACTTCTGTAATAAAAGCCTTGGTTTCATGAATGTTAGCATCAGAAGCCTCCTCCCTAAGTTTGTTTTACTCACAGCTTTAGCACACTCCACCAACCCTGATGTCCTTGCCGTGTCTGAATCCTGGCTTAGGAAGGCCACCAAAAATTCTGAAATTTCCGTCCCCAACTACAACATTTTCCATCAAGATAGAACTGCCAAAGGGGGAGGAGTTGCAATCTACTGCAGAGATAGCCTGCAAAGTTCTGTCATACTTTCCAGGTCTATGCCCAAACAGTTCGAGTTTCTAATTTTAAAAATTAATCTCTCCAGAAATAAGTCTCTCACTGTTGCCACCTGTTATAGAACCCCCCTCAGCTCCCAGCTGTGCCCTGGACACCATATGTGAATTGATTGCCCCCCATCTATCTTCAGAGTTTGTTCTGTTAGGTGACCTAAACTGGGATATGCCTCCTACAATCTAAGCTAGATGCCCTCAATCTCACACAAATGATCAAGGAACCCACCAGGTACAACCCTAAATCTGTAAGCATGGGCACCCTTATAGATATTATCCTGACCAACTTGCCCTCCAAATACACCTCTGCTGTTTTCAATCAGGATCTCAGCGATCACTGCCTCATTGCCTGAATCCGTTATGGGTCCGCTGTCAAACGACCACCCCTCATCACTGCCAAATGCTCCCAAAAACACTTCTGCAAGCAGGCCTTTCTAATCGACCTGGCCCGGGTATCCTGGAAGGATATTGACCTCATCCCGTCAGTAGAGGATGCCTGGTTGCTCTTTAAAAGTAATTTCCTCACCATCTTAAATAAGCATGCCCCTTTCCAAAAATGTAGAACTAAGAACAGATATAGCCCTTGGTTCACTCCAGACCTGACTGCCCTCGACCATCACAGAAACATCCTGTGGCATACAGCACTAGCATCGAATAGGCCCCGCGATATGCAACATTTCAGGGTAGTCAGGAACCAATACTCACAGTCAGTTAGGAAAGCAAAGGCTAGCTTTTTCAAACAGAAATTTGCATCCTGTAGCTCTAACTCCAAAAAGTTTTGGGACACTGTAAAGTCCATGGAGAATAAGAACACCTCCTCCCAGCTGCCCACTGCACTGAGGCTAGGAAACACTGTCACCACTGATAAATCCACGATAATCGAGAATTTCAACAAGCATTTCTCTACGGCTGGCCATGCTTTCCTCCTGGCTACCCCAACCCTGGCCAACAGCTCCGCACCCCCCCCCCAGCTTCCTATTTCCTATCAGCTTCCTATTTCGCAACAAAGCCTCCTTCACTCATGCTGCCAAACATACCCTCGTAAAACTGACTATCCTACCGATCCTCGACTTCGGCGATGTCATTTACAAAATAGCCTCCAACACTCTACTCAGCAAACTGGATGCAGTATATCACAGTGCCATCTGTTTTGTCACCAAAGCCCACCACTGCGACCTGTATGCACTCGTCGGCTGGCCCTCGCTACATATTCGTCGCCAAACCCACTGGCTCCAGGTCATCTATAAGTCTTTGCTAGGTAAAGCTCCGCCTTATCTCAGCTCACTGGTCACCGTAGCAACACCCACCCGTAGCACATGCCCCAGCAGGTATATCTCACTGGTCATCCCCAAAGCCAACACCTCTTTCGGCCGCCTTTCCTTCCAGTTCTCTGCTGCCAATGACTGGAACGAATTGCAAAAATTGCTGAAGTTGGAGACTTATATCTCCCTCACTAACTTTAAGCATCAGCTATCTGAGCAGCTTACCGATCGCTGCAGCTGTACACAGCCCATCTGTAAATAGCCCATCCAACTACTTACCTCATCCCCATATTGTTTTTATTTACTTTTTTGCTCTTTTACACACCAGTATTTCTACTTGCACATCATCATCTGCACATCTGCACTCCATCTGATCATCTGCACTCCAGTGTTAATTTGCTAAATTGTAATTACTTCTCTACTATGGCCTATTTATTGCCTACCTCCTTTCTCAATTAGCACACACTGTATATAGATTTTTCTATTGTGTTATTGACTGTACTTTTGTTTATCCCATTTGTAACTCTGTGTTGTTGTTTTTTGTTACACTGCTTTGCTTTATCTTGGCCAGGTTGCAGTTGTAAATGAGAACTTGTCCTCAACTGGCCTACCTGGTTAAATAAAGGTAAAGAAGAATGAGCTAGATCAGACATCAGCGTGGCTACATTTTAGAGAACATTTTAGAGACCCTCATCTTGGCGCTGTGGAGAAATTTGAGCATTTTTGTGGGCTATACTCAGCCTTGCCTCAGGATGGTAAGTTGGTGGTTGAAGCTATCCCTCTAGTGGTATGGGGGCTGTGCTTTGGCAAAGTGGTTGGGGTTATATCCTGCCTGTTTGGCCCTGTCTGGGGTTATCGTCGGATGGGGCCACAGTGTCTCCTGACCCCTCCTATCTCAGCCTTCAGTATTTATGCTGCAGTAGTTTATGTTTCGGGGGGCTAGGGTCAGTCTGTTATATCTGGAGTATTTCTCCTGTCTTATCCGGTGTCCTGTGTGAACTTAAGTATGCTCTCTCTAATTCTCTCTTTCTCTGTTTCTTTCTTTCTCTCTCTCGGAGGACCTGAGCCCTAGGACCATGCCTCAGGACTACCTGGGATGATGACTCCTTGCTGTCCCCAGTCCGCCTGGCCGTGCTGCTGCTCTAGTTTCAACTGTTATGCCTGCGGCTATGGAACCCTGACCTGTTCACCGGATGTGCTACCTGTCCCAGACCTGCTGTTTTCAACTCTCTAGAGACAGCAAGAGCAGTAGAGATACTCTCAATGATCAGCTATGAAAAGCCACCTGACATTTACTCCTGAGGTGCTGACTTGTTACACCCTCGACAACTACTGTGATTATTATTATTTGACCATGCTGGTCATTTATGAACATTTGAACATCTTGGCCATGTTCTGTTATAATCTCCACCCGGCACAGCCAGAAGAGGACTGGCCACCCCTCATAGCCTGGTTCCTCTCTAGGTTTCTTCCTAGGTTTTGGCCTTTCTAGGGAGTTTTTCCTAGCCACCGTGCTTCTACACCTGCATTGCTTGCTGTTTGGGGTTTTAGGCTGGGTTTCTGTACAGCACTTTATATCAGCTGATGTAAGAAGGGCTATATAAAATACATTTGATTTTGATTTATGTTAATTTCCAGCAATTCTACAAATTTGTATTTTGCTCAAACATAATAACAAAATGAATATTGCTAAATTCATTGTTTTTGGAATCTTTAATTCTCCCTGACTGTCTATCTTTTATTTAGGTGATTGTTAGTTCCCAAAGATGATATTATAAAAAAAATAGGTCCATTCTCTTTTCTACATACTTTGTATCTGGTTTTAGTCGTTTAAGTTTACACTTAAAGCGTTTTTCAACCCTAAAAGGAATTTCCCCAAAATTGCACAAAGTGTTTTTTTTTTTACACTGTTTGGACTTTTAGGGCCAGCCCAAGGTTTACAATGGCATAAAAATCCTTGGATATGTCAGAAAATTTGCTATCAGCACATTCAGATTGTGCTTGTAAAATAGAACACACACACACACACACACCAACATAAACACTCTCTTACAGTGTTTGAGTCTCCCAGTGCTGCCACCACCTTGATGTCTCCTGGTCGCAGCTTATGAACTGGGGACAGAGGAACAGATTGATACATAAACACAAATACACCAGCATCTCTTTACTTTCCATTGTCCATAATGTTACAACAAATTAATCATACACTGTTTGGTTTCGACACCTATCTCAGACACGTTGTGTTTTTGGTGTTGTGAGGGGGTTGGACAAATGTCATGCAACCAGATCATTGGCCTTCCCTCAGTCATGCACTTCCTCTTATGAAACCTTGTCACCTCTTACTACACTTCTCTCACCTGATGTAGGCACAGAGGTGGATGGAGCAAAATTCCCACAAGAGAAGTCACTTCCCCAGTTCTGGGAGAGAAGACAGACAACACATTGACAGATGAATGTGAGACAGTATTGTCAAATATTTAATACCTAAATTAACTATGAACACACTGCTGTAATAACAGTTATCATTACTCCTCTATCACTTTAAAGTTTCGACTTGGTCCACCTTATCTACACATCTAAATTTTTTTACTGGAAGGCACAGAGATTTACACCTGGAATGGTGGCCTACCGTAATTGGTGGAGGTGTTGGGGTGGGTTCCTCATAGGTGTAGTTGCTGTTGACATAGGTCCGCACGAATGGTGAGGTCTTGGGGGAAGACGGAGACACAGTTGTATCAGCTAAACATATAGTACTATCAAAACTTTATATTCATGAATTGACATGTTATAATTGCACTCTTTTCTGTAAAACTCCAAAAGGGTGACCAAAATATCTCAGTAAATGCAATGAAATAAAGTGAAGACGTCACAGTAGTTCTATAGTTCCGACAATTGTAAACATATTGTCATAATACTGTACCTTAGAGGGGCATTTCACAGGGATAACGTCATTAAAGTCCTGTTGAGCAGTCTTCTTGCCCAGAGGCTCCAGCTAGTGGGACACAAAAGCAACAAGAATAATTCAGCAACATGTCAGAGAATTGAAAAGAACTGGGATGATTGTATTATAGCTTGCATTTCAACTCAAGGTGTTATTTGTGTCTCAATTTTGTGAATCTTCCTTTATGTCCCTCAGTGCAACACAGTGTTGTGTTTTGGGTAGTGACAGTCATTTTGGGTAGTGGCCCATTCAAGGCAACATGCTACAGATCAATTACATCAGGCTGGTTTAGACACAGGATAATTAGCTAGATTGTTATTAATGTAGTCGTATAAAGTTGTCATTTACAATCAACAATGTAGTTATGAATACAAGTGGGTCGGATTTTCATTTTGTCTAAAAGTAGCCATACGCCGTAGCTAATGAGTAACGTTCATAAAAGAGGTTCAGACTTTCTTCCGACGTTGCTTGATCAGTGATTAGGCCTATGAGCTGGACAAAATGTCATGAAAAGTGATTAAAATATATTAAAAGTAATGCAGTAATTTCAGCCGTTCAGAATTATTTAGATTTTAGGTAGCAAAGCAATATCCAATCAGTGGCAGTTCTAGCTTGTATGTCTCTCTGGGTGAACCCCCCCCCCCCCCCCCCCAAAAGCACCATTCTGCACTAACTGTAATTTTATTCAGACATTTGGAACAACACAAATAAATAATCATAACATTTAAAACTATAAAAATATATACAAAAATAAGACTCATAAATATAAATAAGATGTAACAAAGACGAATAGAAACAAATGAGTGTTGGCAATTAATTGCAATTCATCTGATCACTCTTCATAACATTCTGGAGTATATGCAAATTGCCATCATACAAACTGAGGCAGTAGACTAATATTTTTGTCATTCTCAAAACGTTTGGCCACAACTGTACATACAGTTAAAGTCGGAAGTTTACATACACCTTAGCCAAATACATTTAAAAACTCTGTTTTTCACAATTCCTGACATTTAATTCTAGTAAAAATTCTCTGTCTTAGGTCAGTTAGGATCACCACTTTATTTTAAGAATGTGAAATGTCAGAATAATAGTAGAGAGAATGATTAATTTCAGTATTTGGTAGCATTGCCTTTAAATTGTTTAACTTGGGTCAAACGTTTTGGGTAGCCTTCCACAAGCCTCCCACAATAAGTTGGGTGAATTTTGGCCCATTCCTCCTGACAGAGCTGGTGTAACTGAGTCAGGTTTGTAGGCCTCCTTGCTCACACACGCTTTTTCAGTTCTGCCCACAAATTTTCTATAGGATTGAGGTCAGGGCTTTGTGATGGCCATTCCAATACCTTGACTTTGTTGTCCTTAAGCCATTTTGCCACAACTTTGGAAGTATGCTTGGGGTGATTGTCCATTTGGAAGACCCATTTGTGACCAAGCTTTAACTTCCAGACTGATGTTGCTTCAATATATCCACATAATTTTCCTGCCTCATGATGCCATCTATTTTGTGAAGTGCACCAGTCGCTCCTGCAGCAATGCACCCCCACAACATGATGCTGCCACCCCCGTTCTTCACAGCTGGGATGGTGTTCTTCGGCTTGCAAGCCTCCCCCTTTTTCCTCCAAACATAACAATGGTCATTATGGCCAAACAGTTCTATTTTTGTTTCATCAGACCACAGGACATTTTTCCAAAAAGTAGGATATTTGTCCCCATGTGCAGTTGCAAACCATAGTCTGGCTTTTTTATGGCGGTTTTGGAGCAGTGGTTTCTTCCTTGTTATGTCGATATAGGACCCCATTTTACTGTGGATATAGATACTTTTGTACCTGCTTCCTCCAGCATCGTCACAAGATCCTTTGCTGTTGTTCTGGGATTGATTTGCACTTTTCGCACCAAAGTAAGTTCATCTCTAGGAGACAGAACGCGCCTCCTTCCTGAGCGGTATGACAGCTGCGTTGTCCCATGGTGTTTATACTTGCGTACTATTGTTTGTACAGATGAACGTGCTACCTTCAGGCATTTGGAAATTGCTCCCAAGGATTAACCAGACTTGTGGAGGTCTACAATTGTATTTCTGAGGTCTTGGCTGATTTCTTTTGATTTTCCCATGATGTCAAGCAAAGAGGCACTGAGTTTGGAGGTAGGCCTTGAAATACATCCACAGGTACACCTCCAATTGACACAAATTATGTCAATTAGCCTATCAGAAGCTTCTAAAGCCATGACATCATTTTCTGAAAATTTCCAAGCTGTTTAAAGGCACAGTCAACTTAGTGTATGTAAACCTTTGACCCACTGGAATTGTGATACAGTGAATTATAAGTGAAATAATCTGTCTGTAAACAATTGTTGGAAAAGTTACTTGTGTCATGCACAAAGTAGATGTCCTAGAGACACCACTTTCACCTTATGTCTCGAAACACGCAGCACCCTCTTCCTCTGAGCAGCAGACACATACAAAATAAACACAAGTCTACCTCTGGATACTTTGATCGAATTGACAGAACCCAACTCCTTCTTCACCCAGCCTGATACCACATTCGGATCGGCTAAAAAGCATGGGTTCACCTTCTTAATGAATCGTACTCCCACTGGGCCAGAGTCATCTCAGGCATTTTCCTGGTCATTGGGGTGAGGCTCGGAAGCCTTCACCCCACCTCATTCTTTCTCCTCACTTTCCGTTGACTGCTCAGGGTCTCAGGTGAGAGAGGATCTTCAACGTGGAGCAAGCAGGTATGTTAAGATAACTAGCTAGCTAGCTAGCTAGCTAAGTACACAATGCATTAGCTAGACTTTATAAACTATCAGGCCTTCACTACCCGCATCTACTTTGCATTTGTTCAAGGCTATAGCCAGTGTTGTTGGAGTAACTACTATTGAATACAAGTTTGAAGACAAGATGGCATAGCTAATTGTTACCATTATTTTTGACATATTTCATGCCATCCAGTGTTGTATATAGTCATATCAAACAGATCTTTCTTTAATGTTTTTCATTTTAGGGATTTGTTGTTGACGGTTCATAATCGCAGTGAAAGGTACGTTCTTTTGTATCATTATATTATACCCTACATGTATTTATTATTGTATAGTAGAATAATTCATTCTAGTAATGATTATTGAATGCAAACAATACCAGCAGTTGCTGTTTTAAAAATAATAAATGTAGTGACAATCTCTTTTGAAACAATCAAATTGAGTGTTGGTGTTTTTCCTCTCATGCCTCTCAATGGAATTAAAAAAAACATAAGAGTCTTTGAATGCCGTTTTCTCAGTTTTTACGTTTTGGCTGAAGTCAACTTTAAAACCTAACTCAGGTTTTGATAAAGATATCTCAATGATTTGAAAAGATCTGGATTTGGGACAGTTTGTAGTTTTCAGAACTTCAAAACAAGTTCAAAAAATTTTTTCGATCTAGAAGCAAAAAGGGTTGTTGTGCTGTCCCCATAGAAGAACTCTTTTAAGAACCCCTTTTGGTTCCAGGTAGGACCCTTTTGGATTTCATGTAAAACCCTTTCCACAGAGGGTTCTACATGGAACACAAAATAATTCTAGCTGGAACACAAAAGAGTTCAAGCTGGAACCAAAAAGGGTTCTATCTGGGGACAGCCACAGAACCCTTTTAGAACCATTTTTTCTAAGAGTGTATTGGGTCTCACCATGTTGTTCCAGAGACCACGAGCCATCCGAGTCTGGGCCTTCTGACTGAGATGGAAGCAGTCAGGACTGAAGTAAGTGCGGTCTGGACGTCCATCCTATGTGTCAGACAGAGAGTGTAGTGTCAATATGTGTGTTTGTGTGTGTGTGAAAGACAAAGTGCAGAAAAAAAGTTAAAAGGTGAGTTTAGAAACCCAAGAGGATATACAGACCTCTTGACTTTTTCCACATTTTGCTACGTTACAGCCTTATTCTAAGATGGATTAAATAAACAATTTTCCTCAGCAATCTACACACAAAACGGCCATAATGACAAATAAAAAAAGTTTAGACATTTTTGCTAATCTATTCAAAATTAAAAACAGAAATACCTTATTTATATAAGTATTCAGACCCTTTGCAATGAGTCTCAAAATTGAGCTCAGGTGCATCCTGTTTCCATTGATCATCCTTGAGATGTTTCTACAACTTGATTGGACATGAATTGGAAAGGCACACACTTGACTATATAAGGTCACACAGTTGACAGTGCATGTCAGAGCAAAAACCAAGCCATGAGGTCGAAGGGATTGTCCATAGAGCTCTGAGACAGAATTGTGTCGAGGAGCAGATCTGGGGAAGGGTACCATAACATTTCTGCAGCATTGAAGGTCCCCAAGAACACGGTGACCTCCATCATTCTTAAATGGAGGAAGTTTGGAACCACCAAGACTCTTCCTAGAGCTGGTCTCCTGGCCAAACTGAGAAATCGAGGGAGAACGGCCTTGGTCAGGGAGGTGACCAAGAACCAGATGGTCACTCTGACAGAGCTCTAGAGTTCCTCTGTGGAGATGGGAGAACCAGCCCGCTTGGCACATGACAGCCCTCTTGGAGTTTGTCAAAAGGCACCTAAAGGACTCTCAGACCATGAGAAACAAGATTCTCTGGTCTGATGAAACCAAGATTGAACTCTTTGGCCTGAATGCCAAGCGTCACGTCTGGAGGAAATCTGGCACCATCCCTACGGTGAAGCATGGTGGTGGCAGCATCATGCTGTGGGGATGTTTTTCAGCGACAGGAACTGGGAGACAAGTCAGAATTGGGGCAAAGATGAATGGAGCAAAGTACAGAGAGATCTTTGATGAAAACCTGCTCCAGAGCGCTCAGGACCTCAGACTGGGGTGAAGGTTCACCTTCCAACAGGACAACAACCCTAAGCACACAGACAAGGATTGTCTTTGGGACAAGTCTCTAGATGTCCTTGAGTGGCCCAGCCAGAGCCCTGTCGAACATCTCTGGAGAGACCTGAAAATAGCTGTTCAGCGACGCTCCTCATCCAACCTGACAGAGATGGGAGAACTCCCCAAATACACGTGTCCAAGATTGTAGCGTCATACCCAAGAAGAGTCAAGGCTGTAATCACTGCCAAAGGTGCTTTAACAAGGTAATAAGTAAAGGGTCTGAATACTTATGTAAATGTGATATCTGTTTAAAAATATATATAAATTAGTAAAATTTCTAAAAACATGTTTTTGCTTTGTCATTATAGGGTATTGTGTGTAGATTGACAATGGATTAATTTTTAAATTAATTTTAGAATAAGGCTGTAACCTAACAAAATGTGGAAAAAGTCAAGGGGTCTGGATACTTTCCGAAGGCACTGTATATGTATAAAAACTATTCTTTGCTCTCTCTCTCATATCTATATATATACAAAAGATTGTTCACTCAATGAAACAATGCATAGTAATTACAATTGAACATGATCAACTCAGTGTGTGTGTGTGTCTGTACATGCGTGTGTGCGTCTGCCGGAGTATATATGTGTGTGTGTGTGTGTGTGTGTGTGTGTGGTGTGTGTGTGTGTCTGTACATGTGTGTGTGCGTCTGCCGGAGTATACAGAGAGGGAAAAAAGTATTTGATCCCCGCTGATTTTGTACATTTGCCCACTGACAAAGAAATGATCAGTCTATAATTTTAATGGTAGGTTTATTTGAACAGTGAGAGACAGAATAACAACAACAAAAATCCAGAAAAACGCATGTCAAAAATGATATAAAATGATTTGCATTTTAATGAGGGAAATAAGTATTTGACCCCTCTGCAAAACATGACTTAGTACTTGGTGGCAAAACCCTTGTTGGCAATCACAGAGGTTAGACGTTTCTTGTACTTGGCCACCAGGTTTGCACACATTTCAGGAGGGATATTGTCCCACTCCTCTTTGCAGATCTTCTCCAAGTCAGTAAGGTTTCGAGGCTGATGTTTGGCAACTCGAACCTTCAGCTCCCTCCACAGATTTTCTATGGGATTAAGGTCTGGAGACTGGCTAGGCCACTCCAGGACCTTAATGTGCTTCTTCTTGAGTCACTCCTTTGTTGCCTTGGCCGTGTGTTTTGGGTCATTGTCATGCTGGAATACCCATCCTCGACCCATTTTCAATGCACTGGCTGAGGGAAGGAGGTTCTCACCCATGATTTGACGGTACATGGCCCCGTCCATCGTCCCTTTGATGCGGTGAAGTTGTCCTGTCCCCTTAGCAGAAAAACACCCCCAAAGCATAATGTTTCCACCTCCATGTTTGACGGTGGGGATGGTGTTCTTGGGGTCATAGGCAGCATTCCTCTTCCTCCAAACACGGCGAGTTGAGTTGATGCCAAAGAGCTCCATTTTGGTTTCATCTGACCACAACACTTTCACCCAGTTGTCCTCTGAATCATTCAGATTTTCATTGGCAAACTTCAGACGGGCATGTATATGTGCTTTCTTGAGCAGGGGGACCTTGCGGGCGCTGCAGGATTTCAGTCCTTCACGGCGTAGTGTGTTACCAATTGTTTTCTTGGTGACTATGGTCCCAGCTGCCTTGAGATCATTGACAAGATCCTCCCGTGTAGTTCTGGGCTGATTCCTCACCGTTCTCATGATCATTGCGACTCCACGAGGTGAGATCTTGCATGGAGCCCCAGGTCGAGGGAGATTGACAGTTCTTTTGTGTTTCTTCCACTTGCGAATAATCGCACCAACTGTTGTCACCTTCTCACCAAGCTGCTTGGCGATGGTCTTGTAGCCCATTCCAGCCTTGTGTAGGTCTACAATCTACAATCTTGTCCCTGACATCCTTGGAGAGCTCTTTGGTCTTGGCCATGGTGGAGAGTTTGGAATCTGATTGATTGATTTCTTCTGTGGACAGGTGTCTTTTATACAGGTAACAAGCTGAGATTAGGAGCAATCCCTTTAAGAGTGTGCTCCTAATCTCAGTTTGTTACCTGTATAAAAGACACCTGGGAGCCAGAAATATTTCTGATTGAGAGGGGGTCAAATACTTATTTCCCTCATTAAAATGCAAATCAATTTATAACATGTTTGACATGCAGTTTTCTGGATTTTTGTTGTTGTTATTCTGTCTCTCACTGTTCAAATAAACCTACCATTAAAATGATAGACTGATCATTTCTTTGTCAGTGGGCAAACGTACAAAATCAGCAGGGGATCAAATACTTTTTTCCCCTCACTGTATGTGTGTGTGCGTGCATTTGTGCGTTGGAATGTGTGTGTGTAGCCATGTTACAGCATTGGAATATTCATACACATTGTTCAGTCTTACAATTGTTGTTTAAGAGAACAAGTGAGTGACAATGCGGTGTGCCTAACCTCCGTCACTGGAATGATGATGTCTCGTAGGAAAGGCTGCAGGACCACCGTGAAGTTGTTATGGGTGTCGTATCGTCCTGACTCCACAAGCTCATGTAGTCCACGCTGAAAGAGGTAACAGTTCATTTTTGTTATTGGTAATCAATGAGCAACCACCCTCTTATGGTATTTACCATAGAGTCAAGTATAATATTGTGGTCTCAATGCACTACAGAATTAGTCTTTGCCATACCTGATAATCTCTGTTCAGAGCATGGAGTTTCTGAAGTGTTACAGAGCCCTCCTTAGGCGAGATGACACAGGGACACAGAATACTGAAGGAGAGACACACGATCAGGTGTTACTGATCTAGACTTCAGAGATCCGTTGGTATATTACCCTGCATAATGGCAAGTATATGAACGTGGTGGCTTGATGAGGAGGATTGCGGATAGGGGGCATCCCGACTCAAAGTGTGCACTTGCACCCTCCCTGTCATGGATTTTACAATGGTGAAAACTCCCTCCAGCAACTGCTCTCGCTAGATTCTCCACTTGCAGGGAGGGACTCTTACTTGGCAAGCCAGGTAGGGCACTTGAGATAGGCATTTCTTTCTGTGTGCATCTGTCTCAGGATGGGGATGTAGAGAGGCTCCACCAGGTTGACCAAGGCCCTCGGCACCTGAGAGAGAGAGACAGAGACAGATAGAGAGAGACAGAGAGAGAGAGACAGAGAGAGACAGACAGACAGAGACAGAGAGACAGAGAGAGACAGAGAAAAAGGGTTTGTGTTAAACAACAAGTAATTGAAAACACAGGAATGCATGTGCTTGCTGATAAGATTTGTAAATGTAAAAATGTGGAAATAACTCTGACGTGGCTACAGCTCTTACCTGTTTATGAAGGTAATCCAGAGACTCACGAATGTGGCGCACGTAGTTGTCAGTGGAGTAAAACAGCTGTGGGACAATGAAAGGTAGTGACAGTCAGAGCAATGGAACATGCACATCTGGTACAGTATCACTGCAGACAGAGTTCTTAAAGGAGGTCCCGGTACAGAAAGGTATTGTATTGTATCTTAATGTAGTGTATCTTATCAGCAAGTATTGGTACTCACAGAGTTGTAGCAGTACTCACACATGTCGTTGCCTCCAATGAACAAAGTGATAACTTTCCAGTCTTCTTGGAAATTAACGTGCTGTGTAAGAGGACAGAGGGTGAGAACATGTTCACATATAAGCTTGTTTATTATATCAATCTATGTGTGGTAGGCAAACAAAATGTAGATTGAAATATAATTCAGGATTGTCTTTTACCGAGTCATTCTTCATCCTGGCCACCAGTGCTCGCACTTGGTCTGGTATGTCCCTTAAAAACAAACACAGACAATCCAACATCACTATTCAGCACCAGTATAAAAACTACAAAACATATTCAGTAAAACATAGTCAGCCAGAGAGGCAGGTATGTCTGGATAGAAGAGTATCGTATGGACTGGTGATGAGACTCACTTGGCTTTTTCTCCAGCCACAGCCTGGTTGAGGAAGGCCTGAGGGGTGTGCTCTTTGCCTTTGCCCACTGAGTAGCCAGTCAGGGAGGGGTTAAACTCACGCAGGATATCTGAGCAGCGACACAAAAGACATCTCCGTCAAACCTGAACACATTGATAACGACGCACATACAATAACAGCATTTTTCTTACTCTTCTGAATGTAAATGTGTGAATGTGTATTCCAGGGCAACATTTGGGCAACATTTTGGCTACACAAGTAGCCTGATAGCTAAGACAAGACGACAGCAACAAGAAGGGGGACTCACTGGGAAGAGTGGTGACGGTGGTGAGGTTCTCGTCTCCACCGACACTGAGAAACACAAAGGCTGATTATAGACTATTTAGAGATGTAAACCATATAGATTATTGTTCACCTCTACCTCCAGGTAACCCACGGCAAAGGAAGATGAACTGACATCGACACTGCACTTTGTACTGCTGTGTTATTGTAGGAGCGATAAGGACCCTTTATGATAAGGACCCACCTGTACGATAACCCCCTGTACTGCGTCCGGACATCCAGTAGGTTGATTACACTGGATCCCGATCCGACACCGTTGCCCGCCTGCCGATCGGTCAAAGAGAGTGTTATAGATATAACATGATTGTAATAATACGGGTAGCAATAAAATATGATGAGCAACAGCCCTACAACTGGGTAATGTAGATTACTTCACTAATGTACTGGCTACTATAGTACAGATAAAAGGTAAACAAGGAACAGGTGACTTACAGTCAGAGAGTCGCCCACTGCAGCTACTACTTTAATATCGCCAGGCCGGAGGGCGTGAACTGTGAACGCATAGAAGATCAGGTGATGAGAATGATTTAAGGCAAACTTTATCCAGGTAGCCCAATCAGAAACTGTTTTCTTAAACTTTTTTGGCCAATTTTTAATTGGGGCTGTAACAGTCCATTACAAATCAGTCTGACAGTACTTTTGAAAGTATTTCAATTTGAAGGAAGTATGGTTTGAAGAGGCTGTAATGCATCAGAAAGGTGTTGTGAAATTCAGAAGATCATCAGGCAATATTCTTTTATGATCTTCTGTGTAGAAAATAACTTTATCATTGATGATGTTATTTTACCCCCCAGTCTGATTTAGTGCCTGGTCTTATCCATTCTGTTCTATTGAGTCTAATGGGCAAAGTAGAGGGAAATGCAAGTCTTATCTTTCAGCGATGGGGTCATAATATGGTGTAGCTTAAACAGTTCAAAGGATAGAGCCACATTTGCAAAAAGAAAACAGAAACCGCTTTGTTTATTACAACGCATCTAGCGTTTTGGGAAACACTGCAGTAAGTTCAGGGTTATACAAGACCAGGGCATACTGGCTCTATTTCAACAAATAAGCTGTATATTGTATACAGTATTTTGTATATTGTGAGGATTCCTCTCACCTGAGGTGGGTGGGGAGTTGGAAGGGCTACGGTCCTCGCAGGGCATATGAGTGCCCATGATCTGATGACAAGACACGCAGAGCACATCCAGAGTCATTACCATGTATGATGTGTACGCAGAGACCACCATGTGCAGGGGTCTAATAGTCATACAGTATCAGGCCTCATACATGACAACAATAACTCACAGGGTCGAGAAGAGGAGAGGGCTCGCTGGTATGATCTGAGGGAGAGTTATTCTCTGTTCTCAGGAAAGGCCGGTCCTGAGAGAGAGGGAGAGAGAGAGAGAGAGAGAGAGAGAGAGAGAGAGAGAGAGAGAGAGAGAGAGAGAGAGAGAGAGAGAGAGAGAGAGAGAGAGAGAGAGAGAGAGAGAGAGAGAGAGAGAGAGAGAGAGAGAGAGATGAATGTAAGGAGGGTGGGAGATGAAGTAGGCAGCTCATAGTACAGTATGTGCACAATGTACAGTACATTCTATTAATCCGACACTATACTGTATTTGCCAGACTTCAGGCAGGGGTTCAAATAGTATTTGTGTTCTTTTAACTACCTTAGCTGCACTTTATTGAGCTTGTTTGGTGCAATGGAACCAATGAATAGGCCCTAAAGTACAAACCACACTCATCTGGCACTCCAGGCAGTCTCAATGAAAGTATTTGAAAGAAAACTACCTGAACCCAGGTCTGGTGTGTGTTGGAGGCCACACTCTCTCACCTCACTGGGGCATAGCACAGAGATAATCATGTTATTTTCCTCCATGTTCTGCTGGCCTATGGTGGGCTGCAGCTGAAAAACAGAAAACAAGTCTCCTTTGTTTGCCTTGACTAGAACTGAGAGCCGAGACAACGCCACAGTGTGTTAGCAACATGTGTAGTATTTTGTGTGACTCACCAAGTTGGCCCACATCTGTACTGCCAGTTTGTCTGTGTGTAGTTCACCCGCTCTGGGGGCAGCGCTCTGTACATAGATTAACATTTGTGTTACACACACACTGACACACGTATGCATCAGAAATGCAAGCGTGCGCACGTACCAGTATGCAAGCGTACGCACACACCACAACAACTCAACTCTGCATCACAAAATAGGAGAGGCACATTAATGTATAAAAATTGTAGGGAGGGTTTAATGGCTTGTCACTCACAATAAAAGAGGCGGGGTCTGATGTGATGAAGGGGGCATCCTGCAGTCGGACGGTGAAGTCATCTCTGTTGCTGTACCACTGCTTCTCCACCAGGTGTCGATCAAGGGACTCCTATTGACCACCATGTATAATAGTTAGTAAAAATAACTATGTATAATACACCTTTTTAACTGAAATATTGGTCCAATAAATCCCCAGTAAGGAGAGATGAGTGTGCCACTTTCATATTAACTTGTAAAGTCCCCTGTACTGCAGCCCCTTCCATCCATATCTCCTATAGACCTACTGTATGTTGTCTACCGTATTTTATGTCCCGTAAGGGTTTCTTATGATGCAAAATATTTTTAGGGGGTGAAAACAGACAATATCATGCAATCTAATCTCATTTAATCTTATTTGTATAGTGGGAAAAAATGCAAACGGAACATAGACGTTGGGGATATAGGGGAGATGACGTAGATGTAAGACATTGAACCTGCAGGACTTGGGTGAGGATGGCCTTCAGTAGTCTGAGCTCCCCTTCATGTTTTTCCTCCATACATTGACACATCCTGTCAATAGACATACAAGCAATCAAATGCCTACCAGAAATTATAGATTGAAATCACTGAAGAATTTCAAACTCAGGGAATGAGTGCACCCGCTGATTGAGGAGTTGTGCAATTGGTTGAGAAAGTCACCTGTTCTGATAACGAAATCCAGTATCATACTCTCCATACCACAGTGCAACATTGACAATGGTCCGCTTCAACTGCAAACACATTAAGAGCAATCTTAACGATCATCTAAATGAATGTACTGTAGCATTGCTGAGAGTGTCACACGAGTCACCAAAACCCACCTGTGACTGCAGCACCTGCAGAGCAAGATCCACCTGATGGACAGCTGCTTTGATTGTCTCGCTGACCTGCATACACACAAACACTCACTCAGGAACGCAGCTATGAACACTGTAAAGTCATGAAATGAAGACGTGGACTGAAATCCAGACACGTGAGGTGGCTACTGACCTGGTCCTGACATACACAGAGCTCATCCACCTGAACGAATAGCATCACCAGCTTCCAGTCTGTGTCTAGCTCAACGGCCTATCAGAGAGAAGAACGGACACAGTCAGAGACGACAACCAGGGAAGCTGTTCTGATTCTGTAGGACAATGTGTTGGGTGATGTAGAAGGAGAGTCGGTAGAATACCTGGTTACTCCTGAGGGAGAGTGGTAGTTCCTTCGCCTGCTCGACAAGAGCCCTGCAAATGAACAAAACATGGTCTGAAATACTACTTCTCTCATTCTTTCTTTCACGCTCTTGCTCTGTCTTTACTCTCACAGGGCCAAGTGTAGGTGGGGTTTACCTGTGCTGCGAGGATTCAGAATAGAGGTTCGTCTGACCAAGGAGAGTACTGGTGATTGCAGGGTTAAACATGGTCAGCAACTCTAGCGGGGCAGAGAGGGGGGAGGAAGTTGCTTGATTATAAGTGAAATCAACATTGTCATATGCACACGACTTGGCACTTTATGGCGTTAAAAAAACATTATAGGAAATGGCCCCGTATGCTCTATATATTAAGTACTGTAAGTACTGTCTATATAGATACACTGTAGATTCACGTGCGCAAATCGGTTTGACCAGACACGTAGGACTGTCTTGGTACTAACATACAGTAAGTGCCACGTGAGTTGAGAGTACAGTGTGTCTATCACTTTCATCTTTATTTATGTTCTTTTGTATTGTGTGAGAGGTACAATACTCTTTATTGCTACCTTGTGAAATGCTTTCTTGTGAAATTGTTGGCAGCAAAGACTGGTGGTTCTATCGTTAGTATTGTCAGGGTTGATACTGATACCGGACCAATAAAGATGTCGCACAGTAGTGTGAGGTTAATGAATTGATACTAAAATGATCTATAATAACTTATTAGATGGGAAACTGTTCATTCTTATAATTGTGTATTGTCTAAAAAAACGACAATTATTTTGATGTAATGACACGTGAAACTCTTCAACAGTTACAGTAATTTATATAAGAGCACTCCCACTATCTCAAGTACATCATTTCTTCCAAATGTATTCCGTTTTTCAATGCTTTTATACTTTCCCGCACAAGCCTATCATTGAAAATTGTTCAGAAGACAAATAAATTCTTTAAAAGGTAAAAGCCTAAATTCTGTCTGGTTCTAGATTATCTTGATGAAGTGAGATGAAAATTCTACGTACGTATACACGAGGGTCAGATTGCAATGGGAGGACATTTGGCATGGAAGAGGAAGATCTGTCAGCAGGTCAAAATGTCTTATCAACCAATAAGTGTGTTTTATTGAGATATTATCTGACGCAGACTATAATTTGGTGCTGAAGGTCACATGAAATTAGAATTTGTATTTGTGTGTACTTGTGTGCGTGTCTGTCTATGTTAATAGCCTGGGTTTGAATACATATTTTCGCAATAATATTAGACTGTGGAGCAAGATCTTTTCTTCTGTTTCAAAGAACTGGTTTGATACATTGAGTAACCCCCAAACCCTCATGAGTAGCAGGGGCTTACCATGAAGTCTCGATAACACTCTGGACAGCTCGCTGCTGCAGAGAGTGAGAGAAACAGATGTTTGAAAAACCTTTCTGCGTTCACATTGACACTAGGGACGATTCAATATTGACACCTGGTAGTGTCCCCTTATCTATCAAGGTTAGATAAATCTGAGGTGCTGCTTACCTGTGTGTGTGGGGAAGTCCAATGGCAGAGAGCACAGCCACATCTGAGGGTCTGACACTGTGAGCTGGAGAGAAAATTGTGAAATTAGGAGTCGACCTGAGGCTGCACTGGTTGATCGTTCAGAACAGCCAACTCAACTCAAAAAGGACTAAAGAGACTGAAGATATGCACTGAGTATACCAAACATTGGGAACACCATCCTAATATTGAGCTGTGCCATTGGAACAGCCTCAATACGTCGGGGAATGGACTCCAGATGTTGTTGAAAGCGTTCCACAGGGATGCTGGCCCATGTTGACTCCAATGCTTCCCACAGTTGTGTCAAGTTGGCTGGATGTCCTTTGGGTGGTGGACCATTCTTGATACACACATGAAACTGTTGAGTGTGAAAAACTCAGCAGCGTTGCAGTTCTTGACACAAACCGGAGTGCCTGGCACCTACTACCATACCCCATTAAAAGGCACTTCCATTTTTTGTCTTGCCCATTCACTCTCTGAATTACACACACACACAATCCATGTCTCAATTGTCTCAAGGTTTAAAAATCCTTATTTACCCGGTCCCCTCCCCTTTATCTACACTGATTGAAGTGGATTTAACAAGTGACGTCAATAAGGGATCATAACTTTCACCTGGATTCACCTGGTCAGTCTATGTCATGGAAAGAGCATTGTTTTGTATACTACTTAATGTTTTGTATACTCAGTGTATCTCTATATTCTAGGTGGCCAGACATATAATTGAATGAATTCAAAGACATCAAGCAGAGTTCAAGGCCAGATCATACTGTTCTTAACCCAGTTAAGATGTACTTTTCCTCCTCAGCTGTCAAGACATTGATAACAACTACTGTATATCGCTAATGACTGATTAGTGAACAGACTCACCTGAGGAGGGAAGGGTCTTGGAGAGAGAGATCTGAGTGCAAGGCAGAGCAGAGGCTGGGAATAACAAAAGCGACATTACAGGTCACATACTATGGAGATTAATACAGTATCTTTTTATACAATCAATGTTGCTTACTGCTATATGAATGTGGAAAGCATACATGAAGCATGCATAGATTAAATAACATCTTAGGTTTTCTCAAATACTTTCTCAGAGCAAATTTGCTCCATGGATTTAGCGTTATCATCTTAGAAGAGAAGTGACAAGAACACATTCAACAAGAATGCTGTCATGTCCCCTACAGTATCAATAAGAGAGTTCATTGTCCCATATCATTTATACTGTTTTTGTCTCACTCCAGAAAGCCTAACAAGGTCCCCAAGATGTTACTTTAACTATGCAGAAATACATTAAAATGGTACAACCAAAGCGGGCAACAGTACATGAATTACACTGAAATATGAGAGACCTCAGGCAAGCCAATAATCACCACAGGAAAACTCTACTTGCGATATTTCCCCAATTCCATTCCTGCAAACCTAAGACACAAGGCCACTGGTATTCTTGAATTTACCCAGTTTGTAAACTTTTATGTTTAAAACAATCAGAGAGTTTGAGTATAGAAGTGCATAGAAACCTGGTGCTGTGGAGAACCCCAGCAGAGCTATAACCAGTAATGGAAGCATCATTTGTCTGTCAAAGTTTGTCCTCATAGGCCACCTGTTGTCTTCTGTCTGTCTTGTCTGTCTTTCTGTCTGACTATCTGTCTGTTTGTCTAACAGCTCAGTTGTCTGGGCTTACTGTCCTTTATCATCCTGCTTCCTCAACCTCGTGGTTTGATGTGATTCAAAGGTACACCTATCCAGGATATATAATACACATCATGCATATGCATATTATGCACAGCGGGAGGGGTTGGGCTCTCGTTCAAGGGCGTGGCCGTGAAATTGTTACATCACTTTAGTGATAATTACAGGAAGAAAGAATGGAAGAACGTGAAAGCAAAGACGAGAGAGAGAGAGAGAGAGATGTAAAGAGGGTGGGGGATGATGGGTTGAAAACAACAAAATAATTATTATAACAAAGTTCTGAGTAAATGGTCTGCATACTTATGTATGTAGATGTGATATTTCAGGGTTGTTTTTTTTACATTTATACAAATGAAAAAAAAATATATATAAAAAAAGTAATTATGGGGTTTTGTGTATACAGTCGTAGCCAAAGGTTTTGAGAATTACACAAATATTAATTTTCACAAAGTCTGCTGCCTCAGTGTCTTTAGATATTTTTGTTAGATGTTACTATGGAATACTGAAGTATAATTACAAGCATTTCATAAGTGTCAAAGGCTTTTATTGACAATTACATGAAGTTGATGCAAAGAGTCAATATTTGCAGTGTTGACCCTTCTTTTTCAAGACCTCTGCAATCTGCCCTGGCATGCTGTCAATTAACTTCTGGGCCACATCCTGACTGATGGCAGCCCATTCTTGCATAATCAATTCTTGGAGTTTGTCAGAATTTGTGGGTTGTTGTTTGTCCACCAGCCTCTTGAGGATTGGCCACAAGTTCTCAATGTGATTAAGGTCTGGGGAGTTTCCTGGCCATGGATATCGATGTTTTCTTCCCCCGAGCCACTTAGTTATCACTTTTGCCTTATGGCAAGGTGCTCCATCATGCTGGAAAAGGCATTGTTCATCACCAAACTGTTCCTGGATGGTTGGGAGAAGTTGCTCTCGGAGGATGTGTTGGTACCATTCATTATTCATGCCTGTGTTCTTAGGCAAAATTGTGAGTGAGCCCACTCCCTTGGCTGAGAAGCAACCCCACACATGAATGGTCTCAGGATGCTTTACTGTTGGCATGACACAGGACTGATGGTAGCGCTCACCTTGTCTTCTCCGAACAAGCTTTTTTCCGGATCCCCAAACAATCAGAAAGGGGGTTCATCAGAGAAAATTACTTTACCCCAGTCCTCAGCAGTCCAATCCCTGCACCTTTTGCAGAATAGCAGTCTGTCCCTTATGTTTTTCCTGGAGAGAAGTGGTTTCTTTGCTGCCCTTCTTGATACCAGGCTATCCTCCAAAAGTCTTCACCTCACTGTGCGTGCAGATGCACTCACAACTGCCTGCTGCCATTCCTGAGCAAGCTCTGTACTGGTGGTGCCCCGATCCCGCAGCTGAATCAACTTTAGGAGACGGTCCTGGCGCTTGCTGGACTTTCCTGGGTGCCCTGAAGCCTTCTTCACAACAATTGAACCGCTCTCCTTGAAATTCTTGATGATCCAATAAATGGTTGATTTAGGTGCAATCTTACTGGCAGCAATATCCTTGCCTGTGAAGTCCTTTTTGTGCAAAGCAATGATGACGGCACGTGTTTCCTTGCAGGTAACCATGATTGACAGAGGAAGAACAATGATTCCAAGCACCACCCTCCTTTTGAAGCTTCCAGTCTGTTATTCGAACTCAATCAGCATGACAGAGTGATCTCCAGCCTTGTCCTCGTCAACACTCACACCTGTGTTAATGAGAGAATCACTGACATGATGTCAGCTGGTCCTTTTGTGGCAGGGCTGAAATGCAGTGGACATTTTGGGGGGGGATTCAGTTCATTTGCATGGCAAAGAGGGACATTGCAATTAATTGCAATTCATCTGATCACTCTTCATAACATTCTGGAGTATATGCAAATTGCCATCATACAAACTGAGGCAGCAGACTTTGTGAAAATGTATATTTGTGTCATTCTCACTTTTGGCCACGACTGTAGATTGATGAGGGGGACAAAATTATTTAATCCATTTTAGAATAAGGCTGTAACGTAACAAAATGTGGAAAAAGTCAAAGGGTCTGAATACTTTCCAAACAGTAAGTCGTTCTGGATAAGAGCATCTGCTAAATGACTCCAATATCAATGTGAACAGTGCCAATGAGAACCTTCCTTCCCCTTCCTAATCATGGTAGCATCCACATTAATGTAGAAGCGTTTAGAATAAAAGTGACTCTAATATAGCAGCATAAATTATTTACCAATAATTTCTATTGGGCACAAAATAATCTGAAACACAATCAAAACAAATCAAAGCAAATGCATCCAACAAGTTTGTAGTCACTATCATTGTATGTTAGGAATATGGGACCAAATAGTAAACTTTTGCCTACTTTAATACACAAAATAATTTGTCCCAATACCTTTGGTCCCCTAAAATTGAGGGACAATTTACAAAAAGGGCTGTCTTTTCTAAACGGTTCACCCGATATGGATGAAAATACCCTCAAATTAAAGCTGACAGTCTGGACTTTAACATCATAGTCATTGTACCATTTCAAATCCAAAGTGCTGAAGTAGAGAGCCAAAATAAAACAAAATGTGTCACAGTCCCAATACATTTGGAGCTCACTGGATGTAGTAACTTACTTTGAAGAGATTGTGATTGGGTCTACAGTGCCTTCAGAAAGTATTCCCTTGACTTTCCACATTTTGTTGTGTTACAGCCTGAATTTAAACTGGATTCAATTGAAATTTTGTGTCACTGTCATATACACAATACCCCATAATGTCAAACTGGAATTATGTTCTTTGAAATTTTTACAAAATAATAACACATTTCAAACTGAAATGTCTTGAGTCAACACGTATTCAACCCCTTTGTTATGAGAAGTAAAAATGTGCTTAACAAGTCACATAATAAATTGCATGGACTCTGTGTGCAATAATAGTGTTCAACATGGTTTTTGAATGACTACCTCATCTCTGTAAGGTCCCTCAGTTGAGTAGTGAATTTCAAACACAGATTCAACCACAAAGACCAGGGAGATATCCTTTTGTTCATGTTGAAGTTATTAATTAGACTTTGGATGGTATATCAATACACCCAGTCCCTACAAAGATTTCCATGATTTCCGTAGGCAGACCTACGTGTGCACTCGCTAACACACTTTTTAAAAAAAATTTATGTAATAGTAAAGACCACAGGCAGCTCATGACTTTCAAGTTTGGGGAAGCTTACAATTTGTCCTACCATTTCCCCAATCTGTGTGCCAGTTATTAATATTTATATACACACATTTCCGTGGGAACAGTCTAATTTCAATAACGTTTTTGTTTCTCAAAATCATTGTCACGTGGTTATCATACACTTCTCTAGTAAAATTACAAAAATCAAAACATTTCAATTAAAATATGGTCAGGAGCACTAGCCTCTACAGTAGTGATTTTAGCATGTAAATCTTGGTGGGGCAAAAAAAAGAAGCAAATCCACTACACAACACTAAACACTACATTAATTGCACTATACCACTGCTACACCTGGCTATCAGCGGAGCCTTGTCTGGCAGCGAAACAGTTCATTCAGCCTCATTTATTGTCTTTTAAAAAAACATAGCTGATATGGCTGACTGGTTTAAAAAAATGTGGTTTCTACTGACAATTGAGATGTACAAACTACTGCATAAGGGGACGACAAGGGGATAAGAGGCAATTCGTAATTTCGATTAAGACATTAATGAGCGAGCTAGGATGGACGTAGTCAATATAACTATTTGTTCAGCACTTTTGAAATGTACAGCGACAGAATTCAGAACATGGGCCGTTCTTACAGTGTTCTCCCTGTACACCAAGTCAGAACCGTAGGATAAATAAAGGAGGCATATAAGCAGACAATGAAAGCTCTTACAATATTCAATGATTACATTTCTCAAAAACAGGTTATAGGCTACATGTGCACCACCAAGTCAGAACAGTAGGCGAAATTAAGAGATGAACATAGACCAAATTATTAGGGTGAGGCACATGGGCTACTAACAGCTTACTACACAACATACACTTAGTATTATTTTCTTAGCTACAGTATACATATCTCCCTGGCATATTCCATCATTTATGCAGCAGCATACAAGACATTTTTGGACTGACCTTGTTGTGTTGTGTTGTGCTGTGCTCACTTGAACAGGAAGGTGACGCGGCGATCCTTCGTGGGCAAATGTTCATCAAAGTCTGGCATTCTCTGGATTTATGCTGCTTTCAAGACAACTGGGGACTTGACAAAACAAAAGGTTGAATAATGATGACGTCAGTGATCTTCAGGTCGTAGCTCTAGAAAGTGTTGGATGAACGTTCAAAACGTATTTTCCCAGTCATAGCTCATTTTCCCGAGTTCCCAGTTGTCTTGAACTAACTAAAGTCAGATTTTGCAGATTTTAAGTTTGCTAAGAATTTGAAAGTATGATGTTGACATGATCAGTCCAATCAGAGCTACTGTTGATATAACGTGATTTGACGTCCTTTTATCTGTGGCCAATGACCTTGAGCCTTCTTGGATGGGCACTTCTAATGTAACTCTATGGCAGCACCCAAGGGGATTGAATTTTTTTATGATCCTGCTGTTTTCACATGCTACACATGCACATGTGTGTGCACATTCATGTTATCATGATTTGTTATAATGGACATTATACTTTAGTAATCCACAATGACCTGGTCATGTAAAAGTCTAATAATGACATTATCTTCCATATTCCTACAGATACCTTGTAACTGGAGATTCCTTCAAAATGATTGCCTACAGTTGCCGTGTAGGGCACTGCAAGGTTGGGTGACCAGGGCCATCTGGGACTGCCTCCTGGGGGAATTCAGGTGTGTGAAGGCTACCTGTGTCCTGCATAACTTCATAAGGATGGACATGAGGACCAGGAGGGGATCTGCAACTCGCCACCGTGTGCCAGAGGAGAAGTCTGCTGCTCTGCAGGATGTTTCAAGGATGGGGTCCAACAACGCAGCAAGAGAGGCAGTCCTTGTGCGGGAGATCTTCACCTCCTACTTCTTTGAAGAGTGTGCTGTTCCCTGGCAACACCATAGACTACACTATGCCCAACCAACGGCTCTTTTAAGAGCCATTCACATTGCAATAAGAGTATTCTTCCTTTTACTTAGCTATGTCAGCTGCAGTTATTCAATTCTCAGTTTCTCTCTCTTTGATTTCTACTTCTCAGGTGAGGGAGCGGTTTCAGTAAGGGTGTGATGTCTGTACAAAAACAAACAGGCTATTTTAAGTCACCCATATTGAAAAATGTCAGGTGTATAACTGTGGCTTCTTCCACCTTCAAAGAATAGGCAAGAGGGCCAACATGGAGAATATTAAGACACTTCATTATTTATATAACTATACTATGTTGTTTGTCCTCGTGTGTATGTGCATGTTTTTCAGTATAAGGTACTCTGCAGCCACTTAGTGTGGACACCAGGTGAGGCCACACACACAGATTCCTGTTGAACACTGTCTCTTTAACTACCTTATTTTCTCAATAACAGTCTCTCTCCTTCACTTCATCCCTCTCTCCCCTTTTCCCTAAATCTTCTAGGTTATATCAGCTGTGTTGGTGAACCCCTCCCACATCTGAACTGGCTACATAGAGGGCACAGCATGATCAGAGGGGAGAGGTGAGAGGTCACTTGGTCGGGTCAACAGGAAGTATTATTAAAGAGATGCTTTACGTTGAAATACAAATAGATGTAGTAGTCCCAGAGTTAATGATCCAAGGTCAGTTTTGCATTTCACCTCCTGATGATTATGTTGACTGACAATGTTAGAAAAAAAACAAGGCTTAAACATGCTCTCCCTCTCCATCTCTCTCTTGTCTGTAGGTATTTTTTGATGTGAGAAAGGATGACAACCCACAGTCGCGTCATCGCCACCTCACCCGCTCTTAAGATAACCTTCGGGCCTACTGGTAGCCCGAGGCTGGTTAGGAGACACCACTAGAGACATTAGGTACTTGTGAGGAACTGAGAGAATATTAGGGTAGCACTGTGATTCATTAATCATATGCTGTCTTTCCTGCTCCTCTGTTCTTACCTCTTTCACTTTCTGTCTTTTACACATCTCTCGCCACCTCCTCTTTCTTCCTCTGTTTTTATAATGCACACCAGATGTGCATTGAAGTACAGATTGAACTTGTATTTATAATATAACAATTATAATATTTATAATGAATGTATTAAGTATTTATAACACTTGGAAGTTCCTTCAATAAAGCGTTTCACATTCTCGACTGGTTGAAATTAAGTCTCTCATTTGATTAAATACTACACCTATCCTGTGTTTATCAGATCAATACAGATGAAGGAAATTAGATATTGAGATGAACCAGTTTTAAAGTATTTATATGATCCATAGGAAGTATAGTGTACTGAAAAAGTGTGTGCGAGCAAGGAGGCCTACAAACCTGACTCAGTTATACCAGCTCTATCAGGAGGAATGGGCCAAAATTCACACAACTTATTGTGGGAAGCTTGTAGAAGGCTACCCAAAACGTTTGACCTAAGTTAAACAATTTAAAGGCAATGCTACCAAATACTAATTGAGTGTATGTAAACTTCTGACCCACTGGGAATGTGACGAAAGAAATAAAAGCTGAAATAAATCATCCTCTCTACTATTATTCTGACATTTCACATTCTTAAAATCAAGGTGATCCTAACTGACCTAAGACAGGGAATTTTTACTAGGGTTAAATGTCAGGAATTGTGAAAAACTGAGTTTAAATGTATTTGGTTTTGTAAACTTTCGACTTCAACTGTACATGCAGACACAGCATCATTCAAAGACTGGAATTTGATACTCCTGATATAGGATTTTATCATGACAAAGCGAGACCCAGACACAGGAGGCAGATGGTTGGAGTCTTACAATATTTATTAATACAATAGGGCTCAAGGTCAGAGCAGGCAGGATGATCAGGCAGGCGGGAAAGTAGTCCAGAGACAGGCAGGGGTCAAAACCTGGAAGACTATCAAAAAGAGAAACAGTGACAGTACAAGACGGACAGCAGTGGAACTCAGGACTCTGGAGATGGGAAAAGGACCAATGAACTGGGGAGGCAGCTTGCGGGACTCTACCCAAGGGGCAGATACCGAGTGGAAAGCCATACCCTCTGCCCAATGCGGTAGCGGGGAGCTGGGGTCCGGCGACGGTCTGCTTGTCGACGATACCTGGAGTTGGTCTTGAGAATAGCCGCCCTGGCTCTTCTCCAGGTACGTCGACAGTGGCAGACAAACATCTGGGCAGAGGGTATGCTGAACTCCTGCTCTTGTTCAGGGAAGAGTGGAGGCTGATACCCCATAGAGCACTGAAAAGGGGAGAGTCCCGTGGCAGAACTGGGAAGAGTGTTCTGGGCATACTCCACCCAGACCAGTTGACAGCTCCAGGTAGTGAGTTGGTTGAGACCAGGCACCTTAAGGTGGTCTCCGGGTCTTGGTTGGCTCACTCCGACTGACCGTTAGTTTGGGGATGGAATCTGTATGACAGGCTGGCCGACGACCCAATAAGGGTGCAGAATGCTTTCCAGAACTGAGACGAGAACTGAGGACCCCAATCGGAGACCATGTCTACCGGGAGTCAATGGATCCGGAAGACATGCTGCACCATAAACTGGGCCGTCTCCTTGGCAGAAGGTAGTTTGGGGAGAGGGATGAAATGGGCAGTCTTGGAGAACCGGTCGACTACCGTCAGAATGACAGTGTTGCCATCAGACGGAGGGAGCCCAGTGACAAAGTCCAGAGATATGAGACCAGGGACGATGAGGAGCCGGTAGTGGCTGCAGGAGGTCAGAAGGAGCTTGCCATGGAGTCTTGTTTTGAGCACACGCAGTGCATGCGGTGACGAAGGCAGAGACATCAGGAACCATTGTGGGCCACCAGAAACGTTGTCAAAGTAAGGCTAGGGTACGACGGGACACTGGATGACAGGTCAGCCTGGAAGAATGAGCCCATTCCAGGACCCGGGACCGGACTGGGTTAGGGACAAACAGCCGGTTAGCCGGTCCCCCTTCAGGTCCAGGCTGGGAGCGCTGCGCTTTGCAAACCAGGTTCTCAATACCCCAATCCACAGTGGCAGCAAGGCATGAGCTAGGGAGAATGGTTTCAGAAGTCGAGGGTGTTGCAGAGCAACTGTATAGGCGGGAGAGAGCATCAGGCTTCACATTTGTAGACCCTGGACGGTAGGAAATTGTAAAGTTGAATCTGGTAAACATGTGGGCCCACTGGGCCTGCCTTGAGTTGAGGTGCTTGGCTGAATGGAGATATTCCAAGTTTTTATGGTCGGTCCAGACCAGGAATGGTTGTTCTGCTCCTTTCAGCCAGTGCTTCCACTACTCCAACGCCCTCTTCATCGCCAGGAGTTTTCAGTTGACAACATCGTAGTTCCTCTCAGCAGGGTTGAGACGATGGGACAGGAAAGCACAGGGATGAAGCTTCTGGTCCTGGGCAGATCGCTGGGACAGGATGGCTCCCACTCCAACATCCGAAGCATACACTTCCACCACAAATTGACGCAAGGGGTCCAGATGGATGAGGATGGGTACTGTTGTGAACCGATGCTTCAGGTCCACAAAGCCTTTGTCGACAGCTGGAGACCATTTGAACGGTACCTTGGGGGAGGTGAGTGCCGAGAGGGGGGCCGCCAGGCTGCTGTAATCCCGAATGAAACGGGGGTAGAAGTTTGCAAAACCAAAAACCATTGCAACTGCACCCTGGACGTTGGTTGACGCCAATCCACCACTGCTTTCACCTTTCCAAGATCCATCTGAACATTGCCCTCAGCAATGACATATCCCAGAAAGGTGATAGAAGAGCGGTGGAACTCACACTTCTCGGCTTTCACAAACAATTGTTTCCCCAGGAGGTGCTGAAGGACCTGTCTGACATGGAGTACATGTTCTTGGGCAGATCAGGAAAAAAAACAGGATGCCGTCCAGGTAGATGAACACAAACTGGCTTAGCATGTCCCTAAGCACTTTATTGACCAAAGCCTGGAAGACAGCAAGGGCATTGTTGAGTCCAAATGACATGACCTGGTACTCATAATGTCCACTGGCTGTGTTGAAGGTGGTCTTCCACTCATCCCCCTCGCGTATTCAAACCAGGTGGTAGACATTCCGAAGGTCCAACTTGGAAAACATGGTAGCCCCCTGGAGAGGTTAAAACGCAGAGGAGAGGCAGGGGTTAACGATTTTTGACAGTGATATCGTTAAGTCTCCAGTAGTCAATGCACGGGCACAGGGTCTTGTCCTTCTTCTCCACAAAGAAAAACCCTGCGC
The DNA here is from genome assembly GCF_901001165.1 of Salmo trutta. Classification (NCBI taxonomy): domain Eukaryota; kingdom Metazoa; phylum Chordata; class Actinopteri; order Salmoniformes; family Salmonidae; genus Salmo; species Salmo trutta. The sequence continues at coordinate 9,176,258 of NC_042991.1, forward strand.
CGGCAGGATATGCAGATGGACGGACGGCCCCAGCGGCCAGAGACTCTTCTATGTACTCCTCCATAGCAATGGTCTCTGGTCGGGACAGAGAGTACAACCGACCCCGAGGTGGTGTAGTGCCTGGGAGAAGATCAATGGCACATAAGGACGGTGCGGGCGAAGGGAAGTAGAACGTGCCTTGCTAAACACTTCCCAGGGGTCATGGTATTCTGTGGGGGTAACAGAGACATCTACAGTCTTGCTAACCTCCTGAGGAAGACGACTAGGGGAAGGCTGTGCTGCTTGAAGCCAGTGGGAATGACAAAATTGGCTCCAATCCAGGATGGAGCTTGTGGTCCAGTCGATCACAGGATTGTGCTTTTGGAGCCAGGAAAATCCCAAAACAACCGGAACATGGAGAGATGCAATGAGGAGGAACTGTATTGTCTCACTATGGTTACCAGAAACCCGTAATTGAACGGGCACAGTACTATGGGTTATTTCCCCTATTGAGTGGCCATCCAGTGCCCTAGCATCCATGGGCACAGAGCGAGGCTGAGTGGGAATACCAAGCTCCGAAGCTATCGTGGCATCCATAAGACATTCATCACCCCCAGAGTCAATGAGCACTCGGAGAGACTTAGATTGCACAAGAGAAAAAAGGGGTGTGCGGGTGATGGGAATTAGGGAACTCCCAGTCTGACTCACCATAGTACTGGTACCCACTAGAGACAAGGGTTTCCTAATAGGGCAGGTAGCTATAAAGTGCCCTGCCCCTCCACAGTACAGACAACAGTTATTATTCATCCTCCATGAGTGCTCCCAAACTGATAGCCTAGTTCTTCCCAACTGCATAGGCTCAGGAGTATCCAACTCCCCTTTGACTCCTCTCGCAAGAGCTGCCTTCAGAAACTTCCGGATTCCATAGGAGGTGAATGCGCCATATTGGGTGCACGAGCGTGCCTGAGACAAGACCTCCTCTCACTCTTAGGCGTCCATCAATTTTAATTGTTAAGGCGATAAGAGATTCGAGGTACACTGGCAGTTCCCGAGCAGCTAGCTCATCCTTTACCTCCTCCGATAATCCGTGCAGAAAAGTATTGAAAAGAGACTCCGGATTCCAGGCACTCTCGGCGGCCAACGTGCGAAAGTCCACCGCGTAGTCTGCCACACTAGGGGAGTTTTGACATAAATCAAGCAGTTTACTGGCCGCCTTTCTCCCGGATACCAGAGACTCAAAAACTTTTCGGACCTCTGCCATGAATTTCTCCAAATGACTGAAAATGGTAGATTGTTGTTCCCAAACTGCTGTAGCCCAGGAGAGCACCCTTCCCAACATTAGCGTAAGGTAAAACTCCTTACGTAAGACAACTCCTGGATGTCTCCTTACATACCGTTGATCGGTCTGTAGAAAACGAAGATGGCTGTAGCTCAAAAATAAGTAAGCACTGAGAGAAAAAAAACAGGCAGGTACCAGGATTTCCCGAATATCGCTCTGGAGGAGGTAAGCGGGGTTCACGGGGAGTCGGGATAGGCTGTACAAACTCACCACAGATAGGGAAAAAAATGACTGGGTGATTGGGGTTTTTCCAAGGTGGCAGACAGTCTAACTCCCTGATTTGCTCCATAATAGCCTTTAACCCATGGTCGTGGCATTCCGTCAAGGAACTGAGCCCTTCCAAAAGGCCCTGTAGCAACTCCTGATGTCTCCCAATGGTGGCTCCCTGTAGGGAGACAGCTTGGCGGAGCTGGTCCAAGTCTGCTGGGTCTGTCATGGCCAGTTCGTACTATCATGACACAAGGCGAGACCCAGATGCAGACACAGGAGGCAGATGATTGGAGTCTTACAATATTTATTAATCCAATAGGGTAAGGCAAGAGAATGGTCGTGGACAGGCAAAAGGGTCAAAACCAGTTCAGAATCCAAAAGGTACCAAAAGGCAAGCAGAGTCAAGGTCAGAGCAGGCAGGATGATCAGACAGGCGGGAAAGTAGTCCAGAGACAGGCAGGGGTCAAAACCGGGAAGACTATCAAAAAGAGAAATGCAAAAGGAGAACGGGAAAAACACGCTGGTTGACTTGACTAACAGACAAGACGAACTGGCACAGAGAGACAGGAAACACAGGGATAAATACACTGGGGAAAATAAGCGACACCTGGAGGGGGTGGAGACAATCACAGGAACAGGTGAAACAGATCAGGGCGTGACAGGATTTGACTGAAAAAAATCGCAAAGACATTCATACCTGAACTACATCTTTATTTTCCAAGGTAGAATGCATGATCTGTGAATATATTAAATGTACAGGCTACAATGTTATTACATGCATGGTAATAACTACATGTATATACAATCCTTGGCACAAAGTTATATTGTATTCTACTCAATCCATAGGCTTCATTAATGTAATTCAGACTGTTTTGAAGTTGATACAACTGTCTATGATAACTGAAATTAATAGCTAGGTTCTGAACTAATATGTATACTAAACGTTTTACGGTCCATACACAGATCGGCTACATAGCTAGCTACACGTCCATAGGCATACAGGTATTTTTATCCTCCACTGCACAATAAGCAAGAAAATAGCTAGCAGGCTACGTTACTTCATCTGCATTGCATGGCAAATATCAGCAAGGCAAGCTTACAAAATTGTTCATTCAATTTACAGTAAATGCTTTAGCTAGCTAGATTCTTTACATCCACTGTTTCACGAGATGACAGCTTGGTTTACTGGTTGTTTCAGGAGTTCCTAAAACATGAAAAAACAGAATTACAATTTCATACTCATGTCACAACACCCATAAAGCTAGCAGGTTAATGTTAGCTAGTCAGCTAGCTTGCTAAATAGCGATTTTCGTAAATTAACATATGCATAATCATTTGTCTCTACATTAACATATTCCTCTCAACTTTACATTTATTGCATGATTCATTATGAAGTTATAATTACTTACATTTGCTTCCATCCTAGTATTTTTGTCAGCCATCTTTGCTGAAGAAAGTCCCCAGCCTTGGGTCGCATAGCGTCAAATTCGTTATGAGAACCACTTGATATGATTGGTCCTCGCCCAGCGGTCGTCGCTGGTGATTTGCATAAAGTTGGGAAATGTTGAACTTTTTCACCGCCTCCCACACCACGTTCGCGCCACCCAGCGGTCCACCGCCCTCTCTGCTTCTCACCACTTTCCTTCCATTGAAAATGAATGGGAAGCGGTGTTTCACCGCGCGGCACCGCGTGCTAGTGTACACAGGGCATGAGACTTGGGGGTGATGTAGTGTCCCCATGAGGGACAAAACACTGAGCCAATCACGGCCCAATGCTCCATATTTTCTGCTGGCTTGCCCCACCACCACAGAAAGCACTGAGCTAGGCTGAAATACCTGAATTTTGGAGCTGCCTTACTCAAGAAAACAATAAATAGACCATGTTTGTATGCGGTTTCATTAACTCAATGACATAAACAATATATTTTTTTACATTGCTCTGCCCCACCTGCCCTGAATGACGGGTCACCACCGAACCTCTGCCATATGGACACATTAATACACTGTGATCCATGGCGGCTAAAGAAATGAGAAACGAGAGCATAGAACTCAGAGATAGCCTATAGGCCAATGCAGCAGTAGGCCTATAACTTCCATCATCAATTAAGTAAAATACATAGGCCTAAAGCTGACAGATAAAAACAGTAGAAAGTAAACTGAGGAAAATTCTGGTTCTTTCAATCGCATTAATCTCTTTTCTCCGCCTGTCTGCTTCCATTTCTAAATGTCTTGACTTGAGTTATTGCTAGTGACGTTCAACATCGTATGAAATTGTTGCTAATGAACTTGCAATATTCTTTCAACTAGCCCTCAAAGTTTCCTGCGCCAATGAGCTCCGGACAGAAAGCGGTCTTTTATGACGTTTTCACTGCATATATGGGATCATCAGATCATGATATTTTGATCTTTCACACTGAGGCTTGGTGAATATCGAGGCCGGGAGTGTTGGAAAGATTTTTTTGAATACTGAGGAACTGAACCATCATTCGCAATGGATGTTATTAAAACATACTTTGTTGACTTGTGTGAGGCGAAGAGAAAATCAGTGGTGAGTTGGACAATCAGAAAAAAAGACTGTCAAATGGTCACTTTCCTACATATGTATGCATTCTGGAGAGAGACGCACAATATCTTTGCAACATTGCTCCTCAACTTCTTCTTGAGGCAACATTTTTAATTATACTCAAGACACATTATCTTCACACATATTTTAGACGCTTTTCACTGACAGCCGCAACTGTCAGCTAGACATTTTGCCACAGGCAATACCCACATTTTGGGCTTCCCAAACACACTTGTGATTTAAAATAATCCACAGGGAAAAAAATAAGAAGCTAATGATCCCCTGTGGCTAAGTCATGCTCCCTGGTGAAGTATTTTAAATTATTTTATTTAGACAGGAGTAATTATATAATTTTGGCAAAACATCAATTTACTTTAGGGAAATCCAGCATCCTATCAGTGCACCCGCTAACTTTCCTTTCCAATTTGCAAGAGGCTGAAACCAGAGATTTGTATATAATGACGAGATGCTCATGTCTCCACCCTAACAATGGGAGTCTTTGTCCCAAAAGCGGGAAGGCAGGCAACAAGCTTAGGGCTGTATATTATTCCCATAGAAACATATTGGGTTTATACTGAACAGACTGGCGAGAGGGAGCCCTCTAGCTTTGCCTCTTCCTGTTTGCTGAAACTACATTGCAGTCGGAAAGTATTCAGACCCCTTGACTTTTTCCACATTTTGTTACGGAACAGCCTTATTCTAAAATTGATTATATTGTTTTTTTCCCCCCCTCATCAAATCGACACACAATACCCCACAATGACAAAGCAAAAACAGGTTTGAAATATTATATTTACATAAGTATTCAGACCATTTACTCAGTACTTTGTTGAAGCACCTTTGGCAGCGATTACAGCCTCGAGTCTTCCTGGGTATGACGCTACAAGCTTGGCACACCTGTATTTGGGGTGTTTCTCCCATTCTTCTATGCAGATCCTCTCAAGCTCTGTCAGGTTGGTTGGGGAGCGTTGCTGCACAGGTATTTCCAGGTCTCTCCAGAGATGTTTGATTGGGTTCAAGTCTGGGCTCTGGCTGGGCCACTCAAAGACATTCAGTGTCACGACTTCCGCCGAAGTTGGTCCCTCTCCTTGTTTGGGCGGCGTTCAGCGGTCGAAGTTGCCGACCTTCTAGCCATCGCTGATCCTCTTTTCATTTTCCTTTGGTTTTGTTTTGTCTTCCATCACACCTGGTTCCAATCCCATCAATTACATGTTGTGTATTTAACCCTCTGTTCCCCCTCATGTCCTTGTCGGTGATTGTTTATTGTAAGTGCTTGTGCACGTCTATTCTGGTGTGCGTCGGGTTATGTACCCATTATTTGATTGTTCTGTTTTCCAGTGGGTTTTTTGTTATTAAACTGTGCCGTTTGGAAACACAGTTTTTGCTCTCCTGCGTCTGACTTCTCTGCCGCCAGTACGCACCCCTTACATTCAGAGACTTCCGTCGCCCCAGTCTGAGGTCCTGAGCGGGTTTCTATCAAGGATCTCTCTGTACTTTGCTCCATTCATCTTGTTCAATCTAAATATGTAGGCTTGCATATACAGCAAAAAACAATTGCGGTATATGCAAATATGCACATTTAATGAGACATAGCCTAATTGGCATGTTTTTTATAAAACATTTAAAAAAAAGTTAATACAAAAAAAGTATTATATTGGGGTTTTTATTTAACTGCTAAAAGTTCCTTGTGATGTGATTAAGAGGAAAAAAAATACCCTATTGGAGTGTGACACCTTAATAAATGATGAATAAACTATTTTCTAATCCATTATAAATGCTTTATTACAAGGTGTAATTATACATTTCTACCTTATTATCTGTTCTGCCTCTGGCAATGGTTGTATACCATAGACGCAAATCACAATCCTTTAGTGGGCTATACATTGTGTAACATTCAAAAATGCAATCTCGTGGGGAAATGTCCTTAAAATGGCTAAGCCTCCTTGGTAATAGATTGACAGTGACATAACAGATATTTTTAAATACCTTATATCCTTGACCTTAAAGACTTCCTGCTACAAGAACAGGCAGCTAATGACTCCCTGTTACAAAACATACTTTATTTCAAACAGTATGAAAATAAATTAGTAAATAAGAATTTTAATTAGTATGAATTAATATTAGTATCAATTATGGGTATAGGCATGGGGCAGTTGGTTGATGAAATAGCCATCATGCAATAGCAATTACAAGAGCAGTTGTCTTTCATGGTTTCATCATAAATGGGTAATATGAATGGGTAACCATTTGATGTTGATATGGATGTACACACATTTGATTTCTTTACAGATTGTCCTCAGGGCCAATCTCTTGGTCAGCAACATAGGCACGTATTTCATAAGTTAAATTGATTGATCATCACTTGTGATTATCAGTCTCTGTTTATTATCTATCTGTAATGATTACAGAGGAGAGGGACTGCCAAATGGAAAGGTGAGGGAGAAAGATAGTCGATTACACGATGTACACTACATTAACAAAAGTATATGGATACCTGTTCGACGAACATCTTATTCCAAAATCATGGGCATTATTATGGAGTTGGTCCCCCCTTTGCTGCAATAACAACCTCCCCTCTTCTAGGAAGGCTTTCCGCTAGATGTTCGAACACTGCTGCGGGGACTTGCTTCCATTCAGCCACAAGAGCATTAGTGAGGTCGGGCAATGATGTTGGGCGATTAGGCCTGGCTCGCAGTCGGTGTTCCAATTCATCCCAAAGGTGCTCGATGGGCTTGAGGTCAGGGCTCTGTGCAGGCCAGTCAAGTTCTTCCACACCGATCCCAACAAACTATTTCTGTATGCACCTTTGCTGTATGCACCTTTGTATGCACCTTTGCTTTGTGCAAGGGGGCATTATCATACTGAAACAGGAAAGGGCCTTCCCCAAACTGTTGCCACAAAGTTGGAAGCACAGAATCGTCTAGAATGTCATTGTATGCTGTAGCGTTAAGATTTCCCTTAACTGGAACTACGGGGCCTAGCCTGAACAATGAAAAACAGTCCCAGAACTTTATTCCTGCCTGTTTATATCCTTCCTGTTTGGCCCTGTCCGGGGGTATCATCGGATGGGGCCACAGTGTCTTCTGATCCCTCCTGTCTCAGCCTCCAGTATTTATGCTGCAGTAGTTTATGTGCCGGGGGGCTAGGGTCAGTCTGTTTCATCTGGAGTATTCTCTTGTCTTATCCGGTGTCCTGTGTGAATTTAAATATGCTCTCTCTAATTCTCTCTTTCTCTGTTTCTTTCTCTCGGAGGACCTGAGCCCTAGGACCATGCCTCGGGACTACCTGGCATGATGACTCCTTGCTGTCCCCAGTCCACCTGGCCATGCTGCTGCTCCAGTTTCAACTGTTCTGCCTGCGGCTACGGAACCCTGACCTGTTCACCGGACGTGCTTGTTGCACCCTCGACAACTACAATGATTATTATTATTTGACCATGCTGGTCATTTATGAACATTTTAACATCTTGACCATGTTCTGTTATAATATCCACCCGGCACAGCCAGAAGAGGACTGGCCACCCCTCATAGCCTGGTTCCTCTCTAGGTTTCTTCCTAGGTTTTTGACCTTTCTAGGGAGTTTTTCCTAGGGAGTTTTTCCTAGCCACCGTGCCTCTTTCACATGCATTGCTTGCTGTTTGGGGTTTTAGGCTGGGTTTCTGTACAGCACTTTGAGATTTCAGCTGATATACGAAGGGCTATATAAATACATTTGATTTGATTTGATTTGATTCCTCCTCCAACAAACTCTACAGTTGGCACTATGCACTTACAGTTGACCCGGTCAGCTCTAGCAGGGCAGAAATTTGACTAACTGACTTGTTATAAAGGTGGCATCCTATGACGGTGAAACATTGAAAGTCACTGTGCTCTTCTGTAAGGCCATTCTACTGCCAATGTTTGTCTATGGAGATTGCATGGCGGTGTGCTTGATTTTATACACCTGTCAGCAACGGGGGTGGCTGAAATAGCCGAATCCACTAATTTGAAGGGGTGTCCACATACTTTTGTACATATAGTGTTTATTTTAATTTTATTTAACCTTTATTTAACTAGGCAAGTCAGTTAAGAACAAATTATTATTTACAATGATGGCCTACCAGGCCAAACCCTCCCCTAACGACGATGGGCCAATTGTGCGCTGCCCTATGGGGCTCCCAATCACGGCCTGTTGTGATACAGCCCGGGATCAAACCCGGGTCTGTAGTGACGCCTCTAGCACTGCGATGCAGTGCCTTAGACCGCTGTGCCACTGTGTTTGTTTGATCAAAAAGGATTAACAGATTACTGACCTGAAATTGCTTGACTATACTGTAGAATCATCCACTGCAACAACTGAGTTCCAGTCAATTATGTTTTTTGATTTGCCGTACTGTAAATGTAATGTACATCTGAAATCATGTTTATGCTAATAGACTTTATGATAATGGTTTGGAGTTGAAGTTAGAGGACAGTGGATTTAACGTTTAGATCTAAATGAATAAGACGACACGGACGGGGGGGGGGACTGATCCTAGATCAGCACTCCTAATCTGATACAATAATCACATGCTCACTTCAATTGTGATAACTGCAGAGATTAGTCTTTACACAAGACTCTGTTATCTGTCTCCCAAGGACACTCTCCAGCATGACATTGCACCATCTATCTTCAGGAGTGCTGCTTATCTTAAGTCTATGGCTGAACAGTTTATACAGTTCTTTTTGTAACCTCGTGCCCAAAGATTTTCTGTACTTGGGCTAACAAAGGCCACGTTTGACTTGTTGCTCCACCAGACATTCCTTGGGCGGAAGTGTCTGGGAATGAGATTAACATTTTTGTGATATTCTTTGTGATCTTCCTGCTGTGTTCTTTCATGTGAGTGCATGTCCAGTTATTGCACTGCATTGTTCCAGCACAGGAAGTATTTTGAAGCAAACTTTTCTACCCGACTGTCAGAAGGCCATGTTCATTATTAGACAGGCTACCTTTTGATCCAGGAGTTTCTCATATCAGATGCCTGAAATCCACCACAACCACACCACAATGTACAATGAAGCCTGAGCTGAGCTTCATAATTTTCGTCTGCTTCCTAAAAAATAATAATTTTATATTTCTGGTTTCATTGCATCAGTGTTATTTCAAACACTTTGGCCCTTACTCAATTTGGTTTCTGCTGCCTCCTTGGGGTCTGTCTAACAACTCCTCTACCTAGTAGGGGCGGGACCACATGTACCGGATGTTGATACAGTCTGCGGAACAGCTGCGAGAGAACAACAAAGCTGACGCCACATCCAGCTACAGAATCGAGGACGAAGAAAGGTGAAAATACAACAACAAAACTGGATTCGAGGTTGATAAAGACTATAGAAGTGGTCAAGAAAACAGGTTATTAACATTCGTGTCGACATAACTCGGGAAAATTACAGATTCAAGGTAAGAGAAAGTTGGGCACGCGATGTTTCGTCGACAACATTGGCTTTGTGTACTGACGTTATATGAGCTACTTTGGCTAGCTATCGTCATTATCAAACCCTATTTGATTGTACTAGTTAGCCGTGAAATTCTATGCTGTCCATGTGTTTTATAAGAGACAACGATTGATAAACGTTTTGTTGTAAATCTGAATGAGGTCATGGTTTTGTTGACAACTTGAATGAATCGCTTCACACATCGATCAAGACTGATTGGCATTTGGCTCCCAAAAAGCTACTATTTCGAGAAAAAAGGACTGACAGCTGTTTACATTTAATATGTGCGCAGGTCTTGTTTAACTTCTCGATTACATGTTGTTCAATCAAAACGTCGATTTAGTATGGAATATTTTCCAATCCAGTGGAAATGGCAAATGGGATGGAAATGGCAACCGCCGCAGCTCTCTGACGCAGTGACAATTCAACTGCCCTTGTTTCTATATAGATGGTAGATGTAGCAGCATCGTTACTCACCCCCAATGATTTGTCTACGTCAGCCAATGAAGACAACCGTTCACTATGAAACCGAATAGAAGATACACTTGTTAATTCTAGGCATATTTGCTATGATGTGTTCACCTAAACTAGTTGGAATCCATATTGATCTCAATAGGCTCGCACTATAACAAAAACAACTCACTAACTGGGCAGTATGTGGTCTCAAACCCAGTATGCGTCTTTGTGAGTAGTTGTCTTATGTGCACCTGTTTCACTCTGAGCCTCCCCGCTCTCCTCTGTTTCAGCTGCTGTCTGTGAATGAGTTAGTGTCTTACATGACTTACTTGCCCTTCCTAAAGGTCGGTCTCTGCTGACAACAGCACTATGGGCCGGATCTTCCTGGACCACATCGGCGGGACCCGCCTCTTCTCCTGCGCCAACTGCGACACCATCCTGACCAACCGCTCTGAGCTCATCTCCACGCGCTTCACTGGCGCCACGGGCCGAGCCTTCCTCTTCAACAAGGTGAGCCTGGTGAGGGTTGACTACTCTTAAAGGCCCAGTGCAGTCAAAAATGTGATTTCCCTATGTTTTATATATACACTGCTCAAAAAAATAAAGGGAACACTTAAACAACACAATGTAACTCCAAGTCAATCACACTTCTGTGAAATCAAACTGTCCACTTAGGAAGCAACACTGATTGACAATAAATTTCACATGCTGTTGTGCAAATGGAATAGACAACAGGTGGAAATTATAGGCAATTAGCAAGACACCCCCAATAAAGGAGTGGTTCTGCAGGTGGGGACCACAGACCACTTCTCAGGAGAACGTTCTGCTGCCTGCAACATCCTCCAGCATGACCGGTTTGGCGGTGGGTCAGTCATGGTGTGGGGTGGCATTTCTTTGGGGGGCCGCACAGCCCTCCATGTGCTCGCCAGAGGTAGCCTGACTGCCATTAGGTACCGAGATGAGATCCTCAGACCCCTTGTGAGACCATATGCTGGTGCGGTTGGCCCTGGGTTCCTCCTAATGGAAGACAATGCTAGACCTCATGTGGCTGGAGTGTGTCAGCAGTTCCTGCAAGAGGAAGGCATTGATGCTATGGACTGGCCCGCCGTTCCCCAGACCTGAATCCAATTGAGCACATCTGGGACATCATGTCTCGCTCCATCCACCAACGCCACGTTGCACCACGGAGTTGGCGGATGCTTTAGTCCAGGTCTGGGAGGAGATCCCTCAGGAGACCATCCGCCACCTCATCAGGAGCATGCCCAGGCATTGTAGGGAGGTCATACAGGCACGTGGAGGCCACACACACTACTGAGCCTCATTTTGACTTGTTTTAAGGACATTACATCAAAGTTGGATCAGCCTGTAGTGTGGTTTTCCACTTTAATTTTGAGTGTGACTCCAAATCCAGACCTCCATGGGTTGATAAATTGGATTTCCATTGATTATTTTTGTGTGATTTTGTTGTCAGCACATTCAACTATGTAAAGAAAAAAGTATTTAATAAGATTATTTCTTTCATTCAGATCTAGGATGTGTTGTTTAAGTGTTCCCTTTATTTTTTTGAGCAGTATATATTTCTCACACTGAGGTTGGAATAATACTGTGACATTTTGAAAATTATGATGAACCCTTTTAGTGTACGAGCTGTTTGAAAAGATCACCTGAAATGTATGCCTGTTTTGATTGGATGGAGTTTTGGCCTGCCTGGTGACCACCAGGCTTTAAATGAGTTATTAGACCAATAAGTTGGTTCCAAACCTCTCAGCCAATAGCTAGTTTTAAATGTTCCCCTCCCAACTCTGGCATTCCTAGCTAAATTCTTACTTGAAAAATTGCTCTTTGCTAAGAAGCTATTTTTGTTTCTTATTACCATTTTTTTTTAACCATCACAGTAAGGTACTTGTTACCCAGAAATAATTTGAGATAAAAATGGCTGCATTGGACCTTTTCTAATAGGTTGTAGTTAAGAGTCCTGCGAATAACACCATGTCCTTACAGAAAACACATGACACCATGTCGTTATTCTCTAGCCTCGTCCCATAGTGTATGTGCTGTTCCAAACTCATTGTTAGGGCATACTTCTATGGGACACGCTGCTAGTCCCTCTTGCAGGTTCAGATACTTTGTTGAATAAATCTATATGTTTGTCACCCATAGGTGGTGAACCTGCAGTACAGTGAGGTGCAGGACCGTGTGATGCTGACGGGCAGACACATGGTGCGAGACGTCAGCTGCAAGAACTGCAACAGCAAGCTGGGCTGGATCTACGAGTTTGCCACAGAAGACAGTCAGCGCTACAAGGAAGGCCGCGTCATCCTCGAAAGGGCGCTAGTAAGGGAGAGCGAGGGCTTCGAGGAGCATGTGCCCTCTGATAACTCCTGAGTCCCCCGTCCCTCCTTTCTGCCTTGTGCACCCAACGTCTCTCCCAATCCCCAGTGTCCCCTACACTCCTCTCCTTATAGGCAACTACCTGTGTTACAGCTTCCCACCAGCAAGAATTGTGTAAAGCTAGACAAGCCTGTAATTATGTCCGCCCCTCACATATATTGTACACACATTTGAGAATGCACTCGCTCACAGGCTATAGTGCTTGTGTATAATGTACATGCATTAGATTCTGCACGATACATGTGTAGACATTGGACTACAGCTGCCTGAAGAGTAGGGGTTGTGGTTGGGGGAGTAACTTAATGACCCAACGTGAAGAGCAAGGGCGCATGGACAGATGCTAATGCCTTTATGTCAGTGTTACAGCTGTGTATGTTAAAACAACCGCAGTTGCGTGAGAGAGTGGACTTGGGGGGGGGGGGGGGGGGGGGGGGGGTGTTGGTCAAAATTGGACCAGGGGATGAGTGATGCTTCTGATCAAGTATGCTTGTGTTTAGGATGAAATATTATTTAAGTTTTAGTGAGAATGGGTGTGGAAATCATCTTTCTGAATATTGTCATTAATCCCAGTATCCATTTGCTTTTATTAACAAATATTAGTTAGTTGATAGTTTTAGTTTTGACTGTTTGAGCATTATAAAACTGATGTCAACCCTCACTTTGATCCCGATGACAAATGCACGTGTGTACTAAAGCCTCTTCATGTCTGCCGATGGAACGACAGCACGCCTAGACTATAGAACCTGTTATCAACCTCAAATGCTGACAATTGTGTAACAATTATCAAAAGACAACTTGACCATTGTGTAAACGTGACCAAAAAAAAATCATGAACCGGCATTGTTGACAATATTGTGGTTTTAAGTTCTGTATTAGTATTGGTCAGTGCTGTGTTTTCTTTTTGGGTTGCGTAGGCTTGCGATGCCATCCTTCATCACTCAGCTATTGGAACAAAATGAAATCGTGAGAAAGCCTGGAAAACTAAGTAGGGGTTGAGTTAAAGCTGTTTTTTTTCTTTGTCAGGACTCCGGTTGATGGATTATAATAAAGAAATTGATCGTATGAAATCAACTTTACCTCTTGTATTGCATCACTTCCCTGATCAATATAGGACACTAATATGGGGGAAGGGTATTTATTGGGCAGGACTACACAATCCTCTAAATAAGAGCTAGATTAGTTAGCCACCTCAAAGCAGAAGGGTACGGGCACACAGATTAATTTCATTGTCCGTGTCAAAAGTAGATCTCATGTCAATATGGAAAAAGAATGTGGGGTTTTAGGCAGAAAATCACATCCATTGTCCCCATCTGAAATTTTTTAGAAAATCTGAATGTTGCCACGGCCTTCGAATGTTGGTAAATTTGACCTCTGAAGGCTGACAGAAAACACAAAGGGTCATGTTCGTTGTCTATTTTAGAGAGCTTTTTATTTTTCGTTACAGACATTTGCAAAATTTTCCATAGAATCAGGTTCACACTTTCCATTATCACTTCTTTTGATGAACTGCTTCTAAGTTTCTGTAGAAAATAATGCAAAATGTTTACCCTTATTTTAATGAAATAATTAAAATGTTTTAAAGATCACACACAGGCCACCCATTCCTCTAATCCAGTTTATTCATCCTCAGCAAAAAGGGGAAAAGAATCAAATAAAAGGAGAACATAAAACAGAATTGTTCTGGTTTTATACATTTAACTAAATATGCAGCTCTATGCTAATGTGTAAGTAAATCAAAACAATATATGGTTAAATAAAATTTATTTTAAGATACAGAAAGATAACATTTCTTAAATGTTCCCATCGGCACTCGAGATGACGGGTCGCAGAAATACCAAAATAAAACCACCCACTACGCCACTCTACACGTCGCTCCCGCCATCCTTCAGTCATTCCTCGCACCAGAGGAAGGGGGCCAGTAAGAGAAGGAAGCAGAGAGGGAAGTGAGGAAGAAGAGTGAGATGAGCATTGGGACCAGCACACTCAAGTAGTGTGACTGGGGTAGGAGGAGGAAAATATGGAACAGACTAGCATACTACAACAACAAAAAAATGAAGCAATGTATTATGCATGCTTTCTAAGTGGTCTGCTTGTATGGCCATACGAATAGAGCCATAGTTTGACAGTCCAGTGAGTCAGGGATTGTGTAGTGTGTATGTAAAAAATAAAGGGAGTAAGAGTGCACGGGGTATTACAAAACAGAAAGAGCATTAACAGCAACAGCATCACTTATTCAAAGAGCAGCAGGCAGAGAAGGGCTTCTGCTTCAGAGAGGTTCTGTGTGTGTGTGTGTGTGTGTGTGACTCTAGTCCATTTGTTCAGACTCTAATCCAGCTGAGAGAAGCGGAGGAGTAGGCTGCAGTACAAGGGTTTGTGGTCCGGTTTGTAGTCAAACCAGTCTAGCAGAGTCTCATAAGAACAAACACGGTCACACAACAACTGACCCATGTCCGGGGACGACGACATCCTTAACACACGCTAATTCAATCCAATGCCATGCAGGAGCCATTGGGTGAGGAGGCAGCAGAGAAGGGGGGGGGGGGGGGGGGGGGGTAAAGGTCAACATTCCACCCTACAACCTGAGTGGTCAAGGGACAGACAGGGCTATGTTCCGTTTATCTGTCACCAATGATGTACTGAAAACCTGCTTACCAAGATGACCAAGGAGCCGAGAAAGGGGGCAGTTTCATTTAGAAGGTACTGGTGCAGACAGCTTAATCTTTTGTGATCAGTGAAACAAAGACTGAGGGGTAAGATTGTTGTTGAGCGATGGCTCTGCTGTGTTATTTATAAAAAAATAAAAAAAATAAAAAAAAAAGAGTTTGCCAGCTAACTTGGGTAAATATTGTGAAATAACTTAATTCTTTAGAAAGATA
Organism: Salmo trutta; assembly: GCF_901001165.1. Taxonomy (NCBI): domain Eukaryota; kingdom Metazoa; phylum Chordata; class Actinopteri; order Salmoniformes; family Salmonidae; genus Salmo; species Salmo trutta. The sequence goes on from NC_042991.1 coordinate 9,191,522, forward strand.
CGTTTGAAATGGGCATGGTCCAATTTACTCAACCAAAAACACATAGCTAAGTTGAGCTTTCTTAAATGAAGCTGAAAATCAATAGTTACTTCTGTTTGTTCATCAAAGATAGCTGGCTAACCCATTGATCCTGCTTTGTAGTATATACCCCTCTGACAAGTTAAGGCTGTGTGAAAACGAACGTGCGATAGTGACAGTGTGGCTCCAGAGGTTGCCATGGTGACCATGTCCAAGGCAGTGTCCAAACTGTTCCCCTCTGGAGGGGTAAAGACTAACAGGAGTGGGTCAACAACCCTCCGCACCAGAATGGTGGGGTAAGTGTGGATCTATTACAACCATGCTCTCTCCTTCTTCCCCTTCCCTCCCTCCCTCTCTTCCTTGCTCTCTCTTACGTCCCCCTCCCTATTTAAGTGCCTCTTGTCTGTTGTGTGGATGGGTGGTGACGGGCGGGCAGCGGGGGCAACTCAAGAGCACTCTTCTCCGATGCGTTGGCACGAGCGGCCCACCTTGCGGTCCAGCTTCACCATCTTGAGGACGGCCTCCTCGCGCCCACGTCCCAGGTGGTCGAACAGGCAGTCGTGCTGCTCAGGTAGACGGTGGAGCATGCAGAACACGTAGCCTAGAAGACAAAACAAAATAGGGGAGGGAAACAATGAGAGAAAGAGGGGAGGCAAAAAACGAGAAAGAGAGTGAGAACGAGACAGAAAATGAGAGAATGTAAAAATCTGTGTGAAGTCGGGGTGAGGAGACACGGGGTGAGGAGACACGGGGTGAGGAGACACGGGGTGAGGAGACACGGAGTGAGGAGACACGGAGTGAGGAGACACGGGGTGAGGAGACACGGGGTGAGGAGACACGGGGTGAGGAGACACGGGGTGAGGAGACACGGGGTGAGGAGACACGGGGTGAGGAGACACAGGGTGAGGAGACACAGGGTGAGGAGACACGGAAAGCAAGGGCAGACGTGTTCAGATGCGTTTGCTCTGTTCCCTATGTAGTACTGACCACAGCGACAGGAGCCCAGTTCCTGCTGTACCAGCTCCAGTTTGGTTTGGCAGCGATAGCAGCGCCGGCGGTTTTTCTGCTTGGGTCCTCGGCTAGGCTCCTCGCTCGCCGCCTCCCCCTCCAAGTCCCGCCGTGCCCGTTTCTCTGGTGACGCCTCGCTCTCCGACCCTGAAACTGAAAGAACAGAAGGTTACACGGTTACAGAGTAACCATGGGATGTTCAATATTGCACAGAAATATACACAGAGAGCAGGAGCATGGCTGTACCTGATTCGCAAGGACGTTTTGTGGGTGTACAGAGGGTGCCTTGGGCTGTTTCTGTGCATGACGATACTCCTGTGGAAGAAAAAGAAGAGCAAGACAAGGGAATCATTCTTCATTGATCAAGAGCCCAAATGTGTGTCACCTAGACCAAGATGTTTTGGAGCCAGAAAAACAATATCAGAACCTTGAAGGATTTAAGACCTCGTGTCCATGCTATGCAACCAGATAAGCTCAAATCCTGACATGCCAAGTCTATTTACGTCAACATATCACTTGACTTACATTCTTAACATGAAGGTTAAAAATACTAAGGATGTGCATCTTTCCCTTTCAAGATGATTCGACATGTATCTAGATACATTGGCTCCGATACGATACAGGAACGATACGTTTTAGTTTGAAACGAGTCTGTGCAATTCGGTTAGTTAGAGAACAAATCGATTCGATGCGCCAACATCTGTTGCATAACATTTTTTTATTCTAAATTAATGCTGCTGATGGAGCTCATGAGCTGGGCCTCTCTGAGCTGGATCTGTCTGAGCTGGGCCTCTCTGAGCTGGGCCTCTCTGAGCTGGGCCTCTCTGAGCTGGGCCTCTCTGAGCTGGGCCTCTCTGAGCTGGGCCTCTCTGAGCTGGGCCTGTATGAGCTGGGCCTCTCTGAGCTGATGCGTGCGTGTTTAAATCAAATAACATTTTATTGGTCACATGCACCGAATACAAGTGTAGACTTTACAGTGAAATCCTTACTTACGAGCCCATTCCCAACAGTGCAGTGTTAAAAAGTAAGACAAATATTTGCTAAAGGCAATAGTAACACAAAAACGAGGCTTTATACAAGAGGTATGTCAATTATGTATGCACTATGTAGGGGGGGTGGCAATGTAGCCTTTTTTTTGTCTCCCACTTTGGTTCTGAAATCACCATCACCCACTAATTAACTTGTCATTTTAGCAGATTAAGTGCTTGAGCTAGTAATGTATCAATATTTATCGTAGACAAATTAGCTATGACGTAGGCAATGAATATATAGCACAATTTGGATTTCACCCCCCCCCATCTAAAAATCGAATGGTTTTGACCGCTTGGAAGTTCTCGCTTCCGCCACGCAGTGCGCCTCGCAAAAGTGATTGCTGTCCTCGTTAGTAGATGATCAACTTTACCCTGTATATCAAAAAAATATATATACACTGATTGTTTAAAGCAAAACTACCCAAACTATTGCTGATGGTGAACCTGAAAAATCTAAAAATATATTGGAAACCCCAATTCTGCAGGTATAGCCAGTTGAGAGTTGTGTTTCTGATAGATTACTACTACTCCAGTAAAACACAATTTTTAACAGTGCCTTCGGAAAGTATTCAGACCCCTTGACTTTTTCTACTTTGTTACGTTACAGCCTTATTCTAAAATTGATTAAATATAGCTTAGGAAAAATAAAAATAAATAATAAAATCACACACACACACACACACACACACACACACACACACAAACCCCATAATGACGAAGCGAAAACTGGTTTAAACATTTTTGCAAATTTAAAAACAGAAATACCTTATTTACATAAGTATTCAGACCCTTTGCTATGGGACTCCAAATTGAGCTCAGGTGCATCCTGTTTCCATTGATCATCCTTGAGATGTTTCTACAACTTGGAGTCCACCTGTGGTAAATTCACGTGATTGGACAGGATTTGGAAAGGCATACACCCCTCTATATAAAAAGGTCCCACAGTTGACAAGTCAGAGCAAAAACCAAGCCATGAGGTTGAAGGAATTGTCCGTAGAGCTCCGAGACAGGAATATGTCGAGGCACAGATCTGGGAAAGGATAGCAAAAAATGTCTGCAGCATTGAAGGTCCCCAAGAACAAAGTGGCCACCATCATTCTTAAATGGAAGAAGTTTGGAACCGCCAAGACTCTTCCTAGAGCTGGGCGCCCAGCCAAACTGAGCAATCGGGAGAAAAGGGCCTTGGTCAGGGAGGTGACCAAGAACCTGATGGTCACTGACAGAGCTCTAGAGTTCCTCTGTGGTGATGGGAGAACCTCCCAGAACCATCTCTGCAGCACTCCACCAATCAGGCCTTTATGGTAGAGTGGCCCGACGGAAGCCACTCCTCAGTAAAAAGGCACATGACAGCCCACTTGGAGTTGGCCAAAAGGCACCTAAAGACTCTCAGACCATGAGAAACAAGATTCTTTGGCCTGAACAAACCAAGATTGAACTCTGGCCTGAATGCCAAGCGTCAACATCGGAAAGAAACCTGGTACCATCCCTACGGTGAAGCACGGTGGTGGCCGCATCCTGCTGTGGGGATGTTTTTCAGCGGCAGAGACTGGGAGACTAGTCAGGATCGAGGATAAGATGATCATAGCAAAGTACAGAGACGTCATTGATGAAAACCTGCTCCAGAGCATTTGCATTATGAAAGTGCTGCACAGATGTGCAAGATCAGGAACAAGCCGGGCAGTGTGTGCAGTTTAACCAGTACTGATATTGCCTGGGGTTGTTTGGCACGTAAAATGACTTGTAGATCAGCGACTGTCAACACAGTTACATGCAGTTTGACACTGAAGGAGAGGACTTCAGTTGTTAAAAAAATATGAGTTATTTTCTGAAGGTAGACAGAATGGAATGAGCCAAACATTTTAGTGAACCAGCAATTTGTAATGCTTGAATCTACTTTCTGACCGATGCATGCTACATTTGGTTTTGGATCCACGGACCGATGCACTTACATCTTAAACATTTGAATCGGGAACCGATGCGTATTGGTGAATGGTTACACCCCTAAACAAAAACCAACCACAACAAGAAACTGCAATTGGTTGAAAACTGGAGATCTTCAGTGAAATTCTAGGAGAACCAAGCAGGTCTTAAAAGATGGTCAACGTGACCATGCTGCCCAACTATGATTCCAATCTGGGCCAGGCTTAGTACATGTATTGCCAATGGAGTGAGACACACACACACAACTCCTCCCGAGGCAGAAATAGAAGCAGGCTGTCACCATATCAGTCCAACATTACAGACCTCTGCCAATATAGACTTCATGAAATGCATACGTATACACACACTTCCCTCCCTATCTTATTTGACAGCGGAGCAAAAATATTTCAAATTGTGTCTATACTCCAGCATTTTGGAGATGAGATCAAATGTTTCACAAAGCGACAGTATGGAATGTCACCTTTTATTTGAGGGCATTTCCATTAGTGCTGGTCGGTGTACTGTATTTTACTACACACAGATGTACGGTTTGGGTATTTGAATGTTTGGTTTGTTAAAATGTGATATGCCGTGTGTAACGTCAATTTGTATAATGTACACAGCTACATGTGCCACTTTCCACACAGACCTAGCCCCGTCACTCCAGGAGTGCATGTTGTCGTTGCTTGACCACGAGATACTTCTGTTCAGTCTGCATGGTTAATGCAGCACATGCAACAATGTTGACAACAGCAATGTTATTTTCACTTTGCTTCTTAATATAAATCCACAAGCATTCTATAAATTGCACCATTAGTTCCGTACATCTGCAAAAAGCTAGTTTGTCTTTTCTTAGCAAGTTTTACTTAAATTGTGTTATACGCTAATGCTAAATCGCTAGTTAGCTAGCTAATAAAATGTAAGAGAGCAAACGTAGTTAGCTTACACAGCTTGATTAATAGTGATGGTGTAGGCCTAAATCTGCATGTTTGTGCAACAGTATATTCTAAATCAAAGAGGAATAGGCGAAGCATGAATGTTGGCTACATGAAAAAAACATTTATCTAGTGAACGATTATAGGGTTCCCTAGGAAACACTGACCAACACCAACGCATTTTCATTCATTGCCATGTCAAACACTATATTTAAAGTGTCCACTATTATATTATAACTATAGAATGATAATTATTCATTTCCATGATTCCAACAGTTCAATGTGTGTTTTGATCTAACTCGGAAGTCAAATCACAATTGCAACATTTGGTTAAAAATAAGGCCTCGATTTTTCGCCCATATTTTGCAGCCCTACGTGGGAGTGTGGGAATTCTCAAATGAATGCAGGAAATGCACAGATTTATGAAAATGATGGAAATTATTTTCGGTTAAAGTTGAATTGAACAGTATAAAACAATCAGAATGGATAAAGACCCATTGAAATCACTTGTATAGATTGTATAGTAAGTGTTGCCATACTAGGGTAACACACTACTCAAAGCAAATGTAGAACTTTTATAATACACTCAAATAAACATACCGTCAAAAGTCAAACATTTAAAAAAATTATAATTAAATACTGTGATATATTTTGGCCATAATCGCCCAGCCCTAATTTCCATACAAATCTGTTTTACCATTTAGAAGTCAAAGAACTATATGCATCTAGTCCCCCCCCATTTGAAGAAGTCTTAAGTACTTTGACAACTTTAACACACTAAGTGAATTTGTCAAAGGTTTTTGGGAATGCATTTGCAGTTTGTTTCTCAGATTATGTTTCGCCCAATAGGAACTGAATGGTGAGTAACGTAGTGTCATTTGAGTCACTTTTATTGTAAATAAAAATAGATGTTTCCTTAACACTTATATTAAATGTGGATGCTACCATGTTCGAGGCACAAAGATCATATCACCCCCCCCTTCCCCCAATCAATTTAATTTTGCTTTTACATTTTCATAATTTAGCAGACTGTCTTATCCTGAATGACTGACAGCAGCAATTAGGGTTAAGTGCCTTGCTCAAGGGCACATCGACAGAGCCTTACAGGCTTGGGGATTCAAACCAGTAACCTTTCAGTTACTGGCCCAACGCTCTAATTGCTAGGCTACCTGCCACCCTTAAGGGTGATTCACAATATATATAATTTCTTAGGCTCACTAAATAAGCTTTGTTTAAAAAAGTCAATCTAATTCAGGGATAAATATACCTATTCCACAACCATAAGACCCACTAATCATTTAATTTTATCAAAATAGTTTAACCAGCTTTTTTGCAAAAATATATATATATATATATTTTTTTTTTTTAACCACTGATCTCTGGCTTTCATGTCTATGGAAATGGCCTTTTTGTTACAAATTTAACCAGAACCATAATGCACATTCATTCACTAATGACAAATGTCTTGTAGCAGGAATAATAGAAAATGAACACAGGTCTCGAACAATCCCACAAGCACAAGCCCACGTGCAAGTGAGTATTCAGCTAATCTTTATATTTCAAGTTTAGCCAACTTGGAACTACTTGCTAGCTAACAAGGCAGAACAGTTCAATTATGAACACACCCTTCTGTTCATCTCCAACTGTTTGAACAGCATGCTAGCCTGTCTACTTCGTTTAGATGTTGAAATCAAGTGGCTTATCTTCTCAGAATGAGAACAAGTTGCCAACTCCTTACATAATTGTGTTTTATGCTTATTGCACATTAATAAAAACAGACTAGACAGCTAGTATAAGTCTTTGGATAAAATGCTGCTAGCAGTACAATACTGGGCGGACAAACTTGAGCATTAATTTTCTAGAATCAATGTTAATTGATGCTCCTGTTTTAGTAGTGTCTCCTCTGCTCACAATCTGAGGAGTTGAGACATAAAAAGGGTATCGCTAGAAAGGTTAACTACTCTACTACAGTAAAATAGAGTAGTTAACCTTTCTAGCGATACCCTTTTTCTGTCTCAACTCCTCAGATTGTGAGCAGAGCAGACACTACTAAAACAGGAGCAAAAGTAAATAGCGAGTTAAAACCGCTTGTGAGAGAAGTGATCGCTGATCTTCGATGTTGTGAGTGACAGGGGGAGGGGCTTGGTGTGTGTGTGAGTAAAATGGGGAAAGGCTATACGGACATGCTTGATGACGCATGTCACTCAGCTGAGAGTCGAGTGTAGAGAGGAATGGACTCAGTTCAAACTGGCATCAGCAGCATGACATGAGGTAAAACTTGTACCTCAAGTTGTTTATTTCGATGGGCGGGGGATAAATAACTTATACAAGTTTCTAGCTACAAGCACAAACTAGCAAGCTGGGAAGGGCAACTGACTGAACAAAATCCATTAGCCTTCACTCGACTCTCACTGCACGACATACGTAAAAAATATGGGCACCAGGTGTGTCCGTATAGCCTCCCCAGAGAATATGAGAAGGTGTACACAGCACAGAATGGAGCTAGTGACACGAAACCAAAAAGTCAACATGAGAACAAGCGGACAAAAACCTTGATTCTTGTGATAAAGGCATTTGGAATATTGTGCTAAAAAACATTTAAATTCATTCGATATCACTCAGCCCGAGGTGAGATGTTAGTAGTTGAGGGGGTATCATTATTCATGATTCATTAATGATTATCCGTAATCATGTTACCATCCACATTTATGTAGGTGTTCAGAAACATTTTATTCACAATCAAAATTGGCTAATAAATGACAATACATTACTCACTATTCAGTTCCTATTTGCCAAAACATAATCCGAAACTCAACAGTCCCACCTTTTTCCATTGTCAGTAATACAATTTTGCCCATATTCTTGATGAAGAATGTTATGCTCACTGGTGTCACAACAAAATCCACCAAATCCGTTAAATAGGACTGCTAATAGTTATATTGAACATACTGTGATCGAAGAAAAATAGCACAGAGCTTAAATTTCTTAAAAAAAAAGGTTAATCATACCTGGTTTTAGTCATTTAAGTTCAGACTGGAACATTTTTCATGTAAATATACACTCACAACTAACTGGTGAGATGCTGGAGGTTTAGAAAGGGTTGCAAGAGTCTGAGGAAAAATAATAAAAATGTCTCGACCAACCAGCTGAAAATCCCTGCATTGCGTGCTAGTAATATGGGACCAAATACTACATTTGTAGTACTTTCTATACTGTCGCCTCATATTTAACATTTGATCTCAAATCCAAAATGCTGGAGCAGAGAACCAAATTTTTACATTTTAGCTTCACTGTCCAATGAAATACAGAGGGGACTGTATGTGGACTAAAGCGTGCACTCTTCTCTTCCTCATTGACATCTAATACTAAGAGATGTAGTGTTTGTCCAGATTGAAGATGTAGATACAGTGCATTCGGGAAGTATTCAGATCCCTTGACTTTTTCCACATTGTTACATTACAACCTTATTCTAAAATGGACTATATTGTTTCCCCCCCACCTCAACAATCTACACACAATATCCCATAAAAAGACAAAGCAAAAACAGGTTTAGAGATTTAAAAAAAAAAATGCATTACAAAAAACTGAAATATCACATTTACATAAGTATTCAGACCCTTTACTCAGAACTTTGTTGAGGCACCTTTGGCAGCGATTACAGCCTTAAGTCTTCTTGGGTATGATGCTAAAAGCTTGGCACACCTGGATTTAGGGATTCTCTCCCATTCTTCTCTGCAGATCCTCTCAAGCTCTGTCAGGTTGGATGGGGAGTGTCGCTTCACAGCTATTGTAAGGTCTCTCAGGATGTTTGATCGGGTTCAAGTCCGGGGTCTGGCTGGGCCACTCAGACTTGTCCTGAAACCACTCCTACACGGTCTTGGCTGTGTGCTTAGGGTCGTTGTCCTTTTGGAAGGTGAACCCTCGCCCCAGTCTGAGGTCCTGAGCGTTCTGGAGCAAGTTTCCATCAAGGATCTCTCAGTACTTTGCTCCGTTTATCTTTCCCTAGATCCTGACTCTAGTCTCCCAGTCCCTGCCGCTGAAAAACATCCCCACAGCATGAATCTGCCACCAACATGATTCACCGTAGGGATGCCAGGTTTCTTCCAGACGTGACGCTTGGCATTGAGGCCAAAGTGTTCAATCTTGGTTTCGTCAGACCAGAGAATCTTGTTTCTCATGGTCGTAGAGTCCTTTAGGTCCCCTTTGGCAAACTCTGGCCACTACCATAAAGACTTGATTGGTGGAGTGCTGTAGAGATGGTTGTCCTTCTGGAAGGTTCTCCAATCTCCATAGAGGAACTCTAGAGCTCCGTCAGAGTGACCATTGGCTCCTTGGTCACCTCCCTGACCAAGGCCCTTCTCCCCGATTGCTCAGTTTGGCCGAGCGGCCAGCTCAAGGAAGAGTCTTGGTGGTCCCAAACTTTTTCCATTTAAGAATGATGGAGGCCACTGTTTTCTTGGGGATATTCAATTCTGCAGACATTTTTTGGTACCCTTCCTCATATCTGTGCTTCGACACAATCCTGTCTCGGAGCTCAACAGACAATTCCTTCAACCTCATGGCTTGGTTTTTGCCCTGACATGCACTGTCAACTGTGGGACCTTAGACAGGTGTGTGCCTTTCCTAATCATGTCTAATCAATTGAATTTACCACAGGTGGACTACAATCAAATTGTAGAAACATCTCAAGAATGATCAATGGAAACAGGATGCACCGGAGCCCAATTTCAAGTCTCATAGCAAAGGCTCGGAATACTTAAGTAAATAAGGTATCTGTTTCTTCTCTTCTAAAAACCTACTTTCGCTTTCTCATTTTTATTTAACTAGGCAAGTCAGTTAGGAACACATTCTTATTTACAATGACAGCTTACCAAAAAGCAATAGGCCTCCTGCAGGAACGGGTATACATTTTTTTTTTTTTTATGACAACACACACATCACGACAGGAGACAACACTACATAAAGAGAGACTTAAGACAACATAGCATGGAAGCAAGTTAGCAACACAACATGGTACAAATATTATTGGGCACAGACAACAGCGAAAAAGGGCAAGAAAAGTGGAGACAATACATCACGCAAAGCAGCCACCACTGTCAGTAAGAGTATCCATGATTGAGTCTTTGAATGATGAGATGGAGAAAATAAAAACTGTCCAGTTTGAGTTTGTGTTGCAGCTCGTCCCAGTTGCTAGCTGCAGCGAACTGAAAATAGGAGCGACCCAGGGATGCATGTGCTTTGGGGACCTTTAACAGAATGTGACCGGCAGAACGGGTGTTGTATGTGGAGGATGAGGGCTGCAGTAGATATCTCAGATAGGGGGAGTGAGGCCTAAGAGGGTTTTGTAAATAAGCATCAACCAGTGGGTCTTGCGACGGGTATACAGAGATGACCAGTTTACAGAGGAGTATAGAGTGCAGTGATGTGTCCTATAAGGAGCACTGGTGGCATACCTGATGGCCGAATGGTAAAGAACATCTAGCCGCTCGAGAGCACCCTTACCTGATGATCTATAAATTACGTCTCCGTAATCAAACCTGGGTAGGATGGTCATCTGAATCAGGGTTAGTTTGGCAGCTGGGGTGAAAGAGGAACGATTACGATAGAGGAAACCAAGTCTAGATTTAACCTTAGCCTGCAGCTTTGATATGTGCCAAGAGAAGGACAGTGTACTCCTAAGTACACTACCTCAAGCTCTAAACCCTCAGACGTAGTAATCACACCTGTGGGGAGAGGGGCATTCTTCTTTCCAAAACAAAGGTCATGTGGTTAGGTGATGTTCAGAAGAAGGTTAAGGGCAGAGAAAGCTTGTTGGACACTAAGAAAGCTTTGTTGAGAGCATTTATCACAAAATCCAGGGAGGGGCCAGCTGAGTATAAGACTATCATCCACATATAAATGGATACGAGAGCTTCCTACTGCCTGAGCTATGTTGTTGATGTATATTGAGAAGAGTGTGGGGCCTAGGATCGAGCCTTGGTGACAGGCAGTGTCTGAGACAGCAGATGTTCTGACTTTATACACTGCACTCTTTGAGAGAGGTAATTAGCAAACCAGGCCAAAGACCCCTCAGAGACACCAATACTACTTAGCCGGCCCACAAGAATGGAATGGTCTACTGTATCAAAAGCTTTGGCCAAGTCAATAAAAATAGCAGCACAACATTGCTTAGAAACAAGGGCAATGGTGACATCATTGAGGACCTTTAACTTCATTAGGGTAGGGGGCACGATTTTCACCTCCGGATGAAAAGCGTGCTCAAAGTAAACTGCCTGCTACTCAGGCCCAGAAGCTAGGATATGCATATAATATAAACACTCTAAAGTTTCCAACACTGTTCAAATAATGTATGTGAGTATAAAATAACTGATATGGCAGGCAAAAACCTCAGAAAAATCCACCCAGGAAGTGGGATGTTTTTATGTTTGTAGTTTTCTATTGAATGCCATTACAGTATCCATTGACTTAGGACTCAAATTGCACTTCCCATGGCTTCCACTAGATGTCAACAGTCTTTAGAAATTGTTTCAGGCTTGTATTCTGAATTAGGGAGTAAGATCACTTTGAATGAGTGGATCATTCAGTGTCTCAGAGGTTTTTCATGCGCACGACCGAGAGCACGCCTTTCTTGTTTTCCTTTTATATTGACAAAGCTTTTGTCCAGTTGAAATTCTATTGATTATTATGACTAAAAACAACCCGAGGGTTGATTATAAACATCGTTTGACATGTTTCTACGAACTTTACTGATACTTTTTGGATTTTTCGTCTGTCTGTTGTGACTGCCTTTGAGCCTGTGGATTACTGAACAAAACGCGTGAACAAAATGGAGGTTTTTGGATATAATGAGGGACTTTATCGAACAAAGCAAACATTTGAGTAAATGGGAGTCTTGTGACTGTAACCATACGAAGATCAAAGGTAAGTGATTAATTTATCACTATTTCTGACTTGTGCAACTACTTGGCTGGTAACTATTTGTAATGATTTGTCTGCTGGGCGCTGTTCTCAGATAATCACATGGTATGCTTTCGCCGTAAAGCCTTTTTGAAATCTGATACCGTGGTTGGATTAACAAGAAGTTAATCTTTAAACCGATGTATAACACTTGTATGTTTTATAATGAGTATTTCTGTTTTTGAATTTGGCGCTCTGCAATTTCACTGGATGTTGGCCAGGTGGGACGGTAGCGTCCCACACCCCCTAGAGAGGTTAACGTTGCTATGACCCATCCATAACCTGAGCGGAAACAAGATCACATACCAGAGAGTATACTAAAGACATCAGGAAAGCCAGTCAGTTGATTATTGACAAGTTTTTCCAACACTTTTGATAAACAGGGCAAAATAGAAATAGGCCTATAACAGTTAGGATCGGCTTGATCTCCCCACTTAAATAAAGGACGCACTGCAGCTGCCTTCCAAGCAATGGGAACCTCCCCAGAGAGGAGAGACAGGTTTAAAAGGTCAGAGATAGGCTTGGCGATGATAGGGGCAGCAACCTTAAAGAAGAAAAGGTCTAAACCATCTGACCCAGATGTTTTTTTGGGGTCAAGTTTAAGGAGCTCCTTTAGCACCTAAGTAACTTTAGCACCTCAGTAACAACCATATCATCACCATTAAGGGACATGGGCAGCTGTGAGGAGGAGGGTTAATTCTCCAGGTCTTTAACCGTTCTCTAGAACTTCTTGGGGTTAGACCCACAGAGAGAGAACTGCTCCTTAAAGTAACTAACTTTGGTCTTCTGGATAGCCTGAGCTCACTTATTTCTCATTTGCCTGACTGAGAGCCAGTCAGCCTGAGTATGCGTGTGCCGAGGGTTTTGCCAAATGCAATTCTTGAGGTGGAGTAACTCTGCAAGTTCACGGTCAAACCAGGGGCTGAACCTGTTTTTAATTCTCATTTTCTTTATGGGGGTGGGTTTGTTAACAATACCACTGAAAATATCAAAAAAGGTCCAAGCATCTTCAACAGAGAGGATCAAGCTGATTCTATTGCATTTTTCAGAGGCCAGGTCATGAAGGAAGGCTTGCTCATTAAAGTTTTTTAGCAACATAATGAGTTCCTCATTATGGGGTATTGTGTGTAGATTGATGAGGATTTTTTTTTATAGATGTAATACATTTTAGAATAACGCTGTAATGTCAAACTGTGAAAAAAGGGAAGGGGTCGTAATACTTACCGACTGCACTGTATAAACCATATAGATTGAAAATGCTGAAGAGTGAGGGTCCGGTCATATGAGATTTAGTTAGAACTTGGTGTGATTGCATGACTGACAATGATCTCAGCTATGGTAATTCATTCAAAGGTTTCAGAATGTGCACCATGTCAAAAATCAAAAGTTGTGGACCCTCCATCTTACCCTCCTGTGTAGTTAATGTGGGGACAGGGTCTTCGGTTGACACCGATGGCTGCTCGGAGCTAGTGGGTGGTGACGACGATAGGGATTGGCTACTGTTGCTGCTCGTCTCGCCACTGAAGACAGACAATTGGCTACTGTCAGTGCTTGGGCTGGGCTTTGAGGTACAGTCCTCGTCTGTCTGCTTCTGCTCGATATCTGAAAAGACAGACAAAATAATGCTATTTAGTGACCCCTAGCACCACATATTGTACATTGGCTCTTAATGGAACAGCAGCTTCAGAGCATTAGTACACACAAACATACACATGTGGGGGCCTGCGTCACCATTCCCTCTCCCCAAAACATCATTCAGAATCGCAGATGGTCTGGCCTGAGAGGATGTCAATGCCTCAGAATGACCCTTTAGCATGATTAGGGCTGTGGCGGTCACCAAATTGTGTCAGCCGGTGATTGTCAAGCAAATAACTGTCGGTCTCACAGTAACTGCAAGTTAATTAACCTAAACACATTTGGCGTCTCCTGGTTTCCACAAGCCACTTATGCAGACCATTGGAACATCTACATTTAAAAAGTATAATAAATCCATGTAATATAGCCTACACCTTCACAATAAATCCATTATTTATTTTAGACAGGTCTAATAAGCATGATATGAAGAAAATGTAGTCCAATTCAGAATAGCATACTCTGAGTTGACCTTATGTTAGGTCCTGATGTGGCTATGCCAAATGGCTGTGAGCTACACTAGTTCATTTAGCAGACAAGATTTGCTTAGAATTACATGACATTTTATAGTATGAAGAAAACTGAACAAAGCTGAATAAACTATAAAAAAATTATGCAAACAATTTGCGGGAGTGCACACACTAAGCAAATCCAATCTGCGTTGAGCAGTTAAAGCAATAGGTACTCGTATAAGCTTCACTTAACCTGTTTGGTATAGGGGGCAGTATTGAGAATTTTGGAAAAAATATGTTCCCATTTTTAACTGCCTCCTACACCAACTCAGAAGCTAGAATATGCATATTATTGTTCAGGTTTGGATAGAAAACACTCTGAATTTTCTAAAACTGTTTGAATGGTGTCTGTGAGTATAACAGAACTCCTATGGCAGGCAAAAACCTGACAAGGTTTCAAGCAGGAAGTACCCTGTCTGACAAGGAGTCGTGCGTCTTACCTCTTTTTATTGAAAAGTAAGGATCTTAGCTGTAACGTGACAATTCCCAGGGCTCCAATAGGCTCTCAGAGCCCGCGAAATAACTGAAGGTTTACGAGGGAACCTCAGGTTGAAATATATTATCGCCTTTTGTAAGTGGATGCTCGGAGGACCTTTCAATGATGCGCGTGCATGAGTCGCTTCTGAGGAGAAATTTTATTCGGCTGTTTAGGCTCAATGCATACTCCCGGTCGGAATATTAACACTTCTCTACGACATAAATGGCATAAAAATTGGTTTTAAACAGCGGTTGACATGCTTCGAAGTACGGTAATGGAATATTTAGACATTTTTGACACGCCAATGCGCCATGCGCGACACCGCGAAGAAGCATTCTAGAACTCACGAACAAAACGTCGCTGTTTGGATATAACGATGGATTATTTGGGACCAAACCAACATTTGTTATTGAAGTAGAAGTCCTGGCAGTGTATTCTGATGAAGAACAAGCAAGGTAAGAACATCTTTCTTATAGGAAATGTGATTTTGGTGGATGCTGACCTGGGTGGGTATCTAAATAGCTAGCCCTGTAATGCCGGGCTATGTACTTAGATTATTGCAAAATGTGCTTCATCCGAAAAGCTATTTTAAAATCGGACATATCGAGTGCATAGAGGGGTAATGTATCTATAATTCTTAAAATAATTGTTATGCTTTTTGTGAACGTTTATCGTGAGTAATTTAGCAAACTGTTAGTAAATTCACCGGAAGTTTGCGGTGGTTATGCTTTTTCTGAACGTCACATGCTAATGTAAAAAGCTGGTTTTTGATATAAATATGAACTTGATTGAACAGACATGCATGTATTGTATAACACAATGTCCTAGGTGTGTCATCTGATGAAGATTATAAAAGGTTAGTGCTGCATTTAGCTGTGGTTTGGGTTTATGTGACATGATATGCTAGCTTGAAAAATGGGTGTCTGATTTTTTCTGGCTGGGTACTCTGCTGACATAATCTAATGTTTTGCTTTCGTTGTAAAGCCTTTTTGAAATCGGACAGTGGGGTTAGATTAACGAGATTCTTGTCTTTAAATAGCTGTGAAATAGTCATATGTTTGAGAAATTGAAGTTATAGCATTTCTAACGATTCAAAAATCGCGCCACTGGATTTCAGTGGCTGTTACGTAGGTGGGACGAGTTCGTCCCACATGTACTAGAGAGGTTAAATGAATAACTAACTCCAGTTGTACTACAAACTTTGGGCTGTGTTTTGATTTTTAATACATTTTAAGGCTGCATGATGCGACTAATGATGATTTGAAAAAGTTGCTTGAAAAGGCATGAGCTCTGCTTTGTTTTTTTGTGCAGGCTGTACACACTTCATTAGTCTCTTATTCACCATTTGACAAGCATGGCAGCATCCCCTTTGTGGCTTTAATACACCCCAAAAAAAAAATCCATGCCTTTGTTGTGCCCTTCTCCCCGAGTGCCTGTTCCCGAAGCACTCACTGAGTGCTGTGCGCTCTCCATCACGTGATCGGGTCTTTTTCACAGGCTACAAGTGAAGACAGACACAGGGGACGCAACTGCGCGCATCCTTATCCAATTCCGAGGTGTATATAGAAGATATTGGAAGAACTGTCCACATTTACTTTCCGTCAGCCAACAAGATGAGTAGGCCTAACAGATAGTAGATTGACATTGGGGGATAGCAAAAGCACTAGCCTTAGTACAAAATCGACCTATTCTATGTGAGAAATAACTATTCCAAACAGTCTGGGACAGTTGTGGGATGCAACAGATCCTAAATTAATACAACCACAAGCATTAAAAAAACAAAACATTTAAGCAATGTAGCTGACAACAGATCAGAACATTTAGCTTTAAATATTGATAAACTATTACGCTATTTCTTCACATTATAAGCGCAGCAACGCGCACACGGCAGTAGTCTATAAGCGACAATGTTTCATTAGCCGGAAAACACCATTATCAAAAGTGACCGCAAATGCGATTAGGCATTTTATTATAAAAGACGCATTTTCAATGGTGAAAATGATCTTCCCCAAACTTGAAATTCACATGCTGCTTATGTATGCCAGTTAGGCTCTAAACCCCTTGTAAAGTGGATTAATGGGCTTCATTTTAAAATAAGTTATTTGGACACTTTAGTTGTGATACAAACTTATTAAAACATATAGGCCTATGGGCTAGGCTACATGAGGTGTTCGACTATGATTCGAAAAATTCACAAAAAAAAGAAAAAAGGCTTTGTTTCCTGCCTTATGCTGGGCATCATTCACAAGTGACAATATATAATTCACAGGTGATAGGCTAATATATTCACCCATCAGACTATTCTTGATTTAATCTTGTCTTTACATAATAATATGTGTGACTTTTGTTTTGATTTAGAACGGACCATTATCATGCACCCGTCTTGAAACAGGAGCAGCAGAAAAAAGACATGTCATCTATGCATTTAAATAGCGGATGGAGGACGCTTTCCCGTGATTCATTTTCATGCCATCCAGGAAGGCTATACTCCTATTGTAAAGAACAGCAATGTGCTTAATATTAGGAAAGTTGACAAATAAATATAGAAAGCTGATGGGATCCTCAATTTAGTAAAAGCCATCCCTTTGTTTTATCACGCCATTGCATAGCCTATAGAAAAGTTGCGCAACATGAGCTCGTGGGCCCTCATGAAGTGCTTGATTCGATTTTCGATTACATTTGTATTGATGCCAGAGTGATTAGAGGGACAATAGAGTGCTGAGTACCAGGCAGTTGTCAAGTTTGGTAGACTACTAATGACCATGAGCCGCATCAGAGCTTGGAGAAGCCTAATTACCATGACTAAACTGTCACGTGATATTTGACTGCCTTCATGACTCGTAGCTGCCGGTGTGGCGGTAATACGGTCACTGCAACAGCCCTAAGCATGACCCCATTTTAGGCTACATGGGAGTCTATCCATCAACTCCCAAAACCCAGAGGGCTGCACAAGGTCAAAAAGCAGCTGGGCCTTATCTTAATCCTCTATAGAACCCATTTCTGCTGTCATGGTGCGCTTGTGTATTGAATCTATTCTAGGCAATGTTGCTGCTGAAAAGGCCTACAGAAGCCCATCTCGAAACTTCAGTCACAAGCTCCATTTTAGAGCTGCAATCTTTAACCACAGGAGTATTGAGAGCCAACACCCCAACATACAGCAAAGCATGATATCAGACCTGAGAACATATTTTTCCTGACACCAGTTTTATTCTTGAGATAGCTATTATGTCAATGAGAAGTCCATCTGGAAATTGACTTTTTGGATTCTGAAAATACCCTTTATTTTTACTGCATGCCTTTGGAATATTTCACAGGGATTTTTTTATACCAAAAGGTACATGCATTACTTCTACAAAACATATCTAACAAACCAATAAATGTAACCTAATCGAGGTGTAGAAAAACCTGCCATTTCCATACAGCAGAGACATCACATGACAGGCAGTAATCTGCACCAGGCTGCACACCCCCTTCTGATGTCTCAGGTACACACAGGGCTCTACCACATAACAGAAATCTATTGTCTTCCACACATATGGGAATTTAATTGGATTGCCGCAAGGAAGAGCAAGACTTACCAGCAAAACATTTTGAGCAGAGGTTCATGGTTTTACTGGACCTGGGGAGAGAAAAAAATAAAATAATGGTCAGTCCCAGAAAGGAATGGTACCAAGGTGGAGATGGCCAAATAGGATAAAGGCTCACTAGACACGTCGGTCAATGCAACATGCCCCTCTTATTTGCAACAAAAATCACACTTAAAAAAAAAGAATGCATTTCAAACGGCTCTTGGGACACTCAAACCTGACCCATTTTTTTTGCACCCAGACAGTCAGACGGCTCTGAGGTTGCCATAGCTACGGAGAGTGAGTGAAAACAAACAAATGGCAGGGGTGACAGATGACAAAGTCATGGCAGGGAAGAGAAGGGGGAAACAAACAAAGGCGGGGGTGGGGTAGAGGTTGTAGCAAACAGTTGAAAAGGGAAGGAGCATAAGGTAGCAATAAAGTCAATATTTTTACAGCAACAAATGACAGGTAGGCCTACACCATTGCATTCATTTGATACCATCTCTCACCGGTTAACAAGCGAATCAGTCCAGGCTAATCAATTGTGCCAAGAAGCCTAACCTGACAGGGGCTTTTGACCACCATTGACATTGGCCTGAGGGTTCAAGGGTTCATTACTGACTGAAGTAGGTTAGTCAACTCAACATGGATAACAACTACTACATAAGCTCTATGTGTATCAATCACATTTTTTGCATTACCGTATGTATACATTACACTAAATGTTGTGGTCAGAAATAGCCTAGAAAAAAAATAGGCGTAAATAGAAAAAAAGATGTCTAAAATCAGGTTTACTTCCCTCACAATCCTAATGATGTGTAATAGGCTAACTCATGACAGCAGACTCAACTCCATGAACACAACCCAAACCCTTCCACATAGCCTCAAATCTGTTCAAATCAAATCTCCCACCAAACACGCACCATTTTCTCAGGCTTTCCTTTGAATCCTTTCCTCAATGACATTACATTTCCAGTGGTAGGCTAATGGTTGTTCTCATTCTGGACCTCTGACACTCACTTTAATAGGAGAGCACAATGCATTATGCTGGGATGTTTCTGTTCAGGGCTGTGTGAGCCCTGTCAATACAGGAAAAGGTTGGAACTCCATAGGGTATTCAGCCCATTGTGCCCTCGGGAAGGAATGTGACCAATGGAGTGTTCCAATTGACCTGGGATACATTTAGGACTCATCCTACCATGACCTTAACTGCAATTGGACTTTTCCTCCCAACATCATATGTCATTCAGTGGTAGAGTAACTAGACCTCAACCGACAAGAGGATTGGCAGTATACCTAGAAAGACCTCAATCATAGGTGAGAGTTCTGACAAGCCCCATGCTAGCCTAATCCTTGAATCCTTGCACTACATTGAAGATGCGTTTGCCTACCCACTTTCAGCTAACGCACTATAACCTAATGTCCTCCTTCACTCCCCATCTCGATAAGGGCTTCAACTGAGCAAACATGTTCATCAAAACAGAGTATCAGTCTAGAATGGTTTGTCACTAGCAAAAGAATGTCCTTTGAATTCAGTCAAATTGATATGCACAGGCTCCATTTTACCAGAGAAGAACCAACTGACCTAAAAACAGGAAAGCTGGAAATTCAGCCCAGATTTTTTGAAACTAGCCCACTTCTAAAGGCGAAGCCTATATCCTGCAGTCTCGAGATACAGACTCCCCTCCCAATGTTTTAATGAGATATCTCAAACTGAAGAGGATGTTTGTTCCTGGCTCTAGCTGTAATCAGGCATGCTCAGAAAGGGAGATAGTTTGAACACAGCAGGGAAGGGCTACAAAGAAAGCCGGAGGGCTTCAGTGGGGAAAACTGTGACAAGCTTCAGATGCGTCGAACCAGGTGTTGACCGTAAGAGCCGTAAACATGCTTCCCATTGTGTCACCTGACATTGAGAGGCGTGAGTAATTCTCAGTTCGCTCACATATAAACACACCCTAAAGATCAGCGTGACTGGTTAGAGAGCATGGCAGAAGAAAGAAGGGCAGGCTTTTAGTACATACAATCATCCAGGGAGTAATATCCCAGAGTCCTCCCTCTCGTTGCTACACATGGTGCTTTCAAGACAACTGGGTAAAAAAACAATGTCAATTCATGATGTCAGTGATCTTTAGGTCTGAGCTCTAGAAAGATGCCAGAGATTCCGACTTGGAATTTCAAGTCGTAAACGATTTTCCCCCAGTCAGAGCTCGTTTTTTTCTGAGTTCCCAGTTGTCTTGAACGCACTAAAGTCGGATATTTCCGAGTTCCCCGTTGTTTTGAACGTGGCAATAGTTGACCATACAGGAAGAACTGTCCAGCTCAAACAAAGGCCCCATTTTTATTATTAGTAGGCTATACCCTTTGGTTGGTCGCTCTATTTCACTAAAGATAGTTTAATGTACTGCCTAAATGGGCTCGATTAAATTACATTAAATAAACATTTCCGGTATGTAATCACAACTTGACTGGAATGTGAGGGATGAACGTGCTGTAACTTGATAACTAATGTGGTTACACGGCAATGACAGTCTGGAGAATATTGGATACAAAGTGTCAACGCTTCATCTTTAGTTAGGATATCATTTCTTTAGACTGGATACATTTCCATTTAAGGACACAGAGCCTAACTACAGCGAATGATGATCAGATTATAACCAGAAATTTTAACATAACGCGTTCAGAACCTCAGAACATGATTCGACGCTTTGATATATCTACACTCATGGATAGAGAATGAAAACAAGCCCAAACGTTCAGCAAACCTAAAAACATTCAGATAGGAATCAGTTTTGTAACTCAAACATTTGCCCCAACCCCCACCCGGTATGCCCAACATAATGGCTTTAGCCTAGGCTACATTAATATCCATCCTCATTATCACTACAATAAACCATCTCCACAATACATAATGTGCGACATCTTACCCCCAAAATCCACATGGACACCGAGGTGGTAAGGGTTTGCTGCGCTCACTACCAGTATCCCCCATGACTTCAACAAAATGATCAAGGGTACGCAAGGCTGGGGATGAGACAGGGGCCTTGTCGTTGTAAAGGATCTTCAGCCAACTCAAGTAGCAAATATCCGCTTCTATAAATAGTCCTCGGTGGTCAAATTGGACAACGAAGGTGGATGGCTTTGCCGACACGAGCGGCCACAGGGATCCGAATAGTCCTAAACAGCTTTGGATTAATTGATCATCCAAGTGTCCTCACTGGACTCAAAGCAATCAGCTGGAGCTCGGCTACTACTAACAGCCACAGAGGGGGTGTTAACGCTTTGTCCAACCTGTAACATGAAAGATACAACACAAAACATAAACACCACAACAACAAATATTTCCAACAATCTCAATATTAATCACGAGTATTCGACAGAGTATGCAGCAGTCACATCGAATATCATTCCACTTACACCATGTGCTGCGTCCCCCAATCTTCAGTGGGCCGAACTGTACGAAGTAAGCTGTTCAGGAAACTACCGGTACCTAGACCTTCATTTAGAATAAAACGTACTGTGCCGTATCAACAGAATCAAAATGGCGTTCATTGAACGCAATTCCCACTAGGGTTTCTGACTAACGAATGTAAACTCACACACACACAAGCAATTATTTGGATTCATATATTTTAAACAGAAGCAATATAAAACCGTTTATTTCCTTATTTAACGGTTTGAATCGTTGAAAATGACTATTACCAAAACGCGATAATGAATACGTCCCAACCCATTGGTATTTTTGGGACAAACCAAAACTTGAATCAGCTGTGAAGCAGGAGGATCACCAAATATATTTCACGTCAGAGTAGCCATTTGCACAACACATATTATTCGAAGTCACTTAGCTATCTAAATATATGGATCAAACATATTGCTCAGCGAAAATGGGCAATTGTGAATGCTTGAAGCATGAACGGACAAGCATTCTTGAGATTGCAAACCAATTCTATCTATCGTCTCGCCCCTCCATAGAGTTTAAAATCTTTCACAGTATTAATTGGTAAAGTTACAGAGATGTAAAACATGTCAAATACATACTGACTTACATGGGTCTTCATGACACACAAGTTGTACATGTTTTGTTCCACATCTTTAATACAGTATTGTTTAAAAGCTTGTTTACTAGCTGGTAGGGTATCATGAGGATGGATGGACAAGGGCGCATTTAAAACCTGTATTAATCAGCAATGTTAAAAAAAAGAATTTGTCTTTCAAGTTTGATGAGGGTTGCTAACAATAAGTACTGCAAAATGAGTCAGACAACATTTAATGCCGTTTCCTGCAGCCATTGCCTGCAATAAAATGTACATTTATTGGCCAACTAACATTTGCCATAAGCAGAAATCTCCAGCCCGAAGAAGCCTTTAGCACTCACTAATGCAAAACCTTACTTGACTTTACAAATCAATCAACATTTTTTGAACACTAAGAGGTTGAGAGACTTTTCTGCTGAATCTCTTTCAACATCTACAAAAGAGACCTCTTCTGAAAATCAATCCCAACGTATGTTAATGGCAGTGATATAGAAAAACGGATAAAAGTCATCCCAAGCAATGGTGATATAGTACAGTAATGATATTGTACTAAGATGACAACATACAAGTTGCATTCAAAACTATTCAGGAAATAGAATGGAAAATATATAAATATGAGAAGGGTAATCTGCTTTCTACTTAATTTACTTTAAGTCAATGTTCAGCCCTCATGCAATAGCAGCAATGTGAAAGTATCTAAAGGATTGCTCAAATCTACTTGAAAGCTTGTAAAATAACAAAGGAGATCAAAGGAAATATGAAAAAGTAGAGAGCAATATTAAGAGCCAAAAAACTAAGAGGGAAGAGGTGAGGGATAATAGGAAGCACAGCACTGAGAAATAAACCGTAGAGCCAACACAAAACTTAACAAATCAAACCACACAAACAAAATCATTGACAATATACATATATCTACATTTAGCAGTAAGCACAAGCAGCAATTAAAGTTGTCCTCAAAAAGGTGAGGACAACAATAAAATGACAAAAACAAATCCATAGACAGAAATAGCTATTACCAGCACTGCACATTTCCCCAGTGCTTAGTAGACCTAAGTAACATCTTTCTTACAGTAAATATGGGGAACAATAAAGTGCCAAATATCAGCTGCTCATAGATTCTCCCAGCCTCCGATTTCCACCAAGTGCTGATGAATTTACCAAACATTGAAGTGCTGCTCAGCCAAGACTGCAATATTAGTCTTTAAGTCCAGATGTTCACTGTGGGGGGGGGGGGGATCAAATTCATTTTCCAGATATAAACATTCAGCATAGGTGAATATGACCATGTTCACCTATGATTTTTCATTTTCAACATGAGTAGAAAATCATTGATAGTGGTCTTGCATTGGTTAATCTTTGGATGAGCAGTACTGATTGCACCTCCACTGGCTGGATAGCACCTGGCCCGACTAGGCTTTGAAGAGTGCCAACGGAGTACCCTTAAACCGGCAGCAAATGTGGGCTAATACCTTCACAGGAAATGTATGGGCCAATTTACTCCATAGCCTTTTTTTTTTACACCATTGTCTATCATTTCAGACAGGGAGGACTGTATGAGTACCCTAAAAACCTGAAATTGATGTAAGATTCTGTTAACGTGTTAGAGGCTTATTTTTGTTATCAAAATGGATTGTATGCTTAGCAGCATTTTAGCAGTGCATCTTGTGTGATAGATAAAGGTTGTGCAAAATTGTTTTCTTGGGGGTTTTCCTTTTCTCTCTCAGAGGTGGGGTTGTGAGGAAGTGGAGGATGAGGATGAGGAGGGCTGGGAGGGGAGAAGGCTGTGGGTGCGGGATGGCTGCATGGGTCTAGGATTCTGGGATGTGGAACTGGACTCAAAAGGTGATGCCTGCCCAAGACTGCCGTCTTTCACCTCCGTGTCCAACTGGGTAGGACACTCAAAGTGGACACAATGGAACACCTGAAAGAGAGAGAGAAACAGGAAATGAGGAACGGATATACAACATTTCCCCCTGGTGCCACTAAGTTTTTCAGATGGTGGCACCAGCCCATGATTTGGTTGCATCATGTGTTCCCCCACACCGTCACGCAATAGAAAAACATATGTAATTAACAAAGAATTAAAGTGCTTTATTAAGAAGTGAGATGGTATTCAGAAATATTTTCTTTCCTCTAACATTTTGTGATTAAAAATATGCACAACCAAATCCAGTGACAGTCATGAATATTGGGTTGACAATTAGACTATTGTCATTATATTTTACTGTTAAAATAGGGCTCCAGAGATCTCCAGATGTTTAGAGATCTTTATGTGCACTAATATAATAATAGGCACATTTATTTATGGCTAATTTCCCACCTAGTTATCTAGATCACTAACTAATTATAAACTGGGTGGTTTGAGCCCTGAATGCTGATTGGCATGAAAGCCGTCGTATATCAGACCGTATACCACGGGTATGACAAAATATTTATTTTTACTGCTCTAATTACATTGGTAACCAGTTTAAAATAATAGCAAATAGCCGTGGTATATTGGCCATACACCAAACACCCTCAGGCCTTGTTGCTTAAATATAATACCCACTGCTAGTAGCCATGTATTAATCTAACAGTAAATGTAATGTCCTAAAAATCTTTGCAGGCGTGAGGCCTATGCAATCGCAATGGCCAATGCGCATTTCGCGCACACTATCTCAAAGCCATTTCAAATATCTTGGTTGTAAAATAGTTGCTATTAAGCTCAATATGGAGAGTTGATAATGTTTTTATAATACCACCAGAAAGCTGAGAACCACCTGTCCTCCCTTTAAAAATCGGTGATATTAGTATTACACAGGATAGCTGTGTTTTCCCCGCAATTGGATTTTGAAATGCTTCAAGATGTCCACCCTTGCTCCTGTACTCAAGAAAGTGAAGGTAACTGAAATAAATGACTATCGCCCCGTAGCACTCACTTCTGTCATCATAAAGTGCTTTGAGAGGCTAGTTAACGATCATATCACCTCCACCTTACCAGACACCCTAGACCCACTACAATTTGCATACACCCCAACAGATCCATAGGTGAACCAATCACCATCACACTGCCCTATCCCATCTAGACAAGAGGAATACCTATGTAAGAATGCAGTTCATCAACGACAGCTCAGTCTTCAACACCACAGTACCCTCCAAGCTCATCACTAAGCTCAGGGCACTAGGTCTGAACCCCACCCTGTGCAACTGGGTCCTGGACTTCCTGACTGGCTCATCCCTGTTGGTGAAGGTAGGCAACAACACCTCCGCTACGCTGATCCTCAACACGGGGGCCCCACAAAGGTGCGTGCTCATCCCCCTCCTGTACTCCCTGTTCAGCCATGACTACGTGGCCAAGCATGTATCCAACTCAATCTTCAAGTTTGCAGACAACAGTGGTAGGCCTGATTACCAACAACGACGAGACAGCTTACAGGGAGGTGGTGAGGGCCCTGGCAGATTGGTGCTAGGCAAATAACCTCTCCCTCAACATCAACAAAATGAAAGAGCTGATCGTTGACTTCAGGAGACAGCAGAGAAAGCACACCCCCATCCACATCGAAGTGGCAGTAGTAGAGAGGGTGAAAAGCTTCGTTCCTCCGAGTGCACATCACTGACAACCTAAAATGGTCCAACATACAGACAGTGTGGTGAAGAAGGCGTAACAGCGCCAATTCAACCTCAGAAGGTTGAATACATTTGGCTTGGCCACAAAGACCATCACAAACTTCTACAGATGCACCATTGAGAGCATTCTGTTGGGTTGTATCACCGACTGGCATGGCAATTGCACCGTCCGCAACCGCAGGGCTCTCCAGAGGGTGGTGAGGTCAGCCTAACACAACACTGCGGGCACATTGTTTATCCAAAATGGCGTAGCAGTCGAACTTGTGTTTGTCTTGTCCCGTGTTAGTCTGTAAATAGTCTGGTTTTCCTTTTTTTCATATACATTTTAATCTCAATTTCCATCTACTAAACATACTATCCAGCAACCAGCCTCACCCAATGTGGTACGGATCTGCTATTTTTTATACCTTATAACTGGAACCTCCATCAGAGGCTAACCAGCAAACTAGCTACTAGTCATTGTTTGCCACTGCTAGCGACACTAGCCAGCTTTAGCTCGGACAATTACCTGCCAATCTGCACAGCACGATATCAACACAGAGCATATCGGACTGGTTTTCTCCACTACATCGCCGAATTCCTGCCGCAAGCTCTGGACCATTACACCGGATCATCACAGCTAACTAGCTGCAACCGAGTGGCTACTGTTGGCTAACGCCTCTGTCTCAAAGCAAGCACCAGTTAGCCTTGAGCTAGCCTCGAGCAAGGCCCATCTCCCGGCAAGTCGACAGAGTTTACCAGCTAATTCTTGGTCTACAAATACCTCTTTTGCCAATTGGCCTGGACCCTTTATTGTCGACACAGAGCCCGCCGATCCATCATGACTGGTCTGCCAACGTAATCATCCGAAGTGGTTTTCAACAGGCTTCTCTGTTGCGATGTCACAGAAGACCCATCTGCTAGCCCCAGCCCGCTAGCTTTCTGAACACCGTGTCTCCCGCTCGCCTAGCGTAGTAGCAACTAACGAACGGCTCCCTGACTCACCTATCGCTGCTCATTGGACCCTATGATCACTCGGCTACACAGCTGATGCCTGCTGGTCTGTTCATTAACACTGTACCTAATTTTGTTCATCCGTCAGCCCCAGCCTCGAACTCCGGTGTGTGTACCCATCCGACCCTCTCTGCCCATTCATCGCCATTTACCCGTTGTTGTGTCAGCTCTCCCGACCAACACCCATGATTGCTTTATGTCCTGCTCAACATGCCTGAGAAGATCTTTTGTCCGTCCCGCCCCCCCCCCCACGCATGCGGAGACCTCACCTGGCTTAAGGAGGTGTTGGCTTTGGGGATGACCAGTGAAAAATACCTGCTGGAGCGTGTGCTACGGGTGGGTGTTGCTATGGTGACCAGTGAGCTGAGATAAGGCAGGGCTTTACCTAACAGAGACTTATAGGTGACCTGGAGCAAGTGGGTTTGGCGACGAATATGTAGCGAGGGCCAGCCAACGAAAGCATACAGGTCGCAGTGGTGAGTAGTATATGGGGCTTTAGTGACAAAACGGATGACACTGATAGACTGCATCCAGTTTGCTGAGTAGAGTGTTGGAGGCTATTTTGTAAATGACAATCGCCAAAGTCAAGAAGAATCGGTAGGATAGTCAGTTTTACGAGGGTATGTTTAGCAGCATGAGTGAAGGAGGCTTTGTTGCGAAATAGGAAGCCGATTCTAGATTTAATTTTGGATTGGAGATGCTTAATGTGAATCTGGAATGAGAGTTTACAGTCTAACCAGACACCTAGGACTTTGTAGTTGTCCACATATTCTAAGTCAGAACCTTCCAGAGTAGTGATGCTAGTCGGAAGGGCGGGTGTGGGCAGCGATCGGTTGAAGACATGCATTTAGTTTTACTAGCATTTAAAGAGCAGTTGGCCACGGAAGGAGTGTGTATGGCATTGAAGCTTGTTTGGAGGTAGTTAACCTGTTGGGGCTAGGGGGCAGTATTTGCACGGCCGGATAAAAAAACATACCCGATTTAATCTGGTTACTACTCCTGCCCAGTAACTAGAATATGCATATAATTGTTTGATTTGGATAGAAACACCCTAAAGTTTCTAAAACTGTTTGAATGGTGTCTGTGAGTATAACAGAACTCATTTGGCAGGCCAAAACCTGAGAAGATTCCAAACAGGAAGCGCTCTCTCTGACCATTTCATGGCCTTATTGATCATCTCTAACAAAAACAGGGGATCTCTGGCATGACGTGACATTTTCTAACACTCCCATACGCTCTCAGAAGGCGCCAGAAAGCTGAATCGTGGCTTTGCAGCCCATGGCTGAAAAACATTAGCGCATTTTGATAGTGGTCGAAATGAGGACAATGGGACGGGGCGCGCGTGCCCGAGTCGACTCCATGTTTACTTTCTCTCTCTTTGAACGAAAATATTCCGACCGGGAGTGGTGGTTATCGCTTTTTTACGAGAAAAATGGCATAAAAATTGATTTTAAACAGCGGTTGACATGCTTCGAAGTACGGTAATGGAATATTTTGAATTTTTTGTCACGAAACGCGTCGGGCGTGTGACCCTTATTTACCCTTCAGATAGTGTCTTGAACGCACGAACAAAACGCCGCTATTTGGATATAACTATGGATTATTTGGGACCAAACCAACATTTGTTATTGAAGTAGAAGTCCTGGGAGAGCATTCTGACGAAGAACACCAAAGGTAATCAAACTTTTCTAATAGTAAATCGGAGTTTGGTGAGTACCACACTTGGTTGGTGTCAAAATAGCTAGCCTGTGATGGCTGGGCTATCTACTTAGAATATTGCAAAATGTGCTTTCATCGAAAGCTATTTTAAAATCGGACATAGCGAGTGCATAAAGGAGTTCTATATCTATAATTCTTAAAATAATTATGTTTTTTGTGAACGTTTATCGTGAGTAATTTAGTAAATTCACCGGAAGTGTTCGGTGGGAATGTTAGTCACATGCTAGTCACATGCTAATGTAAAAAGCTGGTTTTTGATATAAATATGAACTTGATTGAACAAAACATGCATGTATTGTATAACATAATGTCCTAAGACTGTCATCTGATGAAGATCATCAAAGGTTAGTGCTGCATTTAGCTGTGGTTTGGGTTTATGTGACATTATATGCTAGCTTGAAAAAGGGGTGTCTGATTATTTCTGGCTGGGTACTCTGCTGACATAATCTAATGTTTTGCTTTCGTTGTAAAACCTTTTTGAAATCGGACAGTGTGGTTAGATTAACGAGAGTCTTGTCTTTAAAATGCTGTAAAATAGTCATATGTTTGAGAAATTGAAGTAATAGCATTTCTAAGGTATTTGAATAACGCGCCACGGGATTCCACTGTCTGTTGAGCCCATAGAGGTTAACACAGTGTCCAAAAGAGGGCCAGATGTATACAGAATGGTGTCGTCTGCGTAGAGGTGGATCAGAGAATCACCAGCAGCAAGAAAGACATCATTGATATATACAGAGAAAATAGTGGGCCCGAGAATTGAACCCTGTGGCACCCCCATAAAGACTGCCAGAGATCTGGACAACAGGCCCTTCAATTTGACACACTGAACTCTTTCTGAGAAGTAGTTGGTGAACCAGGCGAGGCAGTCATTTGAGAACCCAAGGCTATTGAGTCTGCCGATAAGAATGCGGTGATTGACAGAGTCAAAAGCCTTGGCCAGGTCGATGAAGACAGATGCACAGTACTGTCTTATCTATGGCGGTTATGATATCGTTTACGACCTTGAGCGTGGCTGAGGTGCACCCTTGACTAGCTCGGAAACCAGATTGCATAGCGGAGAAGGTACGGTGGGATTCGAAATGGTCGGTGATCTGTTTGTTAACTTGGCTTTAGAAGACTTTAGAAAGGCAGGGCAGGATGGATATAGGTCAAACAGTTTGGGTCTAGAGTGTCTCCCCCTTTGAAGAGGGGGATGACAGCGGCAGCTTTCCAATATTTAGGGATCTCAGACGATATGAAAGAGGTTGAACAGGCTAGTAATGGCGGTTGCAACAATGGCAGTGGATAATTTTAGAGAGAAAGGGTACAGATTGTCTATCCCAGCAGATTTGTAGGGGTCCAGATTTTGCAGCTCTTTCAGAACATCCGCTATCTTGATCTGGGTGAAGGAGAAGCGGAGGGGGGTAGCCAGGTGGAAAGCATGGCCGGCCGTAGAAAAATGCTTATTGAAATTCTCGATTATCGAATATTTATTGGTGTTGACAGTGTTTCCTAGCCTCAGTGCAGTGGGCCTCTGGGAGGAGGTGCTCTTATTCTCCATGGACTTTACAATGTCCCAAAACTTTTTGGAGTTAGAGCTACAGGATGCAAATTTCTGTTTCAAAAAGCTAGCCTTTGCTTTCCTAACTGACTGTGTATTGGTTACTGACTACCCTGAAAAGTTGCATATCGCGGGGACTATTCGATGCTAGTGCAGTCCGCCACAGGATGTTTTTGTGCTGGTAGAGGGCAGTCAGGTCTGGAGTGAACCAAGGGCTATATCTGTTCTTATTTCTACATTTTTTTAAAGGGGCATGCTTACTTAAGATGGTGAGGAAATCACTTAAAGAACAACCAGGCATCCTCTACTAATGGGATGAGGCCTGCTCGCAGAAGTATTTTAGGGAGCATTGAACAGTGATGAGGGGTGGTCGTTTGACCGCGAACCCATAGCGGATGCAGGCAATGAGGCAGTGATCGCTGAGATCCTGATTGAAAACAGCAGAGGTGTATTTGGAGGGCAAGTTGGTCAGGATAATATCTATGAGGGTGCCAATATTTACAGATTTAGGGTTGTACCTGGTGGGTTCCTTGATAATTTGTGTCAGATTGAGGGCATCTAGCTTAGATTGTAGGACTGCCGGGGTGTTAAGCATATCCCAGTTTAGGTCACCTAACAGAACGAACTCTGAAGATAGATGGGGGGGCAATCAATTCACATATGGTGTCCAAGGCACAGCTGAGAACTGAGGGAGGTCTATAACAGGCAGCAACAGTGAGAGACTTATTTCTGGAGAGATTCATTTTTAAAATTAGAAGCTCAAACTGTTTGGGCATAGACCTGGAAAGTATGACAGAACTTTGCAGGCTAACTCCTCCACCTTTGGCAGTTCTATCTTGAGGGAAAATGTTGTAGTGGGGTACGGAAATCTGAGTTTTTGGTGGCCTTAATTCAGGATTCAGACACGGCAAGGTCATCAGGCTTGGCAAAGTCTGCTAAAGCAGTGAGTAAAACAAACTTAGGGAGGAGGCTTCTGATGGTAACATGCACGAAACCAAGGCTTTTACGGTTACAGAAGTCAATAAATGAGAGCGGCTGGGGACACGCAGGGCCTGAGTTAACCTCCACATCACCCGAGGAAC
Source organism: Salmo trutta (assembly GCF_901001165.1). Lineage (NCBI taxonomy): Eukaryota > Metazoa > Chordata > Actinopteri > Salmoniformes > Salmonidae > Salmo > Salmo trutta. The sequence continues at coordinate 9,222,556 of NC_042991.1, forward strand.
AGAGGAGGAGTAGGATGAGGGAACGGCTAAAGGCTATCAAAACTGGTCGTCTAGTGCGTTGGGGACAGAGAATAAAAGGAGAAGATTTCTGGGCGTGGTAGGATAAATTCAGGGCATAATGTACAGACAGGGGTATGGCAGGGTGCGGGTACAGTGGAGGTAAACCTAGGCATTGAGTGACGATAGAGGTTGCATCTCTGGACGCAATAGTTATGCTGGGTGAGGTCACCGCATGTGTGGGAGGTGGGACAAAAGAGGCATCTGAGGCATGTTGATTGGGACAAGGGGCTCCGCAGTGAACTAAAACAATGATAACTATCCTAAACAACAGTATACAAGGCATATTGACAAAGAGACATAAGGCAAGGTATAAAACAATCACAGGTGCTGATTGGGAGAGCTAGCTAAGACAACGGCTAAAACAACAACAGGTTTTTATTTTTCCTTTGCCTCCAACTCCTGTCCATACGTGGAACGGATGTGGGTGGGGCTAGGTCTACATAGAGGTGCTGTTCTCAGTAGATTCACAAAAGCTCTGACGAAGGCCGTTAGGCCGATACGTAAGCTTATTAAATATCAGTGATACTATCAAGAGCAGTGTGCGGTTTCCTTTTTTCCTTCAAAACAACAACAGGTAAAATGGTGAAGAATGGGCAGAGAGGGTCAGTTAACTGTACACAAGGCCTGAGTTCGAGGCTGGGGCCGACAGATAAACAAAATGGAGTACCGTGATTAATGAACAGTCCAGCAGGCATCAGCTATGTAGCCAAGTGATTATAGGGTCCAGCAATAGATGAAACAGGGAAGCCGCTAAGTAGTCGTTACTATGCTAGCAAGCGGGTGACACGGCATTCAAAAAAAGTTAGCAGGTCGGGGCTAGTAGAAGCGTCTGCTCTGACGTCCGGCAAAGGCCGGTTGAGGGCACAGCGGATGGAATTACATTGGCAGATCAGTCGTGATGGAACAGCAGGGCTCCGTGTTGACAAAGGGTCCAGGCAAGTTGGCAAAAGAGGTATTGTAGCTGGAGTAATTTCGTTTGCTAGCCGGGAGATGCATATGGCTCGTGGCTAACTGGTGCAAGCTTTGGGATAAGGGCGTTAGCCACTATAGCCACTCGGTAGCAGTGATGATCCGATGCAAAGGTTCAAAGCTTACTGCAAGAATCCGGTGGTGTAGAGGATTCTAGTCGTGTTAGTGAAGAGCCCGGAAGGCATCAGCTGTGTAGCCGAGTGATCATAAGGTCTACTGAGCAGGCCGGGAGATGGGCCTGGCTCAAGGCTAGCGTCGGGGCTGGGATGATAATGAGTAAATGGTCCAGGGCTTACGGCAGGAATCCGGTGTTGTCGTGAAGAAAAACAGTCCTATATGCTGAGGGTTGATAACACGCTGTGCAGACTGGCAAGTATTATCCAGGCTAAAAGCGGTTTGTGTCTGTGCTAAAGGCCGCTAGCAGTGGTTGACAATGACTAAATAGCTAGTAGCCAATTAGCTGCTGATGGCTAGCTTCTGATGGAGGTTCAGGCTATAAGGTCTAAAAATAGCAGATCCGTATCAGATTGGGTGAGATGGGTTGCCGGAAGGTATATTTCATTTTTATTAAATGGAAAAAGAGATCGAAAACATGAAATGTATACAAAAAAGACAAAAAATAAGAAATGTACACGGGAGAATGACAAACAACGTCTGCACTGCTACGCCATCTTGGAACAAACGGATTGGGGTCAGGGATATAAGATTGAGTTCAGGGCTTTGTGATGGCCACTCCAATACCTTGACTTTGTTGTCCTTAAGCCATTTTGATCGGAACTTTGGAAGTATGCTTGGGGTCGTTGTCAATTTGGAAGACCCATTTGCGACCAAGCATTAACTTCCTGACTTATGTCTTGAGATGTTGCTCAATATATCCACATAATTGTCCTTCCTCACGATGCCATCTATTTTGTGAAGTGCACCAGTCCCTCCTGCAGCAAAGCACCCCCACAACATGATGCTGCCACCCACCACCTTCACGGTTGGGATGGTGTTCTTCGGTTTGCAAGCCTCCCCCTTTTTCCTCCAAACATAAATGGTCATCATGGCCAAAGTTCTATTTTTGTTTCATCAGACCAGAGGACATTTCTCCAAAAAGTATGATCTTTGTCCCCATGTTCAGTTGCAGCATACCAGCAGCATACCACCCTGCATCCCACTGCTGGCTTGCTTCTGAAGCTAAGCAGGGTTGGTCCTGGTCAGTCCTTAGATGGGAGACCAGATGCTGCTGGAAGTGGTGATGGAGGGACAGTAGGAAGCACTTTCCTCTCGTCTAAAAAATATCCCAATGCCCTGTGTAGGGTGCCATCTTTCGGATGGGACGTTATACGGGTGTCCTGACTCTGAGGTCATTAAAGATCCCATGGCACTTATCGTAAGAGTAGGGGTGTTAACCCCGGTGTCCTGGCTAAATTTCCAAGCAGTTCCTCATACCATCATGGTCACCTAATCACCCCCAGCTTACAGATGGCTCATTCATCCCCCTCCTCTCCCCTGTAACTATTCCCCAGGTCGTTGCTGTAAATGAGAACGTGTTCTCAGTCAACTTATCTGGTAAAATAACAGTAAAATAAATCAAATAAAGTTGCAAACCGTAGTCTGGCTTTTTTTAAGGCGGTTTTGGAGCAGTGGCTTCTTCCTTGCTGGGCGGCCTTTCAGGTTATGTCGATATAGGACTCGTTTTACTGTGGATATAGATACTTTTGTACCCGTTTCCTCCAGTATCTTCACAAGGTCCTTTGCTGTTGTTCTGGGATTGATTTGCACTTTTCGCACCAAAGTACATTCATCTCTAGGAGACAGAACGCGTCTCCTTTCTGAGCGGTATGGCGGCTGCGTGGTCCCATGGTGTTTATACTTGCGTACTATTGTTTGTACAGATGAACGTGGTACCTTCAGGCATTTGGAAATTGCTCCCAAGGATGAACCAGACTTGTGGTCTACAATTGTTTTTCTGAGGTCTTGGCTGATTTATTTTGATTTTCCATGATGTCAAGCAAAGAGGCACTGAGTTTGAAGGTAGACCTTGAAACACATTCACAGGTACACCTCCAATTGACTCAAATGTTGTCAATTAGCCTATCAGAAGCTTCTAAAGCCATGACATGATTTTCTAGAATTTTCCCAGTCAACTTAGTGAATGTAAACTTCTGACCCACTGGAATTGTGACACAGGGAATTATAAGTCATGACTTGTGTCATGCACAATGTAGATGTCCTAACCGACTTGCCAAAACTATAGTTTGTTAACAAGAAATTTGTGGAGTGGTTGAAAAACTAGTTTTAATGACTCCAACCTAATTGTATGTAAACTTCTGACTTCCAACTGTATTCTAGTCAAGGCTCATCCTATATAAAACTACTGCTGTACACACATTTTCTATTCATATACTGTCCATACACACCATCATATACAGTGGCTTCAGAAAGTATTCAGACTCCTTGACTTTATCCACATTTTGTTACGTTACTGACTTATTCTAAAATGCATTTAAATAAAAATAAGTCAATCTACATACAATACCCCATAATGACAAAGCAAAAACAGGTTTTTAGAAATGTTTCCAAATTGAAATATTAAAACCAGAAATACCTTATTTACATAAGAATTCAGACCCTTTGTTATGAGACTTGAAATTGAGCTCAGGTGCATCCTGTTTCCATTGATCATCTATGAGATGTTTCTAGGACTTGATTGGACGTGATTTGGAAAGGCACACACCTGTCTATATAAGGTCCCACAGTTGACAGTGCATGTCAGAGCAAAAATCAAACCATGAGGTTCAAGGAATTGTCCGTAGAGCTCTGAAACAGGATTGTGTCGAGGCACAGATCTGGGGAAGGGTAGCAAAAAATGTCGGCAGCGTTGAAGGTCCCCAAGAACAAAGTGGCCTCCATCATTCTCAAATGGAAGAAGTTTGGAACCGCCGAAACTCTTCCTAAAGCTGGCTGCTCGGCCAAACTGAGCAATTGGAGGAAAAGGGCCTTGGTCAGGGAGGTGACCAAGAACCCGATGGTCACTCTGACAGAGCTCTAGAGTTCCTCTGTGGAGATGGGAGAACCTTCCAGAAGGACAACCATCTCCGCAGCACTCTACCAATCAGGCCTTTATGGTAGAGTGGCCAGAAGGAAAGCCACTCTTCAGTAAAAAGGCACATGACAGCCCGCTTGGAGTTTGCCAAAAGGCACCTAAAGACTCTCAGACTATGAGAAACAATATTCTCTGGTCTGATGAAACCAAGACAGAAATCTTTGGCCTGAATGCCAAGCATTCTCTTTGGCCTGAATGCCAAGTCTGAAGGAAACCTGGCATCATCCCTATGGTGAAGCATGGTGGTGACAGCATCATGCTGTGGGGATGTTTTTCAGCGGCAGGGACTGGGAGACTAGTCAGGATCGAGGCAAAGGTGAACGGAGCAAAGTACAGAGAGACCCTTGATTAAAACCTGCTCCAGAGCACTCAAGACCTCAGACTAAGGGGGCAAAGGTTCGCCTTCCAACAAGACAATGACCCTAAGCACACAGCCAAGACAATGTAGGAGAGTGGCTTCGGGACAAGTCTCTGAATGTCCTTGATTGGCCCAGCCAGAGCCCGGACCTGATCGAACATCTCTGGAGAGACCTGAAAATAGCTGTGCAGCAACGCTCCCCATTCAACCTGACAGAGCTTGAGAGTATCTGTAGAGAAGAATGTGAGAAACTCCCCATGTACAGGTGTGCCAAGCTTGTAGCGTCATACCCAAAAAGATTCCAGGCTGTAATCGCTGCCAAAGGTGCTTCAACAAAAGTACTGAGAATTCTTATGTAAATATTCTTATGTACATTTTATTGAAGTTTTTTTATTTGTAATAAATTAGCAAAAAAAAATGTTGCTTTGTCATTATGGGGTATTGTGTGTAGATTGAGGGAAAAAAACGATTTAAATAAATTTTTGAATAAGGCTGTAACCTAACAAAATGTGAAAAAAGTCAAGGGGTCTGAATACTTTCCGAAGGCACTGTACATATCTATTTCTATATTCCAGATATATTCTGGATGCGACCAATAGAACATTTTACTTACACAGCCAAGTCAAAGGGTTGCAAAATGTTAATAAATGGTTGCAGTATGGAGCTCTGTAAATGCAAAAATCCAGACAAAATATATTTTTTTAATTACGGTGTATGCGCAATCCTCTCACCTCATTTGCAGTGTTGTTAGTTCCCACGATGCGAATAAAAGAGGCAGGCTGCTTGTCGAATTTGAGTGTCTGCCACGATCTGTTGAAGAAAAACAAAACTGTTAAAAGATCTCAGATGGACAGTATTACACAAAGATAATCTGAAAAGAGTATGGGAAAGGGAGACTTGAAGACAGACTGGGAGTCTTACCGACATGGCACCTTGGTGCGGTCCACCACCTTTGTCCACTGCTGCTGATTGGTGGAGACCTCAATGTAGTAACTGTAGGATCGCTCATCACAGTCCCACAGTAGCAGTCTGTCCAGATAGAAATAGAAAATATCTAAATCATTAGCATCATTTTTAAATCAAATGTGCAGACAGATACAAAACCTACAAGACTCAACATGAGTGAACACACACACCCACCCCTACCTTAAGGAGCCAATAGTGTAGGGTTGAGCCAGTTGAATGACAATGGCCCCAGAGCCCAGCTGGTGACAGGTGTAGCCCGAGTCCCAGTCATAGTTGCGCGTGTCCCCGTTGAGCAGAGCATTTCTGCTCCGACTAACCCCCTCGATGACACTGGAACAGGCCGCGATGGTAGCCACATTCTCATTTGGGACTGCAGATATGAAGGATGAAAAAAAGCAGAGGCAAAAAAGCAGTAGAAGAGAGGGAGGATTGGGAATAAAGAAGAGGATTGGAGAGAGGAGTAAGATATGTTTATGTTGATCTGACCTGGCATCTTAAGAATCACATGTAACACTAGTATAACGATTGATATTCCTGCCTTACCGAGAATACCTTTTTCCAGAGTGAAGGAACGGTGTGTGAACATACACTCGAAAGCCACCAGATGGAAGACCTTGTTGACAGTGTTGTGCGTCCCCACAACGCGCACATACCTGGGACACAAGGGAACAAATAAAAATCACACCCACTGTTGTAGAACCAAAAGTCAAAATTGGTGCCAACCATAGGAAACCACAGGTAGAGACGCAAAGGGTGAGGTTTTACCTGGCCACACGTGGTGTAAAGAAGAGGTTCTGCCAAGAGCGACACAGGTACTTGGAATGGTCCACAACACGCACCCAATCCAGCTCATCCATGGACACTTCAATATAGTAGGAGTAAGACCTAGACAAAAACAGAGAGACAGATATGGACCATACAAAACCCAGTTACCAAAGCACAGCTGATGAGTATCTCTATTATCAGCATGATAGTAACATTACTGCAATGTATACAGTACCAGTCAAAAGTTCAGACACACCTACCCATTCTAGGGTTTTTCTATATTTTTACTATATTGTAGAATAATAGTGAAGAGATCAAAACTATGAAATAACACATATGGAATCATGTAGTAACCAAAAAAGTGTTAAATCAAAATATATTTTATATTTGAGATTCTTCAAAGTAGCCACCCTTTGCCTTGACAGCTTTGCACACTCTTGGCATTGTCTCATCCAGCTTCACCTGGAATGCTTTTCCAACAGTCTTGGAGGAGTTCCCACATATAATGAGCAATTGTTGGCTGTTTTTCCTTCACTCTGCGATCCAACTCATCCCAAAACATCTCAATTGGGTTGAGGTCGGGTGATTGTGGAGGCCAGGTCACGAGGCAGCACTTCATCGCGCTCCTTAGTCAAACAGCCCTTATACAGCCTGGAGGTGTGTTGGGTCATTGTCCTGTCAAAAAACAAATTACAGTCCCACTAAGTGCAATCCAGATGGGATGGCGTATCGCTGCAGAATGCTGCGGTAGCCATGCTGGTTAGGTTTGCCTTGAATTCTAAAATAAAACATTGACAGTGTCACCAGCAAAACACCCCAACACCTCACACCTCCTCCTCCATGCTTCACGGTGGGAACCATACATGCAGAGGTCATCCGTTCACCTACTCTGTGTCACAAAGACACGGCGGTTGGAACCAAAAATCTCAAATTTGGACTCATCAGACCAAAGATTTCCACCTGTCTAATGTCCATCTCTTCTTCTTATTGGTGTCCTTTAGTAGTGGTTTCCTTGCAGCAATTCAACCATACAGTTCACTCACACACACACACACACACACACACACACACACACACACACACACACACACACACACGTCTAAGGCACTGCATCTCAGTTCAAGAGGCATCACTACAGTCCCAGGTTCGAATCAGGCTGTATCACATCCGGCCGTGATTGGGAGTCCCATAGGGCGGCACATAATTGGCCCAGCGTCGTCCAGGGTAGGCCGTCATTGCAAATAAGAATTTGTTCTTAAAACTCTAGGCGAGGGGGCGGTATTTTCACATCCGGATGAAAAGTGTGCCCAAAGTAAACTGCCTGCTACTCAGGCCCAGAAGCTAGGATATGCATACTATTAGTAGATTTTGATAGAAAACACACTGAAGTTTCTAAAACTGTTTGAATGATGTCTGTGAGTATAACGGAACTTATTTGGCAGGCGAAACCCCAGGCAAACCATCCAGGATCGTTTTTTTTTAGTTTTTTTGAGGTCACTCTTTTCAAAGGAGTTTTCTATGTGGATCTAGATTTCTAAGGCACTTGCTTGCAGTTCCTATCGCTTCCACTGGATGTCAACAGTCTTTAGAAATTGGTTGATGTTTTTCCTTTGAGAAATGAAGAAGTATGGCTGTTCAGAACAAGGGTCGAGTCTAGTGTACTGTTGTGGTTGGGGAGCGCGACTTGAAAGCTCGCTCCACTTTGTTTTTATCCGCTATTGAACGCAGTTTATCCCGTCTTAAATTCGATTGATTATTTACGTAAAAAAAACACCTAAAGTTGTATTAGGAAAGTTGGAAATGTTTGGACAAAGATTACAGGTAACTTATTAGATATTTTGTAGTCATGTTGCGCGAGTTCGAACCGGTGTTCCAGTCCTCATGAGATCTAGTTTCAAATAAAATCAAACTTTGTCACACGTGCCGAATGCAATGAGTGTAGACCTTACCGTGAAATGCTTACTTACAAGCCCTTAACCAACAGTGCAGTTCAAGAAGAATTAAGAAAATATTTACCAAATAAACTAATGTAAAAAATACAAACGAAATAAAATAACAATAACGAGGCTATATCCAGGGGGTACCGGTACCGAGTCAGTGTGCGGGGGTACAGGTTAGTTGAGGTAGTTTGTACATGTAGGTAGGGGTGAAGTGACTATGCATAGATAATAGCGAGTAGCAGCAGTGTACAAAACAAATGGGGGGGGAGTGAAAATGTAAATAGTCCGGTGGTCATTTGATTAATTATTCAGGAGTCTTATGGCTTGGGAGTAGAAGCTTTTAAAGGAGCCTTTTTGTACTAAACTTGGCGCTCCGGTACTGCTTGCCGTGCGGTAGCAGAGAAAACAGTCTATGACTTTGGTGACTGGACTAACAATTTTATGGGCTTTCCTCTGACACCGCCAAGTATATAGGTCCTGAATGGCAGGAAGCTTTGTGAATGTTGACCTGTTTAAAGGTCTTGCTCACGTCGGCTACCGAGAGCGTTACCACAGTCATCCAGAACAGCTGGTGCTCAAGTGCATGTTTCAGTGTTGCTTGCCTCGAAGCGTGCATAAAAGGCATTTAGCTCGTCTGGTAGGCTCGCGTCACTGGGCAACTTGAGTCTGGGTTTCCCTTTGTAGTTTGTAATAGTTTAAGCCCTGCCACATCCGACAAGCGTCAGAGCCGGTGTAGTAGGATTCAATCTTAATCCTGTATTGATGCTTTGCCTGTTTGATGGTTCGTCTGAGGGCATAGCAGGATTTCTTATAAGCACCCGGATTAGTGTCCCACTCCTTGAAAGCGGCAGCTCTAGCCTTTAGCTCAGTGCGGAAGTTGCCTGTAATCCATGGCTTCTGGTTGGGGTATGTACGTACAGTCACTGTGGGGATGATGTCGTCGATGCACTTATTGACGAAGCAGATGGCTGAGGTGGTATACTCCTCAATGCCATTGGATGAATCCCGGAACATATTCCAGTCTGTGCTGGCAAAACAGTCCTGTAGCGTAACATCCGCGTCATCTGACCACTTCCGTATTGAGCGAGTCACTGGTACGTCCTGCTTTAGTGGAGGATCAGGGGGATAGAATTATGGTCAGATTTGCCAAATGGAGGGCAGGGGAGAGCTTTGTATGCATCTCTGTGTGTGGAGTAAAGGTGGTCAAAAATGTTGTCTCCCCCTGGTTGCACCCGTGACATGCCGGTAAAAATGTGGTAAAACTGATTTAAGTTTGCCTGCATTAAAGTCCCCGGCCACTAGAATCGCCACTTCTGGATGAGCATTTTGTTGTTTGCTTATGGCCTTATAGAGTTGGTTGAGTCCAGTCTTAGTAGATGGCTACGAATAATATAGATTAGAACTCTTGGTAGATAGTGTGGTCTACAACCTTTCATAAGGTACTCTACCTCAGGCGAGCAATACCTCGAGACTTCTTTAATATTAGACATCGCGTACCAGTTGTTATTGACAAATAGACAACCCCCACCCCTCGTCTTACCAGACGTAGCTTCTCTCTCCTGCCGGTGCATGGAAAATCCCGGCAGTTCTATATTATCCGTATCGTCGATCAGCAACGACTCGGCGAAACAGAAGATATTACAGTTAATGCCCCGTTGGTAGGATAATCTTAATCATCGGTCATCAATTTTATTTTCCAGTGATTGCACGTTAGACAGTAGGACAGATGGTAGTGGGAGTTTACATGTTTTGCCTATGGATTCCCAGAAGGCAGCCCGATCTGTGCCCCCTTTTCCTCCGCCTTTTCTTCACGCAAATGACAGGGATTTGGGCCTGTTCCCGGGAAAGCAGTATATGCTTCTCGTCAGACTTGTTAAAGGAAAAAGCTTCTTCCAGTTTCCAAATACGGCTCTTCTGTATACCACCCCTACCTTGTCACAGTACAATTGAAAACACATCGAGGAAAGAAATTCCACAAATTAACTTAACAAGGCACACATGTTAATTGAAATGCATTCCAGGAAACTACGTCATGAAGCTGGTTGAGAGAATGCCAAGAGTGTGCAAAGCTGTCATCAAGGCAAAGGGTGGCTACTTTGAAGAATCTCAAATATAAAATATATTTTGATTTGTTTAACCATTTTGTGGTTACTACATGATTCCATACGCGTTATTTCATAGGTTTGATGTCGTCACTATTATTCTACAATGTAGAAAATAGCCAAAATCAAGAAAAACCCTAGAATGAGTAGGTGTGTCCAAACTTGACTGGTACTGTATATAAAAACATTGCTCACCAGTTGTGCAAAACCTTCAGAGAGGAATTAATGCATGTTTGATAGCCTACAATGGAGTTAGACTTAGCAGAATCACTGATTGGCAAATCACCTTGCATCCCAAATAATGACTCATTATGTGATCAAGATTAGCGATTGTGCCTTGCTTAAACTGATACCTTAAAACATGCTGGATGTCTCACTCACCGGCTGTCCCGGTCCCAGAGCAGGATGCGGATGTGGTTGATGATAGAGGCCTGGCCCAGTTTGATCTGAAGGCCAGCGCGGCCGTCCTCCTCAATGGGGTGTCTGGAGAAGCCGTGGTCCAAGTCGTAGTTCTGGGTGTCTCCGTCCAGCAGCGCCGACTTCAGCTCTCCCTTCACCACCTGGGCCCCGTACTTCATGGTGGCAATGTTCTCCTCGGGGACTGTAAGACACAAAGGCATCACATTGAATACATAATATTAAATACATATCTCACACACACACGGAATACAAAGAGACACATACAGAATTCCCACGCAAACAAAACACACAGACTCCCATTGACAATTTAAGCTATTAGTTGCCGAGTACTAGAACAGGACCGGAAGCGACAGACTCACTGAGCATGCCGCGGTAGTTGAGGTCCATGTCGCGACTCTCTGAGCGGGTCTTGATGGCGTCCAGCAGGTCATCTGGGTTGAGCAGTCCCGAGGGACGCACCACGTTCAGCATCTCCGTCAGGCTCATGAGCGGCAGCCGCACAGCTGCCATCACTTCCTGCGTGGCGCTTCCCTCACCGTTCTGCCGGCTCCAATGACACAGCGCCTGGAAGATCTCCTTCTCGCTTGCTGCAAATGAGTCCCTCCGTAACAAGGTCAGCAGAGCAGTCTGCACAGAGAGAGAGAGGATAAAAAGATGTTCAGTTAATACTACTTCTATCAAATTGGATTCAGTCATATTTACTGGATCTGGGTCTTGTTCATTAGGGCACACAATGAAAATCGTTTGAAAACATTTAGCAATTATATATATATATTTTTTTATTGCATTTCTTATTAGTCCAGGTAGTTCCCTTCCTGTTTTGGTCCATGTTCTTCCATGTTTGTTGCCTAATTAACAAGACCCTGCCTACTCTCACTCACCTTGGACAATGTGAGGAAGCCGTCTGAGGCCAGGACCTCCGGGGCGCGACGATCCATGTAGGCGCAGCACGCTGCACTGAGCGCACTCAGACAGTACAGGCTGGCCACGTCAAACACCAAACACACATTGTGCGTATGCAGGATGGTGCGCAGGAACTCTGAGGTGGAGTCCTCTAGTGGCTGGAGGCCATAGCGGTGGGCCAGACCCAGGAAGTCCAGCAGCACCTCCTCGCGGGCTGAGCTGAGGCTAGCCCGGCCCGTGTAAAGGTAGTTGAGGAGCATGGAGAAGGCCTCGGGTCGCGTCTCCTCCAGGGTCACCTCCGCCTGCGGCTGGGACTCCTTCATCCCGCCATACAGCAGAGCTCTGAGGAAAAGGATTACACATCTCATAGATTGTTACCTAGTCCTAGATACTCCATATGAGCACACTAAAAGGAGTATGTTTAGATTCTGAAATACAAATGTTCACAATTTATTCAAGATTAAAAATATGAATATCTAAAATGTCTAAAAATAAGCTAAATCAAAAATGGTAGTTGAGATATTTATAATGTTGAATAAATTAATGTCAACATTTGTATTTTAAAATCTAGACTAGAGGTCGACAGATTATGATTTTTCAACACCGATACCGATTATAGGAGGACCAAAAAAACCGATACCGATTAATTGGCCGATTTTTACATAATTGTAATAATGACAATTACAACAATATTGAAAGAAGACTTATTTTTACTTAATATAATACATAAAAATCTATTTAGTCTCAAATAAATAATGAAACATGTTCAATTTGGTTTAAATAATGCAAAAACACAGTGTTGGAGAAGAAAGTAAGAGTGCAATATGTGTATTATATGTAAAAAAGCTAATGTTTAAGTTCCTTGCTCAGAACATGAGAACATATGAAAGCTGGTTGTTCCTTTTAACATGAGTCTTCAATATTCCCAGTTAAGAAGTTTTAGGTTGTAGTTATTATAGGACTATTTCTCTCTCTATATCATATGTATTTCATATACCTTTGACTATCGGATGTTCTTATAGGCACTTTAGTATTGCCAGCCTAATCTCAGGAGTTGATAGGCTTGAAGTCATAAACAGCGCTGTGCTTCAAGCATTGCGAAGAAATGCTGACAAACGCAGGAAAGTGCTGTTTGAATGAATGCTTACGAGCCTGCTGCTGCCTACCACCACTCAGTCAGACCGCTCTATCAAATCATAGACTTAATTATAATATAATAAACACACAGAAATGCGAGCCTTAGGTCATTAATATGTTCAAATCCGGAAACAAAACGTTTATTATTTCAGTGAAATACGGAACCGCTCCGTTTTTTATCGAACGGGTGGCATCCATAAGTCTAAATATTACTGTTACATTGCACAACCTTCAATGTTATGTCATAATTATGTAAAATTCTGGCAAATTAATTACGGTCTTTGTTAGCAAGAAATGGTCTTCACACAGTTCGCAACGAGCCAGGCGGACCAAACTGCTGCATATACCCTGACTCTGCTTGCACAGAACACAAGTACCACAATTTCCCTAGATAATATTGCCTGCTAACATGAATTTATTTTAATTAACTAAATATGCAGGTGTAAAAAAATATACTTGTGTATTGATTTTAAGAAATGCATTGATGTTTATGGTTAGGTATATTGGTGCAACGACAGTGCTTTTTCGCGAATGCGCTTGTGAAATCGTCACCTGTTTGGCGAAGTAGGCTGTGATTCGATGATAAATTAACAGGCACCGCATTGATTATTTGCAACGCAGGACAAGCTAGTTAAACTAGTAATATCATCAACCGTGTGTAGTTAACTCGTGATTATGTTAATATTGATAGTTTTTTATAAGATAAGTTTAATGCTAGCTAGCAACTTACCTTGGTTCCTTGCTGCACTCGCGTAACAGGTGGTCAGCCTGCCACACAGTCTCCTCGTGGAGTGCAATCGGCGTCCAAAAATGCAGATTACCGATTGTTATGAAAACTTGAAATCGTCCCTAATTATTTGTCCATGCCGATTAATCGGTCGACCTCTAATCTAGACATACTCCATATGTTAGAGCACCCGATGAAGAGTAGATTGACATCAAGATGTTGTCTGTATCATGTATGGTTCACCGATCACAAGGTCTTACAGGAGGCATATATAGGTCTAAAAAGGGCCACTTTCATCATGATTTTCTCAAAAATGGTTTGTGATACAAATGTAAAAAGCATGTCAAACAATCCTTCCTCCCAATGAAGTCCCTATGTGAGAATTGCCAGAACAATCTGAGATCTGAAATACCCAAAATATTTTACAACCACCCAAAACAGGTGTACCTGAAGTAGTGACAGCGTGCTGCCAAGATGACCCTATGGGCCGGAAAGCGTTTCTCCTCCACAATGAAGGTGACATCACTGTACTCTTCACCTGGAACCAAAGCACCCAGCTGCTCGGAGAGTAGATGGATGTGGTCAATCTCTGACACTGAGGCCAGTGGACGCAAAGGATGGCTGTTGCTACTCATTGTGGTTAGACTTGGGGCGTCTCAATAACATCTGACAGAAGAGAAGACAAGCTGGTTAATTGGTGTCATTGAAACTGGCAGTGCACACACTGTCTCAAGTATCTAGCTACAGCAGCTAACTTTTGATAACTGTAGACCTTGAACAGCCCTGTTCCATGAAGGTCCTGGAGAGCGGAAACACTTCTGTTTTTCCATCATCTACTTCTAATAATGGTCTAGTTCAGACCTGGGACACCAGGTAAGTGCAATAAACTAAAAGGCAGGTAGAAACAAAAAACATAAATGTTTCGGCCCTGGCTCCAGGACCGGAATTGAAGACGGAGCTAGCAAATAGCTACTGTGTAATGTGGGTAACAATGACAGTATGTATTTGTTATAATAGGTAGACAACTTGAAATACAGGAATCATCTAACTAGCTAATAAATCAAGAATGTGAAACTATTCAGCGTAGCTAGCAATATCAGCCACTGAGGCAAAGATTTGTATAACTAAACCAAGCCATACCACAGCCTGTCGTTTCAAATGGGAACAAATGAGTAATAGTGGGCAGAACAAGCAAGGTGGGCAGAGCCATGCACGAGCTAGCGAGGTCTTATTGGCGCGTTCGAGATACTATTTGCATATTTCCGTTAAGGACCGCCTACTCTGCGAAGGGCGTGTGTGCAATAACTTAATTCGCCTTTGCAATCTTGTTTAACGACGCAATTATTCTTAACTTTGGCAAATGGTCAAGTCTACAAAACGTAGCCCACTCTGTTAGTAAGAAATTCTAGTTTTGAGAACAGAAAAAATCTATTGAGATCAAATGTGTCATCGATGAGAAAATTTGCAGAATTTCAGGCAAAATCCATCTCATTCCATCTTCTTCGACTACCTGCCATTGTGCTTCCCCTCACTACCATAACGCTAAGCGGTTGCTTCAGATTTATACATCCGGTGAAATATCTGTCTCATTGTTCTATCTGTGCTACTGATCTGTGATGCGGTCAACTGATACAGCAGCTTGGGTTTCACCCGTGTGACATACCTGCACAATAAGCATATCCCCTTCGTTCTCCCTTCCACGAAACCTCTTCCTTGACGTTATTTCCCCCTTTATTCAATCAAATGATCGCATTGAAAATTTCGTCATGAATAATTGCTATCAGTACTAAAAAAAACGATACCATCGCAAACACAACTAAGTAGGGTAACAACCCGGATGTTGTTAGGGTGTGGAGAACGGCACTGTTCCATGAAACAATAGCGCCCCTTGTGTATGGACAAACAGTGTAAATGCAGGTGGTGGATGTGATACATGCGAAAATGATCACATAACAACAATGTAAATTCACGTAAATCTCAACAGTTTGTGATTGCGGCCCGCAATTCGGGTTGTTCCTGCATCTGGACATTACTGAATCTGCAATAACTCCCCCCTCGAGCATTCCATTGGTTCCTGCATGAACGCCCCCCCCTCAAGTATTTTTATTTTTATTTTTTAAGTTTGCACAGATCTTTATTTAACTTGTTGTAAATAACAGTAACATGCAAAACATAAACATAACATAAGAGCCAGAGGGAATCCAAAGAAATTAGAGAAAAATAAAAAAACTATTATATTACAGTTTATGCTTGATATTCTCGATTTCCTCTCATTGTCTAAGGGGTGGCACTAGTTACCAAAGCCACGCAGTCAAAATTGGCTATATGTTAAAAATTCATTAACAGAAGCATTTGCTGTTTGGACTTAATTTAAGGTTAGGCGTAATGTTAGCAGTGCGGTTATGGTTAAGTTTAAAATCAGACTTTAAGAAGATATGTTGTAGAAATAGGCAGGGTTTAGCCATTGTTATGACTGTGGCTGTGGTAAAGTCTACTTTGTTTTGTGATTACCATGTGGACAAAATGTAAATAAAAGTATTATTGTCATAGCTAGCTACCGGTGCCCCACCTCCCATCTGCTGTGTACCGGAATCCTAGCTAGCTAGCTACTTATCCCGCCTGCTGTGTACCGGAGTCCTAACAATGGCCATGTTCGAGAGGATCAAAACTGTGATGTATCATGGGTAAATTGTGACTGACTGATCTACAAATAATCATTAGAAGTTATTTATGATGTAAGGTTATTTGTAGATCAGTCAGTCGGCAGTCACCTGCACTGTCGGCTGCAATGTCGAACAAGCCCAGTGTCTTTCATTCCCACCTGTCGAACATCTGCCCTCGCCATCTTTAACAGAACTGTGGGAAAGCAGTGCCCAACAGGCAGGGGCGAAGGACACCGTATACACTGTCTACCGGTGTCCTAGCTAGCTAGCTAGATATCGTTGTCGCAGTTGTGACTAGATGGAGTACAGCTACGACCGGAAGTTACTTTTCGTAACAGGTTATGGGACCATTTTAGTTAACCCTACCTAACCTTAACCTAAACTCCTCGGTTAATTATCCTAACCTGCTGCATAAGTTGTCCTACACCTGCTACGAAAAAGTCACTTCCAGTCATTGTATACCACCTAGTCAAACTGTTGTTGCCCCGTCTCTTCTTCTTCTGTGGAGTTTATCAGCGGTTGGCATCCAACGTTATGGTGCATTACCGCCACAGACTAAACTGGAGCACCCCCGCCTCCCGCCTGTGTACCAGAGTCCAAGCTTTAAAATGGACCAATAGAAGTATAAAGAGATGTTCCTGCAGATGCAGTAATGCCCACATGCAGGAACGTCAGGAATTGCGGGCCGCAATTACACACTTCTCGTAAATCTACCTAAGAAAACTACTGATGCTATGGTTACCAAATAAATAGGCTGAGTTGTCTAGTTGGCTCAATCTTTACAATTTGAATAAAAACGCAGATGTCGAAAATACGTGAAGATGATCCACATCTCTGTTTATTGCAGACACAGGTTGGGATCAGATCAACCTCAGTCAAATAACATTAGGAGCAGCTAATCACCCTGGCATTAGTAAGTCATCTTCATTGTCAGTTTGTCTCATCCAAACATATCCAATAATTTCTCTGTATGTTACGGTATCCCATCCTTTTCTTTTAGTCAGTTTTTTAGGTGCCCATAGTATACCCAAGCAGATTAAATAATCTATATATACAGTACCAGTCAAAAGTTTGGACACTCCTACTCATTCAAGGGTTTTTCTGAATTTTTACTATTTTCTACATTGTAGAATAATAGTGAAGACATCAAAACTATGAAATAACACATATAGAATCATGGAGTAACCAAGAAAGTGTTCAAAATATATTTTAAATGTTAAATTCTTCAAAGTATCCATCCTTTGCCTTGATGACAGCTTTCCACAATCTTGGCATTCTCTCAACCACATTCACCTGTAATGCTTTTCCAACAGTCTTGGAGGAGTTCCCACATATGCTGAGCACTTGTTGGCTGCTTTTCCTTCACTCTGTGGTTCAACTCATCCCAAACCATCTCAATTGGGTTGAGGTCAGGTGATTGTGGAGGCCAGGTCATCTGATGCAGCACTCCATCACTCTCCTTCTTGGTCAAATAGCCCTTACACAGCCTGGAGGTGTCATTGTCCTGTTAAAAACAAATGATAGTCCCGCTAAGCGTCCCGTAGCACTCACTTCTGTCATCATGAAGTGCTTCAAGAGGCTAGTCAAGGATCATATCACCTCTATCTTACCTGACACCCTAGGCCCACTTCAATTTGCTTACCGCCCCAATAGATCCACAGATGATGCAATCGCCATCGCACTGCACACTGCTCTATCCCATCTGGACAAGAGGAATACCTATGTAAGAATGCTGTTCATTGACTATAGCTCAGCATTCAACACCATAGTAGGTCTGAATCCCTCATATAAAATTCACTTGCACATACTTTTTAAAAATATACTGTACTTAAATATATTTTGTGAAAATGTAAGTTAAATATACTTTAATTGAAAGTTAAACCTTGTTCAAAGTATCTCTGTTTTTCTAACAAGCTTTGCAGAGCTGGTTACAATTTAAATTTCATCCCCCAGAAAAAATAACAAATATTATAACAAATATTATGGTTGTGCTGGTTGATAAAATACCTTTATTTATGAAAAATATGTTTTAAAAGGGTCTTTTGTTTTTAAATTATATAGTTATTTGGAATGGTAAAGTTATGTCTTTCATGGAGCTATCAGAATTGTATGAGAAGGTCTGCTCAATCCAAGATTACAAACAATTGATTACAGCATGACACCAAAAAGGGAAAAGGAGGTGGCAGCGGGAGGTAGGGAACTGGTCTGTCTACCCAATATAAAGGATCAAAACTGGCAGAGGTACAAAATAGCATAAATAGGAAAGTATACCAGTTTCATTTGAGGACCAGGATGTTTACTGTGCCATACAGATAGCAAAATAGCTGGGAAGAGATTAGTATTATTTATTTTAATAAAATTTTTTGTAGGGGAGGGTTTGGCCAGTAAGGATGTCCTTGTCCCAGCATGCTCTAGCGACTCCTTGTGGCGGGCCAGGTGTTGTGCACACTGACTTCGGTCGCCAGTTGTTTTGTACTTTTTCATGATATCTAGTTGGTAGTTACAGTCTTGTCCCATTGCTGCAACTCGGCAGAGGCAAAGGTCGAGAGCTATCCGTCCTCCAAAACAAGACCCTGCCAAGCCGCACTGCTTCTTGACTGCTCGCTTAACCCGGAAGTCAGCCGCGCAAATGTGTCGGAGGAAACACTGTACTGGTTACCGAAGTCAGTGTGCATGCTCCGGCCTGCCACAAGGAGTTGCTAGAGCATGATGGGACAAGGACATCCCGCCAAACCTTCCACTACCTGGACGACGCTGGGCCAATTGTGCGCCGCCTCATGGGACTTCCGGTCGCGGCCGGCTGCGACACAGTCTGGGATTGAATCTGAGTCTGTGGTGACGCCTCAAGCACTGCGATGCAGTGCCTTACATTTACATTTACATTTACGTCATTTAGCAGACGCTCTTATCCAGAGCGACTTACAAATTGGGACTGCTTCGCCACTCCAGAGGCCCCGGGAAGAGATTTTGATGTACCGATTCTATGGCACAGTGTGTATTAGTGGATATATATAACAACGCAAGATTCAATACTTTGTGCTTTTCAGCAGAAATTATTGCACAGAATTCTTGCCACCAAAAAATGTTGAATATTTGGGGATTACAATCATCGCAGTTTTGCAGTTTTTGTTTTGTGGATACAGAATCAATAGACCATTTGTTCTGGTATTTCCCTCAGGTAGCCTGTTTCTGTTCTCAGGTTCAGGTTTAGGAATGGCTGAAAAAGTGTGGGGTGGGGGGGTCTCAGATGTTTGAGGGGCAGCTCTCGGGGAACTGTGGGGGGATCTTGGATGGTTGGTGGCCTGGCGGTTGGGATCTTGGGCTGGTGGCCAATAGGTCTGTATGTGATCCCAATCTTGACGTGCCTTTGGGCAGGGCACTTGACCCTGGTTGCTCCTGTGGGTCGCTGTGAATGGGTCTGCTAGATGACTGAATTACATTTACGTTTACATTTACGTCATTTAGCAGACGCTCTTATCCAGAGCGACTTACAAATTGGTGCATTCACCTTATGATATCCAGTGGAACAACCACTTTACAATAGTACATCTATATATATTTTTTTTTGGGGGGGGGGGTTAGAAGGATTACTATATCCTCTTATGGCTAGGGGGCAGTATTTTCACGGCTGGATAAAAAAACGTACCCGATTTAATCTGATTATTAGTCCTGCCCAGAAACTAGAATATGCATATAATTACTAGCTTTGGATAGAAAACACTCCAAAGTTTCTAAAACTGTTTGAATGGTGTCTGTGAGTATAACAGAACTCATTTGGCAGGCCAAAACGTGAGAAGATTCTGTACAGGAAGTACCCTGTCTGACCATTTCTTGCTCTTCTTTGTCATCTCTATTCATTACAAAGGATCTCTGCTGTTACGTGACACTTCCTACGGCTCCAATGGGCTCTCAGAGCCCGGGAAAAACCTGAATGACGTAATTCAAAGCCCTGGCTGAAACACACGAGCGCTTTTGCTAAGTGGTCTATCAGCAGACAAAAGGCTTAGGCGCGTGCACTCGCCGCCCCCGCCTTTCTGTTTTTCCCTCTTTTTAACGAAACGTAGATTCCCGGTCGGAATATTATCGCTTTGTTACGAGATAAATTGCATAAAAATTGATTTTAAACAGCGGTTGACATGCTTCGAAGTACGGTAATGGAATATTTAGAATTTTTTTGTCACGAAATGTGCCATGCGCACGACCCTGATTTACCATTGGGATAGTGTCTAGAACGCACGAACAAAACGTCGCTGTTTGGATATAACGATAGATTATTTGGGACCAAACCAACATTTGTTATTGAAGTAGAAGTCCTGGGAGTGCATTCTGACGAAGAACAGGAAAGGTAAGACCATTTTTCTTATAGTAAATGTGATTTTGGTGAAGGCTAAACTTGCCGGGTGTCTAAATAGCTAGCCCTGTGATGCCGGGCTATCTACTCAGAAAATTGCAAAATGTGCTTCATCCGAAAAGCTATTTTAAAATCGGACATATCGAGTGCATAGAAGAGTAATGTATCTATAATTCTTAAAATAATTGTTATGCTTTTTGTGAACGTTTATCGTGAGTAATTGAGTAAATTGTTAGTAAATTCCCAGGAAGTTTGCGGGGGGTATGCTAGTTCTGAACGTCACATGCTAATGTAAAAAGCTGTTTTTTGATATAAATATGAACTTGATTGAAGAAAACATGCATGTATTGTATAACATAATGTCCTAGGTGTGTCATCTGATGAAGATCATCAAAGGTTAGTGCTGCATTTAGCTGTCTTTTGGGTTTTTGTGACATTATATGCTAGCTTGAAAAATGGGTGTCTGATTATTTCTGGCTGGGTACTCTGCTGACATAATCTAATGTTTTGCTTTCGCTGTAAAGCCTTTTTGAAATCGGACAGTGTGGTTAGATTAACGAGAGTCTTGTCTTTAAATAGCTGTAAAATAGTCATATGTTTGAAAAATGGAAGTTTTCGGATTTTAGAGGAATTTGTATTTCGCGCCACGCCCACCATTGGATATTGGAGCAGACATTCCGCTAGCGGAACATCTAGATGTAAGAGGATATCCTATCCCAGGTATTCCTTAAAGAGGTGGGGTTTCAGGTGTCTACGGAAGGTGGTGATTGACTCCGCTGTCCTGGCGTCGTGAGGGAGCTTGTTCCACCATTGGGGTGCCAGAGCAGCGAACAGTTTTGACTGGGCTGAGCGGGAACTGCAGAGGTAGGGGGGCCAGCAGGCCAAAATAATACACAATATAATAATATTGACTACCCTTCTTTATAAGCATGCTGAAAGTCTGTCATTAATTTGTTTACTGAGAAACAGCATAGCGCCAGAGAAGAAGGCAGACGTTTTACGTGTCCCCAACCGATTGTGTTTTTTTCTTTGTTTATTTGCATTGTTTGTAGCTTGTTTTTTTACTTCTTTTGTACATAATGTTGCCGCTACCATCTCTGCCTTCTCGGGAACAGGCCCAGATCCCCGTGATTTGCGTGAAGAGGAGGCGGAAAAAAAGGGGCCAGAGGGCAGGCTGCTTTTTGAGAATTCGTAGGCTATCGAATAAACCCCCACTTCCTCCCATTCTGCTAGCAAACGTGCAATCGTTGGAGAATAAATCAATGTCCTATGCGCAAGATTAAACTACCAAGGAGACATTCAAAACTGTAATATCTTATGATTCACGGAGTCGTGGCTGAACAACGATGCTGTACCGGCAGGATAGAACAGCAGCGTCTGGTAAGACAAGGGGCGGTGGACTATGTATTTTGTAAATAACAGCTGGTGCACGATAGTAGAGTATCTCATGATAAGCTGTAGACCACACTATCTACCTAGAGAGTTTTCATCTGTATTTTTTGCAGCTGTTTCCATACCACCACAGTCAGAGGCTGGCCGTAAGACAGCATTGAATGAGCTGTATTCCGCCGTAAGCAAACAAGAAACCGCTCACCCAGAAGCGGCGCGCTAAGCTACAGCACTGTTTTGCTAGCACAGAGTGGAATATGTTCCGGGATTCCTCCGATGGCATTGAGCAGTACACTACATCAGTCATTGGCTTCATCAATAAGTGCATTCGATGACGTCGTCCCCACAGTGACTGTATGTACATACTTCAACCAGAGTCTATGGATTACAGGCAACATCTGTACTGAGCTAAAGGCTAGAGCTGCCACTTTCAAGGAGCGGGACTCTAACCCGGAAGCTTATAAGAAATCCCGCTATGTCCTCCGACGAATCATCAAACCGGTAAGGTGTCGATACTAAGATCGACTCGTACTACACCGGCTCTGACGCTCGTCGGATGTGGCAGGGCTTGCTAACCATTACAGACTACAAAGGGAAGCACAGCCGAGAGCTACCCAGTGACACAAGCCTACCAGACGAGCTAAACTACATCTATGCTCGCTTCGAGGCAAATAACACTGAAACATGGATTAGAGCACCAGCTGTTCCGGAAGACTGTGTGATCATGCTCTCCTCAGCCGATGTGAGTAAGACCTTTTAAACAGGTCAACATTCACAAAGCCGCAGGGCCAGACGGATTACCAGGACGTGTACTGCGAGCATGCGCTGACCAAATGGCAAGTGTCTTCACTGACATTTTCAACCTCTCCTTGTCCGAGTCTATAATACCATCATGTTTTAAGCAGACCACCATAGTGCCTGTGCCCAAGAACACTAAGGTAACCTACCTAAATGACTACAGACCCGTAACACTTACGTCTGTAGCCATGAAGTGCTTTGAAAGGCTGGTCATGGCTCACATCAACACCGTTATCCCAGAAACCCTAGACCCACTCCAATTTGCATACCGCCCCAACGTTGTCAGAGGAAGGCCCTAAAAATTGGCAAAGACTCCAGCCACCCTAGTCATAGACTGTTCTCTCTGCTACCACGTGGCAAGCGGTACCGGAGCATCAAGTTTAGGTCCAAGAGGATTCTAAACAGCTTCTACCCCCAAGCCATAAGACTCCTGAACACCTAATCAAATGGCAACCCAGACTATTTGCATTGCCCCCCTCCCCCTATGTTACACCGCTGCTACTCTCTGTTGTTATCATCTATGCATAGTCACTTTAATAACTCTACCTACATGTACATATTACCTCAACTAACCGGTCCCCCCACACATTGACTCTGTGCCAGTACCCCCCTGTATATAGTTTCACTATTGTTATTTTACTGCTGTTCTTTAACGACTTGTTACTTTTATTTCTTATTCTTATCTGTATTTTTTTAAACTGCATTGTTGGGGCTCGTAAGTAAGAGTTTCACTGTACGGTCTACACATGTTGTATTCGGCGCATGTGACTAATACAATTTGATTTGATTTATTTGGTCAAACACTATTTTTTGCATCATGACAGTTTGCTAAGAGCTGGCAGCAAGCCGATATGTCGGCTGTTAGAACCAGTAAATGGCGCTTTACCATTCTTGGGTAGCGTAATTACTTTGGCTTCCCTCCAGGCCTGAGGACAAACACTTTCCTCTAGGCTCAGATTAAAGATATTACATTTAGGTGTGGCTATAGAGTTAGCTACCATTCTTAGTAGCTTTCCATCTATGTTGTCAATGCCAGGAGGTTTGTCATTATTAATCCATAACAATAATGTTTCCACCTCTCCCACACTCTCCCACCTAAAAAATTCTAACTTACAATGGTTTTCTTTCATTATTCATTTTTTTATGCATGAATACGATGACTCACTGTTCGTTGTTGGCATTTGCTGCCTGAGTTTTTCCACTTTGCCAATTAAGTAATAATTGGTATCATCAAATGGTTCAAGATAAATAAGCCATATGATTTGATGAAAGATGGAGTTGAATTTGTCTTTCTGCCCATAATTTCATTTACTCCAAAGTTTTTTTCATTGATTCTTGGCTTCATAATACAGTTTCTTATTTTTTGTTGTATTTTATTCACATAATTTCTCAATTTGCAGTAAGTCTGCCACTCCTTTTGCCCCATCTCTTTCAACTATACAAAATGCATCATACCGGTTGTCTTTCTGTATTTTGAAAGTTACATATCTTGAAAACATGATTGCTGACATGCAAATTATTGTGGGACAATATCAACAATGGACTAATGAAACAAATACCAACAAATAGTTTTTGGGTGGAGTTTTCTTTAAGTATATTTTCTTGAGATATGAAAAAGTATACTCTCAGGAACCATGTTCCTCAGCTGTGCATGTTTCCTTATGTGGAATAAACAATTATTATCATTGTCAACTTTCTCTTTCTCTGGACTCTTCTGAACAGGAATTCAGAAAGTACCTCAAAACTCATTATTGGCACTGAAATTATACTTATGGTGTACTTGATCACTCACAAGCAGAGTTTCATTAAACAAATCAATGGTTCAACTTAAAAACAACTCCAAGTGTATTTTGAATGAATATACTAAAGTACAATTAAAGTGTATGAAGTATTTGTAAGTGTGTTTAAGTGTAATGATAATGAACATATAGTATACTAAAACACTGAAAACAATTAAAAATACAATTTTAATAAGTGTGTTAAGTGTAATGATAGGTAACATATAGTTTAAAGACTGAAAAACAATGCATTTTAAGTACACTTGTAATAAGTGTATTGAAGTGTAATGATATAATATGTATAGTAAACCTAAGATATACTAGAAAAGTACATCTCGTATTTGCAGTATATTATATGAACTTGTAGTATATTTAAGTATACATCAGTATATTTGTAATATATTCAAATATACTTTAATTCCCCCACTTAAGTAGGCCTTCAGCGGGAATCTGTATGTGATCCCAATCTTAAGCAAATACTCAATCTTCACCTCTTAATTTCCTCACATAACACCCTTTGGTTCCTACAATTTCTCTCTTACTTTTTCATCACATCCTTTTTTCTGACCAAGTCAGTTTGTACTATCTCAGTTTGACGCTTGTATGACATTATGGTGAACATGTTGTTTGGACTCAAAATCTCAATCCAGTATCCATCAGGATCCTGTATAAAGGCCAGTCCCTTCATTTTACCTGTGGAGAGAAAGAACTTTGAATGTTGCATCTACAAATTGAGAGAATACAGATGAAGCAGACTGATACAGATGAAAGTAAATTGTTATGTATCCTACACACAAATGCATTTTTTCAGCGAGACCCTAAACATAACACAAAATAATTGTGTGAGAGGGTTATGTCAGGGTTGAGAAAAAAATGAATACCATCATCTGGCTTCTTGACAAATGTTACTCCTTTTTCTTCAAATACTTTGCAGGCTGCATAAACATCAGGTACAGCAATTCCGATGTGCCCTGTATGATAGAGTGGAGAGGGAACATTTAAAGAATGTGAAATTGCCTCATGGTGGAAAAGGGAAATGGCTGATCAATACCACATTCAAAATGTTGAATTAAAAAGATCATATCGTTTTCTCACCAAAACCTTTTGGTTCAGAGTTTCCGTTGTTATAAGATAGATTTTCATCTGATTCAGAGCCCCAGTTGCTGAAAGAGAAGAGAGTAAAGAGAAAAATATGCCATCACCATCATGGTATTGTGACAGGGTAGGAAACATAGTTTCTAATGAACATAGTAACAAAAAAAATGTTACAGCGATTGTTTTCAGAAGACAGACGGAAGACAGAGGGACCACTAATGAAACAAATACCGAAAGATCGTTTTTGGGTGAAATTTTCCTTTAACGTCTATGAATGGGATACTTAAGAGTTACTCATTGACAGCCCACGAGCTACTGATAGCTTGCCAATCTGCCTGTTGGACACCCCTGGTTTGATGTTACTGGATCATCTTCTATTATATTCCATTTTTACAGGGCACTTCATAGTTCTACTTACTAGCAGATTTGAAATCTATGTGCTTGTGTGCTAACCCACAGGGCACAGACGTCAATTTATTCCTTCTATTCCACGTTGGTTCAACATAATTGAATTGAAATGACATGGAAACAACGTTGATTGAACCAATGTGTGCCCAGTGAGGTTTTAAGCGGGGTGCCTACTGTGTGAGTTCAATGGTGGCTCGTCGGGAGAAAGTCCATGCTGTCCTGTCCTTTATGTCTGCAGGGATTTCCTTCTTTTCCTCATAACCCAGGAAGTAGAGTGTGAAACACATTGATGGGAAGTCTATTTTCTGCAGCAACCTGAGGCAAATAGCAATCACAACTGGTTCAACTGGTGGGACAATTGGAGGTGACGATGAAGAATACAACCCTCAAGGATCAATGAAAAGGTCACTACATCACATGCAAAAGCAGAGGTTCATTTCTCATAACTCTGAAGCATCCAGGAGTTCAAACTGATCACTCTATATAAAACCTGATGTTAAAATGGATAGGGCCACATTAACCACAAAGGGAGAAACACATGGGAGAAGTTTTAGTCATAAACATTTATAAATCACTATTTCTTGTTCAAGAGAATAAGATCTCATCTAGAGGGGTAGGGTACTAGGCCCGAAGCCCCTTCATGTTTGTGTGAGAGACGTCTGGGACTCACGTCATGCCCATGATGCGGGTGTAGAAGTCTAAAGACTTGAGCGGGTCTTTCACCCTCAGCATAGTTTGCTGCAACATGTAATCCTGGGGAGGGACAGAGGGAGACAGAGAGAAGAAGGGGTAGTGTCGGGCGAGTTGTTGCTTGCAAAATATGTCTTGACCCCCTTACTTCTCAGCTATGTTGTCAGCTTGCAACTCTAGAAGAAAAATAAGAACTTAAACTAGAGCCAATACATTACTCAGTATAAGTAATTACATTCTAAGGCCTGGAACTAGTTCCCTAAATGCTTTTTTCCATTGGTATTTGCTGTAGGAGCATAGGGGCTTGGCTATATAGCCTACAACTCACATACCTGAGGCCGGAGACTCTTGCTCAATAACAGGTTTGCCGAGACAGACTGTGTCAAGCGAGTAAAATAGACCTACTGTGAATAAGTGATAAAGAAATGCTATACATTCTACTGCGTGACGCTCACCTGGGTGATAGGGTCCCCTTCTTTGCAGGCTGCGGACACAGCCTCATCCGTAAGTCCTTTATCTGTCATTTTGCGGTAAAAGACCAAATTGACAGCAGGCAAATTCACAGGCCGAGTAGCTTGGGATAGGTGCTCCCAAAGCCGACTGTGGCAAGTCGAGACAATTGACAGCGAAGTATGACACTCCCTAAAGTTGGCAGGTAGGAGGGGTTCACAAAAAAATGTAACCGAAAGCACTAGGAGAGTATGGTAGTTATAAGTGTATAACCAATGCCGAGGAGGTGTGCATTGCAATGGAGGCTACAACTGTCAGAAAGCCTACTCGGTTTTAAGTGACACGGCCCTGGCAGAGTAGAGGAGTAGGTGCAGAAGGATCTATGACAACTTTCCCTGGTAAATAATACTGTTGGAGCTATAAATGTGTGAAAAAGCAGGCCCTTACGATCCCCACTGTTAGACTTTTCAAGAATGTGTAATTGAGTGATAGGTTAGACATGTAAATAACACGGAGGGCCTACACTGTATGTATGGTTGAATTGAATGGAATTAATGATTGAGTAGGCATGATGTAATGTAATGTCCTAAAAATATGTTTTGATAAAAAGCACATTCCTTTACTGATAGAGGTCAGAGTTGCTTAAAAATCGATAGTTCAATATTAGGATATTATTTTTGATGTTGTATCGTATCGTTTTGACAAAATAGCAATATTATTTTTGCACTAGTTGGCTTTACCTGCACCAAACTCCCGTATTTTAACTTCATAGCTTGTTCTCCATCTTCTTTTTAAATAGGGAGCCAATTTGTTTTCAACAAATTCAAGTCTTAGCATCTGCTTCATCTGACCACTTTTTTACAGACCAAGTCAGTGGTGCTTCCTGCTTTAATTTTTGCTTGTAAGCTGGAATCAGGAGGATATAATTATGGTCACATTTGCCAAATGGCGGGGGAGGGAGAGCTTTGTACGGGTCTCTGTGTGTGGAGTAAAGGTGGTCTAGAATTTCTTTCCCTCTGGTTGCACATTTAACATGCTGATAGAAATTAGGTAACATTTATTTAAGTTTCCCTGCATTAAAGTCCCCGGCCACTAGGAGCGCCGCCTCTGGATGAGTGTTTTCCTGTTTGCTTATGGCGGTATACAGCTCATTGAGTGCGGTTTTAATGCCAGCATCGGTCTGTGGTGGTATGTAGACAGCTACGAAAAATACAGATGAAAACTCTCTAGGTAGATAGTGTGGTCTACAGCTTATCATGAGATACTCTACCTCAGGCGAGCAACACCTCGAGTCTTCCTTAGATATCGTGCACCAGCTGTTGTTTACATTAATGCATAGGCCCCCGCCCCATGTCTTACCAGACGCTGCTGTTCTATCCTGCCGATAGAGTGTATAACCCTCCAGCTGTATGTTCTTAATGTTGTCGTTCAGCAACGACTCGGTGAAACAAGATATGACAGTTTTTAATGTCCCGTTGGGAGGATAAACATGCTTTCAGTTCATCCCATTTATTTTCCAGCGATTGAACGTTAGCTAGCAGGACGGAAGGCAAGGGCAGATTAGCCACTCGTCGCCTGATCCTCACAAGGCACCGTGATCTCTTTCCGCAAAATCTCTGTTTCATTATCCAGCAAATAACAGGGATCTGGGCTTGGTCAGGTGTCTGTAATATATATCTCCCGTCCGACTCATTGAAGAAGAACTCTTCGTCCAGTCTGAGGTGAGCAATCGCAGTTCTGATGTCCAGAAGTTATTTTCGGTCATAAGAGACGGTAGCAGCAACATTATGTACAAAACAAGTTACGAACAACGCGAAAAAACAAATAGCATTGTTGGCAATTCTCTCAACCAGCTTCATGAGGTAGTCACCTGGAATGCATTTCAATTAACAGGTGTGCCATGTTAAAAGTTAATTTGTGGAATTTCTTTACTTCTTAATGCATTTGAGCCAATCAGTTGTGTTGTGACAAGGATCAGAAGATAGCCCTATTTGGTAAAAGACCAAGCCATTATTATGGCAAGAACAGTTCAAATAAGCAAAGAGAAACAACTCTAAGACATGAAGGTCAGTCAATCTGTCAAATGTGAAAGTTTCTTAAAGTGCAGTCGCAAAAACCATCAAGTGCTATGATGAAACTGGCTCTCATGAGGACCGCCACAGGGAAGGAAGACCCAGAGTTACCTCTGCTGCAGAGGATAAATTCATTAGAGTTACCAGCCTCAGAAATTGAAGCCCAAATAATTGCTTCACACAGTTCAAGTAACAGACACATCTCAACATGAGCTGTTCAGAGGAGACTGCGTGGTGAAATTACTGCAAAGAAACCTCTACTAAAGGACACCAGTCAGAACAAGAGACTTGCATGGGCCTTAGAAACACGAGCAATAGACATTAAGCTGGTGGAAATCTGTCCTTTGGTCTGATGAGTTTGAGAGTTTTGGTTCCAACAGCCGTGTCGTTGTGAGACACAGAGTAGGTGAACGGATGATCTCTACATGTGTGGTTCCCACCGTGAAGCATGGAGGAGGAGGTGTGATGGTGTAGGGGTGCTTTGCTGGTGACACTATCTGTGATTTATTTAGAATTCAAGACACACTTAACCAGCATGGCTACCACAGCATTCTGCAGCAATACGCCATCTCATCTGGTTTGCGCTTAGTGTGACTATCCTTTGTTTTTCAACAGGACAATGGCCCAACACACCTCCAGGCTGTATAAGGGCTATTTGTCCAAGAAAGAGAGTGATGAGTGCTTCATCAGATGACCTGGCCTCTACAATCACCCGACTTCAACCCAATTGAGATGGTTTAGGATGAGTTGGACCGCAGAGTAAAGGAAAAGCAGCCACCAAGTGCTCATCATATGTGGGAACTCCTTCAAGACTGTTGGAAAAGCATTCCGGGTGAAGCTGGTTGAGAGAATTCCAAGAGTGTGCAAAGCTGTCATCAAGTCAAAGGGTGGCTACTTTGAAGAATCTAAAATCTCTTTTACGCCCTCTTCCAAATGGTAGCTATAAATGCAGAGGATGCGCACAGTGCAACAATATGATGAAGTGTGAATATTTCTGCCACCCACATACTGGAAAACGGTTCCAAATGAATGACATTATTACGTGTTCCACCGCCCATGTTATTTACATTATTAAATGTCCATGTGGGCTGTGCTATGTAGGTAAAACCTCTCGTTCTCTCAAACAGAGAATCAGAGAACATAAAAGTTAAATCAGGAGAAACGACAGGGATTATCCAGTCGCAGTACATTTGAAATGACCTAAAGCATGACATTTCTACCTTCAGATTTTGTGGCATAGAGAAAGTTAAGATATCAGACAGGGGAGGTAATATTAATAATACTCTGAGTAAAAGAGAATGCTTTTGGATTTTTACCCTGTTTAACACTTTTTTGATTACTACATGATATTAGTTATTTCATAGTTTTGATGTGTTCTCTATGATTCTACAATGTAGAAAATAGTAAAAATAAAGAAAAACGCTTGAATGAGTAGGTGTGTCTAAACTTTTGACTGTTAGTGTATACAGTGAGGGAAAAAAGTATTTGAACCCCTGCTGATTTTGTACGTTTGCCCACTGACAAAGAAATGATCAGTCTATAATTTTAATGGTAGGTTTATTTGAACAGTGAGAGACAGAATAACAACAAAAAAATCCATAAAAACGCATGTCAAAAATGTTAGAAATTGATTTGCATTTCAATGAGGGAAATAAGTATTTGACCCCTCTGCTAAACATGACTTAGTACTTGGTGGCAAAACCCTTGTTGGCAATCACAGAGGTCAGATGTTTCTTGTAGTTGGCCACCAGGTTTGCACACATCTCAGGAGGGATTTTGTCCCACTCCTCTTTGCAGATCTTCTCCAAGTCATTAAGGTTTGGAGGCTGACGTTTGGCAACTCGAACCTTCAGCTCCCTCCACAGATTTTCTATGGGATTAAGGTCTGGAGACTGGCTAGGCCACTCCAGGACCTTAATGTGCTTCTTCTTGAGCCACTCCTTTGTTGCCTTGGCCGTGTGTTTTGGGTCATTGTCAAGCTGGAATACCCACCCATGACCCATTTTCAATGCCCTGGCTGAGGGAAGGAGGTTCTCACCCAAGATTTGACGGTACATGGCCCCGTCCATCGTCCCTTTGATGCGATAAAGTTGTCCTGTCCCCTTAGCAGAAAAACACCCCCAAAGCATAATGTTTCCACCTCCATGTTTGACGGTGGGGATAGTGTTCTTGGGGTCATAGGCAGCATTCCTCCTACTCCAAACACGGCGAGTTGAGTTGATGCCAAAGAGCTCCATTTTGGTCTCATCTGACCACAACACTTTCACCCAGTTGTCCTCTGAATCATTCAGATGTTCATTGGCAAACTTCAGATGGGCATGTATATGTGCTTTCTTGAGCAGGGGGACCTTGCGGGCGCAGCGGGATTTCAGTCCTTCACGGCGTAGTGTGTTACCAATTGTTTTCTTGGTGACTATGGTCCCAGCTGCCTTGAGATCATTGACAAGATCCTCCCGTGTAGTTCTGGGCTGATTCCTCACCATTCTCATGATCATTGCAACTCCACGAGATGAGATCTTGCATGGAGCCCCAGGTCGAGGGAGATTGACAGTTCTTTTGTGTTTCTTCCATTTGCGAATAATCGCACCAACTGTGGTCACCTTCTCACCAAGCTGCTTGGCGATGGTCTTGTAGCCCATTCCAGCCTTGTGTAGGTCTACAATCTTGTCCCTGACATCCTTGGAGAGCTCTTTGGTCTTGGCCATGGTAGAGAGTTTGGAATCTGATTGATTGATTGCTTCTGTGGACAGGTGTCTTTTATACAGGTAACAAGCTGAGATTAGAAGCACTCCCTTTAACCTGTTAGGGTATAGGGGGCAGTATTGAGACTTTTTTGAAAAAAGATGTGCCCATTTTTAAATGCCTCCTACACCTACCCAGTAACTACAATATGCATATACTTATTATATATGGATAGAAAACACCCTAAAGTTTCAAAAACTGTTTGAATGGTGTCTGTGAGTATAACAGAACTCATTTGGCAGGCAAAACCCTGAGACAGATTCTGACAGGAAGTGGATACCTGATGTGTTGAATTGACTTTGAGCCTATGCCATTGAAAAACAAAGGGGGTGAGGTATATTCTGGCACTTCCTATTGCTTCCACAAGATGTCCCCAGCCTTTACAAAGTGTATGTTTGAGAAATTTGAATTTGTACATTTATTTGGTTTCAAATTTGCCGCTCTTGAAATGCACCTGCTGTTGATAGGGTGCGCCACAGGTGGCACGCTAACGTCCCAGGTAGCCTCAAGAAGTTAGAGTGTGCTCCTAATATCAGCTCGTTACCTGTATAAAAGACACCTTGGAGCCAGAAATCTTTCTGATTGAGAGGTGGTCAAATACTTATTTCCCTCATTAAAATGCAAATCAATTTATAACATTTTTGACATGGGTTTTTTCTGGATTTTTTTGTTGTTATTCTGTCTCTCACTGTTCAAATAAACCTACCATTAAAATTATAGACTGGTCATTTCTTTGTCAGTGGGCAAACGTACAAAATCAGCAGGGGATCAAATACTTTTTTCCCCTCACTGTATATATATATATATATATATATATATATATATATATATATATATATATATATATATATATATATATATATATATACTGCTCAAAAAAATAAAGGGAACACTTAAACAACACAACGTAACTCCAAGTCAATCACACTTCTGTGAAATCAAACTGTCCACTTAGGAAGCAACACTAATTGACAATACATTTCACATGCTGTTGTGCAAATGGAATAGACAATAGGTGGAAATTATAGGCAATTAGCAAGACACCCCCAATAAAGGAGTGGTTCTGCAGGTGGTGACCACAGACCACTTCTCAGTTCCTATGCTTCCTGGCTGATGTTTTGGTCAGTTTTGAATGCTGGCGGTGCTTTCACTCTAGTGGTAGCATGAGACAGAGTCTACTACCCACACAAGTGGCTCAGGTAGTGCAGCTCATCCAGGATTGCACATCAATGCGAGCTGTGGCAAGAAGGTTTGCTGTGTCTGTCAGCGTAGTGTCCAGAGCATTGAGGTGCTACCAGGAGACAGGCCAGTACATCAGGAGACGTGGAGGAGGCCGTAGGAGGGCAACAACCCAGCAGCAGGACCGCTACCTCCGCCTTTGTGCAAGGGGGAGCAGGAGGAGCACTGCCAGAGCCCTGCAAAATGACCTCCAGCAGGCCACAAATGTGCATGTGTCTGCTCAAACGGTCCGAAACAGACTCCATGAGGGTGGTATGAGGGCCCGACGTCCACAGGTGGGGGTTGTGCTTACAGCCCAACATCATGCAGGACGTTTGGCATTTGCCAGAGAACACCAAGATTGGCAAATTCGCCACTGGCGCCCTGTGCTCTTCACAGATGAAAGCCGGTTCACATTGAGCACATGTGACAGACGTGATAGAGACTGGAGACGCCGTGGAGAACGTTCTGCTGCCTGCAACATCCTCCAGCATGACCGGTTTGGCGGTGGGTCAGTCATGGTGTGGGGTGGCATTTCTTTGGGGGGCCGCACAGCCCTCCATGTGCTCGCCAGAGGTAGCCTGACTGCCATTAGGTACCAAGATGAGATCCTCAGACCCCTTGTGAGACCATATGCTGGTGCGGTTGGCCCTGGGTTCCTCCTAATGCAAGACAATGCTAGACCTCGTGTGGCTGGAGTGTGTCAGCAGTTCCTGCAAGAGGAAGGCATTGATGCTATGGACTAGCCCGCCCGTTCCCCAGACCTGAATCCAATTGAGCACATCTGGGACATCATGTCTCGCTCCATCCACCAACGCCACATTGCACCACAGACTGTCCAGGAGTTGGCGGATGCTTTAGTCCAGGTCTGGGAGGAGATCCCTCAGGAGACCATCCGCCACCTCATCAGGAGCATGCCCAGGCGTTGTAGGGAGGTCATACAGGCACGTGGAGGCCACACACACTACTGAGCCTCATTTTGACTTGTTTTAAGGACATTACATCAAAGTTGGATCAGCCTGTAGTGTGGTTTTCCACTTTAATTTTGAGTGTGACTCCAAATCCAGACCTCCATGGGTTGATAAATTGGATTTCCATTGATTATTTTTGTGTGATTTTGTTGTCAGCACATTCAACTATGTAAAGAAAAAAGTATTTAATAAGATTATGATGTGTTACTTTAGTGTTCCCTTTTTTTTTGAGCAGTGTATATATATATATATATATATATATATATATATATATATATGGGTTGCCTGTTTTGCATGTTATTTTGGCATTAGTAAGTGTCACATATCAGTTTGTAAACATTGTAAATAAAAAAAATCATTGAGTTAATAAAGCCGCATACAAACATGATGTCGTTTTTGCTTTCTTCAGTAAGGCAGCTCCAAAATGCAGGTGTTTCAGCCTAGCTCAGTGCTTTCTGTGGTGGAGGTGCAGCCAGCAGAGAATAGAGAGCGTAGGGTTTGGTAATGTTTTCTAGTTGCGCCATGATTGGCTCAGTGTTCTGTTACTCATGAGGATACTTCGTCACCACAAACTCTACAGGGAGAGCTCGAAAATTCAAGCCCCTTGGGTGCTGCTATAGAGTTAATTAGAATTGCCCATCCTAGAAGGCTAAAGGTCATAAAATGATGTTAAATCACGTTATATCTACCGTAGCTTTAATTGTATTGATCATGTCAACATCATACTTTCAAAATCTTGGCTAGCAAGCTAGCAGTTATCATCATGAATCAAGTCGACAAACTACTTGCAAATTCTTCTCAATCCTTTTCATCTGAAGAGAAATTATGAAGAGAAATTATAGATAAGACGTATTGGTGCTCATCGGCCATTGGACATGAACATTAGACAAGTTGAAAATCGCAAATTCAACAATGAATGGCTTGGAAGGAATCAGTCTAACTGAAAACATTGCAAAGCAATCAGTCTGGGTTTAAGGGTCTCTTTTCCAAGCTTAAAATTATAAACATTTAACATTGGACATACTGTCAATCCAGCATGACTTTTGCCACGTTCAAAACAACTGGAAACTCGGAACTGGGAAATCTCAGACTTTAGTGAGTTCAAGACAACTGGGAATTTGGAAAAAGAAATCGAGCTCCGACTGGGAAAATAAGTTTTGAATGGTCATCGAACTCAGAATTCGAAGTCAGGAACTCGGGCCTCTTTCTAGAGCTCCGACCTGAAGATTACTGACATCATGATTCAACATAGTTTTTTTCAGCTTTCCCAGTTGTCTTGAAAGCACCATAAATCTAGAGAATGGTAGACATTGATGACAGAAATTGCCCACAAAGTACCACCGTACCACCTTCCTGTTCAAGTGAGCACAGCACAACACGGTGAGTCCAAAAATGTATTGTATGCTGCTGCATAAATTATGTAATATGCCAGGAAGATATGTATAATGTAGCTAAGAAAGTAATACTAAGTGTATGTTGTGTAGTAAGCTGTTAGTAGCCCATGTGCCTCATCCTAAAAATGTGGTCCCTTTCCTCCTCATAACTTAGTCTACTGTTCTGACTTGGTGGTGCACATGTAGCCTATAGCCTGTTTTAGAGAAATGTCATCATTGAATATTATAAGAGCTTTCATTGTCTGCTTATATGCCCTATTTATTTATCCTATGGTTCTGACTTGATATACAGGCAGAATACTGTAAGAACGGCCCATGTTCTGAAATCTGACGCTGTACATTTCAAAAGAGCTGAACAAATAGTTATACTGACTACGTCCGTCCTAGCTCGCTCATTAACGTCTTAATTGAAATTACGGATGGCCTCTTATCCACTCATTGTCCTCTTATGCCATAGTTTGTACATCTCAATTGTCAGTCAAACCACATTTGTTTAAGCAAGTCAGCCAAATTTTTTTAAAAGGCAGTAAATGAAGATGAATTAACTGTTTCTCTACCAGACAAGGCTCCGCTGATAGCCTGGTGTAGCAGTGGTAAGGATTCACTCCATGGTGCTAAAAAGAAAGTTCTGCTGTTGGGACAGCTTTATGTAGGTCCTAACAGTTTGTGTGCACTGTTTGTCACCGTTGTAGTGCAATTAAAGCTATTTTTTGTGTTGTGTTGTGTAGTGGCTTTGCTGGCATGCATCTTAAAAATATTTGGGGAGTTTGCCCCACCAAGATTTACATGCTAAAATCGCCGCTGCTAATAATGAAAGAAAATCATTGTAATTTTGTAATGAAAGAAAATCATTGTAAAGTTAGTGTGGTTGAGGTGGGAAAATTATTGTTGTCCATTTAAGTGATAATACCCGAGAAGCCGGTGTTTGGAGGACTTATTGTCTCGGGCCGGCAAAACGTGCCAATATATCCACCAAACACAGGCTTCTCGGGCATTATCACTTTTATACAACAGGTTACCAACATAATTAAATAATGATTGACATATTATAATTAAAAACGTTATTTAGATGAATTTATTCATACTATTTCATCCTTCCACTAGATATAGTCCCGAAACAAATCTAGGGTTGCTAGCCAAGCCGGCTGGTTATTCGTTCTATTGGTTCGGTTGCCAGAGATGCGACCGAGTCTTTCAGTCTTTTTGTTCTGTATTTACGGACGCGACCCAGTCGTTCGTTCTAAATGTTCCATTGCCATACTGGCTGGCAAAATTCTTATCCCTTGCTTGCTAGCTAGCCAACTACGGCTAACTTAGAGTTACGTCAAACAGCGCAGACAGAATAACAGCAGCAGCTGCATTTGTTTAAGCTGTTTTTTAGTGACATTTCTTTGCATACATCTATAACAATGAGCTGATGAGGCACTATTTCACCTGCCATAGAAAATGTGCTCTCTTGTTAGAACACTTTTCAGAGGAACTAGCCAACAACACAGAGCTCTAACACTTCAAACTGAAGCTGGAAAGACTGTTTCGTTTTACCTTTTTTCAATTGACATCCATAAATATCCATAAAAAATGATGCCAGCTGATTCATGATTTCGACTGGCTGAGAAACGCTTCCTGCCTCTCTCGTCCCGACTCCTACACGTTCATTACTATGGGACAGTTTGAAATGTAATATTTAAACAATGTTGCAAATGTCGGAGAGACAGACAGCAAGGTTTATACAAATCTCTGCTGTTGAAAACTAAATGTTAGTGTAAAAGAAATGTGAGATAATGTCTTGACGCGTTTTATAGTGGAGAGCTGATGATACAGTGGATTACGCAGTCAGATGGAACAGAGTAAATAGGTATTTTAACGTCATAGATTTAGCCGGTGCTAATTTGTGGAATAGACACCGCCTGGAATGCGATTTTAACCAATCATCATTCAGTATTGAAAACTTAAATGGAAAGCTACTGAGGATGGTAGCGGACTATATTGCCACTCCTATTTGTCATATTTTTAATCTGACCTGGAGGGAAGCCAAAGTCATTCCGTTACCCAAAAATGGTAAAGCACCCTTTACTGGTTATAACAGCTGACCAATCAGCTTGCTGTCGACTCTTTGCAAACTTTTGGGGGAAAATGGTGTTTGACCAAATACAATGCTATTTTTTTGTTAACAAATGAACAATTAACAAAATGTACTGCACTGACACAAATTACTGATGATTGGTTGAAAGAAATTGATAATAAGAAATTTGTGGGAGCTGTACTGTTAGATTTCAGTGCAGCCTTTGATATTATTTACTATAACCTGTTGTTGAAAAACCATATGTTGTATGGCTTTTTAAGCTCTGCAATATAGTAAAGAGATGATTCAAATTCCGTATCAATTCAAATAGTTTTCGAAAAGTTTACTCTTTCCTGAAGAAAATATACTCCATTGTCAGGTCAGTTAAAAGTGTGTGGGCCTAACAAAATAACACAGAATATAACCTATAATGATTGTCATGCCAGAGGTGTCATGCCCATAGGGGTCACAAGGGCACGTGCCTCCTCAGATTTGTCCTTTTACATTTTATTTATTTAGTAATAACTAAACTTGATTTTTTAGCCCACGTTTTATCACAATTATTTATAACGAGATCTATCAGCTGTATTTTGTGGAGGGAGCACACTGACTGGACCAGACAAAGAATACCCCCCCATTCTTCCTAGTAAGTGGTTCCTTCCAAGGTGCACCACGGAGCAAAGACATGCTAGGTAGGATGCGAGATACTCTAGTGCGTGCAGATATTATCATCAGTGGAGGAGGAGAGAGAGTGTCGAGTGACACACACATGGGGGTTTGATTTGATTTTAGCTGCAGGTGATGGGCAGGACTCGCTGGAGGTATATGTGTAAATTCATTTGATCAAGCTACCGTATGTATGTACCCTATTGATTCCTTCTTGCATAAATAAAATGAATACATTTTGTTGTTTCTCTGTAATACTAGCCACCTAGCTAGCTAGCTAGCCAGCCAGCCAGCTGGATAGGTTCCCAATCTCCCAACATCTTAACTAGCTACCAAGCCATTTCAGGCTATCAATCAAGTTAATCAAGTTGTCTAACCATCTTAGCTGGCATGTTTTAACTATTGGATCATGATACTGTATACCAGTGTGGCAGTTGTACTAAACTCTTAAGGCATAAAAGTTCTTAAATAATCAATGTGCATCATCAATTCAATTGAACAGGTAAACCTTAGGCATAATGATTATGGCTCTAGATCACAGGAAAAGGCTGTTTCAGGTGTTTGACTACCCCCCTCAATCCTCACATACTTTGTGCCCCCTCTAAAATAATGAGTACATAATGCCACTGGGACTCATGCTCACAGAGAACTGTATGTGAGAGTAATCAGGAAGCTATTTATGGTTGCGTGAGGTAATGTGTTGTTTAAGTCACACTGCTCTTCTCATAAAGCACAGACTATTTTTTTTACAACATTTCTTAGGAACAAAGTTAGAAAAAAGTAGAATTAAACAAAATACAAAAAAGGTGACTATGAATAATAATAACAATAATAAAGCAACATTAATAAGCAAACACTGTAGTTACTGTATAACAAAAATGGCAACAGTTCAAACACAAAATGCTAATTCAAAAACAGTATGACGAACAGGAAACAAATAATTTTACCAATTATATAATTAGTCATAGTCAATCATGCATTTTTATTTTCACAAATGTATTGACAGATTGCAAATATTATTATCATATATTATATCATTATTAATCTTCAACAAATCAACCAATCCTAATTAGAATATAATTTAGTACATTTTATTGTTGTTGGAATAACGTTTTCAGTAATTACTGTAAAATGTAAGATTTCAGAGGAAGTTATAGAACCAACACATGTATTTAATATTTTTCTCCGTTGCAACCTAACACACTTTCTTAGAATAAACCTGTTCTCCTCTCATTAGAAGAGACAGAAAAAGGGAAAAACTCTAGCTTTCAGAGTCCTAATCCATAATCCCTTTCCATGCTCAATCCTCACCCTCTAATTCACTCAGTAGATTCTGCCCTGGCAGGCTGCCATGAACTACTGCTCAGGGTTCAAGTCAGTAGGAGCAACATCACTTGGATCTGATTGGTTCTCCCCTTCCGTCACAAGACCCTTGACCATCCTATGAAACAACAGGAAAAGAATAGGCTTCAGTGCATGGGTGGATTATGTGGGGTAGCGGGCCAGGTAGCTGAGAGATGCAGTGGGGAAGGAGATCTAATCTACTCAGGTTTATGCCAAAAGGTGGTTTTCAGGTTAAATCTGGAGCCAGTAGGTAGGGTGAGTGGGTGGGTTAAAAAACTGATGCTTCACAAGTCCTCAACTGGCAGATTAATTAAATAGTACCCACAAAACACCAGTCTCAACGTCAACAGTGAAGAGGCAACTCCGGGATGCTGGCCTTCTAGGCAGAGTTCCTCTGTCCAGTGTCGGTGTTCTTTTGCCCATCTTAATATTTTATTTTTATTGGCCAGTCTGAGACATGGATTTTTCTTTGCAACTCTGCCTAGAAGGCCAGGATCCCGGAGTCGCCTCTTCACTGTTGAAATTGAGACTGGTGTTTTGCGGGTACTATTTAATAAAGCTGCCAGTTGAGGACTTGTGAAGCGTCTGTTTCTCAAACTAGACACTCTATTGTACTTGTCCTCTTGCTCAGTTGTGCACCGGGGCCTCCCACTCCTCTTTCTATTCTGCTTAGATCTTCAGTTTCTTGGCAATTTCTCGCATGGAATAGCCTTCATTTCTCAGAACAAGAATAGACTGGCGAGTTTCAGAAGAAAGTTCTTTGTTTCTGGCCATTTTGAGCCTGTAATCGAACCCACAAATGCTAATACTCCAGATATCAACTAGTCTAAAGAAGGGCAGTTTTATTGCTTCTTTAATCAGAACAACAGTTTTCAGCTGTGCTAACATCATTGCAAATCGGTTTTCAAATGATCAATTAGCGTTTTAAAATGACAAACTCAACATGCGCAAGATGATGCACGAGGACGCCTCCCGGAGCCGGTTTGATCATCACGTAAGGTGCACTGAACTTTTAGCTAGACCCAGGGAGTAAAGGGAGACACTCACCTCTCACTGTTATTGGTGATATTTGACTCACTTCCTCCAGTCCTGGCCTGTGATGTGCCTGGGACAAGGGACTCGTCTCGTTGTGTCATCAGGCTGGGTCTCTGATCAGACTGGCTGCGCCTACTGACAGTCTGGGACCCTCGAGTGGACAGCCTTCCCCGGGAGGGCTCACCATAGGGCCTGGGTAGCGTAGAGCTACAGGAGAGGGTCCAGATCTGGGAGTTCGATTGGCTATTTTGACAGAACACCGATCGGGCATCATTGAAGGACACTGAGGGCGACATGTCTTCTTCACCACTCTTCTCTGTGTTCAATCTCAGGACCCGGGGTGAAGATGGATGTGAAGGTGGATTAGGCTGTGCGAAAGCAGGGGGGATTGGTAGTTCTTGGTGCGTAGAGGGACAAGAGTGTGGTAGGCGAACTCTGGAGACTGTTGGGATGGTTGGTGGCATGCTGGTGGGGTAATACTCCCCCTCATAGTGGTTGCTGCTTCCTTGCCTGAGGCTCACCCCAGCTCTAAGGGGTCCTCGGACCCCCTGATCAGGTCTCGTAGGAGGGGATTCAGCTGCATTGCGCAGGTGGATGATCTTGCAGGCCTGGCTGTATAGCGATGTGGCCTGCACGCTCTTTTGGTTGACCTCAGAGGCTGGCTGATGATCTCCCCTCACCACGGTATCCTGCCTGATTGGTCCGACACTGCCACGGTTGGGCAGAACCGTCATGGTCTGCAACGAGGCCCTCAGGCGCTGACAGGTGGTGCTTGTTTGGCGTGGCACAGGGTGGCCTCTACCGGTGATGTCCTCCTCTTCCCCGTCCTGATCACCCGGGTTCTCCTCGTTGCTCTCATAGGAGTTGTCCATCAGGACCTCAGGGGGAGGTGGGGGCAGGTAGTCCACATCTAGGTCCTCCCTGCCTTCCACTGGCCAGAGAGGACCTGGAGTTCCACTCCTCCTAGACCCCCTAAGGTGTGCACTAGTGAGACTTTGGACTTTTCTAACATCCGTCCCACCACTGAATGTGTTTATGAGTCTTTTGACAGAGTTGCGGCCAGGGGGTTGTGGTGCTATCGCTGGTAGAGAAGTTGGTGCTTGGTTTGCCTTCGCGGACCCTTTGAGTTCATATCTATAAACCTTCCTCCTTCCTGAAGAGTGTCTTCTCAGAGTGTTGTCTCCCATCCGCTGGTCCAGGTCTTTCTGTTGCAGCTCCTGAACATTGAAAGATTCTATGGACTGTGAGTGTGGCGGTATCACTAGCCTGCCCAAGGGGGCAGCTGTCTGGTGTTGTTTGGGTGGCTGCCTCTCACTGCGCTTGGGGGTCTGAATGGGGTCTGATGAGGAAGAGTTGGACCACACCCTCCCTGACCTCTCTTCCTCTTCATCCTCCTCGTCTTCATCATCATCATCCACTTCCTCATTTTCTTTCTCCTCCTCACCTTTTTTTAGGCATACCTTGTCAGGTGAATGGCTTGGGGGTGTGGGGCGAGCACTGCTATTGGACCCAGAACTCCCCCGTTGGCGACAGTGGTGCTCTGATCCCATCAGCGACTCGTTCTCTCCCCCAATGCCGCTGTCCTCGCTGTGAAGAGACAAGTCATCAAGGTTGCACTTGGCGGCTGCCTCCACGCGTGCCAGCACCTGGCTCAGACGCTCCTCTACCGCTCGCTTGGCCTGCAGCCTCTCGCCTAGTAGTTTAGATAGCGAGGCGAAGTAGTCTGCCGCATCTTCCAGTGCAGTGTCTCCCAGGCCTTGGACCAAGCTCCCCACCAGCTTAAACTTTTCAGTGGAATGCTGGAGCAGCTGCTGCAGCACGTCTGGCGGGGGTTCTGATGGGTCAGCACTGGGCTTGGCAGGGATGGGAGCTGGGGCCCTTGTCTCGGAGGGCCAGGCCATGTGGTTGCCATGCTCTTTCAGCATCAGCTCGCCATCATCAGCCATCTCCTCTAGGGCCTGGTTGACCTCCTCGAAGCGCATTACAATGACTGTCATCATGGGCTGCAGGGAGAGCTGGGTCTGGGCGACCTGGTCCAGCATCTCCAGCAGGGTCTCACACTTGGAGATGTTGGGGTTCAGGTATTTGTAGGCGGCCTGGTGAGCTCTTACCATGTGCATGGAGAGGTCCACCTTCCCCTGCATGATGGAAGTATTTATCTCCTTTTCTTTTCGGTGACCCTGTTTGACACCCTTACTTTTCCTTCGCTTCTCTACCTTTTTCGCCTGCTTTTCCGGTAATTTCTCACTCTCTATGTCTCTCACCTGAGACGTCATTTTGACCTCAATTTCAGAGATGGCCCCTGGGTTTGACACAACGGCTGTGTTGGGGGCCATGTCAGCCACTTTGCCCAGAGGGGCCATAGGATTCACCTCTGATAATGAGAATTCCTCTAATTCTTTGTCAATATCCATATTGTCAATATCTTGGTTTTCTCCCTCAACAGGCTTGATGTCACCCAACTTTGGTGGTCCTGGCAGCGGAGCCTTGTGGATCCCATCTGCGACCTCTGGGAAATGCTGACCCTTAGATGGGGAACAGCCCATTTTTACACCCAGATGTCGAAAAAAAAAAATGGATTGAAGTTCTCCGTTTACGATGTAATTTCAATGAAGAGATACAGAACCAAATCTTTAGCCTAGTACGTGTGGATAGTCTTGCTCATCCATTGGTGCGTATGTCTGATTGCCTTTGAAAACTTGTGTGTTCAGCAGGGTGTGTATCTTACGAAATCTCAATAACAATTCAGCCTCTCAATCAATCTTCTTTACTGGCTTCTTCAATAGATGGATCATACCGAATATCTATCATTTTAACTTTCTTCTGGGTTTCGTGGATGTGCAGTCTGGCTGAGGCTTCTGGAAGCTATGCAGTCCACCCAACGAAACAGAGCTAGAGAGACTGAGGAGCTAAAAGGATCAAATAGGATTGGAGGACTCATGCACACAGATGGTCATATTAAGTGAATGATGCACGCACGCACGCACACAAATGCACATAATACTAAGCCCATCAAGATAATCGGGGCCCAATTTGTCAGGTGTCTTTTTTAGCCTCTTCCACCGTATGTCCAATGAATGTTTACAGGCAACAGGAAACAGTGGAGTTAAGATACGGGTAAAATCAGAGACAGGAACCTGCCCATGTTCCTTAGTTGAGTTACTTTGTTTTGTTTCCCTACTATCCAACTATTCTTGTTCACAGACACATACCACGCTCTCCTCCTTGTGTCCTGTAAAGTTTCCCTCGTCTTATGTTTCTTAATGTTCCGACATATATTATTTACTGAATTGAAAAACTG
This sequence comes from Salmo trutta, assembly GCF_901001165.1. Classification (NCBI taxonomy): domain Eukaryota; kingdom Metazoa; phylum Chordata; class Actinopteri; order Salmoniformes; family Salmonidae; genus Salmo; species Salmo trutta. Next base: position 9,266,421 of record NC_042991.1, read on the forward strand.
ATATAAAATCATCCAAAAGTTCTAAGTTAATTTTGATAATAAATCAAACCAAATGATCAAACCAAGAGTCCATACTGAATTGCAATACATACAAGTTTAAATATAGTTGTAATTGATCAGCAGACACCAGAAGTCATAAAATACAGGGTACATTGAGATGTTATGTTTATAGTTTCACTAACACCTCTGATAATCTTCTTTCTGAGCAAAGTGACATCAGGGAGCGTGCTTTGCGAGAATTGAAACCCCCCTTGCTCCAAAGCTGAACATTTCCCAGTGAGGTATATTTTATAACCTTGAATTCCTCTTCTGGTGTGTGCCTGTCAAGTTTCCCAGAAGAGACACATGATTGAGATTATGATACTCCACACAGACGGAAATGAATGAACCACAACAGGGATCTTTCTGCTAAATTAGACATACTGTACTTTCTCAGTGCCTAATCTACTCATACCAAAGACTACATAAAACCTGTTTGCTCTGCTTGGATCATATACATTTATACATATTGTATGTCACAGCTTCTGTCGTACATTGGACAGGTCATACTTGTGGGCATACATCAGGGCTAAAATAGGAATCCAGGGTAATCTTGCCCAGTCTGAGCCCATAGCCAACTGTCTCAACGCAGTTAGTATTCCACTGTAATCCCTGCCACGCCTGGTTAGTCAGGTGCACAGACACATGTAGGCTACCAGGAAATCACCTCCCACTGGGCACAAACTGCTTTAATCAACATTGTCTCAGCGTCATTGCTCGATGTATTTTGTGATGTGGAATCTAGGTGGAAAATACATTGGATTTGTTGTTTTGATGCTGGCATTTCAACCACAGGATTATGTCATCATGGTAACCAAATTTCAACATAGACAAACCTTGTATAAAATATGTTGAATTTCTACCTTTAAAACAATGTCAGATCTTCAACATTATATCCACTATCAGAAAACAAACTATAGGCTGGGCAGCTCCTCCTACTGAAGAATGTATCTATCTACAGCTACCCTTTGGTTTCCCATCCAGGTTTTTAACCCAGTACATCCCTGCTTCGCTATGATATTTGTCACTGACTATTACCAATGTGCTATCGTGAAAATGATTGTTGAGAGGTCTCCATTTCAACTAAATAGATTCACTGTTGCTATCGAAGTCATTCCAAAGGATATGTTTAACAGAGCAAATTAAATGTAACCATACTTTAATCACTCATACTGTATATCATCAATGATGCTATTTAGGCCTATATAGCATTTGCAAAGTCATCAACAGCTATTGTTTCAATTATCCCAGAATTAAACTAAAATACAATACAACAGGCCTAAGGTTTCAAGATCTGGTTGATTTCAAAATGTATATTTAGTGATACTGAATTGTGTTTGGTTGTCAACGCAACCACAAATCTAAGTGAAAGAATAGGACTAAATCAAATCAAACTTTATTTAAAGTGCATTTAAAGTTTGATTTGATTTAATCCTATTCTTTAATTTAGATTTTTGGTTGAGATGAAGATGTGAATCCAACATATCAATTAATAATTAGACAAATTGGAATTAAAGCCAGACTAAGTCAGTGGAGACAAGCACAAAGATAGGTAAAACAGATTAGGGTGTGACAGTAAGAAGACGGAAAATGTAGGAACCCCCCTTTTTGACACCCGAGCCTTACTAGCGTGCCGCTGAAAGGCCAAAACAACATTCTTCCGAAGGAGGGCTCATTCCGACAGAGAAACGGCGAACGACATTAACACGTAAATACATTCATGATTTCTTATTCCAAACGGGTGGTGTTCGTGTGCAAGGTATATGATTAATGTGAGGACAGTTCTAGAATGTATCCACAATAAGTGTCCTTTCTCTCTCTCTCTCTCTCTCCTCCCCACCCCTCTTCATTTGTTGTGTATAAGCTGCCATATTTTGTCAGTCCACTAGCGACCTTTCTTCATGTATTATGTGTGTATGTTATCCTGTTTTGTACATTTTAATTAGCTAGTAAATAAATAATCAAACAAATTGGTGTGTTACTGAATCATGAGTAAGGTTGGGTTTTTTGCAGATGCATGAGGTTACGAATTAGGATATGATTAGAGGTAATGATTATAGATGAAATAGGTAAAGACCTTATAGAGTTTAATACGGGAGATGGTAACTCTCTAAACAACTTCTTCTTCTTGGATTAAATAAGTAACAGTCATCAGATTAATGAATGTAAAGTCACGACAGCTGTCTGTACCTCTCTGTTAGGGGAGCAGATGGAGCTTCGCCTGTGAAAGGTCTGTTGTTGCCACTTGCCTTGTATATTTTCATTAACCGCCATCACTTCCTCCTTATGGCAGAATTGATGATTTATGTTGATTAGCCTATTTGTGTTATTCTCTTAGCCTCTTAGCATGGCTCCATCAACCCATAAAAAGTAACTGAAATAGCATTGTTCTTCTACATAGAATGAGTTGTATGCTGATATTGTAACTCCACCACTGCTTATATGATGCCTTTATTTAACTTAGAGGCAGATAGGCACTGTTGTCTTCTGGGAACTATAGTAGCTATTACTGTATGTGCTCCGATCAGGACATGCAGTCAAATTGAAGTTGGGGCGACATAAAGACCACCTCCGACCCTGTTGGGGTGACTGGGCCCAATGGCCCTGTCTACAGTTGAGGTGGAGCTACGAGGGGTGTCAGACCCTTGAGGGAGGTTATGGCCTTCTGATCTCAGTGCCGACTCCAGAGTCTGTGGAAGTAGCATCTAACTTCCCTCCCTCAAACCCAGTGCAGAGTAGGCCTACCACATAGCCCCTGGGGAGGAAGTGGTAGAAGATGATGCCATAGCTCGAGACTAGAATAGAAGTGGCCTGGAGGGTGGCGCTCTGTTCATGCCTGAAGATATAGATGGGGATGAAACACACCCACACAAGAGGTACATTAGTATGCTAAAGCTAATGTAGCCTGTTTCGCTGAACTCTGTGGGACTTTTCTGCATTCGAAGGCGAAGAGGAAGTGGACCAAGGCAAGCAGGGCTTTGTAGGTCACCATAATACCCAAACCTATGAACTTGGGGCCCACATCACACTGGTGTTGGATCTGCATACTCTGTGGGGATGTTGCGTTGCCTACCTTGGGAGAGTCAACGATCAGCAAGAGGGTGCAAATTACCCCCTGGACAGCAGTGACGAGTGATGATTACTGGAGGCTTGTAATGAAGGCGGTCCTGTTTCTCTCGATCGAAGGCGAGAGAGGCCAGAAACGTGCGAAAGGCCTTGACTAGAACGCAGGAGACACAGTGTGAAGCCCAAGCCGTACATGGTCTGGCGAGCTCGACTGAGTTGGAGGCTCGGTTTGCCTATGAAACAAATAACGCTCGCAAAACTTACTGGTAGCACAGCCGACACAGAACATTTTAACTTCAGCTCTTTTCATGTGCAGATATTCTTTGTGCACTAAGAAAATAATAAAGATGATAAACAGTAGCACCACCTCAAACATTTGCCGAAGCCACCAGGGCAATTGGATGACCGTCGTTCCACCTGGCTTGCAATGGGTCCACCCCTTAAGGGACCAAGTGCCATTTGAACACTTGCAAGAGTCGTGCTGATCTATGAGAACCAGGGAAACATGGTAAGATATTATACTTGCCACTGTTGGGATACATTTTCATATTCAGGTGTGAAGTGCATAAAAGTGATATGAGATTCGACAACATACAGGCAAATAATATAACAGGTTTAATAGAAGCATTGGAGCAATAGAGTACATAGGACAAAATTAACTAAAGAAGAAACGTCTTGACGCAAGACTTACCCCTGGTAGTGAAGGTCCCTTCTACCCATGGGGTGCAGTTGTAGCAGCAGGACACATTGAAAACTTTCTTCACAAAACTGGCAAAAATTTGGAAAATGTGGAATAAAACTTAAATTTTTTCTCCTGATATGTGGTATCTCCCCCTTACTTTGAATGTTCTCCATCTTTTCCCCACATGATCAAATCACAACCATCCACGGTAGCCTAGTGGTTAGAGCATTGGGCCAGTAACTGAAAGGTTGCTGGATTGAATCCCTTAGCTGGCAAGGTCAAAATCTGTTGTTCTGCTTCTGAGCAAGGCAGTTGACCCACTGTTCCCTGGGCACTGAAGATGTTGATTAAGACAGTCCCCCACACCTATCTGATTCAGAGGGGTTGGGTTAAATGTAAAAGACACATTTCAGTTGAAGGCATTCAGTTGTACAACTGACTAGGTATCACGTTTGTCGAAGGAGTAGCCTGTGAGAAAGACCCGATCGTGATGGAGAGCCATGTGAGTGAGAGCGCAGCACTCACAGAGAAGGGCACAATGCGGCACTCCGGGCCAAGGACACTGGCCGCAAAAGGCATACACATTTTTTATGGCGCATTACGGCCACACAAAGGGGATGCCGCCATTAAATTTGAGACATTATCAAGTGCTTGTCAAATTGTGAACGAGAAGTGTGTACAGCCTGTCCAAAAAACAAAGCAGATCTCATGTCTTTCAAGCGACTTTTTTCAAATCATCATTTAGAGTCGCATCATGCAGCCTTACAAAGTATTAAAAATCCAAACGCATAGCCAAATGTTTGTAGAACATCTAAAGTTACATTAATAACTCTAAATGAAGCATATAGGAGTACCTATTTCGTCGTTAACTGTTCAACACATAATCACTTCCTCAAATTGTTTAGAGAAAATAACCTTTCTATTTTATTCAGCTTTGTTCAATTCTATTCTTCATACTATAAAATAATATTAAATAATGCCACAGAATTCTAAGCAAATCTTGTCTGCTAAATGAACTATTGTAGCCCACAGCCATTTGGCATAGCCACATCTGGACAACTCAGAGTATGTTATTCTGTTCTTCTAAAATAGACTACATTTTCTTCATATCATGCTTCTTTAGACCTGTCTAAAATAAATATTAGATTTATTTTGAAGGTGTAGGCTATATTACATGCATTTATAAGATTTTTTTTTAAATGTACATGTTCCAAAGGTCTGCATCAGTGGCTTGTGGAAGCCAGGAGATGCTAAATGTGCTTAGGTTAATTAACGTCAATCACCTTGAGACCGACAGTTATTTGCTTCACAATCACCGGCTGACTACATTTTGTGACCGCCACAGCCCTAGTGGCTGCATCATGTTATGTACATGTTTTTGGATAGTTTTTCAGCATAGAAAATACATGGAATTGTAACGGCTGTCGGGGGAGAGAGTAGACCAAGGCGCAGCGGAGTTAGTGTTCATCATGATTTTAATGGAATTTAATAACAGAAAGAACACTATACAAAAATAAGAAAAACCGACAGCCAAACAGTCCTGTCAGGTGCAAAACACTCAACAGAAACAGAAACAATTACCCACAAAACCCAAAGGAAAACCATGCTCCTTATGTGTGACTCCCAATCAGCAACAACGAACTTCAGCTGTGCCTGATTGGGAGCCACACACGGCCCAAAACAAAGAAATACAAAAAATCTAGAAAACGAACATAGAACGCCCACCCAATGTAACACCCTGGCCTAACCAAAATAAAGAACAAAAAACCCCTCTCTATGGCCAGGGCGTTACAGGAATGGAGCTAAGCACAGGCAAAATCCTAGAGGAAAACATGGTTCAGTCTGATTTCCACCAGATCTATGATCAACAACCAATTTGACAGAGTTTGAAGAATTTTATAAAGAATAATACAATATTTGGCAAATGTTGCACAATCCAGGGGTGGAAAGCTCTTAGAGACTTACCCAGAAAGACTCGCAGCAGTAATCGCTGTCAAAGGTGCTTCTACAAAGTATTGACTCAGTGGTGTGAATACTTATGTAAATTAGATACTTCTGTATTTCATTTTCAATAAATTAGCAAACATTTCTAAATCCTTTTTTTCTCTCACTTTGTCATTATGGGGTATTGTGTGTAGATGGGGTATTGTGTGATTCAGTCTGTAACACAAGAACATGTGTAATAAGTGAAGGGGTGTAAATACTTTCTTGTTACAGTAAGTCCTGAATAAAGTGGTGTGAAGTATACCTAGCGGCGAAAAAAATGCACACCAATTTAGGTGAGGTGCTGGCTAGCGGACTAGATCACTTGAAAAATTAAAGGAGATACACTGATCTTTGCAGGAAACCTACTGAGCGTAACAGTTTGTTGAGGGCTGATAGTTGTCACCCGCTTCCCTTGAAAAACAGTTTGCCCTACAGCCAATTCTGTCGAATCAAAAGAATTTGCAAAAAACAATCAGATTTCGACAGATATGGCTGAGACACAAAGAAAATTCAAGGAGAGGGTGTACAAAACTGGTCAGATTAATACTACCATTGAGAAAATTCAAAACAAACTGAGACATGATCTTTTCATGGACAGTCTCGCAAAAAGAAGCATTCTTGCGTTCTAACTACCCACTATTCAAAGTGCTCTGAACAAATTATGGGAATCATTCACAAACATTGGCACATTCTAAGCTCCGATGACAGTATCGGTAATGTGTTTTCGGACCCTCCCTTGATCGTATTCTCGCAGGGCAGAAATCTCAGAGATCAATTGGTAAACTCTGATTTACCACCCCAAGATATCTCTGCACAACGTCTATTTGCTCAATGCAATGGCACTTATAAATGTAGATCCTTTAAACACCCTCAAACAGGGAAACAGACCCCAATCAAAGGTGTTATTACGTGCTCCACTAAGGCAGTTATTCATCTTATAACTTGTCCTTGTGGTAAAAATTGTGGGTAAAACAAAGTGTGAATTAAAATTATGAATCTCGGAGCATCGTAGCACCATTGTAACAATGTACGCTGAGAGTCGGGAAGCAAGTTCAGGGAGTGAATACACAAGAAACACAAACAGCGCACCGACATTTAACAGGAACAGAAATAATAACGCCTGGGGAAGTGTTTTATTAAAACACTCACTCCCTGTACTTGCTTCCCGACTCTCAGTGCACTCGTTACAGAATAACACCTCACCTAAGGAAGCAGCAGGAAGTGTTCTTTGTTTTTTTTTTGTGTCAGTGTAAATGACGTCGGGTCCAGGAGCCGCTACAGGCTCTCATGCCTCAGCCAGATCACCAGGCTCTAATGCCTCCGCCGGAGCTCGTGCTTGCATGCCTCAGCCGGTCTTTCAGGTTCCCTTGCCCCAGCCGGCTCGAAGGCTTCGCCCCAATTTTCGGCATCCTACAGCTGGAGCCACGCGTCGGGGAGGGGGTACTGTTTATTGTTTTATTTATTAAAACACTCACTCCCTCTACTTGCTTCCTGACTCTCAGCACACTCGTTACATTTACCCTGCCTTCATGTATATATACCTCTGCACATTGATCTTGGTGCAGGTACTCCCTGTATAAAGCTCCACTCTTGTGTTACAACAGTTTTTTTTTAACAATTGCTAACAAAAGTTTACCTATACTTAAGATACTTTTTCTTAACACAGCAACACACCTACATCACACAATTAGCCAAATAGTACATTTTGTGGAAACCACTTTTTTTTTCATTACAGTTGAAGTCGGAAGTTTACATACACTTAGGTTGGAGTCATTAAAACTCGTTTTTCAACCACTCCACAAATGTCTTGTTTTAACAAACTATAGTTTTGGCAAGTTGGTTAGGACATCTACTTTGTGCATGACACAAGTAATTTTTCCAAGAATTGTTTACAGACAGATTATTTCACTTATAATTCACTGCATCACAATTCCAGTGGGTCAGAAGTTTACATACACTAAGTTGACTGTGCTTTTAAACAGCTTGGAAAATCCAGAAAATGATGTCATGGCTTTAGAAGCTTCTGATAGGCTAATTGACATCATTTGAGTCAATTGGAGGTGTACATGTGGATGTATTTCAAGGCCTACCTTCAATCTCAGTGCCTCTGTTTGACATCATGGGAAAATCTAAATAAATCAGCCAAGACCTCAGACCTCCACATGTCTGGTTCATCCTTGGGAGCAATTTCCAAATGCCTGAATGTACCACGTTCATCTGTACAAACAATAGTACGCAGGTATAAGCACCATGGGGCCACGCAGCCGTCATACTGCTCAGGAAGGAGACGCGTTGTCTCCTAGAGATGAACGTACTTTGGTGTGAAAATGCAAATAATTCCCAGAACAACAGCAAAGGACCTTTTGAAGATGCTGGAGGAAACAGGTACAAAAGTATCTATATCCACAATAAAACGAGTCCTATATCGACATAACCTGAAAGGCCACTCAGCATAGAAGAAGCCAGTGCTCCAAAACCGCCATTAAAAAGCCAGACTACGGTTTGCAACTACACATGGGGACAAAGATCGTACTTTTTGGAGAAATGTCCTCTGCTCTGATGAAAAAAAATAAAACTGTTTGGCCATAATGACCATCTTTGGGATAGGGGGCAGTATTTTGACGTCTGGATGACAAGCGTGCCCAAAGTAAACTGCCTGTTACTCAGGCCCTGAAGCTATGATATGCATATAATTGGTAGATTTGGATAGAAAACAAAGTTTCTAAAACTGTTAAAATAATGTCTATGAGTATAACAGAACTGATATGGCAGGCAAAAACCCAAGGACAAACCATCCAGAAAAAAAAGATTCAGCCCACCATTGATTCCAATGGCTGTCATTATTAATATGAAGGGAAAACCTCCCAGATTGCAGTTCCTAGGGCTTCCACTAGATGACAACAGTCTTTATAAAGAGTTTCAGGCTTGTTTTTGGAAAAATGAACTAGAATTTGTAGTTTTTCTAAGCGCTCTCATTTTGGCTGTAGTGTTTGTTACGTGTACTGGCGAATGCGCGTAATTTGTTGTTTATCTCCGGTAATGACAATAACATTTCTCCGTCTTAATTTTTAACGTTTATTTACGTATTAGAGTACTTGAGGTTTGATTTATAAAAGTTCTTTGACTTGTTTGGAGAAGTTTATTGGTAACGTTTGGGATTCATTTTGTATGCATTTTGAAGGAGGAAAACCGGTGGATTATTGAATGAAGCGCGCCAGCTAAACTGAGTTTTTGAGGATATAAAGACGGACTTTATCGAACAAAATTACCATTTATGATGTAGCTGGGACCTGGTGGAGTGCCAACAGAAGAAGATCTTCAAAGGTAAGTGATTTATTTTATCACTATTTCTGACTATCGTAGCACATCTGCCTGGTTGGAAAATGTTTTTAATGCTTTTTTGTGCTGGGCGCTGTCCTCAGATAATCGCATGTTGTGCTTTCGCCGTAAAGCCTTTTTGAAATCTGACACAGCGGCTGGATTAACAAGAAGTTAAGCTTTTAACTGATGTATGACACTTGTATTTTCATGAATGTTAAATATCACTATTTCTGTCATTTGAATTTCTCGCTCTGCAATTTCACCGGAAGTTGTTGAAATGAGACGCTAGCATCCCACTGATCCGCAAGAAGTTTGGATGAAAAAAGGGGGAGGCTTGCAAGCCGAAGAACACCATCCTAACTATGAAGCACGGAGGTGGCAGCATCATGTTGTGGGGGGTGCTTTGCTGCAGGAGGGACTGGTGCACAACACAAAATAGATGGCATCATGAGGGAGGAAAATGTTGTGGATATATTGAAGCAACATCTCAAGACATCAGTCAGGAAGTTAAAGCTTGGTCGCAAATGGGTCTTCCAAATGGACAATGACCCCAAGTATACTTCCAAAGTTGTGGCAAAATGGCTTAAGGACAACAAAGTCAAGGTATTGGAGTGGCCATCACAAAGCCCTGCCCTCAATCCTATAGAAAATGTGTGGGCAGAACTGAAAAATTGTGTGCGAGCAAGGAGGCCTACAAACCTGACTCAGTTACACCAGCTCTGTCAGGAGGAATGGGCCAAAATTCACCCAACTTATTGTGGGAAGCTTGTGGAAGGCTACCTGAAACGTTTGACCCAAGTTAAACAATTTAGAGGCAATGCTACCAAATACTAATTGAGTGTATGTAAACTTCTGACCCACTGGGAATGTGATGAAAGAAATAAATGCTAAAATAAATCGTTGTCTCTACTATTTTTCTGACATTTCACATTCTTAAAATAAAGTGCTGTTCCTAACTGACCTAAGACAGGGAATTTTTACTAGAATTAAGTGTCAGGAATTGTGAAAAACTGAGTTTAAATGTATTTGGCTAAGGTGTATGTAAACTTCCAACTTCAACTGTAAATACCAAATCTACATTTCAAAATGCCAAAAAACTCAACATACACTAACTCTTTCAAAACACGGCAAACCCGACTCAATATCTAATCACTCTGTCAAAACACTAGCACGCTTTCTAACCAAGAGGAACAAATAGTATTTTGAAAGTTGTTGTGCTATGATTGACTAAAAGTTGATGGTATTACAAAAACTGCATTACTTTTCATGTCTCAGTTCTACCTGCATTCAATAGACAATACAAAACCCATAGTTTTTTATAGTTCAGTTTCCTTTTACTGTAAACCACCCAACCCATTTTTTGGTTAAGTGTCGAATGTGTGCATTTTTGGCAACATACTATCTAAAAGTGAATGAGTCATCTTTACTTTATAGAATGTACAGCAGAAAAAAAGTGACAGAATTGCTGCAGTAAAAGCTTTATTAGCAACAATAAATTGCTGCCAGTGATCAACAAAAAATCCAACATACATGGCCTTTGGTTCCAAATGTGTAAAAATTCAACAATTATAGTAAAGAATGCACAGAAGGGACAAAACACAAAAATCAAGTCCTGTTCTAATCTATACAATCTTCAGCATTTGGCCACATGTTCTCGTCCACATCACATCTTATGTCATCTCTCGCTATGCACCTTGGATATAAATTCTTGGCATGCCTTATCCACCCCTGGCAGTCTTCAGCTGAGATGTCTCTGCAGCCGGCATCCGTTGCATCCAGGAGGGACATTTGGTCATGTGGTCGATGATCATACACTTTCCACCTCCAGGCAGAAAAAAAATCCTCAATTTGGTTGAGAAAAGGTGAGTAGGGGGGAGGAAAAGGCAAACCATTCTTGGATGGGCTGCAAACCAGTTTGTGATTGCATGTGAATGGTGGAATGCTACATTGTCCCATGCAATCACAAATGTCCTCATGTTTCCTCCCACCTGTACCCTTTCTGCTTCTGGCACCAGTTGTTGGTAGAGGTCATCTAAAAACAAAAGAAGGCGCTCAGTGTTGTGTGGACCAATCTGGATTTTCTGCAGGACCAAACCAGCACTCGAGATTGCAGCACACATTGTGATATTTGCTCCTCTCTGACCCGGCACGTCAGCGGTGGCCCTTTTCGCGATGACGTTTCTTCCCTGCCGACGTGTTTTTGCCAGGTTAAACCCTGCCTCGTCTACATAAATGTTTTAATGTGGGGTTTGATTAGCCTCCAACTCCATGACCTCTGAAAGAAATCAAACACAGTATGTGTAAATGCTTTTCAGTATGTCCTACTGTATGTACTGTAACCCATGTTTACATGTGGAGTAGCATAGTGTAAAACTCACTATAGAACAAGACATATTGGATAGACACCATACCTGGACATATTGGTGCCGGAGTTCCTTGACCCGCTCACTGTTCCTTTCAAAAGGAACTGTGTACAACTGTTTCATTCAAACTCTGTGTTTGGTCAGAGTCCGAGCAATGGTAGTCAGGCTGATGCTTTCCACATTGTGAAATACCAGGTTGTCCTCTACAATTCTGGTCTGAATTTCTCTCAGTTTAATTGCATTGTCAGCAATAACCAATCCTACAATGGCATGCTCTTGGTCTTCACTGAGGAGCATTCCTCTTCCCCCAGAGGGAGGAAGACGTTGCGTCCTTTAGAGAACCAAAAATACTACATATGTATTTGCATTGAGACTGGCGGCCTACAGTTACTGTGGGACATAGCAACAGTAATGATAGAAGAAGCCCTTGTGAAATGCATTACTTACCTGTTGGTTTGTTGAAAATTACGGATAATGGAAGCCACGGTTGACCGTCTGAGATTAGGCTGGACTCTTTCACCAGCCTCTCTCAGTGATAGACCATGGTTTATCACATGGTCTATGATGGTGGCTCTTATTTCATCAGTGACAACAGCTCTTACTCTCCTTTGAACACCCCCACACATTCTTACTCCTCTCCCCCTACCTCTCCTTCTCCCTTGTCCTGGTCCAACTACTCCTCTGCCTGGTCCAACTACTCCCCTCCCTGGTCCAACTACTCCTCTCCCTGATCCAACTACTCCTCTGCCTGGTCCAGCTACTCCTCTGCCTGGTCCGGCTACTCCTCTGCCTGGTCCAACTACTCCTCTCCCTGGTCCAGCTACTTCTTTGCCTGGTCCAGCTACTCCTCTCCCTGGTCCAGCTACTCCACTCCCTGGTCCAACTACTCCACTCCCTGGTCCAGCTGCTCCTCTGCCTGGTCCAGCTGCTCCTCTGCCTGGTCCGGCTACTCCTCTGCCTGGTCCGGCTACTCCTCTGCCTGGTCCGGCTACTCCTCTGCCTGGTCCGGCTATTCCTCTCCCTGGTCCAACTACTCCTCTGTCTGGTCCAGCTACTTCTTTGCCTGGTCCAGCTACTCCTCTCCCTGGTCCAGCTACTCCTCTGCCTGGTCCAACTACTCCACTCCCTGGTCCAGCTGCTCCTCTGCCTGGTCCGGCTGCTCCTCTGCCTGGTCCGGCTACTCCTCTGCCTGGTCCGGCTACTCCTCTGCCTGGTCCAGCTATTCCTCTTCCTGGTCCAGCTATTCCTGTCCTTTTTCTCTCTGCTCCTCTGTGCTGTTCTGTATCCAGATTGAACAAAATCAGTCCAAAGACTCCCCTTTTTACTGTGTATGTCCATGCAATTGAAAGAACTTCAACACCTGGCTGTCTCCGATGGAGATTGGAATCAGCTGTGGTTGGTCTATTTTACACAACCTACAGTAAATCAGCTATTTCTCAATGTTTCTATGATCTGTTCATTCAAAAATGCTTATCAGCTGTTTCAATATAGCTTTTGAGCTGCTGTTGTTGCAGAAGTAGAGACTTTATACTATATTTAAGGTTTTCCACATTAGGTCTACATTTCTGGCAGTCTGTGTGCAAGCATGTGTAAATAAGACAAGAAAGATCCATAATTTTGGTATTGGGTAAGCTTGTATGTAAAGAAAATGTAAGCATTTTAGAAATGTGTTAATTGACTGGATATTCTGTGAAAACAACATGAATTGTCTTAATGGTATGGTCCACAACAGACGGATGTTTTGCTAATTGTGTTGAGAGTTTTGAAAATGTGACTACAGATTGGGCAAAAGGATGTTAGCGATTGTAAAGGCACTCATTTAAAATGTCTGTTTTTCAGTAAATGTTGATCAATGTTGCCATCTAAAGGTTGTATGAACCTCTACAGGTGTATTCTTCAATGAAGATTCTTCACATCTTTAAAACGTGTACACATGGCTCCACCTGGTGGTCTAGTTTGACAGTTTGCCTGTTTGTAATAAAATGTTGCCGCTGTCAATAGTTTCCTCAGTAGACAAGGCTACATAAAGTAAGTATGGGAGAGCGAGGTAAGTTAAGCCACATCATAACTTGAGCCACTCCTTGTTTTTAGGACACCATACACAAAAGGAATAATTTGACCAAATAGTTAGGAAGAGGTCATCATTTCATGGAGTCTGTAATAGAAGAAACCAAATGAAAAAAGTGGTAATCAAGTTAAGTATAAAAAACTGTTTTTCACCAAGTCAAATTACTTTCTTGTGTTAGAGGTTTCAGTATCTAAACCAAAATAGATCATTTTAAGATTGTCCTATACATCAGTTGGTGTCTCTAGCTTCAATATGAGGCCGTAAACCTAGCGTGAAGTGCATCCTTGTACCTGTGTGGGCTAGTATAGTAAAAATGTTTTCCTTGGGGTGAGTGTTTGTTAGGCGTTAAGCCTGTGTTAAAAGATGCAATGATTAAAAGACTAAAAAGTGATTGTGATTGTGTTGAATTGTGTTTGGGAAATAAAGATAGACATGGTTTTAAAAAGATAGAGGTAATATTTAATTCAGTACAGAAATTGGTAGGCGGCTCAACTTACCCTGTCCCGCGGCTCAACTTGTGCCAAGAGACCACTTTTTTTTGGACAAGCTATGTTTTCAAAACTGCAATGTTTACATTAATTCAGATTATTTCCAGGGATACACAACATCCTGAAATATATGTAGATATATTTGTTAGAAAGAATACAATATTTTCCCTTGATGGAGTGATGCTCCATGTAAAAAAAAAAACTCAACTTACCCCACTCTCCCTTAAGTAGCCTTGGCCATAAAGGCTCATAGGAGCAGGAGCCCATCTCCTGTTTTTGTAGCGTGGCAGCTTGATGTACAAGTACACGCCCTGGAAAAGACAGTAGGCTATCGCATGGCCTTACCTCCAATCCATCTCCTTGATGCAGAGATGCATCAGGTCCCATTTTTTTGTCTTTGGTATGACTCGGCTGGGGAACAAACTCCCCAACCTTTCAATCTCAAGGTGAACTCTCTAACCACTGAGTTGGCGAGGCTACATGGTACCACCTAATTGCTATTGTCCACCTTGCAAAAGAGGTTTCTAACCTCAAAGGTCTTTTCTTGGTTATATAAAGGTTATTTAAAAAAAGAGGATCAATTCAAACCACAGGTTTTCAATAGGGTTTAAGTCTGGAGACAGAGATGGCCATTGTAAAATGTTGATTTTGTGGTCATAGGACCGGTTCCAATCCAAGTGCCAATGCACCGCCTAGACCTATTAAACTCTAGGCGGTGCTATTGTCAGATGACATGGCAATAGAGCTCTTTGGCCACACACACCAGTGGTGGGTTTGGCGTCGAAAAAACAGAAGCATATGCAGAAAAGTAACTCATACCTACGGTAACATATGGTGGTTGCATATTTGATGTTATGGGGCTCTTTTGCCTACCCTGGTCCTGTGGCCCTTGTTAAGGTCAACAGCATCATGAGCTTTACCAAGTACCAGGACATTTTAGCCCGAAATCTGGTTGCCTCTGCCAGGGTGCCAATACATTTGACATATCTTTTTCAGATTTATTCTGTTACTTGTTAAACAAAAATCTCTTTCTCGAGCAATTGTATTAATAAAATATAACCTCCTCAGCAGCAGGAGCAGGTGAATGCAAGGCTGAGAGATTTACCAGCTAAAGGAAACCCTGAAGCATTTTCCCATCAGAGTTGTTTCCATCAAATTGACTTGTCGTGGATACAAGTCTGTTCTTAAATACATAGAGTACTGATGTTTTTTTGTCACTGAAAATGTTGTGTAGGCATAGCGAATGTTTCCACTCTAATATTGGCATGTGCGCTCTAGCCAACAGCTTGCAGATACAGCGCAGCTATAGCATTATTACGGAAAAAAGTGCAAGATTATTTTTATCGATCATCATGTCAACAGAATAAGACCCTCGATATTTATTGAAAGAAGCGTCACCCTCATCACTGTGCACTTTTACCACTCTGTGAAGTTCATCATAACTTATTTAACCTGTAGCCTAATAAACGGCATGCTTTCCCATGATGTGGTGACTTTTTTTTAATCAGACATGTAGGCTACTTGGTTGATGATCGGCAACAGACAGCTCATACAGCGTCAGAAGAAAGAAATACAGCCAGACTGTCTTCAGTGTCTTTTCTGCTGCCTATCAGCTATTCTTATTTGTTCTTGTCAGTTCATATAAAAAAGGTATGCAGCTTTGAATGTTTTTATGTGTGGTATGATTGCTAGTTAGCCTATTGCAGATCTGGACATATGATCCACCTACCACTATTGTCACCACGAATGTTGGATAGAGGGCAGGATAGACAGCTAGACTGGTAGACTATATTGACCTGTGGTCACTAGAAGTTAGCACACAGAAAGGTGTAGTGAATAAGGGAGGTACCAAAACACCTTGATATAGTGGAGATGCATGCAAGCCGATGAGGAAATTTGGCTAGGATTGTCACACATAGTCCTACTCTCTGCCTCAGACGCACACCTGTTCCCCATCATTATGCACACCTGGTCATAATCTTCTCCTTGGATTATTAGTGTGTGTTTGACATACCAACTACTGACATACTGTACGACTACTGTCTTTGTTTGACTTACCTGTAAAGGCTCAGCTAGGTTGTTAAATGTTCTTCTTCAATAAGATAATTCTGACCTGTAAAAAAATCGATCAGATAGACCTACTAGGCCGACATATAGGCTTAGCTAGCTAGTTGGCTAGCTGCTAGCTAGTAGCCTACGCCAGATCAATTCAGACCTGCTACCTATTTAAACTGACAATTAATCGCCAGCTTTCTGCAGTAGCCTAGGTTTGTTTGCATACACTTCTTATGACTGGCAGCCTGGTGCAAGCAGCTGTGTTGTCCAACATTTGTGACACCCTTAATAAAGATTAGTAAAAAATTCTGAATGAAATAAATAACACAAATACAGGGCTACAGTGCATTCGGAAAGTATTCGGACCCCTTCACTTTTTCCACATTTTGTTACATTACAGCCTTATTCCAAAATTGATTAAATTGTTTTTTTCCCCCTCATCAATATACATAATTTGCTGGTGTGGTCAGAGTATGGGTTTAAGGATTTAAAAAAAAATCTATTTGAAAGTGTCTCTTTTCCAAGCTTAAAAGGATAAACATTCACATGCAACACCATGGGCCAGAAAAGGTTGAATACATGGGCCATGCTGTCAATGCAGCATGACTTCATCCAGAGAATACCACACTTGGATGACAAAGTTTGCCCACAAGGACCGCCGTGCCACCTTCCTGTTCAAGTGAGCACAGCACAACAATGGTGCAGACCAAAAATATGTATTGTATGCTGCTTCATAAATGATGTAATATGCCAGGGAATTATGTATTCAGTAAGTAAAAAAGTAATACTAAGGGTATGTTGAGTAGTAAGCTGTTAGTAGCCCATGAGTCTCACCCTAAGAATTTGGTCCCCCTCTCCCCCACAGAACTTAGCCTACTGTTCAGACTTGGTGGTGCACATGTAGCCTATAACCTGTTTTAGAGAAATGTAATCATTGAATATTGTAAGAGCTTTCCTTGTCTGCTTATATGCCCCCTTTACGTATCCTATGGTTCTGACTTGGTATACAGGGAGAACACTAAGAACGGCCCATGTTCTGAATTCTGTCGCTGTACATTTCAAAAGTGCTGAACAAAGAGTTATATTGACCATGTCTGTCCTAGCTCGCTCATTAATGTCTTAATCGAAATTACGGATAGCCTCTTTTCCGCTTGTCGTCCCCTTATGTCATAGTTTATACATCTCAATTGTCAGTAGTAACCACATTTGTTTAAGCAAGTCAGCCATATCAGCTATATATTTTTTAAAGGCAGTAAATGAGGCTGAATGAACTGTTTTGCTGCCAGACAAGGCTCCGCTGATAGTAAGGTGTAGCAGTGGTAAGATGTTGGGACTGCTGTTGGGACTCTGCTGTTGGGACAGCTTTATGTAGGCCCTAACAGTTTGTGGGCACCATTTGTCAGCCTTATAGTGCAATTCAAGTTTTGTTTAGTGCTGTGTAGTGTAGTGGCTTTACTGGCATGCAGTCCCCATTTCTTTGGGGCGGCCCCACCAAGATTTACATGCTAAAATCGCCACTATAGCTAACTAACTAACATTACTTGTTGGTGGCCCTTTATAACTAACCTGATGGAAGCTAGCAAGTTTGAGCGATAGTCACACAGCTTTTACTTTGAAAACTGGTAGCACATGTATCCTGTTGCAGCCCCTCCTCTCAATGCCCACACCCTGCAACTGTTCAAAATGTGATTTTATTTTATTTTACCAGTTTCGGAAGTGTTTGCATAAATGCCAAGAGCATGCTTTGCATACGACACCGAGTACCAAGTGTGGAATGTTAGCATAAAACAGGTCTGAATTTCAGGCTTTACACAGGTATTCAAATTACTTTCACAAAGGTTTAGTGCTTACCAGCTATTAGATATCAGATATGTTTGTTTAGTAGATCTTCTTGGCAGTCATTCTCCATATGCTTAGAGATCGAAGGTTCTTCCAGGTCAGGTAAGGGCAAAAATGGATGCTCATTGGCTGTGGCTAAGACCTTGCCCCTCCCCTAATTTGCTTCCTGTTTCTGTTGCTGTAAGAGGGTCTGTCGGGTGTTTCTTCCTTTTCAAACTTAAACAATAGCTATATATTTTGATGATGATTTGATACAGCTTCTCACTGTTTCAAATGTATTTACTTGAACAGATTACTACCAAAGTTACAGATGCAAAACTCATACAGTTGCACAGTTCTCACTGGGAGTGTGTTTGAATTAACCCGCAAAGCAAGAATAATCACCAAGCAACTCTGAATACTCTGTGACAAGAACAACCTGTTGACTGGTGAGTCGTTATCTTTCTCTCTTTAATTATTTAACTCATTAAACTACAGACTTAAACTAAGACTAAGGGTTGCTATGCAAACATGGTTTCTTAGTTTCATGTGTCTGTCTGTAAATAGGAAGGGAGAGGATCCTCTGAGGTTCATAATGTCAGAGTGAGTGCAGTTTTGAAAGTAAAATAATCAAAAACACGTATTGTCGTTTACTG
This sequence comes from Salmo trutta, assembly GCF_901001165.1. Taxonomy (NCBI): domain Eukaryota; kingdom Metazoa; phylum Chordata; class Actinopteri; order Salmoniformes; family Salmonidae; genus Salmo; species Salmo trutta. Next base: position 9,284,963 of record NC_042991.1, read on the forward strand.
TATTGGCTAACCCTCAGGTCGAGTCTGGTTGAATGTTTTTACACAAAAGAGCACAGCATAAGGCAACATAAAGTAGAACTGCAGGTTAGTACTATTAGTAAAGCAAAAGTCAAAAAATTAAAGCACACCTCACCCACCATTGTAAAAATTCCATTAACTTGTGTTGTACTGAGAACAAAGGTTAACTATTAACTTAGACACAAAACTGAGGTGTTGGGTATATAGTGAAAGAGTGAGCCATGAGCACATTTCCTTATTGGAAGGAGGAGGTTTACACCCCAGTTATTGGGTTCATAAGTATTGATAAAAGCAGAATAGGTACTTTTGAAGCTAGTCTGACTAGTTGGTTCAACTTCGCTGATGTGTAACAGGATGTGGTTTACAGTTCCGGGCTTTCTGCCTTTGTTGCATTTGGTATGTTTTCATACTTCCTGTACACAAAACAGGTTGTTAATAAATAAAACAAGATTGATCTGACTTAAAGTAATAAGTTCTCTGTTTTTTGCAGGACCAACAATGCCTTCTGGATTTGAACGTGTCATCCTGTTCTCGATTCTTGGTCTAGGAGGATTTCTGATGCTGTTTTTAATGTACGATAAATCAGCTCCATCTCAGATCTGCCCTCCCAAGCCTGCTTTGCCAGGTCCTTACTCAAAAAGACCTGAGAACAGGTCCTTGTTTAAGCAGCCAGAGCCAGAAAAGCCCCTCCTGCTGTTGTGGTTCTGGCCTGAAAACCGCAGGTTTGATTTTAGCGATTGTGCCACTTTCTTCAACATTGATGGCTGCCACCTGACAGATGACAGGTCTCTGTACAACAAGGCAGATGGTGTGCTCATCTTTCACAAATCCATCAAACACGATTTATCCAACTTGCCTCCATCACCTCGACCACCATTCCAGAAGTGGATCTGGTATCATGTGGAATCACCTACAAACACAATTAGGATACCTGGTCTAGATAACCTTTTCAACTTGACCTTGAGTTATAGGGAAGACGCAGACGTCCCTGTTCGTTGGCGTTTGACCGCAAGGAAAAGCCAGGGTGAAGACTTTATGCTGCCAAAGAAGGATAAATTAGTTTGCTGGATTGTGAGTAACAAAGACCCTGCAACTGGAACAGGGGTACGGGATAACTATTACAGAGAACTTGCCAAACATATTAAAGTGGAACTCTTTGGCAAGGCCTATGCAAGGTTCTTGAAATATGAGGACTACTACTCAACACTCTCCAGCTGTAAGTTTTACCTCTCCTTTGAGAACTCAGTCCACAAAGACTACATCACAGAGAAGCTAAACGGACCACTTGCAGCAGGAACTGTGCCAGTGGTATTGGGCCCACCGAGACAGAACTATGAAGACTTTGTCCCAGGAGATTCCTTCATCCATATTAATGACTTTCCCGATGCAAAAGCCCTGGCTGAATTCCTCCTTAAGTTGGACAAGGATGATGAGGCATATCTGCGCTACTTTCAGTGGCGTAGAAACTTCTCTGCTCAGGAACATCTGATTCAACCGAGTCAAGAGTTCATCCAATCTATTTGTTATGGATGTGACCATGTGGGCAATCATAAAGAATACAGGGTTGTTCACAACCTTTACAAGTGGTATTTTGTGTAATTAGTCACATATGATTAGCTTTTATCATAATTTGCATGTCTATTATCTTCAATATACCAAAAAGTTATCTTGATTTATCCTACAGCACTTAGGGAGTGCATACACCGCATCCAATGCTGATCTGCTGTTCTGCTGGTTCGTTCAGCACTGTGTGTTTTAGTGACTAGCCGCAGATGGGTGTCTGACTGCCAACATTTTCGCGAGATTGTACATGTAGAATCACTTTACACTCTGTTTGCACATTATGGCTGGCTGTAACGCCCTGGCCATAGAGAGGGGTTTTTGTTCTTTATTTTGGTTAGGCCAGGGTGTTACATTGGGTGGGCGTTCTATGTTAATTTTTCTATGTTTTTGTATTTCTTTGTTTTGGGCCGTGTGGCTCCCAATCAGGCACTGCTGTAGTTCGTTGTTGCTGATTGGGAGTCACACATAAGTAGCCTGGTTTTCCTTGTGGGTGATTGTTTCTGTTTAGAGTTTTTCCTGACAGGACTGTTTGGCTGTCGTTTTTTGTTTATTTTTGTAAAGTGTTCTCTTTTCATAAAAATTCTAATGATGAACACATCCTCCGCTGCACCTTGGTCTAATTCTGACGACGGCCGTTACAGAATCACCCACCAACAACGGACCAAGCAGCGGAGGAAGGAGAAGCACAAGGAGCGACGGAACAATAATATGGACTATCGGGAGTCGTGGACCTGGGAGGAGATCAGAGCCGGAGTGGGCCCATGGAAGAAGGCAAAGGAGGACCGGGAAGATTACAGTGGAACGCCGATAGCGTACCAACCGGAGAGGCAGCCCCAATAATTTTTTTTGGGGGGGGCACATGGACAGATCGGCGGAGCCGAGGATGGAACCAGAGCCAGTCGGGGTAAAATTGGAGGGGTGCGAAGCAGAGACTGTTGATGGGTAAATTGGAGGAGAAGAATATGAGAGAGCTATTGTGTTGGTGTATTAGGCACGGCATTCGCCCTGCAGAGTGTGTCCTAGAAATGTCACCTGAGTTAGTACATTATACTTGTCCTGAGGTGCGTGCTAGCCGTCTGGTAAAGACAGTACCAGGCCCATGCACCAGGCCTCCATTGCGTCAGCCCGGTCCTACTCGTCCTATTCCTGCTCCTCGCACTAGCTCTGAGGTGCGAGGTGCGACAACTGTGACATGGATTGTGTATGTGTGCCATTCAATGAGCAAGACAAAATATTTAAGTTCCCTTGAACTGGGTATGGTAGTAGGTGCCAGGCGCACTGGTTTGTGTCAAGAACTCCAACGCTGCTGGGGTTTTCACAACCGTTTCCCATGTGTATCAAAAATAGTCCATCACCCAAAGGACATCCAGCCAACTTGACACAACTGTGGGAAGCATTGCAGTCAGCATGGTCTATCAGCCCTATGGAACGCTTTCGACACCTTGTAGAGTCCATGCCCCGACAAAATGAGGCTGTTCTGAGCGTAAAAAAGGTGCTCTTAATGTTTTGTCCACTCAGTGTAATTTAATCACATTTTAACCAATCCAGTACATTTTAGCTGAAAATGAAAAATGTCAAAGGATTTAACTTCTGAAAACTGAAACAAAAAAATGTATCAAACAAAGACAAACAGATCAATCCCACTTTTCAAGCCTGCTGAAGGCATTTGGTGACGGCATGGCAAACACCACCCGCAGCTCTACCAGGGGCATGCTTGAGGTGGCCTCCCACAGCTCTGCGAATGTCATGTTCTGTGGCCTTGCCGTTCCATTTCTTGACTGCCCCTGCAACACAGAAAGAAACACATTTAGGTACATAACATACTCAAAGTAATGGATATGTAGCATCTATGGCCTTGGTTACACCCGGCACTTAAATGTGACTTCTGTCATCCGGTTACTTCAAGCTGCATTAGATCTGAATGCACGAAAGTCACATTGTGCTTGCATTAGGTTCAGATGGGCATTTGTTCGGAATCTGATAGTCTGGACACAATCAGACCACCGAATATCCATACGCAATGTAAAGAGATGTTGGGGAAAATATAAATGTAACATGCAACAATTTCAAAGATTTTACTGAGTTACTGTTCATATAAGGAAATCAGTCAATTTAAATAAATTCATTTGGCCTGAATCTATGGATTTCACATGACTTGTGTTGTGTCTTTACTATGGATTAAATGATATATAACATGGTATTTTATCAAATCAATTCTCTGTAATTAACATGACCTGATTAAACTAATCATGTAAATGCAATTAACTAGGAATGTTTATAGAGCTGTTGTCTTCCAAATAAACTCTTAAAGACCTGGTGATCATTTATATCAATAGCAGTCAATTATTAATCGTCACCTTATTCAGTCTCATCTGAACGTCTTAAAATTCTTGGCTATCTTCACAAACCCTGGCTAACAAGTTGAATCAGCAATACAACATTTGGTTTAATTATTTATTTAGTCAATTCCTAAATAATCACACAGAATTACATAAACACAGGATGTACTAATTATGTGATAAAAGAAAATGTCCCTACTGGACAAAACCGATATGACGGCTGGTTACACAAAGAAAGGGGGTTGGGTTTGAATGAAAGAGCAGGAAGACTGAGGAACAAAAGGATTGGGTCTCTAGCGGACCTTATGAAGCTATGCTATCGTAAATACAGAAACTTATGCATTCTAAATAACCCCCCATTCCGAAAAGGAAAATGCAAGAAATATATTTACTCTGAGCTGCGCTTCGATAGATTGGTCGAAGATGGAAGGTTTGGTTGCACAGCAGAGATCTCCCTTGTCCTTTGAAGAATATTTCTGGGCGGATATGTTGTAGTACCCTGTCGTTGTGTGGTAAAACGAATACGTTGTAGTACACTGTTGTCGTGTGGTAGAACGGATACGTTGTAGTACCCTGTCGTTGTGTGGTAGAACAAATACGTTGTAGTACCCTGTTGTCGTGTGGTAGAACGGATACGTTGTAGTACCCTGTCGTTGTGTGGTAGAACAAATACGTTGTAGTACCCTGGTGTCGTGTGGTAGAACGGATACGTTGTAGTACCCTGTCGTTCTGAAGCGGGTCCGTCCTTTCCTAGGCCACGCACATTTACAGCTGCTGCTGATAACTCGACATCTAGGATGTATCAATTCTTTAGTGAATAAGAGTTCAAAGTTCCTACCACGTTGCCATACTATAAACTCATGCTATATTCTGGCTGGTATAGTCAAAATTCATCCTTCCAGCGTGGCGATTGTCACCATGTTGAAATTAGCCCTTTTAAACGTATGGACATCAGTCCTCACGTCATCGGGAACACAATGCTAATTTCGTTAGGTTGTAGTCGTTAAACCATTAGCAACCACAGCTCACGCTGGGGTTGGCTTAGTCTGCCGTGAATTGGGTCACGGGGGCTCTTATAGAAATGTAGAAAAGGGGTTGGTTCAAACCAATGCCTATTCATGTGGGCATGGCCACTGAGTGAGCATATTTTACTTATGAAAACAATTCTCTCATTTTAAAAACTAAAATTACATTTAATCTTTTCACAAATAGTTTCATATTTAAACATTTAAATTGCACAACAATTCCATGTGAATATGATAACTAGAATGTGTAGACTTTCCAAGATACAATTTATGTTGTCCTATCATCGGCAATAATGTCTCAGACGACAACTGATCTGACATCATATTCTTTAAGTACTAACGGATACTTTCAACTGGTTGGATTACCTAAATATTGTTCCGTTCCCAACCTTTTGATGTTACCATACTCTCTCTATGTTAACAAAGGGCTTTCCAAGAGTCCATTCTATAGAGTAGAGAGAGAAAAGGGGGAAAGGTATTTATTGGGGGTCATAAACCTCACCAACAGGGAAACGTCATGACACTGGGAATACAGATGGTCACAGATACCTTTAAAAAAGGATACCTTTAAAATCAGTCAGTATCTGGTGTGACCACCATTTGAAACATGTAGGTATTACAGACTCGGTCAGGGAGAGGTTGAAAATGTCAGTGAAAACACTTGCCAGTTGGTCCACGCGTGCTTTGAGTACACTTCCTAGAATGTTGCTCACATTGGCTACGGAGAACGTTATCACACAGTTGTCTGGAACAGCTGGTGCACTCATGCGTGCTTCAGTGTTGCTTGCCTCAAAGCGAGCATAAAAGGCATTTAGCTTGTCTGATAGGCGAGGTTTCCCTTTGTAGCCCGTAATAGTTTTCAAGCCCTGCCACATCCTATGAGCATCAGAGCCGGTGTAGTAGGATTTCAATCTTAGTCCTGTATTGACGCTTTGCCTGTTTGATGGTTTGTCTGACGGCATAGCCTGATTTCTTATTAGTGTCCCACTCATTGAAAGTGGCAGCTCTTGCCTTTAGCTTGGTGCGTATGTTACCTGTAATCCATGGCTTCTTGTTGGGATATGTACGTACAGTCACTGTAGGGACGACGTCGTCGATGCACTTATTGATGAAGCCACTGACTGAGGTGGTATACTCCTCAATGCCATTGGAGGAATCCTGAAACATATTCCAGTCTGTGCTAGCAAAACAGTCCTGTAGTGTAGCATTCATGTCATCTGACCACTTCTGTATTGAGCCAGTCACTGGTACCTCCTGCTTTCGTTTTTGCTTGTGGTCGGGGGGGGGGGGGGCAGTCGGGGGGGGGGGGGGGTCACCAGTGCTAAGCTACGCTTCATCTCTTCTCCGGGCTGGGTCTGGCCACAATACTTCGTCCACATCACACGATACGTTTTCTCTTGCCAAACATGGAGGGAAGTATCTCCTAGCATGGCATATCCAACCTTGGACAGAGGCAACCTATGTCCCCACATGCGTCCTCCATTGCCTGGAGAAGCGGCATGCGGGCATAGGGTTGGCGATCATACACTTTCCAGCGCCAGGCTGAGAAGAATTTCTCTATGGGATTTAGAAAAGGTGAATATGGGGGTAGGTACAAAACTACAAATTGTGGATGGGTGGCAAACCAGTTTTGGACCAGAACAGCCCGGTGAAAACTAACATTGTCCCATAAAACCACAAATCTAGCAGGCTCCTGATCTGGATCAGGGACAAGCACTGTGTAAATTGCATCTAGAAAAGTGAGCATATGGCTGGTGTTGTACGGACCCAGTGTGGCATTGTGATGGAGGACCCCGTTTTGAGTGATGGCAGCACACATAGTTATATTACCCCCACGCTGTCCAGGGACATTGGTAATTGCGCTCTGTCCTATTACATTTCTTCCGCGGCACCTGGTTTTGGTGAGGTTGAAGCCAACCTCATCCACATAAATAAATTCATGGCGAATTACATGGGCATCCAACTCCAATACTCTATGTAACAGACAAAAGGATATACAGATGAGTAAAAATGGTATGTCTGAAGTACTGGAAGTAGTGTTGCATACATACCTCTACAAAGTCATGTCGCATATTCTTGACTCTGTCAGAGTTTCTCTCAAATGGCACCTTGTAAAGTTGTGTCATCGTCACTCGGTGCCGTTGGAGGATGCGTTGTATTGATATGCTCTCTTATCTCTCGAATCCTAATTGCATTGTTGGCTAAAACCATATTTATAATTGCAGTCTCTTGTACATCTGTAAACAAGCGTCCTCGTCCTCCATGATGTCTTTGCCTTTCCACTCTGTACAGAATTCAAACACAGTATGTGTTCAGCATAGGAACTGTAAACAATGTACAAAAAAGGTAGTACAGCATGGTAACCAACCTCATTCAATGCAGTGCAGTAAATGGATGGCTTAGAGTTACAAATGTTTATGCAATACTATGCAGTCATACGTATTTTACAGTACATTACTGTAATGCTAAAATAGTCATTAGATAGTTCCATACCTGTTCTCATTTCTGAAGGTTCGAATTATGGACGCCACTGTAAATCAACTCAAGTTGGGCTGGACTCTCAGTCCAGCCTCTCTCATAGTCAAACCGTGGTTGATCACATGATCAACAAGTGTTGCCCTAATCTCATCAGAGATGGCTCTCCTTCCTTCTCTTCTTTGCCCTTGTCCTCTTCATCTTTGAATTTGTCCCCGTTGTTGTCTCCTGCCTCTCCCTCCTACTCCTCTTGCTCTCTGTCCATTGTTGGCATCCATTGTTCAAAACAGGCAATCTGACCTTTGACCTATTTATAGGCCTATACTACAGTAAAGCAGTGATTGGTTAGTGATCAGTTAAGCAATTAGTGTTTGCACATGTGAGGAGTGTGTGTGTGACCTGGTGAATAAGTGTAGCATTTTGATTGGTTGTGTTTGGAAAAGGAAAGCAAGTCACTTCCTGTTAGAGTTTTGTGTTTTAGGTAGAGAATTGTGTGTAGTGTTTTGAAAAAAGTGTTTTATGCAATTGACAACTGAGTCAAAGGCTGAGAAATAGCTTATGGTTTTGGATATTTGGTGTGTAGTTTTGAGTGAGAGGTTCCAAAAATCGTGTGACATGGAAAGATTTTGTGTGTAAGCAGTTGGAAAAAACTGTAAATTAAATAGCCATATAAATATCTATTAATGTTTATTTTCCCCCATTTAAAAGCACTCTTACATATCTGTTACTGCTTGGAACTGTTGCTCTTAAAATACAATAAATAATTTTCATTCCGAACTGGAATAAAATGATTGATCACATCACACAGATGTAAACCAGAAAACACACACACACACACACACACACACACACACACACACACACACACACACACACACACACACACACACACACACACACACACACACACACACTCCTAATGAGAGGTGTGTGGCTGGTTGAAGTTTTCATCCAGCATGTCTATTCTGTGCTCAGTTTCTGACAGTACAACACTGAGGTCATGCTCAGCATTGAGACTGTTTCTATACCTGTTTTTTAAGTATGTCAGAGTTGAAAACCTGACTCGCATAGGTATGTGGTGCCAAACTGGATCAGAACATCTACTGCTTCCTCAGTCAGTCAGGAAACCGCTTCCTGCTGTAGATGAGCAACCCAGAACTGTGAGTGTGTTTGCCTCAAAAGCGTCTTGCTTCAATCATTTTATTCCAGTTCAGAATAATGATTACTTGTATTTTAACAGCAACAGATCCAACCTAGACTAGTTTTCAACAGTAGTTTCTACAGTGAGATGTACAGTAGGCCTGATCATTTTTCATCTTCATCTGTGCTGTTTCTAAGGGTTGCACTAAGCTAGCTAGTTTGCTTTGGCTAATGTTGGCTATTAGCTGTGTATAAGGCCAAGGGATTGTTTGAAAGAGAAATTCACATCTACTACTATGAGAGTTAGTACTCCCTTATTTCTGCTCATCATCACCTGTTATAAAATGACAACAATGCCTTGCTAGCTGACTTACTTTTCCACTGTGGAAGCACTGTTTCCTGAAGCATTCTGCCCTGTTCTGAAAGAACTCCCTGGGTTTACCATCATGCTGTGGATGTTTGGTCAGGACGTGTCGTTTTATTACTTTGTTCGTTTTGAAAGACTCATTACAAAGCACTTCCCCGCACAAAACACAATGTGGGCGCTCCTCGTTATTTCTCAAAGTTTGTATGAAAGAGAAGAGAAACTCATCGCTGTATTTGCGTTTCATGACAATTGAGTTCAGTCAGAACTTGTGGCTAGCATGAGTCCATGTGATGACAGCAGTGAGTGATGGCGAGTGGGAATGACAAGCCAATGTGTGTCGCAGTGATCTTCAAGAAAGCGCAGAAAAAATATCCGGTAAACCGCGAAGCACACGGGCATCTTCCTCTCTCACTTGCGCAGCTGCCAAACTAAGCAGAGACCGCTGCTAAGCAGAGAGCGCAGTTTCACTTGGCCAAATCAATTCCAGTAACTCATGAAATAATTATCAATTTACTCTGACAGGTTGCGACCCACTTTGATACCCATAAATTAACAAAGAAAAAGCTAAGGTTATGCAAGCATGCAGCAGGGAATTATCAATGTTTTCAGTCGCTATTTAGCCTTTACTAAATATAATCCTTCTGTCACATGCGTCGTATTGATTAGACCAAGGCGCAGCTTGGATAGTGCTCATTCTTAAATCTTTAATGAACACTTTACAAAATAACAAACGACCAACAGTTCCGTCAGGTACAACAACTAAACGGAAAATAACCACCCACAAAACCCAAAGGAAAACAGGCTGCCTAAGTATGGCTTCCAATCAGAGACAATGAAAAACACCAGCCTCTGATTGGAAACCATACTCGGCCACACAAGGAAAATTAAACATAGAAACAGAAAACTAGAACAAATTCCCCTAGAAACAAACCAACCCCAAAACACACAAAACAACCCCCCTGCCACGTCCTGACCATTCTACTATGGCAAATGACCCTTTTCACTGGTCAGGACGTGACACCTTCCATGATACTGATAAAATGAAACGTGGTTTGTTCTAATGTAACTTCAAGATGCTAGCGTAAGAGCTATCTAGCTATGGTTCAGCAAAATGTCTGCATTCAGCTAACAGCTAGCACGTATTTTGATTAGTTTGTTAGCTAACGTTACCTACCTGTGTATTATAGCTATATTATACAATTAATGACACTGTATAATAAGGTTACTGAACTTCTATATTCATATTGTAATGACCTGACTAGATCATAAAGGAACAATTGTCCAGACAGAGGATGGAGTTAACGAATTGACGGTTTATTAACCCAAATTAACACAGGCTACTGTTTGGCCGTAGCCCACGCCAAATAAATGAAAGGTACCCTACAAACCAACGGTGACCTTCTCTTGTGAAGCCCAGACGTAAGAGAGAGAACAATGGCTAAACCCGGTCTTAACTTCCAATGCTCCATCCCCCTGCCCAACCCCCCTCCACGCCACTCCGCCAACCACCAGGCTGCCCGGTATCAGAACATTCCAGGCATTCCCGTGATTGGCAGATAGCAGGTTGATTGGCATGACCCTGCGAACACTGGTAAGAACAACACAACCCACTAATAGCCTAACACACAGCTGTCTGTGCGGGTCGCTACAATATATTGATCATGAAGCATGTTGTTAGTTAACTAGCTGTGTATTGTCTGCTAATGTAATGTGTACGGACACGAAAATAAACCCATTGTCTGCACATACTTGTGAATTGTTTGGTTGCATTATTCAGGAGTGTAATATGTCTTAAAAGTTGATTGCATTGTTGAATAGTTTGTAGCTATGCTTTAATGTGTAATACAAGTGGATATTGTGATATTTACGTTAAATGTGGCTTCGGAATAGAGGTTGACGCACTGGAGTGAAAATTAATTCGTCTCCCATCTTGTAATTTTTTTCCAGCACTGTCTCGATCCCGCAACAGTTATATAAATAACCCGATACCTTTCCTGTCCTGTTACGAAAGATCATTACCGTCCTGTGCTCATTTTAACACCCTGAAATCAGAAATAACTTATTCCGTTAACCGCTCGTCTGTCTGCCCCACCTCTGCTGCGTGTGAGTTTCCATAGCAACAGACACGTTTTTGCTGGGTGAGACGAGAGGAGCCTGGAGAGAACTGTCAGCTAGCTACTTTTCTTTGCCTGCTCTTCTGATAAATGCCTATTATTATTTTTTAAATAGTGATTGAAGACTGATGAATGTGTGTTACACAATTAGAAATTAGGGTTCTTCAAGGGTTCTTTGGTAAGGTTGATGGTTCTTTGTGGAACCATAATGACTCAAAGAACTTGGAGCCCCTCAAGGGGCGGTGGCTCATTAGAATATTTTGGGGCGCGGTTTGCACACCTCTTTTTGTGCAACTATGAGTGTCATTCCAGTTTATCTAATCTGTTGTGTTTCGCTCTTAGTTAAATATGAATATGGCCAGTTACAGTGTATTGTGGAAGACTCGCTTGTGTTATTTGAGAACAGTTGACTAAATTTGTGGTTCTCAATTCTCACCTCAGGGACCCCCTGCTATTCTAGAGCTAGTACACCTGATTCAATTTGACTATGAACACAATAATAACACATATGGAATTTAAAAAATATAATATGCCTAACCAGAATAAAAAAATACCTGTTTGGTTGTTAAAAAGTATATACAACCTTTGAAATTGAGGAAGGTTCTTTATAGAGCCATTCTCCATAAAGGTTCATTAACCTTTTATTAATGGTTCTAGAACCTTATGAGCATGGTTCTTTATAGAACCTTCAAAAAGGTTCCAGACCACCAACATGTGACATCACCTCAGAAACCCTGTCAACATTTTTGTAGTTATTGTTGTCTTTAAAAAAATAGGCTAGTTGAAAACCTTGCAGAACTGACCTTCTTAGTCCAAACAACAAAATTATAAAGTATTTATTTATTTAGGCTAGTATTTCTTAAATGATTTGATAAATCATCATTGATCATTTAAATCAACGATTTTACCATGCAGCCATTGTATTTTTTTGGTTCACTTTCAGTTGTTCACTCGGTATAACATACTATGAGGAGTCAATGACCAATCCTATTCACCTGAAGCAAACTGAAATCGTACCCAACGGGCCAATGGAAGCTGAGCCCGCTCTCGGAAGACCTGCATTCCTGGCTATAATATCGGGGCTCGCATCCAATTACTAAATTCTTTGCTCTTCAGTTCGTCTGAAGGCAGAACGTGTCACGCAATTTACAAACTTTTCAAGCACATGAAGGTACTTGTCCACCTAGATGTTGCGAGTTTTGGGTCTTGGGATTGTTTTTTGTGTTTGCTAAAAGCGAACTACTTTCTGCTCTGCTTGTGTAGCTAATGATTCCTGGCTTGGGAAGGATTTGTTTTTTGCTAAAACCCCACTACCGTGCAAAGGGCACTGCATATCAATTACCTAGAGCTACTTACTGTTTTGCTAGCGCCGAGGCGTTTCCTTCCAAAGGGCCAGCATGTGTTGGTGAGGTCCGACAACAGGACGGTTGTGGCTACATCAACAGGCGGGGGGAGGACTCGGTCTCTCTCTCCTAAACCTGGCCCATTATCTGCTCATATGAAGCAGTGCTCATTTCCTGTCGCTTAGGGTGACGTATATTCCCAGATCTCTCAACATGGGTGCAGATCTAATTTCCAGGGGGTCCTATCGCTACAGAGTGGAGACTGCTTCCCTTAGTGGTGGCCCAGATATGGGACCGGTTCGGCAGGGCCCACAAAGATCTTACGCATAGCGAGAAAATGAGCATTGTCATCTGTTCTTTTCAATAAGTATTCTGGGCGCTCTGTTGGAAAGGATGCTTTGGGTTATCAGTGGCCACAGAGCCTGCTCTATGTGTTCCTCCGATGGATCTGATTCAGGCGCCTGTGGAGAGGGTCCATCTTGTCGATTCTGGTGGCTCCCCGTTGGCATGACAAACCTGGTTCCTGGAAATCATCCGCCTGGGGGGGTTCCATGTTGTCGGGATCTATTGTCCCAGGTGGACGGGAGGAGTGGCATACATGACCGCAGATATGGGATCTGTGGGCTTGAATTTGACGACTAGTGGTTTACCCTCGAATGTGATTACGATTGTACAGTCGGCGAGTGCGCCCTCTACAAGAGGGTTGGTGTCAGGTTGAGGGATTTTTTCCTTTCCAGAGCTCTTTGGTGAACATTTTGATATTATTGCAAAGACAGGGCCATTATTTTTCCACATTGAAGGATTATATGGCAGCCATTTCAACGTCATGCAGGGATGGACAGCTCTACCCCGTGGTGTCATCTGGTGGTGCGGTTCCTGAAAGGCGTGCGTCGGCTCGGACCAGGGTCTATGCCTATGGCACCGACTTGGGACCTGGCGTTGGTCCAGGAATCTGTGTGAGCTTCCGTTTGAACCATTGGAGTCTGTGGACCTGAAGGTCCTTTCCTACAAGACTGCCCTGCTCATGGCCTTGGTGTTGGCCAAGCGCGTTGAGGATCTACCGAAGCTATCAGTACACCCTTCTTATTTAGAGTTCGTGCCCTGCGCCTGGCGAATCTAAAGTGACATTACGTCCTAATGCAGTTACTCCCAAGGTAATGCCTATGTCTTACAGGTCCCTGGCTTTCCAGCTTTCCCTGTTTCACCTGCTCGATTGATTCCAGTAAACAACAGAGATTGCATGGCCTGTGACCGGTGCGTGCTTTACGTACGAACAAGGATGTCCACGTTGTAACCAGCTTTTTGTCCGTTTCGCTAATCCAGCTCTCGGTAGGACGCTTTCCAAGCAATGTCTTTCTCATTGGATTGTGGAGGCTACTTCATTGGCATGGGACAGCAAACGATAAGGGTTGCCTAGCGGTGTGCGTATTCACTCTAGTAGGGGTGTGGTGGTTTTATTGGGCATTGTTCAGTGCTGCAGCGAGTTGGGGTTCCTCACATACCTTTGTGAAGTTTTATCGCTTGGATGTAACTGCTCCCAGTGTGTCTCATAGTGTTCTTATGGCTGGGTCCGGGAGTGGGTGTTATGCAGTGTGCAGGTTGCACATTAATCCGGGTTAACACAGTTCCCATGTGGGTTTAAGCCTTGGGCTGCCTTGGTGTCCAGCATTGCGTAGATTGCACATTTATACGGTTACCACAGTTTCCCTGTGGGTTTGAGCCTTTGGCTGCCATGGTTCGTCGATGAGGTGGCACGGGAATGCGGATTATCAAGTCACAGGAAGTGCCCTGTTGTTTTGGACTTGCTGTTCCTTGTACGAGTTCTGACTTTTCAGGCTCGCGAAGTAAGTATTGATCTTGGAACTGTGGGGTCTATGGACTTTGGCAGCATTTTGTCCGGGTTACCACAGTTTCCCTGTGGGTTAGAATATTGGGCTGCCTTGATGGGCGGCAGAGTAAGCATTATCAGGGTTACCACAGTTTCCTGTGGATTTGAGCCTTGGGCTGCTATGACAGTGCTCGTGTACACAGTTTCCAGGTTACTGCAGGTTCCCTGTGGGTTTGAGCCTCGGTCTGCCGTAGTTCATCGATTCTGGTTGATGCTATGTAGTGTGCGTGTGCGCTTTACCAAGTCACTACATGTGTTCTGTGGTTTTGGACTTGCGGTTCCTTGTACGAGTTCTGACATTTCAGACTTGGAAGGTACTGTAAGTATTGTTCTTGGAACCATGGGGTCTATGGACTTGGGCTGCAGTGGGGGTTTAGCTGAAGATCGGTACTGAATTGAGGAAATGGATGCAAGCCCCGATATTATAGCCAGGAAGGTGGGGCTTCAGTGGGCGGACTCTGCATCCATTGTCTCATTGTGCGTGAATAGGATTGGTCGTTAACTCCCATACTACGTTATACCTCTGTTACGAATCCCTTTTTGGCCCTGCAGTCTAGGGGGGATGGATACGAGACCCGTAACATAAATCATGCAAATTATAATAGTGACAAGTAACAGTGAGAACCAAAAACCACAGACAACTTAATTTTACCGTCAAACTCCAAAGGTTTATTGCTAAACACACAGTAAAGGGGTGTGAGAAAAGGGGCTGAGCTGGACCCAAGCAAAGAAACAATAATCCAAAACACCCCTAAACTAGACTAGCCTACTTCAAGAACAGCTAGCTAACCAAAAATACAGTGGGTGGTCCGCCCAGTTCTAACTAGGGTACTTAGACAAAGTATTCCTACGGGTAATATATACCCATGGGCGACTTGTCTTGGTACCCCCTTTTCCCACCAAACAAACAGTCAAACAATACTCACAGGATAACCGGACAAATGTGACATGTAGTTGCAAAACAAAAGAGATCAATACAGAGATATAGAGCTAGGGACAAAGAGAGAGATTGAACACAAAGATTGATCTGGGGAGAAAACAACTGACTGGGTTTTTAAACCAAGGGAAAGGGGCTGTGATTGGTTGAGGGAAAAGGAACAGGTGTCTTCTGATTGGGGACTGATTGATGACTGATTGGGGGAATGATGATTGTCACCTGTGAGGGGAGAAGGAGAGAAAGCAAATACAAATACAGGTCACACACTACCTGTATCCGTAACAACCTCATTCCCTCCTTCAGGGAACAGTATATAGCTCTTGTAATAGCCTATGAGTAGGCTACTCAAAAGGCAGAGACCCTCAAATTCTGCTAATTATATCAAAAGGCCACATTGATCATTTACAAAGTCTTGAAATATAGAAAGGAATACAAGGAAAAATGTTGACATAATAAATATGAATGTTAAAATATTAGTGGTGGGCTTCAATTGCCTATCGATAGTTTGATTGATATGATATCAATATCGTTTAATATCGATATAAGCAAAGCATTGTGATACCGGTTTACCCTTCCTGTCACTATTATTGTAAAAAGACATTACAGGCTCTCAACTTTAGGACTTATTCTACAAAGCAAGCTAAACTCAGCAAAAAAGAAATGTCCTCTCACTGTCAACTGCGTTTATTTTCAGCAAACTTAACATGTGTAAATATTTGTATGAACATAAGATTCAACAACTGAGACATAAACTGAACAAGTTCCACAGACATGTGACTAACAGAAATTGAATAATGTGTCCCTGAACAAAGGGGGGGGGGGGTCAAAATCAAAAGTAACAGTCAGTATCTGGTGTGGCCACCAGCTGCATTAAGTGCTGCAGTGCTCTCCTCCTCATGGACTGCACCAGATATGTCAGTTCTTGCTGTGAGATGTTACCCCACTCTTCCACCAAGGCACCTGTAAGTTCCCGGACATTTCTGGGGGGAATGGCCCTAGCCCTCACCCTCCGATCCAATAGGTTCCAGACGTGCTCTACGGGATTGAGATCCGGGCTCTTCGCTGGCCATGGCAGAACACTGACATTCCTGTCTTGCAGGAAGTCACGCACAGACCAAGCAGGATGGCTGGTGGCATTGTCATGCTGGAGGGTCATGTCAGGATGAGCCTGCAGGAAGGGTACCACATGAGGGAGAAGGATGTCTTCCCTGTAACGCACAGTGTTGAGATTGCCTGCAATGACAACAAGCTCAGTCCGATGATACTGTGACACACCGACCCAGACCATGATGGACCCTCCACCTCCAAATCAATCCCGCTCCAGAGTACAGGCCTCGATGTAACGCTCATTCCTTCAACGATAAACGTGAATCCAACCATCATCCATGGTGAGACAAAACCGCGACTCGTCAGTGAAGAGTACTTTTTGCCAGTCCTGTCTGGTCCAGCGACGGTGGGTTTGTGCCCATAGGCGACGTTGTTGCTGGTGATGTCTGGTGAGGACCTGCCTTACAACAGGCCTACAAGCCCTCAGTCCAGCCTGTCTCAGCCTATTGCGGACAGTCTGAGCACTGATGGATGGATTGTGCATTCCTGGTGTAACTCAGGCAGTTATTGTTGCCATCCTGTACCTGTCCCGCAGGTGTGATGTTCGGATGTACCGATCCTGTGCAGGTGTTGTTACACGTGGTCTGCCACTGTGAGGACAATCAGCTGTCCGTCCTGTCTCCCTGTAGCGCTGTCTTAGGTGTCTCACAGTATGAACATTGCAATTTATTGCCCTGGCCACATCTGCAGTCCTCATGCCTCCTTGCAGCATGCCTAAGGCATGTTCACCCTGGGCATCTTTCTTTTGATGTTTTTTCAGAGTCAGTAGAAAGGCCTCTTTAGTGCCCTACGTTTTCATAACTGTGACCTTAATTGCCTACCGTATGTAAGCTGTTAGTGTCTTAACGACCGTTCCACAGGTGCATGTTCATTAATTGTTTGTGCTTCATTGAACAAGCATGGGAAACAGTGTTTAAACCCTTTACAATGAAGATCTGTGAAGTTATTTGGATTTTTACGAATTAACTTTGAAAGACAGGGTCCTGAAAACGTTCATATGCTTGCTGAGTTTATATGCTTGTTTGTTGCGTACAGTACCTCCTTTGGCAAAAGCAATACAACATGTAATTCAACATAAGACCACTGGGTGATGTCCTTAGCAGTGCTATAATGACAGAATTAGCTGAATCAGTCAATATGTTTTGTAGGCTATATGGCTCTGAATAAAACCAGCATAATAACATGGTAATAGGTGGTGGGCACCAATATTTATAGTTCAATTTGATATCAATATGAGCAAGGCATGTCCTTCTTGTTGCCTCCCAGAACATTCACACCTGTCCCCAATCAGCAAGCAGTTGTCTAAACTTTACAGACCTGTGGAAGTGAACATTCACACAGTTACAATGCTTATTTTCTTTTTTTTAATAAAACTGATATGTGTCAATATTGTATAGAGAAATTTAGCTGATATTGATATATAGATGAATTGTAAAGACACAGCATAAATACATGTAACATGAAAAAAAGTCACTACAGTATAAAAATATAGCAATTTTTTTTTCAGTGAGATCGGAAAGCATTACCTAATGTTCTTCCCGTTGGAATGCTATTAGAGAACTGACAGATGCAGAAATTGTTCACATTCCCCTCAGACAGTTCAAAGGGAACAAAAAAGACATTCCTAGTCATAACAATGAAATTACAAGCAACAACATAACAAAACAAAAAGGAATTTATTGGAGTGGAGACATGAGAAGCTAGGTTGACCCCAACATATCCTTTCTGTATGTCAATATTGTTTACAGAGTCCTGTGCAGAAAAAAACAAACACCTTAGTACTTGTTTATGGCTACAAACTCACAACCCTAATCCAGACAAAATTACAAAAGCTCAAACTGAGAACATATGCTATTTGTTGAGTTCAATTGACCCAAAATATCAAGGCAAGGTGTATCACCAGTTGCCTTGACATGAGAAGAATTAGCCGTCAGTTATAATTATATTGCCATCTATTGGGACAGCAAAGATGTGCCCTGTGGCATATTAAAGAATTCCTGAACCAGCATCTCTTAAAAATTTGAGGCCACTGAGATAGCACAAAAATAGCACATGAATTCACTCCTTTACTTGCTTGTTCTATGGTTTGAAACACACTAGTATTCAACAGCTGTCTCCAGCCATCTGTTTGTGCTAGTCACTGGGATGAGTGACCTTTACCTACTCCTTTAACATTTGACACCGGACCACCCTCCCCCTTGTTCCTTGGAGGTTCCCTCATCATACAGGAACACAGCTATTAGCTATCACTCACTCCACAAATATCTGGTGCAGAGAGAGGTGTTATGTTCTTCCCAGTGTTCTAGCTAGCTACTGTAGGTTGATGGTCATAAGTGACCAACATTTTTTTCATCATATGCCCTGAAATGTCCCTGACTTTTTATAAATGTGTCACATTTCTGATACATTCTTGATGCACTATGCGAAGTGGATAGGCTACAGCAGTCACGTACACAGAAGGCATATCCTGATTTTATCTAGTGGAACAAAAACCTGGGACATGGATTTTTTTGCCCAGAAGCAACCACCTTGTTGACCAGTCAAAAATGTGATTGAATGACACAAAGCGTCCTCAAATTATATATCATGTTTGTGTGGACCTATTGAAAAGATATTCAACTTGGAGGGGGCAGTCCCGGTCAAGGTGCTTACTGTAGGTAAGTTTAATGAGCTAATATTAGCATTAGGGTCACTTCCATCTTTCGTTCATAGACATCAGTCATTATGTTCACTTTTGGTTTTATTTGATCAGCCTCTGAATTTACTATATTACAACCACGTGTAAAGCTACCTTAGAACCACAGGGAGGCACTAGTGTACTATGAATGTAGGTTGTTTTTTTTAACCCATTATGCCCAACACATTGGGGTCCATCTTTGCATAAATGTACTTTAAAGCTAATTAATTTAAATGAAGCCACCTATCCACTTTTACCTCATCTGTATTCTCCTTGAGTTCACTTTAACTTTAGTTGCAGACGATACAAAATACAGACATAATCAAATATGGAAAACATATAGACTGTGTATTGTGCTCTCTAGAGTTATTTTAAAATAGATCAACCTTTTCATATGCTAAATAAGCCCATAATGGCTGAGTGGAAGGTTTCAGCCCATGGGTTCCTTTGCCCCAGGAGCTCCCCATGGCTCCAGTCCCCATACGCTCCAGCTCGGAATTCATGTTCTAGTCATGGCAACATGGACCCTATCACCATCCAAGGCCATTCCCTAATAGCCTTGGAAGAACAGCCACACATGGACCCAGTAAATAATGCAAACCAGTCATGATGACCCTGATTCTGTGGTGCAGGAGGGACACACTTCTTGAAGGTTCCATGGAGAATCTCAAGCACTTCTTCAGTTTTGAGGTAGGTGGTTATATGTTGGAACAACTGACCTTCAGCCGTTCCAGCACTACCAATTGAAATAATCCTATTTGTTGACTATGTCATATTTTAGAATGATTGAAAAAATGGGTGTTTGTCTAGAACACTGGTTATATACAGTGCTTTCGGAAAGTATTCAGATCACTTGACTTTTCCACATTTTGTTACGTTACAGCCTTATTGTAAAATGGATTAATTGTTCATCATTCTACACACAATACCCCATGATGACAAATCAAAATCAGGTGTTAAGAAATGTGTGCAAATGTATACAAAAAAACCAGAAATATCACATTTACGTAATGATTCAGACCTTTTACTCAATACTTTGTTGAAACACCTTTGGCAGCAATTACAGCCTCAAGTCTTCTTGGGTATGATGCTACAAGCTTTTTACACCTGTATTTCGGGAGTTTATCCTATTCTTCTCTGGAGATCCTCTCAAGCTATGTCAGGTTGGATGGGGAGTGTCGCTGTACAGCTATTTTCAGGTCTCTCCAGAGATGTTAGTTCGAGTTCAAGTCCGTGCTCTGGCTGTTCCAATCAAGGACATTCAGAGACTTGTCCCTAAGCCGCTCCTGCGTTGTCTTGGCTGTGTGCTTAGGGTCATTGTCCTGTTGGAAGGTGAACCTTCTCCCCAGTCTGAGGTCCTGAGTGCTCTGGAGCAGGTTTTCATCAAGGATCTCTCTGTGCTTAGCTCCATTCATCTTTCCCTCAATCCGGACTAGTCTTTCAGTCCCTGCAGCTGAAAAACATCCCCACAGCATGATGCTGCCACCAACATGCTTCACCATAGGGATGGTGCCAGGTTTCCTCCAGACGTGTTGCTTGGCATTCAGGCCAAAGAGTTCAATCTTGGTTTCATCAGACCAGATAATCTTGTTTTCTCATGGTGCCTTTTGGCAAAATCCAAGCGGGCTGTCATGTGGCTTTTACTGAGAAGTGGCTTACCACAAAGGCCTGATTGGTGGAGTGGTGCAGAGATTGTTGTTCTTCTGGAATATTCTCCCATATCCTCAGAAGAACTCTGGAGCTCTGTCAAAGTGACCATCTGGTTCTTGGTCACCTCCCTGCACAAGGCCCTTCTCCCCCGATTGTTCAGTTTTGCTGGGCAGCATGCTCTAGGAAGAGTCTTAGTGGTTCCAAACGTCTTCCATTTAAGAATGATGGAGGCCACTGTGTTTTTGGCAACCTTCAATGCTGCAGACATCTTTTGGTACGCTTTCCCAGATCTGTGCCTCGACACAATTCTGTTTTGGAGCTCTACGGACAATTCTTTCGACCTCATGGCTTGGTTTTTGCTCTGGAGGCGAAAGAAATGCACACCTGTTTGGGCGAGATGCTGGCTAGCGGAGTAGAACACTTGAAAAAGAAAAGGAGAGCCACACACTCTAGGAGCTCAGATGCAATAATTGAATAACCTAATAACCAATGTTTTTGCTCTGACATGCACTGTCAACAGTGGGACCTTATATAGACAGATGTGTGTGCCTTTCCAAATCATGTCCAATCAATTGCATTTACCACAGGTGAACTCCAATGAAGTTGTAGAAACATCTCAAGGATGATCAATGGAAACAGGATGCACCTGAGCTCAATTTCGAGTATCATAGCAAAGGGTCTGAATACTTCTTCTGTAAAACATTTATTTTTTTGTAAATTTGCAAAAATGTCCAACAACCTATTTTCCTTTTTTCAGTGCGAGGTATTGTGTGTAGATTGATGAGGAAAAAACATATTTAATCCATTTAAAAAAAAGGCTGTAACGTAACAAAATTTGGAAAAAGTCAAGGGGTCTGAATACTTTCCGAAAGCACTATAGTATATTCCTTGCAACTCCATCAAAGGTGATTTGTGCAATTGGTACAGTATCAGCTAAAAACAGGTTCCCACTTCATCCTTAATGGCCAGTAACTGAAGACAGGACAGAATAACATAAAACTCAAATGTTTATTGATGATGGGCAAATAATGAAATGTATATATTGCATAAATGCAGTTTCAATCAATGAGATTCCTTTAATTACAATCTAACCTTCGCCATCCTTTAAATCACTCAGAGCTGATTGGATAAGCCTTTGATGGAATAGACAGATTGCCTATTGGTCAGCTAGCTGGTGGTCAGAAATGACCATGTACAAAGCCTTCAGAAAGTGTTCATACTTATTATTACACATTTTGTTGTCTTACAGCCTGAATTAAAAATGTACATATTTTTTGTTAACCATCTACACACAATACCCCATAATGACAAAGTGAAAAAAGATTTGTAGAATTTTTTGCACATTTATTGAATATGAAATACAGAAGTATCTAATTTACATAAGTATTCACACCACTGAGTCAATACATATTAGAATCACCTTTGCCAGTGATTACAGCTGTCTTTCTGGATAAGTCTCTTAGAGCTTTGCACACATGGATTGTACAATTTTTGCACATTATTCTTTCTAAAATTCTTCAAGCTCTGTCAAGTCGGTTGCTGATCATTGCTAGACAGCCATTTTCAAGTCTTGCAATATATTTTTAAGCCGATTTAAGTCAAAACTGTAACTAGGCCAAGAACATTCAATGTCGTCTTGATAAGCAACTCCAGTGTATATTTAGCCTTGTGTTTTAGGTTATAGTCCTGCTGAAAGGTGAATTTGGCTCCCAGTGTCTGTTGGAAAGCAGACTGAAACAGGTTTTCCTCTAGGATTTTGCCTGTGTTTAGCTCTATTCCGTTTCATTTTATCCTAAAAAAAAATCCTTGTCATGGCCGATGTCAAGCATACCCATAACATGATGCAGCCACCACCATGCTTGGACATATGAAGAGTGGTACTCAGTGATGTGTTGTGTTGGATATGTCCCGAAATGTAGAAAAAGGCCAGACCTTCAGATTTAGTATTTCTCTATGCAGCTCTAGTTTGTCCCTTTAGTTAGAATGTCCGAAAGCTCATCAATCAATCACCCCTAACTTTCTATCCAATCAGAGACATTCTCTTTATCCTGTCTTTGCAAGTCCCACATCCAGCCTGTGAGTTTTGGTGTAGACAGGGAATGGACAGTTGTGATTATCCACAGAAGTAATAAGAAGACATGTTTCAGCATGTTTAACTGTATTTGTGCGTTTTCATCTAAAACTAAGTAAGAATATGTCATGTTTATCATACTGTATGTATGCTGTCAGGGGGGTGGGGATAAAGTAAACGGTTTATTATAAAGTTGTAATTTGTAATTGATTATGCATCCTCATTGCTAGCAATTTACGTTACGTTAGCTACTTATTCAGGCGAACTATTTTCAATGCGTCATGCACACAGTGCGTTGCAGTTATGTTTATGCTTGAGATATAAGATTTAGGTCCATTTATTATCGTGGTCATAATATGCAGAGTTTGTTTACATTGTACAGCCTGCTGGTAACTGCAGCAGCTTATTAAAGATAGCAGGTTTAAGTTATGTTAGTGTGCGCTTTCGCTCTGTCCCACCATTTTCATGGTCAGTGCGCAGTTGTTGCGCTTTCCTGGTGTTACGTGTCCTTTCGGACCACTTTATAGTTGACCGTCTACGTTAGCAAACTAGGGCTGTATTGTGTAGCAGTGTATAGACTGCAGCTGTATTCTGCGGCTGGTATTCATGTTCTCCTATACTGCGTTGTCTTTTAGATGTAATAGGAGCCTATTACATACCACATATCATTTTAAGTCACCATTGTATTCACATCTGTGTCTTGTTTCATTCGGTTGCATTGCTTACGTAGTAATAAGCTCATCTGGTTAAGCCTTTATACTATATGCATCTTATAGTAATAATCACATATTATTGTGTCCTATAATGTTCATTTTCTATTCCTTGTAGAACCACATCCTACAGTTGTTACTTAAAGAAGCCTAAAGAGTACCAGTGTGTGGTTCATGGTGGTGAGGTAACAAGCCAATTAAGACTGGCATCCATAACTGCTCTAGCCGGCAGCCATGTAGTGATTCAATATCCAACCCAGCAACCTAGCTTAGCGATCAGAACACCTGTGTAACCCTGCCTTATTTTACAACAAATATAAAGCTTTGTATTCTGGACATTAATTTTTAATTTTTTTTGTACAAATTTTTTGCAGTTTTACTTTAGCGCCTTATTGCTAACATGATGCATGTTTTGGAATATTTTTACTCCGTACAGGCTTCCTTCTTTTCACTCTATCATTTAGGTTAGTATTGTGGAGTAACTACAATGTTGTTATCCATCCTCAGTTTTCTCCTATCACAGCCATTATACTCTGTAACTGTTTTTAAGTCACAATTAGACTCGTGGAAATCCCTGAGCGGCTTCCTTCCTCCCCAGCAACTGAGTTAGGAAGGACGCCTGTATCTTTGTAGTGACTGGGTGTATTGATACACCATCCAATGTGTAATTAATAACCACCATGCTCAAAGGGATATCCAATGTCTGCTTTTGGTGGCCTTCTTTGCGAGACATTGGGAAACCTCCCTGGTCTTTGTGGTTGAATCTGTGTTTGAAATTCACTGCTCAACTGAGGGACCTTACAGATCATTTTATGTGTGGGGTACAGAGATGAGGTAGTCATAAAAAAATCATGTTGAACACAATTTTTGCACACAGT
This sequence comes from Salmo trutta, assembly GCF_901001165.1. NCBI lineage: Eukaryota > Metazoa > Chordata > Actinopteri > Salmoniformes > Salmonidae > Salmo > Salmo trutta. Next base: position 9,309,265 of record NC_042991.1, read on the forward strand.
GAGTACATGCAACTTATCATGTGAATTGTTAAGCAAATGTTTAGTCCTAACTTATTTAGGCTTGCCATAACAAAGGGGTTGAATACTTACAGTAATGACTCAAGACATTTCAGATTTTCATTTTTATTACTTCATTTGTAAAAAGAAAAATTGAAAAACATTATTCCATTTTGACATTATGGGGTATTGTGTGTAGGCCAGTGACACAAAATCTCAATTTAATAAATGTTTTACTCAGGTAACACAACAAAATGTAGAAAAAATCTAGGGGTGTGAATACTTTCTGAAGACGCCCATAGCGGTTGTTTTGGCGGTGTCAGAGGTGGAACTGTGCTAGAGCTGTCCACATGCGGCTCCTGGCATTAGGTCATGCCTAATGTGGACATTGCCATTGGCTACACAGAGTTGCATTAAGAGAAATCCCATGCAGCATTGTTTACAAGTTTGAACACTGGAATGTGAGCTATAGCCTAATCTACACCTCGATTAGGCTGACAGAAGCGTCATTATTTCTATATAGCCTACACGTTCTTATTCTGAACTTCTAACGGGAGTGGGACGGGTGTGGCTTCATGACAATGATCAAGCAGCTGTTGATCGAGCAGCTGTTGACCGATTTGAGAGCGCCAATGCAGTTACACCTCTGACACCACCAACACTTCAGCTATCCGGGTGTCGGCTATCACCGGTTAACACTTGATCTGATTGAATTTAGGCCTAAGTGTCAAATAGGAGCCATTGTATGTGTACAGACAGTACTGCACGCACTGTTCCCTTGAAACACAACATGACTGGCTGCTGCATCTGCAAAGGGTCCTCATTTCTATGCAAAGCCATTGTTTGATTCTTCCACTAATTGATGCTGTGTTGTCTCCTGCTGGTTGGGGAGGCTGCTGTGAGTTCGTGGTTTGTGGTAGAGCTGATGTGGCTGCTACTCGGGGGAAGATAGCTGAAGCCGAGGGCCCCATATCCTATCCTCTGGATGGATGTGGCGTGAAGGATCCGAGTGGTGGGCAGCCTGCCAATCAAGCTGTGCGTCCTCCACATTGAGCCAGCACTATCACTCCTCCCTCTTTCTCACCCGGCACAGAGCGTCTCACACCCTCTGAATATCCTTCCACACACACATTCCTCCACATATTTTTCACATACGCACAAATGAACGCCTAAGTGCATGCACGTACACACTCACAACACAGCCCCTCAGTTGGGACTAGGCCTATTGGAGAAAGGCTGCCCACTACACACAGAGTGTTGTGGTCAACAGGTAGGGATGATTCTGACTAGAGGAACCACACTGTGACCAACAGAAAGAGAAGAAAGAGTGGCATTTCTGGTCGAGTATCTCATGGGGAGTTGGATTGAATGCTGACTGTTGTTGTGTTGTGTGTCGGTGGTGGCACGCAGAGTGAGTGGACTTTGTAATGAAGAGATGCTGCGTTTGATGTGCATTGTGCAAAAGCCCCGCTCTTTCTCTTTTGTGTCTGTCTTAAGGCTGGAATGTGGTGCAGGTCTGATAAATGGGAGAATACAAATAAGTCTCCATACTGATGACCTTGGCAATGTGAAGATGCTGGAATACAGTTTCTATTTCTGTCAACATAATCCCTTGATAATGTGGGTCCATCTCTCTTGTTAAATCAGCTGATCATAAAGTACATGGCACAGGTAAGACTTTTTGGTTTACAGTTGGACAGATCTCTGATTTGCCAAACCTTGGGCTAGATTCAATTAGATTGGCGCTAGCCGACACCTGCATCAGGCTGGCCTCTGAGACAGGGCTGGCATTATGGGTGGGCATTAGGGGCCCTTGCCGCCCTACCGTACCTACTTGCCCGTCCAATTAAAATATTGAAATGTTGAAATATTGAAATAATTTATTTGACTGTGATGCGCGCCGACAGAAAGACACATCAAGCTCAGTTAAAGCGTCCGAGCGAGCGAAACAGTGCCCCTTTGTCTCAGTATGTGTAGACCATGTATCTGATGCTGTCTGGACAAAAATAGTATGACATGTCATACTATTTCTGGCCAGACAGTATCAGATACATGGGATACATATAGACGGGTGCTGTTTCGCTCCCTCGAATGCTTTCTCCAGTGATATAGTTTCAGCAGAGAAGAAGAGGCGAAGCGAGAGGGCTCGCTATCACCAAAATCTGTCCAGAATAAGCCCAATGCATTTCTATGTGAATGATTTGCAGACCTAATCTTGTCGCCTGCCTTACCGCCTTTGAGACAAAGACTCCCATTGTTAGGGCGGAGACATGAGCCTCTCGTCATTATATACAGATCTATGGTTTAAGCCTCTCGCGAATTGGTAAGGAAAGTTGGTGGGTGCACAATTAGGCTAAATTGATGTTTCACCAAAATTATACTATTGTTATTATTATACTATCAAAATATTTCACCAGGGGGCATGACTTAGCCACAGAGGATCATTAGCTTATTTTTGAAAGAATTGCTGTGGATTGTTTCAAATCACAAGTGTGTAGGACTATGTCTCTTTTTGGGTAGTGTGTGTGGCAATAGGTCTAGATGATTGCGTTGCGGCTGTCAGTGTGAAGATAATGCGTCTTGAGCATAGTTTAAAATGTTGCATCAAGAAGAAAGGGAGGAGAGGGGTGTGTGGCGAAGATATGGTGCGTCTCTCCAGAATGCATGTAGGAAAGTGACAATTTGGCAATGTCTGATTTTTGATTGTCTTAACTCACCACGTACACCACTAATAAGCTGAGCTTCTCAGTAATTTGTCTTTGCCTCACAAGTCAATGAAGTCTCTTATTTTAACATCCATTGTGAATGATAGTTCCTCAATATTTGATAAATCTTTCCAACACAACCGGCCTCGATAATCACCAAGCCTTGGTGTGAAAGAGCAGAATAGAACGATCTGATGATCCCATATATCCAGTGGAAACGTCATAAGAGACTGTCTGCCCCGAGCTCACTGTCGCAGGAAACTCTGAGGGAAACTCTGAATAGGCTAGTTCACACGTGTCAAACTCATTCCACGGAGGGCCGAGTGTCTGCAGGTTTTTGCTCCACCCTTGATTGATTAATTAAGGTGACTAATTAGTAAGGAACTCTACTCACCTGGTTCTCTAGGTCTTAATTGAAAGGAAAAACATAAAACCTGCAGACTAGGCCCTCCGTGGAATGAGTTTGACACCCCTGCGCTAGTTGATGCAATGTTGCAAGCGCTTCGGGTTGGACCCAACATGATGTTGATATAATGTTGCACTTCATTAGCAATAGCTCAAGTCAAGACAGATAGAAAGGGAAGCAGACAGATGGAGTAGAGAGATTAATGCGATTGAAAGAACCAGAATTCTCATTAGGATAGTTTTTATCTGTCAGCTTTAGGCCTATGTATTTTACTTAGTTAATGGAAGTTATAGGCCTACTGCTGCATGGGCCTATAGGTTATCTCTGAGTTCTATGCTCTCATTTCTTTAGCCGCCACGGATCACAGTGTATTAATGTGTCCATATGGCAGAGGCTGGTGCTCTCGCCATAATTATAATTTAATTGGAACTTTTAGATTTGCATCATTTTCCTACAGATTTTGACGATTAACCACATGACAACGATGTTGAGAAACGAAAATGCACATATAAACAGTAAGCTTCCCCAAACTTAACTCACAAGCTGCTATGGTCTTTATTATTACACCCCCCCCAAAAAATTGTGAATGCGCAAGCGTGTGCACACATAGGAGTTCCTGTGAAAAAAACGTGCCCCCCTATGGAAATCAAAGGCCCATCCAACTGATTAGTTCTGGCGCCAGCCCTGCTATGAGGAATACAAAACATACTTTACGTATTTCTGGGCACCTCCAAGACGTATGATACCTACTAATGTTCTAGTTACTTTAGACAGAAATGTAAGTAGCTTAGTACTTTAATTTCTGCCTAAGGTAACTAGACCATTAGTTACTGCATTGGTTGGGGAGGATGGGTGGGCATAATCCGTGAACATCTAGCAATCCAAAGGTTGCGTGTTCGAGTGGCGCTGGTGACAACTTTAGCATTTTAGCTAACTCTTCCCCTAACCCTTCTTATAAACTTAACCCAAACAACCTAACCTGCTATGTAAATTCACCTAACCTTTGTTGTTTTAGTTCTCCTAACTATTTACATAAATTACCCTAACCTTTCTAAATTATCCCTGTAATTCCTCTTTGTTGTTACAGTGCAACCAGCAAACTGGTCTCAGGGAAAGACGTATAATACAATACGTCAGCCAAGAAGGATGATAAATTAAGTAATCCAATTCATACACTATTTTATAACCAGGTAAGTTGAATGAGAACACATTGTCATTTACAGCCACAACCTGGGGAATAGTTACAGGGCAGATGAATAAGCCAATTGGAAGTTGGGGATGAAGATATGAGGGCCAGATTGGGAATTTAGCTAGGACACTGGGGTTAACACCCCTACTCTTACAATAAGTGCCATGGCATCTTTAATGACCATAGAGAGTCAGGACACCTTATCTTCCCATCCAAAAGACAGCACCCTACACAGTGCAATGTCCCCAATCACTGCCCTGGAGAATTGGGATGTATTTTATAGGAAAGAGTGCCTCCTACTAGCCCTCCAACACCACTTCCTGCAGTATCTTGTCTCCCATCCAGGGACCAACCAGACTCAACCCTGCTGAGCTTCACACACAAACCAGCAGTAGGATGCAGCATGGAAGGCTGCTGGCTGTTGTACAACCGGGTAAGAGGTACTGTATGATACTATACGTCCTATAACTCATATGCTATTGTACGACAGCTATTCCATTCATAATGTAACTTAACATAACGTAATATATCACACCTATGGCATGTCACAGATTTACTTACAGAATGATACAAATTGCACTGAGACCACGTTGCCAGCCCTGCATAGCGAGAAGGGTACAATTGCCCCCGGCAATTGAGGGCGTTCCTACATATGGGCATTCTTGCATATGCAGGAACCTCTTTACACATTTTACACTTCTCTTTACACACATTGCTACATTTTTAAGCTAGGACTCCTAATCATAGGTGTGAGGTGGGGATACTCCAGTACAGTAGGTGGCGGTAATGCACCATAACGTTGGATGCCAACCGCCAATAAACCCCACAGAACAAGAAGGGGGTGACAACACCGGTAGCTAGCTAGGACAACAATAAACAGTGTCCTTTGCCCCCGCCTGTCGAGCACAGTTTTCCCGCAGTTCTGTTAATGACAGCGAGGGCAGGTGTTCGGGAGGCGTTACCGGAGGACACTGTGTGCTAGCTAGCTAGTTAGTTTGCTTGTTAGGACTCTGGTACATAGCAGGCGGGATAGGTTATATCTCCATCTCCAAGATGGCATAGCAGTCAGACGTCTTTTGTCCTCATCTTGTCGTGTCCCGTGTATATATATATTTACTTATTTTCTTTGCATATCTTTTTATATATTTAAAAAAAACCTCAACTTCAAAGCACTCTCCTGCAACTCGCCTCACCAATTAAAAAAAAAAGTATTATTCACCTCAAATCTGAAATCCACAACAGAAGCTAGCCAGAAGCTAGCCAGAAGCTAGCATTAGTATTCAGCTAACCACGGTTGGCGGTCATCAGCTATCCCTTAGCTCGAATAGCTATCGCCAGTTTTGTACAACGCGAAGCAGACCAGAGCATACCGAACCTATTTTTCTCTCCAGATTTTTCTCTCCAGATTTCTATCACAAGCTCTGGACATTTACACCTGGATCTTGCAACTAGCTAGCTGCTATTCGATTGACTATTGGCTAACGTCGGTCCCAGAGCAAACATCAATTATTCCGGAGCTAGCCAGCTGAAGAGTTCCATCAGCCACTCCTGGGCTACGATCACCTATCCGGACCCGTTTTACTGCCGATGCGGAGCCCCACCGGGCCTTCACGACTGGACTACCGACGCTATCTGCCCGAGGGACTTATCCAACTGGCCCCTCCGTCGCGACGTAACCTGAACACCCATCTGCGGCCCACTAATCGTTAGCTGTCTTATCGGCTGCTATCTGAATAGGTCTATCGGACAATTTTCTTGGGCCACTATAACTATAACTATTTTGCCAATTGGATTGGTCCCCTCTACCACACGGAACCCCACTAATCTACAGACGGAAACGCACGAGGTGGCTAAAAACAGAGCTCCCTCCATCTTCTGCCAGCTTGCTACCTATGGCCCGGCTAGCTGTCTGAATCTCACTGGACCCTTATGATCACTCGGCTAAGCATGCTTCTCCTTAATGTCAATATGCCTTGTCCATTGCTGTTCTGGTTAGTGTTTATTGGCTTATTTCACTGTAGAGCCTCTAGCCCTGCTCATTATACCTTATCCAACCTTTCAGTTCCACCACCCACACACGCTATGACATCACCTGGTTTCAGTGATGTTTCTAGAGACAATATCTCTCTCATCATCACTCAATGCCTAGGTTTACCTCCACTGTATTCACATCCTACCATACCTTTGTCTGTACATTATACCTTGAAGCTATTTTATCGCCCCCAGAAACCTGCTCCTTTTACTCTCTATTCCGGACGTCATAGACGACCAATTCTCATTGCTTTTAGCCGTACCCTTATCCTACTCCTCCTCTGCTCCTCTGGTGATGTAGAGGTGAATCCAGGCCCTGCAGTGCCTAGGTCCACTCCTATTCCCCAGGCGCTCTCTTTTGATGACTTCTGTAACCGTAATAGCCTTGGTTTCATGCATGTTAACATTAGAAGCCTCCTCCCTAAGTTTGCTTTATTCACTGCTTTAGCACACTCTGCCGACCCGGATGTCCTAGCCGTGTCTGAATCCTGGCTAAGGAAGACCACCAAAAACTCTGAAATCTTCATCCCTAAATACAACATTTTCAGACAAGATAGAATGGCCAAAGGGGGCGGTGTTGCAATCTACTGCAGAGATAGCCTGCAGAGTTCTGTCCTACTATCCAGGTCTATACCCAAACAGTTTGAACTTCTACTTTTAAAAATCCACCTCTCTAAAAACAAGTCTCTCACCGTTGCCGCCTGCTATAGACCACCCTCTGCCCCCAGCTGTGCTCTGGACACCATATGTGAACTGATTGCCCCCCATCTATCTTCAGAGCTCGTGCTGCTAGGTGACCTAAACTGGGACATGTTTAACACCCCAGCCATCCTACAATCTAAGCTTGATGCCCTCAATCTCACACAAATTATCAATGAACCTACCAGGTACCACCCCAAAGCCGTAAACACGGGCACCCTCATAGATATCATCCTAACCAACTTGCCCTCTAAATACACCTCTGCTGTTTTCAACCAAGATCTCAGCGATCACTGCCTCATTGCCTGCATCCGCAATGGGTCAGCGGTCAAACGACCTCCACTCATCACTGTCAAACGCTCCCTGAAACACTTCAGCGAGCAAGCCTTTCTAATCGAGCTGGCCTTTCTAATCTTTACCTCCCTTATCTCACCTCATTTGCTCACATTGTATTTAGACTTATTTCTCTACTGTATTATTGACTGTATGTTTGTTTTACTCCATGTGTAACTCTGTGTTGTTATATGTGTCGAACTGCTTTGCTTTATCTTGGCCAGGTCGCAGTTGTAAATGAGAACTTGTTTTCAACTTGCCTACCTGGTTAAATAAAGGTGAAATAAATAAAAAGGGTTGCTATGTAGCCAACGATAGACAGTGTTCTTCACCCCCCCACCTGTCGGGCACTGCTTTCCCGAAGTTCTGTTAACGATGGCATGGCAGGTGTTCGGCAGGTGGGAGCGAAGGGCATTGTGCGCTAGCTAGCTAGAAGGACTCCGGTGTACAGGAGGCGGGGGTGACACCGGTAGCTAGTTAGGACACTGGTAGACAGTGTCCTTCGTCACCCAAAAAACTCTGATAATACTTTTATTTCCATTTTGACCCACATTTTAGAGGACATCTAGAATATCAAAAGTGTCACACAAGCATGAAGATGGCGTGCTCAAGGGGGGCCTTCATGCACAAACGAATGGGATGTTCGAGGGCGTGGAATATCCACATGCAGGAACGACCGGAATTGTGGCCCGTAATCACACACTATTGTGCATAGCAGGTGTTTTGACAGTGTCGGCGGTGGAGCTACGTTAGAGCTGTCAAATCAGTTGTGGATTTTGCCATTGGCTGCATGGAGTCGCGTTAGTATCAATCCCATGCAGCTGTGTTTACACATTCAAACACTGGAATGTGTGATCTACACCTTCATAGAAATCCTCATTATTTGGTTTAATAATATTTCCATATTGCCTACACTTTCTTGTTCTAAACTTTTAACGCGTGTGGGGCCTGTGTGGGGCCTGTGTGACTTCGTGATAATAACCATACAACCAATTTGAAAGCTCTAATGAAGTTACACCAAAGATACTTATAACTAACCCACGATAGTTCATCTGCATCTAGCTGCATGAGCTAGCAAGATCCTATTGGCGTGTTTTAGCATGTATTTGCACATTTCCGTAAGGGAACGCCTACTCTGTGTAAGTGCAATAACTCATTTTGCCATATTTGGTAATGAGTTGAAGTTCCATCCAGATGCTTCAAATTTTCACCCCCTGTGATCCATCTGGGTTTCCCTTATCCATATGTGATTACCCTTCCAACACGACCAAAACACCAGCTATGTGGGTGTTGGCTATTGAGGGTTAATACTTAATCTGATTGAATCTAGGCCCTAGTCAGAACAACTTCAAGTACTGTGTAGTCTGATATGAAATATAAACCATTATACTTCATCTAAAATAGACAGTGCATTTCACATTGGATAGCTACACAGATTCAAAGATCAAGATTCCAAATAAAGCTTTGTTAATTAAAAATAAAATGCATACGGCATAGTATAGCCACTGTACCTCCTGGTTCATTTTGGTGCCTAATGAATATGACCCAGTGTGCACTCTGCCTGTGTTCAGAAGAAAGGGCTTCATACACCTCACTCCACCTTTAACACTTTAAGCCCATACCTGCCTCCAACTCTCTGCCCACGCAACCCAAGTGTGTTTTAACATTATAACATGCATTTCATGGCTACAGATATGAGTGCTACGAGGCTATAGTCATTTAGACAGGTTACCTCATACGGATCAGATTAGGGTTTACCCCAGAACTACCAGAGGCTGACAAAATAATTGCAATGCTGAACAATTCAATACATTTATGTGGCAAATGTTGCACATTAGCATGTCTTATAATAAGGGTCTGACACAACATGAATGTTTTAGAATATCTTTATTTTATTTTTTTTCATTTTGTAGCAAAAAACAATAGGTTTGACCACCGAAACATTGTCTACAATTCCAGGTGAGAAATGTACATGGTTACGCTGTAATGATACAGTGAAGCACCTCTGTATATCTTTATACTTACAAAGAAAATAAAGACACTGGTATACATTATTCTTTTCTCCATTGAACATTCTCACTCAATTATTGTACAAAAAAGCCAGTATACAGAGTCAATGTACAGAAGCAGTCGAAGTCATTCAGACAACACAATGTGAGAAAGGACAGATATAGATAGTGTATAAGGTCCTTCATGGTCTTATGAGTTAGTCCTCGATAAACATGCAAGTTGTACACGTTACAGAAAAGCCAACAACTTCACCATTGTTGAGAGCATAACCATTGTGCACTGTACGTTTATGGTACCTTACAATGGATTTTTTTGTAAACTCAAGTTAAATCAGTTGTAGTTCATGAAGGGCTGTTTTGACACGATCACAAAGAGATGGATGGTTTTGCAACACAGATAGTTAAGTACGAATTCCCTGTACATTTCTCATGCCAATAACTGGTGAGGGTGGCAAGCTGTATGCTTACTCTCAAATATCGATCATTTAAGGTGGTGAGTTCCAGATAGAGAATAAAGGTCAGTGCATCAAAGTTCATAAACATGTACAAATGTTCCTTGGAATTGGAGAAAAATGCTTGTCTCTCAACAATTGTGCATGTTGAGCTGCAGTTTTTCTGGGGACTTAATCTTTCTGTGCTGGAGTGTTAACTTGTGTTGGTTATGAACTCTATATGGGGTTAATTCATGATAACGGTTCAATTTTCACGTAAGACCTTACCATTTTCACGTTGTTAACTTTAAGAAAGGGAAATTGTTTGCTTGCTTTATACATTAATCCAACTTGATAGGGTACCAGATATGGAATTATTTAAGGAACCCTCAAATATATACTCTGTATATATAATTAATATATTCACAGACATTGTTTTCATGAAATCTTTTTTATATCTTTTTGTAAGGATTAATTACATCACCGATATATAAATACCATTCAGTCCGAATGGATTAAGAAACAAAATGGTTCTGTGGATATAAAAAAATGTGGCTGGATATACTTGTATATTGTGGTTTTTCATAATGCAAATATTGAGGTCGGAGCCCCATCTTGTACAGAGGTGAAGAACAGTATTGTACAATGTGTATTTGATCGGCAAAATTAAATATATAAAAATTCATTACATATTTCAGATGAACTTGCAGCAGTAGTATAGTCCAGAGGCATGGCCCAACATCTCAGCAACAGTAACAAGAGTGGCTTTTATGGTATGCCATTTTACAAGTCAACAAATACAGTGATTTGTTTTACGTTCCTTGTGTCTGAGAAACTAAGACCCTCCTAATGAACAACAGGCCTGCTTCCAATTTCTGAGTTTCCATGTGACTCCATACCGCACACAGATTGCACAATCCACTAGGTTTCATTGCATGACTTACTTGTAGATTGTGGTTGACCATTACTGTGCGTCCGCCCCTCCCCATGTAGAGAACACACACATACAAACACAAAACAACCTCACTCCACCAATCAGCTCCGTCCACCGAGCGTCTTTACCCTATTTACCCATTTGGGGTTCGAGAGGCGTGGTTTGAGCTTTACTTATCTGTCACAACAATGATAGATTAACATGAATTAATTCCATGCAAACAAGGAAGGAGGGAGGAAGCAGGGGCTTCTCCACTCACCGGTGGGTCTATCAGAACTGAGGCGTATTGCCACCTTTCTGGGGCAGTGTTTTAGAAGATGCAAAGTGTGTCATCATCTCTCCTAGACAGTACTCTCCATGACCCACTCTTGGCTCTCGAAGGTCCCCTTGCTCCCTCCCATATCACCCTCCTCGTCACACTGCAGCAGCATGCCATTCACAGACAAGCTCCTCTTAGTCCAGATGCTGCTGATGCGCCGGGGGTAGCTGCACACCGGCGTTGTGGCCGTGGAGACGCTGGAGGCCATCGCTTTCTCTGTTTGTCGGTTTGTATCCATACAGTCCCCCATGTCAAATGACTTGCTTCTTTTTGGCTTGGAGTCCAGAGGCAGCATGAGCACCCGGCTGAGCTTTGAGTCCATTGTGTGGCCCAGCAGGGGCTCCCTGTCTGTGGGGGGCCTATTGCCGCCCGCCACTAGAGTGCTACTGCTGGAGGATGGCTCCCCCAGGTCTCCCCTACCCCTGGCCTGGCCCGCCCGGAGCTCTAGGGAGTTGAAGGCCCCCAGCAGGTGGTCCAGGTTGGCCCGGGGCTTGGAGGGGGCCGCCTGCCTCCACATGTTGGCCAGGGTGCTGTTGGGGCTGTGAGAGCCACCCCCGGCCATCGAGCTACCCGACGAGGAAGAGGAGGAGGTGAGGCTGCTCTGGAGGGATCCGCATTTAAACTCCACCACCTCATCTTGGATGGTCACTTTGGCCTTAGGTTTGGGCAAGGGCAGGGGCATGCCATTCTGTCCCAGCCGGCCCCCATTGGTCTGTGAGTGGGTGGCACTAACGCTGGTCAGCTTGCCAATCCCCCCCGTGCCACCCCCCTCATTGTCGGTGGCCTTGTAGCGCAGCATCAGGATAATGATGAAGACGAGTAGCGTCGCCACAATGATGCCACCCACCACCAGAATCATGGTGCCCCCTAGGAACTGGCTGTGGAGAGACTGGCACTGGGTGTAGTCGTCGCGGGTGAAGAACTGGGCACAGCCCACCACGTTGGTGGCAGTCAGGGTGGTGGCGGTGTCATCCCAGGCGGCCAAGACACACAGGTCGTACTTTGTCCCCGACACCAGGTTGGTCACCAGGAAGGCATTGCTGGAGGCCGGGATCATCCTATAGAAACACAGAGCAAGTGTTAAACACGCATGGTGAAAACCTAGTAGATTTGGTACAATTGAATTGATTTGGAGGGATAATGCTATCAACATGCGTCTTTCTTCAACACCATACACGTAATATCAATGCAACGAAAATAAAACTGTGTTTGATTGTTCTTTATGATGTAATTTCCACTAAAAGAAAAAGAGGGCTTCCGTGTTCCTATGTTTATTCCCGAGGAGATGTCAAGTATTGTCTATTTGTGGTTGCTGTTTTAGTCTAACAGACAGCCAGCTGTAATTGGCTTTATCTCTTTAAGCAGTCTGTCCTGCTGCAGCAAACAGACGCTCCATCCCATATCTGAGCCATGGAGATGAGAGAGAAATAAATAACCAGAACACAGAGGAAGAGTGAAAAAAGAGTGAAAGATAGTGAAAGAGAGAAGATTGAAAGCCTTGTGTAACAGCGAGAGCCTCAGATACCTATGTCGCTCAGGCAGCTGCAAGCGCTTTCTTACATTCAGAAGATAGAGTCTCTGAGGCGAGAGACAGGTAGCCTTATAAAACAGTAATGGATGAGACCATCTCACCTGTCCAGAGGAGGGTCTTATACCCCTTAAGGACAGAACAGTCCCTCCAGGATTTTGAGATTCCCCACATATTTGAGGACTTGCAAATTTGACCAATCACCTCACTATTACCGCATAAAACAGCGAAATCATTACAATATTCCTTCATATAACTGTCCGATCACCACACTACAAAAAGAGGGCTTTTTTTAAAAACAAAATTGGTAAATCAACAAACTTCACCCACTCAGCGCATTTTTGAGCCAAATTTTACAAAATCATTGCAAATTGCCTAGGAAAAATGTCAGACTTTTGGCACACAACTATAAAAAAAAGAAAGAAAGGATCCTGGAGGAGCTGGCAGAAGTATCATGTCTGAGAACATAGTGAGTAATGTCCAGGGAACTGGCTTGGAGCTTGTAACATCCTGTCAGTTGCTCGACAACATCAGCCATTCAGTCAAGGTATCTGGCCATGCACACCTGTGTTATATGCTGGCCATGCACACCCATGTAAAATGCTGGCCATGAAGACCCATTTCCCATGCTGGAGTAACACTTTATTTGAACTGTCTGTAATAAATGATTTATAACAAAGCATTTACTAACAGTTTGCTCGCCATTTCTTAATCATTACTCCCACAATTGTAAGTGTCAGTAAGCTAGATTTTTACACATTTATTTAAAATGTTCAGTATGTTTCCTTGAATCCTTAAACATCCTGTGTTGTGTTCTTATTCTTTCACAGATTATATGTTTGTTCTAGGTCATTTTAAGTATCAGGTACTGCTGGAATGTCTACCACTGGTCACTCAAAACATTGATAGAGTATTTATCAAGTATAAAAAGTGCCCACTTTAGATTACGGACAGCAAAAATACTTTAATAATGATTTGAGAATGGTTTATTAATGTGGGAGTAATGATTAATCAAGGTGAACACATCATTTATAAAGGCATTATAAATGGTTTATTATGGACCGTTACCAGCGGGCCATGAACACCTATATAATATGCTGGCCATGCAGGTCCATGTAATATGCTGGCCACGCAGGTCCATGTAATATCCATGTAATATGCTGGCCATGCAGGTCCATGTAATATGCTGGCCATGCAGGTCCATGTAATATGCTGGCCATGCAGGTCCATGTAATATGCTGGCCATGCAGGTCCATGTAATATGCTGGCCATGCAGGTCCATGTAATATGCTGGCCATGCAGGTCCATGTAATATGCTGGCCATGCAGGTCCATGTAATATCCATGTAATATGCTGGCCATGCAGGTCCATATAATATGCTGGCCACGCAGGTCCATGTAATATGCTGGCCACGCAGGTCCATGTAATATGCTGGCCATGCAGGTCCATGTAATATGCTGGCCATGCAGGTCCATGTAATATGCTGGCCATGCAGGTCCATGTAATATCCATGTAATATGCTGGCCATGTAGGTCCATGTAATATGCTGGCCACGCAGGTCCATGTAATATCCATGTAATATGCTGGCCATGCAGGTCCATGTAATATGCTGGCCATGCAGGTCAATGTAATATGCTAGCCACGCAGGTCTATGTAATATGCTGGCCATGCAGGTCCATGTAATATGCTGGCCATGCAGGTCCATGTAATATCCATGTAATATGCTGGCCATGCAGGTCCATATAATATGCTAGCCATGCAGGTCCATGTAATATGCTGGCCACGCAGGTCCATGTAATATGCTGGCCATGCAGGTCCATGTAATATGCTGGCCACGCAGGTCCAAGTAATATACAGGTCCATGTAATATGCTGGCCATGCATGTCCATGTAATATGCTGGCCATGCAGGTCCATGTAATATCCATGTAATATGCTGGCCATGCAGGTCCATGTAATATGCTGGCCACGCAGGTCCATGTAATATGCTGGCCATGCAGGTCCATGTAATATCCATGTAATATGCTGGCCATGCAGGTCCATGTAATATGCTGGCCACGCAGGTCCATGTAATATCCATGTAATATGCTGGCCATGCAGGTCCATGTAATATGCTGGCCATGCAGGTCAATGTAATATGCTAGCCATGCAGGTCTATGTAATATGCTGGCCATGCCGGTCCATGTAATATCCATGTAATATGCTGGCCATGCAGGTCCATATAATATGCTAGCCATGCAGGTCCATGTAATATGCTGGCCACGCAGGTCCATGTAATATGCTGGCCATGCAGGTCCATGTAATATGCTGGCCACGCAGGTCCAAGTAATATACAGGTCCATGTAATATGCTGGCCATGCATGTCCATGTAATATGCTGGCCATGCAGGTCCATGTAATATCCATGTAATATGCTGGCCATGCAGGTCCATGTAATATGCTGGCCACGCAGGTCCATGTAATATGCTGGCCATGCAGGTCCATGTAATATCCATGTAATATGCTGGCCATGCAGGTCCATGTAATATGCTGGCCACGCAGGTCCATGTAATATCCATGTAATATGCTGGCCATGCAGGTCCATGTAATATGCTGGCCATGCAGGTCAATGTAATATGCTAGCCATGCAGGTCTATGTAATATGCTGGCCATGCAGGTCCATGTAATATGCTGGCCATGCCGGTCCATGTAATATCCATGTAATATGCTGGCCATGCAGGTCCATATAATATGCTAGCCATGCAGGTCCATGTAATATGCTGGCCACGCAGGTCCATGTAATATGCTGGCCACGCAGGTCCATGTAATATGCTGGCCATGCAGGTCCATGTAATATACAGGTCCATGTAATATGCTGGCCATGCAGGTCCATGTAATATCCATGTAATATGCTGGCCATGCAGGTCCATGTAATATGCTGGCCACGCAGGTCCATGTAATATGCTGGCCATGCAGGTCCATGTAATATGCTGGCCATGCAGGTCCATGTAATATACAGGTCCATGTAATATGCTGGCCATGCAGGTCCATGTAATATGCTGGCCACGCAGGTCCATGTAATATCCATGTAATATGCTGGCCATGCAGGTCCATGTAATATGCTGGCCATGCAGGTCCATGTAATATGCTGGCCATGCAGGTCCAAGTAATATCCATGTAATATGCTGGCCATGCAGGTCCATATAATATGCTAGCCATGCAGGTCCATGTAATATGCTGGCCACACAGGTCCATGTAATATACAGGTCCATGTAATATGCTGGCCATGCAGGTCCATGTAATATACAGGTCCATGTAATATGCTGGCATGCAGGTCCATGTAATATGCAGGTCCATGTAATATGCTAGCTATGCAGGTCCATTTAATATGCAGATCCATGTAAAATGCTGGCCACGCAGGTCCATGTAATATGCTGGCCATGCAGGTCCATGTAAAATGCTGGCCATGCAGGTCCATGTAAAATGCTGGCCAAGCAGGTCCATGTAGTATGCAGGTCCATGTAATATGCTGGCCATGCAGGTCCATGTAAAATGCTGGCCATGCAGGTCTATGTAATATGCTGGCCATGCAGGTCCATGTAATATGGTGGCCATGAACACCCATGTAATATGCTGGCCATGCAGGTCCATGTAATATGCTAGCCATGCAGGTCCATGTAATATGCTGACCATGCAGTTCCATGTAATATGCAGGTCCATGTAATATGCTGGCCATGCAGGTCCTGTCACCGTATTGAAGAGCCCAAGGCGCAGCGTGTATAGTTCTCATCTTAGATTTTAATGAATGCACTTCAAAACAACAAAATAACAAACACTCAATAGTTCCGTCAGGTATAACAACTAAACGGAAAATAACCACCCACAAAACCCAAAGGAAAACAGGCTGCCTAAGTATGGCTTCCAATCAGAGACAATGAAAAACACCTGCCTCTGATTGGAAACCATACTCGGCCAAACATGGAAAACGAAACATAGAAATAGAAAACTAGAACAAATTCCCCTAGAACCAAAAAACCCCAAAACACACAAAACAACTCCCCTGCCACGCCCTGACCATTCTACTATGGCAAATGACCCTTTTCACCGGTCAGGACGTGACCGATCCAGGTAATATGCTAGCCATGCAGGGCTATGTGATATGTTGGCCATGCAGGTCCATTTGCAGAAAATAATCCCATACCTACTGTAACATATGGTGGTTGATCTTTGATGTTATGGGGCTGTTATACTTCCACTGGTTCTGGGGACCTTGTTAAGGTCAATGGCATCATGAACTCTACCATGTACCAGGACATTTTAGCCAAAAACTTGGTTGCCTCTGCCAGGAGGCTAAAACTTGGCTGTAAGTGGACATTCCAGTAAGACAATGCATACATCAAAATCCACAAAGAAACGGTTCATTGACCACAAAATCAACATTTTGCAATGGCCATCTCTGTCTCCAGACTTGGTGCACAAAGTATTGAAAACAGGGGTGCCAATAATTCTGGCACATCTTTTTTAGATTTTTTAAATTACAAATAAAACATTTTTTTTTAAATTATCTCAGAGAAATTGTATTAGTTTAAAAGAATGTGATTTTAAAAAATTTTTGGAGCATACAATATAGCTCACTATTTGTAATATTTATTTTATACAGTCTTATTTGCAAATCTTTATCAAGGTTGGCAATGCTTTTAGATGTGCCCGTATAATCATCAACAGGGACGCTGTGGAGAAATTGGCTGAAATTGGCAAACCACATGGACACTGTGGTGAAGAAGGCACGACAGCGACTCTGTAGCCCTTTCCTGCAGTCAAATGACCAATATTTATCAACGGGGTCGCTGTTGAGAAATTGGCTGAAATGGTCCACCCCACAGACAGTGTGGTGAAGAAGGAGGAACAGTGCTTAAGAAAAGAAATTTGACTTGGCCCCTAAGACCCTCACAAACCTTTACAGATGCACCATTAACAGCATCCTGTTGGGCTGTATCACCACCTGGTATGGTAACTGCACCACCCGCAACCACAGAACTCTCCAGAGGGGGCACATTGCCTCCACTCCAGGACACATACAGCACCTGATGTCACAGGAAGGCCAAAAAGATCCTCAAGAACATCAACCACCCAAACCATGGTCTATTCACCCCGCTATCATCCAGAAGGACAGGTCAGTACAGGTGCATCAAAGCTGGGACCCGAGAGACTGAAAAACAGATTATATCTCAAGGCCATCAGACTGTTAAATAGCCATCACTAGCCGGCCCCCGCCCAGTACCCTGCCCTGAACTTAGTCACTGTTACTAGCCAGCTACCACCCGGTTACTCAACCCTGCACCTTAGAGGCTGCTGCGCTATGTACATAGACATGGAATCACTGGCCACTTTAATAATGTTTACATACTATTTTACTCATTTCATATGTAAACTCAGCAAAAAAAAGAAACGTCCCTTTTAAACACTGTTTCCCATGCTTGAACCATAAACAATTAATGAACATGCACCTGTGGAACGGTTGTTAAGACACTAACAGCTTACAGACGGTAGGCAATTAAGGTCACAGTTATGAAAACTTAGGACACTAAAGAGACCTTTCTACTGACTCTGAAAAACACCCAGCATCCCTGCTCATCTGCGTGAACGTGCCTTAGGCATGCTGCAAGGAGGCATGAGGTCTGCAGATGTGGCCAGGGAAATAAATTGCAATGTCCGTACTGTGAGACGCCTAAGACAGCACTATAGGGAGACATGACGGACAGCTGATCGTCCCCGCAGTGGCAGGCCACGTGTAACAACACCTGCACAGGATCGGTACATCCGAACATCACACCTGTGGGACAGGTACAGGATGGTAACAACAACTGCCTGAGTTACATCAGGAACGCACAATCCCTCCATCAGTGCTCAGACTGTCCGCAATAGGCTGAGAGAGGCTGGACTGAGGGCTTGTAGGCCTGTTGTAAGGCAGGTCCTCACCAGACATCACTGGCAACAACGTCGCCTATGGGCACAAACCCACCGTCGTTGGACCAGACAGGACTGGCAAAAAGTTCTCTTCACTGACGAGTCACGGTTTTGTCTCACCAGGGGTGATGTTCGGATTCGAGTTTATTTTTGAAGGAATGAGCGTTGTACTCTGGAGCGGGATCGATTTGGAGGTGGAGGGTCCATCATGGTCTGGGGCTGTGTGTCACAGCATCATCGGACTGAGCTTGTTGTCATTGCAGGCAATCTCAAAGCTGTGCGTTACAAGGAAGACATCCTCCTCCCTCATGTGGTACCCTTCCTGCAGGCTCATCCTGACATGACCCTCCAGCATGACAGTGCCACCAGCCATACTGCTCGTTCTGTGCGTGATTTCCTGCAAGACAGGAATGTCAGTGTTCTGCCATGGCCAGCGAAGAGCCCGGATCTCAATCCCATTGAGCACGTCTGGGACCTGTTGGATCGGAGGGTGAGGGCTAGGGCCATTCCCCCCAGAAATGTCCAGGAACTTGCAGGTGTATGGTGGAAGAGTGGGGTAACAACTCACAGCAAGAACGGGCAAATCTGGTGCAGTCCATGAGGAGGAGATGCACTGCAGTACTTAATGCAGCTGGTGGCAACACCAGATACTGACCGTTACTTCTGATTTTGACCCCCCCCCCCCCCCCTTTGTTCAGGGACACATAATTCAATTTCTGTTAGTCACATGTCTGTGGAACTTGTTCAGTTTATGTCTCAGTTGTTGAATCTTATGATTTTACAAATATTTACACATGTTAAGTTTGCTGAAAATAAACGCAGTTGACAGTGAGAGGACATTCTTTTCTCATTTTAGTTTATATACAGTATTCTACTGTATTCTAGTCAATGCCACTCCGACATTGCTCGTCCTAATATTTACATATTTCTTAATTCCGTTATTTTACCTTGAGATTTGTGTGTATTTTTGTGAATTGTTAGATACATTGTTGGAGCTAGGAAGACAAGCATTTCACTACACCCACAATAAAATTTGCTAAATATGTTTATGTTACCAATAAAAATGTATTTGATTTGTTTCACAGTAGGTTTGTTTAAGACTACCAAGAAACACTCTGCGTGACCCTGATTTATCCCACTGCAATAAAAGGTAAACCTCAGGAGGCTGAAGAAATTTGTCCTGTCCCCAGGGGCCCAGTATTCTACAGGAGCACTACAGAGGGAGGTACACTCAACCGAACGCACCATTTGGGGCACACTGACTGCTCTCCAAGACACCTACAACACCAGGTGTCGCAGGAAGGCCAAGAAGATCATCAGGGACCTCAGCCACCAGAGCCACGGCCTGTTCTCCCCACTTCCATCACTCGGACACGGGCAGTACAGGCAGGAGCATCATGGCAAAAACTAACAGACTGGCCAATAGCTTCTACCCCCCACTCAACAGACATCTACCCTGCCCCCACCCAAATAGACATTTATCATGATGAATAGCCCCGTTTCTCTGTGCGCTGCTCTCTCCTCTGTCCGTGACTGATTGATTTTAAACATATTTGTTGACTGGTTTATTCAGATGAATTGAAATACAGAACAAAGTGGAACTCAAGAAAAACATCTGCTGGTGCTTATCATGGGGAGATAAACAAAAAATGTGGGCTGCAAAGGCAATTTGGACAGGGCATGAGGCCATAACATTAATCACAGAAAGAGAAGGAGAGGAATAGTCCTTAAACATTGCTTCTGGGAAGGAAAAGGAGAGGGGAGCCACAGTATTGTCAGTTACAATTTCAACACACTTCCTCATTGGCAAGAAATAGACCCAGTGAAAACAAACAAACAAATCATTATTTCAGGCTAAATCATTTCTTATTTGGCTATCTAATCTCATTCGTAGAAACACATAATCGGGTCTAATGGTCATCACGCGCCGAACTGCGCATGTGCAGGCCATCAAATCAAAGGTACTCCTTCGATATAAAGTTGTTTTTGATGAAAATGTAAACGTGTCAGTTTGTCACTTTCAAGAGGTTGGAGTAATAACAAGTTCAACTACTTAACACCATGGCTCGAATCTAGGTTGTACCCTTCGATTTTTATAAAATGAACAACTAAGGAAGAATTTTTCACTTCTCTCATTGACTTCCCAAACCCAGGCCTGGTCTGTTTGGTTGGTTTCGCAAGCGTTCACGGAAGCCTTGCGATGTTGCACCTCTGGGTTTAGAAGCATAGCTCATTCTTCTCATTGATTTCTTAAGGCGGCCTCTCTCTGTGCAAATACAGACAAGGTCATGCCAAATGGGTCTATTGCTCCATTGATTTAGCCTAAACATCAGGGTGCTGGGAAATTTGATTATGCTTTTATAAGCAAAAATCCCTAATGGACTCTGCAGTCCCTGCTAGGGCATTTCTTGGGAGATGCTGCTGCACTGTATTGTACTGTAGCGGCAGCGGGGAGATTAAATGAGTCGTGACTTTCGCCAGTGTCTTTGTCCATACCCTTGAGTGTATATCTTGCAATAAAACTTCCCGCTATACTAACTATAATAGATGAATGAAAAAAAGAAATAATAGGGTGATAGGTGAGGGGAGCACCTATGGGATTTGTGTGTGGATTTTTATTGGGGATAGGGTAGGGTAGTGCGTTTTTTGCCTTGTTTACATTCACAATTTTGCAGGTTTTCATATATAATTTATTCTATCCTAGCCAACTTTGACCATCTGCTTGCATGCACCTCCCCTATCAGGGGTTTTGGTACTTTCCACATCACCAGCCTGTGCCACAGTCTCCACATGGGTTGCCGCCGTCAGCTCAGGGCTCATATTCATCACGCTGGCACAAGAATCGGGTGGTGGACAGCACATGGTGCTGAAATTATCCTAATTCGAGTAATTCATTTCAGCAGTCTTCATTTTAATTCAAGTTAACTAACAACGAGAGGACTTTGTATTGGAGCCTATTTCTTCCTATTTAAGAAATAAAATGTAGTCCTACCTGTTGACAGACTGAATTATGGGCCACCCATACATTTTTTGTCCAATTCCTCTCGTAGTGTCACCATTCATTAATTACACTACATGACCAAAAGTGGACACCTGCTCGTTGAACAAAATGGAGTTGGTCCCCCCTTTGGTGCAATAACAGCCTCCACTCTTCTGGGAAGGCTTTCCACTAGATGTTGGAACATTGCTGCGGGGACTTGCTTCCATTCAGCCACAATAGCATTACTGAGGTTAGGCACTGATTTTGGGCGATTAGGCCTGGCTCGCAGTCGGTGTTCCAATTCATTCCAAAGGTTTTCGATGGGGTTGAGGTCAGGGCCCTGTGCAAAGTTGGAAGCACATAATCGTCAAGAATGTCATTGTATGCTGTAGCGTTAAAACTTCCCTTCACTGGAACTAAGGGGCCTAGCCCAAACCATGAAAACAGCCCCCGACCATTATTCCTCCTCCACCAAATTTTACAATTCGCACTATGCATTGGGGCTGGTAGCATCCGCCAAACCCAGATTCGTCCGTCAGACTGCCAGATGGTGAAGCGTGATTCATCACTCCAGAGAACGCATTTATACTGCTCCAGGGTCCAATGGCTGCAAGCTTTACACCACTCCAGCCCATGCTTGGCATTGCGCATGGTGATCTTAGTCCTGTGTGTGGCTGCTCGGCCTGTAAACCCATTTCATGAAGCTCCCGACGAACAGTACTTAGGCTGACGTTGCTTCCAGAGGCAGTTTGGAACTCGATAGTGAGTGTTGCAAACGAGGACAGAACACTAATACTCTCTCTGGCAGGGCAGAAATTTGATGAACTGACTTGTCGGAAAGGTGGAATCCTATGGCAGTGCCACATTGACAAAATTGCTAATGTTTGTCTATGAATATGTGCTCTATTTTATACACCTGTCATCAACAGGTGTGGCTGAAATAGCCGAATCCACTCATTTGAAGGGGTTTCCACATACTTTCGTATATATAGTGTACCTGTGTCCGTGAAGGGTTTGGTCTGTTAAGTTAAAACCAGTGCTCAAATTGAGAGGGTAGGCCAAGTGAGGGTATACCATAGCCTACTTCTTGATAAAGACAATGGCAAAAAGCATACCCCTTTTAAGCTTAAGAATTTGAATTCTGATTTTATAAAGCTGTTTATAACAACGCTTTCCTCCGCAATGCTTTATGCTAGAAATTAGCTGAAAAATGCACAAGACAGACGCGACTCTGATGCATATGATGCATATGGGGATGTCTGATGCATATGGGGATGTCTTTAGTTCGTGTCTATGAAATTCAGCTACGATGCTGAGCTACGAAATTCTTAAGCCGAGTAATAATTTTTATTTTATTTTTTGCCAAGTAATTTAATAGGCCTACAGTTCTGACGCTATCAATTGAGCTAGGCCTATTCACATTCTTTAAAAGAGAAGATATTTAAACCCAGGCAGCTCTGAGGGACGCACTCATGACCTTCTCTTGTTGGGTTACACCTAGGAAGAGTAGCCAGCAGTTAAGGATACTTTTTTTTTGCTTAAGTCCTCTGTCTGGGGTGGAAAGGTAACTTTTGAAATTAGGCTACAATGCTTATAATCAATCATATGATGTCTCAAATTGAATTCTTTGCAAACAGCGACTGTTCTGTTACAAGTCAGTTAGGATCACCACTTTTTTAAGAATGTGAAATGTCAGAATAATAGTAGAGAGAATGATTTATTTCAGCTTTTATTTCTTTCATCACATTCCCAGTGGGTCAGAAGTTTACATACACTCAATTAGTATTTGGTAGCATTGCCTTTAAATTGTTTAACTTGGGTCAAACGTGTTGGATAGCCTTCCACAAGTTTTCCACAATGAGTTGGGTGAATTTTGGCCCATTCCTCCTGACAGAGCTGGTGTAACTGAGTCAGGTTTGTAGACCTTCTCGCACACACTTTTGCAGTTCTGCCCACATATTTTCTATAGGAATAAGGTCAGGGCTTTGTGATGGCCACTTCAATACCTTGACTTTGTTGTCCTTAAGCCATTTTGCCCCAACTTTGGAAGTATGCTTGGGGTCATTGGCCATTTGCGAGCAAGCTTTAACTTCCTGACTGATGTCTTGACATGTTGCTTCAATATATCCACATACATTTCCTACCCCATGATGCCATCTATTTTGTGAAGTGCACCAGTCCCTCCTGCAGTAAAGCACCCCCACAACATGATGCTGCCAACCCCGTGCTTCACGGTTGGGATGGTGTTCTTCGGCTTGCAAGTCTCCCCCTTTTTCCTCCAAACATAACGATGGTCATTATGGCCAAACAGTACTATTTTTGTTTCATCAGAGCAGAGGACATTTCTCCACAAAGTACGATCTTTGCCCCATGTGCAGTTGCAAACCGTAGTCTGGCTTTTTTATGGCAGTTTTCGAGTGGTGGCTTCTTCCTTGCTGAGCAGCCTTTCAGGTTATGTCAATATAGGACTCGTTTTACTGTGGATATAGATACTTTTGTACCTGTTTCCTCCAGCATCTTCATAAGGTCCTTTGCTGTTGTTCTGCGATGGATTTGCACTTTTCGCATCAAAGTACTGTCACGATCCTCGTATTCTCCCTCATCGGAAGACATGTCGAAATCACTCGATGACCAATACGCAGCAGGTTGACTGTTCCACATCATATTTATTATAGATTGGAACGACAAAACAAAATAAACACGCAAAGGAGAAAGGTGACAGTTTCACAGGTGAAACGAAACACAGTGCAAAATACAATTACCCACAAATACCAAACACAAACACACCCCACTATATGGGACTCTCAATCAAAGGCAGATAGACAACACCTGCCTTCAACTGAGAGTCCCAACCCCAATTAACCAAACATAGACATACACCTACACATAGAAAACCTAACCTAGAACCTAACCCAACACTCACAACCCCACTATACCATAACCAAACATAACTCTGCCACGTTCTGACCAAATATAATACAAAAATACCTAAGTATATGGTCAGGACGTGACATTACCCCCCCTTAAAGGTGCATACACTGAATGCACCAAACCAACCGAAAAAACAAAAACACACAATTAACCCCCTAACTAAAGGGAGGGAAGGGAGGGTGGCTGCCGTCAACGACGGCACAGTGCTACACCCCCCCTCCCCAACCCACCTATATTGGAGGCGGCTCAGGTTCTGGCCGTTCCAGGCAGTCTGGGCAGTCTGGCAGCTCGGGGCAGTCTGGGCAGTCTGGCAGCTCGGGGCAGTCTGGCAACTCAGGACAGTCTGGGCAGTCTGGCAACTCGGGACAGTCTGGGCAGTCTGGCAACTCGGGACAGTCTGGGCAGTCTGGCAAATCGGGACAGTCTGGGCAGTCTGGCCACTCCGGCAGTTCAGGGCAGTCTGGCCACTCCGGCAGTTCAGGGTAGTCTGGCCACTCCGGCAGTTCAGGGCAGTCTGGCCACTCCGGCAGTTCAGGGCAGTCTGGCCACTCCGGCAGTTCAGGGCAGTCTGGCCACTCCGGCAGTTCAGGGCAGTCTGGCCACTCCGGCAGTTCAGGGCAGTCTGGCCACTCCGGCAGTTCAGGGCAGTCTGGCCACTCCGGCAGTTCAGGGCAGTCTGGCCACTCCGGCAGTTCAGGGCAGTCTGGCCACTCCGGCAGTTCAGCGCAGTCTGGCCACTCCGGCGACTGTTGACTGGCGGGCAGCTCCGACGACTGTTGACTGGCGGGCAGCTCCGACGACTGTTGACTGGCGGGCAGCTCCGACGACTGTTGACTGGCGGGCAGCTCCGACGACTGTTGACTGGCGGTGCTGGGTTTACGCACTGGATGGACCAGGATGGGGAGACCCACTGAATGCCTGGTCCTGGGAGTTGGCACAGGATGGACCAGGATGGGGAGACCCACTGGAGGCCTGGTCCGAGGAGGAGGCACAGGATAAACCGGGCTGTGGGGGAGCACTGGAGTTCTGGTACGGACACTCTTTACCCACACTCCAGGCTGAATGCCCACTTTGGCCCGGCACGGGCGGAGAGCAGGCATTGGGCGAACTGGACCCTCCCAGCGCTCTGGAGACACAGTGCGCAACGCCGGTGCAGGATAACCTGGACCGAGGAGGCGCACTGGAGACCAGACACGCTGAGCTGGCACCATCCGCCCTGGCTCGATGCCTGCACTCGCATAGCACTTGCGGGGGGCTAGTATGTAGCGCACCGGGCTTTGAACGCGCACTGGGGACACCGTGCGCTCCACAGCATAACACGGTGTCTTATCAGTACCACGCTGCTTCCGGTAAGCACGGGGAGTTAGCTTAGGTCTACCACCTGACTCCGCCAATCTCCCCGTGTGCCCCCCCCAAAAAAAATTGTGGGGCTGCCTCCCGTGTCCGTTGCGCTCCCTCTCCTCATACCAGCGCCTCTCAGCTCTCGCCGCCTCGATCTCCCACTGCGGGCGGCGATAATCCCCAGCTTGAGCCCATGGTCCTTTCCCATCCAGGATTTCCTCCCAAGTCCATGACTCCAGATAGCTTTTCTCCTGGTGCCTCTCCTTGTGCTGCTCCTTCCTCTGCTGCTTGGTCCGTTGGTGGTGGGTAATTCTGTCACGATCCTCGTATTCTCCCTCATCGGAAGACATGTCGAAATCACTCGATGACCAATACGCAGCAGGTTGACTGTTCCACATCATATTTATTATAGATTGGAACGACAAAACAAAATAAACACGCAAAGGAGAAAGGTGACAGTTTCACAGGTGAAACGAAACACAGTGCAAAATACAATTACCCACAAATACCAAACACAAACACACCCCACTATATGGGACTCTCAATCAAAGGCAGATAGACAACACCTGCCTTCAACTGAGAGTCCCAACCCCAATTAACCAAACATAGACATACACCTACACATAGAAAACCTAACCTAGAACCTAACCCAACACTCACAACCCCACTATACCATAACCAAACATAACTCTGCCACGTTCTGACCAAATATAATACAAAAATACCTAAGTATATGGTCAGGACGTGACAAGTACGTTCATCTCTAGGAGACAGAACGCGTCTCCTTCCTGAGCGGTACGACGGCTGCGTGGTCCCATGGTGTTTGTACTTGCGTACTATTGTTTGTACAGATGAATGTGGTACCTTCAGGCATTTGAAAATTGCTCCCAAGGATGAACCAGACTTGTGGAGGTCTCCAATTTTTTTTCTGAGGTCTTGGCTGATTTCTTTTGATTTTCCCATGATGTCAACCAAAGAGGCACTGAGTTTGAAAGTAGGCCTTGAAATACATCCACAGGTACACCTCCAATTGACTCAAATGACTAGAATTGCATTAAATGCATTTATAAAACAATTTTTTTTCGGGACCCGCAAATAAAACTATAGGTGCATGAAATGCTCTATTATAAAGCAGATATTTTTTTTACCCCCTGATTGTAATAATGAGGTAGGTAGGCCTAATTTGATGGTAATCATTGTTTTGGGTTAATTCAATGAAGGGGGAGGGTGCTGCGATTTTTTTCAAGTACAACGGGAGTGTCATGTGAAAATATTTTTTACGTCCCTTAGGCTACTCATATCTTACATTTTTCACCCCTTCTTCGTGGTGTCCAATTGGTAGATCCAGGAGAGGTGAAGGTTGAGAGCCATGTGTACTCCGAAACACAACCCTGGCAAGCCAATCTGCTTCTCGACACACTGCTCATTTATCCCAGAAGCCAGCCGCACCAATGTGTCGGAGGAAACCAACTGACGACCGAAGTCAGCTTGGAGTCGCCCGGCCCGCCACAAAGAATCACTAGAGCAGAGTTCGGCCGGCCGAACCCTCCCCTAACCCGGACGATGCTGGGCCAATTGTGCACCGCCTCATGGGTCTCCCGGTCACAGCCTGGGATCAAAGCGGAGTCTGTAGTGACGACTCAGCACTGCGATGCTGTGCCTTAGACCGCTGTGCCACTCGGGAAGCCCAGGCTATTAAAATGTAAGAGAATCCTGCTATGAGCCCATCAATACACAAAATGTTCACAAATGGAGTTCCTAAATCCAAAGTTAATTTTATTTATTTGAATTGCAGGTTGCAAGTTTGAATCCCCGAGCTGACAAGGTACAAATCTGTTGTTCTCCCCCTGAACAAGGCAGTTAACCCGCTGTCATTGAAAATAATAATTTGTTCTTAACTGACTTGCCTAGTTAAATAAAGGTAAAATAAATTGTGCCGAGTATACAAAGATGGCAAGTTTACAGAGTACTTCTGCATTGTTTGGGGTTTTAGGCTGGGTTTTTGTATAAGCACTTTGTGACGTCAGCTGATGGAAAAAAAAGGATTTCTAAATACATTTGATTTGATATAGAGTGCAGTGATGTGTCCTATAAGGAGCATTGGTGGCAAATCTGATGGCCGAATGGTGAAGAACATCTAGCCGCTCGAGAGACCTGCCAGTCTATAAACTACTTCTCTGTAATCTAGCATCGGTAGGATGGTCATCTGAATCAGGGTTAGTTTGGTAGCTGGGATGAAAGAGGAGCGATTACGATAGAGGAAACAAAGCCTAGATTTAACCTTAGCCTGCAGTTGAGTCTTATTTTGGAGGTGTTTCAAGCAAGGTTAAGGGCAGAGAATAATTATTGGACTTTAAGAAAGCTTTGTTGTAGAGTGTTTAACACAAAATACTGTATAATCTGCATATAAATGGATGAGAAGAGCTTCTGACTGCCTGAGCAATGTTGTTGATTTGAGAAGAGCGTGGGGCCTAGGATTGAGCCTTGGGGTATTCCCTTGGTGACAGGCAGTGGCTGAGACAGCAGATGTTCTGACATTACACATTGCACTCTTTGAGAGAGGTAATTAGCAAACCAGGCCAAAGACCCCTCAGAGACAGCATTACTCCTTAGACCCACAAGAATGGAATGGTCTACTGTATCATAAGCTTTGGACAAGTCAACAAAAATAGTAGCACAACATTGCTTAGATTCAAGGACAGTGGTGACATCATTTAGGACCTTTAAGGTTGCAGTGACACATCCATAACCTGAGCAGAAACCAGATTGCATAGCAGAGAAAATACTATAGATCAAGAAAGCCAGTCAGTAATTATTATTGACAAGATTTTCCAACACTTTTGATAAACAAAGCAAGTTAGTAATTGGCCTATAACAGTTAGGATCAACTTTATCTCACCCTTTAAATAAAGGACGCACCGTGGCTGCCTTCCAAGCATTGGGAACCTCCCCAGAGAGGAGAGAAAGGTTGAAAAGGTGAGAGAAGGAAGGTAACCTTAAAGAAGAAAGGATCTGAACCATCTAACCTAGATGTTGTTTTTTGTGTTGTTTAAGGAGCTCCTTTAGCACCTCAGACTCAGTGACCACCTGCAGGGAGAAGCTGTGTAGCGGGGCAGGGGGAAAAGAGAGAGGAGTATCAAGGGCTAGTCGCATTAGAAGGGCTGGGAGATGAGGAAGTGTTGGATGTGCAAGGAGGCATGGCTGAGTCAAATAGGAAGTTATTCTCCAGGTCTTTCACTGTTTTCCAGAACATCTTGGGGTTAGACCCACAGAGAGAAAACTGCTCCTTAAAAGTAACTCACTTTGGCCTTCCGGATAACCTGAGTGCACTTATTTGCCTGGGCGAAAGTCAGTCAGCCTGAGTTTTTGTGTGCCGAGCTTTTCTTCAAATGGTGTTCTTGAGGTGGGGTGACTCTGCCAGATCACAGTCGAACCAGTGGCTGAACCTGTTTTTAATTCTGTTTGGAATCATACCTTTGGGAATGGTAATAATATGAGAGAGATTTAGGGTGTCCCATTGTTTTAAGACTTGGTCAGGTGGCATGTCCCAGTTTAGGTCAACTACTGAAGTAGGATAAATTGTGACTTAGTGTAAGGGGTCAGGAGGGAGCTTAAGGCAGGTAGGGTACAAGGCCGGTGCTGATGGTGGACAATAACACCCAGCAAAAGTCAACAAAGAGCAATTTGAAAGCTTAATGCTTAAAACCAGCAAATCAAATTGTTTGGGGACAAACTTTGTGGAGAAAACCGAACACTGAAGGTTTTCCTTGGTAAAGATTGTCACTCCACCCCCCCTTTGGAAGATCTGTTTTGCCAAAAAAGGTTATAACTAGAACGGTTAACATCAGTGTTGAGAACACTCTTTCTTAACCATGTCGCAGTAAGGAATTACACATCTGGATTGGAGCTGTGAACCCACACTTTCAATTGATCAATTTTAGATAATAAGCTTCTAGTGTTAACGTGCAGAAAACCCAGGCTTTTACGGGAGCAAAAATCATTGAAGCAGAAATCATCAGAGCACAAGTCAGAATTGGGGCTAGCAACTGTAGGGCCAGGGTGTACATGCACATTTCCAGATATTATCTGCAGTAATACAATCATGGCACAGCAGAGGACAGGGAGAGCTGATTTTTTATGATATTTGAATGTGCATCAGATGGCAACAAGATAATAGTGTACAGCAATTTCATCAGGTAACTTGAATACAAAGGCTGGCGAGAGGGGGTTTGATTAGGATGGAAGGCCAAGATACCGTGCAACTGATAGAGAGTCACGAGTTGGGGAACAAACATTGCCTGTCCCACGGTCAAGTAAACAAGCAAGTTCATAGTCAACAAAGCGTGCAGGGGTCATGGAGCAAATAGCACAAACCAGAAGAAAAAAGTTAAATGGTTTGGGGCTAACCATTGTAACTTCAAAGAGTCACTCGCCCGAACAAAAAAACGCGAGAGAGTAGCTCTTTATGAGTTCAGTAGGTTATAAAAGTCTAATATAAAATAAATAAATAGTAGGCTTATGATAGTTAATTAAAGTGTTACTGAGTAAAGCTCAAATAATAAGATTCACAAGTTAATTAGCCAACATAAAATTCAGATCAGTCAAAATTCTGTGGTGTGTGTGCATGTACAGTTGAAGTCGGAACTTTACATACACCTTAGCCAACTACATTTAAACTCCGTTTTAAACAATTCCTGACATTTAATCCTAGTAAAAAATCCCTGTCTTAGGTCAGTTAGGATCACCACTTTATTTTAAGAATGTGAAATGTCAGAATAATTGTAGAGAGAATAATTTATTTCAGCTTTTATTTCTTTCATCACATTCCCAGTGGGTCAGAAGTTTACATACACTCAATTAGTATTTGGTAGCATTGCCTTTAAATTGTATAACTTGGGTCAAACATTTCGAGGAGCCTTCCACAAGCTTCCCACAATAAGTTGAGTGAATTTTGGCCAATTCCTCCTGACAGAGCTGGTGTAACTGAGTCAGGTTTGTAGGCCTCCTTGCTCGCACACATACTTTTTCAGTTCTGCCCACAAATTTTCTATAGGATTGAGGTCAGGGCTTTGTGATAGCAACTCCAATACCTTGACTTTGTTGTCCTTAAGCCATTTTGCCCCAACTTTGGAAGTATGCTTGGGGTTATTGTCCATTTGGAAGACCCATTTGCAACCAAGCTTTAACTTCCTGACTGATGTCTTGAGAGTTGCTTCAATATATCCACATAATTTTCCTGCCTCATGACGCCATCTATTTTGTGAAGTGCACCAGTCCCTCCTGCAGCAAAGCACCCCCACAACATGATGCTGCCAACCCCGTGCTTCACGGTTGGGATGGTGTTCTTTGGCTTGCAAGCCTCTACCTTTTTCCTCCAAACATAACGATGGCCATTATGGCCAAACAGTTCAATTTTTTGTTTCATCAGACCACAGGACATTTCTCCAAAAGTACGATCTTCGTCCCATGTGCAGTTGCAAACTGTACTCTGGCTTTTTTATGGTGGTTTTGGAGCAGTGGCTTCTTCCTTGCTGAGCAGCCTTTCAGGTTATGTCTGGGTTGGCGCCCCCCCCTTGGGTTGTGCCGTGGCGGAGATCTTTGTGGGCTATACTCGGCCTTGTCTTCGGACGGTAAGTTGGTGGTTGTAGATTTCCCTCTAGTGGTGTGGGGGCTGTGCTTTGGCAAAGTGGGTGGGGTTATATCCTGCCTGTTTGGCCCTGTCCGGGGGTATCATCGGATGGGGCCACAGTGTCTTCTGATCCCTCCTGTCTCAGCCTCCAGTATTTATGCTGCAGTAGTTTATGTGTCGGGGGGCTAGGGTCAGTCTGTTACATCTGGAGTATTCTCTTGTCTTATCCGGTGTCCTGTGTGAATGTAAATATGCTCTCTCTAATTCACTCTTTCTCTCTTTCTTTCTTTCTCTCGGAGGACCTGAGCCCTAGGACCATGCCTCAGGACTACCTGGCATGATGACTCCTTGCTGTCCCCAGTCCACCTGGCCATGCTGCTGCTCCAGTTTCAACTGTTCTGCCTGCGGCTACGGAACCCTGGCCTGTTCACCGGACGTGCTTGTTGCACCCTCGACAATTACTATGATTATTATTATTTGACCATGCTGGTCATTTACGAACATTTTAACATCTTGACATTTTTACATTTACATTTTAGTCATTTAGCAGACGCTCTTATCCAGAGCGACTTACAGTAGTGAATGCATACATTTCATACGTTTTTTTTTTTTTTTTTTTTTTTTTTTTTCTGTGCTGGCCCCCCGTGGGAATCGAACCCACAACCCTGGTGTTGCAAACACCATGCTCTACCAACTGAGCTACAGGGAAGGCTATGTTGACCATGTTCTGTTATAATATCCACCCGGCACAGCCAGAAGAGGACTGGCCACCCCTCATAGCCTGGTTCCTCTCTAGGTTTCTTCCTAGGTTTTTGGCCTTTCTCAGGAGTTTTTCCTAGGGAGTTTTTCCCAGCCACCGTGCTTCTTTCACATGCATTGCTTGCTGTTTGGGGGTTTAGGCTGGGTTTCTGTACAGCACTTTGAGATTTCAGCTGATGTACGAAGGGCTATATAAATAAATTTGATTTGATTTGATTTGATTTATGTTGATATAGGACTTGTTTTACTGTGGATACAGATACTTTTGTACCTGTTTCCTCCAGCATCTTCACAAGGTCCTTTGCTGTTGTTCTGGGATTGATTTGCACTTTTCGCACCAAAGTACGTTCATCTCTAGGAGACAGAATGCATCTCCTTCCTGAGCGGTACGATGGCTGTGTGGTCCCATGGTGTTTATAGTTGCGTACTATTGTCTGTACAGATGAACGTGGTACCTTCAGGCGTTTGGAAATTGCTCCCAAGGATGAACCAGACTTGTGGAGTCCTCCAATGTTTTTTCTGAGGTCTTGGCTGATTTCTTTAGATTTTCCCATGATGTCAAGCAAAGAGGCACTGAGTTTGAAGGTAGGCCTTGAAATACATCCACAGGTACACCTCCAATTGACTCAAATGATGTCAATTAGCCTATCAGAAGCTTCTAAAGCCATTACCTATTTTTTTTTAATTTTCCAAGCTTTTAAAGGCACAGTGAACTTAGTGTATGTAAACTTCTGACCCACTGGAATTGTGTTACAGTGAATTATAAGTGAAATAATCTCTCTGTAAACAATTCTTGGAAATATTAATTGTGTCATGCACAAAGTAGATGTCCTAACCGACTTGCCAAAACTGTAGTTTGTTAACAAGAAATTTGTGGAGGGGTTGAAAAACTTGTTTTAATGACTCCAACCTAAGTGTATGCGATCTTCCAACTTCAACTGTATGTGCGTGTGTGCTCGATGCGAGCGAGTGAAAGCTTGGGAGAGAGGGGGAGTGTGGCTTGGGTACCTGTGCCAGACAGGGGGACACAGGCCAGGGCAGACGGGGCCCAGATCGCTGGGTGGGATCCAAGCAGCAGTGCAGCAGGCAACGGGAGTAGGTGTCACACCCACTTGAGAGAAGCTTTTGTCAGGAGGCTGAGTAGGAGAGGATGCCTTCAACCTTACCAGACACGTGGTGGAGCAGATAAAAACGTCCAAAGGGAAAAGCTGAATGAAAAACGTTGGGCGAAGACAAAACCAAGACGCCGGTAAAAATGCTAAATTCCAAAGCCAGATCAAACAGAAATTAAAGTAAAGAACGAAAAAGTAAATGCTGCAATGTCCCAGCAGCGTCCTTAGCCAGCAGTCATTCGTTAGAAAGGTATTCATCATAACTGTTAAAAAGACGAATGTATCCATCTCCACCTCTGATTTCTTTCTGAAATGCAGCATTAAAATGCAAATGCAGATCCCATCTCCCTCCCTTTAAAAAAACTCTAAACCTCATGATCTGCCTGAATATTTCATTACGTTATGACTAACACAGTAAGTAATCCGTTCACTCGTACCCAAATAGGACACATTTAAAATACCACATTCTCAAGTATTAATGTCTTGTCCTAAGGATAGGTTCAAGTTCAACAAACAGAAATATAAAATGGGTTCAGGGAAAGGCTCTAGATGGGCAAGAACCCTGTTTCTGTGTGTACTATGGGCTAATGCTTACATAACATACAGTAAAAAGAGTGGAGACAATTATCTTGACATTACATGATGTTGAGTACTATATGGCATGAGGCACATTAACCGTTTCTCACAGAGAGTGCTAATCAAAGTAGCATGTTTCTTTGTTATGCGTGAGCAGTGGAGCGTGGATCCACACCACTCTCTTCAACTCCAGCTAATAGCCAATAATAGTGGCCCCAGGAGCTTGCTATCATTTCTGAAGCACATCTCCAAGCCGAGGAGAAGCATAGGCATTAAATCACATGGCATGCGACAATCCAACCATTATATGGGGGGGCCTCATTGCACTTCAACTGAAATATCACTGAATGTCCCCGTCTGACACATAACTTCCATTAGTATGTCCATATACACTCTTAGAAAAAAGGGTTCCAAAAGGGTTCTTTGGCTGTCCCCATAGGATAACCCTTTTTAGTTCCAGGGAGAACTATTTTTGGTTCCTTGTAGAACCGTCTGTGGAAGGGGTCCTACATGGAACCCAAAAGGGTTCTATCTGGAACCAACAAGGTTCTTCAAAGGGTTCTCCTATGGAACCATTTTAGGTTCTAGAATGCACCTTTTTGTCTAAGTGTATAGTACCTTCCTTGGCTTCTATCTCTGCCTCTAAAATCCTGATGGATAAACATAATGCCCTTAACATATTCATGATGATACATCCTCTGGGTATACAGCATATTATTTCTATCTTTCCCTAACCATATGGTAAATCAGTATACTGTTTGATTCTCTTCCAAACCCTTTGTCAATTCTACATATTTTACCCTTGACGATTTAGGTTTGGCAGAGAAACGAGAAAACATATTATTTTGAGTGTCAGAGATTTGTGTGGAAGAGTAAGAAGGACTGTTTTTCTCACTTGCTGTTATCAAAATCGAATCAAATATTATTGGTCAAATGCGCCGAATACAACAGGTGTAGACTTTACAGGGAAATGCTTACTTATGAGCCCATTCCCAAAAATGCAGAGTTAAAAAGTAGACAATGAGTACCAGTACTGAGTCAATGTGCCGGAGTATGAGGTAGTTGAGGTATATGAGGTAATTCAGTATGTACATGTGGGTAGGGATAAAAGTGACTAGGCAATATATAATAAACAGAGCTGCAGCACTTAGAAATGTCTTTGTTTTTGAAAGAAAAGCACATTTTTTGTCCATTAAAATAACATTAAATTGATCAGAAATACAGTGTAAACATTGTTAATGTTGTAAATGACTATTGTTGCTGGAAACAGCTGATTTTTAATGGAATATCTATATAGGGGTACAGAGGCCCATTATCAGTGTAACGCCCTGGCCATAGAGAGGGGTTTTTTGTTCTTTATTTTGGTTAGGCCAGGGTGTTACATTGGGTGGGCGTTCTATGTTCTGTTTTTATGTGTTTGTATTTCTTTGTTTTGGGCCGTGTGTGGCTCCCAAATCAGGCACAGCTGAAGTTCGTTGTTGTTGATTGGGAGTCACACATAAGTGCATGTTTTTCCGTTGGGGTTTTGTGGGTAATTGTTTCTGTTCGTGTTACTGTGTTAAACGTGACAGGACTGTTTTGGTTGTCTGTTTATTGTTTTGTATTGTATAGTGTTCTTGCCGTAATTAAATATATGACGAACACTAACTCCGCTGCATTTTGGTCTTCTTCCGACGACAGCCCTTACAGAATTACCCACCAAACCAGGACCAAGCAGTGGAGGAGGAAGGAGCAACAGGAGAACAGCTTGATGGACTCGTGGACATGGGAACAGATGCTGGACGGAGAGGGACCATGGACTCAGGCTGGGGAGTATCGCCTCCCGCAGTGGGAGATTGAAGCGGCGAGAGCGGAGAGGCGATATTATGAGGAGAGAGAGCGCAACGAGCACGAGAGGCAGCCCCAATAATTTTTTGGGGGGGGGCACACGGGGCAGTCGGCGGAGCCGAGGTCGGAACCAGAGCCAGTCGGGTTGACATTGGAGGTGAGCGAGGGGTACGAGGCAGAGACTGTGAAGGAGTTAATGGGGAAATTAAAGGAGAGAGAGATGAGAGAGCTGCTAGTTTGGTGCATAAGGCATGGCATTCGCCCTACGGAGCGTGTCGTGGAAATGATGTCACCTGAGGCAGCTCTCCATACTCGTCCTGAGGTACGTGCTGGTTGTCTGGTGAAGACTGTGCCTGCGCCCAGAAACAGGCCTCCTGCATGTCTTCCCAGCCCTGCACGTCCTGTGCCTACGCCCAGAACCAGGCCTCCTGCATGTCTTCCCATCCTGGTCAAGCCTGTGCCTCCTCCACGGACCAGTCCTCCAGTGGGTCTCCCCATCCTGGTCAAGCCCGTGCCTCCTCCACGGACCAGTCCTCCAGTGGGTCTCCCCATCCTGGTCAAGCCCGTACCTCCTCCACGGACCAGTCCTCCAGTGGGTCTCCCTATCCTGGTCAAGCCCGTGCCTCCTCCACAGACCAGTCCTCCAGTGGGTCTCCTCATCCTGGTCAAGCCTGTACCTCCTCCAAGGACCAGTCCGCCGGTGGATCCCTCCACTCTGGTCTCTCCTGTGCCGCCTCCTCAGACCAGGCCTCCAGCGGGTCTCCCCAGCCTGGTGAGTCCAGGGCCTGCGCCCAGAGCCAGGCCTCCCTCATGTCTCCCCAGCCTGGTGAATCCTGAGCCGGATCTGCCAGAGTGGCCCGCCGTGCCGGATCTGCCGGAGTGGCCCGCCGTGCCGGATCTGCCGGAGTGGCCCGCCGTGCAGGATCTGCGGAGTGGCCCGCCTGTCCGGAGCTGCCGGAGTGGCCCGTCTGCCCTTCGGCGCAGCCAGAGTGGCCCGTCTGCCCTCCGGCGCAGCCAGAGTGGCCCGTCTGCCCTCCGGCGCAGCCAGAGTGGCCCGTCTGCCCTCCGGCGCAGCCAGAGTGGCCCGTCTGCCCTCCGGCGCAGCCAGAGTGGCCCGTCTGCCCTCCGGCGCAGCAAGAGTGGCCCGTCTGCCCTCCGGCGCAGCCAGAGTGGCCCGTCTGCCCTCCGGCGCAGCCAGAGTGGCCCGTCTGCCCGGATCAGCCAGAGTGGCCCGTCTGCCCGGATCAGCCAGAGTGGCCCGTCTGCCCGGATCAGCCAGAGTGGCCCGTCTGCCCGGATCAGCCAGAGTGGCCCGTCTGCCCGGATCAGCCAGAGTGGCCCGTCTGCCCGGATCAGCCAGAGTGGCCCGTCTGCCCGGATCAGCCAGAGTGGCCCGTCTGCCCGGATCAGCCAGAGTGGCCCGTCTGCCCGTAACAGCCAGAGTGGCCCGTCTGCCCGAAACAGCCAGAGTGGCCCGTCTGCCCGAAACAGCCAGAGTGGCCCGTCTGCCCGGATCAGCCAGAGTGGCCCGTCTGCCCGGATCAGCCAGAGTGGCCCGTCTGCCCGGATCAGCCAGAGTGGCCCGTCTGCCCGGATCAGCCAGAGTGGCCCGTCTGCCCGGATCAGCCAGAGTGGCCCGTCTGCCCGGATCAGCCAGAGTGGCCCGTCTGCCCGGATCAGCCAGAGTGGCCCGTCTGCCCGTAACAGCCAGAGTGCGCTGTCTGCCCGAAACAGCCAGAGTGGCCCGTCTGCCCGAAACAGCCAGAGTGGCCCGTCTGCCCGGATCAGCCAGAGTGGCCCGTCTGCCCGGATCAGCCAGAGTGGCCCGTCTGCCCGGATCAGCCAGAGTGGCCCGTCTGCCCGGATCAGCCAGAGTGGCCCGTCTGCCCGGATCAGCCAGAGTGGCCCGTCTGCCCGGATCAGCCAGAGTGGCCCGTCTGCCCGGATCAGCCAGAGTGGTTCGTCTGCCCGGATCAGCCATCGCCGCCCGCCAGCCGGGCGCAGCAAGGGACACCCGCCAACCGGGCGCAGCCAGGGTCGTCCGCCAGCCGGGCGCAACAAGGGTCGCCCGCCAGCCGGGCGAAGCCAGGGTCGCCCACCAGACCTTCGGCGCGGCCAAGTGCGCCACCTAAGAGGGCGACGCCAAGGGTGGGGCAGAGGCTACGTCCCGCACCTGAGCCGTAAGAGGGCCCACCCAGACCCTCCCCTTCAGTGTCCGGTTTTGCGGCCGTAGTCCGCACCTTGGGGGGGGGGGGGGGGTACTGTAACGCCCTGGCCACAGAGAGGGTTTTTTTGTTCTTTATTTTGGTTAGGCCAGGGTGTTACATTGGGTGGGCGTTCTATGTTCTGTTTCTATGTGTTTGTATTTCTTTGTTTTGGGCCGTGTGTGGCTCCCAAATCAGGCACAGCTGAAGTTCGTTGTTGTTGATTGGGAGTCACACATAAGTGCATGTTTTTCCGTTGGGGTTTTGTGGGTAATTGTTTCTGTTCGTGTTACTGTGTTAAACGTGACAGGACTGTTTTGGTTGTCTGTTTATTGTTTTGTATTGTATAGTGTTCTTGCCGTAATTAAATATATGACGAACACTAACTCCGCTGCATTTTGGTCTTCTTCCGACGACAGCCCTTACAATCAGCAACTATCACTCCTGTGTTCCATGGCACATTGTGTTAGCTAATCCAAGTTGATCATTTTAAAAGGCTAATTGATCATTAGAAAACCCTTTTGCAATTATGTTATCACAGCTTAAAACTGTTGTTCAGATTTAAGAAGCAATAAAACTGTCCTTCTTTAGACTAGTTGAGTATCTGGAGCATCAGCATTTGTGGGTTTGATTACAGGCTCACAATGGCCAGAAACAAAGACCTTTCTTCTGAAACTCATCAGTCTATTCTTGTTCTCAGAAATGAAGGCTATTCCATGCGAGAAATTGCCAAGAAACTGAAGATCTCGTACAACGCTGTGTACTACTCCCTTCACAGAACAGTGCAAACTGTCTCTAACCAGAATAGAAAGAGGAGTGGGAGGCCCCGGTGCACAACTGAGCAAGAGGAGAAGTACATTAGAGTGCCTAGTTTGACGCCTCACAAGTCCTCAACCGGCAGCTTCAATAAATAGTACCCGCAAAACACCAGTCTCAACATCAACAGTGAAGAGGCAACTCCGGGATGCTGGCCTTCTAGGGAGAGTTCCTCTGTCCAGTGTCTGTGTTCTTTTGCCCATCTTAATCTTTTATTTTTATTGGCCAGTCTGAGATTTGGCTTTTTCTTTGCAACTCTTTCCAGCTACAATAGTCATTTACAACATTAATAATGTCTAAACTGTATTTCTGATCAATTTGATGTTATTTTAATGGACAAAAAATGTGCTTTTCTTTCAAAAACAAGGACATTTCTAAGTGACCCCAAACCTTTGAACAGTAGTGTATGTGAAGTGTGAAAATGTGTCTATGTGTGAGTGTGTGTGTGTGTGTGTGGTGTCAATATGCATCTGTGTGTGTTTTGTGTCTGTGAGCGTATGTAGTGTATGTGTGTTGGAGTGTCAGTGTAGTATGTGTGAGTGTGTGGGGAGAGTCTCGTGAGTGTGCATAGAGCCAGTGCAAAAGGGTATGTGCAAAACAATTAAGATAAAGATATCATTTGATTAACTGTTCAGCAGTCTTATGGCTTGGGGGTAGAAGCTGTTCAGGTTCTTTTGGTCCCAGACTTTGGCGCCCCGGTGTCGCTTGCCGAGTGGTAGCAGAAAGAACAGTCTATGACTTGGGTGGCTAGAGTCTTTGACAATTTTTATGCTCATCATCTGACACTACTTAATATAGAGGTCCTGGATGGCAGGGAGTTCAGCCCCATTGATGTACTGGGCCATACACATTACCCTCTGTAGCGCCTTGCAGTTGGATGCCAAGCAGTTGCCATGCCAAGCGGTGATGTAGCCAGTGTAAATGCTCTCAATGGTGCAGCTGTAGAACTTTTTGAGGATCTGAGGGCCCATGCCAAATCAGTTCAGCCTCCTGAGGGGGATGAGGCGTTGTCATGATCTCTTCACGACTGTGCTGGTGTGTTTAGACCATGAAAGGTCCTTAGTGATGTGGACAGTGAGGAACTTGAAGCTCTTGACCCGCTCCACTACAGCCCTGTCGATGTGAATTGTGGTGTGTTCAGCCCGCCGTGTCCTGTCATCCACAATAAGCTCCTTTGTCTTGCCCGAGTTGAGGGAGAGGTTGTTGTCCTGGTACCACACTGACAGGTCTCTGACCTACTCCCTATAAGCTGTCTCATCGTCATCGGTGTTCAGGCCTACCACCATCATGTCGTTTGCAAACATGCCTGTGGGGCCCTCGTGTTGAGAGTCAGCGTGACAGATGTGTTGTTGTTGCCTACCCTCACCACCTGGGGACGGCTTGTCAGGAAGTCCAGGATCCAGTTGCAGAGGGAGGTGTTCAGTCCCAGGTTTCTTAGCTTAGTAATGAGCTTGGAGGGCACTATGGTGTTGAATGATGAGTTGTAGTCAATAAACAGCATTCTCACATAGGTGTTCCTTTTGTCCAGGTGGGAAAGGGCAGCGCAATAGAGATTGCATCATCTGGGAATCTGTTGGGGCGGTATGCGAATTTCAGTGGGTCCAGGGTTTCTGGGATGATTGGGTTGATGTGAGCCATGACCAGACTTTCAAAGCATTTCATGGCTACAGATGTGAGTGCTACGGGGCGGTAGTCCTTTAGACATGCTACCTTGGCTTTCTTAGGCACAGGGACTATTGTTGTTTGCTTGAAACATGTAAGTATTACAGACTGTGTCATAGAGAGGTTGAAAATGTCAGTGAAGACACATCCTGGTAATCCATCTGGCCCTGCGTCCTTGTGAATGTTAACCTGTTTAAAGGTTTTACTCACATCGGCTATGTATCATACAGTCATCTGGAACAGCTGGTGCTCTCATGCATGCTTCAGTGTTGCTTGCCTCGAAGCGAGCATAGAAGGCATTCAGCTCGTTTTCTAGGCTCGCTATACTGGGCAGCTCATGGCTGGGATTCACTTTGTAATCCGTGACAGTTTGCAAGCTCTGCCACATCCGACAAGTGTCAGAGCCGGTGTAGTAGGATTCGGTCTTAGTCCTGTATTGATGATTTGCCTGTTTGATGGTTCGTCGGAGGGCGTAGCGGGATATCTTATAAGCATCCGGATTAGTGTCCTGTTTCTTGAAAGCGGCAGCTCTAGCCTTTAGTTCACTGCGGATGTTGCCCGTAATCCATGGATTTATTTTTTGGGATATGTATGTATGGTCACTGTGGAGATAACGTTGTCGATGCACTTATTAATGAAGCTGGTGACTTATGTGGTAAACTCAATGGCATCGGATAAGTCCTGTAGTTTAGTGTCCGCTTCATTGGACCACTTCCGTACTGAGTGTGTCACTGGTACTTCCTGTTTGAGTTTTTGCTTGTAAGCAGGAATCAGGAATATAGAGTTATGGTCCAATTTGCTGAATGGAGGGTGGGGGAGAGCTTTGGATGTATCTCTGTGAGTGGAGTAAAGGTGATCTAGAGTTTTTGTCCGTCTAGTTGCACAGGTGACATGCTGGTAGAAATGGGGTAAAACTGTCACACCCTGATCTGTTTCACCTATCTTTGTGATTGTTTCCACCCCACTCCAGGATTTGCCCATCTTCCCCATTATCCCCTCTATATTTATACCTGTGTTCTCTGCTTGTCTGTTGCCAGTTCGTCTTGTTTGTTCAAGTCAACCAGTGTTTTGTGTCTCAGCTCCTGCTTTCTCCAGTCTCTCTTTTTCCTGCCCTCCTGTTTTTTTTACCCTTGCCTGTCCTGACTCCGAGCCCGCCTGCCTGACCACTCTGCCTGCCCCTGACCCTGAGCCTGCCTGCCGACCTGTACCTTTGCCCCCCTCTGGATTACCGATCTCTGCCTTACCCTGACCCTGAGCCTGCCTGCCACCCGGTACCATTGCCCCACCTCTGGTTTACTGACTACTGCCTGCCTTGACCTGTCTATTGCCTGTCCCTGTTGGAATATTAAACTATTGTTTTTTTGACGTGGTCTGCATCTGGGTCTTACATTCATACCTGATAAAAATGGATTTCAGATTTCTTGCATTAAAATCACCGGCCACTAGGAGCTCCGCCTCTGGATGAGCGATTTTTTGTTTGCATATGGCGCTATACAGCTTGTTGAGTGCGGTCTTAATGCCAGCATCAGTTTGTGAAAGATGAAAGCTTTCTTGGTAAATAGTATCGTCTACAGCTTATCACGATGTATCGTATCTCAGGCAAGCAGAACCTCGAGACTTCCTTAATATTAGAGATTGCGCACCAGCAGTTGTTTATAAAGAGACACACATACCACCCCCTGATCTTACCGGACTCTGCCATTCTGTCTTGCCGATGCATAGAAAAACCAGCTAGATGTATAGTATCCATGTCCTTGTTCAGCCAAGACTCCGAGAAGCATAGGATATTACATTTCTTAATGTCCGAATGGTGCTTGTCCAGTTTATTCTCCAGCGATTGCACATTCGCCAATAGAACAGAGAATGTAGAGGCAATTTTTTTATTCTCCGCTGTATTCTCACCAGGGTGCCTGTGCGCCGGCCTCTATAGAGCCGTCTTCATGTCCTTCGAGTGTCAGGGATTAGGGCCTGGTCCAGGAGAATCACTATGTCTTTCGCCTCCAACTCATTGAAGTAGAAGTCCTCGTCCAAATCGAGGTTAGTGATCGCTGTTCTGATGTCCAGAAGCATAGGAAACGATGGCAGAAACATTATGTACAAAAAAGTTAAGATCAGCGCAAAAAAATACACAAAATAGCACAATTGGTCAGGAGCTCGGAAAACAGCTGCCATTCCCTCCTGTTCTAAAAATGTTTTATTACACTGACCATAGGTTGCAAGATTTACACTATCATTTTAATCATCACTGTTATAATGGCAATTTATAATCTACCGTCCAATTCCACTGAAATAAGTAATGTTCTAAACTAAAATGCTATAATAACGAACTGTAGTGGCAATGACTGAAAAAACTGATTACAGAGAAATAAAATATAATATATAACGAAAGGGATACATCTCTCGAGGCTCCAGCTGAAATGATCTGACTTTCTCAAGGTTTTAACAGAGTAACTGATTTAAATGGCATTAAGTAATTGGATTTCCTTTCTGGCTGGTTTCACAGTCGTTTGGAGATGTGCTACTTTACAATGTATCAGCTTCCAGTAATACATTTTCAGCCTCATCAAATAGCTCTGGATTGACAGAATATCCACCCATTGATTTTAGGGATGGAATTCTCTTGCTTATGGCCTACTAAGCATAAGCGAGCCAAACGCCACGCAGCACTTAGCGAAAAAAGGCTGTGTAAAATTGGAGAGTGAGTTGTTTCGCTGTCGAACAAATCAACGGACAGACAAAAGCAATGGATGATGGATGGATCACTTAGGATTGAGCTATATTAGCTCGATTATTATGGAAAACTCGGTTTGAAAGGCTGAAAGTTCTGTACACATGGCAGTGTTATTGATGCTGTGCATTTTGTCTAGTGTAAAAGGCTTTGTTTACTGTTTGGCACAATCCATCTATCTTTGGTGAAAGCTGAGAGCCAAATTCTCTTCAGGCAAACATAACAAGTCACCTGGAGTGTTAAAACAACACTTGTATTGAGTGTCTCCTCCATACAATATATCACAACTTGTTATTTTGTTACTTCATATATCAAAGCTATCAGTGTACCTTCTCATCTGAAAATGAATGAAACGTTTAAAAAAGTCTGCATTTGTTACCTGTAGATGAGGACTTCGTCGTCGGAACAGTTGTACTGGAGCTGAAACATTTTCACCTTGGGCGCTGCCTTGCTGACTGTCCACTTAACCAGAGCTGAAATAGCCGTCACCTCTGACACAGTGACCACTTTCTCAGGCGAGCTCTTAGGACCCCCCTTGCTGATCCTGGTGGTGCCTGTGATGTCTGAGAGGCGGGACTTGGGCTGCGAGGCCTGACTGGTGCCGTTGCTAAGGTGGGGCAGCTGAATGATTGACAGCTCCACAGAGGCGGTGGACTCTCCAGCCACATTGGCAGCGATGCAGGTGAAGGTACCGTAGTCCTTGGAGGTGGTAATGAGGATTTCCAGGGTGCCGTTGCGGTAGACGGCGGTACGGGATGAGTTGCCAAGGAGACGGTCATCGGGGGCCATCCAGTGGATGGTAGGGGTGGGGTCTCCAACAGCCTCGCACCTCAGGCTGGCCGTCTGGCCCTCCAGCACCAGCATCCTGTGGGTGTGCTGAGTGATGAGTGGCGGCTCGCACACAAACTCCTCCTCCCTCACATACCAGAAGTAGCGCCCTTTCAGGCTGGGAGGGGAAGCACAGGTCTCCATGTCGTCGTCCCTCTCCAGCCGCCGCAGCCAAAGCACCTCGCAGTTACAGTGCAGGGGGTTTCCCCCGATGCTAAGGGACAGCTGAGGGGTGTAGGGCGTGGTCAACAGCACCAAATCCTGTGCCCTGGCGAAGATGGGGTCCGGGGGCAGCTTCTGCAGCCGGTTGGAGGTGAGATCCAGGCGAGCCAACCTTTCTAGATCAGTAAAGGTGCCCTCAGGGATAAAGTCCAGGAGGTTATGATCAAGACTCAACTGGTGCAGGGAGACCATCTGCTTGACTGAGTCCCAGGGCAGGCTCCTCAGGTTGTTGTAGGACAGATCCAGATCCTCCAGGGAGGGGGCCAGGTCTTCGAAGGTCCTGTCTGAGATGCGTCCCAGCTGGTTGTTGTTGAGGATGAGGTGCTGCAGGTTAACCAGGCCCCGGAGATCCTCTGGTCCCAGCTCCATGAGGCGGTTGTTGTCCAGGTGTAAGGAACGC
This sequence comes from Salmo trutta, assembly GCF_901001165.1. Lineage (NCBI taxonomy): Eukaryota > Metazoa > Chordata > Actinopteri > Salmoniformes > Salmonidae > Salmo > Salmo trutta. The sequence continues at coordinate 9,353,804 of NC_042991.1, forward strand.
AGGGTCTCCAGGTCGCTGAAGGAGAAGGGCTGGATGTAGCTGATGGTGTTGCGGCTGAGCGTCAGGTCCACCAGGTCGGTCATGTTGGCAAAGTCCTGCTGGGTGATGCGGAGGATGTAGTTTCCACCCAGCCGGAGCTCCACAGTGCGCCGGTCGAGGTCCAACGGGACGAAGAGAAGGCCTTTGGAGGGGCACAGGGTCCCCAGGGACTCGGATAGGTTCTGGCAGACACAGTACTTAGGGCATGCATGGGCCATCATCACTGCGGTTCCCAAGACCAGCAGGCAACAGAGGATGTGGTCCATGCTAGAGTCACACAAAGGAACCTACACGCAGAGAGAGCGAGAGAGAGAGAGAGAGAGAGCGAGAGAAGAGAAAAAAGAAGACATGAATAGTTATTTCATGGCTGGCACTTCTCATTTCACTATTGCTGTGGCAGACAATCATGAGCTCATGCTGCTGTAAACTATCTATGCGGGTCTCTGCCTAGAGCAGTGGGGTTTTGGGGCCTGTTGTTGACAGCCTCCCTGGGTAATCTTGATGTGTATTGATTGGACTGCATTTTGATCAAACTCAACAGCTGCCATCAAATCCACATGGATTAGAACTAGATTTGATCTGTTGTTTATGGCCGGATAGGAATGTATGTGGGTGGATGTGTGTGTGTGTGTGTGTGTGTGTGTGTGTGTGTGTGTGTGTGTGTGTGTGTGTGTGTGTGTGTGGGAGGGAATCTTTACAATAAATCTGTGAATCCTAATTAATCATTTAAATAACAATATTAAGTCACTTATCTACTAACACCTAGTCACAAGACAGTCATACATAAAGGCAGATATAACCAAGTGTTGCTCCAGTGAGACATCAAAACATTTATATTTACCAAGTTCTATTTGCATTTTTGTCAGAATTAAGTTATAACTTTGTTCTGTTCAATGTTCTCTACCTACACCATATAAAATAAATATGTGGACACCCCTTTAAATGAGTGGATTCGACTATTTCAGCCACACCTGTTGCTGACAGGTGTATAAAACCAAGCACACAGCCATCTCCATAGACACACATTGGCAATAGAATAGCCTTACTGAAGAGCTCAGCGACTTTCAATGTTCCACTGTCATATGATGCCACCTTTCCAACAAGTCAGTTCGTCAAATTTCTGCCCTGCTAGAGCTGCCCCGGTTAACTGTAAATGCAGTTACTGTGAAGTGTAAATGTTAAGGAGCAACAACGGCTCAGCCGTGAAGTGGTCGGCCACATAAGCTCACAGAATGAGACCGCCAAGTGCTGAGGTGCGTAGGACATAAAAATTGTCTGTCCTCGGTTGCAACACTCACTACCGAGTTCCAAAGTACCTCTGGAAGCAACATCAGCACAATAACTGTTTGTCAGAAGCTTCATGAAATGGGTTTTCATGGCCGAGCAGCCACACACAAGACTAAGATCACCATGTGCAATGCCATCCTTCATGGTGAAAAGCTTGTCCACCATTGGATTCTGGAGCAGTGGAAACAAGTTCTCTGGAGTGATGAATCACGCTTCACCATTTGGCAGTCCGACAGACGAATCTGGGTTTGGCGGATGCCCCAATGCACAGCGCCAACTGTAAAGTTTGTTGGAAGAGGAATGGTCTGGGGCTGTTTATCAGGGTTCGGGCTAGGCCCCTTAGTTCCAGTGAAGGGAAATCTTAACGTTACAGCACACAATGACATTCTAGACAATTCTGTGCTTCCAACTTTGTGGCAACAGTTTGGGGAAAGCCTTTTCCTTTTTCAGCATGACAATGCCCCAGTGCACAAAGCGAGGTCAATACAGAAATCGAGATCGGTGTGGAAGAACTTGACTGGCTTGCACAGAGCCCTTAGCTCAACCCCATCGAAAACCTTTGTGATGAATTGGATTGTCGACTGCGAGCCAGGCCTAATCACTGACCTCACTAATGCTCTTGTGGCTGAATGGAAGAAAATCCCTGCAATGTTCCAACATCTAGCGGAAAGCCTTCCCAGAAGAGTGGAGGCTGTTTTAGCAGCAAAGGGGGGACCAACTCCATATTAATGCCCATGATTTTGGAATGAGATGTTCGACGAGCAGGTGTCCACATTTGGTCATGTCAAATCAAATCAAAGCTTATTTGTCACGTGCGCCGAATACAACAGGTGTAGATCTTACAGTGAAATGCTTACTTATAGGCTCTAAACAGTAGTGCAAAAAAGGTGTTAGGTGAACAATAGGTAGGTAAAGAAATAAAACAACAGTAAAAAGACAGGCTATAAACGTAGCGAGGCTACATACAGACACCGGTTAGTCAGGCTGATTGAGGTTGTACAGTGGGGGAAAAAAGTATTTGATACCCTGCTGATTTTGTATGTTTGCCCACTGATAAAGAAAGGATCAGTCTATAATTTTAATAGTAGGTTTATTTGAACAGTGAGAGACAGAATAACAACAAAAAAATCCAGAAAAACGCATGTCAAAAATGTTATAAATTGATTTGCATTTTAACGAGGGAAATAAGTATTTGACCCCCTCTCAATCAGAAAGATTTCTGGCTCCCAGGTGTCTTTTATACAGGTAACGAGCTGAGATTAGGAGCACACTCTTAAAGGGAGTGCTCCTAACTGCAGCTTGTTACCTGTAAAAAAGACACCTGTCCACAGAAGCAATCAATCAATCAGATTCCAAACTCTCCACCATGGCCAAGACCAAAGAGCTCTCCAAGGATGTCAGGGACAGGATTGTAGACCTACACAAGGCTGGAATGGGCTACAAGACCATCGCCAAGCAGCATGGTGAGAAGGCTAAGGGGACAGGACAACTTCACAGCATCAAAGGGACGATGGACGGGGCCATGTACCATCAAATCTTGGGTGAGAACCTCCTTCCCTCAGCCAGGGCATTGAAAATGGGTCGTGGATGGGTATTCCAGCACGACAATGACCCAAAACACATGGCCAAGGCAACAAAGGAGTGGCTCAAGAAGAAGCACATTAAGGTCCTGGAGTGGCCTAGCCAGTCTCCAGACCTTAATCCCATAGAATATCTGTGGAGGGAGCTGAAGGTTCGAGTTGCCAAACGTCAGCCTCGAAACCATAATGACTTGGAGAAGATCAGCGAAGAGGAGTGGGACAAAATCCCTCCTGAGATGTGTGCAAACCTGGTGGCCAACTACAAGAAACGTCTGACCTCTGTGATTGCCAACAAGGGTTTTGCCACCAAGTACTAAGTCATGTTTTACAGAGGGGTCAAATACTTATTTCCCTCATTAAAATGCAAATCATTTTATAACATTTTTGACAAACGTTTTTTGTTGTTATTCTGTCTCTCACTGTTCAAATAAACCTACCATTAAAATTATAGTCTGATAATTTCTTTGTAAGTGGGCAAACGTACAAAATCAGCAGGGGATCAAATACTTTTTTCCCTCACTGTATGTACATGAAGATATGGTTAAAGTGACTATGCATATACGATGAACAGAGAGTAGCAGTAGCGTAAAAGAGGGGTTGGCGGGTGGTGGGTGGGACACAATGCAGATAGCCCGGTTAGCCAATGTGCGGGAGCACTGGTTGGTCGGCCCAATTGAGGTAGTATGTACATGAATGTATAGTTAAAGTGACTATGCATATATGATAAACAGAGAGTAGCAGCAGCGTAAAAAGAGGGGTTGGGGGGGTGTATATCGTACTCTAAATACCCCAATTCATGTTGTTAAGTTCAAAAGAATGCAAAATAAAAATAGCTGACCACCAGTCAAACTGATGAGGGTTCTGAAATGTAATGCCAATTGTCTCAGAATCATCTTTTTGCAGATAGAACGCTATAGTCCCAAGCTCCCAATGTGTTATGTTGGTACAGTAAGTGTGGTAGCACACTGCCATAATACACATCACTAATAACCTTTAGATGTACGAGTTACCATACCCAGTCTCATGGATTGCGAACTCTGGAAAATCAGCTTAAAATTTCTTAGCAACCCACATGGAACAATCTTCAGAGTTGATGGTGTCTTTTGGACAGTTCACAAGGTTAATTGAGGACCTCTTTGAGTGATGTCATTGTTTTTCTTGAGTGTGTTTGTTATTTTGTATATTTGTATTCTATTATATTTAGTCAATTGTGTGCATGCAGGGCTCCCTTGCGAAAGAGACCTTGGTCTCAATGGGACTGACTCCCTGTTGAAATAAAGGTAAAATGCATCCCACCTATAGGGGGCAGTGGCAGCTGGGACCAGGTAAGGAGCCGTCGGTATGCATAACAAGTCTGTAGTGTGCACAGGTGGAGGGAATTACCGAGCTAATCAGCTGAATGAGTGTGATCTCCCGACCCGCGGGGCTTGTGATTTGGTATCTTTCGTTTGACATGCCCTTTTGGAGTTTCATTTTCGTATTATAATTTGTTTGTCACCAACTTAAGCATCAACGACCCGCCTGTGCTACTTTCACGCTAATGCACACACCTAGTCAGGATACAGAACAATTGTGCAAGCTTAGGTTGTCTAAACAGTTCCGCAACACATGTACAATTGGTCTAAAACACACTACCGCATTTATGACAGAGCCATTAATCATGGAAAAGGTTGCCCTTTAATGGCTCCTGACGTTTATGGTCCTCTGAGGACACCGTAATGGTCCCTTTCGGGGGAAGTCATGTGACACAGGTCAATTCCAATAATGGATATTTCACTCAGGTGGAGATAATACTGTAAACATGATGTATTCTTTGTGATCAGGGAATTCTGGGTAATAACTCAAGCCCAAAGCATTGGCGATGTCTATGACTTGCTTCATTAATCTTCCTCTTATTAATCTTGATAATGTCAGTCACACACACATGCGGTCTACAAACACACACACACACATTAGGCACGCAAGCGGGCACAAGCCCAAGTCCTCACACAAACACACATACACACAGACACACACAAGGCTGCTGATGGGACGATGACTCATAATAATGGCGTGAATGGAGTAAATGGTATCAAACACATTGAAACCACGTGTCTGATATGTTTGATACCGGTCCATTTATTCTCTTCCAGCCGTTACTATGAGCCCGTCCTCCCCAATTAAGGTGCCACCAGCTGCCTGTGACACACACATACACCTCTATGACCTCACTGTCTACTCATCCATCAACATCCACACCCTCTTTCATCACACCGTGATGGACGTACCCTGTTTATCTAACAACATACAAGCCTAGTCTCTCTCTCTCTCTCTCTCACACTCACTCACTCACTCACTCACTCACTCACTCACTCACTCACTCACATACATACATACAGGTAACTACCAAAATAAAGGAAACACCAACATGAAGTGTCTTAATAATGTATTGGGTCACCAGGAGTGTTAAGTGTTTGGAACACTATTGGAGGGATACGACACCATGCTTCCACGGGAAATGACATAATTTGGTATTTTGTTGATGGTGGTGGAAAACGCACTATCAGGCGTTGCTCCAGAAATCTCTCAAAATTGTTCAATTGGGTTAAGATCTGGTGGCTGAGATGGACATGGCATATATTTTACATCGTTTTCATTGTCATCCTAGAAGAGACCACTCCCATCAGAATAGAGTTGTTTCACCATAGGTTAAAGGTGATCACTCAGAATGACTGTGTGTTTATTGGTGTTCACCTTGCCCTCGGAAGGGTTGAGTGGACTTTAACCATGCACCCCATTCAATATACTTTGTATCCCTCATTTACTCAAGTGCTTAATTTATTTTGGCAATTACCTGTATATTATCTTTCAAGGATTTCCATATAAAGTAGCGTTTGCTATAAAGCTGTACATTTTTTGCATCATTTGATTTGAACCGCATTTGTATTTATGTCGACTTGCTGCAGAATTCAAAGACCTTTGGCAACACAAAGCATCTCTGAGGCTTTTGATCTCCAGAAAATGGAGGTGGCTAATCATTGGCCCGGTGAATAGAGAAATGGCAAAGCTGTAAGGATGGATAAGAGAGCACGCTTCACTTTAAAGCGGCAATCAGCAGCTGAAACAATAACAAAGCAAATCCCCGCCCCTGTTTCAGTAAAAAGCTGAGGGATGGGTCTGGAGAAATGTAACCACTCTCAAATCCATAGACAGAGCTATGGACGCAAAGATTGACCATCCATGATATCAAAATTATAGTTTGAACCATTTTTGAGGCTGTATAGTGTTTGCTTACGTTTACCTTGTTTACAAACATTGGAGTAAAATACGTTTATATTTTGGTTCTGATTGAGTCAGACAGTTGAACTTAACTCATGAGGCATTTATAAGTTATATTCTTCAAGAATCAATGTGTAAACATCATTCATTCACAAGTCCAAAAATGGTTGCAGCAACTGCAGATTGCGGTAGCACCTTATAATAACTTAACTGTCTTGCCTAGTTAAATGAAGCTAAAAAATATAAATAAATACTATTACAAAAAATGGAGTGACCAGTGTAATTTCTCACAAAAAGATGGACATGCCATTCGTAGCAGTACCTGATGCGCCTTAAAATCTGAAAATAGACTAGAACATATCAACATATCAATCACATAATAAAGCATTTAGAATGTATTAGTAAAATGTTTATTTGTATTGATCATTACGCCATTCATAAGATTTTTAATATAGGTCCTTATTAACCATTTACTAATAATTATTGTCACGTCCTGACCAGTAAAAGGGGTTATTTGTTATTGTAGTTTGGTCAGGGCGTGGCAGGGGGTGTTTGTTTTGTGTGTTTCGGGGTTTTTGGTTTATGTTCTAGGTTATCTATTTCTATGTGTTTATCTAGCTTTTCTATTTCTATGTCAGTTTTGTCAATGACCTCCAATTAGAGGCAGCTGTTTGTTGTTGTTTCTAATTGGAGGCCAAATTTAGTTGTGTTTGTTTTCACTTGTGTTGGTGGGTGGTTGTTTCCGGTATAGTCTGTGCACCTTACTGGACTGTTTTCGCCGTTTGTTTTGTTTAAGTGTTTTTTCCTTCAATAAATAAGAAGATGATCAATACACCCGCTGCATTTTGGTCCACTCATTACGATGACCGTTACAGTTATTTAAGTATTTTTGCGTAAAAAGGATTTAGAATGTATTAGTAAAATGTTTATTCATATTGATCACTACGCCATTCATAAGATGATTTAATATAGGTCCTTATTAACCATTTACTAATAATGATTTAAGTATTTCTGCGTGGCCTCATCAAGTGTGGGCTGTTTATACCTTATAAACAGGGGCGGCAGGTAACCTAATGGTTAGAGTGTTGGACCATTAACTGAAAGGTTGCTAGATCGAATCCCTGAGCTGACAAGGTAGAAATCTGTCGTTCTGAACAAGGCAGTTAACCCACTGTTCCTAGGCCGTCATTGTAAACAGGAATTTGTTCTTAACAGACTTGCCTAGTTAAATGAAGGTAAAAAATATAAATGAATACTATTACAAAAAATGGAGTGACCAGTGTAATTTCTCACAAAAAGATGGACATGCCATTTGTAGCAGTACCTGATGCTCCTTAAGATCTAAAAACATGTTCTAGTCTATCAATGGTTAAAGAATAAGCACAGGACGTTAAAGGAAATATAATTACCTTTTGATTCACAAGAACTGTTGTGAACCAACTGCTGAAAAGACTTGAGGACGAGTTGCAATTTGAAGGTTTTTTTGCTAATGTTGTCAACCTCGTGAATGTGAACTAATGGTAAAACAGGGCTATGTGACAGGACATTTTCTCAAATTGGGGGGGGGGGACTGAGAGTTTCCCTTTGCGAGGGTCTAGATTTCGCATCCCGGAACTTCCGATTTCTAACAAGGGTTTATAATTTGACCGGCAACACGGTAGTAGTAATCAGGATAGGGCCGTGATGTGGACACTCATCACAGTACACTGACAGACATGGGGAACTGTGAGGCTGTGAAGAAATCATCACAGGTCTAGCTTCTAACATGCTCACCCACTGGCAGGTGCATCAGAACATTATCACAGAGGTTAAAATGTCTGTTTACAATATGGGCTAATCAGTTGCCTGAGGAAAGGAGAGGAACACATGGCGCCTGGATAGAATGTTGGTCGCACAGAGGCCACGACAGCATGATGACTAATTTGTTATAATTCTGGTGTTATCCATTGTATAACAAATCAAATCAAATCCTTATTGGTCAAAGGATTTCTACTGTACAGTGAACTCTTCAAATCGAATGTTGGTTGTATCGAAGAAGCTCACTCGTTTCTTATCATTCTTGTATTATTCATTGTTATTGTCAAATCATCATTTACTCAGGGGAAAACAGATTGTCGACGTTCAGATGTTCTTGCGGGGTGCTGACTGTTCAGGTCTTAGACTATAGCACAGCAAATATAGTCGAAGACATCAAGCTACACTTCTCGGGAAAACAAGCGATGAATCATATTTCCATATGATACTCCTACCGGTTTCTTGCATTGTTTTAGCAGGTATCGCTCTTATTAAGATGCTCAGCTGAAGGTGAGATGTTTCCGACCCAGATAATTATCAAGCCTCCACATCACATTCAGACGTGGGTACTTGCAGTTCTATAATTGGTATTGCAGGCAGGTACAATACATCTTCCCTTATATATATGATAATAACATAGCCTACAGAGAAAAAAGTGTGGGTGAATATATAAATCTCACCCACACATTTACTTTGACAGTGCCTGCCTGAACTTATGCTGTATGTTCGGATTGTACACCGTATGCTTTCTAGTGAGATTTAGATATTGGATTATCTGTGCATGTTAGTATTGTGTGCTGCATAGTTCGAGTCAGATGAAGATACGGGATTGGGAGGGTTCTGCCTGTCTGCATATGACAATCCCATCTCTTGTCACCTTGCAGACAGAGTGATCCAGTGTAAACGTCTCGATCTGGGTGTTGAGTCTTTGTCTGCAGGAGCTGGATCAGGACTGATACTTTATTTCATCTTCAAGACATGGGGAGACCGGGTGCCTATTAGCATTCTTCCGCTAGCGGTTTAGTGAACAGGCTCTAAGTAGCTTTCCGACAGAAATCTCCTCTCCCCTATCCCCTTCCCGAATGGAGGGCTGCATGAGTCTGCAAAGACGTCTGTTCTGAGTGTGCACTTTAGAGAGTGAACTACCAGGTTGATGGAGACGGTTGTGTTTAGGGGAAATGTCAGTGATTTTGGCCGGGAAGGAGGGCCTGAAGAACTAAATGGCAGGGGTACAGGGTAGGGTGGGAATTGTGGAGGGAGTGGAGAGCTGTGGTTCACTCGGCTTGTTAAATGGAGCATCCACACACAGACCCAGAGAGGCAGAGATGGACAGAGGAATGGAGAAAGGGATCGACGGAGATACAGACACACAGGAAGGCAGACAGACAGAGATATAGCGAGACAGACAGACAGATGCCCGCACGCACGCACATACACACACACTACATCACGCCCTGTAAGGTTTCGTTCTTGTGATGTGTCGCCTTTTTTCTGCTGCAGTGCCATTTTAATTCTTCCCGCATGGCTGCATGGTTTCTCGGGCAACACTGATCTCATTTATCAAAAGTGACAGCCTGGGCTAAAGATCAGCATATTCTAACTAAGAGAAAAGAAAACACTCTCTCTCCCTCACCTTTGCATAGCCCTGTCTCTTTCTCTCATTTTAATAACCCCACAACTTTTTATTTAGTTTTGTGGGGTTTTTTTCAGACGGGGGTTACAGGTACAAAAACAATCAAAGAAAAGCATACAAAGATAACCCCAAACCAGTCCCCATCCACCCGCCCACATCCTCCCCACCTGTTTTTCGTAGCAGTGATGCCTGCCAGCAGTAATCTTCTCTGATTGATTGAGAGATTCGAGGGGCTATCATCGTTAAGTAACATAATAGATGCAGAGCATTGCATTTTTAATTTACCCCAGAGCTTCTTCATTCACAAACCAGGTCTTCTGTCTTCCGCCGCCAAGTTTCCTATGACTTTGAGGAGCAAGCTCCCATTAAAAAGATGAAAAAGAATAATGGCTGTTGGTGACACAATGAGATGGATCCTCTATTGTCTGCTTCATTAACCTCATCAGCTAATTCTCTGTCCACCTACTCAAAGGTTTCTTTGGTGTGCCATGGCAAAGGATTCCTTCCTTCTAACGCAGCGGTGAGATTGCATTTCAGGGGAAATTATTTGCCCTTTTGGGAAGACATATGAGGGGATTACTTTTACCTTCTCCACAATTAGGAATCGAAATGAAATATATAAACCATTGACAACTCAATTGTTCAGGCCATCATTTGGATCCTTCCTTGGTCCAATAGAGAAAAGTCCCTGGCATGCCTGCAATGTGGTAATAGCCTTTATCTCCCGAGCACCATAGATCACATTGCCACAGATCAGAAGGCTTCATGACCAAATCTCTCAAGGGAGAATACTCAGGGCAATAACAGGCTGCAGGGAGAGAGTGGCCCTCTCAGCGCAGTCATGCAAGGGGCAATATACGTTAGAGTATATTGGCAGAGTAGTTAAATAGGCATGAAGACACATGGGTGCACTAGCATGCACAAACATGCACACACACAGACTATGAGTGCGCACACACACAAACTACACATGCATGCAAACACACACGCACACGCACACACTCATTTTGCACTGGGAACAAGACATAAATCAGGATGGACAGATCTTCATTCCAATCTAGCCTCCCTATTGGACCATAGTCACAGGTAATGGGATGAGACAGAGAGCGCTGTGTCTCAGGGAGCATCTGCCCAGGCTGACCCCCACACTGTACCTGCCAGTCCCCCTCCGCCCCCCTCAGTCCCCCTGGTCTCCCTGGCTGAGCGGTCAGCTGTAGTTGGCCCATCTGGCAGCTCAGATAGTCAGTAGACTTCCCCTGGTGCTGCACCTGCTCTAATGAATGACTTAGAAAATTAGGAGCATTAAACACAGGCTAAGAAATGCTGTCCGACAAAAACAGGTTCTTAATCTCTCTGGGAGAGGCGTTTGTTGTGTTCCCAGTGGTAAGAGTGTGAGAAGAAGCAACCCGCCCGAGGCGAACAATATAAGCACGGCTGTTTGTAAAAAGAGATGCGAGAGATAGAGAGGGGGCAGCATGGGAGAGGGAGGGAGAGATAGGAGGGAGAGAGACAGAGTGAGATATCACTGATAACAGGGCAGTCTTAGTCACCAACTAACCAGGGCTATTCCTGCTGCTGTGGTGTCAATGGCACCTGTGAATGAGTGAGACAACACCCACGAACCCCAGCCCCTCATCCTCCTCTTCATCATCATCATCATCATCTCTGAATATAGCACTCCACAACATTGCAAATAGTCACCATCATTCAACACTGTAGTCAATGTTGTTTTGACTTAGCTCATTGTCCAATCCCCCTCATATGACTCCTGCCCAGCACTTCCTATAACCATATGCTCTTATCTCCTGAAAGAACTGGCTGGTTGGCTGGCTGTCTCTCTCTCTCTCTCTCTCTGTCTCTTTTCTACAGGTTATAGAAAAGAGCAGTTTATAGAAAAGAACCCAGTCCTACCCATCTACAGGTTATAGAGAAGGTGATTTTTAGTAGGTTTTCTCAATGAGAAAGCCCCCAACTTCTATTTTCAAAGATAGTAAAACAGTAATGTCCCCAAAAATACTACAGTATACTACATTCCGCAAAAACACTTGAGTATTTTTTTACTACAGTATTCATACTATAGTCAACTGTAAATACTACAGTATACTACAGTGAATACTACAGTAGTGTCACACTCTCCCTCTCTCTTGCTCTCTCGTTTCTCAGCCTCTCTCTCTCTTGCTCTCCTCTCTCTCTCATTCTCTCTTTCTATCTAGCTTTCTCTGCCTCTCTCCCACTCCCTCTATCTCTCTCTCTCTCCCTTTCTCTTGCTTTCTCTGCCTCTCACTCTCTTTCCCACTCTCTCTCGTGCAGTTTCTCTGCCTCTCTCGCTCTCTCTGCCTCGCTCTCTCTCCCACTCTCTCCCGCTCTCTCTGTCTTTCTTGCTTTCTCTGCTTCGCTCTCTCTCGCGCTCTCTCCCACTCTCTCCCGCTCTCTCTCTCTCGCTTGCTTTCTCTGCCTCTCTCGTTTTCTCTGCCTTTCTCTCTCCCGCTCCCTCTTTCTCTCTCTCCCCATTTTCTCTGTTTGAGTAGGACCAGGAGAGGCGACTGCTCTTATCAGTGTGTGTCAGACAGCATCCCACGTCCTCCTACAGTACACGAAGCCCGCAGGCTCACACACGCAGGAATCACATGTATGCCTAAAAAGAGTCAGTGAAGATCATACACAAAGAGAAAGAGGACGAGAGGGACACACAGACCCAGAGAGGCAGAGATGGACAGAGGAATGGAGAAAGGGATCGACGGAGATACTTCCTTCCTCTTACATACTGCACATTTCAGAACATTACAGTATTTTGGGTGGTGGCAATGGTCATGGTGGTGGCGGTGGCAATGATGATGATTGCGGTCTTGCTACTGCTATGAAATAAGCTACATTACTTCTACTCCTACTGGTATGAATGTAAATGTAATGGTGCAACACTGTACTCAGCCCACAACATATCAAACTCGTAGAATATTTTGTAAAATTGTTTCAATCCCACTTCTGCATTGGATTTTGTATTGCCAAAGCTGTTTAATAAAAGATTATACGATCATTAGTTCAGAGAGTATCAAATTCAGTGGGCTTTTTGGTGAAGAACGATAAAAGGCAGATCTTATCCAGTGTGCTCTAGCCTTTAAACTAATCAAAAGGGGGGAAGCAACATTTATTTTAATATTTTTAATAAGTCTTACATAACCTTTTTTCATGTAGATTAGAGATTGAGCTAAAAGCACAGAGAGATTTCACTACAGAGACACTGTTGTTATTATGTGGCATTATCTATTGACTTCTATTGGCACAGCATGTCTTCCAAGGTCATCTAACCATCATAGTTTTGTAAATGGCTTTCAGTGGAGTGGAAGTGATTTGCCTTGAGAAGATCAATGGAGTTCTCTATTGGGATTCTTCTGGGGCTTTTGTGAACAACAAATTGAGCATGAGTGTTGTTGGCCCACTTTCTAATGTTTGTTTTCTGTTTGTTAAGCCATGTCTTTGTTGAGGTGATTCACATAGGGCATTCAAGGGGACTTTGAATACTATACTGCGGATTGTTGCATGCGTACAGTCGAAAAAAAAAGGATTCATTATCGCATGAAATAATTATAGACAGAGCTCAGAGCAATCTCGAGGTAATGAGAGCAATTAAATGGGGATGAAATATTAATAGGGCAGGATATTACTTTCCTGTAAATTTCTAAGTCAATACAAGTGGCATAAAAAGTAAGGTCCTGTTGCTTTTCGGGGGGCTCCGCATGGTTCTTTGGTAGCATCCTTCCTACTCAGGAAATCAGGCTAAATACGGAAACTAAAAGAAGCAGAAATCGTCTAGAGAAATGGCTTACAGTAAACAATCCCCATCCATAAACAGCCTTCATGTTTATGTGAGCCTCTCTTATCTCCTGTCATATAACTCATTAGAATAATGAAATGCCGTGGAGTCAGTGCCTATGCAGTGGCTGCCCAGAGGGGGTTATAGCTAGGCTGCAAATAAGTCCCATCTGGCCAATAACTAAATGTCATTCCATTGTCTCTTTGAAACTTCCCAAACAACAATAACGTTGTGCACTGAGTTTATCAAACATTAATATTGAGTTGTCCCCCCACAACCCCCCTTTGACCTAAGAACTGCCTCAATTCGTCGGGTCATGGACTCAACAAGGTGTCGGAACCATTCCACAGGGATGCTGGCCCATGTTGACTCCAATGCTTCCCACAGTTGTGTCGAGTTGGCTGGATGTCCTTTGGGTGATGGACCATTCTTGATCAACACAGGAAAATGTTGAGCATAAAAAAACCCTGTAGCATTGCAGTTCTTGACACAAACAAGTGCACCTGGCACCTACTAGCATAACCCAGTCAAAGGCACTTAAATCTTTAGTATTGTCCATTCAACCTCTGAATGGCACACATACACAATCCATGTCTCAATTTGTTGGATCAGATGAAATTATGACGGGGTTAGTTCCGGCCTTGCCGTCTGAATTGGAGCCACACAGCGCTGCTGTGAAAGAGATGAGAAGACAAATAAACAATAAGTCACTCAATAAATGATGACGGAGCATTTTAAATAGCGGTAATGGAAAGCTCAGGAAGATGCAATTATGTCGACTCAGTGGGAAGGAAGTGAAGTTATTATATCGCGGCAGATTTTCAATACAAACCTAACCCATCTGGGGTGGCAGGTAGCCTAGTGGTTAGAGCGTTGGGCCAGTAACCGAAAGGTTGCTGGATTGAATTCTTGAGCTGACAAGGTAAAAATCTTTCGTTCTGCCCCTGATCAAGGCAGTTAACCCACTGTTCCCTGGTAGGCAGTCATTGCAAATAAGAATTTGTTCTTAACTGACTTGCCTAGTTAAATAAAGGTTACATCTACTCAAGAGTCTCAGGGCACTTGAGTAGCAGAGTAGCAGCAACAGTTATTCATACGGACAGAGGATACCATTTCAAAGTGCCACACATATACAGTGCATCAGTACATTTCAGATATTTGAAAACATATAACATATATAAAGTGATCTGAAAATGAAATGAATAAAAAATAAGTGTACAAAAAAATAAGAAGCCGCAAAAATGACCAAAATTACTATATATAAATGCTATATAAATTACTATTTGGACTACTGTAACTGCAAATTATCGGCACTCTTTACTGTCTTAAGCTACTATGTAAAAGTTTTAGGTTCAACTGTATATATATATATATTCCAGGTGTGTCATGTGTGTTTCCTTCTGTGTCTTAGAGATAGTGTTTAGCCACATGTTTGTGCTGATGTGACTCGTGGTTAATACATACAGTACAGTGCCTTTGGAAAGTATTCAGACCCCTTGACTTTTTCCACATTTTGCTTACGTTACAGCCTTAATCTAAAATGGATTAAATAAAATGATTTCCTCAGCAATCTACACACAATGCCCCATAATGACAAAGTGAAATGTAAAAAATATATTAAAAATACAAAACAGAATGTATTTATTTACATACTGTACGTATTCAGACCTTTTGCTATGAGACTCGAAACTGAGCTTAGGTGCATCCTGTTTCCATTGATCACCCTTGGGATGTTTCAGCAACTTGATTGGAGTCCACCTGTGGTAAATTCAATTGATTGGACATGATTTGGAAAGGCACACACCTGTCTATATAAGGGCCTACAGTTGACAGTGCATGTCAGAGCAAAAACCAAGCCATGAGGTCAAAGGAATTGTCCGTAGAGCTCTGATACAGGATTGTGTCGAGGCACAGTGTAAGGCGTGGGTGTTTGCTGACGAGGAATCAAGTGCAGGAAGCAGCGATGTAGGGTATTGGCTTTAATAGGCACAAATGGCTGAAACGACAAGCCAACCCAAACAGCGCTCAGAGCGCACAACAAAACAAAGTGCCCCAAACACAAGGGACAAAACACAGCTTGCGCAAAACACACGCACTACTGAAATGTACAACAACAGCGTGTCACCACGCACAGCATACAATGAAACAATCCCGCACAAAGAGCAGGCGGGCCTACTGGCTAATAAAGCCCGCTAATCAACCCAACTAGGAACAGGTGCACCTAATAACGAAAAGGTGGAAAACAAAAAGGGAATCAGTGGCAGCTAGTAGGCCGGTGACAACGACCGCCGAGCGCCACCCGAGCAGGAGGGGGGGCCACCTTCGGTAGGAGTCGTGACACACAGATATGGGGAAGGGTACTAAAACATTTCTGCAGCATAGAAGGTCCCCAGGAACACATTCTTAAATGGAAGAAGTTTGGAACCACCAAGACTCTTCCTTGAGCTGGCCGCCCGGCCAAACTTAGCAATCGGGGGAGAAGGGCCTTGGTCAGGGAGGTGACCAAGAGCCTGATGGTCACTCTGACAGAGCTCTAGAGTTCCTCTGTGGAGATGGGAGAACCTTCCAGAAGGACAACCATCTCTGCAGCACTCCACCAATCAGGCCTTTATGGTAGAGTGGCCAGACGGAAGCCACTCCTCAGGAAAAGGCCTATGACTGTCACGTATACTCTAGGTCAAGGTCACCAGCCTGCTCATTATTACGCACAGCTGTCACCATCGTTACGCGCACCAATGCCTCATCAGACTCACCTGGACTTCATCACCTTCCTGATTACCTTCCCTATATCTGTCACTCCCTATGGTTCCTTCCCCAGGCATTATTATTTATTTTTCGGTTTCATGTCTGTACGCTGCTCGTGTTTCTTGTTTTGTCCATTTTCGTTCATTTATGAAATGTATTCACTCCCTGTACTTGCTTCCCATCTTCCAGCGTACACGTTACACATGACAGCCCACTTGGAGTTTGCCAAAAGGCACCTAAAGACTCTCAGACCATGATGAACAAGATTCTCTGGTCTGATGAAACCAAGATTAAACTTTTTGGCCTGAATGCCAAGTGTCACGTTTGGAGGAAACCTGGCTCCATCCCTACGGTGAAGCATGGTGGTGGCAGCATCATCTGGTGGAGATGTTTTTCAGAGGCAGGGACTGGGACTGGATCGAGGCAAAGATGATCGGAACAAAGTACAGAGAGATCAGGTCAAGGGGTCTGAATAGTTTCCCAAGACACTGTGTATACAATACCAGTCTGGACACACCTACTCATTCAAGGGATTTTCTTAATTGTTACTATTTACTACATTATAGAATAATAGTGAAGGCATCAAAACTATGAAATTACAACTATGGAATCATGTAGTAATCAAAAAACTGTAAACAAAGCAAAAGCATACTGACGGGTTGCATCACTGCCTGGTATGGTAACTGCTCGGCCTCCGACTGCAAGCTAGTACAGAGGGTAGTGCGTACGCCCCAGTACATCACCGGGCCAAGCTTCCTGCCATCCAGGACCTCTATACAAGGCCACCCTAGACCACCCTAGTCATAGACTGTTCGCTCTGCTCCCGCATGGCAAGCGGTACCGGCGCGCCAAGTCTAGGTCCAAGAGGCTTCTAAACAGCTTCTACCCCCAAGCCATAAGACTCCCAAACAGCTAATCAATTGGCTCCCCAGATTATTTGCATTGCCCCCCGCCTCTTCTACGCTGCTGCTACTGCTATCTACGTATAGTCACTATAAAAACCCGACGTACATGTACATATTACCTCAATTACCTCGACACCGGTGCCCCCGCACATTGACTCTGTACCGGTACCCCTTGTATATAGCCCCGCTATTGTTATTTACTGTTGCTCTTTAATTATTTGTTATTCTTATCTCTTACTTTTTTTTGTTGGTATTTTCTTAAACCTCATTGTTGGTTAAGGGCTTGTGAGTAAGCATTTCACTGTAAGGTCTACACCTGTTGTTTTCGGCACGTGACAAATACAAATTTGATTTGAAAATATATTTTGATTCTTCAAAATAGCCACCCTTTGCCTTGATGACAGCTTTACACACTTGGCATTCTCACAGTCAGTTTCATGGGGTTGTCACCCGGAACACATTTCAATTAACAGGTGTGCCTTGTTAAAAGTTAATTTGTGTAATTTCTTTCCTTCTTAATGTGTTTTAGCCAATCAGTTGTGTTGTGACAAGGTAGGGGTGGTATACAGAAAATAGCCCTATTTGGTAAAAGACCAAGTCCATATTATGGCAAGAACAGCTCAAATAAGCAAAGAGAAACGACATGAAGGTCAGTCAATGCGAAAAATGTTAAGAACTTTGAAAGTTTCTTCAAGTGCAGTTGCAAAAACCATCAAGCGCTAAGATGAAACTGGCTCTCATGATGACCGCCACAGGAAAGGAAGACCCAAAGTTACCTCTGCTGCAGAGGATAAGTTCATTAGAGTTAACTGCACCTCAGACATTTCAGCCCAAATAAATCTTTCACAGAGTTGAAGTAACAGACTCATCAACTGTTCAGAGGAGACTGCGTGAATCAGGGCTTCATGACTAATTGCTGCAAAGAAACCACTACTGAAGGACACCAATAAGAAGAAGTGACTTGCTTGGGCCAAGAAACATGAGCAATGGACATTAGACCAGTGGAAATCTGTCCTTTGGTCTGATGAGTCCAAATTTGAGATTTTTGGTTCTAACCACCGTGTCTTTGTGAGATGCAAAGTAGGTGAACGGATGATCTCAGCATGTGTGGTTCCCACCGTGAAGCATGGAGGAGGTGTGATGGTGTGGGGGTGCTTTGCTGGTGACACTGTTAGTGATTTAAGGCACACTTAAGCAGCATGGCTACCACAGCATTCTGCAGTGATACGTCATACCATCTGGTTTGCACTTGTGTGCAAACAATGTCCCAAAACACACCTCCAGACTGTGTAAAGGCTATTTGACCAAGAAGGTGAGTGATGGAGTGCTGCATCAAATGACCTGGCCTCCACAATCACCCGACATCAACCAGATTGAGATGGTTGGGGATAAGTTGGACCGCAGAGTGAAGGAAAAGCAGCCAACAAGTGGTCCGCATATGTGGAAACTCCTTCAAGACTGCTGGAAAAGCATTCCTCATGAAGCTGGTTGAGATAATGCCAAGAGTGTGCAAAGCTGTCATCAAGGTTAAGGGTGGATACTTTGAAAAATCTCAAATATAAATATATTTTGATTTGTTTAACACTTTTTTGGTTACTACATCATTCCATATGTGTTATTTCATAGTTTTGATGTCTTCACTACTATTCTACTGTCACGTCCTGACCAGTAAAAGGGGTTATTTGTTATTGTTGTTTGGTCAGGGCGTGGCAGGGGGTGTTTTTCTGTGTGTTTTGGGGTTTTGGGCATTCTATGTTCTATTTTCTATGTTTTGTATATCTTTGTTTTGGCCGGGTATGGTTCTCAATCAGGGACAGCTGTCTATCGTTGTCTCTGGTTGAGAACCATACTTAGGCAGCCCTTTTTCCCACGTGTCCAAATGGGTAGTTAACTTTGTTTGTGGCACTTTGCCCTGTAAGCGTCACGGTCGTTTTGTATTGTTTATTGGTTTTGCTGACGACATTCAATAAAGAGGAAAATGTACGCTCACCACGCTGCACCTTGGTCTACTTCATCCGACGGTCGTGACATCTACAATGTAGAAAATAGTCAAAATAAAGAAATACCCTTGAATGAGTAGGTGTGTCCAAACATTTTGTTTGGTACTGTATATATAATATTCTCATTTAGTTTTGTCTTGTATTGATTGCATGTGGGTGTTTTAACGTGCAGGGTATTATATTCCTCATTTTGTTTATAGTGTGCAAGTGGAATTCAGTAGGGGAGAATGTAACAGAGTTGGTTGTTTCCACTTGCCGCTGCAGAAATGTGTATTGTATGCTTATGTATTCTAATTGGTTGGTTGAAGTCAGATGTCAATACGATGTCATGTCATTGGCTACGCTTGCAGATTGCGAACGTAAATACTTCGCAGTCTGATATTGACATGCAAACGGTAGGTCACGTTCTGAAATAATGTATTCTATTTTCATATTTGAAATGAGTACTAGTTCACTATGTACATGTCCTGATCTGTATGCATATGTGTACGATACCTGTAAGATATTGGGGGCATCCTGGGATGTGCTTTGATTGCTTTTGCTGTAAGAGTTAGCTAGCATGTTCTAATTGTAATGGACACGTTAGCCCCTGCTAAGTCACAGTTGTTTCCATGCTAACAGACGAATCACAAATCTACCGCCATCAGCATACTGTTGTCTTGCATGTCTAATATGCTTTCTTGTGTCTATCATCAGAATAAACACCAATCAACTGGGCTTGCTGGCCGGATAGTCCTTTCTATAGAGATCAATCTTTTTGTATTTGCTGGACCACTGTTACATTAGCAGCCTGGTCACATAGACTAGACGTAACATAGTGAATGTAAATCCGGGACACTCAAATGTGTATGATACATTACATGACCAAAAGTATGTTGACACCTGCTCGTCAAACATCTAATTCCAAAATCATTAATGTGGAGTTGGTCGCCCCTTTGCTGCTAAAACTTCCACCCCTCTTCTGGGAAGGCTTTCCACTAGATGTTTGAACACTTCTGCATGGACTAGCTTCCACTCAGCCACAAGGGCATTAGCGAGGTCGGGCACTGATGTTGGACAATTAGGCCTGGCTCGCAGTCAGTGTTCCAATTCATCCCAAAGGTGTTCGATGGTGTTGAGGACAGGGCTCTGTGCAGGCCAGTCAAGTTCTTCCACACCGATCCCAACAAACCATTTCTGTATGGACCTCATTTTGTGCACGGGTCATTGTCATGCTGAAACAGGAAAGGGCCTTCCTCAAATTGTTGCCACAAAGTTGGAAGCATAGAATCATCTAGAATGTCATTGTATGCTGTAGCATTAGATTTCCCTTCACTGGAACTAAGAAGCCTGAACCATGAAAAACCTGAACCATGAAAAACAGACTATTCCTCCTCTACCGAACTTTAGAGTTGGCACTATGTATTGGGGCAGGCAGTGTTCTCCTGGCATCTGCCAAACCCAGATTTGTCCGTCGAACTGGCAGATGGTGAAGCGGGATTCATCACTCCCAAGAACGCGCTTCCACTGCTCCAGAATCCAATGGCAGCGAGCTTTACATCACTCCATCCAACGCTTGGCATTGCACATGGTGATCTTAGGCTTGTGTGTGGCTGCTCGGCCATGGAAACCCATTTTATGAAGATCCTGATGAACAGTTATTGTTCTGATGTTGCTTCCAGAGGCAGTTTGGAACTTGTTAGTGAGTGTTGCAACCGAGGACAGATGATTTTTACGTGCTACACGCATTCGAGTTCTGTGAGCTTGCCGTTGTTGTTCCTAGATGTTTCCACTTCACAATAACAGCACTTACAGTTGACTGGGGCAGCTCTAGCAGGGCAGAAATTTGATGAACTGACTTGTTGGAAAGGTGGCATCCTATTACAGTGTCACATTGAAAGTCACTGAACTCTTCAGTAAGGCCATTCTACTGCCAATGTGTGTCTATGGAGAAAGCATGGCTGTGTGCTCAATTTTATACACCTGTCAGCAACGGGTGTGGCTGAAATAGCCAAATCTATTAATTTGAAAGGGTGTCCACACACTTTTGTATGTATAGTGTATATTACGTTGGTATGGTTACATAAGACAGAAGGTTACAAAAAAATTAGGGGGGTTGGTTGGTTGGTTGGTTGGGCTGGATGGGTAGGTGTATAATGTGAAGATCTAGCAATGCAAAGGTTGTGTGTACGAATCTCATTATGTAAACTTTTGCATTTTAGCTACTAAGCAACTTTTAAACTACTTTTTAGCTACTTTGCAACTACTTAGCATGTTAGCTAACCCTTCCCCTAACCCTAACCATTTTAGCTAACCCTTCCCCTAACTCCAATCTTAACCCTAACCCCAGCCTAGCTAATGTTAGCCACCTAGCTAATGTTAGCCACAACATACTTTGAGTAATTTGTAACATATTGTACATTTGAGCAAATTTGTAACATATTGGACATTTAGCAAATTCGTAACATATCATAGGAATTGTGATTAATTACATACAGTATCATAGGAAATGGATGATGGAGATACACAATTAATACATACCATACGAAATGTAACATATCATACTAAATGGAGTGTCTCGGATTTATGTATAGGTTGCTCTTAGTCACTCTCAGTCCACTCTGCACCCCCCCCCACACACACACAAAGGCCTCTACACATTGCCTGTGCTCAGGGTGGACACACTCACACACAACTTCAATGCATTATCAATGCATCTTGTATTAGAAAAGAAGTTCAGAAGAAGAAATAGGCCTACTTATAAACTTATTAGGGATAGGCATCCTGTTAACTGGACAGTTGTAATCAATACAGAGCCTTATGTCAACATTGCAGATTTTAGAAAAACAACACATGTCGGTACATATAAGTGTCTTATATCGGCTGAAAGCTTAAATTCTTGTTAATACTGTCCAATTTACAGTAGCTATTACTGTGAAGAAATGCCATGCTATTGTTTGAGGAGAGCTCCCAACAACAGAACACGTTTTTCACTGCGATAGGTTTGATAAATTCACCTCTGAAGGTGAAATGTGTACTTACATTCTGAAATTTTGCTCTGATTTATCATCCAAAGGGTCCCAGAGATAACATGAAGTGTCGTTGTGTTAGATAAAATCCTTTTTCATATCCTAAAAAGGTCCATATAGCATTCACAATCGATTTTGTATTTCCACTCGTTCAATTTGCAAAGAAAGGAATTTGTTAAAATTTAACCCTAAACGTTGTTTCAACCGGTCAATTCACGTTTGTATGTATTCCTCAGAGATCCTAGAATGTAACCAGACTTCAATATATCATTAGGTGTGTCGTATATCCTATAGGACACCAAATTTTGTCAGAGAGCGACGCTTTCATGGCACGCTGATGACGCGGCCGGACTTCATTTGATTGGTGCTTATTTGACAAAGATAGTCAATCCGGATCAAACAACGCTAGCTAGATAGCCAATGAGCTGGGCTTTATGGGAGTATCCAGAAACCCTTTCTCGGTCGCAAAATGTAGGCGCTAACCTTTTGCGATAGCATGCCTTTTCGTTTTGGACAAAAAGTATAAGAATATTCAGAGTTATGAAGTTATGAAAACTGGTTGTTTTGCAAATGCTGAACTTATATGGCTACTAATACTGGAAAAGCTAAATCAAAGTCTAAGTATACAGATTTGACGATATTCTTGCAGAAAAATGTAATATGAATGCAAATGGCTCCTTCACGATTTGCCCAAATGTACCTGGTGACGTCACACTAAATGTCATGTAGCTCGCTTCAAGTTATCCATCTGAAACTTTGCACATAGACTGCTGCCATCTTGTGGACACAATCGGAATTACAACCAGAGTGATGGCTGGAAGTGGGACCTTTCTGTTGCATTTCAAAGATGGTGGTAGAAAAAAATTGGTTGTTTTTTTTCTTTATATTCTCTTCTACCAGATCTATTGTGTTATATTCTCCTACACTCAATTCACATTTCCACAAACTTCAAAGTGTTACCTTTCAAATGGTATCAAGAATAATCATATCCTGAGCTACAGGCAGTTAGATTTGGGTATGTCATTTAGGCAAAGATTTTAAAAAAAGGGGGCTATCCCCAACAGTTAAAACTGCTTAGTTTGAGTGTGTGTGCACCTACATGCATTTATGTGTGTCTATGCACATGTGTGCATGTTTTTCTGTGTACATCAAATCAAATTGTATTTGTGTGGCATGGACTAACAGTGAAATGCTTACTTAAGGGCCGTTCCTAACAATGCAGAGATAAAAAAAGAAATAATCAAAAACTATTAACACAAGGAATAAATAAACAATGAGTAACGATAACTTGGCTATATACATGGGATACCAGTCGATGTGCAGGGGTACGATGTAATTGGGGTAGATACTGTATGTACATACACTCTAACTATGGATAAAGTGACAGATAGTAAACAGTAGTAACAGCATATGTGATGAGTCAAAATAGTTTGTGCAGTGTCTCCCGAGTGGGGCAGTGGTAGCTGTGGCAAAAGAGAATCTGGGTCGAGTCCAGGCCGTGACGCAGCCGGCCGCGACTGGGAGACCAATAGGGCGGCGCACAATTGGCCTAGCGTCGTCCGGGTTAGGGGAGGGTTTGGCCGGCAGGGAGGTTCCTGTCCCATTGCGCACTTGCAACTCCTGTGGCGGGCCGGACGCAATGCATGCTGACACGGTCGCCAGGTGTACAGTGCTTCCTCCGACACATTGGTGCGGCTGGCTTCTGGATTAAGTGTGCATTGTGTCAAAAAGCAGTGCATCTTGGCTGGGGGGTTGTGTTTCAGAAGATGCATGGCTCTCCCGAGTCTGTACGGGAGGTGCAGTGATGGGACAGCACTGTAACTACCAATTGGATACCATGAAATTGAGGAGAAGAAAAAGGTTGTGCAAATAGGGAAAATGCAGATAGTCCAGATAGCTACTTAACTAACTATTTAGCAGTCTTATGGCTTGGGGGTAGAGGCTGATAAGACTTGGCGTGCGGTAGCAGAGAGAACATGCATGTGTGTGTGCCTGTGGACGGCATGTAGCCTAGCGGTTTAGAGCATTGGGCCAGTAGCCAAAGGGTGGCTGGTTTGAATCCCCTAGCCGAATAGGTGAAAAATCTGTCAATGTGCCCTTGAGGAAGGCACTTAACTATAATCGCTCTGGATTAGCAAATGCTAAATGACCCCCAAAATGTTTTTTTTTAATGTAGTGTGTGCCCACACAAAACAGAAAGCGGGTGGGTCTGTTTTTTGTTCCATTTGAATGCTTTCTCCACCACAGCTAGTGTTGATTCCCTTGCTCTCCCACACGTATTCCTCCGCCGGTTGGACACAGAGTCCCACTGCTGGCATTAAGATGGAAGGAAGGATTACAGAGGAGCTCTGCCTTCCCATACAGGCCCGAGCACTACACTCTCCACAACAGCACAACTCTCCAGAACATTGCAGCAAAAACCTACGCACTGGCTGTCGGCCTCAAATCACTAATCCTTTTGGATGAACACCAGGCACCTCACAGAGGCTCGCAGAGGAACAAACTGGGAAAAATGGGTCCCTTTAAGACGGAAAAATACACAGTGTCTTTCAGAATAAAAGTTTTCCTCCACTGTTGGGGAAAGCGAGACTGTTGTTAATATTGTTGATTATATTGGGTTACATTGGCGTCCATATTTTCTCGACAGTTTGTGGGATTACCCCAAGGATACCTGGCGATGACATATCTCCTTTGAACAGCAATGATAAGGCTGATTAAATTTATTCTGATTAATGTAGAATATCTTTGCGATCTGAATTTAAAAGTGAAATATGTTATCGGACGTAGTCAGTGGTGAACACGTGTTTGACTAATACAAGCGCATGTGTTTGCATGCACAAACATGCACGCATATGTGTCAGTGTATCTCATTGTGTGTCAGCGTGTGTATGACACTGAGCTGGATGCACCCTCCCTTTCATTCTGTGAAAGTGCGTGTAAAGCCAGAGATGACAGCCGACAGTGTCCATATGGTAGCTCTAAGGAGCCATGACTGCTGCTATTGCTCTGCCAAAGAAATTCTCTCTCTCTCTCTCTCTCTGCATGCTGGGAGTGTTTGGTGCATGCTGGGAATTGTATGAGCGAGTGCGAGTGTTGTCTGGAGTTAGATGGCCTGTGTTTTCTTTCTTGTTTCCTTTTCTTGGTGGTTTTCCTTTTTCTGTGCATGATTAAGGTTATTACTTATTTTATTTATTTGTTGTGGTAGAATTAAGTATACTGTTTTTCTTGTCGGAATTGCCCTGGCTTTGGCAGGGATGACGACCCACATGGGAACGCCGTCCCTGTCACTTCGGCACGGCTTTAGGTGTGTTACTGGTCGCCGTAGGAGAGAACGGTAGGCTATGAAAATGTTTCTTATGCATCGCGGATGAATAAAGCGGTGGTGTTTTTCTTAAAGAAGAGCATCTTGTTGATCGGATGGTTGAGCATGGCATACTTCTTAGAGGTATGTTTATTCAAGTTACGCCGCTTTTTTCTCCATCAACAAGGGTAACGATTTCGAAAGAACTGCCGTTTATTCCCAATGAGCTATTGGAGGGCGAGTTGTTGCAGTTTGGGAAGTTTGTAAGTTCAATTAAGATTGTCCCGTTGGGTTGCAAACACCCGGCTTTGAAACAGGTTATGTCGTTCCGGTGACAGACGTTCATGTTTTTGGACTCACCGGAGCAGACTATGCAGTTATAGTTTAAAGTCAAGTATGACAACAGACTATATATGGTTTATGCTAGTACGGGTAGTCAACGGTGTTTTGAGTGTGGGGATGTTGGCCATAAGCGACATGCTTGCCCGAAAAGGGAGAAGTTGGAGGGAGGGGTGCAGGTGGTCCTCGTAACGCCTGGGCCCACTGATGTAGGGAGAGGTGGTCCTCGTAACGCCTGGGCCCACTGATGTAGGGAGAGGTGGGCCGACAGTGGTAGAGCAGCCACAAGCACCTGTTGATGAGGAACAAGCTGTCCGTGTTGAGGGCACGGAGTTGCAGCTTGTACCAGAGGGGAACATAGCGTATGATGTGCAGCATAAAAATATTGTTGTAGGAGGTAAGGACGGGTCTGGGGAGACATTTCCTAAGACTGGTGAGGGGGTTCATGTGGAGCTAGTCTCCCAGCTAGTAGAGAAGATGCCTGGTACGAGTGATGGGGTGCAAGTGGGGAGTGTTGAGAGGGATGTGGCTGAGGGGAGTCAGGGGTCTGTGGCCTCAGTTGAGGAAAATCAGGAGAAGGATATGGATATCTCTTTTGATATGATAGCAGCTGGCGACGACTCAATTTAAAATCTAGAAGGGGTAAATGGGTTCTTGGATCAGACTTTTGGGAAATCTGTGAAATTGGCAGATTTTTGGGCTGTTGATAAGTTTGAGTTCAGCTGTGGGGTTACAGAAGACGGTGGGGTTGGACCAGTTGAGTGTGAAGAAGCGTTTTTGCTTGAGGGAATGTGTTACTGCTGTCACAGCAGCAAAAGGTAGTGGGAAACGTGGTAAGGTTAAAAGAAAATTAAAACAATTATGATGATCATCCCTCATAGGGTGTTTTTTTCTCTTTGTCTGGTTTCTCTGTGGTTTGTTATGCTTTTCTGTTCTCTTTTCTATATGGAGGTACTAAGGGTAGGTTCTCTCAATATTAATGGGAGAAGGGACAGGAATAAGAGGGCTTGGGTATTAGAAGTAATAAAACAGAAAAGGCTTAATGTAGTTTTTCTACAGGAGACACATCGTGATGAGGCTAACGAGGTTGACTGGGGTATGTGGTGGGAGGGGCAGCATATATTCAGTCATGGTGCTAATTTCAATGCTGGGGTGGCAATTTTGCTTTCCTCAGTCTTAGTGGTGACTGTGGTATCTACAACAGAGATTGTCAAAGGTCAGGTTTTATTGGTCATGGCAGATGTTATGTGTTTTTTGTTAGTTTTTTTTTATTGTTTATACTCCTAATGAGGGTACAGAGTGTATTGCTGTATTTGCTAAAATAAAGGAAACCTTAAGACAGTGTGACCAAGAGGGGTGTATGGTTTTAGGGGGGACTGGAACTTTACAGTGGATTTTACTGTTGACCGCACTGCTGAAGAACGAAAGTTTCTATTGGACAAATTCAGGTATGTTTATCCCCGTCACAGATCACTTTCTTAGCAGCCACATACAAACAGCATGATCACTTTTCTCGTTGTATAATTCCTTCTTGAATCTACATGCTCTCCTCCTCTCACCTTTTCCCTTCACTTGTGGACTTCATTGTGCAACATAACCACTGTCTGTGACCAAAACTTTGCAAGCCAAACCTTCATACCATAACCGCTAACCGCTACATACAGCCTACATCGTCACCATATTAGCTAACGTCGTAGTCCATGTAGCTACTAGAACTAACGCGTTAGTAAACCCACTACAATCATGCAGTACAGTTTACAGGAGGTAGATTCGTTTTTACACCGGTGGGCCCTGGTGGCAATACATTCATAAAACCAAAAGCTTACCTTGACTTGGAAGAGTTCCAGTGCTGGAGAGCCATAGCCAGCTAGCTAACATATCATCCCTCTCTGAGCCAGGTGTTTGAGTAGGCTAAACTAGCTAGCTGCATTTGCTAGCTAAGTAAGTGAAAATACAATGAAATATACAATGCATTCGGAGAGTATGCAAACCCCTTCACTTTTTCCACATTTTATGTTACAGCTTTATTTTAAAATTGATTAAATCGTTTTTTTTCCTTCATCAATCTACACACAACACCCCATAACGACAAAAGCAAAACAGGTTTGTAGATATTTTTGCAAAAATGTTTTAAAACATTTGTGTATATATATATATATACACACACACACACACACACACACACACACACACACACACACACACACACATATGTGTGTATATATATATACATATGTGCCAAGTTTGTAGCGTCATACCCAAGAAGACTTGAGGCTGTAATCGCTGCCAACGGTGCTTCAACAGAATAATGAGCAAAGGGTCTGAATTCTTATGTAAGTGTTATATATATATATATATATATATATATATATATATATAAATAAATAAATAAATAACACTTACATAAGAATTCAGACCATTTGCTCATTATTCTGTTGAAGCACCTTTGGTGACGCTACAAACTTGGCACACCTGTACTTGGGGAGGTTATCCCATTCTTCTCTACATATCCTCTCAAGCTCCATCCCCGCTGCACAGCTATTTTCAGGTGTCTCCAGAGATGTTAGATCAGGTTCATGTCCGGGCTCTGGCTGGGCCACACAAGGACATTCAGAGACTTGTCCCAAAGCCACTCCTGCGTTGTCTTGGCTGTGTGCTTAGGGTCGTTGTCCTGTTGGAAGGTGAACCTTCGCCCAAGTCTAAGGTCCTGAGAGCTCTGAAGCAGGTTTTCATCAAGGAACTCTATACTTTGATCTGTTCATTTTTCCTCGATCCTGACTAGTCTTCCAGTCACTGCCACAGAAAAACATCCCCACTGCATGATGCTGCCACCACCATGCTTCACCGTAGGGATGGTGTCCTCCAGATCTGAAGCTTGGTGTTCAGGCAAAGAGTTCAATCTTGGTTTCATCAGACCAGAGAATCTTGTTTCTCATGGTCTTAGTCCTTTAGGTGACTTTTGGCAAACTCCAAGCGGGCTGTCATGTGCCTTTTCCTGAGGAGTGGCTTCTGTCTGGCCACTCTACCATAAAGGCCTGATTGGTGGAGTGCTGCAGAGATGGTTGTCCTTCTGGAAGATTCGCTCATCTCCACAGAGGAACTCTAGAGTTCTGCCAGAGTGACCATCGGGTTCTTGGTCACCTCCCTGACCAAGGCCCTTCTCCCATGATTGTTCACTGTGGCCGGGTGGCCAGCTCTAGGAAGAGTCTTGGTGGTTCCAAACTTCTTCAATTTAAGAATGATGAAGGCCACTGTGTTCTTGGAGAACTTCAATGCTGCAATTAACAAAATGACGAAAAAGTCGAGGGGTCTGAATCTCTCTCTCTCTCTCTCTCTCTCTCTCTCTCTCTCTCTCTCTCTCGCGCTCTCTCTCTCTGACATTTATTTAACTATTGTCTCTCTGTCTCTTTGAGTCAACTACTCACCACATTTTATGCAGTGCTAGCTAGCTGTAGCGTATGCTTTCAGTACTAGATTCATTCTCTGATCCTTTGAGTGTAAAGCATGTCTGTTCATGCTGCAAGATCTCTAATAGGTTTGGAAGTTGTCATAATTACTGTGTGTCTATGGAAGGGTGTGAGAACCATGAGCCTCCTAGGTTTCATATTGAAGACAATGTACCCACAGGAGGCTGAAAACTAGCTGACATCTGGCTACACCATGGTCCTATCCCAGAGAGTGCTGTTGAGACTGTCGTAGACCATCATTGCAAAACAGTGTGCTTTTGGTTTGGTAAACATGCATGGTCTGTGATTTAAGCCCAACTACTAGCAATCCCCTGATTTCATCACGATAACAAAACATATTCAATAGTCTTTGAAATAAGTCTGCAATCATCCTTAGCCTGTTACAGACATTCATTGAGTGAGTGAAATTATCCAGCTCAATTATGTAATAAATAATTCTATCCAAAATTACAACCAATTGATTACAGCATTACTCCAAAGATGGAGAAAGCAAGTGGCAGCAGGAGGAGATAGGAAATTGGTCTGTCTGCCCAATATAAAGGATCAAAACTGGCGAAGGAACAAAAATGGCATAAATAGGAAAGTATACCAGTTTAATTTGAGTATGGTGACATCTGTGTCATACAGATTGCAAAAAGCTGGGAAGAGATTTTTGATGTACCCCATGGCACAGTTGATATAGACAATGCAAGATTCAAGACTTTTTGTTTATTTTCAACTAAAATTATTGTACAGAATTCTTGCCACCAACAAAATGTTGAATATTTGGGGCATACAATCATCACAGCTCTGCAGATTTTGTTGTGAGGATACAGAATCAATAGACCATTTGTTCTAGTATTGCCCGTCCACCAATGCGCCAACAACCAACAAAATGAACAAAAGAGAAAAACAAAGGAAAACAACAACAGAAAACAACAACGAAAAAACTAAAGACATCAAGGAAAACAAAAATCAAAACTGCAAGGCTAACTAACTGTATGCGTTGGAGTGCATGTGTGGCACTGTTTACATGTGTGTATGTGTGTGTGCACGTGTGCGTTTAAATGCGATTGTGTGTGTATGCATGTGTACGTGCGTACAAGCAGCCTCCAGCAAAAAGGTATTGGATGTAACAGCGGTCCCCTGTGTCATTCAAACATACTTTTTGTTGTTGTTTACTTTGACTTAATTTTTTACTTTTACCTTTGACTGTCATTCTATCCCTCGCCCAGCAACTTCACTCCCGCTTGTCTCCAGTTCCACATTTCAACCCACAATTTCCCTCAGCCCACCCCACTTATCTCTGCTGGCCACCCTCTTCAGATTTCTACCAGCCATATATCTTTCAACTATGCTGTGATGTTTAACACACAATTTAAATCTGTCTAATCTAATAGAATCCACAGATTGCAAGTTGAAGATAAATGCTTTTACTAAGAGTATTAGTAATTGACTGACCAGGTCTCTCCAGATCTCCCAACAATGCTATTTGTAAGGTCAATTTTAGATGCATGTTATGTTTTTCATCCATTCCTTAACCTGAGAACAGAAACAGGCTACTGGGACAGTGACAAGGCATTTTTTTTTTCAAAATATATACTTTAATGTTCGCTAGCTGGACAGGCTAATGCAGCCGGGTACTAAACTGTAAACCAATCATAACTTGTGTACCAGCCATGGTACTATCTCTACTGATCACGTTGCCAATCACATTACCTAGACAGCTGGTGACATCTCAAGAGAGATCTCCGTCTGACAAATTGTTATCAGGTAAGTTAAGTTATTTCTAATCAAACTATTTAGTTATAGAAACATGACAACATCAATGCAAGCTATAAAATGACTCCCAATTTAGAACACAGCAACCTTAGAAATGTAAGTAGAACAAGTAGATCTGGAGCAGATAGCTTTATCACTAGCTGCATGTCATTCCAGGACATGGAGTTGTTTATTCCAAGTAATTTAAGTCAACAAACACACTGTGGTTGAATCTATTCTTGTTGGATTGTGCAAGGC
Source organism: Salmo trutta (assembly GCF_901001165.1). Lineage (NCBI taxonomy): Eukaryota > Metazoa > Chordata > Actinopteri > Salmoniformes > Salmonidae > Salmo > Salmo trutta. Next base: position 9,384,969 of record NC_042991.1, read on the forward strand.
TTTAGCGAAGTCATTATTGTTTAGGAGTTATTACTTGAATTGCATGACTGATATAAAGTCAAATATTCTAACACTGCACTTTTCTTTCCCTGAAAGTGGATTTTCAGTCTAAAGACAAATAGCCAAAAATCCAACAATCTGTGCACGTAAATAGATTTTATGGACATTATATGATGTTTTAGGGTAATCACTTTTACCCTCTGAAAAATCTTTTGAAGCAATCGTTAACAATTTTATTTTAAAGGGACGGGGGATGTTTTATTGGAATGAATTGCGGATCACTTTAACAGGAGAGGATTTTCTGCAGGAGAGGATTTTATGTACTTCACTGTCTCAGTCACTGCCCTTCTCTCTGGCTCCACTAAGAGTTTCAACTGAAGCAGAGTGTATCAATATTAGAAATGCCCATGAAATTCTACGGATTCCTCCGTGTACTGTATATAATTTCACGGATATAGGGGGATTCCAACATCCCTCGTCTCCTCTTTCCACCCTGCCCGACTCAGAATAAGATGACATATCACCTTTTACTGGCGACAAGACAGGTGTAATAAAACAAGACTGAAACATATATCCTCCCCTACAGCATGGTCCACTACATTGTTTTTACCCCCATCGTTGGTTGATGGATTTGGTCTGTATGAAAAAAGCAGGACACAGCTAGGCATAGTTGGCATCAGGCTACGGCAGATTAAAAAAAATGGCTGCCATTGAGAATACCCCCGTATACTGCCCCTCTGTTACCTCTCATTATCAAAAGTAACAGTATCCCCATTCACATCCAGAGGTCGAATCTTATCGTCCTCTCCATCTAGAGGAAGCATTACTGAGCAACATAAAGCAGGGCTACCTGTGGTGGCTGGGTCAGAGAGGTGGAGGATGTGCCTCCTTCTCACACCATGGATCTAGGCAACTCCAGCTGTGTTCACAACAGAAGCCAGGAAATAGCCCATTTCAAAAACAGACAAAAAGTATTGCTGTCAAAAAGATATAGCAAAATAGTATTTTTTACTCAAGCAATAAGACTTTTCCTTTACTTTTATAAAGTAACAACAACTGGACAACTTTGATTCAGCAGCACTAGATTCTACTTTCAAGTTTAGGGTAACGAAATTAGGGTTTGAGATTGAGATTCCTCCCGCTGTTTTCTATTTACTTGAAGAGATAAAAATGCATAATAAAAACATTTATTCATGTTTTTCTGTGGAAATGAAACAAATCATTCTGGCAAGGCATGTGCAGCAGGGAGGGACAATACTTTTGAAGACCTCTGGCTTTGTAGTTGGCTAGCAAGGCAAGAGAAATGTTTAAATCTTCAACATATTTCCCTAGGTGGTGGGGGGCCATAAATAGCAAGCTATCTGCTTTAGTTTTCGAGATGATCAATCTCTGTCTAGGGAGGAGCTGGTTTTTACATATTCTGTATATTTATTTATTCTGAACACATTTCCGTTTGTTGGCAATGTAAATTCTTGCAATTTTTTCAAAATACATACTATAATGTTCACTAGCTGGACAGGCACATGCAGCCGAGTACTAAACTGTAAACCAATCACAACTTGTGTACCAGCCATCGTTTTTTTGCCTTGTTGTAACTTATTTTTTTACTTGTTTTGTACATAATCTCTTATGACTGAAAATAACTTCTGGACATCAGAACACCGATTGCTCACCACGATCTGGAAGAAGCTTTTTCCTTTAATGTCTCCGACGAGTCCGACTTGAAGGATATACTGCTTTCCCGGGAACAGGCCCAAATCCCTGTCATTTGCGTGAAGAGAAGACGGAAATAAAGGGGGCAGAAGTTGGGCTGCCTTCTGAGATTTCGTAGGCGAGCAAGTAAAACCCCACTGCCATCCGTTCTATTGGCAAACATGCAATCATTGGAAAATAAAACCGAAGACCAACAAGCAAAATTAAACTACCAACGGGACATTAAAAACTGGAAAGAACAGCAGCCTCTGGAAAGACAAGGGCAGTCTATGTATATCTGTAAACAACAGCTGGTGCATGATATCTAAGGAAGTTTCAAGGTTTTGCTCACCTAAGGTAGAGTATCTCATAATAAGCTGTAGACCACACCATCTACCTAGAGAGTTTTCATCTGTATTTTTCGTAGCTGTCTACATACCACCACAGACCGATGCTGGCACTAAGACTGCACTCAATGAGCTGTATACGGCCATAAGCAAACAGGAAAACACTCATCCAGAGGTGGCGCTCCTAGTGGCCGGGGACTTTAATGCAGGGAAACTTAAATTTGTTCTACCAAATGTGTTAAATGTGCATCCAGAGGGAAGAAAACTCTAGACAACTTTTACTCCACACACAGAGACATCTACAAAGCTCTCCCCCGCCCTCCATTTGGCAAATCTGACCATAATTCTATCCTCCTGACTCCTGCTTACAAGCAAATATTAAAGCAGGAAGCACCAGTGACTTGGTCTGTAAAAAAGTGGTCAGATGAAGCAGATGCTAAGCTACAGGACTGATTCGCTAGCACAGTCTGGAATAAGATCCGGGATTCTTCCAATGGCATTGAGGAGTACACCACATCAGTCACTGGCTTCATCAATAAGTGCATCAATGACATTGTCCCCACAGTGACTGTATGTACATACCCCAACCAGAAGCCATGGATTACAGGCAACATCTGCACTGAGCTAAAGGGTAGAGCTGCCACTTTCAAGGAGCGGGACTCTAACCTGGAAGCTTATAAGAAATCCCGCTATGCCCTCCGACGAACCATCAAACAGGCAAAACGTCAATACAGGACTAAGATCGAATTGTACGACAACGGCTCCGACGCTCATCGGATGTGGCAGGTCTAAGGCCCTAAAAATTGTCAAAGACTCCAGCCACCCTAGTCATAGACTGTTCTCTCTGCTACTGCATGGCAAGCGGTACCGGAGCGCCAAGTCTAGGTCCAAGATGCTTCTAAACAGTTTCTACCCCCAAGCCATAAGACTCCTGAACATCTAATCAAATGGCTACGCAGACTATTTGCATTGCCCCCCCCCCCTTTCACGCTGCTGCTACTCTCTGTTGGTATCTATGCATAGTCACAATAACTCTACCTAAATGTATATATTACCTCAATTACCACAACTAACCGGTGCCCCCACATGTTGACTCTGTACCGGTACGCCCTGTACATTGGGGGGAAAAAGTATTTGATCCCCTGCTGATTTTGTACGTTTGCCAAGTGACAAAGAAAGGATCAGTCTATAATTTTAATGGTAGGTTTATTTGAACAGTGAGAGACAGAATAACAACAAAAAATCCAGAAAAACGCATGTCAAAAATGTTATGAATTGATTTGCATTTTAATGAGGGAAATAAGTATTTGACCCCCTCTCAATCAGAAAGATTTCTGGCTCCCAGGTGTCTTTTATACAGCTAACGAGCTGAGATTAGGAGCACATTCTTAAAGGGAGTGCTCCTAATCTCAGCTTGTTACCTGTATAAAAGACACCTGTCCACAGAAGCAATCAATCAATCATCAGATTCCAAACTCTCCACCATGGCCAAGACCAAAGAGCTCTCCAACGATGTCAGGGACAAGATTGTAGACCTACACAAGGCTGGACAATACCATCACCAAGCAGCTTGGTGAGAAGGTGACAACATTTAGTGCGACTATTTGCAAATGGAAGAAACACAAAAGAACTGTCAATATCCCTCGGCCTGGGGCTCCATGCAAGATCTCACCTTGTGGACTTGCAATGATCATGAGAACGGTGAGGAATCAGCCCAGAACTACATGGGAGGATCTTGTCAATGATCTCAAGGCAGCTGGGACCATAGTCACCAAGAAAACAATTGGTAACACACTACGCCATGAAGGACTGAAATCCTGCAGCGCCCGCAAGGCCCCCCTGCTCAAGAATACATATACATGCCCGTCTGAAGTTTGCCAATGAACATCTGAATGACTCAGAGGACAACTGGTGAAAGTGTTGTGGTCAGATGAGACCAAAATGGAGCTCTTTGACATCAACTCAACTCGCCGTGTTTGGAGGAAGAGGAATGCTGCCTATGACCCCAAGAACACCATACCCATCGTCAAACATGGAGGTGGAAACATTATGCTTTGGGGGTGTTTTTCTGCTAAGGGGACAGGACAACTTCACCGCATCAAAGGGACGATGGACGGGGCCATGTACCGTCAAATCTTGGGTGAGAACCTTCTTCCTTCAGCCAGGGCATTGAAAATGGGTCGTGGATGGGTATTCCAGCATGACAATGACCCAAAACACACGGACAAGGCAACAAAGGAGTGGCTCAAGAAGAAGCACATTAAGGTCCTGGAGTGGCCTAGCCAGTCTCCAGACCTTAATCCCATAGAAAGTCTGTGGAGGGAGCTGAAGGTTCGAGTTGCCAAACGTCACCCTCAGAACCTTAATGACTTGGAGAAGATCTGCAAAGAGGAGTGGGACAATATCCCTCCTGAGATGTGTGCAAACCTGGTGGCCAACTACAAGAAACGTCTTACCTCTGTGATTGCCAACAAGGGTTTTGCCACCAAGTACTAAGTCATGTTTTGCAGAGGGGTCAAATACTTATTTCCCTCATTAAAATGCAAATCATTTTATAACATTTTTGACATGCGTTTTTCTGGATTTTTTCATTCTTATTCTGTCTCTCACTGTTCAAATTAACCTACTATTAAAATTATAGACTGATCATTTCTTTGTAAGTGGGCAAATGTACAAAATCAGCAGGGGATCAAATACTTTTTTCCCCCACTGTATATAGCCTCGCTATTGTTATTTTACTGCTGCTATTTAATTATTTGTACTTGTATTTCTTCTTCTTATTTTTTAAGTTCTTTATTTATTTATATATATATATATATATATATATATAACTGCAATCTTGATTAGGGCTTGTAACTAAGCATTTCACTGTAAGGTCTACACCTGTTGTATTCGGCGCATGTGACAAATACAATTTGATTTGATTTGGTAATATCGCTGCTGATCACGTTGCCAATCACCTTATATAGACAGCTGGTGACAAATCTCAAGAGAGATCGCCTGACAAATTGCTATCAGGTAAGTCTTTTAGCTTTTTCCAATCTAACTATTGAGTTATGGAAACATGAAACCATCAATGCAAGCTATAAAATGCCTCCCAACTTATAACACAGCTGCCTTAGTAATTTAGCAAGCTTGCTAGTGAGCTAGCTAGTTGCAACAAGTAGATCTGGAGCAAATAGCTTTATCACTAGCTAGCATGTCATTCCAGGACAAGGAGTTGTTTATTCCATGTAATAATTTAAGTCAACAAAAATCTATATGACATCTAGTCTAAATCTAATACAGTCATCAGGGCAGAACCCATACATTTAATTCATACTGAAAAATGTAAAATGCCACATTAATAGTTGGAGTAGGATGATTGCAAAACACCCTGCCAGAGTCTATCAGGATGTTAATTTTCTAGCTCACAGCTCCATTCCTTTCTGTGATTATTTATGTTATTCATTCTTGTCTTTCACTTTTGTCTCACGTGGTCTATTCAGCTCTCATGTGTCCTGCTCTCAGAGCTCAAACACAGTGCTATTAACCAATCATGGGCTGATTCACTCACCTGTGAGGAGAACCATCCTGCTGCAGTTTGAACAAGGCCTGCCATCAGTATTTAGACATTGGGACCACATGCATTTGCCTGTTGTCTTTCCTTTGTTGGTTTTGTCTTACACAGCCTAGTGCATTTTAAAGTTGAAGAAACACCAACTACAGATACACATGCTTTTTTGAGCATCTCAAAGACTAAATTCAATGTAGAATCAGTTTAACAAGTCCCTGTCAGGAGCCCAGGCTTATGCCATAGATGATAGTTCTCGTCTCTGGACCACACAATATTTAGACTGCATTCTTCTAAGGGACTTGTCTCTCTCCGTCAGCTACATTGGTGACCACCGTGGGATCCTTTCGATATGCCTATGGGGCCAGGGCACACACATTCTCCTAAAGAGAAGGGGCAATACTGAAGCATGCGTTGATGACCGTTCGACAGTCTCCATCAGAGGCCCAGCCTTTTGGCATTGATCAGGGATGGGCAACTGCCCCCACCCCCCCTTTTGAAGACCCTCAGATGAATTTCCCCAAAATGTATATTTTTTGGAACTCAGTCATGATCTGAACTTATTGTTGTGAGTTAGAATAGTAGAATACACAAGGTGCAATTTGTATTGCATCTTTTTTTTATGTCAGTAACTAATAGTCAGTCAATTAGCCCATGTCAGCTAACATTTTTTGAGTTGTAAGTTAATTTAGCGGCCAGCTATCTAAACTTATCATGGTTGAATTACCGGCCGAGGGGCCCACATTGATTTTGTTAGTCAGTCTCACTCAGATATTATATTCAAAATTGCAAACATTTCTCTCTACCCAATAGCAACATTTGTGGAATTGCTTGAAATTAGTTATAAAATAGCAACATTTTCTATACACCGCATGGCAGATTTTTTAGAATTGCAAAAAAAAAAGAAAAAAGATCTCCGCTTTCAAGAGGGGGGTCACTAAAATGTTTTGCTCGCAGTGTGTGTGTGTGTGTGTGTGTGTGTGGGGGGGGGGGGGGGGGGGGGGGGGGTGTGTATGGATATGGGTACGCAGGGCCTGCGAGCAACTGCAGCCCCTCATTAGGACTTCTGTTTTTTTTGTGGCCCCCACCCCCATCAAAGTTGCCCATCCCTGGCATAGATGGTAAAGCTCTCATTTATGGACTGCAACATTGTAAGACTGTGCCCTCCACGACACTTGATATACATTGATTGGTAAGTTAAACTATATTTAGATACTTCAAATACTGCCTGAGACACCTTTGCTATTTGTCTCTGTGAAACACTAAATGTGGTGGTGTTCTTTGTTCTAATGTATATGCATGAAACGTACATTATGGAAAACATGTCTTATAGTCAGTAGAATAATGAATGGATTGGCAAGGTTTTGGGACCTTCAACTTTTAGAAGGTTAGTAGGAAAGTTAATATACTCACATTCACTGAACATTTAGTATTTGAAACTCAGACATTAATTTTCCAACTGCTGTTTCTATAATCCTACCGGCTCTTTATCTTTCTCCATACCTTATATTCCAATGGATCCAACATTATGCATGCCCACCATGGTATTGGGCATCTGCTATTTGAGACCTCATATGGTTTAGAAATCAAACTCTGGTTATCTTACTGCAGAGCACATTGTACAACTGTTTTTAGAGAAGATTGTATTGCAAGGTATGCTATAAGTGCAAGCTATGCCACATGTATTGGCTAATATGCATATATAGCTGTTGTTTTTTTAAACCTCCATTCTAACATACAGTATCAGTCAAATGTTTGGACACACGTACTCATTCAAGGGCTTTTCTTTATTTTGACTTTTTTCTACATTGTAGAATAATAGTGAAGACATCAAAACTATGAAATAACACATATGAAATCATGTAGTCACCAAAAAAGTGTTAAACAAATCAAAATATATTTTATATTTGAGATTCTTCAAAGTAGCCACCCTTTGCCTTGATGACAGCTTTGGACACTTGGCATTCTCTCAACCAGCTTCATGAGGTAGTCACCTGGAATGCATTTTAATTAATAGGTGTGCCTTGTTAAAAGTTAATTTTGGTTGTGATAAGGTAGGGCTGGTATACAGAAGATAGCCCTATTTGGTAAAAGACCAAGTCCATATTATGGAATTAACAGCTGGAATAAGCAAAGAGAAACTACAGTCCATCATTACTTTAAGACATAAAGTTCACATAAAGTAAACATTTCAAGAACTTTGAAAGTTTCATCAAGTGCTGTTTTTCTTATTTTTTATTTTTATTTCACCTTTATTTAACCAGGTAGGCAAGTTGAGAACAAGTTCTCATTTACAATTGCGACCTGGCCAAGATAAAGCAAAGCAGTTCGACACATACAACAACACAGAGTTACACATGGAGTAAAACAAACATACAGTCAATAATGCATTAGAAAAATAAGTCTATATACAATGTGAGCAAATGAGGTGAGATAAGGGAGGTAAAGGCAAAAAAGGCCATGGTGGCAAAGTAAATACAATATAGCAAGTAAAACACTGGAATGGTTGATTTGTAGTGGAAGAAAGTGCAAAGTAGAAATAGAAATAATGGGGTGCAAAGGAGCAAAATAAATAAATAAATACAGTAGGGGGAAAGGTAGTTGTTTGGGCTAAATTATAGATGGGCTATGTACAGGTGCAGTGATCTGTGAGCTGCTCTGACAGCTGGTGCTTAAAGCTAGTGAGGGAGATAAGTGTTTCGAGTTTCAGAGATTTTTGTACGGCCAAAGGAGGAAGGAGGAATTGGCTTTGGGGGTGACCAGAGAGATATACCTGCTGGAGCGCGTGCTACAGGTGGGTGCTGCTATGGTGACCAGTGAGCTGAGATAAGGGGGGACTTTACCTAGCAGGGTCTTGCAGATGACCTGGAGCCAGTGGGTTTGGCGACGAGTATGAAGCGAGGGCCAGCCAACGAGAGTGTACAGGTCGCAGTGGTGGGTAGTATCTGTATATGGGGCTTTGGTGACAAAGCGGATGGCATTGTGATAGACTGCATCCAGTTTATTGAGTAGGGTATTGGAGGCTATTTTGTAAATGACATCACCGAAGTCAGGGATCGGTAGGAAGGTCAGTTTTACGAGGGTATGTTTGGCAGCATGAGTGAAGGATGCTTTGTTGTGAAATAGGAAGCCAATTCTAGATTTAACTTTGGATTGGAGATATTTGATGTGAGTCTGGAAGGAGAGCTTACAGTCTCACCAGACACCTAGGTATTTGTAGTTGTCCACATATTCTAAGTCAGAACCGTCCAGAGTAGTGATGCTGGACGGGCGGGCAGCGCTCGGTTGAAGGGCATGCATTTAGTTTTACTTGTATATTAGAGCAGTTGGAGGCCACGGAAGGAGAGTTATATGGCATTGAAGCTCGTCTGGTGGGTAGTTAACACAGTGTCCAAAGAAGGGCCAGAAGTATACAGAATGGTGTCGTCTGCATAGAGGTGGATCAGAGACTCACCAGCAGCAAGAGCGACATCATTGATGTATACAGAGAAAAGAGTTGGCCCAAGAATTTAACCCTGTGGCACCCCCATAGAGACTACCAGAGGACCGGACAACAGGCCATCCAATTTGACACATTGAACTCTGTCAGAGAAGTAGTTGGTGAACCAGGCAAGGCAATCATTTGAGAAACCAAGGCTGTTAAGTTTGCCGATGAGGATGTGGTGATTGACAGAATCGAAAGCCTTGGCCAGGTCAATGAATACGGCAGCACAGTATTGTTTCTTATTGATGGCAGTTACGATATCGTTTAGGACCTTGAGCGTGGCTGAGGTGCACCCACGACCAGCTCTGAAACCAGATTGCATAGCGGAGAAGGTGTGGTGGGATTCGAAATGGCCGGTAATCTGTTTGTTGACTTGGCTTCCGAAGACCTTAGAAAGGCAGGGTAGGATAGATATAGGTCTGTAGCAGTTTGGGTCAAGAGTGTCCCCTCCTTTGAAGAGGGGGATGACGGCAGCTGCTTTCCAATCTTTTGGAATCTCAGACGACACGAAAGAGAGGTTGAACAGGCTAGTAATAGGGCTTACAACAATTTCGGCAGATCATTTTAGAAAGAAAGGGTCCAGATTGTCTAGCCCGGCTGATTTGTAGGGGTCCAGATTTTGCAGCTTTTTCAGAACATCAGCTGACTGGATTTGGGAGAAGGAGAAATGGGAAAGGCTTGGGCGAGTAGCTGTGGGGGGTGCAGTGCTGTTGACCGGGGTAGGGGTCACCAGGTGGAAAGCATGGCCAGCCGTAGAAAAATGCTTATTGAAATTCTCAATTATAGTGGATTTATCGGTGGTGACAGAGTTTCCTATCCTCAGTGCAGTGGGCAGCTGGGAGGAGGTGTTCTTATTCTCCATGGACTTAAAAGTGTCCCAGAACTCTTTTGAGTTTGTGTTGCTGGAAGCAAATTTCTGCTTGAAAAAGCTAGCCTTGACTTTTCTAACTGCCTGCTATGATGACACTGGCTCTCATGAGGACCACCACAGGAAAGGAAGACCCAGATTTACCTCTGCTGCAGAGGATAAGTTAGAGTTAACTGCACCTCAGAAATTGCAGCCCAAATAAATGCTTCACAGAGTACAATAACAGACCCATCTCAACATCAACTGTCCAGAGGAGACGGCACGAATTAGGCCTTCATGGTCGAATTGCTGCAAAGAAACCACTACTAAAGGACACCAATAAGAAGAAGAGACTGGCTTGGACCAAGAAACATGCGCAATGGACATTAGACTGGTGGAATCTGTCCTTTGGTCTAATGAGTCCAAATTTAACATGCTTGGTTCCAACCGCCGTGGTTTTGTCAGATGCAGAGTAGGTGAACGAATGATCTCAACATGCGTGGATCCCGCCGTGAAGCATGAGGAGGAGGTCTGATAGTGTAGGGGTGCTTTGCTGGTGACACTGCCTGGGATTCATTTAGAATTCAAGGCACATTTAACCTGTTAGGGATAGGGGGCAGTATTTACACGGCCGGATAAAAAACGTACCACGATTTAATCTGGTTATTACTACTGCCCAGAAACTAGAATATGCATATCATTATTGGCTTTGGATAGAAAACACCCTGAAGTTTCTAAAACTGTTTGAATGGTGTCTGTGAGTATAACAGAACTCATATGGCAGGCAAAAACCTGAGACGATTCTGTACAGGAAGTGGCCTGTCTGACCATTCCTTGAGCTTCTTGGCTCTGTTTAAAGAAAATGTAGGATCTTTGCTGTAACGTGACACTTCCTACGGCTCCCATAGGCTCTCAGAACCCGGGAAAAGGCTGAATGATGTAATTCCAGGTGCTGGCTGAAAAACTTTAGCGCGTTTGGATGGTGGTCGATCAGAGGGCCATCAGACTGAGGCTCGTGCACGAGGGGATCCCATGTTCTTACTTTCTCTCTCTTTGTACTAAAAACCGATTTCCCGTTCGGAATATTATCGCTTTTTTACGAGAAAAATGGCATAAAAATTGATTTTAAACAGCGGTTGACATGCTTCGAAGTACGGTAATGGAATATTTAGAATTTTTTTGTCACGAAATGCGTCGTGCTCGTCACCCTTCTTTACCATTCGGATAGTGTCTTGAACGCACGAACAAAACAGAGGATATTTGAACATAACTATGGATTATTTTGAACCAAACCAACATGTGTTATTGAAGTAGAAGTCCTGGGAGTGCATTCTGACGAAGACAGCAAAGGTAATAACATTTTTCTTATAGTAAATCTGATTTTGGCGAGGGCTAAACTTGGTCGGTGTCTAAATAGCTAGCCCTGTGATGCCGGGCTATCTACTGAGAATATTGCAAAATGTGCTTTCACCGAAAAGCTATTTTAAAATCGGACATAGCGAGTGCATAGAGGAGTTCTGTATCTATAATTCTTAAAATAATTTATGTTTTTTGTGAACGTTTATCGTGAGTAATTTAGTAAATTCACCGGAAGTTTGCGGGGGGGTATGCTAGTTCTGAACGTCACATCCTAATGTAAAAAGCTGGTTTTTGATATAAATATGAACTTGATTGAACAAAACATGCATGTATTGTATAACATAATGTCCTAGGGTTGTCATCTGATAAAGATCATCAAAGGTTAGTGCTGCATTTAGCTGTCTTTTGGGTTTATGTGACATTATATGCTAGCTTGAAAAATGGGTGTCTGATTATTTCTGGCTGGGTACTCTGCTGACATAATCTAATGTTTTGCTTTCGTTGTAAAGCCTTTTTGAAATCGGACAGTGTGGTTAGATTAACGAGAGTCTTGTCTTTAAAATGCTGTAAAATAGTCATATGTTTGAGAAATGGAAGTAATAGCATTTCTAAGGTATTTGAATAACGCGCCACGGGATTCAACTGGCTGTTGAGTAGGGGGGACGATTTCGTCCCACCGACCCTAGAGAGGTTAACCAGCATGGCTACCACAGCATTCTGCAGTGATACGCCATCCCATCTGGTTTGCACTTTGTGGGACTATCATTTGTTTTTCAACATGACAATGACCCAAAATACACCTCCATGTTGTGTCAGGGCTATTTGACCAAGCAGGAGTTTGATGGGGTGCTGCATCAAATGACCTGGCCTCCACAATCACCCGACCTCAACCTAATTGAGATGGTTTGGGATTCCTCCACAGAGTGAAGGAAAAGCAACCAACAAGTGCTCAGCATATGTGGGAACTCCTTCAAGACTGTTGGAAAAACGTTCCTTATGAAGTTGGTTGAGAGAATGCCAAGAGTGTGCAAAGCTGTTATCAAGTCAAAGGGTTGCTACTTTGAAGAATCTCAAACACTTTTTTAGTTACTACATGATTCCATATGTGTTTTTCTTAGTTGTGATGTCTTCACTATTATTCTACAATGTAGAAAATAGTCAAAATAAAGAAAGCCCTTGAATTAGTAGGTGTGTCCATGCTTATGACTGGTACTGTACATGACACAAACACACCTTTCTATCAACGTGCTTGGGTTTCAATGCAAAGTATATGATTGAATGTCTATTTAAGCATGCAGCTAGTTACTTGAAATGAGAAATATAATCATGCCAAAAGATGATAAAAAAATGTAGTTCACTGACAGAGAAAGTAAGCACAAATTGACATTTACAGTAGCTGGCTAGGCTAGTCAAACTGTAACATTGGCTAGCTTTCAAAAAATTGGCTAAATGGTCAATGAAGTTACTTCTTCATAAGATCAAGACAATTCGTATTGCATGCTGGGTATTTCAAATGCACTCAAAAAATGAAATCTTATTTCTAGATATATGTAACGGCTTTCTTCGGAAGAATGGGACCAAAGCGCAGCGTGGAACGTGTTCATGATTTTCATTATCAAAAACACTCAAACAAAAATAACAAAACGAAAAGCCAAACAGTTCCGTCAGGTACACTATACAAAAAAGAAAACAACTACCCACCAACACAGGTGGGAAAAGGCTGCCTAAGTATGATTCCCAATCAGAGACAACGATAGACAGCTGCCTCTGATAGGAACCATACTCGGGCCAAAACAAAGAAATACATGACAGAATGCCCACCCCACACCCTGACCTAACCAAATAGAGAAATAACACGGCTCTCTAAGGTCAGGGCGTGACAATATATCTGTTCCTCTTCATCAGACAGCAGCTCACCTTTTCACAAGAGGCTGTGTTTACATCATAGATAGAAGCAGGCCTTTGGCTGAAATTTAATTTAATTATCTCCTCTCTCGGCAGGGAATTATCAACTTCACGTTTTTTGGAGGCTGCTCGAGGGCCCTGGCTGCATTCTGGAGCATCTCTTCCACTCTTAAGGGCACCCAGGGGTTGGTCTGAGAGAAATCATAAACCTGCATGCTTCTACGTGCCCTACGCTGCTCAACACTTGCCACGCCAACACTCAAAACCATCATCAGTCCAGCCTCATACCACCTTGTTCCACCTAAACCCTTCATTTCCCAAGACCTTCTCCATCAAAAGCGAAGACCTTTGAAGGATTTATCAACCTTTGTTTTTCCTCTAGAGAACTTTGTTTTTGTACCAGTAAGGTTAAGGCTCTTAGGTATTGGGTCTGATGTAGGTGTGTGAGATGAGTGGTTTCCCAAACACCTGTGCTGTGTTCTGTGCTACTTACCTGTATTGTGTTGTGTCACTGCCATAGGTTCACTCACGGGGCATCGCCCGTCAATCACAGCCTGCACGTCTCTTCCCACCACACCAGAGGGAATGGCCAACCTGGAGGGCACGCACACACCAACACACACAATCTGCTCAGTTTACACATGGAAACACGCTCCGATCAGCTCAAACACAGATAATGTGTAAATAGTGAAAATGTAATGGATGTGGCATTCCTGTACAAGTAGTGGTAAGGGGTTGGAGGCAAAGGAATGGATGTGGGTGGGGCTAAGTCTACATAGAGGTGCTGTTTTCAGAAAACTCACAAAAGCTCTGACGAAGGCCGTTAGGCCGATACGTAAGCTTATTAAATATCAGTGATACTATCAAGAGCAGTGTGCGGTTTCCTTTTTTCCTTCATCAAGTTTCAACTGTTGCCATGCACCTGCAACAAAAGATTGCTCAGATGTGCGAGTGCCTTTTTGAATTTTGTACAAGTAGTGGTCAAATTAGCCCCTTGTACAGTACGAATACGATTTATCGCATAATGGGTTCCGGCTTCCAATAATACTAATCTAGTCTTGGTGGATGCATAAGAGCTATTTATTTAGCATCAATGCAATAGACAGCCTCAACTTAAGTCCTTATGATTTAATGTTTTGTGTTGGATGAATTTGATAAAGATTTTCAGAGCAGCATTACTAAAAAAAACTCTGATTCCTCTTATAACCCAGTGGAATCTGAATCTGAATATGACTGTCAAATGCCCTGCAAAGGGGATTTTCTTTCTAGACGTATCCATAGAACAGCCTACGAGATGCAGGGGAGGGGATCCCCGTATCTGGGCGGATTTCTGAGAGCTTTGCGTCAACGCTTTAACACGCCGTAGAATGGTTCCTCGGGCAGACCCCAACATGTCAATGTCTGCAAATCCTGTCTGATAAATAAAAAAAATAAAAAAAACAATGAGGTGCACTCACTCACAGTGTGGGAGCTCAAACTGAATATAAATGAAATGCACATCCATACCAATGTAGTCGTTACCCTGCAGCTGGAGCTTGAATCTCTAATCAAGATACAGTAGGTGTGATAGGTGGCAAAGGGTGGCATGTTACCAAGTCTGCCATCTAAATAGTGCCCAAGAGGGACAAAATAAAGATGACTCATGCACACTGAGCATGATGATGTTAGAAAATAGTTGTCTCACTGAATACAGTAAGTGAAGAGGGACAAAACAGTAGAATCAAAGAGCTACCCAAACTGTGCCATAACACAAGTAATTGCGTTCCACTAGTTTGAACAGACACAGAAAACAGACACCTCCCAGACAGACAGCTGAATGGGTTTGCTTGACAGAAACATGGATAAATAGTGTGAAGCCCATTGTAGCAGTGTAGACCTCTCAACTACATTTAAGATAATTCAATCTGACAGAAAATAATTGTGATAAGAAAGTGTTTAATAACCTACTTCATATAATTACAACCTAGCGCACCTGCCAAACTCATTAGCTCTGTGATATTAGGGTGAAGGATTGAGCCGCATTTATGTAAATTGAGAGCTTGATGAAGTTATAATAAATCGGATAGCACTGGATTATGAGGCTTTATGAGGTAGAGACATTACATGTTTTTTAATTGTGTAGCTTCCTATTCTTGCAAAACGTTCAGTTCAAAAGACACATGAGTCATAAACATGTTAACTGCATAGGGCGATATGTGCAAGACAGATTGCTTTCTGCTTTTTTTTGCAAGACTTCAGGGAATAAATGTTTGCTTTCTAACATAAATAGAGCCTTCAAATCAATTTCAGGCCTAACCTATTTTCATAATGATCTATCTCTATTCATCTAGCACTTGGATGTGCCACACACTGCAACAAAGAGCAGAAGGTATAAGAGGATTTCAATTCATTCACCCCTTAAAACCCTTGACTGCTCAAACTCATCAACACACACTCTCATCTATCAGAATTTGAATTTCATCTGTATAAATATGCAGAACATTCTTTGAACACAGTTAGTTTTCGACTAACGACACAAGCTAATGGTCGATTTTTTTCTTTAGCCCATATTGAAAGGAGGATTCTGCTTTTCCCATTAAGTGGCTAATGTTCCATAAGGTTGACAGATCATCACATTTGCACAGCTATTTTTGCTTCTGTGTTTGCCATCATGCAAGATAAACAAAGTGCAAAGCAGAATCTTACACACAGGAAGAGAACTTGATCTCTCAGCCTCTTAGCAGCCACATCTGCTTAAGGGACAGATCAACATTTACTGGGGGGGAGGGTGGTCCAAAATAGGGGAGGGTTGTCAAACTTTTTTTTTGCTTCTGGGAGGGTTATGTGGTTTTTTGGGGGGCACAGGGGAGGGTAGTGTGTTTTTTCTCTGGTTTATATTTGCTCTTCTGCTTGTATTTTCACTATAAACTATGGCTTGACTTACTTTTGATATTACCCTACAAAGATGTTGGTGAAGGTTTGGTATGGTGTGGCTATTATTAAGCTTTAGTTACTGCAGGCCTATGATACAAAGGCAGTGCGCCTTGGCGTTCCAACTGACTCCGACAGTTAAACTTGGTGAGGAAGAATGTTTCAGTCCTACCAGAGTCACTCCTATAATCTAACAATATAATCCTTCTCTTTATACAAAATATTTGTATTGAAAATAAATGAATTACCCTCCTTCTGTAAATGCATGTCGGTGTCGTAGCGTTTCACCGGTATATCGCTCTCTCTCTGGGGTTAGGCTTAAGCTTCTCTTCCGTTATACCGGCTATGTATTTATTTGAATATCAATATCATACAGTGGACACCTAAACCTTCGCATGCAATGCCCTGATACATTTAGTGCTCAAATCTCTGACAGCTGAACTGTAATGTGGACAATTATTGTTTTAAGAAAGTATCCCCAAAATATTAAATAAAAAGAGGCTATACCTAGCTAGAAATACCCTAAAGACACTAGCAAGTGCACAAGTCCAGTGTTACTTTTGTTATGCCTGCACATCATGGTTCACCAGCAACCCCAAACATCTAAATAATAAGCTACCAGCCAAACAAGCTTGTAAGAATTGTACTTCAACTCCCCCTCATACTCATCTGGAGGTTGTCTGTGTCAGTATCTACGTAATGTGTCTGTATCTATGTAAAACATAGGGACCACAACGGAAATAAGTCCCCGACTTTGTGCAATCCTGGTCACTATAAAACATATGTGTATGAATTATTTTTAACTAACTGACAAATAAAATCTATCAATCAATCCAAACTGTGCCAATTGATGAATGGAAAGAGACATGTTACAAAACACTAAAAAGTTCAATAACATTTGGATGTTGTTAAGCCAATCCTTCGATCCTGGGTAAGCCTACAAGGTACGGAGGGATGCATTTTCTGTTTGTAAAGATTGACAGTCAATTTATTGTGGTGTTGAAAACACAAACCATGATATTGAAGTACCTGAAGTCAGTATGCTTTGTTTATTGGTTGCGTGGTGCATTGGCACAGAAACATTGGCACAGAAATTTGTTGTATATATTTTATATAATTATAAATATGGCATCAAAATGTTGAAAATCTGATTTTCCCCTAGCTAATCATTGTCTGCAGCTGGCTCTGATCGTAGTGTAATGAAACAGGCAGGGAGAGTGAGCTATTCTGTGGTGGTCGGCGAACCCACCACCTTCTGGCCTGTAACCTTGTGTGGCATCGACTGTGCCAGAAAAGCATACTGTAGTGGCAAAGTCGATATCCACATTTATAAACAGAGGGTAGCTACATCTGACCAGACCCCCCCCCCCCCCCCCCCTAATCTCTAGTGGACAGACTGTGTAAATCGAGCATCTGACCAAATTACACCAGATTTTAGTTCTGTGAAATTAACATCTGCTAGGTATTTCTCACCTCATCCAGAGCCAAATCCTTTGACTTTCAAATGTTGAGATCTGAATGACTTCTACCTATTCCATAGAGAGAGATGGAGATAAATGGAGAGAACTCTGCTCCAAACACAGGGCCGGTAATTAGTAAACTGGCGAAAGGGAAATGGCTGCCAAGTGAGTCCAACTATCTTGGCTGCACTGTATCTCATTCTTAAAAATCACCAGAAGCTTTGCTTTGCTTCAGAATGCTTTGCTACAACGTGGATTGATTTAGAGATCATTGCTAATAATAATACCGACAGGGAACACTTTGGTAAGGTGAAATATGCTATGTCCAGCCTTTAAATACGCTGATCAGGAGTGTGTGGGTTTCACAAGCTATCACCAGTTCCCTTAATCAATGACTACTGTTTAACCTAATGAGCATAGTTAGAATAACAAATGGTGTATTCGGGAAATATTGGAACTCTATTACGAGGTTTCAAGCTTTTTTTGGATGTGGCTTGATTGTATGGTTGTTCCAGTTCCCCAAAGAGCCAGCGTAGAAATGAACACTCTCCAGATCATAAATTCAACATTATTCATTTATTCCCCGGCCTCCATCAGAACGCTGATGAGGAAAACAAGGCATATTCAGAAATTCATACAGAAGGGGCATTTAACTCTTAACCTACGACAGGAATCATCAACTAGATTCAACCCCGGGCCAATTTTTTCTGGAGCGGATGGTCGGGGGGCCGGAACACAAATTCACTCTGGCTATCTACTCAGATTTCAGAGAACTTTTGTCTGAGTGTGCCAGAGTGCAGAATAACTGATGAATTTACGAATGTGCAACACTCGTTGAATATGACTGGTGTCAGTAAACGTCTGCAAAGAAACTATTTCAATTGTTGCCAGCAGTACAGTTACAGTCACCAACACTCTGGATAACATGACAAGAGCCGAGTAAAGGCGAGTAAAATGGTTAAAGTGAGGTGTTCTCATTTGTGTCTGGAAGTAGTGAGCAAGCTAGCCAACTTTACCCAGTTAGCTTGGGTGCTTGATTGCCATTGTGAGGTCAGAATGCTTGGATCAACTCTACTCCTTGGCCCGAGCGTCCAGTCTGCACTCTGAACGCGCCAAGTGTGAAACACTCCGAATTTACAAACGGACAATCTGACAACGGCACACCAGAGTGAATTTATTTATCACACATAATTACAAATCATTTGTAGACAAAATTGACCGCAAATTGACCACAGATATAATATTTGACTAAAACATATTCATTTCAAACCTTGCTTACATTTGTATATGATCACATCTCTCTATTATGAGTGGAAATACTTGGGAAAAGATTTCCAAAATTAAAATCAATTGGAGCTGATTTCCTAGTGTTTTGAGTCTTT
Organism: Salmo trutta; assembly: GCF_901001165.1. NCBI lineage: Eukaryota > Metazoa > Chordata > Actinopteri > Salmoniformes > Salmonidae > Salmo > Salmo trutta. The sequence continues at coordinate 9,403,908 of NC_042991.1, forward strand.
TATGTCCAACAATGAACATACCATTTATTTTTTACTTGGGGCCAAATAAAACCCTGCGCAGGATGCCATTTGGAGAACCCTGCCATTCGAGGTCCGGAGCCTGCTGGTTTTCTGTTCTACCAGACAATTTAATTTGCAACCACCTGATGTTTCAGGTCGAAATCAGTCCCTGATTAGAGGAGAACAATGAAAAAATGCAGTGGAACTGGCTTTGAGCTCCAGAGTTGAGTTCGAGTGACATACAGTGTCCTTGAAGTTACAGCTAGCATGACAAAGAGGTTTATCAATATTTTTGAATTGTTCTCATCTTTGATATCAAAGACAGCTTGATATCTCCAGAGCACTGGTGGAAAAAAGTACCCAATTGTCATACTTGAGTAAAAGCAAAGATACCTTAGAATAAAATGACTCTAGTAAAAGTGAAAGTCACCCAGTAAAATCCTACTTGAGAAAAAGTCTAAGTATTGGGTTTTAAATATACTTAAGTATCAAAAGTGAAAGTAATTGCTAAAATATAAAATGATACATAATAGTAAAATGTAAGTATAAATAATTTCAAATTCCTTATTTTAAGCAAACCTGACGGCACCATTTTCTTGTTTTTTTTATTTATTTACGGATAGCCAGGGGCACACTTCATTTACAAATGAATCATGTTTTTAGTGAGTCAGAGGCTGTAAGGATAACCAGGGATGTTCTCTTGATAAGTTTGTGAATTACACCATTTTCCTCTCCTGCTAAGCATTCAAAATGTAACGAGTACTTTTGGATGTCAGGGAAAATGTATGGAGTAAAAAGTAGATCATTTTCTTTAGGAATGTAATGAAGTAAAAGTTGTCAAAATATAAATAGTCAAGTGAAGTACAGATACCCCAAAAAAACGACTTAAGTGTCACAAACCTCTTCGTCAGAAGATATGTTGAAATCGCTGTTGGACAAAGTGGACCAATATGCAGCGGATTGCGTGCTCATCATCATTTATTTTAAATGTGACCACGAGGAAAAAACAATAAACAAAACTCACGACAGGCACAGTGTAGCATGCTAAACAAAAGCAGTGCTAACATACAACTACCCACAAGTGACAAACAAAACACACACCTACTTATAGGACTCCCAATCAGAGGCAACTAGAAACACCTGCCTCCAATTGAGAGTCCAGCAACCAAATCTGCACATAGCAAACTTAACCTAGAACCTACTCATACTAAAACATACACCACAAAACCCCGGAACACATAAATAACACACCCCTCTAAGCTATATACAAAAAAAAACACCATACAAAACAAACATACCTCTGCCACGCCCTGACCAAATAATACAAATAATCCTCTTTACTGGTCAGGACGTGATATTAAGTAGTACTTTCAAGTATTTTTTCTTAAGTACTTTACACAACTGCTCCAGAGCCAGTATTTCCTAGATACAAATAGGTTTGAAACGTTCATCCCCCAAATGTCACAGAGGAGAAAAAATTCTAGTGCTGACGTTTTGGGGCCAGTTTTACACCATCCTAAGAGTCCTAAGACCATATTCTACTCCTTCACATGTAGACCTTCAGATGCCCAACACTGAAAAATGTATCTTAAAAGGCAATCAATGGTGATTTTCTCTCCGCCAACTGGATTAAACATAACTTCCTGGAAAGCCATCTCCAGGCGCTAAACAGCACTAAGAGGTTGAATTTAAAAGGCGATTCCTCTTGGCGGACACACAGAGGTGTGGATTCTGCCTCCTCTCATCGGACGCTATTTATATCTGCTGTCTGTGATCATTCTCCCAGTGGCCACAATCAGACCGCCTGAGGAGGTGTGAGCTATTCGAAACAGAGGATTGTATAGAGGCGTGTGTGTGTATGTGTGTGTGTCAGTGAGAGATGGATATAGGATGTAAGACTCACAGCGATCAGGCTATGGATAATCAGGTGGAGGATTCTCCTTGGGTCAGGCTTCCATAATTTTCACCTCAGCAAAGGCCTTATTCCTGAGCTCATTCTGACCATCATAAGACCCTCCTGTAGGAAAGAGAGAGAAGGAAAACACCGTTTAAAACATCAAACCCATCTCAGAACTTCATGAAATCAAACTCATCCCTCGATTACAAAAGTAAGGTTCTGTGAGTTGCTTCCTCAGCGAGAGGATCTCAGCGTTGACTGTTTTGCCCTAGAGAAAGCCTCCGGGTGTCAGTCTGCTAGGTGTGTACACAGTGAGCTACAACAAGAAGGTGAGCTAGACTGACGAGACCATGACTGACAAATTCCTGATCCTCATCCATATAGTATGACTACGTATCTGACTTTGGGTCGAGCCAGTTCCTTTGCTCAAGGTCACAACACTCTACCGTCTTTCCTGTCCCTTATAGATGGGTCTCTCTCATGAGCACTGTGACTGGCGCACATCTTACACCAGACCCTATTAGCGAGCTTTGGTGTTAGCACGAGGCAGCGTCATCCGTCAGAGGGTCAGACAGGCCATGATTCACCACACAGCAGTGACAACAACAATGGTAAACTAAACCTATCACTCACTCTTTAGTGCTCTTTAGGTCCACAAACCACTCACTTAACATTAATATACTGCCTACTGTACTGCCTACTGTACTGCCTACTGTACTGCCTACTGCAATGATAGCATCTGCTAGATATCGATGGGCTTGTGGATTGCACAGCTGTTTTGGATGGTGAACTTGTCTACTGGGCCTAAAACGATATCATGATGCATGATGGTTCCAATATGTCCATTCTTATATCCAGCTACATAATCATACATTCTGGGAAGCTCATGTCCCCATAATACACTTTGACATCAGCCATGTACTGTATAGGGCTGTGGCAGTCATTAAATGACGTCAGCTGGTTATTGTCATGCAAAAGACTGCCGGTCTTACGGTGATTTACCGTTAATTAACATAAACAGGCCTCCATGCATACAAGCCGCTGATGCGCGCCTTTGAAATAAATCAATCAATCAATTTCATTTACACCATCACAATAAATATATTATTTATTTCAGTAAGATCTAAAGAAACATTACGATATGAAGAGAATGTATTTCGGAAGAACAGAATATGAGTTGGTCTACTGTAGGCTTATGTTATCTGGCTATGCTCCATGCCATATGCTGTAGGCTTGTTCATTTAGCTGACAGGATATGCTTATAAGTCCGTAACATTATTTTATATTATATGATTTTATAGTAAGAAGGATATAATTGAACATAGCTGAATAAAATCGAAATTATACTTTGATACTTAAGTTTTTACAATTACATTTACATTTCATACTTAATATTTAAAACCAAATATTTTTAGACTTTCACTTTTACTTGAGTCATTTCCTATTAAGGTATCTTTACTTTTACTCAAGTATGATAATTGTGTACATTTTTCCACCACTGTGGATCATGTGCTAAGTATGCAACTGAGAAATAAATATAAAAACACTTATTTCACTCCACACATCAAACACTGTTTAAGGAGCATGCTCTCGCTGCCCGACAGATGATATTCCGCCCAAACTCTGTATGCCATGGGCTCTCCAACCTTGCTCTTGCAGCTTCCCAGTGCTTAAGTTGGGAGATCTCTTTGCGAACATCAATAGTAATACACTGCTCAAAAAAATAAAGGGAACACTTAAACAACACAATGTAACTCCAAGTCAATCACACTTCTGTGAAATCAAACTGTCCACTTAGGAAGCAACACTGATTGAATATACATTTCACATGCTGTTGTGCAAATGGAATAGACAACAGGTAGAAATTATCGGCAATTAGCAAGACACCCCCAATAAAGGAGTGGTTCTGCAGGTGGTGACCACAGACCACTTCTCAGTTCCTATGCTTCCTGGCTGATGTTTTGGTCACTTTTGAATGCTGGCGGTGCTTTCACTCTAGTGGTAGCATGAGACGGAGTCTACAACCCACACAAGTGGCTCAGGTAGTGCAGCTCATCCAGGATGGCACATCAATGCGAGCTGTGGCAAGAAGGTTTGCTGTGTCTGTCAGCGTAGTGTCCAGAGCATGGAGGCGCTACCAGGAGACAGGCCAGTACATCAGGAGATGTGGAGGAGGCCGTAGGAGGGCAACAACCCAGCAGAAGGACCGCTACCTCCACCTTTGTGCAAGGAGGAGCAGGAGGAGCACTGCCAGAGCCCTGCAAAATGACCTCCAGCAGGCCACAAATGTGCATGTGTCTGCTCAAACGGTCAGAAACAGACTCCATGAGGGTGGTATGAGGGTGGGGGTTGTGCTTACAGCCCAACACCGTGCAGGACGTTTGGCATTTGCCAGAGAACACCAAGATTGGCAAATTCGCCACTGGCGCCCTGTGCTCTTCACAGATGAAGCAGGTTCACACTGAGCACATGTGACAGACGTGACAGAGTCTGGAGACGCCATAGAGAACGTTCTGCTGCCTACAACATCCTCCAGCATGACCAGTTTGGCGGTGGGTCAGTCATGGTGTGGGGTGGCATTTCTTTGGGGGGCCGCACAGCCCTCCATGTGCTCGCCAGAGGTAGCCTGACTGCCATTAGGTACCGAGATGAGATCCTCAGACCCCTTGTGAGACCATATGCTGGTGCGGTTGGCCCTGGGTTCCTCCTAATGCAAGACAATGCTAGACCTCATGTGGCTGTAGTGTGTCAGCAGTTCCTGCAAGAGGAAGGCATTGATGCTATGGACTGGCCCGCCCGTTCCCCAGACCTGAATCCAATTGAGCACATCTGGGACATCATGTCTCGCTCCATCCACCAACGCCACGTTGCACCACAGACTGTCCAGGAGTTGGCGGATGCTTTAGTCCAGATCTGGGAGGAGATCCCTCAGGAGACCGTCCGCCACCTCATCAGGAGCATGCCCAGGCATTGTAGGGAGGTCATACAGGCACGTGGAGGCCACACACACTACTGAGCCTCATTTTGACTTGTTTTAAGGACATTACATCAAAGTTGGATCAGACTGTAGTGTGGTTTTCCACTTTAATTTTGAGTGTCACTCCAAATCCAGACCTCCATGGGTTGATAAATTGGATTTCCATTGATTATTTTTGTGTGATTTTGTTGTCAGCACATTCAACTATGTAAAGAAAAAAGTATTTAATAAGATTATTTCATTCATTCAGATCTAGGATGTGTTATTTTAGTGTTCCCTTTATTTTTTTGAGCAGTGTATGTTTTAGCAATAAAATATATTTAACTAAACTGTTGACAGCCTGTCTTCGCACACAAGAATGAAATAAAGGAGATAGAGGAGGAGAAGGAAACGCATGGTGGTGAGATATTTTGTATAGCTGAAGGTAATGTGTCACTCAATTAATTATTAAAATATAAAACATTCCCTATTAATAGGCTATTCAAAATCAAATACAAATTCACCAATTGCAGGCTAACTGTAAGCAGCCCTGCACAATCAATGAACCAACTGTCACACCCTCATCTGTTTCACCTGTCTTTATGATTGTCTCCACCCCCTCCAGGTGTCGCCCATCTTCCCCATTATCCCCTGTGTATTTATACCTGTATTCTCTGTTTGTCTGTTGCCAGTTCGGTTTGTTTCATCAAGCCTACCAGCATTTTTCCCTTATGCTCCTGTCTCTCGATTGTTCTTGTTTCCTAGTTTTCCTGGTGTTGACCATTCTGCCTGCCCTGAGCCTGCCAGCCATCCTTTACCTTTGCCCCACCTTTCTGGATTACTGACCTTTGCCTGCCCTGACCCTGAGCCTACCTGCCGTCCTGTACCTTTGCCCCACCTATTTGGATTACTGACCTCTGCTTGACCTGCCTTTTGCCTGCTCCTGTTTGATTAGTAAACTGTTGTTACTTCGACATTGTCTGCATCTGGGTTTTACCTGAAAAATGATACCAACAGCATCACCTAGGGCTATACGTTCTCTCCCAGACTAATGGATAGACATTTTCAAGCGTTGCGTAAGGTAACCAGTCCATCCAGAATGTATAATAATACAGTTCACACTCAGGCAACACCTGAGTGTAGGCATGATGGTAGGCACACTCATATCCTCAACACCGGGGCCCCACAAAGGTGTGTGCTCAGCCCCCTCCTGTACTCCCTCTTCACACATGACTGCATGGCTACGCACGAGTCCAAACCAATCGTTACGTTTGCTAACGACACAAAGTTGTAGGCCTGCTTACCAACAATGACTAGAGAGCTAACAAGGAGGAAGTTAAAGCCCTTGCGGAGTAGTGCCTGGAAAATAACCTCTCCCTCAACGTAAAAAAAACAAAAGGAGCTGATCATGGACTACAGGAGACAGAAGAGGGAACGAGACATCACATTCACATCGATGGGGTCACAGTGGAGAGGTTCAAAAGCTTTAAGTTCGTCAGGTGGCTGAAGAAATTCACCATTGAGAGCATTCTGTCGGACTGCATCACCGCCTGGTACGGCAACTGCACTGACCTCAACCGAATGGCTCTCCAGAGGGTAGTGCGGTCAGCCCAATGCATCACAGGGGGCATGCCCTCCAGGACATTTACAGCACTAGTGTCAAAGGATGGCTAAGGACCAGTGAATCCAGAGACACAGAGACCCAAAAAATCAAGGCAACAACATTATAGAAACGAGGACAGTGAAAAATCATCACTTAGACCCTTAGGATCCACAGAGTCTCAGGAGTACAGCCAGAATGCCAATCTTTGTTTTAGTTTACTTATGATGTCACATCCTCTCGGGGAAATTTGGACGTGTTCTATGGCTACAAAGCACAGGGAGGAAGATGAGCCATGGTTGGCTTCAATGCAGTGTAGCGTAATAACATAGTCCGTGTTTTTATTTTGAATAGCAGCCTTATGTTCTGCAATGCGAAGTTTAAATGCTCATTTAGTTTGAGCAATATACGCAGCCCCGCAGTACACAGTGGCCGCATTTGTAATTTCCATTGGCCGGGCCTGGGGGCAAATTGTCACGCTTCTTGGGTAGCTGTGTGCTGTGTGTAACGGAACTGGCTAGATTGCGCGCACGGCAAAAACAAATATGATGGGGCAATTTTGTGAATTTTTGAAGATGTTCCAGTGTTTCAATACAATGGATTTGATGAGACTGGCACATGGGTTATACTCTATGGAAAAACACAAACGTGGGGGCGTTTTGTCCTGGTTTCTGTTTCTGACGTTCAGTTGCTCTTGCATGGGTAAGGCCTGTTCAATGACCCTCTTATCATACCGGCATTGCAGGAATGTAGTGCGCATATCATTAGCTTCACGGAGTATAACCCTTGTGCCGGTCGTGTCAAATACATTGTATTCAAACACTGGAACATCCTCAAAAGTGACCCAAATCTACGTGAGTTCACAACATTTCCCCCTCGCATTTGTTTTCGCCGTACTCGCAGTCTAGCGGATTCCGTTATACACAGCATGCAGCTACCCAAGAAGCTGACACATGGCTCCCAGGCCCGCCCAATGGCAATTACAAAAGTACATTGTGACAATATGACCAATACTAAAGTTTTTTACCCGAGAACAGGAAAAGAATACAAAATACAAAGCTTTATTAATTCTAGCACCACAAATGCCATTTATTTGCTCAAATGCATCTGCGGGACTGCGCATATTGGTGTATTAGTATTGTATTTGTGAGACATTATACAGCACTGTTGGAGTTGGCAACATAAGTATTTCACTGCACCTGCAATAACACCAGAAAATCTGTGTACGAGACTAATACACTTTGATTTGATTCTGAAAGTTCTAAAGGGACCTTTACTGAGCTCTCTGTTATCTCCCTCTCTGTCCCTTTGTTTGTGTGTCTGTGTGTCTGTGTGTCTGTGTGTCTGTGTGTCTGTGTGTCTGTGTGTCTGTGTGTCTGTCTGTCTGTCTGTCTGTCTGTCTGTCTGTCTGTCTGTCTGTCTGTCTGTCTCACTTCAAGGTCTCCCAGCTCTTTAAGTCGCTTTCTTTTTCCTTCCACCTGTGTTGCTGCGGGGCTATGCTCAGTGCTCAGCCCCAGGTCGTTACAACACATCAATCGCCTCATGTCACTCCACAAATGGACACGATTACCGTGACTAAGGAGCCCAGGTTATATGTGAATGGTGTGCGACTGTGCTCCTAATCAAAGTGACATGGCAATACTGCGAGGCAACACCCACGGACCGGCTGCACCAGCCAGTCAGCCGCCACAGCCAGGAGCAGATACATCACCCGCCAACTGCCGCCTAGTTGACTGAGTCACCGCCGCTCAACTAGTGTTTTACACGTAATAGTTTAGCTGTCAATCCCACAGAGAAACTGTAATGCACTGTACTGTGTGTGACCAGCAACATGGTGGAGTGAGTACTGTTGTCACACCTGTTGATAAAGGTTATATGGTGTGTAATGGTGTCAGATATAACAGTGTCAGACTATTGACTGTGGATTCTCTATTGAGTTTGCTTTTTGATCCAGGACTAGCCTTAATCTGTGTCTGAGAAACCACCCCAAAATGTTTAGCGTCACTGTACTAGTATGAGAAAACAAACAGTACAATATAATCTCAGTGGACAGTTTATTAGGTACATCTAGTACCGGGATGGACCCCCCTTTGCCTCCAGAACATCCTGAATTATTTGTGGCATAGAAACGTTGCTCAGTTGGTATCAAGGGACCTAACGTGTGCCAGGTAAACCCAAGACACTGTCGTGCGTGAAAGCCCCGGAGGCCGGCTGTTTCTGAGATACTGGAACCGGCGCACCTGACACTGCCGATTATACCACGCTCAAAGTCTGTTTTGCCCATTCTAATGTTCAATCGAACAGTAACTGAATGCCTTGATGCAGGTCTGCCTGCTTTATATAGAAAGCCACGACCACGTGACTCACTGTCTGTATTGGCGAACCATTTTCGTGAGCGGGGTGGTGTAAACAGTCACTCCTATGTAAAACTATGTAAACAGTATGTGCACATTGTTTCTTGATAGCCCACGACTGCCTCATCATGTATAACAAACTTGTTGTCCCGTCTTATTTCTTAATTTAACAAATATAATTTAGCCCCCAGCTTGGTTTTATCATTTTGCAGAGAGAGAGAGAGAGAGAGAGTGAGAGACTCCCAGCTGGGTGCTATGAGCTGACGGTGCAGTTAGTCTGTGATAACTATATATTCCTAACAAGACCACTTTTAATAGGGAAGGAACCCAACGGAGCATTTTAATATACTCTGTAATTACATACTGACTATGACTACCTTTTAAGCAGAATGATGAGACTGGAGCCACCAGCCAATGTCTGCATACAGGCCTATAAAACCCTATTAAAATACAGTGCAGAGCCAGCAAAAACACCTTCAACTAATGAGTGTGAACATAACACTCAGAACCAAAACAAATATTGATACTTTTTATTACTGCATGCAAATAGTATTGCCACTGAATATCTTATGGAATTTGAAAAAAAGCATTCCAAATACATGTTTTTGATGTGATTTCTCGGCATGAAATCTCTGATCTCTCTCATCTTCTGAACCTAAATCTCTCATCACCAATTGGAGGGTCATCAACAAATAAAAACATGTAAATTAAATTGATTCTGGGAGCATAGGCTTGGTTGCATAAAGCACTATGGCTCAATCCTTCAATAGTCTAATATTTAATTTAATATCAGACCCCAATTCACCACTCGCACCGCATTGATTCCTACTCCACAGCTTTTCCATTCAGTTTACAATGGAATAGTTCATGATAAGAAGAACAGAGAGTCTAGCTCTTGAGTGAATTATAGTACGTTGAAATGAAAATATATCTCATAGACTGTGTTTCCTGCTTTAGAGAGGCACTGCCATGTAATAATAACACTGGGATTTGACCTTCTCTAAACTGACCCTTTGAAGAGGTATGGTGTTTCGGGCTACTGCAACTACTGTATCAATATGAATGAGATGCATTTGAATATTATAGTGTTAGGCTACATGAGGTAAATGGGCTAACACTGCAGACTGCAGCTCTGATAAAGGAGACTGATCTCTGCAAGCCCATTCATTGTGAATGTTCATTCCCAAAGGATAACGGAACAAAGGAAAGCTATTTCTGTCTGTCCATTACAGCCATCTCAAGTCCTCTCCAAAAATATGCCATCCCAAAGGGCTGGTCAGTAACACTCATATCCATTCAGAAAAAGGAATGCAAGGGAAAATAGAACTTCCATTGTACTCCAATATATCCATTTTATGATACTTGGCATTCTTACTTGTAACTGATTTCTGTTTGTCTTGTGTTGAACTCCATCCCCCTCACTCTACCAATTAGGTAACAGTGCCTAGGCCTGTTCTAAATATAGCACTGCATTGCTGATGAAACCCAACATCTGTATCTAGAGCAGGGATGGGCAACTTTGATGGGGTGGGGGCCACAGAAAATCTGAACTCATCATGAAGGGCCTCAGTGGCTCGCGGGTCTGCGTACCCATATCTATACCCACACATGCAGTCACATGCCCTAAGAAAATGTTGTTGCAGTTTTCAAGCCAGTTTGCTGCAATTCTACAGATTTGTCCTTTGGGATGGATAGAAAAATTTGCAGTTATGCAGCTAATTTCCCCGGAATTCTACACATTTTTCCATAGGGTGGAGACAAATGTTTGCAGTTTTTAATATGATATCTGATGATCAATGGGGCCACTCCTGGTCGGTAATTCGACCATTATCACCGCAAGTTTATATAGCTGGCCACTAGATTAACTTACCAATATAAATATGTTAGCTGACATGCGCTAATTTAGTGACTGTCAGTGACTGACATATCAAAAGACAAACTGCTGATGTACAACCAAATTTTGGAAATTCATTTTTTTTTTACTCTCAACAGTAAGTTTGGTATTGGTATTTTATTAGGGTCCCCATTAGCTGTTGCAAATGCAGAAGCTACTCTTCCTGGGGTCCACACAAAACATGAAACATGACATAATACAGAACATTAATAGACAAGAACAGCTCAAGGACAGAACTACATCAATTAATTTAAAAAAGGCACACGAAGCCAATATATCATTACCAGTACATACACACAAACGATCTAGGTCACATAGGGGAGAGGCATTGTGCTGTGAGGTGTTGCTTCATCTGTTTTTTTTTTAAACCAGGCCTGCTGTTCATTTGAGCAAAATGAGATAGAACGGAGTTCATTGCAATAATGGCTCTTTATAATACTGTACGCTTTCTTGAATTTGTTCTGGATTTGGGGACTGTGAAAAGACCCCTGGTGGCATGTCTGGTGGGGTAAGTGTGTGTGTCAGAGCTGTGTGTAAGTTGACTATGCAAACAATTTAACACATTAATGTTTCTTATGAAAAGAAGAAGTGATGCAGTCACTCTCTCCTCAACTCTTAGTCAAGAGAGACTGGCATGCATAGTATTTATATCAGCCCTCTGATTACAATGAAGAGCAAGACGTGCCGCTCTGTTTTGGGCCAGCTGCAGCTTAACTAGCTCTTTCCTTGCAGCACTCGACCACACAACTGGACAATAATCAAGATAAGACAAAATTAGAGCTTTTTGGAATGTGGTGTCAAAAAAGCAGAGCATCTATTTATTGCAGACAGACCTCTCCCATTCTTTACAACCATTGATTCAAGATGTTTTGACCATGACAGTTTACAATCTAAGGTAATGCCAAGTAATTTAGTCTCCTCAACTTGTTCAACAGCCACACAATTCCTTACCAGATTCAGCTGAGGTCTTGAACTTAGGGAATGATTTGTACCAAATACAATGCTGTTAGTTTTAGAGATGTTTATTACTGGACACCCACTCCAAAACTGACCGCAACTCTTTGTTAAGGGTTTCAGTGACTTCATTAGCTGTGGTTGCTGATGCGTATATGGTTGAATCATCAACATACATGGACACACGTGCTTTGTTTAATGCCAGTGGCAGGTCATTGATAAAAATAGAAAAGAGTAGAGGGCTGCCCTGCGGGACACCACAATTGACATGTTTGACATTAGAGAAGCTTCCAATGATGAAAACCTTTTGAGTTCTATTGGTTAGATAGCTCTGAATCCACATTATGACAGAGTGTAACGATGTGCGCTGAGAGTCGGGAAGCAAGTTCAGGTAGTGAATGAAAATAAACGGAACATAATACAAAACAAGAACCTCGAACAACGCACAAACATGAAACAGAAACAATGACGCCTGGGGAAGGAACCAAAAGGGAGTGACATACATAGGGCAGATAATCAAGGAAGTGATGGAATCCAGGTGAGTCTGACGACACGCAGGGACGCGTAACGATGGTGACAGGTGTGCGCCATAACGGGCAGCCTGGTGACCTAGAGGCCAGAGAGGGAGCACATGTAACACAGAGGTTGAAAAGCCATAACACAAACTTTTTTTCAACAGGTTATGGTCAATAATATCAAAGGCAGCTCTGAAATCTAACAGTACTGTCAGTGTCAGTATAGTGGAGATGAGGAATAGAGTCAAGCGCAGGACACCGAACTGAGTAAAAATAATGTATTTTACTCTATAAAAACTCAGTCAAAATCCACGCAGGGATAAACAATAATGACAAAACACAACTAACACGACAAACAGGAAAATAATAACGCACAAAACATCATGAGAACCAGAGGGTTTAAATAGGGAAATAATCATAACAAGATGGGAACCAGGTGTGAACAATCAAGACATAACAAATGGACAAAGGTCCTCCGCCGACACCCAGCATCTCTCCTCCGGACCGTACTAAAGACCCCTAGCCCGATGCCTGGAGTCCATGATTGTTCTCACAGTATACGCCAGGGCCCCCTTGATGTCCAGAGGGGGTGGGGGAATTCCATACCTCAGATTGCTGGAGAGGAACAGCCACCACTGGCCTGAGGAGAGACACATGGAACGAGGGGTTAATACGATAATTAGTGGGAAGCTGTAACCTATAACATACCTCGTTCAGTCTCCTCAGGACTTTAAATGGCCCCACAAACCGCGGACCCAGCTTCCGGCAGGGCAGGTGAAGGGGCAGGTTTCGGGTCGAGAGCCAGACCCGGTCTCCCGGTACATATACCGGGGCCTCACTACGGTGGTGATCGGCGCTCGCCTTCTGTCGCCTGATGGCCCATTGCAGGCGTACATGGGCAGCATTCCAGGTTTCCTCTGAGCGCCTAAACCAATCATCCACCGCAGGTATCTTGATCTGGCTCTGATGCCATGGTGTCAGAACCGGCTGATAACCTAGTACACACTGTAACAGAGACAGGTTAGTGGAGGAGTGGCGGAGGAAATTTTGGGCCATCTCTGTGCCCAGGGGATAAACACCGACCACTCCCCCGGCCGGTCCTGGGAATAAGACCGCAGAAACCTACCCACATCCTGGTTAACTCTCTCCACCTGCCCATTACTTTCGGGGTGAAACCCCGAAGTCAGGCTGACCGAGACCCCCAGACGTTCCATGAACGCCCTCCAGACCCTTGATGTGAACTGGGGACCCCGATCAGACATTATATCCTCAGGCACACCGTTGTGCCGGAAAACGTGAGTAAACAGGGCCTCCACAGTCTGTAGGGCCGTAGGGAGACTGGCAAAGGAATGAGACGGCAGGACTTAGAAAACCGATCCACAACTACCAGAATCGTGGTGTTTCCTTGTGACGGAGGAAGATCCGTAACGAAATCCACCGATAGATGTGACCATGGCCGTTGTGGAACGAGTAGGGGTTGTAATTTCCCTCTGGGCAGATGTCTAGGTGCCTTACACTGAGCGCACACCGAGCAGGAGGAAACATACTCCCTCATGTCCTTAGCTAAAGTGGGCCACCAGTACTTCCCACTAAGACAGTGCACTGTCCGATCGATGCCAGGATGACCAGAGGAAGGTGACGTATGAGCCCAACAGATCAATAGATCACGAACATCAGACGGAACGTACTTACGTCCAACTGGGCATTGGGTGGGAGTGGGTTCCGCACGTAACGCCCGTTCGATGTCTGCGTCAACCTCCCATACCACCGGTGCCACCAGGCAAGGAACCAGAATTATGGGAATGGGATCCATGGATCGTTCCTCTGTGTCATACATGCGAGACAGTGCATCTGCCTTAGTGTTCTGGGAAACAGGTCAGTAGGATAGAGTAAACACAAAACGGGTGAAAAACATGGCCCACCTTGCCTGGCGAGGATTCATTCTCCTCGCCACCCGGATGTACTCCAGATTGCGGTGATCAGTCCAAATGAGAAAAAGGTGTTTAGCCCCCTCAAGCCAATGCCTCCACGCTTCCAGAGCTCCAACTACAGCCAACAACTCCCGATCCCCCACATCATAGTTTCTCTCCGCCGGGCTGAGCTTCTTCGAGAAGAACACACAGGGACGGAGTTTCGGTGGCGTATCCGAGCGTTGAGACAGTACAGCTCCTATCCGAGCCTCGGACGCATCCACCTCTACTATGAACTGTATGGAGGGATCAGGATGAGCCAATACCGGAACCGAGGTAAACAGAGCCTTCAGTTGATTAAAAGCCCTGTCTGCCCCAGCTGACCACTGCAGTCGCACAGGTCCCCCCTTAAGCAGTGAGGTAATGGGAGCCACTACCTGCCCAAAGCCCCGGATAAATATCCGGTAGTAGTTGGCAAACCCTAAGAACCGCTGCACCTCCTTTACCGTGGTTGGATTCGGCCAATTACGCACGGCTAAAATGCGATCATTCTCCATCTCCACCCCTGACTCTGACAGACGATACCCTAGAAAGGCGACGGACTGTTGGAAGAACAAACATTTTTCAGCCTTCACATACAGGTCACGCTACAGCAGTCGACCAAGCACCTTGCGCACCATAGCCACATGCACGGCGTGTGTAGCGGAGTATATTAGAATGTCATCTATATTCACCTCTATGCCCTGTCCGTACAGGTCCCTGAAAATGTCGTCAACAAAGGATTGGAAAATGGATGGAGCATTCATCAACCTGTACGGCATGACAAGGTACTCAAAGTGCCCAGATGTGGTACTAAATGCCGTCTTCCATTCATCCCCTTTCCGGATACGCACCATGTTGTAAGCACTCCTGAGATCCAATTTGGTGAAGAAGCGCGCCCCATGCAATGACTCAGTCACACTGGCTATAAGAGGCAGAGGGTAACTATACTTCACAGTGATCTGATTTAAACCTCTATAGTCAATGCACGGGCGCAAACCTCCATCTTTTCTCTTCACAAAAAGAAACTCGAGGAGGCAGCTGAAATGGACGTTTGAATGTATCCCTGTCCCAGAGATTCGGTGACAGGTTTCCATAGCCGCCGTCTCCTCCTGTGACAGAGGATACACGTGACTCCTGGGAAGTGCAGCGTCTGCCAAGAGATTTATCGCACAGTCCCCCCGTCGATGGGGAGGTAATTGAGTCGCCTTCTGAGCCAAATCAGCATATTCAGAGGGGATGTGCATGGTGGAGACCTGGTTTGGACTCTCCACCATAGTTGCACCTATGGAAACACCTATACACCTCCCTGAACACTGATGTGATCATCCCTTAAGAGCCTTCTGTTGCCACAAAATAATGGGGTCATGATAAGCCAACCAGGGAAACCCCAGTACCACTGGAAACGCAGGAGAATCAATCAGGAAAAGACATTCTCTCCTCATGACCCCCCTGCGTTCTCATGCATAGTGGAACCGTGACCTCCCTTATAAGACCCGATCCTAAAGGACGACTATCTAAAGAATGTACAGGGAAGGGCACATCAACAGGAACAATAGGAATCCCTAAACTACTAGCAAACACACAATCAATAAAGTTCCCAGCTGCACCTAAATCTACTAGCGCCTTATGCTGAGAATTCGGGGGAAAACTCAGGGAACTCTATAGATATATACATGTGCGCAACAGGAAGCTCTGGGTGAGTTGGGTGCCTACTCACCTGGGATGATCCACCAGTACCCTGCCTGCTGCCTCAATTTCCTGGGGTACCTCTCCAGCACCAACCAGCAGTGTGTCCTCTGCGGCCACAGGTACTGCAGGAAATAGCTCCCCCTCCGGTCCCCCTTAGAGCAACACCCCCGAGCTCCATAGGTGTAGAATCGGAGGTACTGGGGGATGGAACGGATGGACCCTGATCTGGACGTCCGCGGGTAGCCAACAGGTTATCCAGCCGGATGGATAAATCCACCAGCTGGTCGAGGGTAAGTGTGGTGTCCCTACAGGCCAGCTCCCGACGGACATCCTCTCGTAGACTACATTGGTAATGGTCGATCAGGGCCCTCTCATTCCATCCCGCGCTGGCAGCCAGGGTCCTAAAGTCCAGTGCGAACTCTTGAGCACTCGTCATCCCCTGTCTGAGATGGAATAACCGTTCACCCGCCGCTCTCCCCTCAGGTGGATGATCGAAGACAGCCCAAAAGCGACGGGTGAAATCCTCATAGCGGATCAACGTAGCGTCTATACTCCCTCATTCTGCATTGGCCCACTCAAGGGCTTTCCCAGACAGACAGGAGATGAGGGCGGACACGCTCTCGTATCCCGAGGGCACTGGGTGAACGGTCACCAGGTATAGTTCCATCCGGAGCAGGAAACCCTTGCACCCGGGAGCCGTTCCATCATAAGCCCCCGGAAGCGAGAGCCTAATCCCACTGGGTCCAATTGACGGAGGGGTGGGCAGCGGTGGTGCTGGTTGAGGTGATGTGGATGAAGTCGTAGGAAAATCCCCTTTTTCCCAACGCTACATGGTGAGCAGCACGCAATCCATGGCTGTGCCAAGATGTTGTAGCATTGTCGCGTGCTGCTGGACTTGTTCCTCTACTGGTACTGGAGGAACTGATGCGCCTGCTGACTCCATAATATGGTGCGTTATTCTGTCAGTGTAGTGGAGATGACGAATAGAGTCAAGCGCAGGACACCGAACTGAGTAAAAATAGCGTATTTACTCTATAAAAACTCATCAGTCAAAATCCACGCAGGGATAAACAATAATGACAAAACACAACTAACACGACAAACAGGAAAATAATAACGCACAAAACATCATGAGAACCAGAGGGTTTAAATAGGGAAATAATCATAACGAGATGGGAACCAGGTGTGAACAATCAAGACATAACAAATGGACAAAGAAACATGGATCGGTGGCAGCTAGAAAGCCGGTGACGATGACCGCCGAACACCGCCCGAACAAGGAGAGGCACCAACTTCGGTGGAAGTCGTGACAAATACAGCTCCCACAACCTTATTATTATATACTGCTCAAAAAAATAAAGGGAACACTAAAATAACACATCCTAGATCTGAATGAATGAAATAATCTTATTAAATACTTTTTTCTTTACATAGTTGAATGTGCTGACAACAAAATCACACAAAAATAATCAATGGAAATCCAATTTATCAACCCATGGAGGTCTGGATTTGGAGTGACACTCAAAATTAAAGTGGAAAACCACACTACAGTCTGATCCAACTTTGATGTAATGTCCTTAAAACAAGTCAAAATGAGGCTCAGTAGTGTGTGTGGCCTCCACGTGCCTGTATGACCTCCCTACAATGCCTGGGCATGCTCCTGATGAGGTGGCGGACGGTCTCCTGAGGGATCTCCTCCCAGATCTGGACTAAAGCATCCGCCAACTCCTGGACAGTCTGTGGTGCAACGTGGCGTTGGTGGATGGAGCGAGACATGATGTCCCAGATGTGCTCAATTGGATTCAGGTCTGGGGAACGGGCGGGCCAGTCCATAGCATCAATGCCTTCCTCTTGCAGGAACTGCTGACACACTACAGCCACATGAGGTCTAGCATTGTCTTGCATTAGGAGGAACCCAGGGCCAACCGCACCAGCATATGGTCTCACAAGGGGTCTGAGGATCTCATCTCGGTACCTAATGGCAGTCAGGCTACCTCTGGCGAGCACATGGAGGGCTGTGCGGCCCCCCAAAGAAATGCCACCCCACACCATGACTGACCCACCGCCAAACTGGTCATGCTGGAGGATGTTGTAGGCAGCAGAACGTTCTCTATGGCGTCTCCAGACTCTGTCACGTCTGTCACATGTGCTCAGTGTGAACCTGCTTCATCTGTGAAGAGCACAGGGCGCCAGTGGCGAATTTGCCAATCTTGGTGTTCTCTGGCAAATGCCAAACGTCCTGCACGGTGTTGGGCTGTAAGCACAACCCCCACCTGTGGACGTCGGGCCCTCATACCACCCTCATGGAGTCTGTTTCTGACCGTTTGAGCAGACACATGCACATTTGTGACCTGCTGGAGGTCATTTTGCAGGGCTCTGGCAGTGCTCCTCCTGCTCCTCCTTGCACAAAGGCGGAGGTAGCGGTCCTGCTGCTGGGTTGTTGCCCTCCTACGGCCTCCTCCACGTCTCCTGATGTACTGGCCTGTCTCCTGGTAGCGCCTCCATGCTCTGGACACTACGCTGACAGACACAGCAAACCTTCTTGCCACAGCTCGCATTGATGTGCCATCCTGGATGAGCTGCACTACCTGAGCCACTTGTGTGGGTTGTAGACTCCGTCTCATGCTACCACTAGAGTGAAAGCACCGCCAGCATTCAAAAGTGACCAAAACATCAGCCAGGAAGCATAGGAACTGACAAGTGGTCTGTGGTCCCCACCTGCCGAACCACTCCTTTATTGGGGGTGTCTTGCTAATTGCCTATAATTTCCACCTGTTGTCTATTCCATTTGCACAACAGCATGTGAAATGTATTGTCAATCAATGTTGCTTCCTAAGTGGACAGTTTGATTTCACAGAAGTGTGATTGACTTGGAGTTACATTGTGTTGTTTAAGTGTTCCCTTTATTTTTTTGAGTAGTGTACATTTCTTTCAACCAATTATCAGTCATTTGTGTCAGTGCATTACTATACATGTTGAGTGCCCTTCTCTATAGACATGCTGAAAGTCTGTTGTTAATTTGTTACAGAGAAACAGCATTATTGAGACTCAGACTGAGTTCCGCGGGACTACAATGAATGAAACATGAGAGAGAGAATGAGGAAAAGAAGAACAAATAAAGTAAAAAAAAAGGACAGTTGACAAAAAATAGGCTGAGCCCAAGTGTTTTACATGGACTTCGGCTGACTGCGACGTAGTTTCATAGGTCCTACATACCCCGAACTGCCTCTGACACCCACATCAGTTGCAGTCCCATGGGCCCCCATCACGTTTACTATTGATTAATATCAGTCATGGTGGTGAACAAAGGGTTGGTGGAGAGAGGTTTAGAGAGAGGCAAAAAGGCAGCAAATGTCCTTTGTAGCTCAGTTGGTAGAGCATAGTGCTTGTAATGCCAGGGTAGTGGGTTTGATTCCTGCGACCACCCATACGTAAAATGTATCTTTGCATGATTGTCACTTTGGATAAAAGCGTTTCCTAAGTGGCATAAACTGTATTATTATGTTAGCCAGTGATAAGGCTGTCAGAGTCTTGACTAATTGGGGGGAAAACACAGCACCAAAGAAGCTTAGACCTCATTGTGTCTTTGATCCATAAAACATGATGAGTTCCATCCCCTTCTCTCCTTTCATTACCTTAATAAACATCCCAGAATAAATGAATAAAACATCCATTGAGGAAAACACAAAGTAAAAAGAAACAAGAACAACCAAAACAACACAAAATGATTTTGTGTATAAATGATTTGGAGAGATGATAAGAGCTTTTGATGAGGATAAAATGATGAGACTCAACAACAACCACATAACATACATCAAGGCCAGTGTAGCCTTGTGTAACAAGATCCGACCCAATCATATTCACAGGGATGTAATCTACTGTATGTGATGCTATGTCCCTGAATGGTGAGCCAATGGCTGTAACGATCATCGTAGAGAGGTTACCAAGATGCAGCGTGGCACGTGTTCATGATTATTTATTTAAATCAAACAAACACTCGAACAAAAATAACAAAGGGAAACGAAAGCGCACAGTTCTGTCAGGTACAGAAACACAAAACAGAAAACAACTACCCACAAACACAGGTGGGAAAAGGCTGCTCATTCCATGCACCAGCTCTGGAGGTCTACATCACCGGCCTCTAGGCATCACTTAACTGTTTCATTATGCACACCTGGTTCCCATTCCCCCTGATTGATAATTCTATATATGTGCCCTCTGTTCACCATTGTGTCACGCCCTGACCTTAGAGAGCCTTTTTTATTCTCTATTTTGTTAGGTCAGGGTGTGACTTGGGTGGGCATATCTATGTTTCTATTTCTTTGTTGGCCTAGTATGGTTCCCAATCAGAGGCAGCTGTTTATCGTTTGTCTCTGATTGGGGATCATACTTAGGCAGCCCTTTTTCCCACCTGTGATTGTGGGATCTTGTTTTTGTATAGCTGCTGTGAAGCCTGCAGAACGTTACGTTCGGTTTTGTATTTTGCTGTTTTGTTGGTGTTCATCTAATAAAAGAAAGATGTACGCTTACCACGCTGCACCTTGGTCTCATTCCAACAACGGACGTGACACATTGTCTTGTCAGTTATTGTTCCCATATCCGTTGGTTTTGTGAGGACCTGTGCTTTGTTGTTTTGGCTTCCATGCTGCGTGTATTGTGTATTCGTTATTACGGGTCTCGACCCGTGTATTGTTGTGCACTTGTTATTACATGTCTTGTCCCGTGTATTGTTATTATGGGTCTCGTCCCATGTATTTATGAGGGGTTTAACCTCGCTCTTTTATTTGGGTTACATCCTTGTGTTTTGTTATGCATGTTTGTTTTGGGCTTCGTCCCCGTGCCTTTTCATGGCATGTTGTCTTTTTGGGTGGAGTATTAAAACCCCCTATTACGTAGTCCTGCGCCTGTCTCCAATCATTTATACAAGAGCACTGTACAATCTGGCAAATTTAGCAAATAAGGCGTTTGGGGGCCGCCATCTTTCTGCACCTTCGCCATTATATCACAAGGACATTTATTCAGGAAATGGGGGACTGAGAACAAATACATTTCCCTACAGTTACCTTTTGAAGATGAAATAATTTCTCAAATCTACTGCACTTTAATGCTAGGAGTTTCTACACAGTCCCAGCTCATACTGCCACTGCACAGCCAAAAATGCCCAAACGTCCAATATACAGCCTGCTGTACTTCTCTACATAACTCCTGTTCTCAAATAGGGATGTTGATAACTAATTAGGGGGCAATGGATTACATTTTTACGAAGACTGCCTTATAGTGAGGTGAGTAAGAAAAAGCAGACGAGACAAGGTTATTATAGTGTATTTTAACCACTTTCATACTGCAGCTACAAAAATTGAGCAACAAAACTCATTTGTTCCAATGAGTCTAATTTTCCCTGATGCAATGTGGAGCACCATCCACTGTAGTGTGCTCCAGTTTCGAGTGGAGTGGGAGGTGCAGCACAAATGTTTGCACATGTGCTTGACCGCTTCACCAATCTACTGACAACTGCTCTTCAACAATGTTATGAGGACCACTCAACATTTGCTACATCCTGCATGCAGCTAAGCATGCAACAGTAAGATAAGGTATGACATAGGTATGACCCAAAAATATATAATTGATTGTTGGCAAGTTGAGGTAAGCATGATCGGCTTTATGCAAAGCAGCTTATAGGATATAGTGGCGATTGAGCATGTTTCATAGATAAATGAATTAACAAAATACAATGAGGATGTTCTGCTTTGGAAAGCCATCAAGGTAATCCTCCCCATGGGAATATGGGTGAGTGTCACAGGCATCATTTCTCATAGGAGGCACAAGGGCATGTGCCCCCTCAGATTTAAATTAATTACTCAACTTCATTTTTAAGCCCAAGTTTTATCATAATTATTTATAAAAAGATCTGTCGGCTGTATTTTGCAGAGGGGGCACACTGACTAGACCGTGCAAAGATTACCCCTCCCCCTATTCTCCTTTGTAAGTGGTTCCTTCCTAGGTGCACCACAGAGCAAAGATATGCTAGGCAGGACTCTAATACATGCAGACAGTATCGTCAGTGGAGGAGGAGAGAGAGTATCGAGTGACACACACAATGTTTGATTTGATTTTAGCGGCCGGTGATGGGCAGGACTCACAGGAGGTATGTTTGTTAATTAATAAGATCAAGCTATATAGCCTATTGATTCCATCTTTATCCTGTTATGGCTTGATCCCGTTAGCGGGATCGATGTGACGACAGCCAGTGAAAGTGCACGGTGGCAAATTCAAAACAACAAAAATCGCATAATTAGAATTTCTCAAACATACAAGTATTATACACCATTTTAAAGATAAGATTCTCCTTAATCTAACCACAGTGTCCGATTTCAAAAAGGCTTTACGGCGAAAGCAAAACATTAGATTATGTTAGGACAGCACCAAAACAAGAAAAATCACACAGCCATTTTCCAAGCAAGCAGAGGCATCACAAAAACCAAAAATACAGCTAAAATATTCACTAACCTTTGATGATCTTCATCAGATGTCACTCATAGGACTTCATGTTACACAATACATTAATGTTTTTCTCAATAAAGTTCATATTTATATCCAAAAAAAACATTTTACATTGGCGCGTGATGTTCAGAAAATGTATTCCCACCAAAACGTCCGGTGAATGTGCACATCAATTTAAAAAAGATACTCATCATAAACGTTGATAAAATTTACAACAGTTATTGAAAGAATTATAGATATACTACTACTTAATGCTACCGCTGTGTCAGATTTTAAAATAGCTTTTCGGCGAAAGCACATTTGTCAATATTCTGAGTACATAGCTCAACCATTAAAGCAAGCTATACAGTTACCCGCCAAGTTCTGGCATCAACAAAACTCTGAATTAGTATTATAAATATTATCTTACCTTTGCTGATCCATTACCGTTCATAGAAACATGTCAAACAATGTTTACAATCAATCCTTAGGGTCTTTTTAAAATAAAACGTAGATAATATTCCAACCGGACAACAGCGTATTCATTACAGAAGAAAAAGAATGAGGGGCGCGCCAACGTGAATGCGCAGTAAACAATTCACTGCTGCCAGGCAGTCCACTGATAGACTGAGCTCCTATTCTTTGCCCAGTAACAGGAGACGCATGAAATACTTTTCTAAAGGCTGTTGACAGCCAATGGAAGCCTTAGGAAGTGCAAAATGACCCCACAGACACTGTAGTTTGAACAGGGATTAGATAGAAGAACTACAAATCACTTCCTAGTTGGATTTTTCTCAGGTTTTTACCTGCCATATGAGTTCTGTTATACTCACAGACATCATTCAAACAGTTTTTATCCAAATATACTAATAATATGCATATCTTAGTTTCTGGGAGTGAGTAGGAGGCAGTTTACTCTGGGCACGTCAGTCATCCAAGCGACTCAATACTGCCACCATCCATAAGAAGTGATGAAAGAATAAAACACAACTGTTTTGTTGTATCTCTGTGTCACAGTATCTAACGAAGGTGGCGCCCCTCCTCGGTCGGGCGGCACTCGCCGGTCGTCGTCGCCGGCCTATTAGCTGCCACCGATCGTTGTTTCTGTGTCTTTTGGTTTTGTCTGTCTATCCCGCACCTGTTTTGTGTTTGTCATTAGTGGGGGGTTATTTAGTGTGTATTTTCAGTTGGGGTTCTCGTGCGGGATTGTTTATTGTTCACTCAGGACAGTTGTGATTGTATCCTGTTATTGTCCATTATATTGCCGGGCTGCGCCCCGTGCGCTTTTTTTTTCAGTGCGCTTATTTTGGGAAAAGTGTTTTCCCCTGGCGGACTTCGCCACGCGCCCGGTGCCCTACGGCTATTGCATTTTTCTATTATTATTAAAACACAGTTGCTCCGGCCCTCTGTCTCCTGCTCCTGATTCCACATCTCCACTGGTCCTAGACAGCCGTGACACTCTGTAATACTAGCCAACATGCAATTTTATGAAGTTGGCTTTAGTGAGCCAGCTAAATACTGTAGGCTCTCAATCTGTCACACCCTGATCTGTTTCACCTGTGTTTGTGATTGTCTCCACCCCCCTCCAGGTGTCACCCATCTTCCCCATTATCCCCTGTGTATTTATACCTGTGTTCTCTGTTTGTCTGTTGCCAGTTCATTTTGTTTCGGCAAGCCTACCAGCGGTTTTCCCTCTGCTCCAGTCTCTCGATTGTTCCTGTTTCTTAGTTTTCCCGGTGTTGACCGTTCTGCCTGCCCTAAGCCTGCCTGCCGTCCTGTACCTTTGCCCCACCTTTCTGGATTATTGACCTTTGCCTGCCCTGACCCTGAGCCTGCCTGCCGTCCTGTGCCTTTGTCCCACCTATTTGGATTACTGACCTCTGCCTGCCATTGACCTGCCTTTTGCCTGCCCCTGTTCAATTAATAAACTGTTGTTACTTTGACGTTGTCTGCATCTGGGTCTTACCTGAAACGTGATACAATTTCCCAACCTCATAACTAGCTACCAAGGCATTTCAGGCTGTCACTCAAGTTGTCTCACTTTCTTAGCTGACATCAGGAAAGACTAAAAGTGCTTTCATTCTTGGGTTATGATACTTTATACCTGTGTGGCAGTTGTATTAAACTCTTAAGGCATAAAAGTGAATTAATTAAAATGACAATTGAACTGGTTAAGATGTATTCTTAGATAACCTATGCAGATTATTATGATTTTTTTTAAACATAGAATTAGGCATAATGATTATGGTTTTAGATTGCAGGAAAAAATCAGTCTCAGGTGTTTGGAAAATTCTAAGACCACCCCTGCTTCCATCCTCACACACTTTGTGGTCCCTCTAAAAGAATTGGTGCATGATGCCCATGGCGAATGTAACGGAAGAAAAGCGAGGTCACTGCTTGGAAGACTGTGTGCGTCACAGCTACTGTACAATACTGCAGTCGTAATACTATGAAAATCGTGTGGCACCATCTGGAGCCAGAAGCCTCTCCCCCACTGTATGAACACAGCACTAGATTCTGAGTAATGCAAACATCAGCATATGCATTTGGCCTTTATGTCATCCCTTACATAAATCTCTCTTATGGCTCTCTATTACACAGTCACAACCATATATATAGATACAGCATAGAGATATATACAGTATTTACAGTAACAACTATGATAACATTTTCTGACCTAGTGCTATGAGAACATGACTGGATTTATGAAATGAATGTGCCATTATCCACCAAAACCCCACAACTAGGTTTGCTATAAAGTTGACGGAAGGTGTTGGATAAATGTACAGCATGTATGTACATGAACATTGAACAGTAGTTAATATTGCAGATTGCGCCTTTAATGTTCACCAATGTATATTTTACATTTCACATTCACATGTCACCTTCATGCCACCGTGCCAATCAAATTGAATCCTCTTTATCCCTCACCCACCTATCACAGGTGGTGCCAAAGCTTAGCACACATTAAAGCATGCAACTTAAGCTGTAGAGGGCCAAGAACGCTAGCTAAAACCCTCCCCTTGGTGTACACTGTTACACATTGTTATCTGCTTTGTACACAGTGTATATGATTCCCTTTAGTCTGAGAACAGAGCACGTCTGTGGATAGCCTTGACGAGCAATTAGTATGTTTCTGTTCATGGCACCACAACACATCGTGCCAAAGAAAAGGTTGGAACTTTTAGTAAGTTCTCTCTCTTTAATGGCAGTGCAGCCACCCAGAAAATAGTTTAATCTCTCTCATGCAACACACATTTTAAAACCTGTTGGGATAGGGGGCAGTATTTTCATGTTCGGATGAAAAGCGTGCCCAGAGTAAACTGCCTGCTACTCGGGCCCAGAGTCAAATATTTGCATATTATTACTGACTGACGTGCCCAGAGTAAACTGCCTCCTACTCACTCCCAGAAACTAAGGTATGCATATTATTAGTATATTTGGATTGAAAACACTCTGAAGTTTCTAAAACTGTTTGAATGATGTCTGTGAGTATAACAGAACTCATATGGCAGGCAAAAACCTGAGAAAAATCCAACCAGGAAGTGGGAAGTCTGAGGCTTGTAGTTCTTTAATTGAATCCCTATCAAAACTACAGTGTCTGTGGGGTCATATTGCAATTCCTAAGGCTTCCACTAGATGTCAACAGTCTTTAGAACCTTGTTTCATGCTTCTACTGTTACTGGGCAGAGAATAAGAGCCCAGTCAATCAGTGGACTGTCTGAGACCAAGGAGTTGTTTACTGCGCGAGCACACAGGCGCGCCGCTCCTTCTTTTTCCTCTGTAATGAATACGTTATTGTCCAGTTGTAATATTATTGAATATTTATGTTAAAAAGACCCTAAGGTTTGATTGTAAACATCGTTTGACATGTTTCTACGAACGGTAATGGAACATTTTGACTTTTCGGCTCTGGTTTTGCGCTCACGCGTTATGCCTTTGGATAGTGATCTGAACGCACGAACAAAAGGAGGTGGAGTCAAAAGTAATATGAAGTCCTATGAGTGTCATCTGATGAAGATCGTCAAAGGTTAGTGATTCATTTTAGCTGTATTTCTGGTTTTTGTGATGCCTCTCCTTGCTTGGAAAATGGCTGTGTGTTTTTTCTTGTGTTATGCTTTCGCCGTAAAGCCTTTTTGAAATCGGACAATGTGGTTGGATTAACTTCTCTGGGCTAGGTGGGACGTGACCGTCCCACAGTATTCAACAGCCAGTGAAATAGCATGTCGCAAAATACAAAACAGCAAAAATCTCATAATTTCATTTTCTCAAACAATCAACTATTTACACCATTTTAAAGATAAGACTCTCGTTAATCTAACCACAGTGTCCGATTTCAAAAAGGCGTTACGGCGAAAGCATAAAATTAGATTATGTTAGGACATAAACTTCACAAGAAAATCCACACAGCCATTTTCCAAGCAAGGACATGCATCACAAAAACCAAAAGTACAGCTAAAATATTCACTAACCTTTGATGAGCTTCATCAGATGGCACTCATAGGACTTCATGTTATACAATACATGTATGTTTTGCTCGATAAAGTTCATATTTATATCCAAAAACAGCATTTTACATTGGCGCGTGATGTTCAGAAAATGTATTCCCACCAAAACGTCCGGTGAATGTGCACATCAACTTACAAAAATACTCATCATAAACGTTGATAAAATTTAGAACAGTCATTGAAAGAATTATAGATACACTACTCCTTGACGCAACCGCTTTGTCAGATTTCAAAATAGCTTTACGGAGAAAGCACATTGTTCAATATTCTGAGTACATAGCTCAGCCATCGAAGCAAGCTATACAGTTACCCGCCAAGTTCTGGCATCAACAAAACTCTGAATTAGTATTATAAATATTATCTTACCTTTGCTTCCACAAGAAATGTTAGTTTTGTTCGAAATACTCCATATTTATGTCCAAATACCTCCATTTTGTTTGTGCGTTCAGATCACTATCCAAAGGCATAACGCGCGAGCGCAGTACCAGAGACGAAAAGTCAAAATGTTCCATTACCGGTCGTAGAAACATGTCAAACGATGTTTACAATCAATCCTTAGGGTATTTTTAACATAAAATGTCGATAATATTCCAACCGGACAATAGCGTATTCATTCAAGAAGAAAAAGAAGGAGGGGCGTGCTCGCGGGATTGTACATCACCAAGCCCTTTGTCCATAGGCAGTCCACATTTACATTTTAGTCATTTAGCAGACGCTTTTATCCAGAGCGACTTACAGTAGTGAATGCATACATTTCATACATTTTTTTCTCCGTACTGGTCCCCCGTGGGAATTGAACCCACAACCCTGGCGTTGCAAACACCATGCTCTATCAACTGAGTCACACGGGACCAGGTCCACTCATTGACTGAGCTACTATTCTCTGTCCAGTAACAGGACAATGATGGAAAAACTTTCTGAAGGCTGTTGACAGCCAATGGAAGCCTTAGGCAGTGCAACGTGACCCCCACAGACACAGTAGTTTCGATCGGGATTCAAGAGAAGAACTACAATTCTCAGATTTCCACACTTCCTGGTTGGATTTTTCTAAGGTTTTTGCCTGCCATATGAGTTCTGTTATACTCACAGACATCATTCAAACAGTTTTAGAAACTTCAGAGTGTTTTCTATCCAAATCTACTAATAATATGCAAATATTTGACTCTGGGCCCGAGTATTAGGCAGCTTACTCTGGACAAGCTTTTCATCCGAAATTTAAAATACTGCCCCCTATACCCTAAAAAGTTAACGAGAAGATTATCTTTAAAATGGTGTATTATAGTTGTATGTTTGAGAAAATTTAATTATGAGATTGTTGCTGTTTTGTATTTCGCGCCCTGCTATTACATTGGCTGGTAGCGAGGGGCTCCGCTAGCAGAACTCCTGTCCATAACAGGTTTAACAACAATTTGAGTCACACATACCATACCAGTCAAAAGTTTGGACGCACATACTCATTCAAAGGTTTTTCTTAATTTTTACTATTATTCTACATAGTAAAAGACATCAACACAATGAAATAAAACATATGGAGTCCTGTAGTAACTAAAAAAGTGTTACAAAAATTGAAATATATTTGCCTTGATGACAGCTTTGCACACTCTTGGCATTCTCTCAAACTGCTTCACCTTGAATGGTTTTTCAACAGTCTTGAAGGAGTTCCTGGATATGCTGAGCTGCATATGCTGGCTGCTTTTCCTTCTCTCAGCATTCCAACTCATCCCAAACCAAACCATCAATTGGTTTGAGGATGGGTGGTTGTGGAGTCCAGGTCATCTGATGCAGCACTCCATCACTCTCCTTCTTGGTCAAATAGCCCTTACACAGCCTGGAGGTGTGTTGGGTCATTGTCCTGTTGAAAGACAAATGATAGTCCCTCTAAATACAAACCAGATGGTATGGTGTATCGCTGCAGAATGCTGTGGTAGCCATGCTGGTGAAGTGTGCCTTGAATTCTAAATAAATCACAGACAGTGTCCTCAGCAAAGCACCCCCACACATCACACCTCCTCCTCCATGCTTCAAGGTGGGAACCACACATGCGGAGATCATCCGTTCACCTACTCCGCATCTCACAAAGACACGGCGGTTGGAACCAAAAGTCTCTCATCAGACCAAAGGATATATTTCCACCGGTCTAATATCCATTGCTTGTGTTTCTTGGTCCAAGCAAGTCTCTTCTTCTTATTGGTGTCCTTTAGTAGTGGTTTCTTTGCAGCAATTCGAACACATAGGCCTGATTCACGCAGTCTCCTCTGAACAGTTGATGTTGAGATGTGTATGTTACTTGAACTCTGTGAAGCATTTATTTGGGCTGAAATTTCTGAGGTGCAGTTAACTCTAATGAATTTATCCTCTGCAGCAGAGGTAACTCTGGGTCTTCCTTTCCTATGGCGATCCTCATGAGAGCCAGTTTCATTATAGCGCTTGATGTTTTTTGCGACTGCACTTGAAAAAACAATTCAAAGTTCTTGAAATGTTCCGTATTGACTGATCTTCATGTCTTAAAGTAATGATGGACTGTAGTTTCTCTTTGCTTATTTGAGCTGTTCTTGCCATAATATGGATTTGGTCTTTTACCAAATAGGGCTATCTTCTGTATACCACCCTACTTTGTCACAACACAACTGATTGTCTCAAACGCATTAAGGAAATAAATTCCACAAAGTAACTTATAACAAGGGATGCCTGTTAATTGAAATGCATTCCAGGTGACTACCTCATGAAGCTGGTTGAGAGAATGCGAAGCTTCTGCAAAGCTGTCATTAAGGCAAAGGGTGGCTGTAATGCGATCCTACTGGTGGCAGAGAATTCAGGCGCAGGAGACCGTAAACTGATTTACAACAGTTGTGTTTAATAACCATAAACCACCGTCAACAGAACAATACAATAAATGGGTCAAACAAAACCCGGTAAATACCAGCATACCGTGCACAAGCACTACAACAAACAATTACGGACAAGGACATTAACCACAGATGCAGGTGATGAGGATGAGGATGAGGATGGTTAATGGATCACACACAAAAAAAACATGTCAAATGATCAAAGCAGTTGGCTTTTTACTTTAGCATTATCAAAATTAAAACTGCAACAAGGAAAATATAAAATATATATCTATAATAACAGAAATCTCAGAGGGTTAAATACACAACATGTAATTGATGGAATTGGAACCTGGTGTGATGGAAGACAAGACAAAACCAATGGAAAATGAAAAGTGGATCGGCGATGGCTAGAAGGTCGGTGACGTCGACCGCCGAACGCCGCCCGAACAAGGAGAGGGACCAACTTCGGCGGAAGTCGTGACAGTGGCTACTTTGAAGAATATCAAATATCAAATATATTTTGATATGTTTAACACTTTTTTGGTTACTAGATGATTCCATATGTGTTATTTCATAGTTTTGATGTCCTCACTCTTATTCTACAATTTATAAAATAGTAAAAACAAAGAAAAACCCTGGAATGTTTAGGTGTGTCCAAACTTTTGACTAGTACTGTATCTGCTATGCTAAATGAGACTTTAAAATGATCCTGGCAACCTAAACAAACCACAACAAGACTAGAATGTGTAAATCACATTCACTCAAATGTGCATGTGTTATATTGCCTGACACCAGCACCACAGGGACCAATATACTGTACAGCATCATCAGTGAAAACTATGCCTCAGTGAAAATGCTCTAATTCCTGAGCTCAGAGGGTGTCTATCCAAGCTTCAGAGCTATTTCCATATGCACTGGCAGATGGCTGGACACTTCCAGCAGCCCAGCGATATTCACACCTAGGCTCACACACAGCACATACTTGGCTAGCTTGCCATTGTCATGTTGTTCGTGGGCGAGTGACTGGAGGCCAGTGGCGGGTGACCAGCCAGGGTGAATCAGCGGGGTCGTGAGTGACACATACCAATGAAAGGCTCTGTAAAGCAGCCTGGGGGTGGAGGATGTTGGCAACATTCTGCAGAGCGGAGTAGAGAGGCCATGCCATGCTTTACTGTTTCTGGCTCTGAGCTGAGCCTGTATAATAGAGACGGGTGGGCATGGGGGACTTGCTCTGACTACACATAGATCACTCACTGTACACAGTGCACCAAACTGCCATGAATTATGAACAAATCCATTTGGAAAGAAGAGAAAGAAAGATCAATCTGTGTGAAAAGGAGAGCACATTGAAGGGGAATGGAAACACTTGGCTTTAGAACACCAGCTAACTGTAACTGTAAATTGCCATATTGGCATTGTTGCCTCACTGGCAGGAGAGTTTGGGAATTTCTGAATTAACTGAGACCATGACCTCTGTGTGCATTAGTGAGCATACTTTGTTGGTCTCAAACCATATATGAAAACATAATACATATTTGAAAGCTGAAAAACAGCTCTTTCAAATGATATGACAAACAATAGCACCACATCAATCAAATGGTAGTCAGTCAAGAAAAAACACGTGAAAATGTGTATCTTAAACAAAATCAACACTTTTTTCCCAAAAAGCTGCCATTTACACAAATTCCTAATGAAGATCGAGAAAAAACAGAGCATATGTGACTAATTCCGCGCATCACTACTTCACAGGAGAGCCATTTGAACATAAACTTTTTATTTTATTTTATGAAAATGAGTTTTTGTGCAGAAATGCCTTCTGGAACATGTGAACTTTCATGTGCCTAAATAACAAACTTGTATGCCATCTGTAAATATGAATACAATTGTTAAATTACGAGCCTAGTTGGTTTAGCCACAAAAAAGTCAGCAACCTTCCTGCTATCCATGATTGTCTGAGATAATGGGTGAGCTGGACATCCAGAGAGATGAGTTTAGATTGGTCTGCCATGAAGCACATCTATTTGAGCTGGTCAGTATGTGTAGTAGGTAATCCTTTCTAACGAGGCTTTTTTAAAAACGATATCACGTTTTAAAACGGCATTAGTGTTGCTCTCCACTTTCTGGACTGAGTTTTGAAATCAGTGGAATTAGAGATTGATAGCTAATTGTCACACCCTGACCTGAGAGAGCTATTTTCTCTGTTTAGTTAGGTCAGGGTGTGATATGGGGTGGGCATTCTATGTATTGTATTTCTTTGTTTTGGCCGAGTAAGGTTCCTAATCAGAGGCAGCTGTCTATCGTTATCTCTGATTGGGAATCATACTTAGGTCCGTTTTGGTCCCCTTCTCCTTACGACAAAAGCCATCACACTAATGAGATGGAGAAAAACACCTGCCTCTGGATTACATCTTCAAACTAAGGGCAGCCACGGCATCTGTGACAGAGGGAGAAGCGTTCATT
Source organism: Salmo trutta (assembly GCF_901001165.1). Lineage (NCBI taxonomy): Eukaryota > Metazoa > Chordata > Actinopteri > Salmoniformes > Salmonidae > Salmo > Salmo trutta. The sequence continues at coordinate 9,435,995 of NC_042991.1, forward strand.
CATGTATACGGGTAAGATAGTCTAGCTAGCTACGTTTTCAGACATTACACGTTTAAAATTTTTACAGAAAGTTATTTTCACTTATAGTTAAAGTGTACTGTTAGCTAGCTAGCGAACGTTAGCTGGCTGGCTCACAAGCTAACGTTACATGTATGATCTGTGTAGTAATAATAATTGTATTTCAGAGCCATTTGCTTTGCTAGTTATTGTCAAGGTTGTGCGCTACTGGTGGAGGAGTCAGGTGCAGGAGAGCAGAGAGTTGTGAACAGGGGCACACTTTATTTAGGCAGAGGCAATAAAACAGACAGACGCCACTGCGTCAAAAACCTTCAGCCAAAGGTAAAAAGTGCAAGGCGTGAAACAGTCACAAAAATAAGCAAATGTTTAACAATTAAACATCCTTCGTGAAATACCACGGAAATACAGGGGAAAACCCAGCCTGGCGCGTAACACGAAACACGTAACAAAAACCATTTCACACAAAGACATGGGGGAACAAAGGAATGAATACATGCAGTGTGATTAGGGAATGTAAACCAGGTGTGCAGGGAACAAGACCAAACAAATGGAACAATGAAATAATGGAGCGGCGATGGCTAGAATGCCGGTTGATGTCGACCGCCGAACGCCGCCCGAACAAGTAGAGGAGCCGACTTCGGCGGGAGTCGTGACAGTTATAGCCTGATGTTAGCTATCTGACATTGAACCTGGTTGGTTAGCTGCCTGCAGATTCATGTAGGGTAGTAACGTCATTAGTTGGGATTATGGTTCATTGTTTAGCTAGCTAGCTACAAGTCTTAACAAAATACTTCACTATGCAAGTAACCATTTCAATAGAATGTTAATGATGTCACTGCGACAACTGTTGATAGACGTAGCTGGTAAATTCGCTCCGGCTATCTACTCTGGCTATTTCAGAGGACTCTTGTCTGAGTGTGCCAAAGCACAGAATAACTGACAAATTTATGAACGCTTAACACCCGTTGAATATGGCCGGTGTCAGTAAACGTTGGCAAAAAATTGTAATTAAATTGTTGCCAACAGCACATTTGCAGTCACCAATGCTCTGGAGAACACAAAACCAGCCTAACCAGCTCTGCTAGGGTAAGTAAAATAGTCAGAGTGAGCTGTTCTCTCATTTGTTGTCTGGAAATAGCAAGCAAGCTAGCCAACATTAGCCAGTTGTCTTGGGTGATTAACTGCTGTTGTTAGGTCAGCTAGATAACATTATGTGTATGATCTGTGTAGTAATATTATTCGTATCTCAGAGCCATTTGCTTTGATAGTTATATATAACACAAAACCAGCCTAACCAGCTCTGCTAGGGTGAGTAAAAAGGTCAGAGTGAGCTGTTCTCTCATTTTTGTCTGGAAGTAGCTAGCCAACATTAGCCAGTTAGCTTGGGTGCTTGACTGCTGTTGTTAGGACAAAACGCTCAGATCAACCCTACTCCTCGGCCAGAGCGCCCAGTTAAAGAGATGGGTGGGGCTAAAGCTTCTGAATGGGTGTAGACAAAGAAGAGCGCTCCAGTACTGTATGTGTACCAAAACATTCAAAGGCCATTTTCTCAAAAGTGAGGTTACAAGTTTATCAAAAAGTAGAATTACTTTCCCGTTGTTCTTCAACTGTAGTGTATGACTTACCATTTTCTATCTCTGAGTCTCTACTTTTATCCAATGTAAAAAACACAATTTCAAATTTTGCTAAATAAGACCGAATCGAGCCGGTCGGTCACATTTTGAGTCTTCCTTATTTAGTAAGGGTTTAAAATCAGAAATCAGAATAGTAATACATTTTTTTTTAACTTTGAATGAGTTAAATCTCTTTTAGTGAGAACAGTGGTATTTTTCTATAATTATATGGATGTTCCGTGATCAGACATTTTCTTATCTTGATAGTATATTAAACACATACTGTATATAGCTGTCCGATGACTCATTCTGATTGAATGGCTTGTCCTTCACTTTGTAAAAACCTAGAGAATGTTGGAAAAAGATTGTGGTTAATTTCTAAACATAGCAATGTGAATGCAAAGAGGACCCAGACCACAAAATAGATGAAGTGAACTGGCAAAGAGTTTGAGTCCTCATTCAAAGGCAGGGGCAGTGTGAATAAAAAAATGTTGCTTTGTTTTTTTCCCCAAAGTTCGCTTTAAAGAGGACTGAGATCGGTTAAAAGAGGACTATATGTGAAAACACAAGAAAAGACATACACAAGTAATATAATATGAATAAAACAAAAACTTTATTGAAACAACAAGGTTAGGGGAATATATTGTCTCATTCAAACCTGAAAACAATGTGGAAGTTACATCGCTGTCATGACCAAAACATTATATCCAAAATTCATCTCAGGGATATTGTTACCAAAATTGTTATGTATTTAGAAAATATGATAAGAATAAGGGATATTTTGACACAAATTGGCTTTTACAACGTCATTTTCTTTTGTACTACATTCCACTAGGCCGATATCCTAACACACAAAGAGGCAGAATGGAAAAAAATGAAAAGCATGAAACAGAGGCGAAATTACCAGTGACAGTCTGACATACTTGGTGAAGACTTGGAGTTCCTTTACTAGTGCCTATGTGCGCAATGAGTCACACACTGGAGTGCCACTACCTAAAACAATTTTGGTCCCCTACAATACATAACTGCTCACCCATTCAGGTGCTACACAAACAAACCACATCATATTCTCCTTTCTAACTTTGCTGTAACAAAGTCAACAATTTCTACAGAAGTCCTCCAGTACATTGAAGTTCATTTAGGCTCAGCTAGGCTGTGAGGGTGTGTCCTGTGAGGGTGTAATTGTCCCTCAGACATTTTGAAACTTCAGCAGCATCTTGTCCACTCTCTCCAGCCCCTGCATGTCCGCACAAAGGTCTGAGAGAGAGTGTCAGAGAGAGAGAGAGAAAAAAACCCCCCACTGAAATACAGTGCCTTCGGAAAGTATTCAGGCCCCTTGACATTTTCCTCATTTTGTTATGTTACAGCCTTATTCTAAAATGGATTAAAGTATTTTTTCCCCCTCGTAAATCTACACACAATACCCAATAATAACAAAGCGGGAAACAGGTTTTTAGAAATGTTTGCAAATTTATAAATAATAAAAACCTTATTTGCATAAGCATTCAGACCCATTGCTATGAGACTTGAAATTGAGCTCAGGTGCATTCTGTTTCCATTGATCATCCTTGAGATGTTTCTACAACTTGATTTGAGTCCACCTATGGTAAATACAATTGATTGGACATGATTTGGAAAGGCATAAACCTGTCTGTATAAAGTTCCAAAGTTGACAGTGCATGTCAGAGCAAAAGCCAAGCCATGAGGTTGAAATAATTATTCATAGAGCTCTGAGACAGGATTGTGTCGAGGCACAGATCTGGGGAAGGGTACCAAAAATGTCTGCAGCATTAAAGGTCCCCAAGAACACAGTGGCCTCCATCATTCTTAAATTGAAGAAGTTTGGACCCACCGAGACTCTTCCTAGAGCTGGCTGCCCGGCTAAACTGAGAAATCGGGGTACAAGAGCCCTGGTCAGGGAGGTGACCAAGAACCCGATGGTCACTCTGACAAAGCTCCAGAGTTACTCTGTGGATATGGGAGAACCTTCCAGAAGGACAACCATTTACGCAGCACTCCACCTGTCAGGCCTTTATGGTAGAGTGGCCAGATGGAAGCCACTCCTTAGTAAAAGGCACATGACAGCCCAGTTGAAGTTTGCCAAAAGGCACCTAAAGGACTCTCAGACCATGAGAAACAAGATTCTGTGGTCTGGTGAAACCAAGATTGAACTCTTTGGCCTGAATGCTAAGCTTAACCTCTAGAGGAAATCTGGCACCATCCATATTGTGAAGCATGGATGGTGGCAGCATCATGCTGTGGGGATGTTTTTCAGCGGCAGGGCCTGGGAGATTAGTCAGGGATGAGGGAAAGATGAATGGAGAAAAGTACAGAGAGATCCTTGATGAAAACCTGCGCCAGAGCGCTCAGGACCTCAGACTGGGGCGAAGGTTCACCTTCCAACAGGACAACGACCCTAAGCGCACAGACAAGACAATGCAGGAGTGGCTTTCGGACAAGTCTCTGAATATCCTTGAGTAGCCCAGCCAGAGCCTTGACTTGAACCTGATCGAACATCTCTGGAGAGACCTGAAAATAGCTGTGCAGTGACTCTCCCCATCCAACCTGACAGAGCTTGAGAGTATTTGCAGAGAAAAATGGGAGAAACTCCCCAACTGCAGGTGTGCCAAGCTTGTAATGTCATACCTAAGAAGACTCAAGGCTGTAATCGCTGCCAAAGGTGCTTCAATAAAGTACTGATAAAGTGTCTGAATACTTATGTAAATGTGATATTTCAATTTTTATTTTATACATTTGCAAACATTTCTAAAAACCTGTTTTTGCTTTGTCATTGTGGGGTATTTTGTGTAGATTGATGAGAAAAAAATCTATTTCATAAATTTTAGAATAAGGCTGTAAAGTAACAAATAATTTAAAAAGTCAAGGGGTCTGAATACTTTCCGAATGCACTGTATATAGTCCTAATAGTACATAACAATAATACATAATTGACAATCACCTTCCAGTCAAAAAGCTTGGCTTAGCTACTATTTTAGGAATCATACAACATGACACAGATAACAAACACCTAAAGAGATATCTAGCTATGTAGTTGTCTAGCTAGCTAGCTAATAATAATAAGTATGGATATCATACATTTTACTGGTAAAATAGCAATCCTGCATTAGCCCTCTCTGGCTGGTTAGCTACATATCGCATCACTAGCAAATTTGTTTGAGCTCTGAATAATGCCTAAAGACAAACACTCTTCAAAGTGTCAATAAGATAATTTTATTTTGTACAGCTATCAAATAAAATATTAGCATAAAAAAAGACAAGACAAGAGCTAAATCAAGTACTAGCCAGCGAGCTTCCTTGCTGACTGTCTACTCGGCTGACTGTCTACTCGGCTTGTTATCAAAAGTTAATCTTAATAATCAGAAAAAATACTCTAAAATGTAAATATTATAATTACCAACATAAAAGTGATTGTATCAGTTACTTACCTTAACATTGTTGTCCTGATCTCAATGACAGAGCAGTGTCGAAGTTGGAGGCGAGTGGAGGAAAGGGCAACATTCACTTTCAGTCCCCATGCCAAAACTCACCATTTGCTCAACACTGCCAATGACGCAGTCGTTGCTATAGCAATGCACGATGGCGCTACCCATACCACTAATAAACATTGTTCAAGATCAAAATCCCCCAAAATAGAGATGTTGCCATGTTCAATGCACCTGTTTAGTATTAATGAATTGAAGACATCTCTTTACTTTCTGAAGTGTTTCTAGTCCCCTTTAATTATCCAAAAGATCCTTGTATATCGTGGTGCTTGTTTCTTCATTCTCAATCCTCCTTTAATCTACACCAAGTTGGACAGAACCGAGGAGCCGGGATATTGAAATTGCTAAAACATTGAGCCGGGCAAATCAATCTCAAATCTAGTGATTTTCTTGATGGTGAAGAAGTGTGAAATGCTTTGTGACCAGTAACAACAGCCACAACAACAGGACAGCCACAACAACAGGACAGCCACAACAACAGGACAGCCACAACAACAGGACAGCCACAACAACAGGACAGCCACAAATGGAGTCCTAATGAATATAAAGACTGATAACCACTGTTTGATAAAGCACAGTACAGACTATCAGTGGAGCTTAATTTCCCCAGGCTCCAGTGGCCTGTCTAGTGAGAGTGGTCAAATGTGTGTAATTTACCTCTGTGTGTTCCTTCCTTCCTCCTTTATTTTGCCAAATGGCTTGGGAATGGGGAGTGAGTCAAGGTTAAAAGCATATACCTCCAGGGAGATCCAGCCAGCCACAGACAGGATACAGTTTAGGGGGGTATCTAGTGTAGCTCCAGCAGCACTCAAGGCCCTGGGCTCTGCGCTTTAAGGCAGGATATCTTTGGCTTTGTAAACATCCCCATCTCTGTCTCTGTGAATTCACAGCCGTAAAACAGCTGTGGCCGGTATGGGAGAAACCTGACAAACACATTACCCGGGTGCTACTGCGTACGTGCAGCCGTGGTAGCATCTGCAATCAACAATTTGTTATTCAATGCAGATGGCATTTACACCGTTTTAGCGCCGTTACCCAAATAAATCTGTATGTCCTGGGAGACGACAGATGAAACCAGAGGGAATCATCAACCTTGGGAGAAAAAAAACCCTACACAGCCAAATCTATGGTAGTGGTACATACAATTAATGCCATGGACTTGGCCATGATTACGAATGGAGGACACGTCTCACTGTGAGTGAAGAGCAATCAAACTCACACAGACTCTCAGTCGAATGAATAAAATAAAGATGAGGCTGTGTCTTTGTCTGACCCTTTCCCACTCCTAGCCTGGGCTAATGGGATTGTGTTAGCCATAGTGTCTGTCTAGTCTCTAATGAGTTGCACAGCACAAAGGGAAACTTTTCACCAACATTGCTCTGCTCGTCTGCTGCCATTCTCAGTGCCTTGCGACTTTGAGAGGTGGATCAGTGTCAGTTTGAAATGGAATCTCTGTTAGGAGGTAGCATTGGCAGGTAGCAACATCACATTGGGATATTTACTATATTTGTCACGAATCCCACCGAAGGTGGCTCCCCTGCCTGCTCGGGCGGCGCTCGGCGGTCGTCGTCGCCGGCCTACTAGCCGCCGCTGAGCCTTTTTTCTTTTTCTGTTTGTATGTCTTATTGGTTGCACCTGTTCCCTATTTGAGTGTCTTGATTTGTGTTTATTTAAGCCTGCTTAGCCCGCCCAGGTTTGTGCGGGATTATTTTATGTCAGTGTGCTTTTTGGATGTGCTGGCTATTCGCCTTGATTTTCTTTCTGGACTGTGTGCCCGTTATTACTGGGTTGGTCATTTTGTTCACACGCCTGTTGTGTTGGCGTTGACCGTTTTGTACCGGAGAAAATAAATCCATTATTTCCTTACCTCTGCTCTCTGCGCCTGACTCCTACCACCACTCCTAGCAATTCGTGACAATATTTCTACATACATCTAGGGTAGTTAGTTACAGTAAAGTTAAATTACTTAATTGGCGTCACTGTCTGCTGCTAGAAGGTAGCATTGACTGTTGGCAACATCTCACTGGGAGGTTAAGTGTGTTTCTACGTAAATCCAGGGTAGTTAGTCACAGTTCTGTTTAATTAGTTAAAGAAATTAGCCTGATTCCCCACTGCACTGCTGTTCACCTCTGAAGCCAACATAGGCAGGCTACACTGTTAGAAAGTGTTCATCTTGACAAATCCAGGAGTGAGCATGTTATTTCAAAACAAAGTTATTGTTCAAACATGAGGGATGTAGAGCAATTTGTGGTATAACAAGGAGCACTGACCTTTCTGCCTCCTTGTTGGCAGTAAACAAGGTATGTCTCGTTCTCCTCTTCCAGAAAATTCTTGGCAATTGCTCTCCCTTGCATGTGATATACATGTATCATACTTCATCGGGTTACGCTCTCACCTAAAAGAAAAACGCAAACAAACACTAGCGTGAAATATTCATAAACTTCAGAAAAGGGGCCAAAAAGAGGAACCACACACAGAGGATGCCTCTGCTGGCTGTTCACTTAGGGAAGGGAACTCTGTATTCTAGGTGGTTTTTGGATAAAGATCTCAGGTTGGTCTGTCAATCTGGCAATTAACCAGTGCAAGGAGCCTAAAGGAAATCCAATATATTTCCATTATGGTGTTTACATGGAGCAGCAAAGCCCAGGGACTCCCTCCCCTGCAATTCATTACACCGATACGCAATCCTTCCCTTGGGGCCGAGCCAATACTATTACACTGCACCCGCCATATCTAATTTCGTCTGCTGATATCACAATCTGTGAAACTCAAGGAGAGCTCGTGGTCTTTCACAGTCAGTCTCCTCCCTAACAGGTAAGTTCCCATTACAACAACTATATGCATAAACAATTTATACCCCCACATTGTATAGAATATCGTTCCCTCAATCCACATTTAGTCACACTCCATGTAATGACACCACCAGTCATTTTCATTAAGATGTCTTGTTTTAAGATGATTTACAGCTACATTGTCACCTGACCGCTTCTATCTATCTCGACGTAATTTACAGTGCAGCATGTTTTTCACAGGAATATTTTTTATTTGTTTTATTTAACCAGGTAGGCAAGTTGAGAACAAGTTCTCATTTACAATTGCGACCTGGCCAAGATAAAGCAAAGCAGTTCGACAACATACACCAACACAGAGTTACACATGGAGTAAAACAAACATACAGTCAATAATACAGTAGAAAAATAAGTCTATGTACAATGTGAGCAAATGAGGTGAGTTAAGGGAGGTAAAGTCAAAAAGGCCACGGTGGCAAAGTAAATACAATATAGCAAGTAAAACACTGGAATTGTAGATTTGTAGTAGAAGAAAGTGCAAATTAGAAATAATGGGGTGCAAAGGAGCAAAATAAATAAATAAATACAGTAGGGGAAGAGGTAGTTGTTCGGGCTAAATTATAGATGGGCTATGTACAGGTGCAGTGATCTGTGAGCTGCTCTGACAGCTGGTGCTTAAAGCTAGTGAGGGAGATAAGTGTTTCCAGTTTCAGAGATTTTTGTAGTTCGTTCCAGTCATTGGCAGCAGAGAACTGGAAGGAGAGACGGCCAAAGGAGGAATTGGCTTTGCGGGTGACCAGAGAGATATACCTGCTGGAGCGCGTGCTACAGGTGGGTGCTGCTATGGGGACCAGTGAGCGGAGAAAAGGGGGGACTTTACCTAGCAGGTAGATGACCTGGAGCCAGTGGGTTTGGCGATCAGTATGAAGCGAGGGCCAGCCAACGAGAGCGTACAGGTCGCAGTAGTGGGTAGTATATGGGGCTTTGGTGACAAAACGGATGGCACTGTGATAGACTGCATCCAGTTTGTTGAGTAGGGTATTGGAGGCTATTTTGTAAATGACATCGCCGAAGTCGAGGATCGGTAGGATGGTCAGTTTTACGAGGGTATGAATATGAAGATAATAGAAAAATATCTACAGGAATATTTTTTTAGGAGTGTAGATTGATCCAGACATGCATTGTTGGTTCTGCATAGGCAGGGCTCTAAATTAAAATGTTTAATTGGTAGCACTTTAAAATGTTAGGAGCACCACATTCAAATTTGGAGCAACAAAAAATAAGATTTCTTAAATTGATTCAGCCTATATTTGGCCTATATGAATTCTAGCTACTTTAGAATCCCTAGAAACCAATATGTATAACTATAAATACATTAATTTATTATAAAAGCTAAAATGTTGATACAAATACCTGTCACTGAAATTACAAAGTAATTCGTGGAATATTAGGTTTGTACATTGTGTAAAAGCACTATTTTCCTATTGAGATGCATTACATTGAAAATTGTGCACTGTCTCTTTAAAAACATCAGGTTTGTGATGACAACATGCAAGAGTTCTGTCATTCATTCATTCGCCACCTTTTTGTGCCCAAAAATGTTTGGATATAATAGTAAAGTTACCAGGTTTTTAGCTCTAACCAAAAAGGTAACTTGATTGAGCAAAGTGTAAACAAATGGTTGAAAGGATAAGTCGAGATTTTGTCATGAAAAGGGTATCCACAAGTTCATCTGACTCTGAGCAAGTAGAAAAGGGCCTCATTGCCAAAATCCCGAAGTATCCCTTTATTAACGACGTAGACAGACGCTCAAGTCGTTTGAGAATAGTCCACAGTGGTGTAAAGTACTTTAGTAAAAATACTTTAAAGTACTATTTAAGTCATTGTTTTAGATATCTGTACTTTTACTCCACTACTGTACATTCCTAAAGAAATGTACTTTTTACTCCATACATTTTCCCTGACACCCAAAAGTACTGGCTACATTTTGAATGCTTAACAGGACAGGAAAATGGTCAAATTCGCACACTTATAAAGAAAATATTCCCTACTGCCTTTGATCTGGCAGACTCACGAAACACAAATGCTTTGTTTTTAAATGGTTGTCTAAGTGTTGGAGTGTGCTGCTGGCTATTCGTAAATTAAAAAACAAGAAAAATGGTCCCGTCTGGTTTGCTTAATGTAAGGAATTTGAAATGATTTATCTTTTACTTTTGATCCGTAAGTATATTGTAAACCAAATACTTTTAAACTTTTACTCAAGTACTGTTGTATTTTACTTTTCAATAGATCTTTACTTTTATTCAATTATGACGGTTGGGTACTTTTTCCACCACTTTTTCAACCACTGCCCACGACATTGTTTATGGTCCCGGCGATTCGCTAGGAAGATAAAAATGTTGTTGTGGTAATATGGGTCAGATCTTTTGATCTGGTTGAGCTAGAAGCAAGCCATTTTCACTGAAGTAACGGTGCAACCATGACTCAAACTAATCTGCACTCTATTGTTTCTCTAGGGCAATACGAAACAACGGCACAGCAAAGCCTTATCATGGCGCCGGAGGGGATGGCTGTCGTTTTACGGGCTCCTAACCAACTGTGCTATTTTGTTTGTTATTCGCATTGTTTGTAACTAATTTTGTACATAATGTTGCTGCTACCATCTCTTATGACCGAGAAGAGTTTCTGGACATCAGAACAGCGATTACTCACCTCGAACTGGACAAATGTTTTTTTTTTAATGAGTTCATCGTGAAGGATATACTGCTTCCCGGAGACCAGGCCCAAATCCCCGTCATTTGAGTCAAGAAAAGACGGAAATACAGGGTGTGCGGTCTGGGTGCCTTGTGAGAATTCGTCGGCCACCACTACCCTCTGTTTTATTGGCCAATGTGCAATCATTGAAAACAAATTGGACGCTCTATGATTAAGACTATCCTACCAACGGGACATTGAAAACTGTAATGTTGATGAGGACATGGCAGGAGATCACTCTGTCATGCTGATTGAGTTCGAATACCAGACTGGAAGCTTCAAAACGTGGGTGGTGCTTGGAATCATTGTTCTTCCTCTGTCAACCATGGTTACCTGCAAGGAAACACGTGTCATCATCATTGCTTTGCACAAAAAGGGCTTCACAGGCAAGGATATTGCTGCCAGTAAGATTGCACCTAAATCAACCATTTATCGGATCATCAAGAACTTCAAGGAGAGTGGTTCAATTGTCGTGAAAAAGGCTTCAGGGCGCCCAAGAAAGTCCAGCAAGCGCCAGGACCGTCTCCTAAAGTTGATTCAGCTGCGGGATCGGGGCACCACCAGTACAGAGCTTGCTCAGGAATGGCAGCAGGCAGGTGTGAGTGCATCTGCACGCACAGTGAGGCAAAGACTTTTGGAGGATGGCCTGGTGTCAAGAAGGGCAGCAAAGAAGCCACTTCTCTCCAGGAAAAACCTCAGGGACAGACTGATATTCTGCAAAAGGTACAGGGATTGGACTGCTGAGGACTGGGGTAAAGTCATTTTCTCTGATGAATCCCCTTTCTGATTGTTTGGGGGATCCGGAAAAAAAGCTTGTCCGGAGAAGACAAGGTGAGCGCTACCATCAGTCCTGTGTCATGTGAACAGTAAAGCATCAAGAGACCATTCATGTGTGGGGTTGCTTCTCAGCCAAGGGAGTGGGCTCACTCACAATTTTGCCTAAGAAGACAGCCATGAATAATGAATGGTACCAACACATCATCAGACAGCAACTTCGCCCAACCATCCAGGAACAGTTTGGTGACGAACAATGCCTTTTCCAGCATGATGGAGCACCTTGCCATAAGGCAAAAGTGATAACTAAGTGGCTCCGGGAACAAAACATAGATATTTTGGGTCCATGGCCAGGAAATTCCCCAGACCTTAATCCCATTGAGAACTTGCGGTCAATCCTCAAGAGACGAGTGGACAAATTCTGACAAACTCCAAGCATTGATTATGCAAGAATGGTGTCGTGTCTTTGGCATCATTAAAGTGTAGACTGTTATTTTCTCAAATACATTCTCTGTAATTATTATTACATGATTAAACTAATCATGTAAATGTCATTAACTAGGAAGTCGGGGCACCAAGGAAAATATTCAGATTACAAAGTTATAATTTTCCTAATATAACTTTTCAGATATTTTAATATCTGATCAATTAGTCTTCTAATTAATGAATTATTCTTTACCTCACGTTAGTCTCATTCCAAACGTCGTAAATTGTTGGTTATCTGCACAAACCCAGTCTTTGCTATGAATCATCCATACATCAATTGTCTTAATCATTTATGTACTAACTAACTAAATAATCACATAAATGCATAACAAACAAACAAACAAACAGTAGGTATGGTTACAAGGAAATGATAGGGGATGTGCCCTAGTGGGCTAAACCGGTAGGGCGGCTTGGTAGACAAAGGGACTGAGAAGGGCACGAAAGACATAAGACATTACACAGTTGATAATTATAATAATTGAAATGCTAATCCTTTGCACATGAACGCTCACTCATTCGGGAATAATTGCAATCAATACATATATTTACACTCAGTGTGTCATCGTGATTTCTATTGGAATCGTCCTTTTCTGTTGGAAAGTTAATCCGAGATTCTCTCTGCATCCCTGGAGTCTTTGGTTAGAATGGATACGACAGAGTAACATTCAGAAATGTTCTCATAGAATGGATGTTTCGGCGGTTGTCGGTCTTCGCATTCAGTCGACATAAATTCTATCTGCAGACTAGTAATTAGTATTGAATATTTGCTCTTATTCTGTCGGTATCGATAGTCTCAGAGTTTAACAACCATTACAACCTTAGCTTATACTAAAGGTACGCATGGTCTCTACTCAAACCTTATCCCTCTCGGTTATCGAGGTATGCATGGTCTGAACTCATTCATTTCATACAATAATTAGATGCAAGCCTCAGAACGGAGGCTCTTGTATGAACAGAGTTATGATAATGTGGCTGTATTGTCTTTCCTGAGGTCACAGTCATAAAACAAAATGGACCGCTCGTAGCTGAATTCTCCACCGACCGCTTACACATTCTCCAAAACATGGATATTGTTCAGTTCTCAAGTTCTGTGATGTAGAATAAGTTCCTTTGTTCTACTGTGAACCCTCTCTCTATACCGCATGGCCGGGGGGGAAGAGAGTCTCCTCATGAAATTTACGACCTGTGATAACAGAGCCTTGGTAGTTGGGAGAGAGAGGGGTGGTAAGAGAGAGAGGGAGGGTACTCGCTATACCCAAAGAGGGCCACATCATGACAATGGGCTGCCATCAGTCAGGATGTGGCCCAGAAGTTAATTGACAGCATGCCAGGGCGGATTACAGAGGTCTTGAAAAAGAAGGGTCAACACTGCAAATATTGACTCTTTGCATCAACTTCATGTAATTGTCAATAAAAGCCTTTGACACTTATGAAAGGCTTGTAATTATACTTCAGTATTCCATAGTAACATCTGACAAAAATATCTAAAGAAACTGAAGCAGCAAACTTTGTGGAAATTAATATTTGTGTCATTCTCAAAACTTTTGGCCACGACTGTACATCTGTTGTAGTCGGCGCGTGTAACAAATAAAATGTGATTTGATTTTGATTAGATTTTTACAACAATTATTATCTGCAAGACTCTTTTTCATAGTCACACAGTGCTCTCAAAATACAACTCTTGGTCAGCAAAATATTTTGTTGCATATGTGACCTAATTTGTTGCTCTTTAGTGGAGGACGGGACACGTTCCCATTTTGGTAGATGATATGTATACCTAACCCCTGGGACACCTGCACCAGTCCACAGGACGACAGGAACACAATCTTCTCCAAGAAATGACTTGGCTTTTTGGCATCTGCTGCTGAATCGTATTCACCCCCCTGGAATATAAGCCATAGTGCAACAAATATTGTGATGGCCTTGCAGGAAAAATATGTGCACTGCATACATTTTGCATAATTCTGCACAACATGACTTAAATATTCACAGAGGCAAAGGGAAGCACTGCCAGGATAAAGTCTAACGTCTTTGTACAAAACTGATGAACACATTTTTTTTTTATGGCCCATTGAGACTTAAGATATGGAACACACTCATTTTCACAACTTTGGAGCACCAATGCAGATGTATTATGCCATTGAAGTTTTTTCATAGGCTTGCAATGCCATGGTGAACGAAATGGGCAAAAGAGACAAAAAGAGACAAAACGAGACAAAAACAAGCTTTGTACAGCCGTGACCTTCATTTGAAATTACAAATGAGTGCTTAAACATTAAAACATACATTCATAAATCTACCTAAGAATGAATGTAGCCAGCTGTTAATAATAATGATGGGAAATAATTACAGCTTGTAGTTTGTCTGCTAATTACAGTGGTTTAAAGCAACATTTGCTGAGAGGTACTCAATGCTTAACCTTTCAGCACAATCTTAACCCCTACCAGCCAAGTTGAATCATACTATGCGAATAGCTTTTTAATTATTAATGAATGTTGGTAAGGAAAAAAGTCCTTCAGTAATTAGAAATCTAATAGACATCAGGGGATACCAGAGAGTTTTTCAGGTTCGCCATATTGCTTTGATCACCTCAGTAAGAAGATGCTGACCTACTATGTTCCTTTCTTGTGTTAGTTTCCCTTTATAAGAGAGCTGTGACTTGAGGCCATGGCAGATATGCAGCACAGGCAAATTCGGTCACGCACCGGTGGACCGAAGCAGTATGTGAAGGTTCTTCTTCCATAGCTTACCCCTTACAAAAAAAACATTTAAAAATCACATGATTTTCGGACACGTGTGAACAAACCCCATCATTTTCAGACACTTGGTTTTCAAACATTACTTTTAGACATTTTCACCAGTTCAAGCTACATTAGTACTCTGTCAGGGAAAAATTACATACTTACCTGATTTGTTTGATATTAATAGTAAACGCTTATATATTTAGCTAAGAGTAAGACTGCCCTGCTAATGTTGAGTTTTTATGGTGTCCACTCTAGCTTCCTGCAGTTAGTCTGGGCACCTGGTTAAGGAAATGGGTTTTGCTAGGGTTAGCTTGAGCTGACAATGACTTGGTGATAAAATTCTAAAAGCTGGCATTCTATAGACAAGATGTTTGTGTGTGACCCGAGATAGAGATGGCCTAGAAGAGTTTAGAACAAAGACTCATTGTCTCATCTTCCTGGCAACTGGGAAACTAAGCCGGGTTGGAAGTAAAACAACATCCCATGCAGATAACTAGGAGATGGATCAAAGTAGCTTATGGGAACGGTAGAAATGACTGACAGCATTTATGGCCTATATAAGATCACCGTTTTTTCATTATCAGTTAAGCTCTCGACACCTCGTGTGTGAGGTCGACGGTTTCATTATTGCAATAATGAATCGATGTTGAATAAAGGTGATTGTTTGAATAATTGTCCAAGTCTCTTTACACTACAACTCCCATCCAGGGAATGAATGGTCTAAAACTTGCAACTTGCAAAAAAAGGCAGCATAAGCAAAGGCCAAAGAAACATAATCAAAGATAGGGGAAATTGCAGGAAAGAGGGAGGCGTTTCATTTCATCACGTTATCATCAAAAAAATCACTGAAAACTATTTTCTTGCATCCATTTACAATTCATTTGTTCTCACATTTCAAAATTATTTCCTTTCAATATTTTGTTTTGCTACCAATACTTTTGGGTTTATGTTTTGCTTGGGACAAGCTGTCCCAGCTTTTTGCGACAGCTTTACGCATGCCCTAACAGTTTGTGGGCAACGTCAGTTATTGTTAGTGCAATTCATGTATTGTTCAGTGTTGTGTTGTGCAGTGGCTTTGCTGGCATGCATACATTTTTTTTGTTTTTTTTTGTTTGTCCCACCAAGGTTTACATGCTAAAATCCCCACTGCTATGGATGCAAGTACTGACCATCCATAATATTAAAATGAAAGTTTTAACCATGTTTTTAGGCTATACACTGGTTGATTACATTTATTTTGTTTACAAACATTGGAGTAAAACAAGCTTATACAGCATTTGGGGTTCTGATGGGGTATGACGTTATATTCTCAAAGAATCAATGGGTATATATCCTTCATTTAATTATATTGACATCATCTTTTCACACGTGAGGAGAATAACATTATTTCAACCCCACATGAATCTGGATTTCCACACGTGAAAGTGAGATTTTAATAGGTGGGAGTTTTCTTGCATGTGAACTCTTAATTTAATGTGAAAATATAATTATAATATAACTAACAATTTAAGCTCAACATGTAAAAACAGCTATTTCACATGTGAAACTGCAGCAAATTTGACATCTTTTTTTTTGATGTTGTAAGGGACCAGCCTGCTGATGGTGCACATACACCAAGTGCTTTCTCTGTCTCTGTCTCTGTCTCAATCTCACTCTCTCTTTCTCATGTAACACCTCTTCTTGTTCTTATGCTAAAATCACGTCTTCATGCACACTGTGGCATATGCATGGCAAAAAAATGAACCACCCTACATTGTGTGCACACGCATGTTTTAAAATTCACTGTCTGCAAACCCAGGGAACTAAAAGCACTGCCAATCTAAAGCAGCCCTGAAGTAGAAGTGGGACTGTTTAATCTGCATCAGTACAGAGCAGGAGCTGGGGCAGTCTCTCACGCTGTGAGATACAGTGAGGTATTCCTCCTCGCTCTCTACACCCCACCCTGGTGTGCTGCTCTACATGTCAAAGTGTTGGGACTGTTCTACATGGCAGTATTGGGACTCTTCTACATGTCAATGTGTTGGGACTGTTCTACATGTCAAAGTGTTGGGACTGTTCTACATGGTATTGTTGGGACTGTTCTAAATGTCAAAGTGTTGGGACTGTTCTACATGGTATTGTTGGGACTGTTCTACATGTCAAAGTGTTGGGACTGTTCTACATGGCAGAGTTGGGACTGTTCTACATGTCAAAGTGTTGGGACTGTTCTACATGGCAAAGTGTTGGGACTGTTCTACATGTCAAAGTGTTGGGACTATTCTACATGGCAGTGTTGGGACTGTTCTACATGTCAAAGTGTTGGGACTGTTCTACATGTCAAAGTGTTGGGACTATTCTACATGTCAAAGTGTTGGGACTGTTCTACATGTCAAAGTGTTGGGACTGTTCTACATGTCAAAGTGTTGGGACTGTTCTACATGTCAAAGTGTTGGGATTGTTCTACATGTCAAAGTGTTGGGACTGTTCTACATGTCAAAGTGTTGGAACTGTTCTACATGGCAAAGTGTTGGGACTGTTCTACATGGCAGAGTTGGGACTGTTCAACATGGCAGAGTTGGGACTGTTCAACATGGCAGAGTTGGGACTGTTCTACATGGCAGAGTTGGGACTGTTCTACATGGCAGAGTTGGGACTGTTCAACATGGCAGAGTTGGAACTGTTCTACATGTCAAAGTGTTGGGACTGTTCTACATGTCAAAGTGTTGGGACTGTTCTACATGTCAAAGTGTTGGGACTGTTCTACATGGCAGAGTTGGGACTGTTCAACATGGCAGAGTTGGGACTGTTAAACATGGCAGAGTTGGGCCTG
The DNA here is from genome assembly GCF_901001165.1 of Salmo trutta. Classification (NCBI taxonomy): domain Eukaryota; kingdom Metazoa; phylum Chordata; class Actinopteri; order Salmoniformes; family Salmonidae; genus Salmo; species Salmo trutta. Next base: position 9,453,485 of record NC_042991.1, read on the forward strand.
TTCAACATGGCAGAGTTGGGCCTGTTCAACATGGCAGAGTTGGGACTGTTCTACATGGCAGAGTTGGGACTGTTCTACATGGCAGAGTTGGGACTGTTCTACATGGCAGAGTTGGAACTGTTCTACTTGTCAAAGTGTTGGGACTTGTTCTACATGTCAAAGTGTTGGGACTATTCTACATGGCAGTGTTGGGACTGTTCTACATGTCAAAGTGTTGGGACTGTTCTACATGTCAAAGTGTTGGGACTGTTCTACATGTCAAAGTGTTGGGACTGTTCTACATGGCAGAGTTGGGACTGTTCTACATGGCAGAGTTGGGACTGTTCTACATGTCAAAGTGTTGGGACTGTTCTACATGGCAAAGTGTTGGGACTGTTCTACATGTCAAAGTGTTGGGACTGTTCTACATGGCAAAGTGTTGGGACTGTTCAACATGGCAGAGTTGGGACTGTTCAACATGGCAGAGTTGGGACTGTTCAACATGGCAGAGTTGGGACTGTTCAACATGGCAGAGTTAGAACTGTTCTACATGGCAGAGTTGGGACTGTTCTACATGGCAGAGTTGGGACTGTTCAACATGGCAGAGTTGGAACTGTTCAATATGGCAGTGTTGGGACTGTTCTACATGTCAAAGTGTTGGAACTGTTCTATATGGTATTGTTGGGACTGTTCTACATGGCAGAGTTGGGACTGTTCTACATGTCAAAGTGTTGGAACTGTTCTACATGGCAGAGTTGGGACTGTTCTACATGTCAAAGTGTTGGAACTGTTCTACATGGCAGAGTTGGGACTGTTCAACATGGCAGAGTTGGAACTGTTCTACATGGCAGTGTTGGGACTGTTCTACATGTCAATGTGTTGGAACTGTTCTATATGGTATTGTTGGGACTGTTCTACATGGCAGAGTTGGGACTGTTCTACATGTCAAAGTGTTGGAACTGTTCTACATGGCAGAGTTGGGACTGTTCTACATGTCAAAGTGATTGGACTGTTCTATATGGTAGTGTTGGGACTGTTCTACATGGCAGTGTTGGGACTGTTCTACATGTCAAAGTTTTGGGACTGTTCTATATGTCAAAGTGTTGGGACTGTTCTACATGGTATTGTTGGGCCTGTTCTACATGTCAAAGTGTTGGGACTGTTCTACATGGCAGTGTTGGGACTGTTCTACATGTCAAAGTGTTGGGACTGTTTTACATGTCAAAGTGTTGGGACTGTTTTACATGTCAAAGTGTTGGGACTGTTTTACATGTCAAAGTGTTGGGACTGTTTTACATGGCAGTGTTGGGACTGTTCTATATGTCAAAGTTTTGGGACTGTTCTACATGTCAAAGTGTTGGGACTGTTCTACATGTCAAAGTGTGGGGACTGTTCTACATGTCAAAGTGTTGGGACTGTTCTACATGTCAAAGTGTCGGGACTGTTCTACATGTCAAAGTGTTGGGACTGTTCTACATGGCAGAGTTGGGACTGTTCTACATGTCAAAGTGTTGGGACTGTTCTACATGTCAAAGTGTTGGGACTGTTCTACATGGCAGAGTTGGGACTATTCTACATGTCTAAGTGTTGGGACTGTTCTACATGTCAAAGTGTTGGGACTGTTCTACATGGCAGTGTTGGGACTGTTCTACATGGCAGTGTTGGGACTGTTCTACATGTCAAAGTGTTGGGACTGTTCTACATGTCAAAGTGTTGGGACTGTTTCTTCATGCCAAAGTGTTGGGACTGTTCTACATGTGAAAGTGTTGGGACTGTTTTACATGTCAAAGTGTTGGGACTGTTTTACATGGCAGTGTCGGGACTGTTCTACATGTCAAAGTGTTGGGACTGTTCTACATGTCAAAGTGTTGGGACTGTTGTACATGTCAAAGTGTTGGGACCGTTGAACACTGCACATTTTGGGGACTGTTTTACATGGCAAAGTGTTGGGACTGTTTTACTCTGCAAAATGTTGGGACTGTTCTACTCTGCAAGTTATTGGGACTGTTTTACACTGCAAGGTATTGGGACGATTCTAACCACTAAAGTGTTTGGACTGTAGGACACGGCACAGTATTGGGACTGATCATACATGGCATGGTGTTCTGCACGCCATGATAGCAGAAGCCAGGCACACTCTCTAAGACAAAGTGTGAGTTCACTCACTGCACCTCCCTCCCTCTTCAATGATTCATCTGGACTGAGAGAGAGAGAGCTCACCGAGCAGGTGGTGTCACACCTCTCAAAATGCGTGGCGGCATTGTATGAGGCCCCCAGTCAATGCAGTGAAGGCTTTCCTGCCCCAGAGGCAAGATGTGTCTGTCATAATGGCATTGGTTGGTAGGCAGGTTGTTCACACTCAGGGCCGAGATGTACTAGAGGTAACATACCAAAGTGGGCAGAGAGTTAGAGACATCAGTGCCCAAAATATAAGGAACTAAAAAAAGTTGATGTGCAGGCACACTAAAGAGTAGACACTAAATAGTTGCCCAGATAGCTCAGCTGGTTGGAGCATGCATAGTGCTGTAAATTTCAGCAACAGCACATATTTGAGATATCTTGTTAATCAGTACAGTATGTTGCTTTGGATAAAAGCATCTGCTAAATCACCATGTTATTATTATTATTGCCATTACACTGACATCAATAATGAATTGGCTAGGCTCTGATTGAAACCCCCTGTGTTGGAAGGGTCAGAGGTGGCCAGGAGTCTTCAGAGATTGCGTGCTCGGCTGATTAGCACGCATCCCATCTCATCGTGCTCATGAATGCCAAGAAAACCTTTTTGATGTTTCTGGAGAGCATAAATAATGGATTTACGACTTCTGATGTGTTGCCGGATGAGTTCTCCCAGGCACAGCAGCACACAAGTAGCAGCAGCCCTCTGGCTGGAGTTGGTTCCTCTTGTCACTGAAACCTATCAGGTGCTACTGAGGCAAAGCTACACAGTGTGTCTTTGGCAAGGGGAAAGAAAACAAAGTCAAGCAACAATTATAAGGGATCTGGCACTTGATTGGTTGTTCGGTAGTTTTGTTGGCACATAAAGATTACCATCATCAAAAATATAGTTAACTGTTAGCTATAGTTAGGTTTCAACTGACCAAAAGTATTTCATTTGAATTACCTCAGCCAAAGCATTTCAGCCAAAAACGTAACTAAAAAAAACTGTACACCCAAACTCAAAAGTTGAGCCAAGCTGCCGTATTATGAAGTTGGACAGTTCTGGTTTGGGTGTAATGTGACCTCAATCCCTGGCCTCCCTGCCTACTTAGATCATCAGTGTCTACAACTGTAAGACCTGCTTCTTTGTCAGGTCTGGCTAAAGAGCTCAAACACGCACAGACACACACCACCCATCCCTGGCAGAGATTTAAAAGGGGCTATCGCCAACACATGGGTTTGCTTCGCTGTCTCTTCTTATGGACTTATTCTAGAATTTGTCATTACAGTTAGCTGCTGCAGCTCTGCCCCTCCCCAAATCATCACCCTAAACCCCTAGATGCCATGACTCCCGGATATTTCGCTTGAAAGCATCATCATCGCAAAGTATAAGCTCCCAAACCCAAATCCAACACAGTTGTGTTGCAGTGAGCCATGGTGCCTTGTATTTCATTCCTAGGTGAGACGAACTTCCTAAATAGGAATCTTGCTGTGTCATGCAAATCGAGCCCCACTGTCAGCTTTAGAATGATTTATGTTCAAACTGCACAACTAATCTCATGAAAAAAAACAGTGGTTTGGGGCAGTGGAAAGAAAGAGAGAGAGAGGAGAAAGAGAGAGAGAGAAAGCGAGAGAGAGAGACAAAGAGAGAAAGAAGACTTTCCAGGTAATTAATTAATACTATTAGGTAAGAAGAACACAGGAAAACACATGGACTGACAGAATGTGCATGAACGTGCTAATAGCGTAAGAGTTTCAGACATCTTTGTCTTAAATGGACCATCCTCTGTGTGCTCCACATTTAATCGTCTGTGACTGCTCTTCTCTACAAGATGCAGGAGAAAGTGTACACAGTGAAGTGATAATAATTTGCATACCCTTCCACTTTTGTGGCAAAAGGTCTTAGAGAAAATACAGTTAAGTCCAGAGAAAAACAACTAAATCTTAATGGAACAAAACTATTACCATCCATGTCTACACACAACAATACGACATAGAAACAGCCTGCACAGGCCTCACTGACAAAACAATGTCTCGAGAAGCCAGCCAATAAATAAAAATGTGTATACAGCTGACAGCCTATCCGGAAGGTGTTTTTCATTTTTGCCTTGAAATGCAATTGTATCTCTCTCCGCTAGCTTCTCTGCTCCGCTATATATAGGTCTGTTCTGGGGACATGAATAAACATCAGTGTGACTTGGTGTTGACAGGGCCGTCCTCAGTCACTCAGGTAGGGTGACACGGTTGACAAAGGTGCCCCTCAGAAAAGACGCCTCAATTCCACCTGTCACCCTCTGAATCCGCCTCAAATAGTCTCGCTAAGGCATGTTTTTATGCAAAATCAAAGTAAACATGTTTTTAAAATGTCCATCACATCTAAGGGAGAAAGTGCGCTAGGCTTGGGGAGAAAGTGTTTTTGCATGTCCGCTCTCAAACGGGGTTTGCAAAGAGTGAACGCTGTTTACCATGTGCTTTTCATCCATTTGTTAAATTGTTTGGAAGAAAGACTAAAACCGACTAAAAACATTACCAGAGACCTACATTACCTTGACAATAATGATAATGCTCCTGACTACTAATGCAACAAAGAAGAACAATGCACAACCCAGAAAAGAGAAAAGACCTAGAAGAGGTAACGCATTCAAGAACCAGGTATCTAGCTAGTCCACACAAGTATGAATGACTGCAACTTAAACATCTTGCCAGGGGTTGATGTAGACTTGCTCCACCCTGTGCTATTCCTGTGCACCAGGCTTCACACAGAAGCACTGCATGAAATCTATTCTGCTTTCCACTGCATTACCTCCTCCATCTATCTCTTATTCAAATGACATGGCATCGAGAAGACATTACATTTTAATCAGAGCATGATGACGCATGCTTATCAATCTTGACAGGCCCAAATGAACTCTGAGGCCGGAGCATGGAATGAAACAAAGCAAGAAACGAAATGAGCAACGGTGTGTTTTTCTGCGCACGCTGTGTGCAGTCTGCTCTGCTCTCATTACAAGTTCCTGACTCGCTCATTTACACACTCAGATCGGAGACCGCTGAAGGGATGTTGTGACTATTGTTGTCCTGTTCGATTGGACATGCACACTTAGGGGGAAATCAGCGTGTGCCCTCACTGGATGTCAAGTTGTGTTTGGGTTGAGAGAGTCATACTGTATGTATATGATATGGTTCTGGGTTGAGATGGATCATCTTTATGATGTCTTTCAGGGGTACATTACATTACTACTGTATGGGCTTGGCATTAGGCATAGGCCAAAAATCAGAACTGAATAATCATGCACGGTGTAGAAATATGAATAGATATCCTCTTAACTAAAACAGCCATTTTGGACTCACATGCTGAATACTTAAATTAAAAAAGCTCTCTCCTGGAAGATTACCCAACTGCAATCATGCTTCTCAATTTCAGCTAATATAATATTAGTGTCCATTACAAGTATAATAATAGTACAAGCCATAATTATTGATACTGCCAGTACAGCCAACCTGGACTCAGGGATAGACAGAACATAGTAAATGTAAATCTCCCTCCCTCCATTTAGTATAATATGTTACGTTTCCTATGGTATGTTTTAATTTGTGGATGCCCATCATCCATTTCATATGATCTGTTATGAATTGCAATTTGTACAATAACCTAGGGGTTAGGGGTTAAGGTTAGGGTTAAGGTTAGGAGTTAGGGTTAGGGGTTAAGATTAGTGTCAGGGTTAGCTAACAGGCTAAGTAGTTACAAAGAAGCAAAAATGTAGTAAGCAGTTGCAAAGTTGCTAATTAGCTAATATTCGAAGGTTGTCTGTGATGTGATTCAGACACTCAATCTTTGGGTTGCTAGACGTTCACGCTATACACCCACCCAACCTCCCTCCCTCCTTTCATTTTTGGCTTAAGTAACCTTCTGTCTTATGTAACCATACCACATGTAACATATCATCCTCATTTGAGTGTCACAGATTTAGGTTTACTATAGTACATCTAGTCTTTGAGGCCTGGCTGCTACAGTTTACTGCTCTCAATCTATACAATTATATAAAACCCATATAGGCTCCTAAACCACAGATAACTTAATTACATTATTTACTATAAAATCCCAAATGGTAGGACCCTAATAATTGTATTGGAACACAATATCCAGCCCACCAGTAGCTGAAATTCAAATTCAATGTGCTAAGGGCTAAATGACATGCTAAATGACTAATTACAAAGTAATGCTTCCTAATAGTCTCCTAATGTGAATGTCCCCTTCCACTAAACAGTTACCTGTTACAGTGAGAATGCTACAATTAAGTAGGTTAAGCACAGGAATGCCCGAAGGCAATTCGTCTTTCATTCCAAGTTTATCTGATTATCTGGGCTAAATCCTCGTCTTCCACACATGCCCACTGTATCGTATCCTCACATGAACACTGCATGGGAGATGGGAGCCTTATCCTGAACTGTGGGGATTGAGCCGGATCTTAACAGGCACTAGCAGGGCTACACTCAAACACAGCAGTAGATACTGTAGAGTGCAGAAGTGCATTTTTAAACAACTGATCAATAGTTGTTTGTGTGAGTCATCACAGAGCAGTTCCAGTCTCGGTGGAAACTGGCAAAGGAAAGATGGAGTCATGGAGTCATTTTGAAAGGAGGAACAGGCTGAAGGTGCAAAAACACAGTGGGTGCACTTCAGAGCCTTTGAATACACACTGTCGCATGCAGTACCAAAACAAGCACGCACGCACGCGCGCGCACGCACGCACACAGTTACACCCCCCCCACATACACAGACACTGCAGTTCCCATGCACAACAACAACCTCCCCTTCACACACACAGCCACCAGTCACAAAGGCAGAATGGCTCAATATGTATGTTTTAGTAACGTTGCGAAAGTAGCTCTGCACTGCCTCTTCCTCTCGCCATCTATCCTGTTGACTCTGTTTACTGTTGACACTGTTGATAGCACAATTCAACTGCTGAAGTAGGCTAAAGACAGCCTAGTCGGAGTCCAACATAACATTATTTAGTATTACTCCTTTATCAGCGTTAAGCACCTTTAAATACACCTTTATAGGCAGCCCAACCGCAGTGGTGATAGATCATGAAGAAATGCTCAGAGGCCATAAATGACTGTCCTTTGTATCGCCCAAATTAGGCTACTTATCTCAAGAGTGTGTTGCCAGTTTAATACCTACAGTATACATTTACTTAAAACATTCAGTTATTCCATCAAGCAGACTCCTGGATACACGCATGCACGCACGCACGCACGCATGCACGCACGCACGCACGCACGCACGCACGCACACACACACACACACACACACACACACACACACACTGCCTATTCCAATAAACGTTAACTGTGCAATAATAAGCATGTAAAATTCCTGTCTGGCCTGCATCCTAATGGTGAAAGTCAGTGTCTGACCCTGAAAGAAGACTGCATGTCACTGAGGAGGGTCTCATCTTAAGGTTCTAGACTGATATTTAAAGGGGCTTTAATGAGATGGTCAGAACAGGGATTAAATCACTTCTCAGAATCTGGAGTAATCAAAGCTTTGGTCCACTCTATTTACCTTGATTAAGAAGAGGATTCGGGAAAACACTGCTGAGGCGTTTAACTGACTGTGTGCATGTTGGTGTGTGTGTGTGTTGGGTTTTCTAGTATGCCTGGTTGTCACGTGTGCTCCCTCTCCGGCCTCTAGGTCACCAGGCTGCTCGCTTATGGCGCACACCTGTCACCAGCGTTACGAGCATTTGCGCATAATGACACTCACCTGGACTCCATCCCCTCCTTGATTACCTGCCATTTATATGTCACTCCCTTTGGTTTCTTCCCCAGTCGTCATTGTTCCTGTGTCATGTCGGTGCGCTTTTTGTGGTTCTTGTTTTGCTCATTTATTTATTAAATGTATTCACTCCCTGAACTTGCTTCCCGACTCACAGCGTACATCGTTACGCTGGTGCCCTTCTGAAGTCTGAATGGGGCTTTTTACCGTATGTGAGAACACATTGGAAATCAATGGAAAGCCCTGCCAAGGTATTGTATGTTCACAAAGGTTATTCTAGTTAGGTTGTGCAATTACTACTATACAGTACATCCCAGTAGTAGACACAGAGAAAGCATCACGAGAAAGCTTTCGAACTGAATTGGAGATATATTTACTGTCCGAGTGCACCAACAACATGCTTCGAATGTCACTTACTAGGCAATGGGACAGGGTTTGAAGTGGTGGCCTATTTATAACCTGATTCAATATAAATGGACTCGGCATGGAGTCGTTGTGTACAGATAGACCTAGTTATAAACTTAAAGTTGGAATCCGTAGCGGTGAAACTGCCACGCCCGTTTGCGATATTACAACAAAGACGTTACTTCAAACAACGAACGCTGTTTTTTTTTCCTTCGTCAGACATCATTGCACGAGATTACACGCGCGATACAACAGCAGAATATGTATTATGATTATTATTATTATTTTTTTTTAAATAAGCTATAATACATGTGCCTGGGGGAGGGGGGACAGTGCCACTGCTTCTCTCATGAAGATGTCAGCTTTAACAAAATCACAGAAGACTATTTTTAAATTGGCCTGGTTTGGCGAGGTAGCCAATTGAGGGGATGGGTTAATAAATAGTTGATGTTGATCTATTTAACCAATTTGCTCTATTTGAATTGCTAGAGGGGTTACCAATATAACGTGATGCCTGTCCCAATGCGTAGGAACTGAGCCTGTATAGCAGGGTGTCTTACAAAGGGCAAAGCTGATAAAGAGGTAGGGGTCTAGTGTGCTTAGACTCAGGGAGTGAGTAAGACAACCAACAAGTACACCAACAATAGGGATTTGGTGAGGGACAGTGACATGAGAAAGAACAGCGACACTTAATCTCAGCCAAATATTGCAGCTGAACATACAGTATGTACTTTCTTGTTAAATTCTATTTTAGCTACTCAAGCATGCACCACATTTATTTAATAGGCAAACATGGCCACAACAGCAGCTATTTAAGATTGTATAGGCACCACAATAACTACTCCCCACCACATTTTGTGATGGAGAACTGCAGCAATAGTACATCACTTATCATACAACACAATGACCAAGCAGATTTTCAGTCAAGCACTTTGTCATCTTTATTTAAAAAACACCCCTTTTTGCATGTCCAGTAACCTTGATATACAAGGAGTGTACAAAACATTAAGAACACCTGCTCTTTCCATTACATAAACTAACCAGGTGAATCCAGGTGAAAGCTAGGATCCCTTATTGATGTCACTTGTTAAATCCACTTCAATCAGTGTAGATGAAGGGAAGTAGACAGGTTAAAGAATAATTTTTTTAAGGCTTGAGACAATTGAGACATGGATTGTGTACTGTACTGTATGTTTGCCATTCAGAGGGTGAATGGGCAAGACAAAATACTTAAGTGCCTTTGAACGGGGTATGGTAGTAGGTGCCAGGTGCACTGGTCTGTGTCAAGAACTGCAACACTGCTGAGCTTTTCATGTTCAACAGTTTCCTGTGTGTATATCAGGAATGGTCCACCACCACACAAAGGGCATCCAGCCAACTTGACACAACTGTGGGAAGCATTGGAGTCAACATGGGCCAGCATCCCTGTGGAATGCTTCCGTCTCCTTGTAGGTGTCCATGCCCCGACAAATTGAGACTGTGCAACTCAAAATTAGGAAGGTGTTCTTACTTTTTCGTACACTCAGTGTATCATGACCGTTTTGATATTGCAGTATTGACCCACATAAGTTGGTATTAAAATTAAGTGAGACATAAATAGCTGTATGGTGGGCTGCAGGCCATTTTTCACTGGGAAGCAGAGAGGTGATTTGTATTCTCCTGCCATCCCCCGTAGCCTTGGTCTTTTTGTGAACTGGAGATTAAATTCAGGAAAGCTGGACTTTATTTTGTAGCCAATAAATGTTATAAATATTACATTGGCTGTGCTTACTAACAGGCCTGAAACTGCAAGGCTGCTCTTTTTATTACTGGGGCAAGGGCAGTTGAGAAGAACGACTTCCCCACTCCTCCTTAGCAATTGATTTTCATTTATCTTAATTCATTAAATTCATACTGCATATCCATGTAGATGATTTCTGGTCAATGCATCAAAGAGCATATTGAGCAATCCAGCAGTTTTGCAATTTAATTTTAAGACAGTGAAACTGTTTGGATTTGGCCACAGTATCGAAGAGGTCTGAGTTATCGCCATGATCGTAAGCGGGAAATAGGAGCAGGCTATTTTCTTGTTTAGTCACTCAAATAACTTCTAATCCCAGTGGTATAAGGCAGCTGAGACCCTTGAAGGAGTTTAAATATACTATTGAGGCAATCTCCATTTTAAAGAAGTAATTTATAGTCTTCTACTATGAGTTGGCAAACAAACTGAAAGGGTGCATACTGCCTCCCAATGTTTGCTCACAAGTATAATTCATTAGCTGGTCCCTACTGATTACCCAGATGGAATCTTGTGATCCTTCCTTAACCCATAAAATGCCCCGTCCAAATTGACTACTTAAAAATGGTGGAAGCCCTCAATGGCAATGTCTATGCCAAAATGGGTTTATCCATCTAGAGACCTTTAACTAACTATATGGCCATGGCATAACAGTCGGTCCAAGATCACAACAGCATAATATTAGGATACATGTTGGGGTTGGCTGAGTTCAATCTTAATCCCCAATGTCCCCTTTATGAGTTTGCATCCACCAAATCATGCTGTAATAATCCAAGGGATCATGGGAGTACTTAACTCCCATAAAATAGAATAGATGTACTCTCGCAGGCAGTGGCAACGGCAACACCAATGACACCTCTGTATTATGAGTATAACCCTGAGCTAAGAGCCTCCATTTGACAGTTACGACTCTTTGTACATCAGATCAGTGCCATTCAAAAGTCAATGCCACAACTCAACGTTTCAATACTAACAAGAATACAGGATGTTGCTTTGACACATTGTAAGACATTTTTTAACAACTTGTTACTGAAGTACACATGAAGGTGCCAAATGTCAACATGCATTTTAAAAAAAATCCTGTTCCGCATCAAAGTGCTGTGTGTTCTCTTCCTTCCTCTCGTTCCCCCTCATCTCTGTTTGATGTCACGGCGGTCTGGGTGTGCTCAGAAGAGCCACCCTGTCTTACATCTGCTTTCACCAGCTGTATGGAGACGGCTAGAGACAACTACAGACGAAGAAGAGTGCAGGAGGGGTAGGCAAAGAAACTGTGAGGAGTACTGTACGGTATAGCTGTACCTGCTCTGCTTCCCCATGCAGTAGTAAAGAGTGGGGAATAGGCTTCTCTAATGGAGGGCCGCTGGGCCATGTATAATGCATTGGGCTGCATTAGTGCTCAGGGTTCTGTTATCACGTTAGCCCCTTTGTTATTGCCGCAATCTTCAGCTACAGAGTACAAACTAAGAATCCATTTTGATAAGACAACAATACCCCTCAAAACACAATACACACTGACACGTCCTAAGGATGCGACGCAAAAGGGTAGAGGCGATCAGTTCTGCACTGCCTTGCTATTAACTGGTCTCAAAGCTAGCCCGGTTCCTGATCTGTCTGTGCTGTTTTCCAACTCGAAAGACAGCACAAACAGATCTGGGACCAGGCTGTCTCCAAATTAAAGTAGGATGGTTTAAAATACCCTTATCTATGTAAGGATGCTTATAGAAATACTGACTTTGTATTAGGCAGAATCCAGCTCTTATCAGTTGGTAAAAACATGATACAGACATAATCCCTATCGTAGTCTACAAAATATAAAACATTACCCGATACCTCCAAAAACATGAGCCGACGTAATCTTTCCTATCAGCTATGAAATACATCAAGTCAAATCTGTCACTGACGAAAATACGATCAAATAAAGTGCTTATCAGAAAACAAGCTCTTTGACATTATTTACTAACTACAGCCCAGATATTAGGGATATAAAATGTGTTAATATTTGAGCATCAAAAGTCTGATCTGGCATTTGTCCTGACATGGGCATTCTGACCTCGGTCAATCCTAAGGAGGTCAGTTGCCAACGCTGGGCCAAAACTGCGCCGGATGGCAGTCTGGCAGACTAACTGATTGCCTGAGGGGGAAATGGGGCTAATCCGTGGGCGAGACCTTAGCTGGCTTACTTCAAAGGAAAAATTTAACATTTTATCTGTCTAATAGCTGGACTAGTAATGTGGTTCCACAGTACAAGCACAGCCAGAGGCAAGGCCCGAGTAGGGAACAAACTGTGGTCTCCGCTTCACTAAACAACTGATATTTAGAGCAACCAAAAGGTCAGATCCTGACATCATGCCATGCCAATCAAGAGGCCTTGCCTAAATTACTGCAGTGAGGCAGTTAGGACTCAGTTATTAAGTAGGCGGTACTGTATCACGCAAATATTCATTATACGATTTTCCAAACTGTGTCGATAACACAAAAAGGGGTGGTACCAGGCAAAAAAAGATAAACAAACACTGAGTGTACACACATATATGCAAACACACACACACATGCACACACACACGTTTGTTTTACTATCTTTGTGGGGACCAAAAAATTGATTCCCATTTAAAATACTATTTTCCATATCCCTTAACCTTAATCCCAACCTTAACCCCAAACCTCTAACATTAACTCCTAATTCTAACCCTAACCCTTAAGCCTAAAATTGTATTTTTCCTTGTGGGGACCGGTGAAACTTCCCCACTTGTCCCAATTTTTCTTGTTTTACTATCTTTGTGGGGACTTCTGGTCCCCAAAAGGATAGTATAACCTAAAACACACAAACACAGACACAAAACACAAAATGACACAAAATGTGGGCCTTGAAAAGCAACCATGTGTTTCTTCTTCACAGCCGTATGTAGGTTGAATTCTCCACTATTAGCTTCACTTCAAAGCTCTTTTTTTGTGTGCTGCGCTGGTCCTCTGGGCTCTTCCGTCCTCTTTTCAGGCTTGCCTGGCACGAACGGCTATGCAGTGAACGGGATATCAATTACACAATGAAGCTGTGTGAGAAAATTGCCATAAAAAGGTAATGCCCTGGATAGAGTTGTCCTCGACAAAAGCCTGCTAATTAAGGATGCTAAGTATTGAACATTTCAATGATTAGCGCTCAATTGTTGATATAGTAAACAATTGTATCCATTGAGGAGATTAGGAGAAAACATTATCATGACCTATTTATTTTATACAATCATGCTATTTCATGAGCCAAATTCAGTAACAAGGGTGAATGAGTTGATCCTTGATGTCTTTGAGATAGGAAATAGTGCCATTCATTGCCTGAATAATTTAATGAAGTTAACACAACATGCTAGCACTTGAGCAGGGGGAACCAAAAGTTTTGAAGCCACTCATCCATTATACAATGGCTGAGGACAACGTGCAAAGAACAAAGTCATGCGGGGGCCACATGGAGAGAGAACAGGGTGAATTATATACATGTGGAGAGGAGACAGAACTCTCTAAAGGCAGCTAAGCATTTCTGACAGGTGAACAATGTCAGGAGAAAACAATGGGAGGTTCGCCAACATGGTGACAACAATAATCCTGAGCGTTTATCTCTGCCAAGGCATGCCTGATACTACCCTAAGGGGAGGGGAGGACATATTTCAGCTACTCCCTAAGGAGATAACCACTTTACAAACCGCTCGAGTTACCAGGCAGCTAGGATAAATAAGGGCCAATGTAGTTGCCAAGAAGCCTGAGTTGCATTGCTGTTTGAGGGCGTTATCTTTACACAGCCCTAATAGAACTAATTCATACATAACAACGGTTATGTTTGAGTGTGCTTGTGTATTTGTGTGTGTATTTGTGTGTGTGTGTGCGTGCGTGCGTGCGTGCAAGCATGCGTGTGTGTTTTTAAGAGTGTATTCGCGACCTTTAGAAATCCAATAATTGCCTAACATTTCTTGCCACATGGCTCCCCGATATAAAAGCTTTATGTAAGAAGAGAGTGCTATCGAAGAAGGGGAGTAATTTCAAAACAAACCCAATCTTGACCTTTCGGGCAGTCATTTTCTGATATAATATAGGGTGTTATATAGAGAGTTATCAAAGACAAGATGGAAGCTATATTCTGCAGGAGACCCATGCTGAGTTCCAGTGGCTTTAGCATCAGCAGCAGAACCATGCTAATCCTGCTGTTCTCCCTCCCACTACACACTCCAAAAGCTGTTATACTTCATCCTCTGGGACACAGCTGTGTGTGTGTGTGTGTGTGTGTGTGTGTGTGTGTGTGTGTGTGTGTGTGTGTGTGTGTGTGTGTGTGTGTATTCGTGAGTGAGTGCATGCGTGTAATTTACAGTACCTTGACTTTTTGTTCAACTGTATACAGTATTAGTAATAAGACCAATACTGAGCTCCCTGTCAACAAGTTTATCCACGTTCTCCAAATTTCAATGTTACTCCAAACATCAAATTTCGAAGTGTTTTTGTTGCTCCTGCTGCCCTGTATCATTCCATTTCTCTACATTTCGAAGGTAAGGGTTATGTTTAGGCACTCATTCCAAATGGTTATGGTTAGGATTAAGTTTGGGATAGGGTTAAACCCCCCCCCCCCCCCCCCCCCCCCCCAAAGAAAGTCAATGCCACTACAGGGATCGAACACGTAACCTTCTGATCCAGAGTCATGGGATTCCCCATCCAACCTGATCAACAGAGCCCTAGCAAAACCCAAGTCTAATTTATCGTAATCGACGCCAATCTTGAACAACCTGGCTGGTACTATTAGGAAATCGCTGTCTAACATATGGGTGTGTCGATCGTCGTAATGAGGAGACCAAGGTGCAGCGTGGTGAGTGCTCATGATACATTTATTTGAACTCAGAACACTAAATCAAAACAATAAACAACAGAAACCGACCGTCACATTCTGCAGGCTAAACTGAGCTGTACAAAAACAAGATCCCACACTGAAGGTGGGAAAAAGGGCTGCCTAAGTATGATTCCCAATCAGAGACAACGATAGACAGCTGCCTCTGATTGGAAACCATACTAGGCCAATCAAAGAAAAAGACAAAATAGAAATATAACACCTAGAATGCCCACCCCACACCCTGAACTAACAAAATAGAGAAATAAAACGTCTCTCTCAGGTCAGGGCGTGACAATGGGCATGAATGTGAAAATAACAAACTTTCCCTTTTCCCCTGCATTAGGCTATTGTAGTAGCCAACATGTTCTATCATCTCTATGAGAGGGGGAGAGAGAGAGAGAGCGATGAAGAGAAAGAGAGCAAGAAAGAGGTGAGTGTTCACGTCAAGAGAGAAAGATAAAGAGAGTGTTCAGTGAGCGTTCATGTGGAGGCGTTGTCCCCTAAAGCGTCTCCTTTCACATTCAGATCACACTCACTCAGCATGCAGTGAGCATGCCGAGGTGTTGCAGTGAGCAAGGAAATGAGCAGGGCCAATGTGAGCCTCTAATTGGCTCAAGGGCCATGGCGCAGCGTGTGGCAGAAAGCGGGTCAGCTGTGGCACACTGACATGAACACAGTACCCCCCTCAGATAGGGCCCTGTGTTAATGAAAGCCTCTTGCGCAATGCCGGGTAACACTCCTCTCTTTCTTCCCCTGCTTCTTGCTCATTCCCCAGCTCTCACTCGCTGCAGCCTACATTCTTTCTCTCATCTATCATTTTTCTTTCTCTCCTCTGTCACTGTTTTTCATCATCTCACTCTCTCCTTGTTTCTTTCTCATCATACGTTGCTCAATGATTCATGAGTAAGGCCCTCTCTCATTCTGTATCACTTTGTCGCCCTCAGTACCTCCTCTTTATGTCACTCTGCACCTCCCTTTCTCAATCTTTCTGCTCCTTCTTGTTTGCTCTCTGCAGTGTTTCTTTCTCCTCTCTTCTCTTGCTCTTTCTCTGTGTTTGGCTGTCCCTCTGTCTATTCCATATCTTTCCCTCTTTAAGCCTTTGGTTCCTTCTCTCTGTCTATTTTTGCATTGGCGTCTAAAAATGAGTAGGGCCATTGAGTGGCTAAGGTCTGGCCCTCATTGCAAAAGGAATCTTTAGAAAATTACACAAAGGCCAACTGAAGCTCGCCATAAATCTATGGCTTAGAGTGTTTCATTTCAGGGCCACAGTGGGGAAGAGCTGACACAGGGCTTCTTCTCTGGTGGCTGAGAGAGACACACAGCTCAATTTATCTATTTTTATGTCTTTACCCCCCGTTAGCCATCTTAGTATCCCACAGGAGCTAACAAGTGAGACAAATGCCTCAGGTTCCACTTCTGATAGGCAAAACATTAAAGATGGAATACTTAAAGATGGAATCCAATGCCAGTGAAACTGCCAAGTCCCTTTGTGATATTCCAACAACAAAGACACTACTTCAAATAATGAACACTGTTTAATTATCATTGCCCATCATTGCACGCGCCGTAGAACAGCAGAGTATGTACTACGTTTTTTTTTTTACCTTGATGCTGAAGTTCCTCTCGACCGTTTTAATAAACCCAACAAAAACAACAACACATGCCTAAGGTGGCCAGTGGCTCTATTTCTCCTAATGCGGATCTCAACTTTAATGGTGAAACTGCGACATCCATTTACGATATTACGACAATAAAGAAGATACCGGAAACAACGCACACTGTTTTGTCTGTGGGACATCATTGCATGTGCGATAGAACAGCAGCATATGAAGAGTTTATTTCCAGAATGATGTATCCACCAATTTTTTACATTTGTGTTTTTTCATCAGAGATTATTGGTTATGTGTGTGTAAACTATTTGTGAACAAATTTGTTTACATCCCTGTTAGTGAGCATTTCTCCTTTACCAAGATAATCCATCCACCTGACAGGTTCTGTATCACTTTGTCGCCCTCGGTACCTCCTCTTTATGTCACTCTGCACCTCCCTTTCTCAATCTTTCTGCTCCTTCTTGTTTGCTCTCTTTGCAGTGTCTCTTTCTCCTCTTTTCTCTCTTCTCTTGCTCTTTCTCTGCGCCCCCCATAGTAAGAAGCTGATAAAATAGCATCATAATTACACAAGTGCACCTTGTGCACTTAGCATTGTGTCACACAGCACAATGCCACAGCTGTCTCAAGTTTTGAGGGAGCGTGCAATTGGCATGCTGACTGCAGGAATTTCCACCATCATTTCTCTACCATAAGCTGCCTCCAACTTCGTTTTAGAGAATTTGGCAGTACGTCCAACCGGGAATCACAACCGCAGACCACGTGTAACCACGCCAGCCCAGGACCTCCACATTCGGCAACTTTACCTGCGGGGTCGTTTGAGACCAGCCACCCAGACAGCTGATGAAACTGAGGAGTATTTCTGTGTGTAATAAAGCCCTTTTGTGAGGGGAAAACAAATTCTGATTGGTTGGGCCTGTCTCTCCAGTGGGTGGGCCTTGCTCCCAAGTGGGTGGGCCTATGTCCTCCCAGGCTCGCCCATGGCTGCGCCCCTGTCCATTCATGTGAAATCCATAGATTAGGGCCTATTGAATTTATTTCAATTGACTAATTTTCTAATATGAACTTTAACTCAGTAAGATCGTTTAAATTGTTACATGTTGCATTTTTGTTCAGTATATATACAGTGCCCTTCATATTATTGGAACAGTTAAGCATTTTTCTTCTTTTGGCTCTATACTCTAAAAGTTTAGATTTGAAATCAAACAATGACTATGAGTTTACAATGCTTTAATTTGAGGGTATTTTCAACCTTATTGGGTGAACCGTTTAGAGATTACAACACTTTTTAGTCCCCCCATTTTAGGGGAGCAAAAGTATTGGCACATCTTCACTTATATGCGTATTAAAGTAGTAAAAAGATTGCTAACCTCACACCATGCCATTTACATAAGTATTCAGACTTCTTACACATTAATTTGTTGAAGCATCCTTGGCAGCGATTACAGCCTTGAGTCTTCTTGGGTATGACGCTACAAGCTTGGCACATCTATATTTGGGGAGTTTCTCCCATTCTTCTCTGCAGATCCTCTCAAGCTCTGTAAGATTGGATGGGGAGAGTCGCTGCACAGCAATTTTCAGGTCTCTGCAGAGATGTCCAATCGGGTTCAAGTCCGGTCTCTGGCTGGGCCACATAAGGACATTCAGAGACTTGTCCGAAAGCCACTCCTGCGTTGTCTTGGCTATGTGCTTAGGGTCATTGTCCTGTTGGAAGGTGAACCTTCGCCCCAAGTCTGAGGTCCTGAGCTTTTTGGAGTAGGTTTTAATCAAGGATCTTTCTGTACTTTTCCCCATTCATCTTTCCCTCGATCCTGACTAGTCTCCCACTCCCTGTCGCTGAATAAAATCATGCCGCTGAAAAACATCCCCACAGCATGATGCTGCCACCACCAAGCTTCACCGTAGGGATGGAGCAAGGTTTCCTCCAGATGTGACGCTTGGCATTCAGGCCAAAGTGTTCAATCTTACACCAGAGAATCTTGTTTTGCATGGTCTGAGAGTCCTTTAGGTGCCTTTTGTCAAACTCCAAGGAGTCTGTCATGTGCCCTTTACTGAGGAGTGGCTTCCATCTGGCCATTCTACTGTAAAGGCCTGATTGGTGGAGTGCTGCAGAGATGGTTGTCCTTCTGGAAGGTTCTCCTATCTCCACAGAGGAACTCTGGAGCTCTGTCTGAGTGACCATTGGGTTCATGGTCACCTCCCTGACCAAGGCCCTTCTCCCCCGATTGCTCAGTTTGGCCAAACTTCTTCCATTTAAGAATGATGGAGGCCACTGTGTTCTTGGAGACCTTCAATGTTGAATCAATTAAATATACCACAGGTGGACTCCAATCAACTTATAGAAACATGTCAAGGATGATCAATGGAAACAGGATGCACCTGAGCTCAATTTCGAGTATCATAGCAAAGGGTATGAATAGTTACAGAAAAAAGGTATTTCTGTTTTTTATTTTTAATACCTTTGCAAAAATGTAAAACATTTTTTTTTTGCTTTTTCATTATTGGGTATTGTGTGTAGATTGATGAGAAATTTTTTATTTATGTCATGACTTCTGCCAAAGTCGGCTCCTCTCCTTGTTCGGGCGGCGTTCGGCGATCGACGTCACCGGCTTTCTAGCCATCGCCGCTCCACTTTTCATACGTCCATTTGTTTTGTCTTGTTCCATACACACCTGGTTTTCATTCCCCAATCAATCTACATGTATTTAGTCCTCTGTTCCCCATCATGTCTTTGTGTGTAATTGTTCATTGTTACTGGTGTATGTTCACACACGATACTTTTATAGTTTATGTTCTGTGTTATTTGGGCACTTATGTCATTTGTTGTGCCTATTGTTGAACGGAATAAAAGTGTGCCTGTTTACTCTACTCTGCTCTCCTGCACCTGACTTCGCCTCCCTTACACAGCCTTAACAATTTAATCAATTTTAGAATAAGGTTGTAATGTCACAAAATATGGAAAAAGTCAAGGGGTCTGACTACTTTCCGAATGCACTGTAATTGACAGAGTGAAAAGAAGGAAGCCTGTACAGAATACAAATATTCCAAAACATGCATCCTGTTTTCAACTGGGCACTAAAGTAATACTGCAAAACATTTGGCAAAGAAATGTATTTTTTGTCCTTAATTCAAAGTGTTATGTTTGGGGCAAATCCAAAACAACACATTACTCAGTACTACTCTCCATATTTTCAAGCATAGTGGTGGTTGCGTCATGTTATGGGTATGCTTGTAATTGTTAAGGTCTGGAGAGTTTTTCAGGATAAAAAATAAAACGGAATGGAGCTAAGCACGTGCAAAATCCTAGACGAAACTTTGTTCAGTCTGCTTTCCACCAGACTCTGGGAGATAATTTTTTTTTAATCCTCCAAAAATCTGTTTTTGCTTTGTCGTTATGGGGTACCATTAATATCTATTGTGGACAAAATAATCTGAAACACAACCAAAACAAAGCAAAGCAAATGCATCCAACAAGTTTGTAAACACACGTTTGGTGTAATCATTGTATGCTAGGAATATGGGACCAAATAGTAAACTTTTGACTACTTGAATACTTGTAAAGACCTACTCATTCTACATTGTAGAATAATAGTGAAGAAATCAAAACTATGAAATAACACATCTAGAATCATGAATAACCCAAAAAATATTTTAGATTCTTCAAAGTAGCCAACCTTTGCCTTGATGACCGCTTTGCACACTGTTGGCATTCTTTCAACCAGCTTCATTAGGAATGCATCAGGAATGTCTTGAAGGAGTTCCCACATATGCTGAGCAATTGTTGGCTGCATTTCCTTCACTCTGCAGTCCAACTCATCCTAAACCATCTCAATTGGGTTGAGGTCATGTGATTGTGGAGGCCAGGTCATCTGATGCAGCACTCCATCACTCTTGGTCTTGGTCAAATAGCCTTTACATAGCCTGCAGGTGTGTTTTGGGACATTGTCCTGTTGAAAAACAAATGATATTCAGACTAAGCAAAATCCAGATGGGCTGACATATTGCTGTGTTAGCTATGCTGGTTAAGTGTGCCTAGAAATCTAAATAAAACACTGACAATGTCACCAGCAATGCACCCCCACACAATCACACCTCCTCCTCCATGCTTCACGGTGGGAACCACAGATGCGGAAATCAGCTGTTCACCTACTCTGCGTCTCATAAAGACACAGAGTGTTTCTTGGCCCAAGCAAGTCTCTTCTTCTTATTGGTGTCTTTAGTAGTGGTTTCTTTGCAGCAATCGACCATGAAGGGCTGATTCACGCAGTCTCCTCTGAACAGTTGATGTTGAGATGTGCCTGTTACTTGAACTCTGTGTAGCATTTATTTGGGCTGCAATTTCTGAGGCTAGTGATGAACTTATTCTCTGCAGCAGAGGTAACTCTGGGTCTTCCTTTCCTATGGTGGTCCTCATGAGAGCTAGTTTCATCATAGCGCTTGATGGTTTTAGCGATTGCACTTGAAGAAATGTTCAAAGTTCTTGATATGTTCCGCATTGACTGACCTTCATGTCTTAAAGTAATGATGGTCTGTAATTTCTCTTTGCTTATTTAAGCTGTTCCTGCCATAATACGGACTTGGTCTTTTACCAAATAGAGCAATCTTCTGTATACCATCCCTACCTTGGCACAACACAACTGATTGGCTCAAAATAATTTAGAAGGAATGAAATTCCACAAATTAACTTTTAACATGGCCCACCTGTTAATTGAAATGCATTCCAGGTGACTACCTCATGAAGCTGGTTGAGAGAATGCTAAGAGTGTGCAAAGCTGACATCATGGCAAAGGGTGGCTACTTTGAAGAATATAAAATATATCTTGATTTGTTGACCACTTTTTTGCTTGCTACATGATTCTATGTGTTATTTCATAGTTTTGATGTCTTCGCTATCATTCTACAATGTAGAACATTGTAAAAATAAAGAAAAATCCTGGAATGAGTAGGTGTGTCCAAACGTTTGACTGGTACTCTATGTAAATGAGTTATTTCTATATTTCATTCTTAAATACATTTGCAAAATTTTCTACAAACATGTTTTCACTTTGTCATGATGTATTGTGTGTAGATGACTGAGAGAAGACAATCTATACAGGCAACACAATTGTGGAATAAGTCAAGTGGTAGAGTATGAATACTTTCTGAAGGCACTGTATATGAAAATATATGTCCTTGATGTTTACTGATCATGAAAGCATGCAGTTACTTGCTGTATAACTCTGATGATAGAGCTAAATGTGCAATAATCAGAAATGTGTAGTTCTGAATATGTTCTTCAAAAGGTGATGATATTAAAGCCGAATAGTTATAATATTTATTTACCAATCCCTTGCCAACGACACGTAGTTGTCAATGGTCTTAGCGGAGCTGGGGATCTCCCCGCCCCCTCAGCAGCCAAACCGAATGCTCTGCACCATAATTTGACGTTTTAATGATAATGACCTACTGATATCACAAATGTATTATTTGTATGTTTCTTTGTTACATTTAAGTGTGTAAAACCCAGCAGTACTTCTAATTTCTCAAATTTCTTTAATCATAATAAGAGAACATGTAGGCAGCAGTTTACTCAACATGATATTCTGGTAAGTATGCACTGTGTGCCTAAATCTCTCAAATGTTCCAAGCTATTGCAGACATGGACAGGCATAATTCAATCGAACAGATAACAATTCAAAAGCACCAACAATACATGTTAGCCTCTGAATAATTTCTGCCGTTGTTTGACCTCAGTTTCTGGAGACACTCAGCGCCTTTGATGCAGCGAAGTTATTGATTTAGCTTGGTCTGTAAACGATGTGATGGAATGCATGCTGCTCGAAGAAATCAGCACTTTTGGAGCACTGGAGGACTGTGAAGCTTCGCGGGGCGCGCGGGGGGGGGGGCAAAGATGATATCTTAATCAATTACCAAAACAAGAAATGCCTGCAGCAAGGCCTGTATCATACAGCCACACATTTCCACTTGACAAAACAACTAAATATTGTTCAGTATACAATTCTGTTGGGGCAGGTTTCTAACTCTCTAAGTGCTGACCTGTCAATTGCAGGATTGGGTTGTCCATAGAAGAGAGGGATCAGAGAATCATGAATAAATATGTAAATAAGGAGTGGATTTGGCTTTGGGCCCAGTTTGGCTATGCACAGACAAGTTTGAGACAAAGAAATTAGGACATTTTGTCCCACGATTGAGCTTTGATTGGCTGCAGACATAACCCGCTGGGCACACCACGTCATTTAATTGTGGAACTTTGGGTAATATTTGGTTAAGACGATGATGAATAAGATTTCAACCTTTATTCACCCACTCAAAAAAGACAGCCAGAAGTTTGTTGAATTCCCAATGTGTTATCGCCATGCTTTCAACCATCTAAAAGCACAAGCAAATTTCAATGGAAAAACATTGTCGGATTTTTGGTTTAGTTGTCATCTAAATGTGTCATCACTTCGCTTACAATAATTTAAAGCACAAAAAGTTAAAATGGGAACACAATGTCAGATATTTTGTATTTACACAACAACTTAATGTTTTACAATTGTGCTTCATCTAATAGCCCCACCAAATGACCTCAATTGAAGTTGATATTCCATTAAAAGTACATACTGCAAGTGATTAAGATTCTGCACAGATTATTAGAGGAATTGTGAAGCTCTCCACATGCCTGTGACCTTTGCATGCTATCTTGAACATGCATGCTTTCTATGATTACATAAGAAGACATTTATTAAAAGTAATTTCAAAATGTGGCTATGTTATTCATTTTATGGCTGAATAAATACTGTTACATAAGTTTGTAAGATCGCCTTAACTTTAGGCTATTAACTATATTTCAAAAGTAATATTGAATTGTTTTTGGTTGACAACGCAACCAAATATCAACATTTAAAAGAGATGTAATCTAATACTTGGATAGTTTTAATCTAATACTTGGATGGCTTAATCTTATTCTTTTACTTAGATGTTTGGATGAGATGGAAACATGAATCCAACATAAATTATACATTTTTAGACAAACTGACATTAAAGCCAAACTAAGTCAGTGGGGCACAGATAGAACTATTAAAACCTGTTGGGGCTAGGGGGCAGTATTTTCACGGCCGGATGAAAAATGTACCCAATTTGAACAGGTTACTATTCTGGCCCAGAAACTAGAATATGCATATTATTAGTAGATTTGGATAGACAACACTCTGAAGTTTCTAAACCTGTTTGAATGGTGTCTGTAAGTATAACAGAACTCATATGGCAGGCAAAAACCTGAGAAAAATACAAGCAGGAAATGAAAATGGCTGTACTTTTTTCAAGTCATTGCCAATGGAACACACAGTGACTAAGTATTCATTTTGCACTTCCTAAGGCTTCCACTAGATGTCAACAGTCTTTAGAAAGTTGTTTGTCGCATCTATGATGAACAGAGACCGAATGAGAAGGCTGGGAAGTTGGTAACCCAGGGAATGACATCACTTCATTGGCGCGCATTCATGTGAGAAGGGACCTGTGTTCCAAAATGGTTTCAAGACATAGGAATGGTCCGGTTGAAATATTACGGAAGTTTCACGTTAAAATGGCCCTAAAGATTGATGCTATACAACGTTTGACATGTTTGAACGAACGTAAATAGATTTTTTTGTTTGACTTTTCATCGTGACACTTTTCTCGCACATCCTACATTTTGAGTAGCTTACTGAACGAGCTAACAGCATGGAGTTATTTGGACATAAATTATGAACTTTATCGAACAAAACAACATTTGTTGTGGCCCTGGGATTCCTGGAAGTGCCTTCTGATGAAGATTATTAAAGGTAAGTGAATATTTCTAATGTTATTTATGCATTTAGATGACTCCAAAACGGCAGCTATCTGTATTGCCTAGTGTATTTTTCTGAGTGCAGTACTCAGATTATTGCAAAGTGTGCTTTCCCAGTAAAGTTATTTTGAAATCTGTCAATGCGGTTGCATTCAGGAGATGTTAATCTATAATTCTTTGAATAACAGTTTAATTTTTTATTAATGTTTATAATGAGTATTTTTGTAAATTCATCGGCAGTTTTGGGGAGATACATTTTCTGAACGTCACGCGCTGATGTAAAATGCTGTTTTTGGATATAAATATGAACTCGATAGAACAAAAAATGCATGTATTGTCTAACATAATGTCCTAGGAGTGTCATCTGATGAAGATTGTCAAAGGTTAGTGCATAATGTTAGCTGGTTTTCTGCTTTTGGTGACGCATGTCCTTGCATTGAAAATGGCTGTGTGTAATTCTTTGTCTATATTCTCTCCTAACATAATCTAACTTTATGCTTTTGCCGTAAAGCCTCTTTGAAAACGGACAATGTGGTTGGATTAAGGGGATGTTTATCTTTCAAATGGTGTAAAATAGTTGATTGTTTGAGAAATTGAAATTATTCGATTTTTGCTGTTTTGAATTTCGCGCCATGTATCTTGTGAAGCAATCCCGTTACCGGGATAAGAATGGGAAGGGGTGGCCCCAACTTAAAGCATAAGTCACATCTCCTTCAAATGTTGATATGTGGTTGAATTGACAACTAAACATAATTCAATATCTAATTTGTCTACAAATTCATATTTGATATATTGGATTCATGTTTCCATCTCAACCAAAAATCTAAGTTAAAGAATAGAACTAAATCAAATCAAACGTTAAATAAATGTTTAACTAAAGTTTGATTTGCTTTAGTGTTATTCTTTAAATTCAATTTTTGGTTGAAATGGAGATGAGAATCAAACATATTAATTTATTACTTGAAGATTACATTTTAAATCAACCAAAGCTTGACACTCTAGGCCTATATATACTGTCTATTTTTAGCTTATTGATGACCTATGAGGGCACTATGGTGTTGAACGCTGAGCTGTTGTCAATGAATAGCATTCTCACATAGGTGTTCCTTTTGTCCAGGTGGGAAAGGGCAGTGTGTAGTGCAATAGAGATTGAATCATCTGTGGAGCTGTTGGAGAGGTATGCAAATTGAAGTGGGTCTATGGTTTCTAGGATAATGGTGTTTATGTGAGCCATGCCCAGCCTTTCGAAGCACTTCATGGCTACAGACGGTAGTCATTTAGGCAGGTTACCTTAGTGTTCTTGGGCACAGGCACTATGGTGGTCTGCTTAAAACATGTTGGTATTACAGACTCGGACAGGGAGAGGTTGAAAATGTCAGTGAAGACACTTGCCAGTTAGTCAGTGCATGCTCGCAGTACACGTCCTGGTAATCCGTCTGGCCCTGCGGCCTTGTGAATATTGACCTGTTTAAAGGTCTTACTCAGATCTGCTGCGGAGAGCGTGATCACACAGTCTTCCAGAACAGCTGGTGCTCTCATGCATGTTTCAGTGTTATTTGCCTCAAAGCGAGCATAGAAGTAGCTCATCTGGTAGGCTCGTGTCACTGAGCAGTTCTCGGCTGTGCTTCCCTTTGTAGTCTGTATTGGTTTGCCAGCCCTGCCACATCCGACGAGCATCAGAGCCAGTGTAGTACAATTCAATCTTAGTCCTGTATTGACACTTTGCCTGTTTGATGGTTTGTCGAAGGGCATAGCTGCATTTCTTATAAGCTTCCAGGTTAGAGTCCCGCTCCTTGAAAGCGGCAGCTCTAGCCTTTAGCTCAGTGCGGATGTTGCCTGTAATCCATGGCTCCTGGTTGGGGTATGTATGTATGGTCACTGTGGGGATGATGTCATCGATGCACTTATTGATGAAGCCAATAACTGATGTTGTGTACTCCTCAATGCCATCGGAGGAATCCTGGAACTTATTCCAGACTGTGCTAGCGAATCAGTCCTGTAGCTTAGCATCTGCTTCATCTGACCACTTTTTTATTGATCTAGTCACTGGTGCTCCCTGCTATAATTTTTGCTTGTAAGCAGGAATGAGGAGGATAGAATTATGGTCAGATTTGCCAAATGGAGGGTGAGGATGAGCTTTGTATGAGGTAGTCATTCAAAAATCATGTTAAACTCTTTTATTGCAAACAGAGTCCATTCAACTTATTATGTGACTTGTTAAGCAAATGTTTACTCCTGAACTTAAGCTTGCCATAACAAAGGGATTGAATACTTATTGATTCATGATAAACTTTTCATTTTTTATTAATTTGTAAAAAATTCTAAGAACATAATTCCATTAAATCTCAATTGAAGACATTTAAATTCAGGCAGTAACAAAACAAAATGATTTCTTGATTTATCTTTTAATTTGGGCTATTTTGAGGGAGTGTACAGGCTATGTTGTTGCTACGGTGGCTCAAGAGGGACAAACAACAGTTATGTTGCCGCTTTTTCTAGATTTTCAAGCAAAGGTCTTTAAGGAGTATATGTGACTCACCACCTTTATTCAGTCTTATGTAGCAACATTGAAATGGTGATTTTTACATTGAACAAATGTAGAGACTCAAAGCTACAAAATGGTATACAGTGAGGGGAAAAAGTATTTGATCCCCTGCTGATTTTGTACGTTTGCCCACTGACAAAGAAATTATCAGTCTATAATTTTAATGGTAGGTTTATTTGAACAGTGAGAGACACATGTCAAAAATTTTATAAAATGATTTGCATTTAAATGAGGGAAGTAAGTATTTGACCCCCTCTCAATCAGAAAGATTTCTGGCTCCCAGGTGTCTTTTATACAGGTAACGAGCTGAGATTAGGAGCACACTCTTAAAGGGAGTGCTCCTAATCTCAGTTTGTTACCTGTATAAAAGACACCTGTCCACAGAAGCAATCAATCAATCAGATTCCAAACTCTCCACCATGGCCAAGACCAAAGAGCTCTCCAAGGATGTCAGGGACTAGATTGTAGACCTACACAAGGCTGGAATGGGCTACAAGACCATCGCCAAGCAGCTTGGTGAGAAGGTGACAACATTTGGTGCGATTATTCGCAAATGGAAGAAGCACAAAAGAACTGTCAATCTCCCTCGGCCTGGGGCTCCATGCAAGATCTCACCTCGTGGAGTTGCAATGATCATGAGAACGGTGAGGAATCAGCCCAGAACTACACGGGAGGATCTTGTCAATGATCTCAAGGCAGCTGGGACCATAGTCACCAAGAAAACAATTGGTAACACACTACGCCGTGAAGGACTGAAATCCTGCAGCGCCCGCAAGGTCCCCCTGCTCAAGAAAGCACATATACATGCCCATCTGAAGTTTGCCAATAAACATCTGAATGATTCAGAGGACAACTGGGTGAAAGTGTTGTGGTCAGATGAGACCAAAATGGAGTTCTTTGGCATCAACTCAACTCGCCGTGTTTGGAGGAGGAGGAATGCTGCCTATGACCCCAAGAACACCATACCCATCGTCAAACATGGAGGTGGAAACATTATGCTTTGGGGGTGTTTTTCTGCTAAGGGGATAGGACAACTTCACCGCATCAAAGGGACGATGGACGGGGCCATGTACCGTCAAATCTTGGGTGAGAACCTTCTTCCTTCAGCCAGGGCATTGAAAATGGGTCGTGGATGGGTATTCCAGCATGACAATGACCCAAAACACACGGACAAGGCAACAAAGGAGTGGCTCAAGAAGAAGCACATTAAGGTCCTGGAGTGGACTAGCCAGTCTCCAGACCTTAATCCCTTAGAAAGTCTGTGGAGGGAGCTGAAGGTTCAAGTTGCCAAACGTCACCCTCAGAACCTTAATGACTTGGAGAAGATCTGCAAAGAGGAGTGGGACAAAATCCCTCCTGAGATGTGTGCAAACCTGGTGACCAACTACAAGAAACGTCTGACCTTCTTTGTCTACACCCATTCAGCATTGTTCACACCCTCTTAAGCTTTAGCCCCACAAATCTCGTTTCACTCTCGGAGCGTACAGTTGACGCTCTGGCCGATGATTGGATAACATGAAAACAGCCTAACCAGCTCTGCTGGCAACAATTTCATTACGCCTTTTTGCAGACGTTTACTGACTGACGAGCTCAAATAGACAGAAGCATTCTATATGGCAGACCAGTCCCAAATCATCTCTCGG
Source organism: Salmo trutta (assembly GCF_901001165.1). Taxonomy (NCBI): domain Eukaryota; kingdom Metazoa; phylum Chordata; class Actinopteri; order Salmoniformes; family Salmonidae; genus Salmo; species Salmo trutta. Next base: position 9,482,051 of record NC_042991.1, read on the forward strand.
CATGTCCAGCCCACTCATTATCTCAAACAATCATGGCTAGTGGGAAGGCTGCTCCCTTTTGTCTGTGACTTAACCAACAAGGCTCGTAATTTAACAATTGTATTTACAGATGACATACAACTTTGTTATTAAGGCACATGAAAGTTCACATGTTCGAGAAGGCATTTCTGGCCAAAAACGCATTTTGATTAAAAAAAATATATATATATTCAAACGGCTCTCCTGTGAAGTCGTGACTTGCGACATGCACCTAGTTTCCTGAATTGGGTTAAATAAGAGCACAGATGTTCGTTTAGGCTAGCCAAGTTCTGCTAGGAGCAAACCGAACCTACTGTATGTATAAGCCCACCTTTAGCATTAGACGCCATGATTAACCATTTGGGGGCAAATTTTGTTAGTGACACAAAAATTCAACTAATTAATCTTGCATCTGTGCATAAGTTCAATAGATCTTCTCCATCTCCGTCCTGTGTATAATCCACCTCTATGCCTTTGTTTGAATACCCCTCTCCTCCCATACATGTTTCTGTACACTGGGTGATGGAGTGGGCTGGCAGGCATGACCTTCTAATCCCAGTTTTAGGGATGCTACTGGTCCAAGGACAGAATAAATGGCTGATGAGGAGACATTGTAGTGGCTGTAATGACAAATTAGACTTGCTGCTGTCTTGTCCAACATGATGAATAAGGCAGTTAGGGAGACCAGGCTAGGCCTATATAGTTGAGTGCAGTGCCTGTCTGTGCTGTGCAGGGGATACTTCATCTCTTGAGCCTTTTAGTCTAATGCCTTTTCTGCTCTGACTGACATTCAGGCTAGTAGCCTCCACTGGCAGGCACAACAGTGAGGGCACTCTGACCATTCATGACACAGCACCAAACAACACTCAACCCAGAGATGAGAGCAAACACATCCTAGCAACAGCATACAGTGCCTTCGGAGAGAATTCAGACGTTTTTGAAATCGTTTTTTCCCCTCATCAATGGACACACAAGACACCATAATGACCAAGTAAAAACAGGTTTTAGGACTTGTTGCTAAAAAAACAATTATTTAAATAACTGATATCACATTTACATAAGTATTCAAACCCTTTAGTCAGTACTTTGTTGAAGCACCTTTGGCAGCGATTAAAGCATCGAGTATTCTTGGGTATGACATTACAAGCTTGGCACACCTGTATTTGGAGAGTTTCTCCCATTCTTCTCTGCAGATCTTCTCAAGCTCTGCCAGGTTGGATGGGGAGCGTTGCTGCACAGCTATTTTCAGGTCTCTCCAGAGACGTTCGATCGGGTTTAAGTCCGGGCTCTGGCTGAGCCACTCAAGGACATTCAGAGACTTGTCCCGAAGCCAATCCTACATTGTCTTGACTGTCTGCTTAGGGTCGTTGTCCTGTTGGAAGGTGAACCTTTGCCTCAGTCTGAGGTCCTGGGTGGTCTGGAGCAGGTATTCATCAAGGATCTCTCGGTACTTTGCTCCGTGCATCTTTTCCTCGATCCTGACTAGTCTCCCAGTCCCTGCTGCTGAAAAACATCCCCACAGCATGATGCTGCCACCACCATGCTTCACCGTAGGGATGGTGCCAGGGTTCATCCAGAGGTGACACATGGCATTAAGAATCTTGTTTCTCATGGTCTGAGAGTCTTTAGGTGCCTTTTGGGAAACTCCAAGCAGGCTGTCATGTGCCTTTTACTGAGAAGTGGCTTCCATCTGGCCACTCTACCACAAGGGCCCGATTGGCCCGAGTGCGGCATAGATGATTGTCCTTCTGGAAGGTTCTCCCATCTCCACAGAGGAACTCCAGAGCTTTGTCAGAGTAGCCATCAGGTTCTTGGTCACCTCCCTGACTAAGGCCCTTCTCCCCCAATCGCTCAGTTTGGCTGGGCGGCCAGCTCCAAGTAGAGTCTTGGTGGTTCCAAACCTATTCAATTTAAGAATGATGTAGGCAACTGTGTTCTTGGGATCTTCAATGCTGCGGAAATGGCTTGGTACCCTTCGCCAGATCTGTGCCTTGACACAATCCTGTCTCGGAGCTCTACAGACAATTCCTTTAGCCTCAGGGCTTGGTTTTGCTCTGACATGCACTATCAACTGTGGGACCTTATGTAGACAGGTGTGTGCCTTTCCAAATCATGTCCAATCAATTGAATTGTAGAAACATCTCGAGGATCATCAATGGAAACAGGATGCACCTGAGCTCAATTTCGAGTCTCATATCAAACAGTCTGAATACTTATGTAAATAAGGTATTTCTGTTTTTAATTTTTAAGACATTTTCCCAAAAGTTTTAAAACCTGTTTTCACTTCGTAATTGTGGGGTATTGTATGTAGATACCTGAGGATTTGTATTTATTTAATCTAGTAATGGCGTCAGAATACTTCCCGAAGGCATTGTATATCTTCACAGCACAAAACACTTAGGGAGGATGTCATCTCTGCACTATCACTAATATACACCATGATAAATCATTTGTGCCAATGCACAAGAGCTCAGCTTTGACAAACTGCTTAGCAGTGTGGAACACGAATGGCAGTGTATAGATATAAAAAGGCTCAGTAAGGTGGCTACATTTTTTAACATTTTTAATGTGGTAGATCAGCTTAAATTTTGCAGAAAGATTGTAGCTTCCATCAATGTAACTCTCTGCATCATTTCCAATCCCCCATATAATGTTTTGTAAATATATATATATTAGAGGTCGACCGATTTATGATTTTTCAACGCCGATACCGATACCGATTATTGGAGGGCCGATTAATCTGCCGATTTATTTTTGTTTTTTTTATTTATAATAATGATAATTACAACAATAATGAATTAACACTTATTTTAACATAATATAATACATCAATAAAATCTATTTATCGTCAAATAAATAATGAAACATGTTCAATTTGGTTTAAATAATGCAAAACAAAGTGTTGGAGAAGAAAGTAAAAGTGCAATATGTGCCATGTAAAAAAGCTAAGGTTTAAGTTCTTTGCTCAGAACATGGGAACATATGAACATATGCTGGTGGTTCCTTTTAACATGAGTCTTCAATATTCCCAGGTAAGTTTTAGGTTGTAGTTATTATAGGGAATTATAGGACTATTTCTCTCTATACGATTTGTATTTCATATACCTTTGACTATTGGATGTTTTTATAGGCACTTTAGTATTGCCAGTGTAACAGTATAGCTTCCGTCCCTCTCCTCGCTCCTACCTGGGCTCGAACCAGGAACACATCGACAACAGCCACCCTCGAAGCAGCGTTACCCATGCAGAGGAAGGGAAACAACTACTCCAAGTCTCAGAGCGAGTGACGTTTGAAACGTTATTAGCGTGCACCCCGCTAACTAGCTAGCCATTTCACATCGGTTACACCAGCCTAATCTTGGGAGTTGACAGGCTTGAAGGGGTGGGTATAATTTGTGGAACGTTCCAACAGGAATCTGTTCCAAAAAACGTAAAGTAAAAGGTTGCCAACCAACAACGCATACAAAGTAGAGTGAAAAACGCAATGAAATATACCACTCACTACCCGGTATCTTATTCTGCCACTATACAACTTTGTATGCGTTGTTTTTTGGCAACCTTGTTATTTAAAAAGTTTTTGGAATAGATTCCTGTTGGAACGTTCCACAAATTATACCCACCCGGTTTGAAGTCATAAACAGCTTGAAACACAGCGAAGAGCTGCTGGCAAAACGCACAAAATTGATGTCTGAATGAATGCTTATGAGTTATGTTATGTCAATGTTATGTCAATGTTATGTCATAATTACGTAAAATTCTGGCAAATTAGTTCGCAACGAGCCAGGCGGCCCAAACTGTTACATATACCCTGACTCTGCGTGCAATGAACGCTAGAGATGTGACACAATTTCATGTTAGCAGGCAATATTAACTACATATGCAGGTTTAAAAATATATACTTGTTTATTGATTTTAAAGAAAGGGATTGATGTTTATGGTTAGGTACATTGGTGCAACGACAGTGCTTTTTTCGCAAATGCGCTTGTTAAATCAACACCCGTTTGGCGAAATAGGCTATGATTCAATGATAAATTAACAGGCACCGCATCGATTATATGCAATGCAGGACACGTTAGATAAACTAGTAATATCATCAACTATGTGTAGTTAACTAGTGATTATGTTAAGATTGACATTTTTTTATAAGATAAGTTTAATGCTAGCTAGCAACTTACCTTGGCTTCTTGCTGCCCTCGTGTAACAGGTATGCAGGCTGCCATACAGGCTCCTCGTGCGTTGGATTGGATTACTAACCGGAAGGTTGCAAAAACAAATCCCCCCTGAACAAGGCAGTTAACCCCCGTTCCTAGGCCGTCATTGAAAATAAGAATGTGTTCTTAATCTGACTTGCCTAGTTAAATAAAGGTGTAAAAAAATTGTAAAAAATGTTTAAAAAATAAATATATACCGGCAAAAATACCGATTACCGATTGTTATGAAAACTTGAAATCGGCCCTAATTAATCGGCCATTCTGATTAATCGGTCGACCTCTAATATATATATATATATATATATATATATATATATATATATATGATTTACTTTTCAATTAACTGAAAGTGAGAGGTTGTAATCTGAATAAGGGGAAAAAGGCCATTCTTGAACATTCGGTGAGACATTCTTGCTAATTTGCTAGACTACCAGTTTGGATTTAAGTACAACTTTGTATGACTGAAGCCTTTATGCTTTAATATTTAATATTTAATCTGCCCATATTAATTATACAAATAGGCCCGTTTAATTTTGTTTGGATTGCCGTTCCAAATGAAATGAAAGATTTTTTGCTCATATAATTTAAAACAAGTCAATAGGTGTAGGTAAGGCCATAAGCAAATAGGTACAGTTGAAGTTTACATACACTTAGGTTGGAGTCATTAAAACTCGTTTTTCAACCACTCCACAAATGTCTTGTTAACAAACTATAGTTTTGGCAAGTTGGTTAGGACATCTACTTTGTGCATGACACAAGTCATTTTTCAAACAATTGTTTACAGGCAGATTATTTCACTTATAATTCACTGTATCACAATTCCAGTGGGTCAGAAGTTTACATACACTGACTTGACTATGCCTTTAAACAGCAAGCAAAATTCCAGAAAATTATGTCATGGCTTTAGAAGCTTCTGATAAGCTAATTCACATCATTTGAGTCAATTGGAGGTGTACCTGTGGATGTATTTCAAGGCCTATCTTCAAACTCAGTGCCTCTTTGCTTGACATCATAGGAAAATCTAAATAAATCAGCCAAGACCTCAGACCTCCACAAGTCTGGTTCATCCTTGGGAGCAATTTCCAAATGCCTGAATGTACCACGTTCATCTGTACAAACAATAGTACGCAGGTATAAGCACCATGGGGCCACGCAGCCGTCATACTGCTCAGGAAGGAGACGCGTTATCTCCTCGAGATGAACGTACTTTGGTGTGAAAATGCAAATCATTCCCAGAACAACAGCAAAGGACCTTGTGAAGATGCTGGAGGAAACAGGTACAAAAGTATCTATATCCACAATAAAACGAGTCCTATATCGACATAACCTGAAAGGCCACTCAGCAAGGAAGAAGCCAGTGCTCCAAAACCGCCATAAAAAAGCCAGACTACGGTTTGCAACTACACATGGGGACAAAGATTGTACTTTTTGGAGAAATGTCCTCTGCTCTGATGAAAAAAAATAGAACTGTTTGGCCATAATGACCATCTTTGGGATAGGGGGCAGTATTTTGACGTCTGGATGACAAGCGTGCCCAAAGTAAACTGCCTGTTACTCAGGCCCTGAACCTATGACATGCATATAATTGGTAGATTTGGATAGAAAACACAAAGTTTCTAAAACTGTTAAAATAATGTCTATGAGTATAACAGAACTGATATGGCAGGCAAAAACCCAAGGACAAACCATCCAGAAAAAAAAGATTCAGCCCACCATTGATTCCAATGGCTGTCATTATTAATATTTAGGGAAAACCTCCCAGATTGCAGTTCCTAGGGCTTCCACTAGATGACAACAGTCTTTATAAAGAGTTTCAGGCTTGTTTTTGGAAAAATGAACTAGAATTTGTAGTTTTTCTAAGTGCTCTCATTTTGGCTGTAGTGTTTGTTACGTGTACTGGCGAATGCGCGTACTTTGTTGTTTATCTCCGGTAATGTCAATAACATTTATCCGTCTTAATTTGTAACGTTTATTTACGTATTAGGGTACCTGAGGTTTGATTTATAAAAGTTCTTTGACTTGTTTGGAGAAGTTTATTGGTAACGTTTGGGATTCATTTTGTATGCATTTTGAAGGAGGAAAACCGGTGGATTATTGAATGAAGCGCGCCAGCTAAACTGAGTTTTTGAGGATATAAAGACGGACTTTATAGAACAAAATTACCATTTATGATGTAGCTGGGACCTGTTGGAGTGCCAACAGAAGAAGATCTTCAAAGGTAAGTGATTTATTTTAACACTATTTCTGACTATCGTAGCACATCTGCCTGGTTGGAAAATGTTTTTAATGCTTTTTTGTGCTGGGCGCTGTCCTCAGATAATCGCATGTTGTGCTTTCGCCGTAAAGCCTTTTTGAAATCTGACACAGCGGCTGGATTAACAAGAAGTTAAGCTTTTAACTGATGTATGACACTTGTATTTTCATGAATGTTAAATATCACTATTTCTGTCATTTGAATTTCTCGCTCTGCAATTTCACCGGAAGTTGTTGAAATGAGACGCTAGCATCCCACTGATCCACAAGAAGTTTGGATGAAAAAAGGGGGAGGCTTGCAAGCCGAAGAACACCATCCTAACTATGAAGTACGGAGGTGGCAGCATCATGTTGTGGGGGGTGCTTTGCTGCAGGAGGGACTGGTGCACAACACAAAATAGATGGCATCATGAGGGAGGAAAATGTTGTGGATATATTGAAGCAACATCTCAAGACATCAGTCAGGAAGTTAAAGCTTGGTCGCAAATGGGTCTTCCAAATGGACAATGACCCCAAGTACACTTCCAAAGTTGTGGCAAAATGGCTTAAGGACAACAAAGTCAAGGTATTGGAGTGGCCATCACAAAGCCCTGCCCTCAATCCTATAGAAAATGTGTGGGCAGAACTGAAAAATAGTTTGCGAGCAAGGAGGCCTACAAACCTGACTCAGTTACACCAGCTCTGTCAGGAGGAATGGGCCAAAATTCACCCAACTTATTGTGGGAAGCTTGTGGAAGGCTACCTGAAACGTTTGACCCAAGTTAAACAATTTAGAGGCAATGCTACCAAATACTAATTGAGTGTATGTAAACTTCTGACCCACTGGGAATGTAATGAAAGAAATAAATGCTAAAATAAATCGTTGTCTCTACTATTTTTCTGACATTTCACATTCTTAAAATAAAGTGCTGTTCCTAACTGACCTAAGACATGGAATTTTTACTAGAATTAAGTATCAGGAATTGTGAAAAACTGAGTTTAAGGTGTATGTAAACTTCCGACTTCAACTGTAAATTACGATATGACTAAAGAGTTAATCAGGGTGATTTTTCCACAAATAGACAGATATTTTTCTTTCCATAGTATCAAGATCGTATCTGTTGTTGCTAACTTTCTATAAAAATATATTTCAGTGAGATAATTCCTTTGAATACCAAGTATGTCCACATCACCGTCAGACAATTTTATTGTTGTATTTGTATTTTTGTGTGATCCAATAAGTAATATAGTATACTTATCATAATTTGGTTGTAATCCAGAGTGGTTAGAAAAAGTATCTAAGAACCTTGGAGGAATCCAAATTGTGGATTTAAAAGAAAACATGAATCATCAGCGTACAATGATACCTTCGCTTTTAAGCCGTGGATTTCTAGCCCCTTGATATTTTTGTTGGATCGGAAGCTAACATTTCGATGGCCATAATACAGTAAATAGACATGCCGATAGTGGACAACCTTGTTTCACTCCTTTTGACAGTTTAATACTTTCTGAGAAGTAGCCATTATTTACTATTTTACACCTAGGGTTACAATACATAACTTTAACCCATTGTATAAGAGAATCTCCAAAATTGAAATATTCCAGGCATTTATGTATAAATTCCAGTTGTACTTTACCAAATACTTTTCAAAGTCAGCAGGCCTGGTTTCCCAGATTTTTCATAGTGTTAAATTGTTTCCAGTACTTGTCTTATATTATCTTCAACCTATCATCCGTGTAAAAAACCTGTCTGATTAGGATGAATAATATCCAACAATACCTTTTAAATTACAGTATATGCGCTATGCATTTTGCTAAATGGCCTAGATAATTTTTTTCCCCCTGTTTCAGTAATAATTAAATCAGGCCTTCTTGTTGAGTATCTGATCATCAAAAATGTTTATAGGAGTGGTTAAAACATACTAATATCATTCCTCTGAGTACATAAAAAAGGTTTGGTATACCTCAACTGCTATGCCATCCAGCCCTGGAGCTTTCCCAGACTTAAAGGCTTTAATTGCATCAAGAAGTTCCTCCTCTGAAATTTGGCCTTCACATGAGTCTTTCTGTACAGATGTTAATTTTACATTATTAATAGAAAAAAATCCATACAATGACTTCGGTTAGTGGAAATGGAGGAGACTGAAACAAAAGCATATGCTTAAAGTACTTTACATCCTCTTTCAAAATATTGAATGGTGAATATATAGTTTGTAAGAAGTTTCTGTAAATTATTTTTGGTAGCATTTCTAAGTTGAAAATGTAAAAAGAATTTGGTGCATTTTTCCCAATATTCCATCCAGTTCACTTTTTTTTTTAGAATACATTACACTTTATCTTTCTTGAATAAGTTCCTCCATTTCTTTTTGTTTTTCCTCTAACATATTCTGTGCCTCTATGGTACAGTTTGTATTGCTATATATCTGAACTGTTAGTCCTTTTATTTCCTTTGTTAATAAGGACTCTTTTGACCTAAATTGCTTTTGTTTTAGAGATGAGTATTGAATTGCATGGCCACTAAAGGCACATTTAAAAGTGTCCCATACAATCTGCTCTATGTTATGTCGGAAAAGTCAGTTATAACTTTTATCTAGGACAGAAGAATGTATCATCCAATAGGCTTTCATTAAATGTCCAATATCCTCGCCCAAGTGAAAATTCTGTAAGAGTAATGTATATGATAATTATTTGATGGACCAGCGATGTTGTCACTCTTTTGAAATGCATGCTAAGTTTTAGAAGGGGACTGATATAAATTCATATTTAGCCACATTTTTGCTATCAGATGATGCTACTCTTTGTTATTTGTTCCAACCATGCTATAACGAAAACACATTACTTCAAGAGGGTATACATAAGGCCTTTAATAATACCCTTTATGAAACCAGTCATCACACCTTCATGGGTGTTGCATTATCAAAAGTGTTATAAATGCCTTATTTACAGGAGGAATTTACACCATTAATGTCACGATCGCTATCTTCGAACTCCCTGTCATAGATCAGCCAAGGCGCAGCGTGCATGGAATTCCACATCTTTTTAATGAAAATGAAACTCACCAAAACAACAAACAGGAGAAAATCGAAAACGTGACGTTCTGGGGCTGCTCAAAGGCAGCTACACAAAAACAAGATCCCACAACTCAAGGAGGGAAAAAGGGCTGCCTAAGTATGGTTCCCAATCAGAGACAACGATGGACAGCTGCCTCTAATTGGAAACCACACTCAGCCAAAACAAAGAAATAGAAAAACTAGATTGCCCACCCCACATCACACCCTGACCTAACCAAACTAGAGGAAAATAAACGTCTCTAAGTTCAGGGCGTGACAGTACCCGCCCCCCCAAAGGTGCGGACTCCCGGCCACAAACCTGAACCTATAGGGGAGGGCATCTATTCTTGGCGGCGGCTCTGGTTCGGGCGTTGCCCCCACTCCACCCGCTGATCCCCCCGCTGCTGTGTTGCCGGAGGAACCAGACCGTGGATCATCGCCGGAGGCTCAGAACTGGAAACCGCCGCTGAAGACGTTGGGCTGCAGACCGCCGCTGAAGACGTTGGGCTGCAGACCGCCGCTGAAGACGTTGGGCTGCAGACCGCCGCTGAAGACTCTGGGCTGCAGACCGCCGCTGAAGACTCTGGGCTGCAGACCGCCGCTGAAGACTCTGGGCTGCAGACCGCCGCTGAAGACTCTGGGCTGCAGACCGCCGCTGAAGACTCTGGGCTGCAGACCGCCGCTGAAGACTCTGGGCTGCAGACCGCCGCTGAAGACTCTGGGCTGCAGATCGTCTCAGGAGGCTCTGTGCCGTGGATCATCACTACAGGTTCTGCGCCATGGATCATCACTGGAGGCTTCTTGCCGTGGATCATCACTGGAGGCTCCGGGCCATGGATCATCACTGGAGGCTCCGGGCAATGGATCATCACTCGAGGCTCCGTGCCATGGATTATCACTCGAGGCTCTGGGCCATGGATTATCACTCGAGGCTCCGGGCCATGGATCATCCCTACAGGCTCCAGGCCATGGATCATCCCTGGAGGCTCCGTGCCATGGATTATCACTGGAGGCTCCGGACCATGGATTATCACTGGAGGCTCCGGGCCATAGATCATCCCTACAGGCTCTGGGCCATGGATCATCACTGGAGGCTCCGTGCCATGGATTATCACTGGAGGCTCCGGACCATGGATTATCACTGGAGGCTCCGGACCATGGATTATCACTGGAGGCTCCGGGCCATGGATCATCCCTACAGGCTCCGGGCCATGGATGATCACTGGAGGCTTCATACCATGGATCATCCCTACAGGCTCCGGGCCATGGATCATCACTGGAGGCTCCATGCCATGGATTATCACTGGAGGCTTCGTGCCATGGATCATCCCTACAGGCTCCGGACCATGGATCATCACTGGAGGCTTCGTACCATGGATCATTCCTACAGGCTCCGGGCCATGGATCATCACTGGAGGCTCCGTGCCATGGATCATCACTGGAGGCTTCGGACTATAGATCATCACTGGAGGATTCTTACGTGGAGCTGGAACCGGTCTCACCGGACTGGGGAGACGCACAGGAGACTGGGTGCACAGAGCAGGCACAGGGTATACTGAGCCGTGGAGGTGCACTGGAGGTCTGGAGTTTAGGGCTGGCACAACCCGTCCTGGCTGTATGCTTACTTTAGCCCGGCAAGTGCGGGGCGCGGGCATAGGATGAACTGGGCCGTGCAGGCGCACTGGCGACACTGTGCGTAGAACTGGCACAGTATATACTGGGCCGTGGAGGCGCACTGGAGGTCTGGAGCTTAGGGCTGGCACAACCCGTCCTGGCTGGATCCTTACTTTAGCCCGGCAAGTGCGGGGCGCGGGCACAGGACGAACTGGGCTGTGCAGGCGCACTGGAGACACAGTGTGTAGAGCTGTCGCAGGATATCCTGGACCGAAGAGACGCACCGGAGACCAGGAACGCTGAGCTGGCACAATCCTTCCTGGCTGAACGCTCAGTTTAGCCCGGCAAATGCGGGGCACAGGCACAGAGCGCACCGGGCTATGAATGCGCACCGGAAATACGGTGCGAATCACCGCATAACATGGTGACTGACTGTTCATCTGCTCCCCACGGTAAGCACGGGGAGTTGGCTCAGGTCTCCACCCTGACTCTGCCCGTGTGCCCCCCCCCCCCCCCCCCCCCTCGGGCTTCCGTCGTTGGGTTAGCTCCTCGTAATGTCGCCGTTCCGCTTGCACCGTCTCCACCTGCTTCCATGGCAGGGTCATATCCCCTGCCATTACCTCCTCCCAGGTCCAGGACGTCCTCCATTCTCTCTTCTCCCAAGCCCAGGATCCATGCTCCTCCTGGGCATGCTGCTTGGTACATTTTTGGTGGGATCTTTTGTCACGATCGCCATCTTAGAACTCCCTGTCATAGATCAGCCAAGGCGCAGCGTGCATGGAATTCCACATCTTTTTAATGAAAATGAAACTCACCAAAACAACAAACAGGAGAAAAACGAAAACGTGACGTTCTGGGGCTGCTCAAAGGCAGCTACATAAAAACAAAATCCCACAACTAAAGGTGGGAAAAAGGGCTGCCTAAGTATGATTCCTAATCAGAGACAATGATATACAGCTGCCTCTGATTAGGAACCATACTTGGCTCAACACAAAGAAATAGAAAAACCAGATTGCTCACCCCACATCACACCCTGACCCAACCAAACTAGAGGAAAATAAACGTCCCTCTAAGGTCAGGGAATGACAATTAATGAAAGTGTTAACTCACTATAACTTGGTATATGGACATTGTGGGAATGCCTGTAGCTGAAAAGCTTGTGAATTCATTTTTTTTGTCCCATCTTACACCTGATATCAGGCCTGTTGGCCAGCATTTTTGTAGTAATTGTGTGTGTCCCCCTGTGGTTGGTGTTGTGGTTTAAAACTGTAATGCTATTTTCATGATTTCAGTGCTTAGCACACCAAGCAGTCTTTACATGTCCCATGGCGATGCTATTGTTTCCTTCTGCTGACGGGCCTATAAAATTCTCTGAAATATATTTGGCAAAAGAAAGTGGCAGTAACCTCTTTCTCTGACAGGTTAAGAGTCTGCCAGTCAGGAGTGCAAGCTGGGTGGGAGGAAAGGGAAGGGGTGGGTGTGGAGAGGCAGAGGGTAAGAGTGAGAGAGGAGATGAAGAACACAACAGTGATAGAGTGAGGTTATAGTGATAAAACAAGAATGACAAATATGACGAGAAAGATGAAGAGGGAGGCACGCCTGAGGCCTATGTCACCCCCCAATCCCCCCCCCCCACACACACACACACAAAACCCACCGTTCACACACACACATATCCTATCACTCAGCTCCTCAGTCATACCACACAGCAGTGCATGCATTGAGCTCTCTGTACTGTGCGTCCCAGTGCACTGTGCAGGCAGCTAAGGATGGGGCTTAGTGTGCGTCAGCCAGAAGCATGGCGACATATGTGCCATTATTTATAGCCAGCAGATCCTCTGAGAGGCCCAGCCCAGGGGCTGCTTAGAGAGGTGTTATTTGAGAGCCCAAAGACCTGTCTGCCTGGGCACTATCCAACCCAACACGCAGGCCATTTCACAATGAATACTGAAGTTCTGCTTTAAAAATTAAGTAATTCAATTCAATTGACCAAAAATGACAACTGCATAAGGAATCAAGTATACTTATGAGAGTGGTTGTAATGTAGTCATTTGAAGACAATTATAAGAATACGTGACTGTTTACAGAACTGCTGTATTTACAGTGTATTCACAGAGGCTCCCAAGATACAGATGGGGAGGAGGTGATGGATTCATATGAATGCATGAGTTAGCAATACAGATGTTGTGCGATAAAGAAAATCGGTTCCCTGATGGTTGCAAATATATTGAATATTTTTCAGTAAAGATACAAGGCACATATTCAATGTTGCCTACCTTAAATGTAAACAAAACTCACGTGGGGTACCTAATATGTGATTACCAAGAGATTAGCAGTTTGATTGGGCTAAGCCCAGCATTTGTTTTACACACAAGGCAGCATACATTTTAAAATGACGGAATCTGGCTCTGGTCTTATTGGCTGTTACTTATTGGTTAACCTCTCCACCACATCATGGTGATTTGAGCTAGGATCTCCATGCATGTGTCACCATGGGTTTGTAGTGTGCTTGTGGGTTGTATGGTGTAAAATGGCTCATGTTAAGTCAATTAGAGGCACGCCTCTAATCCCTGTGAGGCAAACGCCATCTCTTAAAACAGCAGACAGTGGGTTCGCAGTAAGCACTATAGCGAGGTTCCCTTTCCTTCTGTATAGCCTGGCGTGATGTTGTAGTGAGCTCTGGCCATGAACAGTTGGCACTGCCAGGGAAGGAGTTAGTGTTCCTGCATGCACAGTACAGGTATTAAAGCTATTGTTGGCCCTGTATTCGCAGGGCTTTCTTCCCTCTGTAAAACACTTCACCCATACTGTACTGACCAACCCATCTGTGGACTGACACACACAGCTCTGGCAGGACTGAGAATCTAGGAGCAGTGCCACAACTATCTTAGAAGCAGAACTGGAGGTTTGGAGAACATGTTGTGGAAGGTGCTCATTATTTTTCTTCACACATTCTTGAACTGGCGGCTGCATGGCGTTTGACAGGAGAGTCAAGGTCATCAACTAGATACTGGACACAGAAGCAGGGCCAATAGTGCCCAAGAGTTCATCTGACTCTGGGGAAGTATATAAAGGGACTCATTGCCAGAATCCGAAAGTATCCCTTTGATTCTTAAGAGTCTAAGCCATTGGAGGGGAGGGTCACAAAAGTTTGAAGCCCAAACGGTTCGGACGCTACAAAAAGAAGTTGGCACTTCGACGGTACCGACTTCAGACGAGTCCCGTGGGACTTGCAGTTTCTAGGCCAAACTGTTCCGACGCTACAGAGGTGTTTGCGTGAAGAACAATTTTCGGGATGTCTCATGGTGTTACAAACATCGAGGTGGCTCGGCCACCTTCCACCGCAGATTATCCCTTGGCAGAGGATAAAAATTGACAGTGAAGTGATCCAATGTGTAGAACTTCTAATTTATTTAAAATGTGATCTAAATAGATTTATAGTTGGTACTGTAAAAATCCATACCGGTATGTGGATCCATACCTTAAAATACAATATATCGGCCAGCCCTAAAACCTTCGCGAAAAAACATTAGAATGATACAAATTGGACAAATGACTTGTGGCATGTGCAGGCATGGGCATGTGCAAATTGGACAAATGACTTTAATTGCATAAGCGCTTGAAATGGAGAGTAAAAAGAATGGGCTACATCAATACCCAACACATTTTTTTGGTGTTTCTTTTCAATGGTGCTCTTTCCATCTACACCACCAAATGGAACCCATCCTATTCAGGATGACTCCACACTTTGAATCAGATTACTTTCCCAAAAGTAATTCAATATGTGAAATAGGGAGTCCTTTTCAAGAACTAGCGAATACTTGGGCTACTCTGCAAGTACCATAAACACAGTATCCAGTAGTGTTGCTTTCCCAAGTTGACTAATCCTATTTAATAGATTGATGAAAGGTAACCAGAAATCCCAGCCATGCAAGCAGTTCACTCTTTAGTCTGGGTCACATGTGTATTATGCATTCATGCACAGGAGAGTGCAAAATTGGTTCATATGTTAAGGTCAGAGATGGCTCCAAATTGTTAACATGCCCAGATAGTCAGTAACATGCATTTAGAAATGCTCGTTAGTCAAGCAATAACTGTCGTTCATCTGCACTGGGGTCATACTAAGATAATAATCACGTCCAATTTCATTCTCCTTTCATATGTCCCCTAAAAACGTATACTTGTTCCTTTGCCTTTCTATGAAATAATCGAAAATCTGAATGAATATGGGTATTGTTATCTTACATTCTGGTTTGATCATGGGTGTTGAATATTTGTTAACCATGGGGCATGGAGGCGACTAGGGTAGGGGCGCGGGTGAAAAATGATACAATGCAGAAGTATATCCTAAACAACCACAAGAGTAATTCCATCTAACATCAAAATATTTTGCCAATAATGGCACCATGATTTGCACACAAATTAATAGAAAATGTTGATAATAATTTACTATGAGAAAGTATGTTTAGACAAATGAATGGACTTTTCAATGTGCCATTCTAACGACTTGATAGTGATGAAACCTCACCCAAAACGGACAGGTGCTTTTTCTTACCATTCATGGCAGGCGTTTGTCCATCGTGTATTCTACCAAGGAGATGTTGCATCTTCGGCGATCTTATTTTCACTTCACCATTATTCCAAAATCGCTTTTAATGTCCAATATAGGCTAGCCTACTGATCGCCATCCCGACCTTTTTCATCACCGGCTCGCTCTGTGGATAGTGCGCGTTCCAAAGCGACTCACTCAGTGCGAGACAACCTCTCCAGTCTCTCAGCAGTTTGAAAGACGGGCACTATATTGGTGCAGCGAAACTGGTCAAATGTAGCCTATGTTGAGTTAATTCAATCAAACTCAAACGCTCACTCAATTTTACTGTAAGCCTATATTTCGGATGTATCGTAATTCGTCCTTACTTGAATCGATTTCCATTCTTCCTTAAGATACTTGAAAAATAGCACAGGATTAAAAGCATACCAGGACAAATGTATTAAAAAGCAATAGCCTACTGTTCAATTCAGAATTAGTTGATTTTTGGCAAAACACCTATAGCGGATAATTTTGCGCTCAGAGCAAAACCTTGTAGAAACGAGTTGCCTAATCCTCTGCAACAATCACACAAGCTGTACACCGCGGCACAGAGGGGATAACGCAGAGCAGCAGATAGCTGGTTGAGGTATTTAGGTGGCACGACCAGCCTGCGTCTCGGTAACCGCAGGAGAGAGACAGGCAGTGAGAGGCTGGGAGGACGCGCTCATTCGCCCCCTACAACACTATTATAGTCAGGGTTCCATCTGAACTTTGACCAACATTGACCGCATATTGCGCTTTATCGTCCTCTTTGTCACACATGCCATCTAACGGCATTTTTTTTCACAGCCCACTGATAAGTGGGTCTATAGGCGCGCATTCAGAAGATGATGCCAAATGCCTTGGTTGAAATGTCACATTTGGAGTCATAGTTAAAACATTAGGCCTAGATATTTCAATATAAAATAGATTTAAGTGATTCAAGATTGACCATGCTTGCATTTAACAGCCCTATACAAAGTGATTTTCGGTTCCCCGTAAAATTGCGAGGGCGACACACAGGCCACTTGCAAAAGTCTGAGTCAGAGTTTTGCAATATCATTTCACACGCCACTTGCTTTATTTGTGTTCATTTTATGTTTTCAAGTGGCCCAGTTTAATTGTTTATACTCTCAATCATAATGTTATTCTTTCATAAATACACACACACAAAAAACGTTATATATAGTGCCAAATAAGGGTTATTTGGCTTGTAGGCTGACCATAGCAGATTGTGGTGCTATATAGAACCCTTTTTGTAAGGTTCTATAAAGAACCGTGTTCATAAGGCTCTATATGGAACATTTATGGTGCTATAAAGAACTGTTCCCTAAGGTTCTATAAAGAACCATAAAAAAAGGGCCTTTTATTTGTTCTTTATAGAATATTCATGGAGAATGGTTCTATATTTTTATTTAACTAGGCAAATCAGTTAAGAACAAATTCTTATTTACAATGACGGCCTACCCGGGCCAAACCCGGATGACGCTGGGCCAATTGTGCCCTGCCCTATGGGACACCCTATGAGATGTTATGCAGCCTGGATTTGAACCAAGTACTATTGTGACACCTCGTGCACTGAGATGCAGTGCCTTAGAATGCTGCCCCACTCAGGAGCCCAATCTCAAAGGCTCTACAAATAACCTTTTCAAGAACAATACAGGGTTTTTTTATTCTGGTTTGCCATACTATTTGTTAAAATTCCATAGGTGTTAATATTGTGTTAATTGACAAGTTGAATAAGGTTTGCTAGCTCTGGGACAGCTGATTTGGTCAACATTTCTCAATTGAAGCAAGGCCTTACTTGAGTCTTTCACAAGACAACAGAACTGGCCATGGTCATATTCAATGCCATGAAAAAGTATTTGCCCCCTTTCTGATTTTCTCTATTTTTGCGTATTTTTGATACTTAATGTTATCAGATCTTCAACAAAACCTAATATTAGATAAAGGGAACCTGAGGGAACAAATAACACAACAATGACATACTTATTTCATTTATTTCATAAACAAAGTTATGCAACACCCAATGCCCCTGTGTAAAAAAAAGTATTCTCCCTCTTAAACTCAATAACTGCCTGTGCCACCATTAGCTGCAATGACTACAACCAAAAGCTTCCTGTAGTTGTTTATCAGTCTGTCACGTCACTGTGGAGGAATTTTGGCCCACTCTTCAATACAGAACTGCTTTAACTCAGCAACATTTGTGGATTTTCAAGCATGAACTGCTCTTTTCAAGTCCTGCCACAACATCTGAATTAGGATTAGGTCTGGACTTTGACTAAAGGCCATTACAAAACTTAAAATGTGTTGCTTTTTAGCCATTTTCAGACTTGATTGTGTGTTTTGGATCTTTGTCTTGCTGTATGACTCCGCTGCGCTTCAGATTCAGCTCCCAGACAGATGGCCTGACATAATCGAATTCTCTGATATAAAGCAGAATTCATGGTTCCCTCTAATAAAACCAGACTCAGTAAGTGGAAAATAAAATAATGCACTTTCTATTTTGGTTTATATCTCTCAAATAAGAGATATTAAGGCTTAACTATACCTATTCAATGCTTTGACACCACAGCACTGGAAATACCCAAGCTTTTTTCAATTTTCACCCCCTCAGGTTTGTTTACATTTTGCAGTTGATTTCTCAGCCAGGCGAGGTGATGACATAGGGCTCGATTGTAGGCAATATGTAATCTCGCTCACGTGTTGAGTGATGTTTATAACTCAACTGTCACTCTGCCGTATTGCAGTTTAGCCTTGCAGTCAATCCAGTCGGACTATAATCCAATATACTGGTAAGTACTTTTGGAATAAAACATTCAATTATTTTATGTGATTAGCCATCATGCATTATATTGTACACTTCGTTCTGTTCTGTAAAATATGTAGTTTCTGACAACCTGTTCTGCATGTTTTGTAGTGTTTAGCTGTGTTCCGCCTGTTGGCTAGACTAGTCAGCTAGCTAGCTGGCTAAATTAGTTAGGGAGCTAGTTAGGGAGCAGAATAACAGTTAGCTAAAGTTAGGTCCGTTGTAATATAAAATGCTTGTTTTCATTTCATGTATTAGCAAAACATTGAGTATATTTTTATTAGCTAATTAGTCACGTTTGTCTTTCTTCCACAACATAAAAATCCAGATCATGTCGAGGTAATATAGCTAATATTTAATGACTATATGAATGTATCAATAGTTGTAGCTAAGTTAGCTAGCTACCTATCAGTCAAGGCTTGGTCAACAAAATATTTTCAGTAAATACTATTACCATCTACTAATTGCTATTCATACATAGAGTATATTTTCTGTCAATTGTTGGCAGCACCATTTCACCAGGTCAAATTTCTGGTACATGTAAATGTACTTGGCGGATCCTGATTCTTGAATTATTCCTTTTCGGAGAATCTGTTGCCTGAACATGGCACACATAAGCCTACTGTCAGGCGGTGGGTGTAGCTGGTGCATGAAGTCAGGCGCAGGACAGCAGAGATGAGTGAACAACGCACTTTACTATAGAAAATAGCACAAAGTCACAAAACCAACAAAACCAATGTGCGAACAATAATGGTTGCCATACAACACTGGTGAACACAGCACCCGGAACAAACCAGCCGGAAACATACCGACCCTAACAATAAACAAACACACACAAAGACATGGGGGAAACAGAGGGTTAAATACATGACCAGTAATTGGGAAATGAAAACCAGGTGTGTGGGAAACATAGACAAAACCAATGGAAAATGAAAAGTGAATCGGCGATGGCTAGAAGACCGGCGGCGTCGACCGCCGAGCGCCGCCCGAACAAGGAGAGGAACTGACTTCGGCGGAAGTCGTGACACCTACACAGAGAGGGAAAGCCAGGGGCAGATGTCAAAGGGTCCGTGGAGGATTGCTGAGGGCCAGTGTAGAGACAGGGGCCCATGTAATGAGTAGGGCAAGATGATCAAACAGGGCCAGGGGCGGGAACAGGGAAAGAGGTAGAAGGGGCAGAATCTGGGAAATATCCCTGACAGGGAGAGAGTTGATCATCATAGTCAAGATAGAAGTGCATAGGTGGAGGTTTGTAAGCCACATTACACCATGTCTGATTAGTCTAAACCAAATCTAGACCAGATTGTCAACTCCGGTACTCATGTCTACCAGGAAATATAGCTCTTATTTTAACTCATGAACATTAGGTGTATCATAAACAGCTGTCGGAGAGAGAGAGAGGCATGGTGTCTTGATGAGGATGCTGGAGAGGACATCCAGGCTAACCAGGAAGGTGGTGGAGTTGTGGGGGGAGGCCCTTTTTTGCACTATTGGTTAGAGCCTGTAAGTAAGCGTTTCACTGTAAGGTCTACAGCTGTTGTATTCGGCGCACATGACAAATAATCTTTGATTTGATTAGATTTTTGCACCTGTGGCATGTGTTGTGAAATGCCAACTGACTTTGAGAAGAAGGGCTGTGGTGGGGGGCCAAATACCTGTATCTGTACAATGCCACACACATACACATACTGCCTGGAGCCTGGAAACCTAAGGAACATCAGGGTTATAGGAATGATCTGTTAGCCCTGGATGAAAGCGAGGAACAGGGAGAAGACCATGCAGAGTACAGGCATGCTGCCTACTGGCAGTTCATCTGTTGGCAGCATGGCACGCTTTGGCAGGGCCACAGAATTGTTATTCCAAGCTGCTGCGTGTGGGACATCAGAGACACTTTCCCTGACCCTAATGGCCAGCATAAAGGGTTCACTCCTGGCAGACTGACCTAGAGAATTCTGTCCATGTATTATGATCTGTTTTGTTTGTTCATGTGTTTGCGAACTCTAACCCACTGTTTATGAAACAACTAATGTTACAAACAAAGGTTGAAAATAGTGTAAGTGCAAAATTATTTATTTGTTCCACAAATAGTTAATTATTTTAAAATTAAACAGAATCATAGAACAAATAATTTGACTTTGTGTAACTACATTTATTTAGACGTAAGACAACATTCATGAGTGACAAAGTATTCATAAGGCATATTTACAGGTGGATTGAGTAGAGGGGACTCTATAATACATGATCAATAACACGAGGTTATTTACAATTGCTATTTATAAGCAATGAGGTCTATTTAATTGAGTAGAGTGTACTGAACAATAACACAATGTACAATAACAATGGTGGTTATTTGTAATTGCTTTTTACTAGAAACTATAGGAACTAATTGTTAGCTATTGGTTTTCAGTGTGTATGGTGCTTATGCATGCATGTGTGTGCGCATGTGGACATGGGGTTTCCGGCCAGTGCAGCTGTTCAGATCTTAGAGAGAGGGAGGAAAAGATGCATCTAGAAACACTGTTTGACCCTCCTTTTTAAAAACACTGTTTTGAATCTTATCACTCACACCTAGCCCCCGGCTGACATGTGTCTGAACCAGCTCGTGGATGGGTGGAATGTCAGGGAGAAGGCCAAGATTTCTTGGGTCACTGGCTACACAAGGGATGGTCCTCGGCATTTCTAAATTGGAAGCCAACCTCTGTCTGACCACACCTGCTTGCAGCTCAGGGATTTAACTATGGTTTTGGGTTCTTCTTCGCAAGCACTGTCCATCTTTTGGACTTTTTTTTTTTAAAGTGTCTGTACTGTAGTAGCTGAGGGTATAGAACACAGAACAGCAAGGAACGAGTAATTATCATTACAATATCAAGATATAACCAATAGGCAGCAAAATGTGCTTCTGCATTGAACAAGTTCGGGCAGGTTCTGGTTCTTACCGGAGATGTACATAACAGATGAGTGCCCAAAACGGTACGGAAACAGGAATCACTCACATCTTGTTGCCAGCTTTGTTCCTCAGAGCAGGCCTCTCTCGATGTTGATTGTAGTCCAATGCTGCCAGGAGAGTTCTGTCCTCATATGGCATACCTATTGCTGGCATACATCAGAATGTGATTCTGGAATGCCTCCAGCTCTGAAGTTGACCTGAGAAACGCATCACAATTAGCCTTATGTGTGTCGTCTCATCAAACATCTAAAAATATATGACACATATATGATTTACAATACCTAAAAGCCAGGTATTTGGGGATAACTTTAAGCCACCTCTTGTTGAGCACAATTTCAGTCAGAGTCTTGTGGGCTGCTGAACCTCTCTCCATCCAGGACTTTGGGCCTTTCTCGGGAAAACTGTCATGCTGACAGCTGCCGAAGGCCCATTTTTGTTCTACAGCATGGTGCAGGATGCCTCTCATGTTCTACAGCAGTGAAAACCATTTAGCAGTAACCATTTATTTACTACACAATAGCATGCAATATCATTAATCACTGTAATGACAGTGCTGAAATTACAGTCAAGTATGATACCAGCCATTACAAATATAAATTACAAGTATATATGATCCAATAGTAAGATGTTTTTAGTGCCACAGTATTTCACTTAAAATGAACTCTTCATATGTCCCAGCCTTCTTACAGCACCACCAGAAGTGGTTGACAACAGGAGCTTGGTGGCACCTTAATTGGGGAGAATGGGCCTGTGGTAATGACTGGAGCGGAATGGTATCAAATACATGGTTACCAGGTGATTGATGCCATTCTATTTGCTCCATTCTGGCCATTTACTATGAGCCATTCTCCCTCAGCAGCATCCACTGTGGTTGACAATATCCGTACTCCACTGGAGATGGATGGAGTACGCTGCCTGCTGCCCGGCCTTTTTTGAGAGAATGTTTGAAAAGTGGGTTAAGAGAATTCTCTCAATTAGGCATTTCAGTTGAAACATAAAGTAAAATATAATAAGCAGGGGAGATTGCATAACTTCCTCAATATAAATCATTTACAGCATCATTTTTTTTTACCCAAGTTCTTTGCCCCATGCCACATATGAAGCGAGTGCTTCATTTCTTTGTATCAACCTGTCTGGTTCTGAGGATAAAACATGCATATCACTGTGTGTAATGTTTGAGAATTCAAGTCTGTGCAATTATGTCAATTACACAATTTGAATTCCACTGAGAGATGAAATTACTATTGTTTGAATTACTATGAGTTGATACTATTGGAGCCATGTATTGTCTGTTGTCTAGTTGTGTTTGTCTATTGTTGATATTCAAATTAAAACCAAACTTATTCATTAGGGCAGAAATGTGGGCGTGGGCATCATTACAGACTTCAGTCAGTGGGACTTGGGTCACCAGCTTCATCCTTATGAAGCCCTCTTTCTCCATTCTGCAGTAGCTCTGCTAGGCTTCCCTTTTGTTGATGGTCACGATGGAGAGGATTTCCTTGGTCTCATTCTCCATTGCTGTATAACTTGTTGGTGACAGGGGGCAGTATTCAGAAATTCAGATGAATACGTGCCCAAATTAGATTTGGATAGAAAACACTCTGAAGTTTCTAAAACTGTTTGAATGATGTCTGTGAGTATAACAGAACTCATATGGCAGGCAAAAACCTGAGAAAGAATCCAACCAGGAAGTGACTTGTAGTTTTTCTATCTAATCCCTATTCAAACTAAAGTGTCTCTGGGGTCATTTTGCACTTCCTAAGGCTTCCATTGGCTGTCAACAGCCTTTAGAAACTTGTTTCATCCTTCTACTGTTACTGGGCAGAGAATAGGAGCTCAGTCAATCAGTGGACTGCCTGGGACCAGTGAGTTGTCTAATGCGCAGGGACGCTGGCGCGCCGCTCCTTCTTTTTCCTCTGTAATGAATTGTCCGGTTGGAATATTATCGAAGTTTTAT
This sequence comes from Salmo trutta, assembly GCF_901001165.1. Lineage (NCBI taxonomy): Eukaryota > Metazoa > Chordata > Actinopteri > Salmoniformes > Salmonidae > Salmo > Salmo trutta. Next base: position 9,505,458 of record NC_042991.1, read on the forward strand.
GTTAAAAAGACCCTAAGGCTTGATTGTAAACATCGTTTGACATGTTTCTACAAACAGCAATGGAACTATTTGACTTTTCGTCTCTGGTTTTGCGCTCGCGCGTTATGCCTTTGGATTAGTGATCTGAACACGCGAACAAAACAGAGGAATTTGGACATAAATATGGAGTTTTTCGAACAAAAATAACATTTCTTGTGGAAGTGGGAGTCCTGGGAGTGCATTCCGACGAAGATCAGCAAAGGTAAGGGAAGATTTATAATATTAATTTTGAGTTTAGTTGACTCCAGAACTTGGCGGGTAACTGTATAGCTTGCTTTGATGGCTGAGCTCTGTACTCAGAATATTGAAAAATGTGCTTTCGCCGTAAAGCTATTTTAAAATCTGACACAACGGTTGCATTAAGGAGAAGTGTATCTATAATTCTTTCAATAACTGTTGTACATTTTATCAACGTTTATGATGAGTATTTTTGTAAATTGATGTGCTCATTCACCGGGAGTTTTGGTGGGAATACATTTTCTGAACATCACGCGCCAATGTAAAATGGGGTTTATGGATATAAATATGAACTTTATCGAACAAAACATGCATGTATTTTGTAACATTGAGTCCTGGGAGTGTCATCTGATGAAGATCATCAATGGTTAGTGATTCATTTTAGCTGTATTTCTGGTTTTTGTGACACCTCTCCTTGCTTGGAAAATGGATGTGTGGTTTTTCATGTTTAGGCGCTGTCCTAACATAATCTAATGTTATGCTTTGCCGTAAAGCCTTTTTGAAATCGGACACTGTGGTTGGATTAAGGAGCCTCTTATCTTTAAAATGGTGTCTAATACTTGTGTGTTTGAGAAATTTGAATTATGAGATTTTTGTTGTTTTGAATTTGTCGCCCTGCTATTTCACTGGCTGTTGATAGTGTGGGACGCGGGACGCTAGCGTCCCACATGTCCCAGAGAGGATAAGAAGAGTACTGGGCACAATGTCCAGTAGTGTTACAATAATATTGTAAAATGTCTATTGTATGTAATAAGGGTTATTTCAAACCAGGAAGGTCCAAAAAATGTTTTGGTATCACAGATTGTTCTGGCAAATCTCATGTATCTTCATTGGGAGGAAGGATGTCTGATTTGCTTTTTACATTTGTATCACAAACAATTTGAGAAAATCATGAACTTTGGAAGATATTTCCCATTTTATTCATACATTTAAAAACATCCTTCCTCTTAATAAAGGTGCTATGTTTCTAATTTCCCAACCTTACGAAAATGATAAGTATTTTATTTACTAAGTATGACAACTGCATCTTTTGTTTTCAGTCGGTCAATGGTTTCATGATGTTTGTGCTGCCAGAACGCCTTGATGGCCCCAACAAATTACAGCTGCTGTACCTTGAAGGAGGAGTCTGGAAACAACCCCCATCTGAACAAAAGGGAGATCTTTCTGTAGTTGTTCCCAGGGAGCAGAATGTTCGACGCCAGCATGAAATCCCCAGCCTGCATCCCCAACTTAATTGTTGGTTAGGAGTTCCACTTCCATACCATGTGACCATTGAAACATTTCTAAAACAGAAAAAATATTGTCAAATAAAAGAAATACATTTGAGGCATTGTCTTGCATTTATTTTTATATATATATATTTTTTATAGATGTCGATAGATTGTAGCTTTCATCAATGTAATTGGCTTCCAACATATTTTTCCACTGGTCTAATGTCAATTAATCGTGTTTCTTGGCCTAAGCTAGTCTCGTCTTCTTATTGGTGTCCTTTAGCAGTGGTTTCTTTGCAGCAATTCAACCATGAAGGCCTGATTCATGCAGTCTCATCTGAACAGTTGAAAGCTGTCATGAAGGCAAAGGGTGGTTACTTTGAAGAATCTCAAATATAAAATATGTTTTGATTTGTTTAACACTTTTTTGGTTACTACATGATTCCATATATGCTGTTTCATCATTTTGACGTCTTCACTATTATTCTACAATGTAGAAATATTAAAAATAAAGAAAAACCCTGGAATGAGTAGGTGTGTCCAATCTTTTGACTGGTAGTGTATATACTGTATATTTTAAAAATATATTTTCCTTTGTTATTTTCCACTAACCCAACCACCCCTCTCGTAATTGGAGTAAACTAATTATCAACAACACTTAGGCTTCTACTTCCAGCTTAGAAGTACTATATACATTTTACGGACACAATCTATTTTACAATAGTTATCTTTTGTTTGTTTTTCCATCCGTGCTATCCTTCCACTGCCCTCAACACTTCCCATGTATTTCTGAAGACCATCCAGTTTGATTTCTATTTGCCATATATTTTTAACTGTGCTGTTTCACAAAGATTCTAAAACTATATACATTTTACGGACACAGTACTGTATATTTTACAATAGCTATGTTGTTGTTATTAGTCCCATCCTTCAGCTCCACTCAACCCCGTCCATCTATCTCTTAACACCATCCGCACTGGATTTCTATTTGCCATATATATTTTCAACTGTTCTGTGATGTTTAACAAAAGTTCTGAACCTTTCTATACTCTTGCAAATTAAAAATATATATTTTTTGCTAAAAGTATTATTATATTATTAATCGATTGACTATGACTTTTCAAATCACCCAGTAGTGCTATCTGCAGAGTTAGCTCCAGGAAAATGTTGCAATTTTTCAGACATTCCTGGACCTGCGACCAAAAACAAGCTACATATGGACAGTACCAAAGCAAATGATCTAAGGATTCTGTCTCTTCGAAGCAAAATCTGCAGAGCATCCACCGGCGGGCAGAGAGGGGGGTGAGCGCCTATCCAACTTCGGCAGGATGATCAGACCGATGCCGAGTACGTGCTTACCTTCCGGTGAGAAGCAGCATCCAGCAGATGGAATGAGCCGGTACTCCGTATGCTATTCTGAAGAGGACTGCGCAAGGAGGTCCAGACGGAACTGGCATGTTCGAGACGACAACCTCTCATTGGACGCACTCATCGCAATGGCCATCCGTCTGGATAACCTACTTGGGGAACGTCGGCACCCTCATTGCTTCTCTCCCTCCCTCCCTCAGTTACCACTCAGAATCAGAACCCATGGAGGTAGGGGTCACATGCCTCCCCGCGACTGAGCGACACAGACGGAAACAGCTGGGGCTCTGTCCCTATTGTGGTCAAGGGGGCACCAGCTTCAGCAGTGTCCGGTACATCCCAACTCGGGATACACGAGAACAGAGGGATGGTCACATGCACTTCCACCTCCTGGGGCAGGTGTGAGTATCTCATCGTCCGGTTTAAGCCATTGATAATCGGCCACTAGCATCCGGAACCATCACACACATCACCACACCACTCACCCTCACTGTGGAGTCCATTCATCAGGAATACATTCCCTTCTTCATCATTAGTGCACCAGCTCACAAGATCATCCTCGGCATCCCATGGCTCCAACGCCATAACCCCACCATCTCATGGTCAAGGATGATAATCACGGACTGGGTACCCGAATGCCGGAGGACCTGCCCCTCTCGAGTCGTAGCCCCTGTGGTCTGTGACGTAGATGTGGACATTCGCCAGGCTCTGGAGAGGGAACCCGCACCCACTACCTGTCCTCCTGAGCGCATCTGCTGCTGACCTGGGCATAAACAGCTGTCATCGCTGGAAATCCAGGGATCACCCATACCATTTAATCTCACTCCAAAAAATATTGGTGGCCCACCTTGGCGCAGGACGTTATTCGCTACGTCAACTCCTGTTCTGTGTGTGCCCAAACTAAATCCCCCCCGGCACACTCCAGCAGGGAAATTCCTTCCTCTTCTGGTATACTGGTATACTTTCTATTTATCACAATTTTCTTTAATGCAAGGCTGACAGACAAATATTTGAGGCATTGTTAGTGAACATGTCACTGCCCCTTGATCTAACTCTCACTTCAAAGGGTGCTGTGGCTTGACAAGTCCTCTTCTGACAATTAGTAATAGAGAGTCTGAGAAATGTCACCAATTCCCTCAAGTTCAGGTCATATGCAATAGATGCATGTTGTCCAACAATGTCATCTTCGCACAGGACATGATACTTGTCAGAATTTGTGACATTTCATCATCCTCCCATGAAAATCCTGTGTCTTCAGAGAGATGATGATCAAGCAGAGACTCATCGAGGCTAAGGACTGAGAGTACTTGCACAATCAAAAAAGTTACAACAGAAAGCTACAAAATTAAATGAACTTGCACACTGTGGATGAGACTTTACTGATTCTCATCCCTGCTGATGATACTGGCAGTGACTGTGTCACCAATACTCATTTGGTTCATACTTATGTGAAAAAGAATGACAGTAATCAGTATCCTGCATTGTATCATTGAATATATATGTTTGTATGAAATGTTCATACTTTTCAAGTTTTCTAAAATACATTCAAGATACCTTACCTGTCATGTATGGACACATCCTTTATGAATATATCATTGTAAAATAATATGACAGTTTTGAGTACCTTACCACTGCATACAAGTGAAAAAAGTCATGCTATCTTACCTGACCGACCCAGTCAATGCCAATGCTAGACAGAGCATGCACTTTGAATGCTCCTTCTTTGGCAGGGGTGGATGGACAGTGGATCTTCCTGTAAAAGTTGCGTCATACTGCGGGCTGAAGCAGAATTCTATGACACGTTATTTAAGTTCCAGCCATTGTTGCCATTAATGCTAGTTAGTCCTAGTTTGACCACCAGAGGTCATTTTTGAGAAACATTTACATTTTTGTAATATTGGCTGTACTAGAGAATTTAAAACCTTTTTTTGTAAGAACATAGTATATGGGATTGATTTTAAAAGTAGCTTAATTCATTTAATTAACATTATGGTGTTTCTATTCCAAGAAAAACGAAACCCTCAGGGTTTCCGTTAGGAAAACATGGCGCTGTACAACGTGACCATTTTCACATCCTAATTGTAGGCTAACCTATACCCAAATGGAGATTCAGTGAAAATAAAAATCTCATTGATTTATCAAGACCAGTCCCCATGCTTGTCTCAGAGCAGTGTGAAACGGTGCAGAAATAGTTGATCACACCCGGGTAGGCTACTGCTTCAAATCCTATTATACTAATTGGATGACAGCGGGCCAGAACACAATAAGTATATAATATTAGCAATTAATTGGCCTACACTACAAATTTAACATGTTTAACACATATGATTAGTACACAATAAATTCATTGACAATAAGATAATAATTTTGATCTGATTATTCTCATAAAATCACTATGTCTCTATTAAATTATTATGTTTGTCTATTTCTCTGTGCGTTGATTGCTGGGGAAAAACAGGTCTACATAGCCTACTGAAGGCTACACAAATGTTTTTAATGTTAGCATTTGTTCAGAACAATGTGCTTGATAGAAAGATAAAATGCCACTCTCAAAAAGTATCAAGAAGAAAGGTGGATAATGAAATTAGGATTTTCAGAGAAGAACGTACAGAGATATGCAGTCATCTCTCCATAGCGATATTTTCATTTCAAATAAGACACTTGCAAATAATTCAATCTCAGACGTAATTATGAATCTTAGCTTAGAACTTTCAGTGGTCTTCCCGCCCCAATAAGAGGCCTGACGCAGAAACATTTTGTGGACATATTCTGTAAGTTAAACGGGTTAAATCTGCAGTTACAAGGAAGAGGAAACAGTCGTGGACATGGTGGAGAAATTTGAGACCCTTACTAGGAAGCTTGAGTTGTTCGATTTGGACTTGTCATCTGGAAGGTTACTGCACTTCAGCACACTGAAGAATGACAGGCAGAGGGACCAGGCCGCAGCATTGTCACAGAGGTGATGGAAGTTTTCATCAAGCAGCTGAGGGACAACTTATCCACCAGATTTGAAGACTACAGCATGCCCAAGGATATCATTGCGTTTGTACGTGATCCTCTCACAGTCCGCCCAGGTGGAGAATTCTCCTCCCTTGCTAAGAAAACTATACCCTCACTGGATGAGGCCGCAATTCAAACTGAGCTGATTGAATTCCAGACATCGAGCCAAATCAGGGATGCGCTCAGGAGTGCCGAATCCCTGTGTGAGTTGTGGGTGGCATGCTCAGAGGAATACAGCACAATAAAGAAACTTGCATTTTATCATCTTACACCTGCAAATCCTCATTTTCCTCTATGAACACAATATAGACTCACAACAGGAACCGGCTATCGCATAAGTCAACCGAGGACTGCCTGCACATCAAAATCACATTCCATTGGTGTGCAACACTTGCATAACAAGTTAGCAATATTTTTTATTTAGGTACAGTGACTTCCTTCTTGGGATATTGCATTTGGGAGTATTTTTTTTATAGTTCTTTTTTCATGAAAACAATTTTCACAATTAATTTGGGCGGCCAAATAATATTGCCGCTAGTTGTTTATTTCAATAAGCAAATCAGTTAAGAACAAGTTCTTATTTACAATGACTGCCTTCCCCGGCCAAACCCAGTTGACGCTGTGCGTCACCTGCTAATAGCCCATCCTAGAAACGTTGTTTGCAGAATTCACAGGTGTCCGTCACCATCACAATTTACAGGTGAAAAACAAAATGCCTCCAGCTGTCCATCACTACTGTAAATAAAAAGGGGCTTTTATATAAAAGTAATGCAGGGTTAATAATAATACTTTTCCCCCCTCCACTTGTTAACAGTTCCAATTGATAGTTTTTTTTATCAATTAGTATATTTGATTTTAACCACAATATTTCTGGCATTATTTGTTCAGTTTTTTTCTGGTACACTAAACTGAAATTGCAACCAACTTTCTACGGCTTGTTTAAAAAATAACGATATTTTGGAGATTATTTCGTTTTCAAATAACTGAAAGTGAGCAATTGAAATCTGACGAATGGGAAAAAGGCCATTCTTGAACATGGGGTGAGACATTCTTACTAATTTGTAAATAAAGCCAGTTTGTTATTTAGAATGATTTCTTTCTGTTTTTAGAGGGAGAGAAACCAAAAGCCCACCACGCCTATTTTTTTGGACAAGGACATCCCGGCCGGCCAAACCCTCCCCTAACGACGTTGGGCCAATTGTGCGTTGCCCCATGGGTCTCCTGGTCGCGGCCGGCACCGGTATCAAACCAGCATCTGTAGCAACTCAGTTTGCACTGCGATGCAATGTCTTAGACCGTTGCACCACTCAGGAGGCCCCATGCACAACTGTTTTAATGCTGATCTATTGCCTTGCACAAAGTATCAAAATCCTAAAGTACTACTTAAACAGAGCCATTCAGTGACATCAACAAGAGTTGTGCTGGACCCTATGTCAGAGAGGTGTTTTTGGGACCACATCATGTCTATTGCCCTGCTAATAGCCCTTGTGAAAAACAAGTGTTCGAAAACATTAAGAATATTTTGGAGATTATTTTGTTTTCAAATAACCGAAAGTTATTGGCTGTACTAGAGAATTTAAAACCTTTTTTGTAAGAACATAACACATGGGATTGATTTTAAGAAACGTAGCTTAATTAATCTGATTAATATTATGGTGTTTCTATTACAAGAAAAATGAAAAAACTAACCCCTCAGCTTTTCCGTTAGGAAAATATGGCGTTGTACAACGTGACCTTTATTTAACTAGGCAAGTCAATTAAAAACAAATTCTTATTTACAATGACGGCCTACCCCGGCCAAACCCAATAACAGCCGGATGTGATACAGCCTGGATTCAAACCAGGGACTGTAGTGACACCGCTTACACTGAAATGCAGTGCCTTAGACTGCTGTGCCACTCGGAAACTCAAATATATGTGGAGGTAATCAGGAAGGTGATGGAGTCCAGGTGAGTGTCATGAGGTGCAGGTGATCGTAACGATGGTGGTAGATGTGCGTAATAATAAGACAACTGGTGACGTCGAGTAAAGGGGAGGGGAGGCGGGAGTAAACGTGGCAGTACCCCCTCCCTGACGTGCGGCTCCTGACGCGCGGCTCCAGCCGCCGGACGATGGCCACCAAAGGGATGGTCCCGAGGACCATGAGCTGGCTGGTCGCTTCCGCTGAATATAAGCAAGTGATGTCTGCGAAATAATCAAGTTGATGGCGTTGTCATATAGCCTCGGCACCTACATAAAGCTGAGTGACTCACTAATTCATGGCTTTGGATCAAAATAAATAAGTACCAACATTCTTTTTGATAGTCTTTGAAAAATAAATGTTTTGGTTATCCTGACCTGGACACCATGTATTATAGTTTCTAAAGGAAAAATATTACCACCGTCTCTTGTGCATGTCATTTTCCATATGGATCCATAACGAATTAATATTTTTATTTTCACTGAATCTCCGTTTGGGTATGGAAATGTAAGGATTATTTACTGTAGTACTGTAGCCTACTCCCAACAGGTCAAGTTGTACAGTGGCATTACGGGTTATTAGCAGGACAATAGACTCTTGCCAAGAAGGAAGGTGGGGGGAGAATTGTATCATCAAATGTATTTCTTAGTTAGGTTGGCTGTATCACAACCGGCCGTGATTGGGAGTCCCATAGGGTGGCGCACAATTGGTCCAGCGTCGTCCAGGTTTGGCCGGTGTAGGCCGTCATTGTAAATAAGAATTTGTTCTTAACTGACTTGCCTAGTTAAATAAAGGTTACATTTAAAAATATATATATATATATACATATCACTCCGCTTGGTTCTTTCCTCAGGCGTTATTGACTCTGTTCATGTCTGTACGCTTTTAGTGCTTCTTGTTTTGTTCCATGTTCGTTTATTTATTCAATTTGCACTCCCTGTACTTGCTTCCCAACTCCCAGCATACACGTTACAGTTGAACGACCAGTTATTGAGTGTAAGGGGCCAATTCCTTTTTCACAAAGGGGAATTGCGTGTTACATAACTTTGTTAATTAAATAAGTATGAATTTGCTTTGTTATTTGTAAACTCAGGTTCTTTTTATATAATATTAGTTGAAAATCTGAAAGGTTGAAGATCTGAAAACATTCAGTATCAAAAATGTGAATAAATAGAGGAAATCGGAAAGGGGGCAAACACCTTTTCATGACACTGTATAACACAAAACATTGGATAAACTGGAATGACACTCTCACACATAGTTGCAAAAAAAGATCTGTGTTCAAACCATGGCCCAAAATATTCAAATGAGCCGGCAGCTCTTCATTTTCATTATCATTATAAGAGGAAAGAACCCTTTTCTGAACGGCAAAGAACCATTGAAGGGCTCAAAGTGTTTATTTGAGTCATTATGGTTCCACAAAGAACCATCACCCTTCCAGAGAACCTTTAAGGAACCCTCTTTGCTTAGTGTCTATGCTGTGCATCTCACTTCAGAATCAGTGGATATCTTGTTTTCATTAATACTTGTTTTCTTCCTGTCTGTGACCAAGCATGGTGGATAGTTAGAACAACAGAGATAGGGACAATTGTACATTCCTGTTCCATATCAGTATATAAAAAAATGTCCCAAAATTCCTTTTCATTTTACCATAATCACAGGGGGAAATTGTCTTTAGAGTGACACATACAGGTAAAGTAAATGGTTCATAGAACAAGAGCAATTTGATGCTAGATTTGAAGTTTCCACTCCTCCCTCTCACTCCAGGTTTTTAATGATGCTTTTCAGCACTGGCCTACAGCAAATTGGCCTGAGAGGGGAAAAAAAAAACTAATTTTAGGGTACGATTGCTATGCAAATTGAATTGGAAATCAGCTTGAAATGGTTTACTTATCATAGAGAAATAAAATCAACTACTTAAGCTGTGTAGAAAGCAGTCAACACTATCTATTTGTCTGGTTCATTTATACCTTGAACCAAGAGCAAAGTGTTATGGCATCTCGGTTTTATGCTCTTACAGATAATTGAAAGGAAACACAACGATTGCACACAAAGTCTACATTACACAAAATTGTGTGTTAGACGTCAGTATTAGTGACTGTATTAGTGTGTGTGTGCATGCTTGCGTGGGGGCATGTGTGTGCAATACTCTCCATGTGCATGTTTACATGTCTTCACATGGTTGTTGTAAATGCACGGCAGAGAGCCTGCGAAAAGGAAAAAGGAAACTATCCCTATAAGCTTCAGGTTGATACCCATCCTAGACTATTTTAGGGATTACAGTCATGAAAATTATATACTTCCATGTTCCTTGTTGAGGCCATCCTTAGAAAGGCCCTAACATGCCTAACCTTCAGGAATTCAAATCCAGAAGCCAACGGAATTGACCAGGGTGTGAGGAATCCAAGGGATGCCCAGTCAGGATAACATGAACTTTGAGGCCCACGTGCGGTTACTAAGTGAGGGGTTGATTGGGGTTTGACTGTCATGGTCCTTCAGCATCACATCTACCATTCCTTCTGGCTATAGCACAGTCCATTTTCTCAGTTAGCTCGTATACATGCAAGCATCTGCTATGGAGGCGATTCATTTGTTTTATCTGTCTCTGGTTGATGCAGGGTGTGTTTGGGAGCAAGGTTTAATAACGCCACTGTATTACACAAATTTCAAAGGTGTGGATGTGATAAAATATAAGAAAATGCATCTTTAATTTTCATGAATTTGTACTTTGTTATTTATGGTAGATTAGTTCAATAATATGCCCCTTCTCTCAATTGACTTTGCTGGTAGAATATGGCCTGTGGCATGCACATTTTGTGGTAATAATGCCTTCTGGGCAGGTATGAAATGACTGTGGTAGTTGGCTATTTTGCTCATGCATAGAAAAAGAGGAAACTTTATCCGAGCAAAAATGTGTTCTGTTCTTCTCAATGCTTCTTCCTTCCTTGCAGTGGGATGCAAAACCTCTTGATGAATGCAAGGTGTTTCCTGCTTTGTACTAAGATCTAAGTTTCACAGGCCTTTCAAAGTGTCGGCTCAATTATAGCTTACACACTCTTCTACAGAGATAGAAAACGAGGAAAGAGGCAAAATCCATCGCATCCAGTTTGATCGCCTTCACTTTTGGTGTGCTACATGACAATTAGCCTCAGCCTACTTTAAATAAATGACGTGGAGTGTGTGTTCATGGATGTGTTCGAGGTCGATTGGATTGGTTGAATTGACATCACTTCAACCTGTCGAGAGGACATTAAAAATCCTCTCAGACCCAGAGGTGTTTTGGGTATGGTGAGTCAATGCAATTTCAAAGACCACCATAGACTCCATAATCCGAGTGCTTTGAAGTTGTGGAGAAAGAATACCTTCTCCACAGTGGCAGATAGTAAAATAATACATCTAGTCTTTGCTTCGCTAACTAAGAATCATGGCCACCATCTTGGAAAAGTTGGAGGAAGTTGTGTTAGAGTTACACTTGTCTACAGTTTCGTTCAGAAAGTGCATTCAGAAAGTATTCAGACCCCTTGACTTATTCCATGTTTTGTTACGTTACAGTCTTATTCTAAAATGGATTAAGAAGTGTTATTCCCTCATCAATATACTCACAATACCTCATAATGACAAAGCAAAAACAGATTTTTTGAATTTTTTGCAAATGTTTTAAACATAAAGAACTGAAATCATTTACATAAAGATTCAGATCCTCTACTCAGTACTTTGTTGAAAACCCTTTGGCAACAATTACAGCCTTGAGTCTTCTTTGGTATGACGTTAAAAGCTCGGCACACCTGTATTTGGAGAGTTTCTCCCATTCTTCTCTGCAGATCCTCTTCTCTGCAGATGCTCTGTCAGGTTAGATGGGGAGCTTCGCTGCACAGCTATTTTCAGGTGTCACAAGAGATGTTCAATCGGGTTCAAGTCTGGGCTCTGGCTTTGCCACTCAAGGACATTCAGAGACTTGCCTCTCCTGCATTTTCTTGGGTGTGTGCTTAGGACCGTTGTCATGTTGGTAGGTGAACCTTTTCCGAAGTCTGAGGTCCTGAGCGCTCTGGAGTAGGATTTCATCAATAATCTCTCTGTACTTTGCTCAGTTCATCTTTCCCTCGATCCTGACTATACTCCCAGCCACTGCCGCTGAAGAACATCCCCACAGCATGATAATGCCACCACCATGCTTCACCATTGGGATGGTGCCAGGTTTCCTCCAGACGCGATGCTTGGCATTGAGGCCAAAGTGTTCAATCTTTGTTTCATCAGATCAGAGAATCTTGTTTCTCTTTGGTCTGAGAGTCCTTTAGGGGCATTTTGGCAAACTCCAAGCGTGCTTTTATGTGCCTTTTACTGAGGAGTGGCTCCTGTCTGGCCGCTCTACCATTAAGTCTGATTGGTGGAGTGCTGCAGAGATGGTTGTCCTTCTGGAAGGTTCTCCCATCTCCACAGAAGAACTCTGGAGCTCTGTCAGAGTGACCATCGGGTTCTTGGTCTGGTTACCTCCCTAACCAAGGCTCTTACCCCCCGATTGCTAAGTTTTGCCGGGCGGCCAGCTCTAGTAAGAGCCTTGGTGTTTCCAAACATCTTCAATTTAAGAATGTTGGAGACTACTGTGGTCTTGGTGATCTTCAATGCTGCAGACATTTTTTGGTACTCTTCCCCAGATCTGTGCCTCGACAAAGTCGTGTCTCAGAAGTTTACGAACATTTCCTTCGACCTCAGGGCTTGGTCTTTGCTCTGACATGCACTTTCAACTGTGGGACCTTATATAGACATTTGTGTGCCTTGCCAAATCATGTCCAATCAATTGAATTTACCACAGCTTGACTCAAATCAAGTTGTAGAAACATCTCAAGGATGTTCAATGGAAACAGGATGCACCTGAGCTCAATTTCTAGTCTCATAACAAAGGGTCTGAATACTTTAAATAAAGTTTTTCTGTTTTTTACATTTAATAGATTTTCAAAAAAATCTAAAAACCTGTTTTTGCTTTGTCATTATGGGGTATTGTGTGTACATTGGTGAGGATTTTGTTTTTATTTAATCCATTTTAGAATTAGGCTGTAATGTAACAAAATGTGTAAAAACTCAAGGGGTATGAAAACTTTCCTCATGCACTGCATGTGGCTGTTCTGTTTTGAGTTGCAAAAATGGCTGTTATAACTCACTTTCATCACAACCAGAAACTGTGCTCATATTTTCCCTGAAGTAAGACAATGGTTTTGTTTAAAAAAGTATAAAAACCCAGGCATATCCTGTATACTGATTGGTATTGATGATGTTCTTGCCAATATCATGCTCACAGTGTGGGGTGTTAATGTTCAAACAGTCATATGCTTTAACTGCTTGTAAACTGTAAAAATAGAACGACTCAAAACACCTTGATTGTGTACTGAAACCATGAAAGGTAGTGCACATAACCTGAGATCAGGCGTTTGGAGTGTGTTTGAATGTAAACCAAAGCATTTTGATACACAAAAAAAAATGTTTTAAAGCAGAATAGAAGTACTCTGAAACACCCAAAGTGATTCTTCAATCTGAATATTGGTGTTTTTAAGAGAGTGTTTTGAAAACACCTTTTGGGGTTTTATTGCATGTAAACGGCAGACTCAAAACACGCAATTTCTCTTTTTTTTCATACTGAGTCTCTCATACAATCAAATGGTTAAGAATTGTAAATTCGTTTATAGCCGTAAAATTGATGAGTAGAGTCCAGGGAGCTTTTTTTTTGTGGAATTCCACTTTAGTTTTTTGTATTTTTTCATTTTGACATTAGAAACAGGAGGAGACAGAGAAGGAGTGCAAGTGGGACAGGCGGAAGCCGGCGTTGAACCCCTGATTTCTGGGTCAGCAAGATGTTATATTTCATTGGAATTTTACAAACTCACATCACAGCTACACTGTAAAAAAAAAAAAAGAAAAAAAGATTGGTTTAAACACTTGATTAAGTGGTAATACAACACACCATGTAATGTTTCAAAACATCTCAGGATGATATGTTTCAATACTCCACCAAAGTTAAGGTTTCTTCTCCTTCACGCTGGTGGCAGCTCAGTTGCCACTAGTTTTGGTGGTACAAATAACGAACAGTGTAGAGACAGCTGGGCAATGCAACCATTATGACCATTAACATACTTGATACTCATACTCTATCATATTCTAAGTCAGCAGAAACATCAGGCTACCTCAGGATAAGACAACAGCATGTTTTGTCTCATGAAGAGAAGATAAGCAATCAAGAAAAATGTTTCCTTTCACAGAATGTATCCTGCATTGTAATCCCTGTTCTATGGATTAATACTGTTCAATGCATTGGTATTCAGTTACAGGGATTACAATATTTATTAAACCGGATGTTCACTTTTACATGTCATTCATTTATTTCCTGGTAATAATAATGCAAATGTATGTGCCCCGAGATTATAATGTTGATCAGCATTTAGAACAGGCAGCTAAGGAGAATCAGTCAGCGGACAGGGATGATGTCACGACTAGTGATTACAGGCATCTGTCATCTGTCAAGATCTAAAAGGTGATAGGTACATTTACATAAGGGACACAAGGGACATATATGATATTACATGCATGCCTAAATGTTTGTGTGTATGCATTATGTGTGTGTATGCATATGTGTGTTGTTGACTTACATTAATGAATGCAAAAATTGGAAAACAATATGTTGTTTTCCAATTTTTGCATTTTTTGCAGACACCTACCACTTACGAATTTGTTCTTAATTAACTGACTTGCCTAGTTAAATAAAGGTTACATTTAAAGAAATATCTATGTATACAGGGGCTTGTGAAAGCATTTTTCCTATTTTGTTGCCTTACAACCTGAAATTAAAATAGATTTTTTGGGTGTTTGTATCATTTGATTTACACAACATGCCTACCACTTTTAAGATGCAACATATTTTTTATTGTGAATCAAACAAGAAATGAGACAAAAAAAACAGAAAGTTTGAGAGTGCATAATTATTCACCCCCCCAAAGTCAATACTTTGTAGAGCCACCTTTTTGCAGCAATTACAGCTGCAAGTATCTTGGGGTATGTCTCTATAAGCTTGGCACATCTATCCACTGGGATTTTTGCCCATTCTTCAAGGCAAAACTGGTCCAGCTCCTTCAAGTTGAATGGGTTCCACTGGTGTACAGCAATATTTAAGTCACACCACAGATTCTCAATTGGATTGAGGTTGGGCTTTGACTAGGTCATTCTAAGACATTTAAATGTTTCCCCTTAAACCACTCGAGTGTTGCTTTAGCAGTATGCTTAAGGTCATCGTCAAGCTGGAAGGTGAAGCTCCGTCCCAGTCTCAAATCTCTGGAAGACTTAAACAGGTTTCCTCAAGAATTTCACTGTATTTAGAGCCATACATCATTCCTTCAATTCTGACCAGATTCCCAGTCCCTGCCGATAAAAAACATCCCCACAGCATGATGCTGCCACCACCATGCTTCACTGTGGGGATGCTGTTCTCGGGGTGATGAGAGGTGTTGGGTTTGCACCAGACATAGCGTTTTCCTTGATGGCCAAAACGCTAAAGGTTAGACTTTAATATTAGGGTACGATTGCTATGCCAATTGAAATTTAAATCAGCTTGAAATGGTTTACTTATCATAGAGAAATAAAATCAACTACTTAAGCTGTTTAGAAAGGAGTCAACACTATCTATTTGTCTGGTTCATTTATACCTTGAACCAAGAGCAAAGTATTACGGGATGTCAGTTTCATGTTCTTACTTATAATTGAAAGTAAACACAATGATTGCACACAAAGTCTACATTACACAAAAATTTTTGTTAGACGTCTGTATTAGTGTCTGTATTAGTGTGTGCATGCTTACGTGGGGACATGTGTGTACAATGCTCTCCATGTGCATGTTTACATGTCTTTACATGGTTGTTGTAAATGCACGGCAGAGAGCCTGCGAAAAGGAAACTATCCCTATAAGCTTTAGGTTGATACCCATCCTAGACTATTTTAGGGATTACAGTCATGAAAATTATATACTTCCATGTTCCATGTTGAGGTCATCCTTAAAATGGCCCCAACATGCTTAGCCTTCGGAATAAAATCCCTACGCCAACGGAATTGACCAGGGTGTGAAGCATCCGAGGGAAGCCCAGTCAGGATAACATGAATTTGTTTGTCTGAGTGAGGGGTGATAGGGGTTTGCCTGTCATGGCCCTTCAGCATCACATCT
Source organism: Salmo trutta (assembly GCF_901001165.1). Lineage (NCBI taxonomy): Eukaryota > Metazoa > Chordata > Actinopteri > Salmoniformes > Salmonidae > Salmo > Salmo trutta. The sequence continues at coordinate 9,521,467 of NC_042991.1, forward strand.
AACATTCCTTCTGGCTATGGCACAGTCCATTTTCTCAGATATCTCGTATACATGCAAGCATCTGCTATGAAGGCAATTGATTTGTTTTATCTGTCTCTGGTTGATGCAGGGTGTGTTTGGGAGCAAGGTTTAATAACGCCACTGTTTAATACACATTTCAAAGGTGTGGATGTGATAAAATATAAGAAAATGCATCTTTAATTTTCATGAATTTGTACTTTGTTATTTATGGTAGATCAGTTCAATAATATGCCCCTTCTCTCAATTGACTTTGCTGGTAGAATATGGCCTGTGGCATGCACATTTTGTCGTAATAATGCCTTCTGGGCAGGTATGAAATGACTGTGGTAGTTGGTTATTTTGCTCATGCATAGAAAAAGAGGAAACTTTATCCGAGCAAAAATGTGTTCTGTTCTTCTCAATGCTTCTTCCTTCTTTGCAATGGGATGCAAAACCTCTTGATGAATGCAAGGCGTTTCCTGCTTTGTACTGAGATCTAAGTTTCACAGGCCTTTCAAAGCGTCGGCTCGATTATAGCTTACACACACTTCTACAGAGATAGAAAACGAGGAAAGAGGCAAAATCCATCGCATCCAGTTTGATCACCTTCACTTTTGGTGTGTTACATGACAATTAGCCTCAGCCTACTTTAAATAAATGACGTGGAGTGTGTGTTCATGGATGTGTTCGAGGTCGATTGGATTGGTTGAAATAACATCACTTCAACCTGTTGAGAGGACATTAAAAATCCTCTCAGACCCAGAGATGTTTTGGGTATGGTGAGTCAATGCAATTTCAAACGACCACCATAGACTCCATAATCCGAATGCTTTGAAGTTGTGGAGAAAGAATACCTTCTCCACAAAGGCAGATAGTAAAATAACACAGCTAGTCTTTGCCTCGCTAATTAAGAATCATGGCTGCCATCTTGGAAAAGTTGGAGGAAGTTTTGTTAGAGTTACACTAGTCTACAGTTTCTTTGGGAATACAGTGCATTCAGAAAGTTTTCATACCTCTTGACTTATTCCATATTTTGTTACGCTACAGTCTTATTCTAAAATGGATCAAAACGTTTTTTCCATCATCGATCTACTCACAATACCTCATAATGACAAAGCAAAAACAGACTTTTAGAATTTTTTGCAAATGTATTAAACATAAAGAAATGAAATATCACATTTACATAAAGATTCAGACCCTTTACTCAGTACTTTGTTGAAAACCCTTTGGCAGCAATTACAGCCTTGAGTCTTCTTTGGTATGACGTTAAAAGCTTGGCACACCTGTATTTGGAGAGTTTCTCCTATTCTTCTCTGCAGATCCTCTAAAGCTCTGTCAGGTTGGATTGAGAGCGTCACTGCATAGCTATTTTCAGGTGTCACAAGAGATGTTCAATCGGGTTCAAGTCTGGGCTCTGGCTTTGCCACTCAAGGACATTCAGAGACTTGCCTCTCCTGCGTTTTCTTGGGTGTGTGCTTAGGATCGTTGTCATGTTGGTAGGTGAACCTTTTCCCAAGTCTGAGGTCCTGAGCGCTCTGGAGTAGGATTTCATCAATGATCTCTCTGTACTTTGCTCAGTTCATCTTTCCCTCGATCCTGACTATACTCCCAGCCACTGCCGCTGAAGAACATCCCCACAGCATGATAATGCCACCACCATGCTTCACCATTGGGATGGTGCCAGGTTTCCTCCAGGCATGATGCTTGGCATTGAGGCCAAAGTGTTCAATCTTGGTTTCATCAGATCAGAGAATATTTTTTCTCTTTGGTCTGAGAGTCCTTTTAGGTGTCTTTTGGCAAACTCCAAGCTTGCTTTCATGTGCCTTTTACTGAGGAGTGGCTCCTGTCTGGCCACTCTACCATAAATGCCTTATTGGTGGAGTGCTGTAGAGATGGTTGTCCTTCTGGAAGGTTCTCCCATCTCCACAGAATAACTCTAGAGCTCTGTCAGAATGACCATCGGGTTCTTGGTCTGGTTACTTCCCTGACCAAGGCTCTTCTCCCCAATTGCTCAGTTTTGCCGGGCGGCCAGCTCTAGTAAGAGCCTTGGTGTTTCCAAACATCTTCAATTTAAGAATGTTGGAGACGACTGTGCTCTTGGGGACCTTCAATACTGCAGACATTTTTTGGTACTTTTCCCCAGATCTGTGCCTCGACACAGTCCTGTTTCAGAGCTTTACAAACAATTCCTTCGACCTCAAGGCTTGGTTTTTGCTCTGACATGCACTTTCAACTGTGGGACCTTTTATTGACATTTGTGTGCCTTTCCAAATCATGTCCAATCAATTGAATTTACCACAGCTTGACTCCAATCAAGTTGTAGAAACATCTCAAGGATGTTCAATGGAAACAGGATGCACCTGAGCTCAATTTCTACGCTCAAACAAAGGGTCTGAATACTTTAAATAAAGTTTCTGTTTTTTACGTTTAATAGATTTTTAAAAAAATCTAAAAACCTGTTTTTGCTTTGTCATTATGGGGTATTGTGTGTACATTGATGAGGATTTTGTTTTTATTTCATCCATTTTAGAATTAGGCTCTAATGTAACAAAATGTGTAAAAACTCAAGGGGTCTGAATACTTTCCTCATGCACTGTATGTGGCTGTTCTGTTTTGTGTTGCAAAAATGGCTGTTATAACTCACTTTCATCACATCCAGAACCTGTGTTCATATTTTCTCTGAAGTAAGACAATGGTTTTGTTTAAAAAAGTATAAAAACCCAGGCATATCCTGTATACTGATTGGTATTGATGATGTCCTTGCCAATATCATGCTCACAGTGTGGAGTGTTAATGTTCAAACAGTCATTTGCTTTAACTGCTTGTAAACTGTAAAAATAGAACGACTCAAAACACCTTGATTGTGTACTGAAACCATGAAAGGTAGTGCACATAACCTGAGATCAGGCGTTTGGAGTGTGTTTGAACGTAAACCAAAGCATTTTGATACACACAAAAACAGTGTTTTAAAGCAGAATAGAAGTACTCCAAAACACCCAAAGTGTTTCTTCAATCTGAATATTGATGTTTTTAAGAGAGTGTTTTGAAAACACCTTTTGGGGTTTCAGTGCATGTAAACAGCAGGCTTAAAACACAATTTTTTTTATTTTTTGCAGTCTGAGTCTCTCATACAATCAAATGGTTAAGAAATGTAAATTAGTTTATAGCCTTAAAATTGATGAGTAGGGGCTAGGGAGCTTTTTTGTTGTTGTCGAATTCCACTTTAATTGGTTGTATTTTTTCATTTTGACATTAGAAACAGGAGGAGACAGAGAAGGAGTGCAAGTGGGACAGGCGGAAGCCGGCATTGAAAACCTGATTTCTGGGTCAGCAAGATGTTATATTTCATTGGAATTTTACAAACTCACATCACAGCTACACTGTAAAAAAAACAAACAAACCAAAAAGATTGGTTTAAACACTTGATTAAGTGGTGATACAAAACACCATGTAATGTTTCAAAACATCTCAGGATGATATGTTTCAATACTCCACCAAAGTTAAGGTTTCTTCTCCTTCACGCTGGTGGCAGCTCAGTTGCCACTAGTTTTGGTGGTACAAATAACGAACAGTGTAGAGACAGCTGGGCAATGCAACCATTATGTCCATTAACATACTTCTCATGAAGAGAAGATAAGCAATCAAGAAAAATGTTTCCTTTCACAGAATGTATCCTGCATTGTAATCCCTGTTCTATGGATTAATACTGTTCAATGCATTGGTATTCAGTTACAGGGATTACAATATTTATTAAACCGGATGTTCACTTTTACATGTCATTCATTTATTTCCTGGTAATAATAATGCAAATGTATGTGCCCCGAGATTATAATGTTGATCAGCATTTAGAACAGGCAGCTAAGGAGAATCAGTCAGCGGACAGGGATGATGTCACGTCTAGGGATTACAGGCATCTGTCATCTGTCAAGATCTAAAAGGGGATAGGTACATTTACATAAGGGACACAAGGGACATCTATGATATTACATGCATGCCTAAACGTTTGTGTTTATGCATTATGTATATATATGTATATGTGTATTGTTGACTAACATTAATGAATGCAAAAATTGGAAAACAACACTTATTGTTTTCCTGAGACACCTACCACTTAGAATATAGCTATTGTACTTCTTAGAGATTTACAGCATAGCATTTATTGGTTCTTAATCTCTACAATGTTGCATAACCACATGCCTTGTCATTACATATACTGTATCTCTACTGTTGGAGGAGAATAGCACCTTTCTCAAATGAAACCACAATTGTTTGTTCTGCATGGGGGGATTGCCTCCCCTGGCAACTGTTAACAAACACTTGTCTTCCACTCAAATTGTCTAACGGGTGTAACGTGTGTCGTAAGGATTGGACCAAAATGCAGCGGGTATATTGATCATCTTCTTTATTTTATTAAAGAAAAACACTTAAACAAAACAAACAACGAAAATAGTCCAGTAAGGTGCACAGACTATACTGGAAACAACCACCCACCAACACAAGTGAAAACAAACACAACTAAATATGGCCTCCAATTAGAGACAACAACAACCAGCTGTCTCTAATTGGAGGTCATTGACAAAACTAACATAGAAATAGAAAAGCTAGATAAACACATAGAAATATATAACATTGAACATAAACCAAAAACTCCGAAACACACAAAACAAACACCCCCTGCCACGCCCTGACCAAACTACAATAACAAATAACCCCTTTTACTGGTCAGGACGTGACAGTACCCCCCCTCCAAAGGTGTAGACCCGAATGCACCTCAAAACAAAAACCCCACAAAAAATAACCCCAACTTAAAGGGAGGTAAGGGAGGGTGGCCACCATCAACGACGGCTTCCGTGCTACACCCCCCCCCATCCTCCAACTACGGAGGTGGCTCTGGCTCCGGCCTTAGTCCCCATTCTAACCTGCCCACCCCCGCTGAAGGCTCAGGGCTGTAGACAACTGCTGAAGGCTCTGGGCTGAGGTGCGTCGCTGGAGACCTCGGGCTGAGGTGCGTCGCTGGAGACCTAGGGCTGAGGTGCGTCGCTGGAGACCTAGGGCTGAGGTGCGTCGCTGGAGACCTAGGGCTGAGGTGCGTCGCTGGAGACCTAGGGCTGAGGTGCGTCGCTGGAGACCTAGGGCTGAGGTGCGTCGCTGGAGACCTCGGGCTGAGGTGCGTCGCTGGAGACCTCGGGCTGAGGTGCGTCGCTGGAGACCTCGGGCTGAGGTGCGTCGCTGGAGACCTCAGGCTGAGGTGCGTCGCTGGGGACCTCGGGCTGAGGAGCGTCGCTGGAGGCTCCGGACTGTGGGCCGTCTCTGCAGGCTCCGGACTGTGGGCCGTCTCTGTCGGTCCCGGACTGTAGGACGTCGCCGGAAGCACTGGACGGGGAACTGTCGCCGGAAGCTCTGGACGGGGACTGCACACTGAAGGCCTGATGCATGGGGCTGGCTTTGGAGGCGCCAGAACAGTAACATGCACCACGGGGCTAGTGCGAGGAGCAGGAACAGGATATACTGGACTGGGCAGGCGCACTAGAGGCCTGATGCGTGGGGCTGGCTTTGGAGGCGCCAGACTATTGACACGCACCTCAGGGCTAGTGCGAGGAGCAGTTACAGGACGTACTGGACTGGGCAGGCGCACTAGAGGCCTGATGCGTGGTGCTGGTGCGAGGAGCAGGAACAGGATTACACTGGGTCTTGAAGACGCACTGGAGGTCTGGAGCTCACGGCCTGCACAGCCCGTCCTGGCTGAGTTGTTACTGTAGCCCGGCACGGGCGGAGTGCTGGCACAGGGCGAACTGGGCTGTGCTGAGGAATGATGGCTGCCGTGCGAAGAGCAGGCGCAGGGTAGCCTGGGCCTAGGAGATGCACTGGTGGCCAGATGTGCTGTGCAGGCATACTCCTTCCTGGCTGGATGCCCACTCTAGCACGGCACTTGCGGGTGGCTGGTATCGACCGCACCAGACTGTGCGTGCGGATGGGCGAGACCGTGCGCACTTCCGCATAGCACGGTGCTCTCCACGCCAAACGCTCCCCACGGTAAGCACAGGGAGTTGGCCTAGGGCTCACCCCTGGCCCAGCCAAACTACCCGTGTGCCCCCTCCAAAAAAATGTTTTGGGGCTGCCTCCTCTCCTCCTGAAATGGAGGATATAATGCCTCATACCTCCTTCGTTCCCTCTTAGCTTCCTCCAGCTCCTCCTTCGGGCGCTGGTACTCCCCAACCTGGCTCCAGGGTCCCTTTCCATCGAGGATCTCCTCCCATGTCCACGACTCCAAGTAGCTCTCCTTCTGCTCCTTCCTCCGCTTCTTGGTCCTTCTTTGGTGGGTGGTTCTGTAACGTGCGTCGTAAGGAGTGGACCAAAATGCAGCGGGTATATTGATCATCTTCTTTATTTTATTAAAGAAAAACACTTAAACAAAACAAATGATGAAAACAGTGCAGTAAGGTGCACAGACTATACCGGAAACAACCACCCACCAACACAAGTGAAAACAAATACAACTAAATATGGCCTCCAATTAGAGACAACAACAACAACAACCAGCTGTCTCTAATTGGAGGTCATTGACAAAACTAACATAGTAATAGAAAAGCTAGATAAACACATAGAAATAGATAACATAGAACATAAACCAAAACCCCCGAAACTCACATAACAAACACCCCCTGCCACGCCCTGACCAAACTACAATAACAAATAACCCCTTTTACTGGTCAGGACGTGACAACGGGTGATTTAAAGTGAGATTTTATTTTTGCACGAGGGCTCACTGCAGGATTTTATTTTATAACATACAATCTAACTGCAGTGAAACCGCTCAACATTTACATTACATTCAGTACAAAAATTCAGACAATCCCATCCAATGCGAGTCACGGGAGCAACCAGTGTCAAGCGCCCCTCCCAAGGGCACGTCGACAGATCTCCCAAGTTAAATCTGGGACCTGAACCAGCCACCGGCCCAAGCTCCCAAAGGCCAAGCCACCAACCATCTAAGATCCCCCCACAGTTCCCAGAGTACTGCACCTCAACCATCCGAGACAACCACATAGACCCCTCCCGAAAAACCTCCACCCCCCCACCCCACCCCCCCACACACACAGACAAACACACAAACCTTCACTGTTCCCCCCAAGCCACCATCCCCCTCCAACCCAACCAAAACAACCACCCAATGCACCAACAACCAACAAAATGAAGAGAAGAGAAAACAACAACAGAAAACAACAACGCAAAAACAAAGGACGTCAAGACAAACAAAAATCAAAACAGCAAGGCCAACTATTTGCATGTGAGTGCATGTGTGGCACTATTTACATGTGTGTATGTTTCATCATGTAAATCTTGGTGGGGCAAACAAACAAAAAAAGTTTGATCCATGCCAGCAAAGCCACTACACATAAAATATAGCTGATATGGCAGACTTGCTTAAACAAATGTGGTTTCTACTGACATTTGAGATGTACGAACTATGTCCTAAAGGGACAACAAGCAGATAAGAAGCAATACGTCATTTCGATTAAGACATTAATGAGCAAGCGACGACGGACGTTGTCAATATAACTATTTGTTCAGCACTTTTGAAATGTACAGCCTCAGAATTCAGAACATAGGCCGTTCTTACAGTGTACTCCCTGTACACGTCAGAACCGTAGGATAAATAAATGGTGCATATAAACAGACAAGGAAAGCTCTTACAATATTCGACGATTACATTCCTCTAAAACAGGTTATAGGCTATTTGTGCACCACTAAGTTAGAACAGTAGGCGAAATTAAGAGTTGAAAATTAGGGTGAGGCACATTGAATGCCGTTTGGGTCTTTGCGTGTCAAAAAAGATACATGTCATCTAACACTAAATAAGCTTTAATTTGACACGTAAAATAACACAATTCTATTATAGAATGTTGTGTGTGCTGAATTTCCATGTGCAAGCCAAGCACCACAACTACTATCAGTAGCACTGTCAAAGCTGTACAAAAAAAGTAGCCAAACAAGCACACACCGGGCCACGAACGATGTGTTTACAATACCGCATTGGTGAAAATAGACCAAATTATTAGGGTGAGGCACATGTTCTACTAACAGCTTACTACACAACATACACCTAGTATTACTTAGCTGCTGTATACATTTATCCTTGGCATATTAAATCATTTATGCAGCAGCATACAAGACATTTTTGGACTCACCTTGTGAAGATGGCGCAGCGGTCCTTTGTTGGCAAATTATGTAATTAAAATTTGTCATCAAAGTCTGAAATTCTCTGAATTTATGGCGGGAACTCAGAAAAAAACACAGCCACTCCATTGAATAGCAGGCGAATGTTAGTGGTTGATTTGCAACGCTTGCAGTTAGCCACTGATTCTTTCCAAACAACTCATTGTTGTATTTGCGATTTCCAACTTGTTGTGTAATCTTTATGTACAGTGGCCGATGAGCACTGATACGTTTTATCTATAATTTATCTTTATTTCTCTTCATATGACAAGGATTAAAAAGGATTTGCCAGTAGATTGTCGACTTAATGACAACTGATGATGACTGCTAGCTAAGACTTTGAAATTAAGATGTTATATATCTACAGTAGCTTTGTCCAATCAAAGCTACTGTAGATATAACGTGATTTGATGTCGTTCTCTCTGTGGCCAATGACCTTGAGCCTTCTTGGATGGGCACTTCTAACATAACTCTATGGCAGAACCCACATTTTCAGGCTCTAGGCTTAGAATTGGGGATGACGTACTGTCCCATGAGTGACAGAAAACGGATCCAATCATGACAGAAAACTGAGCCAATCAGGCGCAACGCTCTGTATTTTCTGCTGGCTAGCCCCACCACCACAGAAAGCACTGAGCAAGGCTGAAATACCTGCATTTTGGAGCTGACTTACTAAAGAAAGCAAAAAAGAGAACATGTTTGTATGCGGCTTTAATAACTCAATGACATTTTTTTTCAGCACATTTTTTGCAAACTGATATATGACACGTATTAATGCCAAAATAACAAGCAAAACAGGCAAGTCCTAAAAGTGTGGCGCAGAGCCCCACCTGCCATGAATGACCGGTCGCTACTGTGTATCATAGACAGCTTTGGGAAAGGAGGTTGATGTGCAGACAAATACTCTTTTTAATCTTAAATTTAGGTCAGTGTCAACTGATTCATTTACATTTGAATAATTTAGCAAACACTTATCCAGCACACTTAGGGTTAAAGGCCTTGCTCAACGGCACATTGCCAGATTTTGCACCCAGTCAGTTCAGGGATTCAAGCCAGCAACCTTTTGGTCACTGGCCCAACGCTCTTAAGCGCTAGGTTACCCACCACCGCTAATTAATGCTTTATTGTGGCTTATTCATTTATTTTTATTTTATTTCACCTTTATTTAACCAGGTAGGCAAGTTGAGAACAAGTTCTCATTTACAATTGCGACCTGGCCAAGATAAAGCAAAGCAGTTCGACAACATACAAAAACACAGAGTTACACATGGAGTAAAACAACATACAATCAATGATACAGTAGAAAAAATAAATAAGACTATATACAATGTGAGCAAATGATGTGAGATAAGGGAGGTAAAGGCAAAAAAGGCCATGGTGGCAAAGGAAATAAAGTATAGCAAGTAAAACACTGGAATGGTAGATTTGTTATTTGAAGAAAGTTCAAAGTTCAAATATAAATAATATGGTGCAAAGGAGCAAAATAAATAAAATAAATAAATACAGTAGGGGAAGAGGTAGTAGTTTGGGCTAAATTATAGATGGGCTATGTACAGGTGCAGTGATCTGGGAGCTGCTCTGATAGCTGGTGCTTAAAGCTAGTGAGGGAGATAAGTGTTTCCAGTTTCAGAGATTTTTGTAGTTTGTTCCAGTCATTGGCAGCAGAGAACTGGAAGGAGAGATGACCAAAGGAGGAGTTGGCTTTAGGGGTGACCAGAGAGATATACCTGCTGGAGGCTTATCTTAAAGTGGAAATGAAAATGTCTTGAAAAAGGACTGGTTCTTATCACAGGTAACACAATCCAGTCTGCCATATTATGCTTGTTTACAATTCCTAATACATTAAATGTACAGTACATGTCTACATCCCCTTTCACCAACATTTCTACATGCACAAATATGCCTGTGGTACACATACACTGGAGGCACTACTACAGTGGAATCCAGTGGCGGTCGGTGTCGTTTATGAAGAGGGAGGACCATTTTTTTTTCGGGAGCATGGCCTTATTTCTATTAAAAACAAAAAAACTATATTATTTAAGTGAGCGTATGCATTGGTCTGAAGAAAGAAAGGAAATTCACATGAGCACCACAATGCCTATTCCACACATGCTCTACCAAGGTTTTCCAGCAGACCTTTGACCTACTGCAGTAGCTCATACTATTCAGAGGGATAATGGACTTTACAGTGTCCTGCTATTAAAATGATGTACATGGTTTATATAACAATAATACACATTTACAACAGGCCTATATATAAAAATACATACAACCAAATTATATATATACTGTATCTCATTTGTTTGTATGCATTTTTAGATATAGGCCTATTGTAAATGTGTATTATTGTTGCATCACCATCTTTATTGCAAAAAGAAATACAAGTACAAACATAACTTGGATTATGCAACGTTATTACACATTATTATTATTATAATACCTCTGTGTTGTGCTTTTTATTGATTTTATTTATTGATAAAATCCCAGTTCATAATCCTACTGATCTTTTCTCAAAGCAAATTGGCAAGACTGAAGCAAATATTTACCATGAGATTACACAATGTAGCTGTCTAGATGACTATAGGAGTGCAAAATATGGATGAGCTGCTCTCAATGGAAGGGTTCTGAAATATTCTCTCTTGCCAAGGCGAGGTGTGACTGTGAATATATCATAGTCATCCACCTAGTTGGAAACAACTTGGGACACAAAGCGGACAGCCCTGGTGCGTTAGATGCGAGCTGATTTGGAGGTAGTCATCCAAACGTTCCCTGGGACATGGTGGTCTACTCTGACATCACACAGTGGATGACTTGGATGTTCCAGTGGGAGGAGGACAACAAGAAGCGCATAGAGATGGCCTGGCACTCTGTCAACCAGCTGGTGTTTGCATTTCTCTGTGACTGGCACATGCCAACAATCCGCCACTCAGCCATAAATCACTGTGTCCCTGGGCAGTACTGTAGCGCAGGGTTTTCCAAACTTGCCTGCCTCTCCATGAACGCAAAGGCTGTTTTAATAGCCACCTAATAAATTCAAATAACTGTGTGTATCGGGAGGGGGCTTTCAAAACTATTAACGGCAGAATGATGAAAATATTTCCTCTGGGAGACAAACCCGCAATGTTCAGGTCCACAAGCGGTAACTTTAACCATTACACTATGAATCCTGTTTTAACATGTTGACTTCGACAGACAAATCATTGAAATATCTGGAAGCATTCGTTACAAAATGATTTTGTTAATTTACTCTTTAGTGATTGAAGGTTTATTTCTCTTGCTTCGTTAAAATACAATAAACTAAAACAGTTGATTTGTGCAAAACTGACTCATTTAATTATTATTTTGACTGCACTTGACTGCACTCTGCTGCAGGCTGCAAACTGATCTCCTAGCATTTCATATTATTCTGTACGTACTGTAAACACAACACACTCCATTTAGTATGATATGTTAGAAATTACAATTCATATGATGTTACGAATTACAATTCGTATGATATGTTACGATTGGCAAATTTTGTGACATGTTACGAATACGTCCATCCTTCCAACCCGACCAACCATCCTTGTTTTTGCCTTAAGAAACCTTTTTCTTATCTAACCATACTAAACCTATCATATCATACTAATTTCAGTGTTCCAGATTTACCTTTACTATGTTATTTATAGTCTATGAGAGCAGGCTGGCACATGGCAAATCTTGTAAGCAAGCAATGATTCTGATGTTGTTTTACCCTGGTGCACTATGCACAAACCCCTGATATGTTTCACTTGTGGATGGGGACTACGTTTTCTGTGAACACACTGAAATGTAATTTGACACAGTGTTGATCAGTCAGCACACATTTGGATTATAATAATGTCAAGACAGCAGTCAGTCTGGTAACTGATGCTAGCATGCACAACTGAGGTTCTGTTTACATGTGCGTTTGGGGTTCAACCATTTACTATATGCGGTTCAACATAGCAAACTGACTTTTTTTTTAACAAAGCAATTTACTTTATTGGCTATGGTTTGTGTTGTGGTCTTGGTTGTTCTTAGTCGAGGAAATGTAGCATAGCTAACTGCAATGTTTCTTCTGTCTGAAATCTGGCTACCTCGTCTTAATTTTACTGTAGCTTGCTCTGTGCAATTAAAATGAATGTGATAATGTAGCAGTTTTCCAAAGTTTGGTGGTTTTAAACTTAACATAACTAAGTAGTTATGTTTTGTATAAGAAGGTACTGTCACGTTCTCCAAGATAGCAGGAAAGGGGTAAGTCAGGCGCAGGAGACTGAGGTCCGTTGAACAAACGTTTAATCAAGCCCAAAGCAAATACAGCGACAAGCCAGGGTGCACAATCAACAAAAGGAAGGAGAATATCTCCAAACTCCAAATAGACGGGGACAGCCCGGCAACCCTAATGCCTATCCAAATACGTTGCGTAATACATACATAAATCCTGCCCACTACAAATAACGTAACACCAAACAATCCCGCACAAATCCCAAACGAAAACAGACAAACTAACTACCCCCTCACTAATGACAAACAAGGAACAGGTGCAGACTAAAACAGACATAACCAACAGACACTGAAACATGGATTGGTGGCAGCTAGTAGGCCGGCGACGACAACCGCCGAGCGCCGCCTGACCGGGGAGAGGCGCCACCTTCTGTGGACGTTGTGACAGGTACGATATATTGTGGTGAATGAATTGGCCATACACGTTAGCTAATGTTGGTCTTACGTTGGCTAAGGTTACTTAGCTAACTAAAGTTAATTGGCTATCATTACAGCCAAGGACGTTTGTTTGTATTTCGATTACACGCAAGTGTCTAGACCAGCAGTTTACACATGATGTCTTCCACACGTGAAAAATCTTACTTTGCAAATTATAGATAACTACTTTTCTTGCTTGTTGGTTACCTACCTTGCCAACGTTAGCTGTCATCTGACTGCTGTCATATTATGTTAGCTAGCTATCTAGCTAATCAAAGCAAAACCACATTCATTAGCTGGCTACCTTTAATTGCCTGTTCGTTAGCTAGCTAGCTTTCAGCTGACTAGTGTTATTTAACTACAAAGGCTAGTTGCTGAACTTTGTACAAGCAAGCTAACATTAGCTAGGTAACATTAGCTAGTTAGCTACCTAGTGTATCAAAATATGTGTTTTCATTTATTGATGACCTCAGCTTGAAAACCATCATATAGCTAGCTATATACGGTAGCTAGGTTTGTTCCATACACTTCTTATGACTGACAGCATGTTACAAGCAGCTGTGTTGTTGCCGAGCAACTGACCCGGTGCTGAAATGCTACAAAAAGGTACCACATCTTTTCTTAATGGACGGAAGTGTGCATGTGAGAGCGATAAATTATACATTTAATAAAAACTGTTGCATCAACAAATTTTTTAAGTTCAATTGTCACTTTATGGATGCTATTGTCTCGTTTTAATCCAAAGTCTAGAATTTTAGCTAGGTAGGCACAATAATTACTCTTAAAACTCAATTGCTAACGACCATGTTAAAATATCCGGTATGTGGTTTTCAGTAACGAACGGACGGCTGATGACGAAAGGTGGGAAGTGTGTTGTGTACCTCCAGTCAAGTTGATTTGTGAATTTTCATTGAGATTGGTTTCATATTGGCTTAGATATGATGGTAGGGATACAATAATTACAGCATATTGAATGACTCTCATTCATATACCATTCACCCAGCTCAATGTAACATCGATAGGTTTAGGCTACTATATGATACAACATTTTTCCCTAAACCCATCATGAGGTTGCTACAACCTAGCCTATGAATTACAGTTTACAACAAAGGTGCACAGGTCTAGAGAAACATTTGAGTAATCAAGGTGACAGACAGTGACACCTTCAATACCGCCTTGCACACTCTTGCCTGCATCTATCTGATCTAGGGTGTAATCATTAGTCCAACATTTGCAAATGAGAGTTTCCATTGGAATTAATACACCCTTGATAACACAAAAACACAGTTAACTTTCATAGCAGCCACATGCAAACAGCATGATCATTTGAACGTTGTAGAATTCCTTCTTGCATCTACAGGCTCTCCTCCTCTCACCTTTTCCATTGGCTTATGGACTTATGGATAGTGCACAACACACCAGGCAAAAAAAACTTTCCAAGCCAAACCATTATATCATAACCACTAACCTTTACACACAGCCTACCTACATCATTGTAGCAACTAGAACTAACACGTTAGTAAACCCGCTACAATCATGCATTGCAGTGTACAGTCAGCAAGCAGTTCAGCAGTTACACCGGCTGGCCTTGGTGGCAATAAATTAATGCCTAAATGATTGCCGCTCCGTAGCACTCACGCCGGTAGCCATGAAGTGCTTTGAAAGACTGGTCATGGCTCACATTAACAGCATCCTCCCAGATACCCTAGGCCCACTCCAATTCGCATACCACCCCAACAGATCCACAGATGACACAATCTCAATCGCACTCCACACTGCCCTTTCCCACCTGGACAAAAGGAAAACCTACGTGAGAATGCTGTTCATTGACTACAGCTTAGAGTTCAACACCACAGTTCCCACAAAGCACATCACTAAGCTAAGGACCCTGGGACTAAACACCTCCCTCTGCAACTGGATCCTGGACTTCCTGATGGGCCGCCCCCGGGTGGTTAGGGTAGGCAACAATACGTCTGCCGCATTGATCCTCAACACTGGGGCTCCTCAGGGGTGTGTACTTAGTCCCCCCCATTTGTTTTTTACACTGCTACTACTCGCTGTTTTATTTTCTATGCTTAGTCACTTCACGCCTACCTACATGTACCTCGACTAACCTGTACCCCCGCACATTGACTCGGTACCGGTACCGGTACCCCCTGTATAGCCTCATTATTGTTATTAAAGTAATTTTTTACTTCAGTTTATTTGGTAAATATTTTCTTAACTCCTCTTGAACTGCACTGTTGGTTAAGGGCCTGTAAGTATGCATTTCACGCTAAGGTCTACGCTTGTTGTATTCAGCGCATGTGACAAATAAAATTTGATTTGATGTAGCAAAATTTGAAATTGTGTTTTTTACATTGCATGAAAGCGGAGACACAGATATAGAAAATGGTATATCATACACTGTATTTGAGGAACAATGGGAAAGTAATTCTGACTTGAAAGTTGCTAAACTTCTAACCTCACTTTTGAGAAAAGGGACGTTCAATGTTTTTGTACCTACTGAAGAGCTCTTCTTAGTCTACCCATCTTTAAGGGTTGATCCTAGCGTTCTGTCCTAACAACAGCAGTCAAGCACCCAAGCTAACTGACTAACTTTGGCTAGCAAATGAGAGAACAGCTCACTGACCATTTTACTCACCCTAGCAGAGCTGGTTAGGCTGTTTTTATGTTATCCAGAGCGTTGGTGACTGCAATGTGCTGCTGGCAACACCGGCCATATTCAACGGGTGTTGAGTGTTCGTAAATTCGTCAGTTATTAAGCGCTCTGGCACACTCAGACGAGAGTGCTCTGAAATTGGAGTAGATAGCCAGAGCGAATTTACCAGCTACATCTATCAACAGTTGTCGCAGTGACATTCTATTGAAATGGTTACTTGCATAGTGGAGTCTTTTGTTAAGACATGTAGCTAGCTAGGTAAACAATGAACCATTATCCCAACTCATGACGTTACTACCCTTCATGAATCTTCAGGTAACTAACCAACCAGGTTCAATGTTATCTAGGTAACGTTAGGCTATAACTAGCCAAGCAGATGGCTCTGAGATACGAATAATAAGCTCATACATGTAATGTTAGCTAGCGAGCCAGCCAGCTAATGTTCGCTAGCTTACAGTACATTTTAATTTGAAATGAAAACGACTTTGTCAAAATTAGAAATGTGTAATTTATGAAAATGTAGTTAGCTAGACTATCTTTTACCCCTGCTCTGAAATTGGAGTAGATAGGCATAGCTGGTAAATTTGCTCTGGCTATCAACAGTTGTCGCAGTGACATTCTATTGAAATGGATACTTACATAGTGGAGTCTTTTGTTAAGACGTGTAGCTAGCTAGCTACGGACCGGAAGCATAAAGATATCGCACATAGAACTGATCTACACCTTATCAGAATTGGTTTCAATGAGAGTGACAGATCTATAACTACCACTTCAATTTCAAATCAGTCAAGTTTTACACAAAACTACATTATGGACTTTTAAAGAGCTACTGCCCGTAAAACCCAACAAATCCCTTTGAAAACGGACTATGTGGCACGAGCCAGAAACATTTCCAAAATGGAGTTTGGAACTTGAGTGCATCGTAATGGGTAAATAAAGGTTGGGTTGGGATTACGAGTACGTCATGCAAAACAAACTCGCCCACTGGAATGTCTCCCCCAGACAAGACGTGTGGTTAGTACATGCCCTTGCTCGGGAAATTCTACTCTCGTGAAAGTTGGCTTCAAAAATCTTTTGCAGATGGCAAGGATATGGATTACCTTCTACTCTGACTTCTACTCAGAAGCATAGATCTGGATCACACTCTATCCAAGCCAGTCTAATGCACAGATCCAGGCACTCTGAATGGCAGCCTAATGCATGGCAGTGCTGCTGATGTGGGTGAACCCTGAGCTCCCGCTCTGCCCTGACCTCCGTGTAATCCTGCCTCGCTATCGCCTCACCACATGATCCTGCTCCGGACACAAAATATTTACCCAGTGTCCTCCGGGCTGCCTTGCCCTCTTACATCGGTGGCAGTGAGCCAAGGCAACAGGACACAGCCTCCTAATATGTAGAGTTGCAGTCTTCTCACTGTCACAACACCAGCTCTGTTCCCAAGCAGCAGCCCCAAACTTGGACACTACTTGGCTCACAATCAGTACCCTACGGCAAGTTACCTTCCTCAGCCTCTTTGAGAGGGGCTTCTGAGAATATGCTAATTTGATTAAAATGCATGCGAGTCCAGTGTGCTGATAATGGTAGGAAATGAGATGGAAGGGCAAGCTATCTGTGTAGGATTACATGCCGGCCTCGCTTGGCCTCAGTTCTAGCCTAGGAGGGCCTCCAGTAGTGCCGTGGATTAGTGGTACACACACACCCTTATTATTAAAAACACGGAGATGAAAACCCCAGGAATATGCTACAGCCACCCTGTCTTACAATTTTACACAACAGCTGCAGAGAGGTTTGTCAGTCTAGATCTGGAGCAGACAAACGTGACGGGGTCACAATGGATGATTTGTATTTGTATTTATTAGGGATCCACATTAGTCGCTGCCAAGGCAGCAGCTCCTCTTCCTGGGATCCAAACACGTTAAGGCACTTACATTACATATAAAACTAAAGATAAAACAGTACGTCATATAACATTATTACACCACAGCATATCTACAATACAAAATGTATAATATCACCATACAACAATATTACAATGTACGTGTTGTGGCGAAGGGGACATAAATGGTGATAAATGGCAGATATGTGAGGGCAGAACTAATAAATGAGCTCTGCCCTCTCACTAAAATGGCCACCCCGACCAGAACTACAGATCACAAAATGTCCAACCTCAAAAACTACAATCCCCAGAAGCAAGGGGAGCGATCGGATGGTGGGGCCGACCCACAGATAAGGGGTCGATCCACAGATAAGGGGTCAAGACAAACCAGGAAGAGAGAAAGAAAGGACCTGGGGGATCTGTGAACCATAGAGAAAGAGAAAGTGACAATATATATAGTCTGGATTTACCGTGTATGACCTGGACTGTTTGGATTTACCTGTTGGTGTTTGGATCTGGACCTACCAAGAACCCGATTCATGTGCCGAACCCTGCTTTCCTTGACCATGCCTGCAGCCTGGGTGGACCAGGACGGAGAAATGAAATAACTTTCATTTTGGTGACGGTCTCCTGCTTCATTTGTGGCAAACTCTCCTAACCTTGAAGAGGTTTGTCACAGTTTGTAGAATGTGTGTGCTAGTGCTTGTGTGCGTATGCGTGTGTCTGTACCTTTGTGTGTGTGTCTCTTCACAGTCCCTGTTGCTCCATAAGATGTATTTGACCTGTTTTCTTTTTTATCTGATTCAACTGCTTGCATCAGTTACCTGATGTGGAATAGAGTTCCATGTAGTCATGGCTCTTTAATCCTCCCATAGTCTCTGTTCTGGACTTTGGGATTGTGAAGAGACCTCTGGTGGCATGACTTGTGGGGTATGCATGGGTGTCGGTACATTCAGCTTGTCAACACTTCTTACAAAAACAAGTAATGATGAAGTCAATCTCTCTTCCACTTTGAGCCATGAGAGATTGACATCTATATCATTAATGATAGCTCCCCATGTACTTTTAAGGGCCAGCTGTGTGGCACACACTCTTTGTGGCACATGACCACACGACTGAAAAGTAGTCCAAGTGCAACAAAACTAGGGCCTGTAGGACCTGCCTTGTTGATAGTATTGTTAAGAAGGCAGAGCAACACTTTATTATGGACAGACTTCTCCCCATCTTTCTTTTCATTAATCACAGTGGTTTGATCACTGGTGAAAGAACAGACTTAAAGCTGGAATCCTTAATCCTTAATCATTCATCCCACCTGTGTTTTGGTAAAACAAAGTTGAGGGATGAGCCACACAAAGCGAGAGCTTTGTATGCAAGGCCTGACCATCCATGATATCAAAACAATATTTTTACTTACCATGTTTTGAGACTATACAGTGTTTGTTTACATTTACTTTATTGACAACATTGCAGTATAACGAGCTTATATTTTGGGTTCTGATGGGGTACGAAAGTTGAACTAAGGCATTTCTAAGATACATTGTTCAATAATCAATGGGTATATATCAAACATGTGAAAACGCAATGAAGAATTCTAGCTTTAATTAGTATTTGCTAATTAAAAATACTTTCAGAGTTTGATCAAGCCTCCCAGAAGTGGGGGTTTGCACTTTCTGGACTATCCCATTGGTTCCATTGCATCAGGCAAACTCAATCAAGTCTCAGCTAAGGTACAGGTATTTCAAAGAAAACAATAATTATTTGAGGTCTGGGGGTTGACAGTAGAGGTCGACCGATTAATCAGAATGGCCGATTAATTAGGGACGATTTCAAGTTTTCATAACAATCGGAAATCGGTATTTTGGACAGCGATTTGGCCGATTTTAAATATATATATTTTTTTACACCTTTGTTTAACTAGGCAAGTCAGTTAAGAACACATTCTTATTTTCAATGACGGCCTATGAACGGTGGGTTAACTGCCTTGTTCAGGGGCAGAATGACAGATTTTTACCTTGTCAGCTCAGGGATTCAATCTTACAACCTTACGGTTAACTAGTCCAACGCTCTAACCACCTGTCTTACATTGCACTCCACGAGGAGCCTGCCTGTTACACAAATGCAGTAAGAAGCCAAGGTAAGTTGCTAGCTAGCATTAAACTTATCTTATAAAAAACAATCAATCAATCAATCATAATCACTAGTTAACTACACATGGTTGATGATATTACTAGTTTATCTAGCGTGTCCTGCGTTGAATATAATCGATGCGGTGCGCATTCACGAAAAGGACTGTTGTTGCTCCAACGTGTACCTAACCATAAACATCAATGCCTTTCTTAAAATCAATATACAAGTATATATTTTTAAACCTGCATATTTAGATAATATTGCCTGCTAACATGAATTTCTTTTAACTAGGAAAATTGTGTCACTTCTCTTGCAACAGAGTCAGGGTATATGCAGCAGTTTGGGCCGCCTGGCTCGTTGCGAACTGTGTGAAGACTATTTCTTCCTAACAAAGACAGCCAACTTTGCCAAACGGGGGATGATATAACAAAAGCGCATTTGCGAAAAAAACACAATCTTTGCATGACTGTACCTAACCATAAACATCAATGCATTTCTTAAAATCAATACACAGAAGTATATATTTTTAAACCTGCATATTTAGCTAAAAGAAATCCAGGTTAGCAGGCAATATTAATCAGGTGAAATTGTGTCACTTCTCTTGCGTTCATTGCACGCAGAGTCACTGTATATGCAACAGTTTGGGCCGCCTGGCTCGTTGCGAACTAATTTGCCAGAATTTTATGTAATTATGACGTAACATTGAAGGTTGTGCAATGTAACAGGAATATTTAGACTTATGGATGCCACCCGTTAGATAAAATACGGAACGGTTCCGTATTTCACGGAAAGAATAAAACATTTTTTTTTTCGAGATGATAGTTTCCGGATTCGACCATATTAATGACCTAAGGCTCGTATTTCTGTGTGTTATTATGTTAAAATTAAGTCTATGATTTGATAGAGCAGTCTGACTGAGCGATGGTAGGCACCAGCAGGCTCGTAATCATTCATTCAAACAGCACTTTTGTGCGTTTTGCCAGCAGCTCCTCGCAATGCTTCAAGCATTGCGCTGTTTATGACTTCAAGCCTATCAACTCCTGAGATTAGGCCGGTGTAACCGATGTGAAATGGCTAGCTAGTTAGCGGGGTGCGTGCTAATAGCGTTTCAAACGTCACTCGCTCTGACACTTGGAGTAGTTGTTCCCCTTGCTCTGCATGGGTAACGCTGCTTTGAGGGTGGCTGTTGTTGATGTGTTCCTGGTTCGAGCCCAGGTAGGAGCGAGGAGAGGGACGGAAGCTATACTGGTACACTGCCAATACTAAAGTGCCTATAAGAACATCCAATAGTCAAAGGTATATGAAATACAAATCGTATCGAGAGAAATAGTCCTATAATTCCTATAATGACTACTACCTAAAACTTTTTACTTGGGAATATTGAAGACTCATGTTAAAAGGAACCACCAGCTTTCTTATGTTTTTATGTTCTGAGCAAGGAACTTAAACGTTAGTTTTCTTACATGGCAGATATTGCACTTTTACTTTCTTCTTCAACACTTTGTTTTTGCATTATTTAACCAAATTGAAATTCATTATTTATTTGAGGCTAAATTGATTTTATTGATGTATTATATTAAGTTAAAATAAGGGTTCATTCAGTATTGTTGTAATTGTCTTTATTACAAAAAATTTATAAAAATATGGGCCGATTAATCGGCATCGGCTTTTTTTTGGGTCCTCCAATAATCGGTATCGGTATCGGCGAAAAAAAAAAAAAAAATCATAATCGGTCGACCTCTAGTTGATAGACCCCATTTTTCATCAGGTTAGAGCTATAGAGTTGTCGCAGAGGCACTGTGTCTATGGTTGTAACTCACTATAGGAGTTTATCCATGAAGAGAGATGGGGGAGGGAATGGGTGTCTACTACTCTAATCCATTGTAGCGAATAAGTCTGTTGTGTCACTTGGAATGAGAGCACTTGTTTGCGAAGGAACAGCGGGGGACCCTTGAAATTTGGTTGGAAATCCAAATCCAAAACCGCCCACCGATTACAAAGCTCCACAGGGAGGCAAGGCACTTCAAAAGCCCCCATAAAGTGGTCCGTTCTACAGCGCACACTTTTGACTCCTTTCATCACGAGACTAACGAATGTGGTCTCTGAATCTCTGGTGTGAAAGCAGCAGCGCACCTTTGTGCTAGTTTCACTAAGGTCATTCTCTCTGCCAACATTCATACAGAGCAATACCTATGGGTAATTGAGAGGTGTACATTTGCAATGTATTGAGCTCCTGCTGCTGGGTTTCGCTGTAGAGCTGTCCATGGTGATGAATTTCCAAAGCCTGATATTGGGGTAAATTCCAACACTGTCCATGGTGGTGAATCACATTAGCCTTGAATCAGTCAACGCCATCCAGGGTGTTGATAAAAGTGCTATCCTCCACTATTATGGGTTTCCCTCACTTGCTGTCCCTCCTTTCCCTTGCTCACCCTCCATTTTCCTGACTGTGTCATTGACAGTGTCCATGGTGCTGAATTACACTGCACCTGATGTGAATTGTAACATTTGTCACTGTCTATGGTGCTGAACCATAACACTGTCCTGCTGGAGATTGCTGTGTAGCTTTCCATGGTGCTGAACCACAACAGTCTACTTATAATGGTAATTGCAACAATTGATGCTGTCCATGGTGTTTAAACCACATGGGGCTGTCCATGGTGCTTAACCAGCACTATTCTCCATCATTACGGTTCAATGTTGATCCTCCCTCTCTTGCTTTTCTTCTCAGCCTCCCTTGTTCTCTATTTCTTTGCCTGTTTACCCCAGACGTTAATATAAAAAGACACATTCTTATGAAATAGCATTTCTCCAGAGTATTTTCACCTTTCACACAGAGTAACAAATCAACTAATCATAAAACACAATTTGATGTATTTTTCCCAGCTAGGCGGTGTTATAATTTGGTAATAAGCGAGGGGGAAATGAGAGGTCTTAATTCGCCAAGTCGCTCCAGCTCTCTTGAACACACTCCTCTGTCTGGCCGTTTTGTGTAAATGCATAGCTGTATGAGCCACAATTCAACGAACAGGAAATACATAAGTGAAAACAACATTTATTCTTATGAATCTGATCAACAACAACAACAACAAAAACACTGCCTTTTATATATCAAAGGGTGCTAGAATTGCAGTGCCTTTCTTGGCGCTATGCAAAAGTTGTTTGTGCTGCTATGAGCTAAACAAACTTTTTCTCTGAGACTTTGAAGTTAATGTGACCTTTTTCGCGACTTGAAAGGACTTCTAAACCCTGGTAAATGGAATGCAGTGTTGTAGGAACATTAGGTAGGTAAATTGACTTTTCAGCAGGTGAAAAAGAAACTCTTCTGCAATTCCCTTTTCTCTCTCTTTTCGTTGCTCCTTCATTCCCCTCTAACAGATGGCTGCTGTTTCAATTGATAGTTTTAAATGAGCTTTGGAGCAGATGTAACATGTATCCCTCAGCTCTGTGTTTTAACAGTAGTGATTTCTGTGATAGGCAGTAACAGTTTAAGTCAGAGAGACTAAATGATTGATTGAGAAAAAATTATTTGAAGTACCAGAAAGTCAAACTAATGATAAATGTCTTTGGAATTTTTAAAACATGACAGAATGAAAGGGATTTTAATGTCTATCCGACTCAAACAATTTGACAATCATAGATAGATCTAATTGTCCATGCAGCCAGCATCGTTCTCCGTACATCACTGGAACAGGAAGAAATAACTCTCTGGGAAAAAGAAAGACGAAGGTGTATGTTTCATGAATAAATACTCATGGTGTGATTGTGGTAACGTACAGGAACTCAAGTCCTTTTGTTCTACAACTCTGGAATACCTCACTATCAAATGCCGACCGCATTACCTCCCGAGATAATTATCTTAATTATCATCGTCACGGACGTCACGGCCATGTGTAATTCCCCTCATGCTGACACCACAATGGCTCTCAAGGAACAACACTGGACTTTGTGCAAACTGGAAACCACATATCCTGAGGCCACACTTACTGTAGCTGGGAACTTTAAGAAACCACAAGAGGAAAACAGTACCAAAGTTTTATCAACAATGATAACACACCTGCACTACCCGCTCATCAAGAATTCTTGACCATTGCTACTCCCACTTTCTGGGACGCCTACAATGCCCTCCTCCTCCCTCCTTTTCGAAAATCAGATCACACCTCCATTCTGCTCCTCCCTTTCTATAAGCAGAAGCTTACACAGGAACTAGCTGTGGTAAGGACTGTTCAACGTTTGTCTGACGAATCAAAATCTATGCTTCAAGATTTGTTTTGGTCACGCGGACTGGGATATATTCTTGGTTGCCTATGAGAATAACAGTGATGTTATACACAGACTCGGGGACTGAGTTCAACAGGAAGTGCATAGAGGATATTGTTCCCACTGTGACGATTAGAACTTATCCAAACCAAAAACCGTGGATAGGTGGCAGCATTTGCGCAAAACTTTGCGAACCACCACCACATTTAACCATGGTAAGGTGATTGGGAACATGGACGTGTACAAACAGTCCAGCTATGCCCTCCATAAGGCAATCGAACAGGAAACACGTCAGTACAGAAAAACAGGTAAAAAAAATATTTTATATTTGAGATTCTTCAAAGTAGCCACCCTTTGCCTTGATGACAGCTTTGCACATTCTTGGCATTCTCTCAACCAGCTTCATGAGGTAGTCACCTGGAATGCATTTCAATTAACAGGTGTGCCTTGGACTATAATTTTTTTTTCAACAGGACAATGACCCCAAACTCACCTCCAGGCTGTGTAAGGGCTGTTTGACCAAGAAGATGACATGGCCTACACAATCACCTGACCTCAACCTTATTGAGATGATTTGGGATGAGTTGGACCACAGAGTGAAGGAAAAGCAGCCCACAAGTGCTCAGCATATGTGGGAACTCCTTCAATACTGTTGGAAAAGCATTCCAGATGAAGATGGTTGAGAGAATGCCAAGAGTGTGCAAAGCTGTCATCAAGCCAAAGGGTGGCTACTTTGAAGAATTTCAAATATAAAATATGTTTTGATTTGTTTAACACTTTTTTTGGTTACTACATAATTTGATGTGTTATTCACTATTATTATACAATGTAGAAAACAGTACAAATAAAGAAAAACCCTTGAATGAGTTGGTGTGTCCAAACTTTTGACTGGTACTGTATGTGGCATGGACTCCAGACAATCGTGGATTACAAAGGGAAAACCAGCCAGGTCGCGCAGACTTGGACAAACTAAACGACTTCTTTGCCCCCTTCAGCCGACGCAGACCGCCGCCACTCACGTGGACTGTGAGCTCTTGTTCTACGTGGCAGACATGATAAAGAAATGCAAGCTTGGTAACCCTCTCAAGTTGACCAGCCGACAACCCTAGCCACGTTTTCAGAGCATATGCAGACCAACTAGCTGGAGTGTTTAAGGACATATTAAATCTCTCCCTATTCCAGTATGTTGTTCCCACTTTCGAGGGTACTGTAATTGAACTAAATGACTATCGCCCTGTAACACACACTCTTGTCATCATGAAGTGCTTTGAGAGGCTAGTTAAGGATAATATCATCTCCACCTTACCCGACACCCTAGTCCCACTACAATTTGCATACCGCCTCAACAGATCCACGAATGACACCATCGCACTATATACTGCCCTATCCCATCTTGACAAGAGGATTGCCTTTGTTAGAATCCTGTTCATCGACTACAGCTCAGCCTTCAACACCATAGTGCCTTCCAAGCTCATCACTGGGTCTGAACCCCGCCCTTTACAACTGAGTCCTGGACTTCCTAAAGGCCCAATCCTAGGTTGTGAAAGTAGGCAACAACACCTCCGCTACGCTCAACACGGGGGCCCCACAAGGGTGGGTGCTCAGACCCCTTCTGTAATCACTGTTCACCCATGACTGCGTGGTCATGCACACCTCCAGACCATGACGGACCCTCCACCTCCAAATCAATCCCGCTCCAGAATACAGGCCTCGGTGTAACGCTCATTCCTTCGATGATAAACGCGAATCCGACCATCACCCCTGGTGAGACAAAACCGTGACTCATCAGTGAAGAGCACTTCTTGCCAGTCCTTACTGGTCCAGCGAAGGTGGGTTTGTGCCCATAGGCAACGTTGTTGCTGGTGATGTCTGGTGAGAACCTGCCTTACAACAGGCCTCCAAGCCCTCAGCCCAGCCTCTCTCAGCCTATTGGGGACAGTCTGAGCACTGATGGAGTTTTCATAACTGTGACCTTAATTGCCTACCGTCTGTAAGCTGTTAGTGTCTTAACGACAGTTACACAGGTGCATGTTCATTAATTGTTTATGGTTCATTATACAAGCATGGGAAACAGTGTTTAAACCCGTTCCAATGAAGCTCTGTGCAGTTATTTGGATTTTTACGAATTATCTTTGAAAGACACGGTCCTGAAAACGGGATGTTTCTTTTTT
This sequence comes from Salmo trutta, assembly GCF_901001165.1. NCBI lineage: Eukaryota > Metazoa > Chordata > Actinopteri > Salmoniformes > Salmonidae > Salmo > Salmo trutta. The sequence continues at coordinate 9,547,481 of NC_042991.1, forward strand.
TGCCGAGTTTACAAATGTATATACGTTACCAGTCAAACGTTTGGACGCACCTACTCATTCCATGGTTTTTCTTTATTTTTACTATTTTTACTAATAGGGAAGACATCAAAACTATTAAATAAATCATAAGACTCATTTACAGTGGTTCATCCTTTAGCGTACAGCGGCACAGTTTGCATGGTGCCGCAGAATTCTATGGCACGTTATTTAAGTGTCAACCACTGGCACCATTAATGTTAGTTAGTGCTAGTTTGACCACCAGAGGGCATCTTTGAGAAGCATTTGATAGCCTTCAATAGTTGCTTTACTAGAGAATTTAAAACCTTTTTTTGTAAGAACATAGTATATGGGACAGATTTTACGACATTAAGACAGTTTGCTTAATTAATTTGATTCGTATTATGGTATTTCTATTCCAAGAAAAATAAAAAACCCTCTGGTTTTCCGTTGGGATGGAACGGAAAATATGGGGCTTTACAACGTGACGGTCGGGAGTAGGCTCCATTTCTGGGCTATTTAGCTAAAGAATCCCTGTGTCATGTGGGCATGTGGGAGACCGGGGTTTAATTCCCTGACGGGGAGGAAGGATTAGGCTGTCCTTGTAAATAAGAATTTGTTCTTAACTGACTTGCCTAGTTAAAGTAAAGATTACACTAAGAGCATAACATTTGACGTGACTCTCCGCCAACAATTACATATACAGGAATGGAGGATTCTAAATTAAAACCAATAGCCGCCTCATGGGTCTCCTGGTGGCGGCCGGCACGGGTATCAAATCTGTAGCAACGCATTTTGCACTGCGGGAGTCCCCATCCACTCAGGAGCCCCCATCCCAGAACGTATCAAAATACAGAGAGGTGTTGGTAAAGGTACACTATCGTGTACCTTTACCAACTATTTTATGGAGTATCTACATAGGTGTTGAGAGGCCCATTATCAGCAACCATCACTCCTGTGTTCCAATGGCTCGTTGTGTTACCTAATCCAAGTTTAGCATTTTAAAAGGCTATCTGATCATTAGAAAACCCTTTTGCAATTTTGTTAGCACAGTTGAAAACTGTCGTCCTGGTTAAAGAAGCAATAAAACTGACCGCCTTTAGACTATTTGAGTATTTGGAGCATCAGCATTAGTGGGTTCAGTTACAGGTTTAAAATGGCCAGAAACAAATAACTTTCTTCTGAAACTTGTCAAACTTCTTAGAAATGAAGGCTATTGGATGCTAGAAATTGCCAAGAAAGTGAAGATATCGTACAATGCTATGTACTACTCCCTTCACAGTACAGCGCAAACTGGCTCTAACTAGAATAGAAAGAGGAGTGGGAGGCCCCGGTGAACAACTGAGCAAGAGGACAAGTACAATAGAGTGTCTAGTTTGAGAAACAGACACCTCACAAGTCCTCAACTGGCAGCTTCATTAAATACTACCCGTAAAACACCAATCTAACATCAACAGTGAATTTTGCGACTCCGGGATGCTGGCCTTCTAGGCAGAGTCCAGTGTCTGTGTTCTTTTGCACGTCTTAATCTTTTCTTTTTATTGGCCAGTCTGAGATATGGCTTATTCTTTGCAACTCTGCCTAGAAGGCCAGCATCTCAGAGTCGCCTCTTCACTGCTGACGTTGAGACTGGTGTTTTGCGGATACTATTTAATGAAGCTGCAAGTCAATATTTTTGACTGGTACTGTATTTATACTCCGGGCTCTGACATTGCTCATTCTAATATTTCTTTATCTCTTAATTTCTTAATTTTTATTTTGGGGATTTTGTGCATTGTTTTGTATTCTTAGGAATTACTCCACTGTTGGAGCTAGGAAGACAAGCATTTTGCCACACCCACGATAACATGCGTACGCGACCGATGCAATTTGATTTGTTAACACATCAGGTTTTCTGTAGTCATAGCAGTAGCTGTATTTTCTGTCCTTTTTAGTATGAAACTGAGATGCTTGTTAAGGAGAAGAGTACTTTCATCTCTCCTTTGGCTACTCTCTGAAGACGACAACTTGCTCGCTCAGCAAGGACTAAACGAGCCTCAAAATCAAATCTTTGCTCCACTAAAGCAATTTGCTGTACATAGTTTTTCGAGCCTGGTGCTCCTGTTGAAATCAAATGGTGGAAACTCTGCAATTTTGTCAAACAATTTCAGAAAGATATTGTGTCAGCAGTCCTGTTAGGTCTCGTGCCAGTGTTCTGACATGACAGATATTGTGTGTGTGTGTGTGTGTGTGTGTGTGTGTGTGTGTGTGTGTGTGTGTGTGTGTGTGTGTGTGTGTGTGTGTGTGTGTGTGTGTGCGTGCTTGTGTGTGTGCGGGCACTCATTAGGGCTGGGAATTGCCAGGGACCTCGCAATACAATATTATCACAATACTTAGGTGTTGATACGATATGTTTTGCGATTCTCACGTTTCTGAGGATTCCATGAGAAGCATGAGAAAACACATTTTAGAAGGGTAAAAAAAACAGTTTTGGCGCAAGTACAGCCGACTAGCGCAATTATAATATTGCAATATCGTAAAAAATTATATTATATCCCAATGTAAGTGTATCGATTCCCCCCCCTCCATCACTAACACTCAAGCATGTGTGCATGCTAGTGTGTGCCTGGGCATGTCTTTGTGTTGACTGGGAATAAATCCATTATCCTCCAGCACTTCACCACAATCACAAAGAGGGCCAGTCAGACTGACCCATGAGGCCTCCACCAAGGAGAGCTCTAATCACCTCTGCTGGCCCTGCTCCGGTGTGTACTTTATTTACTGTAATTCTGCTCCTGGATTCTCTCTGGCTTTATGGCCCCAGACACAAGGAGAAAAATGCAGCAGTAAACAAGTACAATGACAGGAAAGGTGGAAGGAAACATGGTCTGGCGAGAGGGTGGCTTTTGGGGCTTTTTATTTATCGATGTTTTACTTTCTTAGATTACAGAGGAGATTTTACAGTAAATAAACTATTTTCACCTGTCCAGGCTTAACAGGAACCTTTATTTAACCGAACAATGTTGTTTCAAAGCTAAATGGGTTATTTTGTTTGTCTTCCATACATTCACTTACTGTAAGTGCACCAATCAGAGTAAACAATCCTGGGAACAGGCGAATCAATGATTGTAGTTTCTTTTGTAGCCACAGTAGAGTGGGAAACTAACAGGGTATAATGGAGACAAGATGCCCATCATGGCTCAGACTGGTCTTGTCGCATAGCCGAGTTTTCAATTTTTCAGTTAAACAAAACTGTTATTGTTACTGTTGTTGTTGTTGTTGTTAAACCTTGGCAACAATATTATCAAGGTGGATCAGTGTGTTCTAATTGGTAGTAATTGGTAAGTAGTAATGTATTTCATTAGCATACCAAGTCAAACTTATTTTCCAAAATGATCCAATCAGAATACATGATTTAATAATGACCACAAACAACAGGAATATGTGAGAGTAGAGAATGAATGCAACGTATGTTAATGCCATGTCAATGAAGACCTGATTATAAATAATTGACTGCATTTACAGTAACTCTCAATCATAGTAATACTGAATAAGGTTATGTTTGAACATTTATAAAACCCATTTATGGCAACAATACACAGTTAATGTCATATCGTCCACTGTAAATAAACATAATTTCCCAATTAAAACGTATACATGTACACAGGAAATTCATTTTCTGTATTTAAGGTGTTATTTTAACTTCATGTAAAGCAATATGTTATGTTTTAAAGTTAATTAGGCTCTAAAAAATGTTTTTATTTTTTTATTTCACCTTTATTTAACCAGGTAGGTTAACTAGTCAGTTTTACGAGGGTATGTTTGGCAGCATGAGTGAAGGATGCTGTGTTGCAAAATAGGAAGCCGATTCTAGATTTAATGTTGGATTGGAGATGCTTAATGTGAGTCTGGATTGAGAGATTACAGTCTAACCAGACACTTAGGTTTTTGTAGTTGTCCACATATTCTAAGTCAGAACCGTCCAGGGTAGTGATGCTAGACGGGTGGGCATGTGCGGACAGCGATCAGTTGAAGAGAATGCATTTAGTTTTACTTGCATTTAAGAGCAGTTGGAGGCCACGAAGGAGAGTCATATTGCATTGAAGCTCGTCTGGAGGTTAGTTAACACAGTGTCCAAAGAAGGGCCAGAAGTATACAGAATGGTGTCGTCTGCGTAGAGGTGGATCAGAAAATCACCAGCAGCAAGACCAACATCATTGATGTATACGGAGAAAAGAGTCGGCCCGAGAATTGAACCCTGTGGCACCCCCATAGAAACTGCCAGAGTTCCGGACAACAGGCCCTCCGATTTGACACACTGAACTCTGTCTGAGAAGTAGTTGGTGAACCAGGCGAGGCAGTCATTTGAGAAACCAAGGCTGTTGAGTCTGCCGATAAGAATGTGATGATTGACAGAGTCGAAAGCCTTGGCCAGGTCGATGAATACGGCTGCACAGTATTGTCTTTTATCGATGGCGGTTATGATATCGTTTAGGACCTTGAGCGTGGCTGAGGTGCACCCATCAGGATTCATTCATGAAAAAATAGAGAGACTGACAATACAAAGCCAGATAGAGTATTCATACAATCAACAAAAAAAGTCCTGCAGGCTCTGGTTTTGACACATCTCGACTATTTCCGGGTTATATGGTTAGCTGCAAAAAAGGACCTTGGGAAACTTCAGCTGGCCCAGAACAGAGCAGCGGGTCTTGCTCTTCACTGTAAACGGAGGGCTAATATCAAGAACATCCGTGCCAGTCTCAGTTGGCTTCAAGTAGAACAAAGATTGACTGCATCACTTCTGGTTTTTATGAGAAATATTCTTGTGATGAAAAATCCAAATTGTCTGTATAATTAAATAACATACATATGTGACACACATACAGTGCTTTCAGAAACTATTCAGACTTTGACTTTTCCCACATTTTTTTACGTTACAGCCTTATTCAAAAATGTATATATTTTTTTTCTTTTTCTCATCAATCTACACACAATACCCCATAATGAAAAAGCAAAAACAGCTTTTAATATATATAAAAAAAAATACATTTACATAAGTATTAAGACACTTTACTCAGTAATTTGTTGAAGCACCTTTGGCAGTGATTACAGCATCGAGTCTTCTTGGGTATCACGCTACAAGCTTGGCACACCTGTATTTGGGGAGTCTCTGCCATTCTTCTCTGCAGATTCTCTCAAGCTCTGTCAGGTTTGATGGGGGGTTTTGCTGCACAACTATTTTCAGGTATCTCCAGATGTTTGATTGGGTTCAGGTCCGGGCTCTGGCTGGGCCACTCATGGACGTTCAGAGACTTGTCCCAAAGCCACTCCTGCATTGCCTTGGCTGTGTGCTTAGGGTTGTCCAGAAAGTGTAGCTGCTGCTTTTGCTACAGCTAATGCGGATCCAAGTTACATCTTGAATCCAAAATGCTCTACAAGTAAAATGCAACAGATTAAATGTAACGGATTAATGGTCTAGATGCTCAAGAGTAGATTGTACCTGAAAATTACACATGCCAAACTGTAGGTAGAATGATTAGATATCACTTTATTCTAGCCACATGAACAGCCATATGGAATCTTACCAACGCTGCTGTATTTTAATCCAATGCTATGGAGTGATTACTAATGTTGGTGCTATTGTATCGCTTGCTGGGTGCTTTACATCATTCAGTGTGCAGTATGACTCTCTTGCAGAGTGTTAAAACAGACAGGTTCATTAATTATCAGGGCAATCAGGAACCCACAGTGAGAGGACTGACCTGTGTGGCAAGGAGCAAGCTGACCTAGTTTTCTGACAGCTCTCGGACGAACACATCGTTTTTCATCAGGGCCCTCTGCCCACCGCCTGCCTGCCCCAGCAAGCTCGAGTTTGTCAGTGGAGAGAGAGACTGAGACGTGAAAGATTGGTAGCAGGGCACAGGTGTTGTTGGTGAGATGGAAGGGTGTGTGTTTGGGGAAGGGGGGTGGAGAAAGATTTGATAATGGTCTGACTTTGCAACATCACTGATTGCATCAGATTTTTTCCCTTGCATGTTGATCTCATTTACTGGACATCCATCTCTGCGACACCAGATAATACTTTACCTCCCAAATGCAATACCCTAATGAAACATGAGACTACCATCATCATACTACTACTATCCTCATATCATCACCATCATCATCCAAGACCGTATTGTAATAGTGTCATTTTATTTTCAGGGCAAAGTTCCAATAAATAGCACTTGGCTACCATGTTGAATAACAAAGAAATGTCACAAAACCATAGGTTCACCTGCCCATCACATGAAAAATGTTACACCTCAATGAGCACCCAGCCATGCAGAAAAAACATGCTATATGTGTACTACATGAGGTATAATAAAGTATGACCCAAAATGCACTAGGAGATGGAATTCAACTCAAATTGAAATCTCTATACCAGGCACATCGATAAAAGGCCAAAATAAACTCATTAGGTCAAAGAATAGGCAGTACTTCAGGATTTACTTTAAGGAAAATGACACTATACTAAATGGTTTAGTTTTTACTTAGATAAGGTACAGTTTCAGCACTCAGTACATTCAAATTTTCAGCATCTAAATATTTTAAAACTTGACATATCCATGACCAGTGGAAGAGATTTGCGATGTTCTTGTACCCGTTTAAAAATGTATTTGGCACATGAGAAGATATGAAACATAGATCATATATCTTCTACATCATGATTAAGCCCACTCTTTATCACATGGTTAGTGGTCATGTACTGTATGTCTCCACATTGGACACATTATACAATAGGGGCTAGTGGCATATGTATGTGATCAGTATCTACATGTTCCATTACAGTATGTTCATTTCTACTGCATATGCTTTGGTGTCTAACAGAGCAGCTCAGCTCTGAAGTGAAATCATAGAAATATGAGGTATTGTACCTTGAAATCACCCTGTGTGGTACTGTTTTCTTCCCTATTTACAGTGAGGGAAAAAAGTATTTGATCCCCTGCTGATTTTGTACGTTTGTCCACTGACAAAGAAATGATCAGTCTATAGTTTGAATGGTAGGTTTATTTGAACAGTGAGAGACAGAATAACAACAAAAAAATCCAGAAAACCGCATGTCAAACATGTTATAAATTGATTTGCATTTTAATGAGGGAAATAAGTATTTGACCCCCTCTCAATCAGAAAGATTTCTGGCTCCCAGGTGTCTTTTATACAGGTAATGAGCTGAGATTAGGAGCACACTCTTAAAGGGAGTGCTCCTAATCTCAGCTTGTTACCTGTATAAAAGACACCTGTCCACAGAAGCAATCAATCAGATTCCAAACTCTCCACCATGGCCAAGACCAAAGAGCTCTCCAAGGATGTCAAGGACAAGATTGTAGACCTACACAAGGCTGGAATGGGCTACAAGACCATCACCAAGCAGCTTGGTGAGAAGGTGACAACAGTTGGTGCGATTATTCGCAAATGGAAGAAACACAAAAGAACTGTCAATCTCCCTTGACCTGGGGCTCCATGCAAGATCTCACCTCGTGGAGTTGCAATGATCATGAGAACGGTGAGGAATCAGCCCAGAACTACACGGGAGGATCTTGTCAATGATCTCAAGGCAGCTGGGACCATAGTCACCAAGAAAACTGTTAAAATAAAACAATTGGTAACACACTACATCGTGAAGGACTGAAATCCTGCAGCGCCCTGCTCCCCCTGCTCAAGAAAGCACATATACATGCCCGTCTGAAGTTTGCCAATGAACATTTGAATGATTCAGAGGACAACTGGGTGAAAGTGTTGTGGTTAGATGAGACCAAAATGGAGCTCTTTGGCATCAACTCAACTCGCCGTGTTTGGAGGAGGAGGAATTCTGCCTATGACCCCAAGAACTCCATACCCACCGTCAAACATGGAGGTGGAAACATTAAGCTTTGGGGGTGTTTTTCTGCTAAGGGGACAGGACAACTTTACCGCATCAAAGGGACGATGGACGGGGCCATGTACCATCAAATCTTGATTGAGAACCTCCTTCCCTCAGCCAGTGCATTAAAAATGGGTCGTGGATGGGTATTCCAGCATGACAATGACCCAAAACACACGGCCAAGGCAACAAAGGAGTGGCTCAAGAAGAAGCACATTAAGGTCCTGGAGTGGCCTAGCCAGTCTCCAGACCTTAATCCCATAGAAAATCTGTGGAGGGAGCTGAAGGTTCGAGTTGCCAAACGCCAGCCTCGAAACCTTAATGACTTGGAGAAGATCTGCGAAGAAGAGTGGGACAAAATCCCTCCTGAGATGTGTGCAAACCTGGTGGCCAACTACAAGAAACGTCTGACCTCTGTGATTGCCAACAAGGGTTTTGCCACCAAGTACTAAGTCATGTTTTGCGGAGGGGTCAAATACTTTTTTCCCCCATGAAAATGCAAATCATTTTATAACATTTTTGACATGCGTTTTTCTGGATTTTTTAGTTGTTATTCTGTCTCTCACTGTTCAAATAAACCTACCATTAAAATTTTGACTGATAATTTCTTTGTCAGTGGGCAAACGTACAAAATCAGTAGGGGATCAAATACTCTTTTCCCTCACTGTACATCTATGGCACATTCAGTTGAAATTCATACGAAAACAAGATGGTGTCAAATGCTAATTGAGAATTCTCATTAGAATTGCAACCAAATAATTATTGACCAAATATTGATACCGCCTCAATATCCTTTTGAATCCATAGAAAGTGTTGTGATTTTTCTCTCCCTTTCCTCCCTCGTGTTGTTTGGTAGAACCCCCAGCGCCCTTTCAAGCAAAGTGCAAAAGCAATTATTTGAGAAGTTCATGGAGTGACCCGGTCACAAGGCTCTGTGTAAGTTGGCTTCCTTCCCACTCTCTCCCGCTCCCTCCTACTCCAGTTGAGCACTCCATTCATTAGGCTTGATCAAACTGTCAACCAAGCACTGGTCGGGAGCTGACAATGGTCAGGAAGATCAGGAATGACGGGAATATCGATTCACAACAATAGAACAGAAGTATAGAGCGTTAAGCAGCGCACCCCCACTCCTGTATTCTTCAATCACCATCTGTTAGGAGAGGAATTCATTGTTCAATCATTTGTTTTATAGTAATGGAAGGCTTAGTGCCACTGCTGACTGGGCCTCCATGTGTGCTATTCCAGAGCTCATGCACCTGCTCTAGTGTTGTAAGTGAAGATATTGTACAGTACAGTAATGGGAATTATGTTCATCTGAACACAAATGTCTGGATCTGAAAACATGCTCCACTGTAGTTTTTAACCCTACATGTTTCACCTTCCATATTGCCATATGAGTTTCCTAGGTTGACCCCATGGCACTAACATCCCACTATAGCATGGACGACCATCTTTAACAGTTGCTCAAAACAAAAACGACAGCACTTCTAGCCGACGAACCCAGTTAATACTGGGTCAAACAGTACGAACTTAGAGTAATATGATAGTACGGCCTCTCCTCTTACATTGGAAACACATCCCATCCCCTTTGATGATTAATGAATTTGGTCCAGGGGATGTATTGATGCAGGTATAGAATGAAGCCAGGTGTTCACGAGCAAAGAGACTGAATGGGGTGCACTAGAGAAACGCCTGATGCGTTGATTGATGCCATGCTTACACAGAGCCTCGCAGAGTCTCACACTAGGTAAAGCGGAGAAGGTAGGGCTAGTGATTGGTGGAAAGGCGGTCTCACATTGTTCTTTGTTCTCCCTAGTGGCAGATCATTTGCAATAAGAGCAGAGCTCGATCGGGAAAGGTTACCAAAGTTTAATTGAAGTTCTGCGGGTATCTATCATCTTCATAACAAGTCTGTAATAGTAGCAGGATGGAGAGGGATTGTCATTCTTTAGAGCTTAAGGTTTAAAATAATAGGAGATGTTCCGGTTTTGACGACAGTCATAACTTTCATTTAACCTTTTAGTCATTTAGCAGATTCTCTTATCCAGAGCATACATTTTCCCTACTTTATTCGGACTGTTCCCCTGTGTGAATTGAACCCTCTGTCACGTCCTGACCATAGAGAGCTTGTATTTTTCTATGGTAGAGTAGGTCAGGGCGTGACTGGGGGGGTTTATTCTAGTTTTATTTTTCTATGTTGTTTGGTTCTAGTTTCTGTTTTTTTATGTTGTTTTTTTGGATGATCCCCAATTAGAGACAGCTGGTCATCGTTGTCTCTAATTGGGGATCATATTTAAGTTGTTGTTTTTCCCACCTTTGTTTGTGGGAGATTATTTTATGTAGCACCTCTTCGTCACGGTTTGTTTCTTTGTTTATAGTTTATTGTATGTCTGCATAGTTTCACAGATAAATAAATATGTGGAACGATACACACGCTGTGCCTTGGTCTCCTCCTACAAACGTACGTGACACCCTCAACCAACTGAGCCACACGGGAATTCATCCAGAATAATCTATCAACCTTTCCTCTCAACTGTACTATGTTTCGCTAGTAAGTCATATGCAGGGTGTATAGCCACGTAATGTAGGTCTTCTGTGCAGGGGGAAGACCTATTATCCAGAGCAAAGTTATTCATGAAGATTAACTCACTTTAAATCCCATGGATTTGAGACAGTTGGAAATATCGGTGTTATAAAACATTTCACATACTTTTATGTGCAATTTGGGGATTATGGAAGCTGGCATGTCACTTAGCCTTTGATGTTCGAACGTCCCAATTAACACTAATGACTAGTGATTATATTTTGGAAATGAAAATGGGGCTCCTTAGAAATGTGACTAATTCTTACTGCAGAGGAAGGCTGTGGAATGGAACTGAGAACTGTAATTCTTCTGTTTCAAGCTAAAGGGTTGAATTGTGAAAGTATTCCCACCAATTTCTAACCTGCAAGGTCTCATTGAATCAGTGTTGTGTGGAATCAGGGTTTAAGTGTGAGGAGAGGAGTAAAAATGTACAATGCCATCCTTCATAACTGGGCCAAGGGATGAAAATCTCTGAAAGAAGGGGAGAGAGAAATTGTAAATATGAGCGGGGGAAAAAAATCACGAATCAAAATAAACCAATAAAAAAGATGCCAAGGTGAATTTATGGGGCTGCCAGAATGTGGCAGAATGTGTTGCATACAATCTCAGCCGGGAAACAAGCCAAGCCAAAGTCTAGCATTGGCATTCAGAAAAACAGTTTTAAGAGAAAGCAGACTTTTTCGGAGAAAGCAGTGCTGTATCAGGAAGTAGCAGGAAAGGAGCAGGTCGGGGCCGACCCAACTCGGTCAGAATAGAGAGAACAGTGTCGCAGGGAGCGTCGAGAACTTGGCACCACAGATAGACGAAGCTGCGGTCCTTGTCACCTCATTATCATGGTAAGGAAAGGCACATCAAAGTAAAAGTAAAATTAGCAGAGGAGAGGGGCCTCATTCTGGGTCAGCCACTGTTACTGCCTCTGATAACTGCTAAGCCACGATGGGCTGATTAAGTCTTTCTTCATCCACGCCAGGGTTGAATGGCGAGAACCCGGTTACCTAGATTTACTGGGATTTATCGCCCAAAACCACTCATTTTTCCCAGGATAAATAATTGCGAGAAACCAGTAAATTATAATACATTATGTATATGAACAGCATGGCGTGAAATGGAACTGTTAAATTATATGTGACGTCTAAATCTGGCTTCTCTACGGCCTCTGCATTATGAATCATCAATGCTCAGGGTGGGGACAGACAGTCCATCTCAGTATGGAGCACAGTTCACAATGCATGTAGACCTATCATCTCATGTTCCCTTTTTTTGCGTGTCTGATTTGCTAACGAATTAGCATCTAATTTACCCATCTGCATCTGGCTTTTGGGAGTCACCTTATTTTTTTAATTGTAAAGATTAAAATATATATATATTGAACCTGCAGAGTTTTAAAAGAGCCTATGACTCTAATATTGTTGCTTTAAATCAGTGCATGTGCAAGCACTCTCACAGTCTCTCTGTCTCCATCAATTCCATTCAAATTGCATTCAAAATAGATCATCCTGTTCTAGATTGATATATAGCCCTATATAGAGATGTTGTAGCCTACCTCCTTCAGGTAATACATTCAATGCAGTATTAGCCTTATATTTAGCTAATTCATGATGGCTTATGCATAATAAACTTCTAATTTATAGGCTCTGTCTCTTGCGCAATGCAATGCCCACACGCCTGTGATCCGCTGGCCTCTCTTTAAAAAACGCTCCTTAGCTCTTGTAGTCCCATGCAGGAAAAACTCAACTAGAATTGCTTGCTGGATATAATTTTGCTGGATGTTAAAAGCCATTAGAGCACATGGGTAGTTTGAAAGAAGAGTGAACGCGCGATGGCAGTATTTATTCAGACCAATAACCATTCAACCTTCATGAAGAGAATTGAAAGCCGTCTGCATCTAATTCTAGTCCTATATTATTCAATGATGTCATTAGAATGATGACGATAAGGAAAACAACTTTTTTTCATATGACTTTTGAAAGCGAGGAAGGAATGAAGCAACAATAGAGTGAGAAAGAAGAGGTAGGCTAGTAACATTAGGGAAAATATTATGAATGTATTATATGCATCAGTAGACTAATTATACAAATAGGCCCTATGATATTCGCTAGACTATACTTGTCACTTTGTAGGCCGCATGTGCTGCACCAGAATCTCATGTTCTCTCCCTGCTTTAACATGGTTTGAACGATGTGCGTAATTCCAGTACATATAGTACAGTACAGTAATACAGATCACATTCAAAAAGATTAGCCTCCTAGCTCTAGTTTCATGTATTTACCCAAAAGAGCATATAGTGTAGCTACTTACATCTATGGACTTTTATGTTTTTCTGCCGTGCATAATATGCAGTAGTCCATACGATACAGTATATCCATTGGACAACGGCACAATCAATAGTTTTTTGGGGGGCTTGGGCTCATCAAATGTATTTAAAGTGTGTCTCATCAGGCTCCGGTAGCATCAGGCTAGAATTTTCCATGAAAGCTCTAATCAAATCCAGACATAGGCCTATTTAAATGCTTTTGAATGATTCTTCTGGTTTTGGCGGGAAATATCGGGTTACCTGTGAGAAAAGTGATTTATTCTCAGGATGGAACATTTGTAAAATACCATAAAAAAGAAATAAACCTAATCCAAGCTATGTGTTTAAAGAGAGGGAGGGAGATGAAGAGATGGGGGAGAGAGAGAGGGCAACAGAGAAAGTGATAGGGAGAGGGATGGAATAACAGAGAACGAAAGAGAGAAATGACAAGGACAGAGACGATTTGAATTTCAAATAAGAGCAAGGGAAAAATTAAGAGGACTGGAAAGAGGCATCTTCCTGGGCTTGAAAACAAACACAGATTACAGCATTGAGAGGAAATTAGCAAAATGAGCACAACACAAAAGAAAGGAAACAACTTCCCGACTAGGAACACCAAATTAAATGACCCGACTACAACACTGTAGTGAGCTAAGGTGGTGAGCAGCATGGAATACATTAGCATGTAACTCAGTATGTGCAGAATTCCCCTGCTGGGGTATATGAACTATTGAGATATATGAAATGGTTGGATTCCATCCTGCCAACTATGCCAAGTGATGTCCTTAGTTAAATAAAGGTTAAATAAAAATACAAATACAAAAGAAGTTAAAAAAACTTGGCTCCAGACCACAGAGGAGCAGGAAGCTCTACACAGTATATGTAGATCATGCAGGCTATGAACGCAGGCTATGAACGCAGGCTATGAATGTGGGCTAATTCTCTTTCTCTCTCTATATATTGCTTTTCGAACCATTTGAACCATGTTCTTTGAGGATCATGAGGGCCATCAAAGCATTGGGAAATGACAAAGCAGTAAGTCTAATAGCCTCTGTCTCTCTCCTCGCTCTCTCTATCTCTTGCCCTTTAAGTCATCCCTTCAAACCATGTACTTGGCTATGTTGGGAGACATAGAACAGCTGTTTTATATCTCTGGTGACAAGAAGAGCAGTAACAGAGAATTTTATGCTCACAGACTATCTACCTCTTCAGCTAAGTGGCTCTGTTTATGCAGATAACAACCCCCCCCCCCCCCCCATAGTCCTGACTGCTCTTCCCTCAACTTCCACACGTGTCCCCTGATACCCCTCTCTGTTGTGGAGTTATCACAACACTGAACACTGATAATATGGTTCAGCGATGATAATACGGTTCAGCGATGATAATACATCATTAATTAAAGCAATAATTGACAGCGACAGATAGCAACCTCTCATCTTCAGCTGACACCTGAAATTGAGTTCAAGGCAAACACTGCAGCTACGCTGTTACTTTTTAATTTGCACTTGACCTAATGAATTGCGTCTGAACATCAGCTGTTTATGTTTGTCTCTTACTTGGGTAAGTGTTTATGAACTTTCGGTTGTCAAACTCTATATACAAACACTGAGTTTAACGAAGCAATTACTTTCTTATCAAAAGTTAATCTGAAAAATGAGTTGTGGTGCATCCAAAGTTTGTCAACACCTCAGTTACCTCATAGTGTCTGGGACTTTGGGCGTTGCAAGGAACCAGGCATGTGCACAGACAGGGCTCAACCAGTGCCCCAGCTCCTATGAAAAAGTGCCCTGTTTAATTTGATGAAGTAGGCTACTTTTACATTTTATTTCAAGTCTCATTTCAATGATTTCATTTTAAGTGCACATTAAACATCATCATTTCATAAACTTGAATCTCAGAAAATTACCCCACCCTCCAGACCCGAACCAGCACTAGTCTGACTTCTGTATGCAGTGGCCACTGGCTACAGACACCGGTGGAGAGTTTGAATACTGGTAGGCTACATTTGAGTTGGATCTGTCATGTGTGTCTCTTCCTGTTAGGAGCATAGAAGGAGGAAATTCAACAGCTTGTTTGTAAGAGGTGTCTTTTTTGATTTTTAGCTCCTGCCTTCCGAAAGCTCTGTGCACGGCCCTGCAAGGTAGCATATTAGGCGTAGTGGGTTTTGCAGACCTGCCCTTTCCACAATCCACATCACTATTCATCTGGCTTCGGCTTAGAGTGATAACTTTTTTTAAAGTCAGAAGTGAACTCTGGTAGGAGACTGGGTGGAAGTCCTGAAGTGGACCACGGAGTGCGATAACAGGTCACACCAGTTAGTGCTGAATCCCCTCAGGATAGCCAACTGTAGGAGGAGCTGTCAGCGGATAGCCAGATACAGTTCCAAAGTGTATTGTATTGCTACTCATGAGTAGCTATGCTAGGATGGCTGCGTTTCCCTGGGGACAGAAGCTCTTGCTCTGAGATAATCTTTGGCTGCTTGTTTCTGTTATCTACTAAGTGGGTGGCTTTGGAACAAGTGTGGCTCGATGATGACCCAAAATTCACCATAATTCAAGACTTCACAGTATCCAATTCCAAAATGTTGTAGCGTTGTATGTTCAAGGGCACTTTTTAATAGTCTGTATCAAGGAAAGTTGAAAGAACAACAACATTTCAGCATTGGGATGACGATCAACAGATGCTATAGTACATGCTAAGATTATAAGGTGTCCTTATATAGTAACTCTCACAATATTCCTCACTTACATGGGGCTTGAACTGAACTTGAACTGAACTTACACAAGACACCATCAGTTTGTCGGGGAATAGACTGTCGTGGAATATTCGAATCAAGTGAGAGAGACATTGTCATTTCTTCAAACAATCATCTTTATTTAATATCAATTAATTACTGCAATAATGAGGCTGGTCGACCCCCCCCCCCACCCTTGAGTGTTGGACCGAACCTTTACACAAATGCAGAGTTCTTTATATAGATGACACTAGATTGCTTAGTCATGGCTGGTTCCACCCCTCCAATGCAGACCAAGTGGCATCGTAAGCCACTATGGGTTCATCCGGTTGTTATCTGCACGGGGGTGTATTGTCTTAACCGCACCCTGGCTAAGTCTCCCAGATGCAAGGTTGATTTTGAGACAAAGAGGGATTGTGATTTACTATCTCTAGTAAAACAAATTCTTGTCTAATGCAGTCTTTAACTCATTTGTCAGCTCAAGCCATCTCTATTGACCATACGCCCAGATTAGCTGCAGGGAACTAGAGTGGAGACCATAAAAACACAGCATTAACAGGACATATCATTTTTCTCTCACAAGACTATGCAAGGCGTCGAAAGCGTTCCACAGGAATGATGGCCCAAGTTAACTCCAATGCTTCGCTTCTCACAGTTGCGTCAAGTTGGCTGGATGTCCTCTGGGTGGTGGACCATTCTTGATACACACGGGTAACTGTTGAGTGTGAAAAACCCAGCAGTGTTGCAGTTCTTGACACAAACCAGTGTGCCTGGCACCTACCCCGTTCAAAGGCACTTAAATATTTGGTCTTGTCCATTCATTCTCTGAATGGCACACATACACAATCCATGTCTCAATTGTCTCAAAATCCTTTTTTTAACTGGTCTCCTACCCTTCATCTACACTTATTGAAGTGGATTTAACAAGTGACATCAATAAGGCATCATAACTTTCACCTGGATTCACCTGGTCAGTCTGTCATGGAAGGAGTGTTTCGTATACTCAGTGAATATTGTTATGATAACCGTTATTTGTTGTACAGTGAATGTGTACCAGGCCTAATTATGTGTCCTTTCTCTATCAGATACACTAATTGAGTCTGGTTTATATTTCCATTACAACAGTATAACAATTCATGCCCTGTTCTCACAAAAGCACCATGGCAGACATTTTGAATGTCTAGTACTACAAAGCCAGCCTAAATGCGTGTGGGGTATCCATATCCCCACTAGGCAGCCAGCCAGGGACAGAGTTAGAGCGTCTGCCAAGTAAAAAACAATTAATACTGCACTGAAAGCACAATTACTCTACAATCCATGTACAGCTGTTCAGTGTGATGCTGAAATGTTATGTGCTTTGGCTGCTGGCCCTTAACTTCATAAACAGTTTATTGTTACTCTTGGCCAACTCTGAACTGAAGGGCTCATCTAGAGTTCTCCATGTTGGACCCTGATCTCCAATAGAGAACTAATTAATATGGGGAAGACTGGTTCAGTGGATTAAATAACGATACTGTGGTGAGTGTGGGGCTGGGATGCCTTGGCAACTCAGATTGATGGGGAACACCTGGCCGATCCCTGTAAAGGTGCTGAGAGGGAGAGAGTCAGCATGGGATATTACCCCCTCACAGTGTGAGGGGGTAATGTGAACAACAGCCCTGGTTCATTAGTCACATTTGTCAATGCCAGAAAGACCTGAGGATGTGATTGGGAGAAAAAGCTAAATAGTGAGGGAAGGGGTGATGCGAGAGAAATAGAGGGATAACGAGAGAGTGAGCGAGAGAGACAAGGAGAAACAGGGAGAGAGAGAGTCAGGAAGAAAGAAAGCGGGGCAGAGGGTGTGAAAGAGAGGGAGAAAAAGAGGGAGATGGAGAGATGGAGAGACAATCCTCAAAAGCAAAACCTTGTTCCTTGAGAGAGGGTTAGCTACACTCCCACGCAGTGATACAAGATGATATCCCCTGATGATAAGGTTTGTGGATATTTGTGCACATTTTAAATGTAATGATGTGTTCTATTTTTAAATCTACAAGTTAGCATTGTCTTCTGAAATTATAGTAGTTTAGATGAATTGCCTGTTTCAGCGAAGTTGGTATTTTCAGCAAGTATCCCTTAGTTGGAGCTATCTACTAAGCTAACATGTGGAGTTGTTTTAAGATGGTGTTAAAATGGATCACTTAGCTATTTGATTGAGATTTTTGTGAATTTTTAAGTTAGATTCTGACCCCTGTATGAATAAAATGTTGCCCCAAAAATATTTTGGCCTTTACTGCAATATCCCATAGATTCAATAACACATTTGTACATGGCAAAACAGACCATCCATAAATCATATGGAATACGGTTTTGAAGTGTCTGTCCTATATCTGACAGATATAAGAAAACTCTAACAAAATAAAACATTTAGACACGTTTGGTCACTTTACTTAAGGCACTTCTACCCCCTATTCACTTTGAGTAATTTCTACGGCCCGGTACTGGGTTACATTCATATGACTGTGGGCGTTGACTGTGGGCGCCGTAGAGGAAAATAACCGTGTCCTTGTTTGTGAGTCTCTGCTTCTGATGCATGTTCATTATTAGTTTATAGCTCAAACCAGTCGGACAGGACAGACGGTTTGTGAGAAGACCTCTTCGAAATGATGACGCCAACGACAGAGAGGTCAGGCGTAAAGCTTGTGAATGTCGTAGAGCAAAGCAAACAATACTGTCGTGTTCGTGTGAGTCTCCTCTTTCGTGTCAGGTTTTACAGATGATTTTGTGACGATTTTCTCATCCGGATTCTCTCATGTGTAGAAATCACAGCTTTCACATGCCCCGTGCTATGGAATAAGCGCAAGCTTTATATCGGAGGAAATTGATTGAGCTGCAGCCACAGCAAAGAACGGTACATCTCTAGCATAAACACACGGGGAGCTATGAAATATTCAAAATGACGTCAGGTGTGACGCATGAGCGCGCCAATCGACGTTAGGGTTAACCACGCGTTCAACCAGAGAAGCATTATTATATAACTAGCAGTCAACAAAAAACAGGTACATCAACAACAACAAAAAAACTTTTTTTTTTATTGGGTAAATCCATTTGAATTGGACCTGAATGCCAAAACGTTCAAGAGATAAAGGTGTCAGAGTTAACCCATTTTGCATACCCCACCATACCATGAGACATCCATGTCTTTATCACTGGAAAAGATAAACGGTTGAAATCAATATAATTTAGAAGCTTACAAACAGGGTTGTCAAACCATTTTATACTTTCTGAAACCTTTCATGTAAATGATCTAAAAACATAGGTTTTGTGTTGCGCTCGCCATCGGTTGAGACACAACATGCTCTTGAATACAGGGTGGGTATCCTGTTTTGGCTAATGAAATGTACTAAAATGGGAATCAAATAGAAATGTCAACTTTCAAATAATATTAAAAAGATGGTTGGAGGTCCACACATCAGAGAATGTTGATTTGAATGGGAATATCTATTGTTTTTAAATTATACTGTCGATCCTCCATAGGACACCTATTGAAATCATAGAAATAAATAGATAATAGAATAGACATGACCATTTAAGTTGACATTCGAAGGTGGGTGGACCAGCGGTCTTTGTGGTAGTAAATAGAGGTTAACACGTCAATGGTGTACCAGCTAAACTGCAGTGGTCTGAAGGGATAGGTCCAATCTATGAATTCTATTTCTACGACAAATGATATCCAACCTGTATTCAAGAGCATGTTGTGTCTCAACAAATGGCGGGTACAACACAAAAACCTCAGATGATGTAATATAGGGTCTAAGCTACAGCATATGCGAATCCGAAAAAAAATTGTATTTCACACGTTTTTAGATAATAAAGCGGGAATCATCAGTTGAAACAACAACAAAGCGTACTCCCTACCCCTGTCTCTGTGAAAAGCTGAGGGACGGGGCTGGAAAAATGTAACCAGTCTCAGCTTCATTGACAGAGCTACTGATGCAAGGACAGACGAGCCATAATACCGCAATTATACTTTTAACCACGTTTTGAGGCTATATAGTGTATATTTACATTGGAGTAAAAAAAAGCGTATATGTTGGGTTCTGATGGGATATGACAGTTGAACTAAACTCATGGGACAATTATAAGTTGTATTCTTCAAGAATTAAAGGATATCAAACTCAACCGTTGATCTTTTCCAGTGATGAAGACATGGATGTTTCCTGGTATGGTGGGGTATGCAAAATTGGTCAATTTTGAGCACCTTTATCTCCTAAATGTTTTGGCATTCAGGTCCAAAAAGTCCCTTTCTGACCATTTCTTCCATGGGCAAACATGTATGGAAATATATATATTTTTTTATCAAGAGGGATGCTGTCAAAAAGTGATTGAATTCAAGTGGATTTACCCTATTGCTAGGCTTTCACTGGAGGATAAACATTGTGGCTTTTCCATGCCAGTGGGAATTTTGTTTTCTCAGATTGTTCATTGGGAGGAAGGCTGTTTAACATACTTTTTACATTTGTATCATAAACCAAGTTTTAGAAAATCATGATTAAATTGGCCATTTTAGACCCTTTTACACCTATATATGCCTCTTGTAAGCTCCTATGATCTGTGAACCATACATGATACAGGCAACAACTTCATATCATACTACTTACAGAGTTCTCTCAAATATGGAGTATGTGTAGATTCTGAATTACACATTTTCACATTCATTTATTCAACATTGAGTGAGTGCTTGTCTTTGGAAGAGTGTCAATGTATGCGTGATAGGCATACAGTATATATACAGTACAGAAAAGTGACTGGTAGCAGGAATAAATAAATACTTACTGTAATATATAGTAATCAATATATATAAATGTAAACAGGAGTAATAGTGACCACTAGCAGGATAAATATACTGAACAAAAATATAAACGCAAGATGAAACAATTTCTATGATTTTTCTAAGTTACAGTTCATATAAGGAAATCAGTCAATTTAAATGAATTCATTAGGCTCTAGTCGATGGATTCCACATGACTGGGAATACAGATATGCATCTGTTGGTCAAAGATACCTTTAACAATATGGGCCTCACAATTGGTCTCAGGATCTCGTCACCGTATCTTTCTGCATTCAAATGGCTTAACAACAGCTCTGGTAGACATTGCAGTCACTATACGAATTGCATGCTCCCTCGAAAATTGAGACATCTGTGGCATTCTGTTGTGTTACAAAACTGCACATTTTAGAGTGGCATTTTATTGCACCTGTGTAATGTTAATGCTGTTTAATCAGCTTCTTGATTTGCCACACCTGTCAGGTCGATGAATTGTTTTGTCAAGTAGAAATGCTCACTAACACAGATGTAAACAAACGTGTGCACAAAATTTGAGAGAAATTATTTTTGTGCGTTTCTTTCATTTCAGCTCATGAAACATGGGACCAACCCTTTACATGTTGTGTTTATATTTTTGTTCAGTGTAGATACAATGCTTTCAGAAAGTATTCATACCCCTTGACTTCCACATTTTGTTACAGCCTGAATTCAAAATGGATTACATATATATTTTTTCTCACCCATCTCGACACAATACCCCATAATGACAAAGTGAAAAATTGTTTTTAGAAATGTTTGCACATTTATTGAAAATGAAATACAGAAATATCTAATTGACATAAGTATTCACACCCCGGAGTCAATACATGTTTGCACAACGATTGTACAATATGAGCACATTATTCTTTTTTTAATTCTTCAAGCTATGTCAAGTGGGTTGTTGATCATTGCTAGACAGCCATTTTCATGTCTAACCACAAATTTAAGTCAAAACTGTAACTTGGCCACTCAGGAACATTCACTGTCTTCTTGGTAAGCAACTCCGGTGTAGATTTAGCCCAGTAAGAACTCCAGGATCCAGTTGCAGAGGGATATGTTCAGTCCCAGGGTCCCGAGCAATACAATCACTATTGTGTTGAATGCTGAGCTGCTGTAGTTGATGAACAGCATCCTCACAAACAGATTTATGATCTTAATTTGAGCCAGTTTGCTACAGCAGGATAACAATCCTGCAGCAACAGGACATGTGAATTATTATGTGGATTATAATTACTGGACCTTTTTGTCGGGGTTGATATATTTTTCTTTACGGCAAATCAAGTATGAAATGTCAAAGTGGAAATTACCTTTTTTTTTACCTATTTAAAACTCAAATACAGCACAAGTTTGCATTTCCCGCTGTGCAGGAAAATTCTCATTAACAAAATAGTGATCAAATGAAGATCCTATATCTGTAAGTATTCCTTTTTTCTGTGTTGGAGCACAATTGAGATTGTGTAGTCAGTCTGTGGATCTATTGAGGTGGTATGCAAATTGGAGTGGGTCTGGGGTGTCTGGGAGAATGGAGTTGATGTGTGCCATGACCAGCCTTTCAAAGCACTTCATTATTACAGATGTGAGTGCAAAAGAGTGGTAGTAATTTTGGCAGGATGCCTTAGAGTTTTTGTGAACGGGAATGATGGTAGTCAGCTTGTAATGTGGGCAATATAGACTGGGACAAGGACAGGATGAAAATGTCAGTGAAGACAGCTGCCAGCTGCCAGCTGGTCTGCACATGCCCCGAGGACACACCCTGGAATACTGACTGACCCTGAGGCCTTATGTGTGTTGTCCCATTTAAAAACCGTCCTCACGTCAGCCTCGGAGAGAAAGATCAACCAGTCCTCCAGATCAGCAGGGGCCCTCATGTAGGTATATGTGTTGTTTTTGTAGAAGGATGAATAAAAAGCATTGAGATCATCTGGTAGAGAGGCATCATTGGGCAGATCACCGCTAGGGCTTCCTTTGTTGTCCATAATGGACTTGCTTAGTCCCCTCCTGTACTCTCTGTTCACCCACAACTGCATTGCCAAGCACGACTCCAACACCACCATTAAGTTTGATGACCGACAACGATGAGACAGCCTATAGGGAGGAGGTCAGAGACCTGGCAGTGTGGTGCCAGAACAACCACTTCTTCCTCAATGTGAGCAAGACAAAGGATTTGATCATGGACTACAGGAAAAGGAGGGCCAAATATGTCCCCATTCACATCTACAGGGCTGTAGTGGAGTGGTTCAAGTTTCAAGTTCCTTGGTGTCCACATCACCAACAAACTATCATGTTCCAAACACACCAAGACAGTCGTGAAGAGACAACGCCTCCCCCCCCCCCCCCAGGAGACTGAAAATATTTGGAATAGGTCCCCAGATCCTCAACAAGTTCTACAACTGCACCATCGAGAGCATCCTGACTGTTTGGTTGCATCACCGCCTGGTATGGCAACTGCTCAGCATCCGACTGTAAGGTGCTACAGAGGGTAGTGCGTACGGCCTAGTATATCACTAGGGCCAAGCTTCCTGCCATCCAGGCCCAAAAAATTGTCAATGACTCCAGTCACCCAAGTCATATATTGTTCCTTCTGCTACCGCACGGCAAGTGGTACCAGAGAGAGAAGTCTAGGACCAAAAGGCTCCTTAACAGCTTCTACCCCTAAGCCATAAGACTACTGAACAATTAATCAAATGGCCACCTGGACTATTTACATTGACACCCATCTGTTTTCATGTCGGTGCGTTGTTTGTCTTTTGTGTTCATTGATTCTTTATTTATTAAAACTCTCTGAACTTGCTTCCCGACACTCAGCGCACTCATTACAGAGTAACACCTCACCTAAGAGAAGCATCAGGGGGGGGGGGTTTCTTAATTTTTTTTTGTATCAGAGTAATTACGTCGGGTCTGGGAACTGCTACAGGCTCTCATGCCTCAACCAGATTGCCAGGCTTCCCTGCCTCAGCCGGCTTGTCGGGCTCTCATGTCTCTGTCGGATCGCCAGGCTCCCCTGCCTCAGCCAGGCTCATCAAGCTTTCATGCCTCATCCGGATTGCCAGGCTCCCCTGCCTCAGCCGGCTCGTCAGGCTTTCATGCCTCAGCCGGATTGCCAGGTTCCCCTGCCTCAACCAATCTGTCAGGTTCCTGCACCCCAGCTGACTCGACAGGTTCCCATGCCTCAGCTGGCGTGACAGGTTCTCGCGCAACAGCAGGGGTGTCCGCTCCTGATCCCTGGGTTCGTCCCCTTTGACGGCGTCCTGCGGCTGGAGCTGCATATCGGGGAGGCGGTATTGTCACATATACTCCCTCTCTGGCCTCTAGGTCATCAGGCTGCTGATTATCCCGCACACCTGTCACCATTGTCTCGCGCACCTGCGCCTCATGACACTCCCCTAGACTCCATCACCTCCTTGATTACCTTCCCTATATCTGTCACTCCCCTTGGTCCTTTCCTCAGGTGTTATTGACTCTGTTTTCATCGGTGCGTTGTTTGTATTTCATGTTCATTGTTTCTTTTATTTATTAAAACACTCACTCCCTGAACGTGCTTCTTGACTCTCAGCGCACTCGTTTACAAGCAAAAGAGTATATTTTTGGATTTTCACCCTCCAGACATTATTTCCTAAAGGTCTTAATGATGAAATGCCTATGTATGTTATGTTGTAAATGTGAACTTGAAGGGATAGGGGGCAGTTTTCGGAAGTTTGCATGAATGAGGTGCCCAAAGTAAACTGCCTGTTACTCAGGCCCAGAAGCTAGGATATGCATATGCATAACAGAACTTATATGGCAGGCGAAAACCCGAGGACAATCTATCCAGATATTTTTTTTCTTCAGCTCACCCCTGATTACTATGGCTGTCAATGGGAATATAAAATGAATACCTCCCAGATTGCAGTTCCTAGGTCTTCCACTAGATGTCAACAGTCTTTAGAAAGAGTTTCAGGCTTGTTTTTTGAAAAATTTGCTAGAATTTGTAGTTTTTGTAAGTGGCTCCCATTTTGGCTGTAGTGTTTGTAGCGTGTTCCTGTGAGTGTGCGCACTTCGTTATTTATCTCTGGTAATGACAATACTATTCTCCGTCTAAATTTGATCGTTTATTTACATATTAGGGTACCTGAGGTTTGATTAGAAATGTTGTTTGACTTGTTTGGAGAAGTTTTTGGTAACTTACGGGATTCATTTGTATGCATTTTGAATGAGGGAAACCGGTGGATTACTGAGTCGAACAAAAGGACCATTGGTTAAGTAGCTGGGACCCTTGTTATTGCAACCAGATGAAGATCTTCAAAGGTAAGTGATTTATTTTATCGCTATTTCTGACTTTCGTGACGCCTCTGCTTGGTTGGAAATGTATGTAATGCTTTTGTGTGCGGTGCACTGTCCTCAGATAATCGCATGGTGTGCTTATGCCGTCAAGCCATTTTGAAATCTGACAAATCGGCTGGATTAACAAGAAGTTAAGCTTTTAACTGATGTATGACACTTGTATTTTCATGAATGTTTAATGTTACGATTTCTGTAATTTGAATTTCGAGCTCTGCAATTTTACCGGATGTGATGTTGTCAAATCGATCCCGGTAACGGGATCCGAGCCGTAAGAGGTTTTTAATACTCAGATTACTCTGACGTTTTTCTTGCTTTGTACCCAATTATTTATGAAAACTTACTTGATGGGTCAATATCCTCATGCATTCTCATTTTGACACGTGGCCAAAGAGCTCTATTTTCATTTAATCTGACCAAAGTTCCAATCCAAGTGCCAATGCTGTTTCGCCAACTGCAGGTATTTACATTTGTTGGATGACATAACAATAGAGGTCTTTGACCACGCATACCAGTGGTGGGTTTGACATCGAAATGAGAATGCAAGAGCAGAATATAACTCCATACCTACTGTACAATATGGTGGTGGATCTTTGATGTTATGTGGCTGTTTTGCTTCCACTTGTACTGGGGCCCTTGTTAAGGTCAACAGCATCATGAATTTTATAAAGTACCAAAAAAAGCCTGTTTTTCCCGAATTATAAGATATAATACAAGGTAACAAAACCCCTTCGCTCATTCCTTCTTTTAGTGATTTATATGAATCAATGATACTTTGATGCCAGTGTAATGCCAGTCTAATGACTGCGTCCTTGTTGAGAACACATTTAAATATGGTACTTAATATTGCAAAGGTATTCATTTATGGTTCAAATGATGAGTGCACAGATAGTTGATGAGGTTTTGCTGCACTGAGAAATGAACGTTTTTGCATCTCTGCAATAAACACTATATAAATGTTTGTATGGTGAAATTACCTTTTTGATTTAGGGTAAAAAAAATGTCAGAAATGTCAGTCAGAAAATAGAAATCTGACACACTGTGGACTCAAAAGCCAACCATTTGTGGCCATAGAATAAACAATTTAGCTCAACTCATTGAATAAAAATGCATATCTGCAACTCAATGACACAATAAAAAGCTGAATTTATATCAAATATCACAGTCAAACAAAATGTTATGCAAACTTCATTGCCGACTTCCTTCACATCCCTCTTCCAACTGTTAGGAGACGGGTGACAGTTGGGTTCATAGCATTGACACATTGCTGGTGAAGGAATAATTCAAACTACTTACTTGTCTTTTTACTGTTCATAAGCGCTGCCAGCTGCCATCACTGTATGATGAATGATGGCAGTTTAATTGACAGGGCAAATGCTACTCTTCTAAGTTAAACTTGACAGATGTGAATGAAGCCTACTTATGTCTATGCGACCCAGTTTTCACCCTTTGTGTGGCACTTTTGTTTCAAAGGAGATGTAAAAATGATCAATTTATTCATCAAAATATTTTATATCAATAATTTGGATAAGTAGTAGGTGCTGAAAAGGTTTTTGTACCAATATTCTATTGCACAATGTCAAGGAATTACCTTCTTATTAAGTAAAATTCTGGTAACTAAGAGTCGTTGTCTTACAATGCTAGCTCTGCATTAGCTTCTGATGACTGAATAAGTGAGTGACAAGAACAGTGGATTATATTACACAATTGCAATCTTCCAGATCTTTGGCACTCTGCAATGTTATCTTGTATCGTCCTCACGTATGACTGCGCAAACACTCAGTGAGTGAGTGACGAGGAACAGAGCCGAACAGAACAGCCAAATGGAACAATTACTAAACAATTACAATTAACTCCCATGTTAAAAGCTGGCTCCTTATCATGTGCTAATGAGATGATGAATAGAATTCCGGGCAGCAGAGTGCTGGGCACCTCTCGGGCTACTGTACAGCGAGACGTCCCTCCCCCCGAAGCTGAACTTTTCAACCTTCCACCGGCTAATCCCCCTTGCAGGTCGAGGGAGGTTAGAATAATCCTACAAAACACACTGGCCCCAGGTGCAGGATTATCTTCAGCACTTTGCTTTAATCCCACCCAAACAAACTTCAGAAAGAACTGGGGTTTTCACACTGGTGGTTACCTGTGTCAAAACGGACATGATTGTGTGGGCATGCACAGGCACAGGCCCACACACGCCAACTAGCACAATCAAGCAGTTGCAAGCACTAACACACACACACACACACACATACACACGCTGTGTAGAGAGGCCAAATTGTGGCTCCTTTGAGTAGACTTTCTGACATTGGACTGGATTTGAGATATCGATTTCTACAGTAGAGCACCTAGACTGATTGGCACTGGCTGAAACTCAAAAGAAGACTGCAATGTCTTGTTTCTGTTCTCATATAATGAGAACCTGTCCTCTCCAAATTTCTGTGGATGACTGACCGTAATAATTTAGTTTGTTTGACTGTATTTGCATTGTCTAACAGTGTATCACCATAACGCTTTCATCAAACAGAACGCTGCTTTACACACTCACAGAAGAGTCGCTCTGTGCTACAACTAATGGTACAGTACAGACATGCTGCTGTAGGGATGATGAGTCATGCTAGCTTACTCCAGACCTGTCAGAGCTCTGGGCTCTCTTTCACCCACTGTGGGGACACACCGCAAATATACTAAACACCGGCTCCGCACAGTATACTATACACTCATGTTTGGTTTGGAAATCGAAGCCATGACGTATTGTAAAGGCCTACTTGCAAAAAAATATGTTGCAATCTAATTTTCAGTGCAGCATAAAGGGAGTGCCCCAGTGGTGAATGTTCACACCTCTGTTACTACCTTTGCAAAATATTACATCATATACCTGCAAAGAATTCAGTTTTGGCTGTCGTTGAATCCATTATCGCAATGAAAAATGTTGGGCCTACTTTTCATCCACAAACACAACAAGGTATGAATAATTAATCAATTACTTGATCGTAGCTTTCCCATCACTGTCAGGGAGAGGTTGAGTTTTACACAATAGTTCACCGGACAAAAATGGGGGAGATGCTTTTTCAATTTCAGTCAGGGGGAGGGTTTAGTATTCTTGAAATGTATTCCAGGGGAGGGTCATGTAATGTGCAATCAATGAAATGTCATATTGCTCAGAGTTTGATAATGAGCTGCTTTTTATAGTATTTCATGTGTGCCCAATGATGCCCCTCATCCCTGATTCTCTGCCGGGCCCGCAATATGAAGGTGTGGTCTAAATAAAATGATCCATAGCCTATACCAGCCTTTCTCAAACCCTGGTCCGTGGACCGGCGACGGTGTATGGAGGAATGCTTGCCGGTCTGCAGCCTATTTGTCATGAATAAATACTTGCCATAGGCCTACTTGTGCAATGCGCTGAACTATGCGTGCCGCAGTAAACAAATTGTGTTGCCATGACTAAGTATAGCTACACCTAACACACATACACACACACACACACACACACAGCCCTGCTGTGCAGCCTGCGCGCTCTCTCTCGCTGCCAAGATTTGTTTCAAATAACAGCTGCCCACCAAAACTGTTCCGTGTGATATGTCAGACTTGCCTCAGCATCGATGCTATGAAGCCATCGAAAATGTGCAGACATTTAGAAACAAAGCGTACACATCTCAAGGATAAACCAGAACATATTTTTTTGCAAAAAAAGAGATGACCAACCAAACAAAAATGCTGCACAAAAATTTCACAGACAACGAGAGTTTACTGAAGGCTTCATACTTACTCTCTCATAACATTTACAGGTGCCAGGCTACTTGCACTGTAGTTTAAAAGCTGGTAATGCCCTCAGTCGTGGATGCTTTCGGATAGGTTTTAGGCTCAGCTGCTGCTACAAGATCAGTGAAATCCTACTTTCCAATGACACTGTCACACATAGAATCCAGGATATAGCAGATGATATTGAATCACATGCAGATTTTAGACAGAGCCCGCACATCAAATTGGTTTGCAATCCAATTAGACGAGATGACTGACATTTAAAATGCTCTACTTCTTGTACATATTTGCTACATTTATGAAGAATGTCTTTGATGCAAAGAGTTGCCTCAGAATATAACTGCAGGTGAATATTCCGTGTTCTGAATGAGTGCGTACTACAATGGGACATGGATTATGATGTAGTCCTACTAACAAGGCTGCTGCTCAACATGTCCATGCAGGGACGTACAAGTGACATTTTCCAAGCAAAAAATGTAATTGCAGATTTCAAGAAAAAGCTGGACATCTGGAGAGACCGAGTGGATAGAGGCATTTTCGATATGTTCCCCCTATTCTCAACTCTGGCTGATGTGGGTGATGTAGACATGGATCACACGAATACAATGATGGGGTCACTTTTGAGGCCAAATCTGATCAAATTCAAGAAATACTTCCCCTCACAATCTGATCCATACCAGGGAAAGCAATGGATGCGTAATCCGTTCACCACCACGGAAGAGACTCACAGCTTGTCACCGGTTATTAGAGTCGTCCTGTGACCAAGGCCTGCGCGCTCGTTTTAACAATGACGTTTTAATGAGATACGCCTGTCCACATTCTGGCTGTTCAGCAGTGGAGAATACCCGCAAGTCTGCGAGATGGCAGTGAAGACGTTAATCCCCTTTCATTCAACAAATGAATGTGAGACCATCTTCTCCTCTCTTGCTGCAACAAAATCAACATATCGCAAGACTGGCTGTTGAAAACACCTTGACACCTCTGGGGTGTCCCTGGCCCAAAAAAGGGTTGAGAAAGGCTGGACTATACTATAGGCTATAGGCCTAGACTATACGAAGAGCATGCTCGGAGAAGCACAGGGAAAGGTTATATTTCGAAGAAAATGTGCTTCCTACCTGAGTTTTTGCACTGCTGGGATGGTGGATATAAAACTAGGCTACACTGCATTACACACTGCAATGAATAGGCGTTCCCAATCATGAGCCCCGGCCTGCCCTGCTCTTGCTGATGTAAACCCTTTTGTGCAGCCTAACCAATGACTGTGCTGTGTACGTTGGTACTTCAGGAGGCGAGTCAATTTGTTTAAAAATACGCAATATCTGTGCTCGCGGACTAGGTCTACTGATGCCCTGTTCAGCTTGAGAGCGAGAAGGTAAGATTGCTATTGCTATAATTGATTTGAATAATAACGAAATGTTTTGTTGCCCATAATGAAGCTATTTATCAGAGTTATTGACCTTACAGTAAGTCATATTCGAGTAATTCACATTACTATGAAGCGGCAGCTGTAGAGATGGACAGCGCATGGGTGCTGAAAGTAGGATAATTCGAGAAGACCTAATTCAGTTTAACACTCTTCATTTGAATTTGACTTTAGGAAACTAACAACAAGAGGTTTTTGCGTTGGAGCGTATTTCGTCCTATTCAATAAACAAGAGTTGGGCCTACCTGATGTGATGCCGATGCATATGGGACATATTTGGTTTCTCTCAACGACATTCAGAGGCTGCGATATAACCTTCTACAGCCGAGGACAAGTTTACTTTGCTTGGGAAGTAATGATTCTGTCACTATCAATTGACGTTCGACATTTCAACAGGCTATTAAACAACATACAGTACTAACTCCAAATCATTCAGGAGCAAGCCAGGTAGCCTATCAATTATTTAGGCTATATTATTTGTATTATCATTTAAGATATCAGTTGTGAAGCATTTGTGACATGCTACGTGCAGGCAGGATCGCTCAGTATTTCAACAACACATCAACAACATGCATATACATTTAGCATTTAGGCTGTACAGTATAAAAGGAGAACAAAATACTTGAAATTAAATAATAATTAAACCAAAAAATGCCTTATTAGGCTATACAGTGCCTTTGAATTCACTTTTAGAAACATGAGTTTGGCCAGTCTTTGGTTTTAAGGATCATGTGGTGAGCTAATAATGCCTACAGTAGTTTGTTAATTTAGCAAAGTAGATGCTCTTATATTACCATACCCTAATCACAGTCAACACAAATCAATTTTATAACAACAATATCATAGAATAAAATATCATTAATTACAAAATTGTAGTTTCCAAATGAAAAAAAAAGTCACAAGTGCAAACCTGATGAAATGTGACTGCTGTGTTAAACAATGAATGTATTTTTCTCTAAATCATTGCTGATCAGATACTTCAGTTGTACCTGGTTTTATTGAGCTCGATGTTTACTGTTGATAGACATCTTTTAGCACTGTTCCTATCATCTTTTTTAACAATGGCCTGTATAGAAATCCGAACGTCTCAGGTGCTGCAGCATTCGCACATTCATTGTCATGCTCTGTTGTGGTATTCAAAAAAGATTCTGCTCGTCTCCAGTCAAGTAAAATGAAGTAGAATGGCATGAAATGCGTTTCTAAAAGGCATTTTTTTTCTCAGACTGCAAATAAGATGATAGATTCATGCAGTGCTTTTTTTATAATGGGTATCTTTCTACCCTTGGCCGTGGTTTTCTGTGAATCCACAACCTTCTGGCTACTTTGCCATGAAATGCTCACAAAATGAAGAACCAATTCTAAAACATCATATCTAAGGCTCTGGTCTGTCCTAGGAGTGAGGGTAAATGGTAGACATGTTCTCTGCTATATGTTTTAATCATTATTTTGCCTATAGGGGAGGATCATTATTTTTTTTTTCAAGCATTCAGGGAGGGTTGGGTAAAAATGTATTTTACTGAAGGGAGGGCCATCCATTTTTCATTTTAGAGAGATTTGAATTTCTTCAGGTATCCCTCATTATAAATAATGTACAGTCGCTAATGTAATCGTGGTAACACATTTGTAACACATTGGGGTAGAAGAACACTCAGCACCATTTCCCCATTCCCCATTCCCCTCCCCAAACAGAGAGTTTGTTACCACGTCTGTGTCTGTCTGTGCAGTGCCGACCCAGAGTGCCGTTGTGTCTGTGATGTTCGCCAGGAGAATGTGTTCTGACAGATAGCGGTCTACATCACTGCCTGTGGAGAATAGATTCTCAA
This sequence comes from Salmo trutta, assembly GCF_901001165.1. Taxonomy (NCBI): domain Eukaryota; kingdom Metazoa; phylum Chordata; class Actinopteri; order Salmoniformes; family Salmonidae; genus Salmo; species Salmo trutta. The sequence continues at coordinate 9,579,139 of NC_042991.1, forward strand.
TATGTTTTATTCTGTCTGCACTGGATCTGACAACTTGTTTGTGAATAAAAATATAAATATGTGAACAAATATGAAGAAACTTTGTCAATATTCCGAATGCTGAAATAAAGATATTCAGAGAAACAAATTGTCTCGATACCTCTGGAGTCTCTATATTTTATAGAAGAGCCACAGATGGTTAGGGCTTAAGTGTGTGTGTGTGTGTGTGTGCTTAAATGTCTCAGAAACAACACTTCAGAGTTCCACTTTCCTCAGTCTGTTACTCATAGTCTGCCTTTATTGAAGAAACAATGAACTGAGCGGAGAATCAGAACTTGGCTCCAGCTATACTTCCAGTCCCTCGAAGAGAGCATTTAACAAGGCACTGTAAAAGCAGACATAATAAAAGGTCAACGGTTTGATAGTATAAGCATTTCTCTACTCCAGCAATAACATCTGCTAAACGTGCACGCGACCAATCAAATGTGATTTGATAAATAAGTACATTTATATTTAAGTATAAATCAACAGCACTCATACCCTTTTGGTCAGGACTGAACTCAACAATATTGTTCAAAAGGAAAAGTTTTCTCCACATCCACAACAACCCTCTTCCTCTCTTCCAATAATCTTAGTTAACTATTATTATGAAAAGAAAGTACAGTAGCCTTGAGTGTTTCAATCTCATCTCTTCAAAAGCCATGTTTAAAACAAAGGAGGCCCATCATCATCATCATTGGAGTGCTCTTACTTACAGTAGGATTAGGATAGTCATCTAATCTTAAGCATCTGCTGTAATATCACTCAACAAGTAGAGTATATTTCTCCAAAATCATTTAGATCAGGTACTACAATTCGTGGAGACTGTATATTACTGTATTATTATCATTGAACCCCAACAGGTTGTCTAATGTAATCAACTCTAGTACAATGCCTACGGTATTTGGATAATGGGCAAACAGTGTTTGCATAGTGGGTGCACTTACAAGCGAAAATGTCTTGTAGCTGAATCAGGAGTTCAAGAAGGCAAAGCTAAAAATATGGCACCGAGTTAGGATTCAAGCTATCCACAGCCCTCTTTTCACTCTCCTGCTCCCCCACAGAGCAAAAATAATTCAGCATCAGTGGATGAAAGAGGGCAGAATCCTGCAGGTTTAAAATTCTCTCTCAACCAGACCTGGAGCACAGAGCCAAATCAGGCAAAGAAAGACAGACAATATTTGAATGGAGGGAATCATAAGAGAGCTACATTGCTCTATAATTGAACACATGTATATCTCTCTCTCCCCCTCTCTTACCCTCTCTTACCCTCTCTGCAGGGATGCTGGGTTGTGACGAAACATGTCTACCAAATACAATCCCTTGCCCTCCCCTCCCTTCCCCAATGCCGTTTTGGGATTTTGTCTATAACAGACTGTGTACTAATTCTTGCTCCCACGGAATCATTGCATTAGTGTCCCATAATGCAGTGCAGATGGCCTGTTCTGGTCTGGTGCCCAGTGTGTCGCCAATCAAAACAGTCGACCCTCACCTTAATCAGCTGTCCTGTGTTAGTTTGCAAACATCCCAAGGTCTGTGGGTATTTTGCAAAGGCGACACTAGGAGCAATGCCTCCGACAAAAGGTTTTTGCACCTCATTATCGACTACCAGTACATTCACCCACCCTGTTTAGCGATGCTCACTCCCAGGGTCCCAAGCACTGAATGAATGGAGCCTTGAAAAATAAGGCAATTATTGCAAAACATTTGCACAGGTCTAAGACATTCCACAGGCTTATCTTTTTGATCCGCTTGAAAAAAAGAACAAGGTCCATACACAATGTTTTTCTCCGGGATAAAATGTTCTCACATGAAGAAAAGGACATTAGAAGGGAGTATTCATCTTATTTTCAGTAGGCTATTTCATTTGGATTATATTTAGGATGAATGTTAAGATACCTGATTCACTTACAGTACTCATAGTCTCCACAACAGATACAACTGTACAAAGTGAAGATGACATCTAAAGGTTAGCGAGGCTCTTATCAAGGTCTATTAAGAGAATGGAGTCACGAGTTTCCTCACATCCTTACATTCTGTAGTGAAAGTTACTCTGTCTGGATCTTGTTAGAACCTCTATGGGATTGGTGGGTCCCCCGCTGGACAATTGAGCTAACGTAGGCTAATGCGATTAGCATGAGGTTGAAAGTAACAGGAACATTTCCCAGGACATAGACATATCTGATATTGTCAGAAAGATTAACAAGAATTTAAGCTAATTGCACTGTCCAGTTTGCAGTAGCTATTACAGTGAAATAATACCAACGCTATTGTTTGAGGAGAGTGCACAGTTATGAACTTGAAAATGTATTAATTAACCAATTAGGCACATTTGGGCAGTCTTGATATAACATCTTGAACAGAAATGAAATTGTTCATTGGATCAGTCTAAAACTTTGCGTATACACTGCTGCCATCTGGAGTAATGCATTATGGCCTTTCTCTTGCATTTCAAAGATGATGGTACAAAACAAATACAAAGAAATTGTTTTTTCTTTGTATTATCTTTTACCATATCTAATGTGTTATATTCTCACACATTCATTTCACATTTCCACAAACTTCAAAGTGTTTCCTTTCAAATCTTATCAAGAATATGCATATCCTTGCTTCAGGTCCTGAGCTACAGGCAGTTAGATTTGGCTATGTCATTTTAGGCGAAAATGGGAAAAAATGGGTGGATCCTTAAGAGGTTTATTTGATGCTCTTATCTACCATTGAGAGCATGAGGCATATCAGTCACTTTGGATGATTCTGTACGATCCATATCTTTGGGGGGAAATTCAATCAGATTTGTTGGAAAGTATAGCTGGATTATGACATGGTTCCTACATATTATACAGATTGGTTTTAAGCAAATGTGTTATGTTAGTTTATTTATTTTTTAAAAGGGAAATGCTGATTGATGATTTGTTACTTATCTGAATATTCTGCCATTTGCTTCTCCCTACTATTTAAAATATATTCCATTTCATAGAGTGCAGAGATTCAGTTAACGACATTTGGTCCATATCTGGTGTTTAATATCAAGGGACTATTATTGTGTAACCACACAGGTAGAACCTTCCCTGATTATAGATATCATCATATGTTCCTGTGATGACACAGCCACCAACACAATAGCCATCAACGCCTGCAGATCATCTGTCAAATCAATGTCATCCTATCAACTCATTCGGCTGTGCCATACTAGCAAGACAACAACAGCAGCCACTTTTGACTATCTATCTCAATCGCCATCTCATCTACTGTCCCATTGTGGGTTTTGTTTGACAGGTATTTTTGTTTTCCGTTCCATTGGTTGCTCTCTATCATCTCTGGTAAGACTCAGTCATTATTGCCTGCCATGTCTGGAATTTATAGGGACAATATTGATTTGCTTCCAATAGAAAATGTGAAAAGAGATGTTTTGAAGGACGATTTAGAGACTGACTGTAGGCTACTGCTAGCGGTAAACCACTCCAGGCTGCTGAGTCTCTGTATTGATTGTATGCTGTAAGTATTCCCTTGCATCCTTTCGTCATTCTGCATTATTTAAATAAAATCTCTCAGTTTTCTCAGGCAGTCATTTCACATCATTCATTGTCAAATCTTGGAATGTAGAAATAATTATTGGGCATGGAATTGCAGGTATATATCAATTGACTATGCCTATTTCCCTTTGATTTCACAACATTTTTGTTGGGTCAGTGCAGAGGCAAATTGAATTCAAATTGAGTTTTTAAAAAAAATTTGTGTGTGGAGCCTGGAACGCCCTGGGATGATTGCCAAACTCCAACAGCCACCAGAGTAGCTGTAACATTTAACAAAATCTGACATCAAACAGTCCCTGGACACTGTCCACCTTGGATCAACTGGACACTGCGGTTTGCATCAATGAGCCTTGAAATGTGATTAGAAGCACACCACTGCCATCTGATAGAATACTGCAGTCTGTGGTCTGCGGCTTTACACCCAGTCAGTCCACTAGCCTTATCTCGCTCCCTCACTCCCCCACTGCTATACCTGGACATAGTAGGTAGTCTTAGCGTGGACAAACGATCAGCTCCAGGATATGATCTTAGCTCACAGGAAACAAGTTTAAAAGGTACCATGAAGTCAGCGAACCAAGTCGTCATGGAAAATCAGAGGTCAAAACAGGAGATTACTTCCCTGTTAATCTCAGTGTTTCTAAACTCATTCACCTATGATCCTTCATTTGTAATGAGCCTCAGCCAAAGAACGGACAACAGGCAAATGGATCATCCGGTGACGAGCCTCACAAGAAACATGTTTTTCATTTTAGGCGTGTGTCTCTGTAACAGCGCTCCCTGATGTCCCGACAACACTTCATTCATTATTCATTCTCAGAGGCGTCACTCGTCTCTTCTCTCCACCGACGCCACCACTACGACAATGCTGGTGGCGCGCTCACACAAGAATGTTCAAACTTGAATTACTTTTCACCATTCATATTTCACTTCGTAATAAAAACACAGTATGTTACATTAGCTGTCATGCACTGGCTATGGGTTTTTGTCTTCCTCTTAATAAGGCGTCTCGCTGATGGAGAGCCGCGATGACTAATGATGTACCACTCTAGGGTGTATTAACTAGCATTTCACGCTTCGTTTGCAGAAAATGCAAGTGCAAACATTTATTGTGTCTCTCTTCAATTAAAACACAAACAGCATAGCCATCAGTAGATCGCGTATCCATATATGGGAGGGCACACAAACCAGTAAAACGTAGTGTAAGCGCAAAAGCACAATGTTCTTGTTGTCTTGACCTGAGTTTCTATAATCACTATTATATAATCACTATATAATAGCATTATAATCACTTAGATCTTCCAGACTGGTACCCCATATCGACGCTGAATCTAGAAGGCTGAATACAAATGTGATTGCTGTACTGATTTCCACTGCTTCGGGTGGCGACCATAACCCCCCCCCTACTCTGTGACATGATAAATTACTTTCAGCTGCAGCCACGGTGACGCAAACCACGATGATGGCATGTGAGGAAACACAACTTTGTCTTGGGACAGCCGAGGACGGAATAATAACAGCACAGAGTTTTGTCGCAAATCAAGAGATAGCTTGTAATTTGTTGACATCAATAAGAGCATCTCCAGTTACATATGAATCAGTGGTGAGGAGCAACAGAAAGGCTGAAAGGAAACGAATACACACACAAGGTCCAGGTCGAGAATCTACTGATCCACCTAATAGCTGCTCTCAATGTTCTAAAACAGACTGATGAGGAGAGACTGCTGATTTAGAGTTGACATGACAACACTCCAAGCCATCCTTAGTAAGCTGTCGGAGGAGAACAACAGCAGGTAACAGGAGCAAAGGCTTTCAGACACAACTATCAGGGGAAGAGATGAATGTGAATATTACAGTAGGTTAGGTAACTCTAGAAGCGCAATTGGTATCTCTTATTCAAGACAATTCTGTTTGCCAGGAGTATGTAGGAAGGAAACAATCATTTAAAAAATCAACATCAGGAAGATTTTAGAATATGCTATACAGTGCGTTTTGAAGGTATTCAGACCCCTTGACTTATTAAAAAAAATGTATGTTAGTCTTATTCTAAAATGGATATTTTTTTTAAATTACCTCATTAATCTATACACAATACACCATAATGATAAAGCAAAAACAGTTTTTTTTTATATGTTTGCAAATGTACCAAAAAAAATTGAAATATGACATTTTACATAAATATTCAGACCCTTTACTCAGTACTTTGTTGAAGCACCTTTGGCAGCGATTACAGCATTGAGTCTAATTGGGTATGACGCTACAAGCTTGGCACACCTGTATTTGGGGAGTTTCTCCCATTCTTCTCTGCAGATCCTCTCAAGCTCTGTCACAGCACAGCTATTTTCAGGTCTCTCCAGAGATGTTCGATTGGGTTCAAGTCCGGGCTCTGGCTGGGCCACTCAAGGACATTCAGAGACTTGTCCCGAAGCCCCTCCTGCATTGTCTAGGCTGTGTGCTTACGCTCGTTGTCCTGTTGGAAGGTGAACCTTCGCCCAAGGCTAAGGTCCTGAGCGCTCTGGAGCAGGTTTTCATCAAGGATCTCTCTGTACTTCGCTCCATTCATCTTTCCCTTGATCCTGACTCCCAGCCCCTGCCGCTGAAAAACATCCCCACAGCATGATGCTGCCACCACCGTGCTTCACCGTAGGGATGGTGCCAGGTTTCCTCCAGATGTGACGCTTCACATTCAGGCCAAAGAGTTAAATCTTGGTTTCATCAGTCCTTTAGGTGCCTTTTGGCAAACACCAAGCGGGCTGTCATGTGCCTTTTACTGAGGAGTGGATTCAGTCTGGCTACTCTGCCATAAAGGCCTGATTGGTGGAGTGCTCCAGAGATGGTTGACCTTCTGGAAGTTTCTCCCATCTCCACAGAGGAACTCTGGAGCTCTGTCAGGGTGACCATCAGATTCTTGGTCACCTTCCTGACCAAGGACCTTCTCCCCCGATTGCTTAGTTCGGTTGGTGGGCCAGCTCTAGTAAGAGTTTTGGTGGTTCCAAACGTCTTTAATTTAAGAATGATGGATGCCACTGTGTTCTTCGAGACCTTTAATGCTGCAGAAATGTTTTGGTACCCTTCCCCAGATCTGTGCTTCGACACAATCCTGTCTCGGAGCTCTACGGACAATTCCTTCAACCTCATGGCTTGGTTTTTGCCCTGAAATGCACTGTCAACTGTGGGACCCTACATAGACAGGTGTGTGCCATTCCAAATAAATCATGTCCAATCTATTGAATTTACCACAGGTGGACTCCAATGAAGTTGTAGAAACATCTCAAGGATGATTGATGGAAACAGGATACACCTGAGCTGAATTTCGAGTCTCATATCAAAGGGCCTGAATAGTTATGTAAGTAAGGTATTTCTGTTTTTTATTTTTAATACATTAGCAAAAATTCTAAAAACCTGTTTTCGCTTTGTCATTATGGGTTATTGTGTGCAGATTGATGAGGATTTGTAAAAAATGTAATACATTTTAGAATAAGGCTGTAACATTACAAAATGTGGAAAAAGGGAAGGGTTCTGAATACTTTCCTGAATGTACTACTGTATGCATAGGTTTGTCCCTGATTTAATAATGAATGGGAAACATATGTCTTTTTTTTAACACTATATGAGAACACAATGAATAATGTAAGTCATATAGCTATAGACACACAGGCTCATCATGCAGACAACTGTTCCTGCTGGCTTTCCTGACAACTAAACCTTATGTTAGACCACTTTAATGTTTACCGTGCAGCTGGGAGACACATGAAAATGGGAGAGTGTTTACCATTACCAAAGGTAATTTCAATGTAAAAGGACCCATAAGCACAAACATGTGAAGTTCAAAGGAGCATGTCAAATTGGCTATAAAATGAAAGCTAAGAGTCTCTATTTTTGTGGAAATGAAGGCATATATACATTGTTTTAAATACGTTTTCTTTAAATGAGGCATAAGTAAAGGCTTTGATTTCTAGATAAAGGGATGGAAAACATCTACTAGAAAAAGTATTAAAATGTATTAGAAATACATCAAAACTGTCACACCGTGATCTGTTTCACCTGTCTTTGTGATTGTCTCCACCCGACTCTATACCTGTGTTCTCTGTTTGTCTGTTGCCAGTTAATTTTGTTCGTCAAGCCTACCAGCGTTTCTTCCCCTGCTCCTGTCTTTGCTATAGTTCCTGTTTTCTTGTTTCCCGGTTTTGACCATTCCTGCCTGCCCTGACCCTGAGCCTGCCTGCCGTTCTGTACCTTTGCCCCACCTATCTGGATTACTGACCTTTGCCCCCCCTTGACCTGTCCTTTTGCCTGCCCCTGTTTGAATAATAAACCTTTGTTATTTCGACACTGTCTGCACCTGGGTCTTTCCTCAAATGTGATAAAAACACAATAATGTTGACGTAAAGACCCCTGCCAACTAATATCAATATTTATATTTAGTCTTGGATAAATTGTTTACCCACTGTAAATAAAAATATATTGCCTTGTGCCTTATAATTCCATTACCAAAATTTTGTATATATCTTAAAGATATTTTCAAATTTCTCTCCCTCATATGGAGAGAAGGATCATGAAAGTTCACAGAACTAATAAGTAATGGTAGACTGACCAATATGTTATAGCGATTTTACTGATATAAATGTTGTTTATGATGTATTAATTGATTAAGAATTGTAATTCCGGTACCAAATTCGTAACGGAATTTCCAAATAATCTGTAATGGATTTACTGCAAGTGAATTGGCTACAATGGGAAATCATAATAGCCACAAACCATAGCTGGGCCACCTGCTACTGTTCCCCGTCCACTGGCATGCATACTATTATGTTGAACTCATAAATGTTTTCTGTTGTCTGATGGTCAAACCAAGAGTGTTAAAACAGTCTGAATTTGGACAACCCCTGCCTCTCTCCCTCTCTATTTCTCTCTTTGCCTTTCTCTCTCACTCTCGTTATTGTCACCTCTCCCAGCACTTACTGACACCTACCCATAAGCCCCCTCTCTTTCCATTTACTGTAACCAGCATCCTCACCCACTGAGCACCGACTGACACCAGATGTCCATGGACGTTGAAAAGCAGTTGAAATTTGGTCAGTCCACCCTGGCCTTGATGTTAACATCCACAGACGGACCGGTCTGAACCAAATGTGAACCGATCATAGATGTAGGTTTCACAAGTTTGGAGTACAGTAGAGTACTGTACAGTGTGTAGAGCACAGTAGAGTGCAATACAGTACCGTACAGTACTGAGTGCAGTATAGTACAGTGAGTTTAAGCACATTATAAACTGGGTGGTTCAAGCCGAGGATTATGAGCTGGAATATTTTCAATAAATAAAATCAATAAAATGCACAAGGAGAGCATGTGTTATGCTGTATTTTAAACTGGGTGGTTCGAGCCCTGAATGCCCTTTGGCTGAAAGCCCTGGTATATCAGACCATATACCACGGGTATTCCAAAACATGTATTTTTACTCTTCTAATTACATTGGTAACCAGTTTATAATAGCAATAAGGCACCTTGGGAGTTTGTGGTATGTGGCCAATATTCCGCAGCTAAGGGCTGTATCCTGGCACTCCATGTTCAGGCACTCACAGCCCTTAGCCGTGGTATATTGGCCATATACCACAAACCTTATTGCTATTAGGTGCCTTTATTAGGTGCCTATTAGGTGCCTTGAGGTGCCTTATTGCTATTATAAACTGGTTACCAAGGTAATTAGAGGAGTAAAAATACATATACCACACCCACTCACACCTTATTGCTTAGGTATAGTACAGTCCAATACAATAGTACAGTACAATACAGTACGGTACAGTAAAGAAAAGTAGAGTAGAGTAAAGTACAGTAGAGTACATTATATTGTACTGTACCCTACTGAACTATACTCTACTTTACTGTACTGTATTCTACTGCACTGTACTGAACTCTACTCAACCCTACTCTGCTCTACTCTGTTCTCATCTGTTGTGCTGTATTGTACTGCGGTGTGCTCTGCTATGTTGCACTATGATGTCTGAACTTGTGAAATATGAAAATGACCTTCATATCCATAATTATGCATTTCTGTGTTGTACAGATCAGAGACACATGATGTAATTCTGCTACTATAATTCTGTTGCCGTGTGTAAATCCATTTCTCTTACTGCAGTTCAATAACAACACAAAAATATTTGTATTCAAACTCAAGATGCCATGTCATAGCTGACACCCCATTCTTTCTGCAAACATCTTTGAATGTTGATTCGGAATAGATATTGAACAGAGTTTTTGGAAAATGTGGTTGCATAAAATCCTGTGGGAGATTTTAACATAATTCCATTATCAAAGTTGGCATCTGCACAGTTCTTCCACTAAATTCGTTTTTGAAAATGATTCAGTGGAAAAAAGTAGTCCTTGTGCATAGAGTTGGTTTGTTAAACTTTGAAATCAGTGGTTTTTGTTAAGCATACTGTACATTTTAAAGTGGGTCAAAGGGGTATTCCGTTACCGTGGACTTGCCCCCAAACAACGGGTCTTCATTTAATTCAAACAACTCTTATAACTTGTGAAATCACAGTGATTCAGTAAAAAAAAAAACAGACATCTGTAATGTATATTCAGTTGGAACCCACTTCAATTTGACAGTTTTCTGTCAGCTACACACTGTGAGTGGGCATGTGTTTGTATCCCATACAGCCAAGAATAACACAGTCATTTTACATTAATTAAATCACTTCTTTGTGTTGATGTTACCCATCCAGCTAGAGATAATAGAAAACTTTCAGATACAACACAAGGCATAATAATTGTCTTTGATATGAACAGTTTATTTTTCCCGACGAGAGCTCCATGACCTTCATTATTTGTGTACGCTCAAATTCCTTTGTTTTCCTCCTCCGCTGTTTCTGTGCAGTATTACACTAATGGATTTAATTGTGTTTCAATCCAGCTCTTTGAAAGTAGGATATTGAACAGTGGTTCCTTGAAATGTGAACACTGATTAAAGAATCTCTCAGAATAATCAAACATTCCCAGACAAATCCATAGACACTGGGGGTCTCACTGAGGCGACAATCAAGGAAGTTCTGAGTAGGAATATAAATGTATTTTTGCAGTGAAGCACTGAATAGATATGAAGATTAATACATAGTTGCCATATCCCATTGGGCACAGATGTCAGTTCAACGTCACAGATGTCAGTTCAACGTCTAGTTTTTATTTACATTTGGTTGAGTTGTCAACTGATGTGAATTCAACGTGAAATCAACAAAACATTTCACCTTGTCATTGGATTTAGGTAAAATGTTAGGTGAAAAAAAGACTAAATCACTTTTTTCAAATCCAACCAGCTTTCCACGTTAATTCAACATCATCACATTAACTTTTTTGTTGTTGAAATGGCTTGGTACCAACGTTGATTCAACCAGTTTTTGCCAAGTGGGATGTTATTTACTAAATCAGTGTTCTACATGCAGCCATCATGAACTAACCAGGGCATCTAGCCAGTGTAAAACGCAGACATAATCACCAAAATGGGTGAAATATTAATGTCCCCCCAGGGTCCAGATTGGCACAGCTGTGTAGCTGGGGCCCCAGGGGAGTGGAGGCTGAGCCCACCACACTAGCTAGCCTCACCATTGGTTACTACGGATAAGGAAACCAGGGCCTTTAGTACTTTACTCTACTCTACTGTACACTACTGTGTCTGACTGGAAGGGACCACACTCAATCTTTGCACCCACATCAGCAGTGACAAAAATACAAACAATTGCAGATGAACTGTAACACCAAGATGCTTTCGGTGATGATGTATCATCATGGTATACTGTACTATATGAAGCATCTGGACCCCCAATGCCAAAACACTCAGTGACTAGAATCACAGGGACCTCATATATTTATACAGCCTATAGACGTCCTGTCTCTTCAGCTTATCAGCTTTGTAGGAGATTAAAAACAAGGTTGTAGTAAAGACTGAGGGGCATTCAATACAGAGGGGGTCAGTGGGATGGATTGTACGAGAGAGAGAGAGAGAGAGAGAGAGAGAGAGAGAGAGAGAGAGAGAGAGATTCCCATCACTGTATAAGCTCCATTTTGGGCTTAAAGGACAGATGCTGAACAAAGAACATTGTCAAGACAAATCTTTCCACTGATAATGTACCCTGGGGGGTGTTCATTGGGGTTAAATGGGTTTCAGTCCGGTTTCTTCCGTTTTGGGCCTAATGAACACAACCCTGACTTGCTGGATGGCTGCTGTATGCAAGCATGACCTGCTTGTGTTCAATGGTCTGAAGCAAGTCATGGATTCACTGGCTGTAACTCAGTCTTGTGTTATTGATGTTGAATGAGAGTTCATTTCTGTACCACAGGACAAGCATAACTGTTATACTTTGCAGGGGCGCAACTTCCACTGGACGGGGGGGGACGTCCTGTACTGTACATACTGCTTTAGAACCATGCAGGCACCTCGGAACAGGCGGGCAGGGCATTTTAATTCTGCATCCAGCGATTTCTAAAGCAAGTGTAGCTTTCATCTTAAGAATTTGGCTCCCCTCTAAGTCGCACATACAGTTGATTTAGAATGATTTTGCGGGAGATTCGTGGGACAGTGTAACCTAAATGAAGAACTTTTGGGGGCAGCAATTGAATTACTGTTTCCTGAGTAAATTAGAGCCGGTGGTGTTAAACTACTGTATATAGCCTTCCTGTATTTTGTGTGGAAGGACCACCAGGTGGTAGGCTGGTCCCACGGATAGTAGCCCAGCCCTGCATGTGAGTCAAGGTGATCAGAGGCAATTAAGCACTGTTGACAGTACTAATGATCTATTCTCTTCCCAATACGAGAGAGAGGAGGGAACCGGCAGCAGGGGAGACTGGAGAAAAAAAAGAGTGATTGCTTCTCCAAAGGAGAGGACTTACCGGACGGAAGGGAGAAGAAGAGTACAAACAACCTCTGAGGAATGGCAACCACAGACCCACACCACCACCACCGAAAGGAGCTCTCCACGAACAGATAGTTAAGGCAGTGACACAACCATGATTTATGTTATAGTTAAAAGTTACTCACTTTGTGTTCCTTATTCCTGTAAAGAAGATGATTTGTGGTTTCCTTGTGAGACCATCCTTGATTGTATGTGATTGTTTGAGAAGAAAGAAATACCTCAATAGAGAACTTTGTTCAATGTAAGAAAACCTGCTTCTGACTCGTTTATTCCACCGTTCCGCTTTAGAGCAACCTACATTGGTGAAGAATGCGGGAATAAGGATACAAGAAAGGAGAATGAAAATCTACCTTTCAACACAGAGGAACAATACAAGGAAGATGGATAACGCTCTGCTACAACAGTTGATCACAGCACAGCAGAAAACCATACAACTCATGCAACAACAGCTGAGCCGGCGAGAAGAACTTAGAGTGATGCCAAGAGTGGCTGCTCACGCCATTTTACCTCGCCTCTCAAAGGAAGATGATATTGAGGCTTTCATCACAACGTTCGAAAGGACGGCCACCTTTTAAGAGTGGTCACCAGAAGAATGGGCGAGCGCCTTATCCCCTCTTTTAACCCGGGATAGCCCAGGAAGCCTACTATGACATGGACCCCCGCAAAGCTGATGACTATGAGCAACTAAAAGATTCTGTCACGGTACCTGCTGACGCCCGAAGATAGAGCCGTAAAGTTCCGTCAATGGACCTATACGGCAGACCAACCCGTGCAGGCCCAGATCTTCGCGCTCATACAACTCACAAAGCAGTGGCTGGAACCCGGAAAGGGAGTAAGACATGTTGTAGAGACTCTCGTCGCGGACAAGACTCTGAGGGAATTACCCATGGACTTAAAAAGGGTCGTGGGGCTAACAAACCCCTCGTCAGCAGACAACAGCCCAGGCCATGGAAACGTACCAATCGATGTGGGAGTTGTTAAAAGGGGACAAGGAGGACCGGAAGGACACTACCAAGACCGTTCCCCGAACAACACCGGCAAGTCCGCCACCCGAAATGACCGAACCCTCTCCGCGGACGGGGGATTATTCATCACCCACACAACAGGGTCAGTGCTATAAATGCCAGTCTCCAGACCAGAAATTATGTCCCAGAAATTACAAATCCATGCCCACAGAGTCACCATGGCACGTCAACACACGTCCCTATATGAGAGAACAGGATCGCCCCTGTTGGTTAGCAGAAATAGCCCCAGCCCCAGAGATTCCGGTTCATATAGAAGGACGAGATGTGGTAGCCATTCTCGACTCAGGAAGTATAGTTACATTATTGGAGGAGCAGATGGTGACCACAGCAACACTTCTACCAGACAAAGTAGCCGTGTCCTGTATCCATGGAGACACCCACTATCATCCAACTGTGAGTCTGTCCAATCTCACCCCGAAAGGAAGGTGTACAGTAAGGGCGTTGAAAGTACCTCAGCTGAAGGTGCCATTATTTGTCGGGAGAGACTGTCCCCTATATAAGGAGCTTCGCCAGACAACTTTACACACCGACTAAAGGGGACCATGTCCCACTATCACACCCTAAGGTCCGGCCTACCACAGGGGGGCAGGAAAGCAGACAACGAAAAAAAACAAGTCCAAGCCCGAGGTACTAGCTCTACAAGGAAACGTAGCCTCGGCCTCGTCCTCTGGAGCAGTTGAAGAAATACAGACCCAACGCCTCCGACAGCTATTCCAGAAAACCTCCGATGAAGACACCTGCGAAGGGTTATACACAACGGAAGAAGGAATGAACAAACCAGAGGCTACGGGATATATACGGGATATATTTGAAGCCCCATCAGAGGAGGGAACATGGAAGGGATTCTCCTTGGACACCCCCGACGGGGATGGGGAACAACCTCCACACCCCTCTACTGAGGTCGACCTGCCCCAAGAATTAAAGGGACAGTTCGGCACCGCCCAGCATAGAGACCCAGACCTACGGGATGCCATGAGGAAGGTAAAGGTGATCGACGGGAGAAATGTCGATGGATGAGGTGAGCCCTCTCTTCCCTACTATGCAATCAGGCGGGCCCTCTTGTATTGGATCATGCAATGAAGGGGGGAAAAACAGGAATTGCTAATGGTGCCTAGACCATACAGGGATACTGTCCTACAGCTACCCATACCCACGTCCTAGGAGGACACCTGGCACGGGACAAAACAATCGACAGAATCATGCAGAGATTCCATTGGCCCCGTGTCAACCGAGATGTGGCCAGGTATTGTAGGACGTGTGCTCAATGTCAGCATACGGCCCCAAAGCCACACCTGGGTAATCATTTGATTCCTCTTCCCATTATAGAGATCCCCTTTGAACGCATAGCTATGGATCTCATGGGAGCCCTCCTGAAATATGCCAGAGGACACAAGTACATCCTGGTTGTCGTAGATTACGCTATCAAGTTCCCTGAGGCCATACCCCTTCGCAAATATGTTGTCAAAGGGAATCGCCAAGGAATTGTTCATGATGTTTCCCGGGTGGGTCTTACCAAGACTATCCTAACCGACCAGGGAACCCCGTTCTTGTCCCGGTTGATGAAGGACCTGTGTCGGTCATACCAGGTTCAACAGATACGCACAAGCATATTCCACCCACAGACAGATGGTTTGTGCGAATGCCTGAACAAAATGATTGAAAGCATGTTGAGAAGTGTGGTGTCCAGAGACGGGGAAAAACTGGGACAAGCTTCTGCCCCGAGCAGTCGAGCTAGACAAGATTATGCAATTCGGCATGGTATTCTCTCCCTTCCCAGGACAAACAAATGTCCTGTTTTTCAGTATGTGAGGATGCCCTTCGGACTGCATGGTGCTGCAGAAACTTTCCAACACCTCATGTATGCCATTCTACGGCCCCATCAAGAGTACGCGGCGGCGTACATAGACAATGTGGTCATCCACAGCGAGGACTGCGATAGCCACCTCCTGCGACTTGTGTGCCTGGAGGCTACAGGGCTGACAGCCAATCCCAAAAAATGCTGCCTAGGTCTGTCCGAAGCGGAATACCTGGGATACACCATGGGGAACGGAAAAATACACCCAAGGCAGAAAAGTCCAGGGAAATTCGAGACTGGCCTCGGCCCCATACGAAGCGGAACGTCCGAGCCTTCTTGTGGATAACGGGATATTATCGTCGTTTCATCCCTGGATATGCAACCATTGCCACCCCCCTCACAAACCTTAACAAGAAAAACCTGACAAATCGTGTAGCGTGGAAGGAAGAGATGGAAGACGCCTTCCAGTTGTTAAAATATAGCCTGTGCTCTGATCCCGTCCTGCAGGCTCCTGACTTCTCCCAAGAGTTCATTGTGCAGGTAGATGCCTCAGATACGGGGCTCGGGGCCGTCCTAGCTCAAGGCGAAGCAGAGAGGCCTATTCTCTTCATAAGTAGGAAGCTCAGTGATCGGGAACAGAGATATGCTATCATAGAGAAAGAGGCCCTAGTCATTAAGTGGGCCCTCGATTATCTCCGGTACTACCTACTCCGGGGTAGGGTCACCTTCATTACTGACCATGCTCCCCTCACATGGATGGCCGGTAAGAGAAACAATAACAGAATAGCCAGATGGTTTCTTGCATTACAACCATTCTCTTTCCATGCCATCCACAGGGCCGGATCGAGGAACGGGAATGCGGACTCGCTGTCCCGACGTGACCAAGACGGTGCGGCTGGCGCCCGGCCCTCCGGTCCGGTCCTGAGGCGGGAGGTATGTGGAAGGACCACCAGGGGGCAGGCTGGTCCCACAGATAGTAGCCCAGCCCAGCAGCTTATTCCTGTAAAGAAGATGATTTGTGTTTTCCTTGTGAGATCATCCTTGATTGTATGTGATTGTTTGAGAAGAAAGAAATGCCTCAATAGAGAACTTTGTTCAATGTAAGAAAACCTGCTTCCGACTCGTTTATTCCACCGTTCCACTTTAGAGCAACCTAAAAATACTTGGTCCCCTCACATTTGTTTCAATCAAAGCACATTCATCATGGTAGCCTACATTAGCCTTTTTTGTTGTTGGATTATTCACCTAACCATCCTAAAATCTTATAAAAAATGTGCTTGTGTTTTTGGTCTAACAGTGAAGCTGTACTATGCTATTATATTTGGCTCTGTTATGTAGAATGCGTGTGAGTTTCCTAAAATTGTTTTTAGATTTTATCTAACTTTACAGAAACAAGAGACCACGTGTGGCTGATTTATGAAAATCTGGGAATATGTGGCCAATGAAACATTTCTGGTTGGTCTCAGGGAATGTAAAAGTTAGGAAGGGAGACTTAAAACAGAATTGAGTGAAGTTGAAGTAAATATATTGAATGAGCAACTAATGAGCATGGAGACTGGAGAGCCTCAAAAGTTTGGCAGAATTACCTCATATCTTTCAGTCTGAACATGGCCCTGGAATTTAGTGATTGGTTGACCATAGCCCTATGACATTGGCCTAGCTATGGTCTTGCGCTGCAGAATATCAGATCTCAACAACGATTTGAGGTGTTTAATATCACCAGTACCACATTCTTATGATATATATTTTTTCATAAGTGCAACGTGACTGCAAGAGATAGGTTGGAATGTCCGACTGAAATACTGTACAAATCAACCTTTTTTTCTACATTTGTGGTTTTTGTATTTGTTGATAACGTTCGGCACATGATTTTTTGGTTGTGGGACGTGAGATAAAGGGACAAAATGCGTGACTGTCCCACACAATACGGGACATGTTGTCACCCTAGTTGCACAAGACTCGCTAGAAGGGGCTGTGACAAAACATTACAGAATGACTGCAGGAAATTCATTGAATGCAATTGTGATCTTCTTTCTATGAATTTGGCTCTAGTGTTTGAACAATTTGGGCTATTGGCAATAATGACTCCATCCCTGAAAGCGAATACTTTTTAATCAGTTTTTTATTTGTAATAAATAAAAAAAATGTTGAAAAAATGTTTTTTTTTCTTTGTCATGATGGGGTATTGTGTGTAGATTGATGAGAGAAAAAAAATGATTTAATCAATTTTAGTATAAGGCTGTAACATAAAAAAAATTGGAAAAAGTCAAGGGGTCTGAATTCTTTCCGAAGGCACTGTATATATGTCTTATGTTTCCCTCTACAACACTCACTGGTTGCACATGACTCATTAGAAGGGACTATGACAAAAGAGCACAGAATCACTGGGAGAATTAAATGGATCTTCTGTTCAAAGAAATATCATTTTCATCTTTACTAAACTTTCCAATACTTGTCTGATGCATTTCAGTCACTTCAAAGCATACTTAATTTACACTGAAATGTGGCATAACCTGATTTGACATATATTTGTGTTATTTATAAGGCTAGATTCAAAAGTTTAGTGAAATAATTTCTACACCTTTTTTTCGGATACCCCAAGTGTCCTAATATAGAGAATAATATGTTATTGCTGTCTTAAAACAAATATATGTTAGGGCAGTAATATAATGCAGAAAATGCTTAGTTTAGAGGAATGCACTGTACTTCAGCATTGTAAAGGTCTGCCACATCTGTCTTTCACCATCCATAAATAGTGGTTTTCAATCAGAGCCCTAATAAAGGTGCTTGTCAAACCTGATTAAGGTTTTCACATGTACCAACACAAGGGTGTGATCATTCTACAGTGGTCCCTGTAGTGTACGATCAAACCGGTGTGATTAGAAAACATATTTAGAACGTCCAGTTTCGGTATGATGCAACAATCAGCATTTGAGCTGGCCACACTGTTTTTTTTTCAGAAACATTTTGCACAAACGCAGTCCTTACAAAGTTATGTCCAAAATGTGAGAAGTTTATTTTTGGATGCAATGTTCAGACATTCACAGAAGTAGCTACAGCATAACACAATCATACAAACTGGAAAAATTTAGGCTACATTTGTCCTAGCGCTGAGGAAAGATTGACATAACACAAGCGTTCATATTTTTAGAACTCTCGGATGACAGAAACTATAATATGAATTAGCTAATAGCAATTACTATTTATAATTAATCACATCACAGGTGAGCTCACCATTGATCAAAATAATTGAGTAAAACACTTTCTAGAAATCGAAAGTAATCCGACGATGGGTAGTTTCTGTGAGCCGCTATGTTTGTTTTTTCACAGGAACCATAGATAATAACAGGAGACAAGATGAATTTGGTCTGTTTATAGTATGCATGTTGAAGGGGGTGTGTTGTCTACCATCGTTCACATCCCACCATTCACTTCCAGGAGTTCTCAAAAAAACTTGTGAGCCCTTACTCACCTCATTTTGTTATAACATCTTTGGTACGACGGAAGATTACGTGAAACCCAGAATAGATTGTATGTCAACAAACATGGCTCCACACATAGCTGGAATTAGCTTAGCGCATCATAATCAATACAAACTTCAAAAAAGTATCTTACACACATAATATATGTGTCCATTCTATGCAATCTATGCAAGAATCAGAATGCATGTTTTGTCACCAGTACTTTAAAATATTGTCACGCCCTGTCCTTGTGCTTGTCTCCACCCCCCTCCAGGTGTCGCCCATCTTCCCCATTATCCCCTGTGTATTTATACCTGTGTTTTCTGTTTGTCTGTTGCCAGTTTGTCTTGCTTGTCAAGCTTACCAGCGTTTGTCCTGTCATCTCCTGGTTTTTCTCAGCCCCTCTTTTTTGCGCCCTCCTGGTTTTTGGCCCTTGCCTGTCCTGACCCTGTACTCGCCCGCCTGACCACTCTGCCTACCCGTATCTGGATTTCCGACCTCACCCGACCTGACCCTGAGCCTGCTTGCCGTCCTGTACCTTTGCCTCTGTTGCAGTAATAAACATTGTTACTTCGACACGGTCTGCATCTCTGGCTTACCTTATCCTGATAAATATGTGAATAAAACAGTAAATATATTGATACAAGTGGTGCATGCCGGCAGTCAATCACGTAACCTCTCACTCCCACTCTGAGCCATTCAGTGTTGTTCTTTATGTATGTAGCTGGTGAGCTAAGCTGTAGCATTAGATATGTCTTTCAAAAGGAGACAACTCACAAATGCAGAAATTCTGGAGATTTTTACATTCTTTGACAATGAGTCTGAGTATGAAAGTCAGGAATCGGATTCTGACAGTGACAGTGAGGAACTGCCCCCCAACCTTGTAGCCATTGAGAACCCTGAACCTGAGGACCCCTTGTCCACTGACGAAGTACCAGGTCCCTTTGAAGATGCTGGTGGTGATGGAGGCAGACCAACAGTGGATGAAGTACAGGAGTTCTGTGGTAGCTGGAAGGCCGCCAGCCATTTCACCCCTCCTGGCCCTGCTGTTTGCTTTGATGAATCCCAGTCTGGAGTGCAAAGCCCTTTGCCATTTCCATCTGAGGCAGAGTGCTTCAGGTTTTTTCTGACAGAGGAGCTGGTGGGAGACATAGTAGAGGAGACCAATTGCTATGCCTTGGAGCTACAGGAGAAGAGAGAGTCAGGAGTGAGGGGGAAATTTGCTAAATGGGTGACAACCACAATTAGTGAAGCATATACCTTCCTGGTGACAGATCCTATGTTTGCAACTCCATTCTTCTCCACCCTCTTTTCCCAGGACAGCTTCCTAGTTCTGCTGTGATGCCTGCATTTCATCAACAATGCTACTGCCAACCTAAATGACCCGTTATACAAAATAAGAAATGTTCTTACCAGCCTGACATCAGCATTTGGTCGGGTCTTTGCACCATACAAGGACCTATGCATTGATGAGTCCCTGATGTTATGGAAAAGGTAGGCTGGTCTTCCCTCAATATATTCCCTCCAAAAGGCACAGGTTTGGGGTCAAGTTCTTTGTCCTGTGCGACGTGAAGACAGAATCTGTCCAGGATATTATAATTTACACAGGGTCCACCACTGACATCCAACATTATGAGGGGCTTGGGGAATTTTGTCCAGGTCCGAAATTCCTAAAAAATAAATTGTCCGCAAAAGTAAAAAGGCCTACTTTTATGTGAATTAAGGAGGAGGTGGAACACACCTCAATTCAAACTGTTCTTAGAAAATAAAAACTTGTTAGAAAATCATTTGAAATTGACACGTTGAAATCGCCTAGAAATAAAAACATGCAGCGTGCCTTGGTTTGAGGGCAGCGCGGTTTAAATATCTTGTTGCGTAACAATCACATTCTGGAATGGTGAAGGCATTCTAACATCACGTGCATACAAACCGTTCGAGATATTTGGAACTCGCGTATGAAAAGGTTAACCAATGTCATTAAAAATGCTGCATTAATCACTTAAATCAGCCAAGAAATCCTCCTTCAGAAAAAGGCCTATGTAACTGCTCTCATGAGCACACCATTTGATCATATCCTGAGGGTGTGAAACTATATGTTGTTCATCTTGATCTAATTTTACCAAAAAAACAATGGATAGGGGAACGCTCACCATGTTCAGAATTGCATAACCAGTTCTACTCACGGACTTGGTTTGAAGCTAACTAGAGGTGATTTGAAAATTGTGAGCTTGCACTTATCACTCCCATTGTCTTTTTGTTATTTTGGATTGTTTGCTCAAGTTGGCTGTTGCTTTATGAAACAAATCTGAACCATGGATGACTGTCTCTCCTGGCCCCATTTATTATATATTCATAGACACTTGAAATATTGTCTGACTATGATTGATGATGTTTTATTAGGGGAATTCTTCATTAAAAAAAACATCAAAAGTCTTTGTACTTTTTCTTAAGAGTTCAAGGTGCAACACAATATTGATTATTGAATGACCTTTTCTCTAGTTCAGTCTTATCAATCAATTAAACACATTTAATAATTATCTCTTACCTAGATTGATGACTGTGGCCCCTTTTGCTTAGTTTTGCTGTTCTAAAAATAACTGGTTAGAAGGACCATGGGTCATGTTAAATTGTGTAGAAATGCAGGAACTTAGCTTTAGGTGGATACAAAGAAGTTGAGCCCTTGATAGTATGAGATGAGCGAAAACTGCAAATAAACAGAGGGAGAACGAGCAAGCATCATTGAGCTGACTTAAGAGAGAGAAAGAGATATATGCAGAGATGGAATTAAGCTAGCCTGAGGCAACTGCTTTTCAGACAGGGCTAATAGAAAATGTACTTGCTCGTTTAGTAGAGTGGGGGGAAATGGAGAGAAAGAACAGGAGAGAAGGAGAGAGAGAGATAGAAAGAGAGGGAGAGATAGATAAAGGAATAGGGAGTATAGCTGGAGAGCAGAGGAAAGAGCAGACGTGGGCCAGCCAGTCGTCCATTTACAGTATGTAGTAGTGTTATTAATTCATGAGTCCATCAGAGACATAATTGTAATAGACATGATGTGTCTCTCATGGTGGAAGGGATGTGCAGCAGCGTGGCTGGCTGGCTGTGTGCATGCTACTCTGCTCCTATCGACTCGAAACACTAATGACTAGAGCTGGACTAAAGAGGTCCATTCCCCAGGCTTACTGACTGGCCATTGGGCTCATTAAGAAGCCTTTGTCAATCAAGCATTGAGTGATTAGGCTGAAGCAAATACACTGGCAGCGCTCCTGCAGAGTAGGGAGAAGCTATTGACTACTGTACGTCTTAATTCATTACACAATCAGCCACTTAGAGCAGAAGAGCCAAGATGGGTGTCTCAAATTGCCGGCACTTGACCTTGTGGTTATTATTATCAGGCATTTATGGGGGTTTTCTCCCTCATGTAAGGACACATTTGTCTGTTCTGCATAGTTTTTACTAATGTGACTAATAAAGGGAATTTTGCATGCATTAATAGAAGAGTTTACAGAGAATGGAATTGCACTCATATTTTATTGACATTATTACTGATAAAGATTAGTTCAATCTACGTCTTTAGGATTCTGAATGTTAGTGGGAGGGCTTTTCACATAAACTCATTTTCAATTTAGTAACAGTTTAGATGAAACCGTTACTGCTAAGTTTGACACAACGCAATTACACATTCTCACTACAGTTGAACAGTGAATTGGGAGTGGAAAACAATGCTCAGAATCAAATATCTCTCTCTGTGAGAGACTCTCAGTGTACATGCAGTCACTCTGATTTCTAGTCCCCATGCATTGCTCCCAAGAAGTTACTGCAAGGAGGATCTTTGGGAGTGCCTCTTCCATGCTAACGCTCATCAGTCTTTCATCCATTCTCTCTCTCCCCTACCTAAACAACACTACCTCCCCACTGAGGCAGAATCCTTTAGTCAAAATTATTTATCCACATTACAGCTTTTGAGTTTGCACACTGGGAAGAAGGCACCGCTGTTGTGTTACACAGTTAGGAAACCGTGCTATTTTGTATCTTTCCAGCAGTATTGAGGCTACATAGAGGGTAGATATCACACTTCATTGACATCCCACTCTGTGTGGCACTCCACATACTATGATGACAGTACGGCTGCTGACAGAGGAGAGTGGTCACTAGAAACCAGCTCACAGCAGTAGACATTTGTCGGATTTAACCCGATTTACATCAGTTATAATCCCCTCACATTTGGATCCATGCACTCAATAAGCTTCATCGGAACAAAAGTATTATCTGTCTGGTCAAGTTGTACTGGTAATGTACACTACCATTCAAAAGTTTGGGGTCATTTTTTGTCCATTAAAATAACATCAAATTGATCAGAAATACAGTGTAGACATTTTTAATGTTGTAAATGACTATTGTAGCTGGAAACAGTATGATTTTATATGGAATATCTACATAGGCGTACAGAGGCCTTTATCAGCAACCATCACTTCTGTGTTCCAATGGCACGTTGTGTTAGCAAAATTCTTCTGAAACTCATCAGTCTATTCTTGTTCTCAGAAATGAGAGTGTCTAGTTTGAGAAACAGACACCTCACAAGTCCTCAACTGACAGCTTCATTAAATAGTACACGCAAAACACCAGTCTCAACGTTAACAGTGAAGAGGCGACACCGGGATGCTGGTCTTCTATGCAGAGTTGCAAAGAAAAAGCCATATCTCAGACTGGTGAATAAAAAGAAAAGATTAAGATGGGCAAAAGAACACAGACAACGGACAGAGGAACTCTGCCTAGATGGCCAGCATCCCGGAGTCGCCTCTTCACTGTTGAAAATGAGACTGGTGTTTTGCGGGTACTATTTAATGAAGCTGCCAGTTGAGGACTTGTGAGGCGTCTGTTTATCAAACTAGACACTCTAATGTACTTGTCCTCTTGCTCAGTTGTGCACCGGGGCATCCCGCTCCTCTTTTTATTCTGATTAGAGACAGTTTGCGCTGTTTTTTGAAGGGAGTGGTACACGGCGTTGTACGAGATCTTCAGTTTCTTGGCAATTTCTCGAATGGAATAGCCTTCATTTCTGAGAACAAGAATAGACTGACGAGTTTCAGAAGAAAGGTATTTGTTTCTGGCCATTTTGAGCCAGTAATAGAACCCACAAATGCTGATGCTCCATATACTCAACTAGTCTGAAGAAGGACAGTTTTATTGCTTCTTTAATTAGCACAATAGTTTTCAGCTCTGCTAACATAATTGCAAAAGGGTTTTCTAATGATCAATTAGCCTTTTAAAATGATAAACTTGGATTAGCTAACACAACGCGCCAATAGAACACAGGAGTGATGGTTGCTGATAATGGGCCTCTGTACGCCTACGTAAATATTCCATACAAAATCAGCCGTTTCCAGCTACAATAGTCATTTACAACATTAATAATGTCTACACTGTATTTCTGATCAATTGGATGTTATTTTAATGGACCAAATGTTTTGCTTTTCTTTCAATAACAAGGACATTTATAAGTGACCCCAAACTTTTGAACGGTAGTTTATATATATCTTTTTTAACCTTTATTTAACTAGGAAGGTCCATTAAGAACAAATTCTTATTAACAATGATGGACTAGCAAAAGGCAGAGGGTCTCTTGTGGGGACGGGGGATAAAAAAAATGTAGAACAAAACTCAAATCATGACAAAAGAGACACCATAGCACTACACAAATGAGAACAAATGAGTGGAAAAGTCAACATCAACCCTTAGGGGTTCAAGCAAGGGAGAGTCAGATATCCTCCTTTTGCTTATTAATAAGAATTTGTATATTCCCTGAAGGTTTGTGCAGAGTTCAAACAACATATAGGAAGAAACCACATGGGGACACACTATAGGAAAATTGGCAGCCTCAGAAAGCAATTCTGTTATAAAGACATTTAATAATAATTTGTCTTTACTGATATTGCAGTAATACTTGCTATCCTTAATGCCCTTTGCTGAACTGCATTGGGTTGGACAAATACACTCCATTTTGTCAGATATAGGCGCTTTTCACTGAATGAATTCTACATGGTTTCCACAAAAAAATGGAATTAACTGCAGCGATCCATATTAATCATACAAATACAGGCTAAAGATATCAATGCAACTTTGTCAGGCAGCCAAATATCTAATATAATGAATATATATGATGCTTATTAATGCATTTATGTGCAAGGTTTTATGGGATAATTAAGTCAGCTAGGCAGTCGGGTACTACTGTCATGCAAAGCTCCTACTTCACATTTTACCACCAATGTTGGCCCACGTCCTTTCAGTGAAATCAAGTTGAACACTAATTGGATGTGTAAACAAGCATGTGTGCTAATACACAAATGTTAGAGTGGATGATAATTATAATTTACATTTTATTAGGTACAACGGATACATGAGTCATTTTTTTGTTATTTTATCCTTCCAGTCTTTTCACTCCAAACACTTTACTTTTGCCAAGCTCGCATAAATCCAAAATATAAACCCAACATGTAAAGTGTTGGTCTCATGTTTCATGAGCTGAAATAAAGGATCCTTGAAATGTTCCATATGCACAAAAAGCTTATTTCTCTAAAATGTTGTGCACAAATTTGTTTACATCCCTGTTAGTGAGCATTTCTCCTTTGCCAAGATAATCCATCCACCGGACAGGTGTGGCATATCAAGAAGCTGATTAAACAGCATGATCATTACACAGGTTCACCTTGTGCTGGGGACAATAAAAAAGCCACTCTAAAATGTGCAGTTTTGTCACACAACCCAAAGCGACAGATGTCTCAAGTTTTGAGGGAGCATGTAATGAGCGTGCTGACTGCAGGAATGTCCATCAGAGCTGTTGCCAGATAATCTAGTGTTAATTTCTCTACTATAAGCCGCCTCCAACGTCGTTTTAGAGAATTTGCCAGTACGTCCAACCGGCCTGACAACCACATACCACGTGTAACCACGCCAGCCATGTCTGGCTTTTTCACCTGCGGGATCGTCTGAGACCAGCCACCTAGACAGCTGATGAAACTGAGTATTTCTGTCTGTAATAAAACGCTTTTGTGGAGGGAAAACTCCCAAGTGGGTGGGCCTATACCCACCCATGGCTGCACCCCTTCCCAGTCATGTGAAATCCATAGATTAGGGCCTAATGAATTTATTTCATTTGATTTCCTTATATGAACTATAACTCCATTTCAAAATCATTTAAATTGTTGCATGTTGTGTTTATATTTTTGTTCAGTACATAAATAAATGTTCTTTACTTTGTACTGAAAGAAGTCACTTTGACTGTTACTTTCTGGTAGAGTCAGTGGACCAAAAATACTCAACTCTTAAGAGAAGTGTAATAACATAGTAATAAAACAAATCATCATGTTATATTATTGTAATTACATAAATACTTTGTATCATTGGTTTTTGTTTGAAAGATGCAACAACAAACCAGAAAAAAAGTTCACAAAATGCTAAAGCGATAAGTTCCTAACACCATCTCAATGAGCTCTGAGATTGAGCCATTCTGCAATGACAGACCCAACTTTTGGCAGAAAACACATGAATGGCTAATTTAATGCATGAGGAATTTGAAGGTAACAAGAAAACATCTTAAAAAGCAATTGCCTACCTTTATAGGATTATAAAAACCTTTTCAATTACTAAAAGCTCCACGGCAGCTGTTTCTGTACTCCTATTTTAAAAACCTTAATGGCCAACAAATACTAATCCTCGATCCCTCTTTATCGAACTGTGTTTGACTATTCAAAATAACTGCCCCAAAAAAGAGAATACTCATAATTTGTAAAAAAATTTTTTACCTCAACTATTTATGTCAAGGGTATGTTTTGTGTATGTGCCAGTGCTTCCTACTTTCTACCTTACCAAAAAGGCTGCAAGTTAAATCATCAAACCCCACCTGACCTTATATATGCCTATGCTTGGAATTCGAGTTGACTTGAGCTCGCCGTCTGATGATGCAAGGACACAACCCATTTACCGGCTGCCGAGTTCTAAACCGCCTTTTCACCTTGTTTCATCGCAGTTCTCTTTCAACAAAATGAACTTTTAACAGGCCAATCCCAGTGTTCTGTCACCCCCTTCCTTGGCTGAAGATAAAGTGAAAATCACAGCAGGGGTGACAGTGGAGGGCTTCATAAAGCCAGAGAAATGAAGGGTGATAAAATGTAACCTTTCATATCCCTGCCTAAAAAGGGAACACCACAATCTTTTCTCTTTTATTGCTGAATCATCCGGAATTATACATTCTTCTCCCCAAGTGAGAGAGTGTTGCTGTGTTTTGTCTGTTCTTCAAAGCACATGAGATAAATGGATGGTGGCGGCAGCAGAGCAAGTGTCAACCTACTGATGATCTAGGAGATAATCTCTTGGGATGACGTTGATGGTGCTTAAAGGTTGGAGCACATTTATATTTACAACGCCACTGTTCCCATAGCTTCGTTGTTATAACTTACTAGCCATCCATCAATAAATGCAATCGTTGAGGGAAAACTAAAGTGTAGACGAGAGAATAATATACTCTGAGACGTTAGTGTTTTGTTGAATAGTTTATGCCTTTGTAACAGTTCTCTTCTTCCGTTGTGTTGTGAAAAATCACTGACAAAACTTCAGCATATAGCACCAGTCACAGATTTTTTATCTGATAGGATAAAAAAGAATCAATAGATACATGAACCCCCCCCCCCCCAGATACAGTGAATAGCCAGCTAGAATTAGCTAGCTGAAATCATTTTAGACAAAATGCACCACAAATATCCACAAAGGAAACACCACATCTCAAGTATAATATTGCGGCAATGTTTCCAAGCAAATTGTACATTTCGATTTGCACTTAGGAGTATAAAAATCATTTTGGATGTACAGTGCTTTGCAACCATTAACTTATATCTGGTTTGGTGCTTGTCAACTGGGACGATTCTAACTCAAACACCACCCCACATAAGCAAGCCACACAAACTAACCGGTAAGTGCCCATGTTGAGTATGTGAAGGCAAGACAAAACAAAAAACAAAAAACCCATTGGCATACATTAGTGGCAAGGTGAATCAGCAATAATAACTCAGTTACACATTTGCGATACCATTAAGATGTTTCCAAAACTGTCCCAAGGCATAAGAAACTGAAAATGTCAACAGTACATACATTTTTAGAACATTTATCAAAAACAATGTTTCAATGCTGCCAAAAGGTTTCACACCTACATAAAGGAGAATGTGTCTGACAGAAAGATAATCACTAGCCATATATAACATGGATCTGAACCTGAGCCTGAAAATGTTCTCCATCTATTTACCTATTATTTGTCAGGTCAAGCTGAGCACTGTTCATTGTTGAGACAGATGTTGTTTTCATTCTGGCTCTATTGAAAACAAAAATAAACAGAATGGGAAACAAAGAATGGCTTGTAACATATTCAACAACAGCATCCAATTTGCAGATTGGTTAGACATGGTTCCAACCACTCATATTAAAACCAATTAGCATTTTAATACCTAAACACACCTATTACATTTCTCGTCTCACTGAAATTGTATATACTATCTAAACTTACATAGCAGTGTCTTCCAATACAGAATAATATGCTAGGATTACAATAAATAATGTGTTATAGTCTATAGGTTATCTCTTCTAAGCTAAGCTATAGCAAGCGAACCTGCCCCTCCATTTTCATTACATTCAGTCAAGGGTACATGGGTCTTCTCATCTAGACGGCTAGAGGGATCAATTGAGTGCTGTCGATTCTCTCTTTATGCTCCCACCTCCATTGGAGCGCAGGTGGTGCACCAGCCCCCTCGTTGCCCACCCCGGCATCTCTGTTTATTGATTCAGATCTAGTATGTCAACTCTGAGCGAGCAGATAAGGCTTGGTCCAGCTAATAAACACTACTTGGCAGGTTCACCAGGTGAACAGATAAGGCCAAGGGCAGCAGTAACTAACCCAGGGTTTTTGTTCAGCCCCGCATGACTGCCCAACTTCATATGAACCGATAAGGCTGCTGCAACTACAATACACCGGCACTGAGCCATCTGATTGTTGGAGAAACATTGTTATGAGGTTTTAACGGGATTTCTGATTTCTCATGTCATCTTGAAAATAACCTCTAATAATTTGGGGATGTTATATATACTGTGTGTGTATGTATATATACAGTTGAAGTCGGAAGTTTACATACACCTTAGCCAAATACATATAAGCTCAGTTTTTCACAATTCCTGACATTTAATCCTAGTAAAAAGTCCCTGTCTTAGGTCAGTTAGGGTGATCCTAACTGACCTAAGACAGGGACTTTTTACACTTTATTTTAAGAATGTGAAATGTCAGAATAATAGTAGAGAGAATGATTTATTTCATATTTTATTTCTTTCATCACATTCCCAGTGGGTCAGAAGTTTACATACACTCAATTAGTATTTGGTAGCATTGCCTTTAAATTGTTTAACTTGGGTCAAACGCTTCGGGTAGCCATCCACAAGCTTCCCACAATAAGTTGGGTGAATTTTGGCTCATTCCTCCTGACAGAGCTGATGTAACTGAATCAGGTTTGTAGGCCTCCTTGCTCGCACACGCTTTTTCAGTTCTGCCCACACATTTTCTATAGGATTGAGGTCAGTGCTTTGTGATGGCCACTCCAATACCTTGACTTTGTTGTCCATATGCCATTTTGCCACAACTTTGGAAGTATGCTTGGGGTCATTGTCCATTTGGAAGACTCATTTTTGACAAAGCTTTAACTTCCTGACTGATGTCTTGAGATGTTGCTTCAATATATGCACATAATTTTACTTCCTCATGATGCCATCTATTTTGTGAAGTGCACCAGTCCCTCCTGCAGCAAACGTGCTTCACCGTAGGGATGTATTCTTCGGCTTGCAAGCCGCCACTTCTTACTCCAAACAGAACGATGGTCATTATGGCCAAACAGTTCAATTTTTGTTTCATCAGACCAGAGGACATTTCTCCAAAAAGTACGATCTTTGTCCCTGTGTGCAGTTGCAAACCGTAGTCTTGCTTTTCTATGGTGGTTTTGGAGCAGTGATTTCTTCCTTGCTGAGCAGCCTTTCAGGTTATGTTGATATAGGACTCATTTTACTGTGGATATAGATACTTTTGTACCTGTTTCCTCCAGCATCTTTACAAGGTCCTTTGCTGTTGTTCTGGGATTGATTTGCACTTTTCACACCAAAGTACATTAATCTCTAGGAGACAGAAAGCATCTCCTTACTGAGCGGTATGACGACTGCGTGGTCCCATGTTGTTTTTATTTGCATATTATTTTTTGTACAGATGAACGTGGTACATTCAGGTGTTTGGAAATTGCTCCCAAGGATGAACCAGACTTGTGGAGGTCTCCAGTTTTTTTTCTGAGGTCTTGGCTGATTTCTTTAGATTTTCCCATGATGTTAGGTAAAGAGGCACTGAGTTTGAAGGTAGGCCTTGAAATACATCCACAGGTACACTTCCAATTGACTCAAATTATTTCAATTAGCCTATCAGAAGCTTTTAATGTCGTGACATCATTTTCTGGAATGTTCCTACCTGTTTAAAGGCACAGTCAAGTAAGTGTATGTAAACTTCTGACCCACTGGAATTGTGTTACAGTGAATTATAAGTGAAATAATCTGTCTGTAAACAATTGTTGGAAAAATTACTTGTGTCCTGCACAAAGTATATGTCCTAACCGACATGCCAAAACTATAGTTGGTTTACAATACATTTTTGGAGTGGTTGAAAAACGAGGTTTAATGACTCCAACCTAAGTGTATGTAAACTTCCGACTTCAACTATATATATATATATATATATATATATATATACACACTGCTCAAAAAAATAAAGGGAACACTTAAACAACACAATGTAACTCCAAGTCAATCACACTTCTGTGAAATCAAACTGTCCACTTAGGAAGCAACACTGATTGACAATACATTTCACATACTGTTGTGCAAATGGAATAGACAACAGGTGGAAATTATAGGCAATTAGCAAGACACCCCCAATAAAGGAGTGGTTCTGCAGGTGGGGACCACAGACCACTTCTCAGTTCCTATGCTTCCTGGCTGATGTTTTGGTCACTTTTGAATGCTGGCGGTGCTTTCACTCTAGTGGTAGCATGAGACGGAGTCTACAACTCACACAAGTGGCTCAGGTAGTGCAGCTCATCCAGGATGGCACATCAATGCGAGCTGTGGCAAGAAGGTTTGCTGTGTCTGTCAGCGTAGTGTCCAGAGCATATTTAAGATTATTTCATTCAGATCTAGGATGTGTTGTTTAAGTGTTCCCTTTATTTTTTTGAGCAGTATATATATATATAGGTGAATGGTATGAACATTGGATTGCACAGAGTGTATGTTGACAGCAATACCAACTTTCAGTCTGTTTCTGTCCAAATTCAGATGACGACAGTGGCACTATTTAACGACAGCAATGTGTATTTCTTCTATATCACAAACCTTTTCTACTGGAGCTCTTCTGAACTCTGATCATTGGAACACTAATTATTTCATAGATTAAAACCCAGAGCTCCATGGACATTTACTGAGCCAGGTTTATAGCAGCCATTCACAACAGGTTCTTCATTATAACCTCACAAGGTCATTTCACCTCAAGAGAATGGAGGACGAATGAGAGTGCACGCACGCACGCACACACGCACGCGCACACATACACACGTTCACACCTTTGATTGCTTTCACCTCAAGAGAATTGAGGAAGAATGAGAGTGCAGGCACACACACACACATGGACACTTTCACACCTTTGATTGCTTGAATTATGAATTTAGCCGTTGAGTTCTAATCTTTCTAGTTGTATGAATAATTTTCTTTCAGATTGCTTATGCATTCTGTTTTTCATAGAAATTATAGGTGAAGAGCGGTGTTATTTGTGCTAAAGTCATGGGAGCTACAGAGTGAGAAGTTGTTTTGTCTCGCCATAACTTTTCTTTGCTACATCTGATACAATATATGACCTTCAACCCATTCTGTGAGGGAAATAGCATGCCAATGTCACACTTCAGCAATGCAAAAAGTGGCAGACATTTGGATATTCTGTCGATTGATACTCTCGGCCCACCAAACTCATACGCCAGATTACTAGATCTGAGAGAACATGCACGTCTCAAGAGGGACATTTTGATCTAACAAATCACCCTCGAAGACATTGAAATAGCTCCATGTTTTCACACCCGTATTTGGATCACGTCGTGGTTTTATTCAATGTCAATGATAACGAGATTTTTAAAGTCTCCTTTATAACGATCTTGATTTTAAGATAATTGCAATTTATCTGATCATTCCATTTGTCAAAGTAAAGTGCATGAGGCAAAGAGTCCATGCTTTTAAGTTAAATAACCCTGGATAAATAGAGCTATTAACTGCAATGTTAGAACTGATTTCATTTAATGAGAGGCCTTGATGGCCTTTGTAATAGTTTGTGGCCAGTTTTCTTTCGGAACAGGCCTTTTCTTTCCTCTTACCTTCCCTGTCTCTTGTGGTTTTTCTTTGACCAACACTTTGGATGTACAACTTGAATATTTCATGGGCATAATTTGATAGTAAACTCAAGTAAAATGTATATATATAAAAAAAATCTTCCCCCGTTTCTGTCACTATACTGAGTATAAAAACAATGCTCGCTCAGGCCACGCTCAATCATGTGCCACTCATGACCAGTGTTGGGGAAGTAACGGATTATGTAATCAGATTACTTTTATGACTAACCGAGTAAAATAATGCATTACTTTTCAAATTGGGTAATATTATTACAGATACTTTGTCAAACAATGTGTGCGTTACTTTCAAATAATTTCTCTACCGGGCATGTGTTTCCATGATCTGATCTTGACTTGTTTCCTCATTTAGCTCTCTAGCGAGCAGAGAAAGGCTGTTTGGAGGAATGTCATGACAGCTGCTGTCCATAGAAATGTATAGAGGGTGCACCTCTGATCTTTGCCATTGATCACTTCTGTGATAGCAAAGCCTATTGAGTGCTTTCCCGTCTAGCGGCAAGTGTGCCCTCTATTCATCACTTTTGGCTCGTCTATAACTAGAACTGGCGACTCGAGAGAAAGATTTTGATTGAAAAGATAGGAAATCTGTACAGATGTTTGATTTACAGTATTTTGGTCTAATTAAGCATCCCATATATAGCCCAGCACTTGTAGACTAGCACAGGAAAGCAGCATCACAGATGAAAGGACAAACTAGAGATCAAACCTGAGTTAGTAAGTAGCCTGTCTTTGGTAGAGCAAGCGCGGCTCGCCTTGCTCCCTTCTATAGTCAAACAAATGGTGAGATTAAGAGATTTCTTTTACAAGAAAGTACTCATATGTAATATATTGCTTTTTCAAGTAACTAATCCCAGCACTGCTTGTGACTCTTGATATGCATGTGCAGGTAATCCTTGTAGGAAGCCATGAACTTACCATGAACCCACTACTGCATCGATTGGATCGGACATACGTACATTAAACATAAGGTATGTTGTCTTCTCTCCTGCTATATGGATCCAGGTACTAGTCAATCACAGTTCCTTCTCAGCCAGTATGCATATGAGGACATTACTGGACATGTTTTGTGTTGATTATCAATATGAAGCACTCAAGCTTGGGCAGACTACAGTGGCTTGTGAAAGTATTCATCCCCCTTTGCATTTTTCCTATTTTGTTGCCTTACGTCCTGGAATTAAAATACATTTTTGGGAGGTTTGTATCATTTGATTTAAACAACATGCCTACCACTTTGAAGATGCAAAATATTTTTTCTTGTCAAACAAACAAGAAATAACACAAAAAAACGGAAAACTTGAGCGTCCATAACTATTCAGCCCCCCCAAAGTCAATACTTTGTAGAACCACCTTTTGCAACAATTACACCTGCAAGTCTCTTGGGGTATGTCTCTATAAGCTTGGCACATCTAGCCACTGGAATTGTTGCCCATTCTTCAAGGCAAAACTGCTCCAGCTCCTTCAAGTTGGATGGGTTCTGCTGGTGTACAGCAATCTTTAAGTCATACCACAGATTCTCAATTGGATTGAGGTCTGGGCTTTGACTAGGCCATTCCAAGACATTTTAAGGTTACCCCTTAAACCACTCAAGTGTTGCTTTAGCAGTATGCTTAGGGTCATTGTCCTGCTGGAAGGTGAACCTTCGTCCCAGTCTCAAATCTCTGGAAGATTGAAACAGGTTTCCCTCAAGAATTTCCCTGTATTTAACACCATCTATCATTCCTTCAATTCTGTCCAGTTTCCCAGTCCCTGCCAATGAAAACGTCCCCACAGCATGATGCTGCCACCACCATGCTTCACTCTGGGGATAGTGTTCTCGGGGTGATGCGAGGTGTTGGGTTTGCACCAGACATAGCGTTTTCCTTAATGGCGAAAAAGCCCAATTTCAGTCTCATCTGACCAGAGTACCTTCTTCCATATGTTTGGGGAGTCTCCTACATGCCTTTTGGCGAACATCAAACATGTTTGCTTATGTTTTCTTTAAGCAATGACATTTTTCTGGCCACTCTTCCGTAAAGCCCAGCTCTGTGGAGTGTATGGCTTAAAGTCGTCCTATGGACAGATACTCCAATCTCTGCTGTGGAGCTTTGCAGCTCCTTCAGGGTTATCTTTGGTCTCTTTGTTGCCTTTCTGATTAATGCCCTCCTTGCCTGGTCCATAGCTTTGGTGGGCGGCCCTCTCTTGGCAGGTTTGTTGTGGTGCCATATTCTTTCCATTTTTTAATAACGAATTTAATGGGGCTCCGTGGGATGTTCAAAGTTTCAGATATGTTTTTATAACCCAACCCTGATCTGTACTTCTCCAAAACTTTAACCCTACCCTGTTTGGAGAGCTCCTTGGTCTTCATGGTGCCGCTTACTTAGTGGTGCCTCTTGCTTAGTGGTGTTGCAGACTCTGGGGCCTTTCACAACAGGTGTATATATACTGAGATCATGTGACATATCATGTGACACTTAGATTGCAAACAGGTGGACTTTATTTAACTAATTATGTGACTTCTGAAAGTAATTGGTTGCACCAGATCTTATTTAGGGGATTCATAGCAAAGGGGGTGAATACATCTGCATGCACCACTTTTCCGTTTTCTTTAGAATGTTTTTAAAGAAGTATTTTTTTTTCATTTCACTTCACCAATTTGGAGTATTTTGTGTATGTCCATTACATTACCGTAATTTCCGGACTATTAAGCGCACCTGAATATAAGCCGCACCCACTGAATTAAAAAAAAATATATTATTTTGAACATAAATAAGCCGCACATGTCTATAAGCCGCAGGTGCCTACCGGTACATTGAAACAAATTAACTTTACACAGGCTTTAACGAAACACGGCTTGTAACAAAAATAAATAGGCTTTAACGAAACACGGCTTGTAACAAAAATAAATAGGCTTTAACGAAACGGCTTGTAACAAAAAATGTAAAATTAGCAGTAAGCTTTAGTTGTCTTTTTGCACTGAGTCAATTCCTCACGCTGCTGTTTCCAACGTCTTATCATCGATTCATTAAGACCAAGCTCCCATGCAGAAGCTCTATTTCCTTTTCCAACAGCCAGATCAATCGCCTTCAACTTGAAAGCTGCATCATATGCATTTCTCCGTGTCTTTGCCATGATGAGGGTGACAAAATGACTACCATAATAAGAATGATGGGAAGTTTGAGAGCGCTCGATTTAATCTAAACAGTAAACAAAAAAGTTGTTTGACCTTAACCCGTTCGGCAATTTCATTGGTCTAATGAAAGCTTCATGCCGCCAAAAAACTGAGCACGTCACAGAATGTGTTTTTTTTGGAGAATAAAAAATTGAAAGCGGGAAAAATCCATATATTAGCCGCGTCATTGTTTAAGCCGCGATGTTCAAAGCGTGGGAAAAAAGTTGCGGCTTATAGTCCGGAATTTACGGTAAATCCAAATAAAAATCTATTCAAATTACAGGTTGTAATGCAATAAAACAGGAAAAAATACCAAGGGGGATGAATACTTTCGTAAGGCACTGTATTTGGTACATTATAGATATGGTGAAGTTACAAATTCCAAACTTGGACATTCATTGCAAATGACTGAACTTGAAAGTTAACGGGCCTTATTAAATGAAACCGATTAATTTTGTCACAGTGTGTCTCTCTCAAGTAATAATGGCACACACACACTGTATTTTATATTATTATTCAATATGTTCCACATTGGAAAAGGTTGATGTCAAGATACTGATACTCAGTGAGTATTAAACGTGTGGGAAGTGGGTGGGAGGGAGATGTATGTAGACACTGTTAGAGATTAACTTGACTGAGCTTTGTAGAAAAACAAAAAAACAACTGTCAAAAAACAACAGCATGTGAACCAGTAAAAGCACAATTACCAGTCTGTATTCAGCCCCAGCTATTGAGGTGTCCTGGGCAGGTCAGCAGTGTGAGTGCTTCAACCAGCCCTAATGCCTGGAACAGCGTTTGACATTCAGTACAGCACCTAAGGGCCTGATCGCAGTGATTGTTAAACGGGCATTTCCATGGGAAAGGAATTATGCTGATAATCAGATGTATCACATTAAAATGTATACATTTACATTTTAGTCATGCTGGCATTGCAAACACCATGCTCTACCAACTGAGCCACAGGGAAGACCTACCGAACACAAACAATTGATATCAAAGTTTAACAAACCATGTAACTCTATGCACAAGGACTACGTTTAACATGTTCCACAGAACATTTCACAAAAACAAATTTACACGAACAACTGTGCAAATACAAAGTTTAGTAACAGAATAAATTGCCCAGATCCACTGATGTGAGTGGCCAGAGGAGCAGTGAACTCAATCAACATGAACCTCAGCTCAGTCTGAGATCTAACACAGCTGCCAGTCTGTCTATCTAATAAAACAATGTATAGTAATATACTTCAAATACAAGATGTATTTTAGTAGTATATCAGTATACTACAAATATAATAAATTACACTTCAATACACTTTTTCATTTTCTTTGTATTTTGGTATATTATATATGTACTATCATCAACCTTCAATACATTTATTAAAAGTGTACTTTAAATTCATTGTCTTTAATTAAGTATACTATATGTTCACTATCATTTAGGGCTAGGCCACTTTTTTCTCAATATCCACAGGAATGACGTGCCCAAAGTAAACTGCCTGTTGCTCAGGCCCTGAAGCCAGAATATGCATATAATTGGAACCATTGGAAAGAAAAATTTTGACGTTTGTAAAAATGTTAAAATAATCTAGGAATATAAGACAATAGATATGGTAGGAGAAAATCCAAAGAAAAACCAAACATAATTTTAGCTCCCAGGATGCAATTCCTATGGCTTCCACAGAGTGTCAGCAGTGTATGTTCAAGGTTTCAGGGTTGTAACTTCCAAAACGAATAATAAATAGCAGTTTTAGTACAGTGACACAGTCTTGGACATTTGTGTTTGGGAGCGCCATGAAGACAAGACGCACCTGGTAAAATCGGTTTCCTATTGAACATACTTCTTTCCGTAAGAAATATTATAGTTTGATTAGTAAATGGTCATGTATTTTGACTTGTTGAAGTTTAGGGCTAGATTTTCGGATTCCTTTCTCTGCACGTTGAACGAGTGGATTACTCAAATCGATGGCACAAATAAACAGACTTTTTTGAATATAAAGAAGGATTTTATCTAACAAAACTACACTATATTTTATAGCTGGGACCCTTTGGATGACAAATCAGAGGAAGATTTTCAAAAAGTAAGTGAATATTTAATCGCTATTTGTGAATTTATGAAACCTGTAAAAATATTTTAATGTGGGGCGCCGTCCTCAAACAATCGCATGGCATGCTTTTGCTGTAACAGCTACTGTAAATTGGACAATGCAGTTAGATTAACAATAATTTAATTTTCAACCAATATAAGACACTTGTATGTACCTAAATGTTTAAAATCCAGAATTTTTATGATTATTTATTTGAATTGCGCTCCCTCCAGATTTGCATGCCCTCCCTCTTAGGGCTAGCGGGATGCCTAGCCCTAAGTTAAACACACTCATTAAAACTGTACATAAATTCCAAACGCTTTAATTGTAATTCAGTATATTCATTTAAAATACAAATGGAATTGTTTTTAAATTAATGCATATATATATATTTTTTATCAAACTCTGCTTGTGATTGAACAAGTACACTATAGGTATACAGTGCCTTGCAAAAGTATTACTACCCCTTGGATTTAAAAAGTGGGATAAATGTATTTAACTCTGGTGCTGTTTTAAGGGTCAAAAATGACCCGCCACTATGTTCAGCAGCAGAGAAAACCTCCTAAATGATATTTTTTTCAACTTGAAATTTGATTACTTTTCCTTCAGTGACCCCAACACTAGAAAAAATGAAACATTGCTTTTGTTCATATTTCCATGACAGCTGTACACCACCAGGGTACAAAGATTGTCTTTGGGTCATTTTTGACCCAGCAGTTATAAAATAATTTACACACCACAAAAACCACAAAGACACACACACACACACACACACACACACACAATGAGAAATTAAGATTATGTGGGCTACTGATTGAATTCAGACAAAACGAAAACTTTATTGTGCATGTGCAGCATCTCCCCTCCATGACCCCACACATGACTCAAGTTCACAGACAAAATAAAAACAATTTCAGACAAAATAAACCACATTTCAGACAAAATAACAATTTATTGAAAGCATTATTTTCTAATGGGGAATGCAGTCAGAGGCTATAAAGGTGCTGCAGATGACTGTCTCTCTTTGCTGAGCTCACGTTTCAGTGCCCAACAGGTTGTAGATTACATTTTTTTCAGATGTCCAGGAGGAACAAGAGAACAATGATTTAGAAGAGGAGGACATATCTGAAGAAGAAGATGGGGAAGAATACAACCCAGAGCAAGATGCATCATCTTCAGATGAAGAAGAAATCCCCCAAGCTGAAAGAGAGACATTTTTGTCAAAGAATAGAAAAATAACATGGTCCTTGTCACCATATGACAACCAGGGCAGGATGGCAGCACAAAATGTCATATGGATGACCCCAGAGTACACAATACATGCAGTTGCCCATGCCCAGGACATCGCCTCAACATTCGACATGTTCATCACACCAGCCAGCCTCCTGGCGATGACAAATTTAAAGGGTTTCTGTAAATATGGAGAAAACTGGAAAAGGATGGATGACCTGCGTGCCTACATAGGGCTGATAATCTTAGCAGGTGTGTATAGGTCCCGATGCGAGGCTACATGTAGTCTCTGGGATGCAGACAGTGGAAGGGCGATTTTCCGTGCCACGATGCCACTGA
The DNA here is from genome assembly GCF_901001165.1 of Salmo trutta. NCBI lineage: Eukaryota > Metazoa > Chordata > Actinopteri > Salmoniformes > Salmonidae > Salmo > Salmo trutta. Next base: position 9,618,192 of record NC_042991.1, read on the forward strand.
AAGTCTTTCACACTTTCTCAAGAATGCTACGATTTGATAAACGTGAGTCAAAACCTGCAAGACGTGTGCGAGACAAACTGGAGGCCATAAGAGGTCTGGGACAAGTGGGTGGAGCACCTGCCATACATCTACAACCCTGGGCCTGAAGTAACAGTGGATGAGCAACTGGTTCCACTCAGAGGTAAAAAAAGAAAATTCATATGTGTAATGTAAGTGATTTTCACTGTTAATTTGATTATGTATTGCTGTAATATCTTTGATTTCTGTGATTTTTTTCTGTGACACCGATACTAATTACTGATAGAAATCTCTTTTGTCCAAAGGTCGCTGTCCTTTCTGGCATTATATACCCAGCAAGCCAGCAAAGTATGTTGACAATATATGGGTGGCCTGTGATGCACAATCCAGCTATGCTTGGAAGATTCAAGTCTACACAGGGAAGACAACCAGTGGAGGCCCAGAGAAGAACCAGGGGATACGGGTTGTGCTTGATGTGACAGTTGGACTGAGGGGGCACAATGTCACTTGTGACAATTACTTCACCTCTTATGAACTCAGCCAGCAGCTCCCGAAGAGGAAGATCACCATGGTTGGCACAGTTAGAAAGAACAAGCACTCCTCGCATCAAGGCCTTCCATTCAAAGTTTGCCTTCCCCCCCACCACCACTCTAGTTTCTTACCTCCCAAAGAGGAACAAGAATATGGTCCTCCTGAGCACACTGCACAAAACGGCTGAGATCAGTGATCGTGAGGACAGGAAGCCAGCCATCATCCTGGACTACAACCACAACGAAGGAGGTGTGGACAACATGGACAAGGTGATTGGAACTTACAGCTGCAGGAGGATGACTGGCCGCTGGCCCCTGGTCATCTTCCACAACGTCATTGATGTGTCCTCACAATGCCTTTGTGATATGGAACAAGATCAACCCTACCTGGATGCCTGATAAGTGGAACAAGAGGAGGGTGTTCCTGGAGCAGCTGGGAAAAGCACTTGTAACCTCACACATTCAAAGAAGGGAGCACCCCACCGCACAGCAGCCTCTGCAGCGCTGATGAAAGCTGTTCAGGGGGATGAATCTTGTCCTGATTCACCTGGGGCTGCAGCTGGGGCAGGCAAGAGGAGAAGATGCCAATTCTACCCCCCAAAGAAGGACTGTAAAACAAATACTATGTGCTGCACATGTGAGAAATACATCTGAAAAGTCCATCCTTGCATATTGTCCTACATGTGCTAATTAGAGTTGATTGATTTATGTTCTTCACCTTTTTGTTTTGTATCTATTATCTTATTTTATTCTTAGTTATTGTTGTTGTTTATACACCTTGTGAGTGGGGGCAATGGTTATAAAAATGGGAGAAGACAAGTATTTTGTAGTTGAACTCCTCATTGTACAGTATATAAGAACATATCACTATGTTGCCAAAAAAGTTCAAGACTGTTATTGTTTCCCTTCAATAAAATGCATTCAAAACTACTTTCTGCACATTTCTGCTACTTTCTTAGTCTATACAAGTGATATATCTTGCTCAAAAATGTATGTTGACACCTATGCAGTACCTTTAACAATACTAATAATACTAATAATAAACCTCTACTTTAGTAAAGAAAACAATTATCACAGGTGTGATGTAATAAAAACAAGTGGTGTCCACTGATTAAATGCAATCTTTCTGCATTGAGTAGAGGGAAAACCCAGATGTCCACAAAGTGTGTGATGAATGACATGTTGTTTCTTCATGCAAAATAGATTTGGGGTTTAAAATTCAATTAAGCTGTTTTATTTTAGGGGTTCCGTGAAGGCATTTTTTTACCCTTAGGACAAGGGGAGTGTACAGAATGTTAAGACTACACAAGGGTTAACTGTAATTTGTTTTCAACAATGAACTCAAAATACTATGTAATGTAAAGGGGAAGAAAAAGCGAATAATAGTATTAATACAAATTTGATACTCATAGAATAAGTATTCAGCCTCTTTGTTTAGGCAAGCCTAAATTAGCTCGAGTCAAATTTGGCTTAACAAATCACTGAATATGTTACATTTACATTACATTTAAGTCATTTAGCAGACGCTCTTATCCAGAGCGACTTACAAATTGGTGCATTCACCTTAAGATATCCAGTGGAACAACCACTTTACAATAGTGCATCTAAATCTTTCGGGGGGGGGGGGGGTAGAAGGATTACTTTATCCTATGCCAGGTATTCCTTAAAGAGGTGGGGTTTCAGGTGTCTCCGGAAGGTGGTGATTGACTCCGCTGTCCTGGCGTCGTGAGGGAGCTTGTTCCACCATTGGGGTGCCAGAGCAGCGAACAGTTTTGACTGGGCTGAGCGGGAGCTGTGCTTCCTCAGAGGTAGGGAGGCGAGCAGGCCAGAGGTGGATGAACGCAGTGCCCTTGTTTGGGTGTAGGGCCTGATCAGAGCCTGAAGGTACGGAGGTGCCGTTCCCCTCACAGCTCCGTAGGCAAGCACCATGGACTTGTAGCGGATGCGAGCATCAACTGGAAGCCAGTGGAGAGAGCGGAGGAGCGGGGTGACGTGAGAGAACTTGGGAAGGTTGAACACCAGACGGGCTGCGGCGTTCTGGATGAGTTGTAGGGGTTTAATGGCACAGGCAGGGAGCCCAGCCAACAGCGAGTTGCAGTAATCCAGACGGGAGATGACAAGTGCCTGGACTAGGACCTGCGCCGCTTCCTGTGTGAGGCAGGGTCGTACTCTGCGAATGTTGTAGAGCATGAACCTACAGGATCGGGTCACCGCCTTGATGTTAGTGGAGAACGACAGGGTGTTGTCCAGGGTCACGCCAAGGTTCTTAGCACTCTGGGAGGAGGACACAAGGGAGTTGTCAACCGTGATGGCGAGATCATGGAACGGGCAGTCCTTCCCTGGGAGGAGGAGCAGCTCCGTCTTGCCGAGGTTCAGCTTGAGGTGGTGATCCGTCATCCACACTGATATGTCTGCCAGACATGCAGAGATGCGATTCGCCACCTGGTTATCAGAAGGGGGAAAGGAGAAGATGAATTGTGTGTCGTCTGCGTAGCAATGATAGGAGAGACCATGTGAGGATATGACCGAGCCAAGTGACTTGGTGTATAGTGAGAATAGGAGAGGGCCTAGAACAGAGCCCTGGGGGACACCAGTGGTGAGAGCACGTGGTGCGGAGACAGATTCTCGCCACGCCACCTGCTAGGAGCGACCTGTCAGGTAGGACGCAATCCAAGCGTGGGCCGCGCCGGAGATGCCCAGCTCGGAGAGGGTGGAGAGGAGGATCTGATGGTTCACGGTATCAAAGGCAGCAGATAGGTCTAGAAGGATGAGAGCAGAGGAGAGAGAGTTAGCTTTAGCAGTGCGGAGAGCCTCCGTGACACAGAGAAGAGCAGTCTCAGTTGAATGCCCAGTCTTGAAACCTGACTGATTAGGATCAAGAAGGTCATTCTGAGAGAGATAGCAGGAGAGCTGGCCAAGGACGGCACGTTCAAGAGTTTTGGAGAGAAAAGAAAGAAGGGATACTGGTCTGTAGTTGTTGATATCGGAGGGATCGAGTGTAGGTTTTTTCAGAAGGGGTGCAACTCTCGCTCTCTTGAAGATGGAAGGGACGTAGCCAGCGGTCAAGGATGAGTTGATGAGCGAGGTGAGGTAGGGGAGAAGGTCTCCGGAAATGGTCTGGAGAAGAGAGGAGGGGATAGGGTCAAGTGGGCAGGTTGTTGGGCGGCCGGCCGTCACGAGACGCGAGATTTCATCTGGAGAGAGAGGGGAGAAAGAGGTCAAAGCACAGGGTAGGGCAGTGTGAGCAGGACCAGCGGTGTCGTTTGGCTTAGCAAACGAGGATCGGATGTCATCAGCCTTCTTTTCAAAATGGTTGATGAAGTCATCCGCAGAGAGAGAGGAGGGGGGGGGGGGGGGGGAGGAGGATTCAGGAGGGAGGAGAAGGTAGCAAAGAGCTTCCTAGGGTTAGAGGCAGATGCTTGGAATTTAGAGTGGTAGAAAGTGGCTTTAGCAGCAGAGACAGAAGAGGAAAATGTACAGAGGAGGGCGTGAAAGGATGCCAGGTCCGCAGGGAGGCGAGTTTTCCTCCATTTCCACTCGGCTGCCCGGAGCCCTGTTCTGTGAGCTCGCAGTGAGTCATCGAGCCACGGCGCAGGAGTAGAGGACCGAGCCGGCCTGGAGGATAGGGGACAGAGAAAATCGAAGGATGCAGAAAGGGAGGAGAGGAGGGTTGAGGAGGCAGAATCAGGAGATAGGTTGGAGAAGGTTTGAGCAGAGGGAAGAGATGATAGGATGGAAGAGGAGAGAGTAGCGGGAGAGAGAGAGCGAAGGTTGGGACGGCGCAATACCATCCGAGTAGGGGCAGAGTGAGAAGTGTTGGATGCGAGCGAGAGGGAAAAGGATACAAGGCAGTGGTCGGAGACGTGGAGAGGAGTTGCAATGAGATTAGTGGAAGAACAGCATCTAGTAAAGATGAGGTCAAGCGTATTGCCTGCCTTGTGAGTAGGGGGGAAGGTGAGAGGGTGAGGTCAAAGGAGGAGAGGAGTGGAAAGAAGGAGGCAGAGAGGAAAGAGTCAAAGGTAGACGTGGGGAGGTTAAAGTCACCCAGAACTGTGAGAGGTGAGCCATCCTCAGGGAAGGAACTTATCAAGGCATCAAGCTCATTGATGAACTCTCCAAGGGAACCTGGAGGGCGATAAATGATAAGGATGTTAAGCTTGAAAGGGCTGGTAACTGTGACAGCATGGAATTCAAATGAGGAGATAGACAGATGGGTCAGGGGAGAAAGAGAGAATGTCCACTTGGGAGAGATGAGGATTCCAGTGCCACCACCCCGCTGGCTCGATGCTCTAGGGGTATGCGAGAACACGTAGGCAGACGAGGAGAGAGTAGTAGGAGTAGCAGTGTTATCTGTGGTAATCCATGTTTCCGTCAGCGCCAGGAAGTCTAGGGACTGGAGGGTAGCATAGGCTGAGATGAACTCAGCCTTGTTGGCCGCAGACCGGCAGTTCCAGAGGCTGCCGGAGACCTGGAACTCCACGTGGGTCGTGCGCGCTGGGACCACCAGGTTAGAGTGGCAGCGGCCACGCGGTGTGAAGCGTTTGTATGGCCTGTGCAGAGGGGAGAGAACAGGGATAGCCAGACACATAGTTGACAAGCTACAGAAGAGGCTACGCTAATGCAAAGGAGATTGGAATGACAAGTGGACTACACGTCTCGAATGTTCAGAAAGTTAAGCTTACGTTGCGAAAATCTTATTGACTAAAGTGACGAAAATGCTAGCTAACTAACACAACACTACACTAATCAAGTCGTTGTAATGTAATAGTTTCTACAGTGCTGCTACTCAGTAGAGGTTGGCTATTATACAAAAGCAACTTTGTAGCTAGCTAACATAACACTAATCAAGACGTTCCTTTGTAACGTATTTAGTTTCTACAATGCTGCTCGTCGGTAATAGTTGGCTGGGTATGGAACAATGGCGTCGCGGGGGACGGAAATAGCTGGCTAGCTAACCTAGCTAACCTAGCTAGCCTCGATATTTACTAAACTACACAATTATCAAGCTATGACAAAGACAGCTATGTAGCTAGCTAGCTAACACTGCACTAGTCAAATCGTTCCGTTGTAATGTAATAGTTTCTACAGTGCTGCTAGTCGGTAGAGGTTGGCTATTATACAAAAGCAACTTTGTAGCTAGCTAACATAACATAACACTAATCAAGACGTTCCTTTGTAACGTATTTAGTTTCTACAATGCTGCTCGTCGGTAATAGTTGGCTGGGTATGGAACAATGGCGTCGCGGGGGACGGAAATAGCTGGCTAGCTAACCTAGCTATTACTAAACTACACAATTATCAAGCTATGACAAAGACAGCTATGTAGCTAGCTAGCTAACACTGCACTAGTCAAATCGTTCCGTTGTAATGTATTAGTAATTACAGCGCTGCTAGTCGGTAGCGGTTGGCTAGCTAGCAGTGTTGACTAGCTAGCAGCTAGCAGGCAGCAGTGTTGACTACGTTAGGAGGACAAAAAAATAGCTGGCCTCGATAATTACTCTAAACTACACAATTATCTTTGATAGCTAAGAAAAAATTGTTCAGATCAAACAAACCAAACCGTTGTAATGTAAAGAAGTGTAATATTACCTGTGGAGCGAAGCGAAATGCGACTGCTCGCTCCGGACCGGAAGTGAGTTTTAAACGGACTGTGTGAAATAATAGGGGTTGACATTCTTTTTTTAACCCTTCATCTGTCCTACACACAACATCTGTAAGGTCCCTCAGTCAAGTATTGAATTTCAAGCACAGACTCAACTACAAAGACCAAGGAGACTTTCAAAAGACTCATAAAAGGGCCGTGATTGGTAGATCGGTAACAATATCAAATCAGACATCGAATATCTCTTTAAGCATGGTCAAGTTAATAATTACACTGTGGATTATATACAGTGCATTTGGAAAGTACCCATTGACTTTTCAGACCCATTGACTTTTTCCACATTTTGTTACTTTACAGCCTTATTCCAAAATGTATACAATTATATTTTTTTCCTCATCAATCTACACACAATACCCCATAATGACAAAGCGAAAACAGGTTTTATACATTTTTGAAAATGTATAAAAAAGAACCAAAATAAATATCTTATTTACATAGAGCCTTTTCTATGACTCAAAAATAAGCTCAGGTGCATCCTGTTTCCGTTGATCATGCTTGAGATGTTTCTACAACTTGATTGGAGTCCACCTATGGTAAATTCAATTCATTGGACATGATTTGGAAAGGCACACACCGGTCTATATAAGGTCCCAAAGTTGACAGTGCATGTCAGAGAAAAAAACAAGCCATGAGGTCGAATTAATTGTCCGCAGAGCTCCAAGATAGGATTGTGTCGAGGCAAAGATCTGGGGAAGCGTAACAAAAAATGTCTGTAGCATTGAAGGTCCCCAAGAGCACAGTGGCCTCCATCATTCTTAAATGGAAGAAGTTTGGAACCACCAAGGCTCTTCCTATAGCTGGCCTCCTGGCCAAACTGAGCAATCGGGGGAGAAGGGCTGTGGTCAGGTAGGTGACCAAGAACCCGATGGTTCTGTGGAGATAGGAAGGATAACCATCTCTGGAGCACTCCACCAATCAGGCCTTTATGGAAGCCACTCCTCAGTAAAAGGCACTTAAAGACTCTCAGACCATGAGAAACAAGATTCTCTGGTCTGATGAAACAAAGATTGAAATCTTTGGCATGAATGCCAAGCGTCACATCTGGAGGAAATCTGGCACCATCCCTACGGTGAAGCATGGTGGTGGCAGCACCATGCTGTGGGTATGTGTTTCAGCGGCAGGGACTGTGAGACTAGTCAGGATCTAGGGAAAGATTAATGGAGCAAAATACAGAGAGATCCTTGATGAAAATATGCTCCAGAGTGCAGTTCACCTTCCAACAGGACAATGACCCTAAGCACACTGCCAAGACAATGCAGGATTGGCTTTGGGACAAGTCTCCAAATGTCCTTGAATTGCCCAGCCATAGCCCAAACATCTCTGGAGAGACCTGAAAATAGCTGTGCAGCGATACTCCCCATCCAACCTGACCGAGCTTGAGAGGATCTGCAGAGAAGAATGGGAGAAACTCCCCAAATACAGGTGTGCCAAGCTTGTAGCATCATACACAAGCAGACTCAAGGCTGTAATCTCTGCCAAAGGTGCTTCAACAATGTACTGAGTAAATGTGATATTTCAGTTTTTTTTTATTACATTTTAAAAAATGTCCAAAAATCTGGTTTTGCTTTGTCATTATGGGGTATTGTGTATAGATTGTTGAGGGGAAAAAAATGATAATCCATTTTAGCAATGTGGAAAAAGTCAAGGGGTCTGAATACTTTCAGAATGCACTGTATTAAACCACCCAGACACATCAAATATTGTGTCATCCTTCTGAACTGAGCTGCAGGATGTTACCATATGGCCATTGGGGATCGTAAAACAGTTACAGAGTTCAATGTCTGTGATGGGAGAACACATTGTATTGACTCTAGAATAATGATTTAAATGACTGAGTGAAAATATTAATACATATATACAGAATATATTCCAAAACAGACATCTTAGGCATCAAGGCACTAAAGTAAAACTGCAAAAGACTTACATTTGGAGCAAATCCAACACAACATATCACTGAGTAACTGCGGCCTAATTTTCAAGCATGGTGTTGGATGCATCATGGTATGGATATGCTTGATATGCAAATACTAGATGAAAACCTGCTTCAATCTGTTTTACACCAGACACTGGGAGAGGAATTAACCTTGCAACAGGACAAATCAACACAAGAGTTGCTTACCAAGAAGACAATGAATGTTCTTGAGTGGCCATTTTTGACTTAAATCTGCTTGAAAATCTGTGGAAAGATTAGAACATTGCTGTCTAGCCATGAACACCAATATCTTGACAGAGCTTGAAGAATTATGAAAAGAATAAAGGGCTAATATTGCACAATCCAGGTGTGTAAAGCTCTTAGACACTTATCCACGAAGACTCACCTCTGTAATCGCTGCCAACATTGTTTCTAGCATGTATTGACTCAGGGAGCTGAATACTTATGCAATAACTATATTTTAGTTATTTAATTTCTATAAATCTAATATATAATATAAATCTTCCACTTTGACTTTCAAGTATTTTGTGTAGATTGTTGCCTAAAAAATTACAATTAAATAAATGTTAATCCCACTTTGTAACAACAAAATGTAAATAAATCCTAGGGGTATGGATACTTTTGCAAGGCACTGTAGTTTCAGTACCAGTAATGAGTTTTGAAGTATTTTCTGAATTCCTGTTCAGAAGAGTGCAGAGAAAGTTGACAATGAAAAGTATTGTTTACTGCACAGCTGAGGAACATGTTTCCTGAGAGTATACTTTTCATATCTCAGGAAAAATTATTCTTAAAAAAATATATGTTCAACTTACATATCCACAAAATATATTTAAAGTATACTTTCAAAAACACATTACTTTCTGCAGCTGAAATGTTTATTTATAATATATAATATTTTCCCCCATGTTTAGCTTATTCAAATGTTTTGATGTTCATTGTCAAACTGAATAATGTTGTAATTTTAATTACACATTACAATTTATTTTTGAAATTTTAATTTATTACTGTAATGTGAACAACTAAAGTGTGAAATGCCAACGGTGTGCATTTCTCAAAAGTGTTAGTTGTAAATTTCTGCTCCAGCCACAACTGCTTTGTAAATAGTGTCGCATGTTAACACTAGCTGAGAAAATGCCTTGGTCATCAAGGTAACCTTTACAGTGAGGGAAAAAAGTATTTGATGCCCTGCTGATTCTGTATATTTGCTAACTGACAAAGAAATGATCAGTCTATAATTCTAATGGTAGGTTTATTTGAACAGTGAGAGACAGAATAAAAACAAAAAAATCCAGAAAAACGCATGTCAAAAATGTTATAAATTGATTTGCATTTTAATGAGGGAAATAAGTATTTGACCCCCTCTCAATCAGAAAGATTTCTGGCTCCCAGGTGTCTTTTATACAGGTAACGAGCTGAGATTAGGAGCACTCTTAAAGGGTGTGCTCCTAATCTCAGCTTGTTACCTGTATAAAAGACACCTGTCCACAGAAGCAATCAATCAATCAATCAGATTCCAAATTCTCCACCATGGCCAAGACCAAAGAGCTCTCCAAGGATGTCAAGGACAAGATTGTAGACCTACACAAGGCTGTAATGGGCTACAAGACCATCGCCAAGCAGCTTGGTGAGAAGGTGACAACAGTTGGTGCGATTATTCACAAATGGAAGAAACACATTTTTTTAAATTTTACATTTTAGTCATTTAGCAGACGCTCTTATCCAGAGTGACTTACAGTAGTGAATGCATACATTTCATACAATTTCATACATGTTTTTTTTCTGTGCTGGCCCCCCGTGGGAACCGAACCCACAACCCTGGCGTTGCAAACACCATGCTCTACCAACTGAGCTACAGACAAAAGAACTGTCAATCTCCCTTGGCCTGGGGCTCCATGCAAGATCTCACCTCGTGTAGTTGCAATGATCATGAGAACGGTAAGGAATCAGCCCAGAACTACACGGGAGGATCTTGTCAATGATCTCAAGGCAGCTGGGACCATAGTCACCAAGAAAACAATTGGTAACACTATGCCATGAAGGACTGAAATCCTGCAGCGCCGGCAAGGTCCCCCTGCTCAAGAACGCACATATACATGCCCATCTGAAGTTTGCCAATGAACATCTGAATGATTCAGAGGACAACTGGCTGAAAGTGTTGTGGTCAGATGAGACCAAAATGGAGCTCTTTGGCATCAACTCAACTCGCCATGTTTGGAGGAGGAGGAATGCTGCCTATGACCCCAAGAACACCATCCCCACCGTCAAACATGGAGGTGGAAACATTATGCTTTTGGGGTGTTTTTCTGCTAAGGGGACAGGACAACTTCACCGCATCAAAGGGACGATGGACGGGGCCATGTACCGTCAAATCTTGGGTGAGAACCTCCTTCCCTCAGCCAGGGCATTGAAAATGGGTCGTGGATGGCTATTCCATCATGACAATTACCCAAAACACACGGCCAAGGCAACAAAGGAGTGGCTCAAGAAGAAGCACATTAAGGTCCTGGAGTGGCCTAGCCAGTCTCCAGACCTTAATCCCATAGAAAATCTGTGGAGGGAGCTGAAGGTTCGAGTTGCCAAACATCAGCCTCGAAACCTTAATGACTTGGAGAAGATCTGCAAAAAGGAGTGGGACAAAATCCCTCCTGAGATGTGTGCAAACCTGGTGGCCAACTACAAGAAACGTCTTGCCAACAAGGGTTTTGCCACCAAGTACTAAGTCATGTTTTGCAGAGGGGTCAAATACTTATTTCCCTCATTAAAATGCAAATTATTTTATAACATTTTTGACATGCGTTTTTCTGGATTTTTTGTTGTTGTTATTCTGTCTCTCACTGTTCAAGTAAACCTACCATTAAAATTATAGACTGCAAATTTCTTTGTCAGTGGGCAAACGTACAAAATCAGCAGGGGATCAAATACTTTTTTCCCCTCACTGTACGTGACTAATTACAATAGCTAATGTGGTTAGAAGAGTATTTATAGAAGTATGCTTGAAATACATTATAAATACTCTTTTTTGTAAAGAAAATACAGGAATTCTAATAACTCCATTTTAGTATATTTCACATTTATGAGAAATATACATGTATTTAAAGAATATTTGTTTTGCTCTTTATCTAATATACTAAGAATATACTTAAGTACAAATAGTGTCCCAATTTAGATCATTTTAAATGTATTTAATATACCTAAATGTTAATAAAATACAAATAAAATTGACATTAAAAGCACTTAATGTAATTCATTTTTTCCAATTAATATAATTTTAAAATATACTTCAAATATGTTAATTAAGTATGATTTAAGTATACTTAAATAAAATAATTCCACTTTGGTATAATTTTTTTCATGGTTTTCACCCGTTGCCCGTCGTTGTCCCGACAGTTGAAAGTGCAGTGCCCGATAATCACCCTGGTAATTGCTTCAAAACTGAACCTAAACTATACCAAAACTAAAATTTACACACGTAACAACATATTAAATACATTAAGTAAAGTATGATAGGGATAAAGGGGGAGAATGGGTGAGTTGATGAGTGAGCGGAAGCAAACAATGCATAATTATGTTAAAAAAAACTGTACATTTCATTCTTTTATATTGATCCATTCTAATTCTAATCACAAAATGGTATGGTACCCTAAATCAGTCCACCGAATCCAAGCAGTCATATCAGTCTTCTCTGGCAGATGCGGTCTGGGACAATAATTCAACCCATTTTATCCACATTCAACCCCCCACCAACCCTTGCCAAATCATCATGATGATGTGTTTTACATCATATGACCAATGTTGGAACATCATAATGATGTGGAAAGTTACATTATGCTTTTTGAACGTTCTGTGATAGACAGAGAAAGCAACTATATTACAGAACCACTACAGACAAGACAGAACTGTCCAATCTGAACAGCCATTCAGTGGTCCTGGTAGTCTGGGTAGAATAAGAGCAGAAGAGAACATGAGCAAAATTGAAAAAACAGAGACAATGCATCCTCATTGATGTTCACATTGGGGTATTTGTCCTGCAGTGTGGCTGCTGCCTTCTGGATCTCTTCACTCTGAGGTTGCCTTTTAAAAAGGAGACAATGCAAATATTTTAGATTATCTGTGTGCTTTCCCCATGCTTGCAAGTAGTTCACAGCCATAGTAAAAAATGATTGGGATGTTTTGAGAAAGCTCTCTTTAGACATGGCTCCATTTTCCTCCAGCTCTCTCAGAAGTCCTCTGACCAAAACTGGAATGAAGTTTTTATCACGTCTTGCAGTCAATTTTGCCTCAACGTTTCTCAGAATTGCAGCTGACTCCACAGCACAGTGGTCCTGGCCTTCAAGCATCTTGATCGTGTCACTGAATATGGTCAGGTTTCCATGGACAAAGGCCAGCCAAAGTTCAGTCAGTGGTTCTTCGAACATTGTTCGCAGGACAACAGGGCATTTGTCTTCAGAAAGAAAAAAGGATTTCAATGGCACATACATATTCAGCACTCTTTCTAGAGCAGGGAGCATGAACAGCCAGCGAACATTGCTTTGTGCTCCTGGCCAACAAACTCACAAAAGCTCTTTAGACTTTCTACTCTGAACAACCTGTCCCTCAACATAACCAAGACTAAGGAGATGACTGTGGACTACAGGAAAAGGAGGACCGAGCATGCCCCCATTCTCATCGACGGGGCTGTAGTGGAGCAGGTTGAGAGCTTCAAGTTCATTGGTGTCACATCACCAACAAACTAGAGTGGTCCAAACACACCAAGACAGTCGTGAAGAGGGCACGACAAAGCCTATTCCCCCTCAGGAAACTAAAAAGATTTGGCATGGGTCCTCAGATCCTCAAAAGGTTCTACAGCTGCACCATCGAGAGCATCCTGACTGGTTGCATCACTGCCTGGTATGGCTACTGCTCGGCCTCCGACCGCAAGGCACTACAGAGGGTAGTGCGTACGGCCCAGTAGATCACTGGGGTTAAGCTGCCTGCCATCCAGGACCTCTACACCAGGCAGTGTCAGAGAAAGGCCCTAAAAATTGTCAAAGACCCCAGCCACCCCAGTCATAGACTGTTCTCTCTACTACCGCATGGTAAGTGATACCAGAGTGCCAAGTCTAGGACAAAAAGGCTTCTCAAGAGTTTTTACCCCCGAGCCATAAGACTCCTGAACAGGTAATCAAATGGCTACCCAGACTATTTGCATTGTGTGCCCCCCCACCCCTCTTTTACGCTGCTGCTACTCTCTGTTTATCATATATGCATAGCCACTTTAACTATACATTCATGTACCAACCAGTGCCCACGCACATTGGCTAACCGGGCTATCTGCACTGTGTCCCGCCACCCACCACCCGCCAACCCCTCTTTTACGCTACTGCTACTCTCTGTTTATCATATATGCATAGTCACTAACCATATCTACATGTACATACTACCTCAATCAGCCCGACTAACCGGTGCCTGTATATAGCCTCGCTACTATTATAGCCTCGCTACTGTATATAGCCTCACTACTGTTATTTTTCACTGTCTTTTTTACTGTTGTTTTTATTTATTTCTTTACTTAACTATTGTTCATCTAATACCTTTTTTGCACTGTTGGTTAGAGCCTGTAAGTAAGCATTTCCCTGTAAGGTCTACACCGGTTGTATTCAGTGCATGTGACAAATAAACGTTGATTTGATTTGATGGTGAAAATATGAAAATATCCAAATATCTTTGTGAGCAGGTACACAACATCAAGGGAAATCCTTTCCAAAGCTGTTCTGGCCGTGTTATGAATGATGTGGGCAGGACAACCTAAGCCTACCGCTGCAGAGCATTTATAACTTTGGTATGGACATTGACCCTCCCCAGGCTATTCAGTCCTCCAAAGTTGGTATTTGTGTAGTCGGCAGAGAATGCCACAACTTTGTTTTCCAGGTAAAATTTTGGGATGACCACCAGGACCTCAGCTGCAATTTCCTCTGCTGTTTCTCCTTTCAATTCAACAAAATCAAGCAGTTTTGTTTCCACAGATGTGCTGCCATTATATACAGTTGAAGTCGAAAGTTTACATAAACTTAGGTTGGAGTCATTAAAACAAGTTTTTCAACCACTCCACAAATGTCTTGTTAACAAACTATAGTTTGGGCAAGTCGGTTAGGACATATACTTTGCGCATGACACAAGTCATTTTTCCAACAATTGTTTACAGACAGAATATTTCACTTTATCACAATTCCAGTGGGTCAGAAGTGTACATACACTAAGTTGACTGTGCCTTTAAACAGCCTGGAAAGTTGCAGAAAATGATGTCATGGCATTAGAAGCTTCTGATAGGCTAATTGACATCATTTGAGTCAATTGGAGGTGTACCTGTGGATGTATTTCAAGGCCTACCTTCAAACTCAGTGCCTCTTTGATTGACACTGCTAGTAGCCATATATTCATCCAACAGTAAATATAATGTCCTAAAAAAAACATTTAAGTTGTAGGCCCTCGCAATTGCAGGTGCGCATTTTGTTGTAAAAAAAAGTAGCTATTGAGGTGAATATTGACAGTTGAGAAATAACAATTATACAGAAAGCTGAGACCCCACTCTCTTTGGGGGATGAAGCTTCAAAATCTGTGTTTTCCCCACAATTGCATTTTGAAATGTTATACAATCAGAACAACTTTTTCTCTCAAGCTCGTTCATCACAGCAGAACACTCCAGTGAAATAGGCATACGGGCAGACACTCTCAGTACAGTAATTATGAGGATAATACACTTTACTGTTCGACTAAATCATGATTTTAATCACTTGCTGAATTGAGTGAGGTGGCAATATAGAATGTGCTCTTTTCTAAGTTTATTGGCACCAACATTCCTTTTTTTATGATCCATAGCATTGGCTATCTAACTGATGACAGAGTCGAACCAGGTATCTTTTCTGATGCCTCATTTGACTTTTAATGTGAGTTTGCATGACCTCTGCTCAGCTTATCAGAAAACCGGGCCGCCCAATCTTGGTAGGGGGGACCGGCCATTGCCCACTGATCAGCCAAAGGCTTATTACAGATACATTTAACACAGAAATTACAGAAAAATCAGAATAAGGCCCATGTCTCCTTTTTCAATTATTACATTTTTGGGATATATATTTTGTGGTCTGTCAATTTCAACAATTTGTACATGCTTAATGGTTTTCAATATCTGTGAAAAGATCTACATCAGGCAGCAGGTGAGTAAATGTGGGAGAATGTGGTGATGAGGCTTGTGTGTGTGTGTGTGTGTGTGTGTGTGCTCGCGTGCATGTGCATTGCCTATGACCTTTACACTGGGAGAATCTCAATTGCATACTCCTAGCTCCTCTCTTCTCCTTTGAGAAGGAGGCGAGGAGAGAAGAGGGGACGTGAGGACGATGCAATTGAGATTCTACCAATATCTCTGAACTCCTCTCAGCCCAGAGACACACCCTGCTGCACCACAGATGTACCACTGAGTTCTTAAGGCTTCATTTCGTAACTGTTCTAATGTGTAATTCAAGCATAATATTTGCAGTATGTTAATAGTTTGTCATGCAGGGTATTGATCAAGCCTGTTTTAACAACAAGCCTGGGCTATATAGCTAGTACAGTAACTCTATATAACTCTGTAGCCTACAGTTTCCCCAGTAGACATTAATGTGGGCATCAGATGACTTGACTTCAAGGAAATGCTTTCAGGTCATTTGAGAGTACTGGTACACTTTGTCTTTGAACATGACAGAACAGAGAGAAGGTATGAGACGCAGCGATGCAGCGAACTGAGTCACAGCACACTGCAAATTAATTAGCCTTCCAGAAGTATGTATTTATCTGCTTCCCTTGAATGGAGCACAATGGCTGCACACTTAATTGATCTCCCAGCGCATTCATATTAAAACAATCCTGTTCTCTTCTCTTTCAGTCAATGAAGCCGAACTACTGTTACAGGTGTTCCTTAGTCAGTCACGTTTTCAGTCTAGAGACTTCGAATGTAAAAAAAAAAAAAAAAAAAAAATGGCTCAGGGATGAGTAACATGGCTAAATCTAGACGTTTTTTATCCGATGTGAAATCAGAAGTGGGCCGGCGGGCCGGGGTAAGAAAAGACAGAGTGCGGGTAAACGGGGAGCCACAGGGAGAGCCAAGCAGCATCATCACCACCTAACTGCCGTGACTCATCGCGACAGCCAAGAGGCCAGTGAGCATTTATCCTCTTTAGCGCTTGTCAGGCTCCATCTCCCCCTGGCCCTGCAATGGACAACGTCAAGACAGGAGCTAGGGCCTCTCCGGCTCCACACTAGGTGCCAGCAAGAGGTCAGAGCAGGATGCTCCAGGCTAACACCACGCCACACTGACCACCGCTGGCAGCCGTGTGGGCGGCCGTTTCCGAGCACGGTGCGAAACTCGCTTAATGGCTGCGGGTGACCTGTGGCCCGTGCTGACATCTCTCACCAGATTTAAATTCACCCACCGTGGGTGGCTGGCAGTGTATCAACATGGAGAGGGAGAGCTCCCTGCCTGATAGCTTTTTCACATCAAGAATAAAGAGGGTATTGTCGCAGTGTCCGTGGAGGTACTGCAGGGTTAGGTCAGACTTATTTTCTGCATGACTGGAGCCTGATATGTAACTGCATCTTACTGTATCTGTTAATGTGTCTGAATTAGTTAGGTCATGAAACGTTGCCTTGCATTTCTGACCTGCAGGCAGCTCGAATGGAGCGGTGAAAAGTGGAATGCCAGATTGAGCACCCTGTAATATATTATATACTGTAAGCTTACAGAGTGTGAAGAATAGTCTGCATTCTGCACTATTCTTCTATCTACCTGAGTCTCGAAAAGTACGCATTTATGGATATACAGTCAATGTATGTACATATTTATATCCCAATCTGAGAAGAGGACATAAAATGGACGGTGGAGGAGAGGTTTCACGTTTAGTATATTCTGCTCCACGCCTCACCACTATTTGACTAACCCCAAGCATTGAATGCTGGGTAACGACGCTGCATGGCGCTGCATACATTCAATGCTAAACAAGCAGAGACACTTCATCCAGAGAGAGAGACATCACACTGACCTCTTATCAGAAGCCTCATGGAAATTCAACATAAATAGACCCACTTTGGTGCCTCTTTATTAACTCGCCCAGTCATCGGAGTGTTATTTTCGCCCTGAATCATACACCACTCACCATTACTCCCTGAAACAAACACGGCCTGAGACAACTCACACGGAATACAGAATACAATTCACGTCCTGGTATTACAAGAGGTCCCTATCCTGTTCATTGTTGTTGGTTGTTGTTGCTTTTCTGTTCAGTGTTGTCGAAAGTGTGGTGGTGGTGCACTGGAAATGTGTAATATTGCCCGTCCTTGACCCTGAGAGAGCTTTCAGTGTGTAGTGAATAGACTGACCAAAGGTTAAATTAGAACATGGGATGTGTAAAACCACACCATTCACTTTCCATTCCATTCTTCCTTTTGTCCTCTAAATTGTTTGCAGTTCTATTTTATTATAGTCTACTATTTTCCTGTTATCCACTATCGTCAGTATAGTACATCTCTTCCTTTCACTCTTGATGTAGCTCTTCTTCCTGCCAACATTAAATATGTAAATCAAATCAAATTTTATTCATCACATGCTTTGTGAAAAACAGGTTTAGACTAACAGTGAAATTCTAACTTATGGTCCCTTCACAACAAGGCAGAGAGAAAGACAATAGAGAAACAATAGAAAAGTTAAACACGTCATAATAAAAGTGATAATAAATACACAATGACTAATGATAACTTGGCAGGTACCAGTACTGAATCGATGCGCAGGGCTACGAGGTAATCGAGGTAGATATGTACATATAACTAGGAATAAAGTCACATATAATAAACAATAGCAGCAGCGTATGTGATGAGACAAAAAGGTTAGTACAAAAAGGGTCAACGCAGATGGTCGGGGTAGCTACTGTACTTGGTTAACTACACTGAACAAAAATATAAATGCAACATGTAAAGTGTTGGTCCCATGTTTTATGAGCTGAAATAAAAGATCCCAGAAATGTTCCATACGCACAAAAAGCTTATTTCTCTCCATTTTTTTACATCCCTGTTAGTGAGCATTTCTCCTTTGCCAAGATAATCCATCTACATGACAGGTGTGGCACATCAAATAGCTGATTATACGGCATGATCATTACACAGGTGCACTTTGTGCTGTGGACAATAAAAGGCCACTCTAAAATGTGCAGTTTTTTCACACAACACAATGCCACAGATCTCTCAAGTTTTGAGGGAGCGTGCATGTGGCATGCTGACTTCAAGAAGGTCCACCAGAGCTGTTGCCAGAGAATTTAATGTTAATTTCTCTCTCATAACCGCCTCCAATGTTATTTTAGAGAATTTGGCAGTACGTCCATTGTGCGTCAAAACCACAGACATTGAGTGGGTGAGTGGTTTGCTGAACAGAGTGCTCAATGGTGCTGGTGGAGTTATGATATGGGCAGGCATAAGGTACGGACAACAAACAGAATTTAATTTTATCAATGGAAATTTGAATGAGATACCGTGACGAGATCCTGAGGCTCATTGTTGTGCCATTTATCCGCACCACCACCTCATGTTTCAGCATGATAATGCACGGCCCCATGTCGCAAGGATCTGTACACAATTATTCAAAGCTGATGTCCCAGTTCTTCCATGGCCTGCATACTCACCAGACATGTCACCCATTGAGCATGTTTGGGATGTTCTGGATTGACATGTTCAACAGCATGTTCCAGTTCCTGCCAACATCCAGCAACTTCGCACAGCCATTGAAGAGGAGTGGGGCAACATTCCAGAGGCCACAATCAACAGCCACAATCAACAGCCTGATCAACACTATGTGAATTATTTTGATAGTCAATATTTTGACATATCTAAGCCTTTATACTTAGGCGGGAACGAATCCACATTTTCAGAAATGTTTCATATCAGTAGTCATTACCTGATCATTTATGTATCCCTATTTATAAAAATAAATCATAATTTCAATAGATATCCTTACATGATAAGTAAGATAATATCACAAGGGTGCGTGCTCAGCCCCTTCCTGTACTCCCTGTTCACCCATAACTGCGTGACCATGCACGCCTCCAACTCAATCATCAAGTGTTCATAAAATACAACAGTAGTAGGCCTGATTACCAACAATGACGAGACAGCCTACAGGGAGGAGGTGAGGGCCCTGGCAGAGTGCTGCCAGGAAAATAACTTGTCATTCAATGTCAACAAAACGAAGGAGCTGATCGTGGACTTCAGGAGACAGCTGAGGGAGCATGCACCCATTCACATTGACGGGACTGCAGTAGAGAACGTGAAAAGCTTCAAGTTCCTCGGCGTACACATCGCTGACAATCTGAAATGGTTCACCTACACAGACATTGCCTTGGGAGGCTGAATAAATTCTATTTGGCCTCTAAGACCCTCATAATCTTTTGCAGATGCACCATTGAGAGCATCCTGTCAAAATGTATCACCGCCTGGTACGGCAACTGCACCACCCGCAACTCCAGAGGGTGCAGAGCACTGGGGGCACACTGCCTGCCCTCCAGGACCTCTACAACACCAGATGTCACAGGACAGCCATAAAGATCATCAAGGACATCAACCACCCGAGCCACGGCCTGTTCATCTTGCTATCATTCAGAAGGCGAGGTCAGTACAGATGCATCAAAGCTGGGACCGAGAGACTAAAAAACAGCTTCTGTCTCAAGGCCATCAGACTTTTAAATAGCCATCTCTAGCCGGCCTCCACTCAACACCCTGCCCTGAACTTAGTCACTGTCTCTAGCCGGATACCACTCGGTTACTCAGCCCTGCACCTTAGAGGCTGCTGCCCTATGTACAGTGCCTTCGGAAAGTATTCAGACCCCTTGACTTTTTCCTCATTTTGTTACGTCCATTCTAAATTGGGTTAAATGTTAAAAAAATCCTCAGCAATCTACACACAATAGCCCATAATATTAAAGTGAAAATGTTTTTTTTTTCTTCCATTTTTGCAAATGTATTAAAAATTAAAAAACAGTAATTATTCAGACGCTTTGCTATGAGACTCAAAATTGTTTCCATAGATCATCCTTACATTAAGATTCAGGAAGCAAGTACAGGGATTGAGTGTCTAGTAAATAAACGGTACATAAAACAAGAAACACAAGCAACGCACTGACATGAAACAGAGTCAATAACACCTGAGATAGAACCAAGGGGAGTGACAAATATAGGGAAGATAATCAAGGAGATGATGGAGTTCAGGTGAGTTTCATGAGGTGCTGGTGCGCGTGACGATGGTGACAGGTGTGTGCAATAATCAGAAGCCTGGTGACCTAGAGGTCGGAGAGGGAGCACACGTGACAGTTTGGACCTGAGGTAAATTCAATTGATTGGACATGATTTGGAAAGGCACAAACCTGTCTACATAAGGTCCTACAGATGACAGTGCAAGTCAGAGCAAAAACCAAGCCATAAGGTAGAAGGAATTCTCCGTAGAGCTCCGAGACAGGATTGTGTCAATGCACAGATCTGGGGTAGGGTACCAAAACATTTCTGCATTATTGAAGGTCTCGAAAATCACAGTGGCCTCCATCATTCTTAAATGGAAGAAGTTTGGAACCACCAAGACTCTTCCTAGAGCTGTCCTCCCGGCCAAACTGAGCAATCAGGGGAGAAGGGCCTTGGTCAGGGAGTTGACCAAGAACCCGATGGTCACTCTGACAGAGGTCTCTAGAGCTCCTCTGTGGAGATGGGAGAACCTTCCAGGAGGACAACCATATCTGCAGCACTCCCCCAATCAGGCCTTTATGGTAGAGTGGCCAGACGGAAGCCACTCCTCAGTTAAAGGCACATGACAGCAAGCTTGGAGTTTGCCAAAAGGCACCTAAAGACTCTTAGACCAAAATTGAACTCTTAGGCATAATGCCAAGCGTCACATCTGGAGGAAACCTGGCACCATCCGGTGACACATTTACTGAATACAGATGGAAATGTGATATTTCAGTTTTTTATTTTTAATACATTTGCAAAAATATCTAAAAACCTGTTTTTGCTGAATCATTATGTAGATTGATGAGGGGATTGTTTTTTAATACATTTTAGAATAAGGGGTCGGAATACTTTACGAAGGCACTGTGCGTAGACATGGAATCACTGGTCAGTTTAATAATGGAACACTGGTCACTCTAATAATGTTTACAAACTGTTATATTGTATGTCCAAAAGCTGAAGAACGCACATCCAGGTACTTTCCGCAGGTGCTGGAGTTTTAGCATGTTGCTCATGCTCCCAGGTGAAATGTATTTATAACGTTTTGACCCTTAGGTCTTCATCAGGCATCCATATCCCAGGTGGGGATGGAAGGTCCTATATACAGTAAAAGAGCAGTACTCAGTGACATCACTTCCTGAAACAGGAGGTAAAAAATGTATAGTGTAGGTTCACAATATTAACATTCGATGTATCAAAATATATGATCATACAGAAGGAATGTGATCAATATTTACATTAATAAACATACAATATTCAATTAGGATTTTGAAACTATTAAAACGGTTTCAAGTCAAACTCCTCGTTAAGGCCAAGAGGAAACAATGTATTGAGCCTGTGGCTCCAGAAAGATTCCCTTTGAAGAAGTATTATCCTCTCAATGTCCCCTCCCGTGTGACATCTTGACCATTTCTATTCCAATGTATCTCGGAGAACTATTAGGATGTCCAGCTTGTACAAAATGAACAGCAACCTGAGTTTTTGTTTCACCTGTCCGTATATTGCTGCTGTGCTCACTGATCCGTGTCTTAAGAATTCTACGGGGTTTCCATATGTAAGACACCCCACAAGTACATTTTAACATGTAAATAACATTGGTGGACATGCAGGTAATCAGGCCTTTGATCTTAAATCTTTGTCCTGTGAGGGGCTGGGTAAATGAGTTGCATTTGTTTGTGAAGCTGCATTGAGCACATTGGCCATCTTTGTAATTTCCCTCCGGAACCTTGTCCAAGAAAGTTTCCCTTTTCTCTGGTGGGTAATCAGACTTAACCACAATATCTCTCACGTTTGGGGGTCTCACGTTTGGGTAGATATTTAAAAATGGGTTTCAATTGTGGGTCAGTATCAATAATGTACCAGTGCTTCCTGATAATGTCCTTAAATGCCTTCCCCAATGGTGAGTTTTGGGTGAAGCATGAGGGGACATATTCTGCCTTTTCTTTAACTTTTGGTTGAAGGCTTTCCAAACTGTGTTAGTCCTTCAAAATGATCATTGGCATGTTTTACCCAATTGTCTTTGTACCACCTTCCCCTTTGTTTGAGGTCTGTGTTCTGTCCCTGATAAGAAGCATCAGAGCTGCATATTCTTCTGATATGACTGAATTGATTTATAGGGAGACTTTTAATAAGTGGATGTGGATGAAAGCTGCCACCTCTAAGGAGGGTATTCCTGTCCAGAGTTTCCTATAGAGATATGTAGAGATGGAGATTTTGTCCTTAGTAACCATCACATTAAGAAAACTGATTTGTGATAGGTCATAGTTAATGGTGATAGGGAGAGATTGAATATGTCCATAAACACACCAGCCAGCTGGTCTGCGCATGCTCTGAGGACGCAGCTTGGGATGCCATCTGGGCCGGCAGCCTTGCAAGAGTTAACTCATTTAGATGTCTTACTCACGTCGGCCACGGAGAAGGAGAGCCCACAGTCCTTGGTAGCGGTGGCACTGTATTATCCTCAAAGCGGGCAAAGCAGGTGTTTACCATCCTGTTCTTTTTGTAGTCCATGATTGTCTGTAGACCCTGCCACATACATCTCATGTCTAAGCCGTTGAATTGTGATTCCACTTTGTCTCTGTATTCACATTTCACTTGTTTGATTTCCTTTGCCGGGTGAATAACTTAAATCTTTGTGTTCGGCCATATTCCCAGTCACCTTCCCATGGTTAAATGCTGTGATTCACACTTTTAGTTTTGTGCGAATGCCGCCATCTATCCACGTTTTTTGGTTCGGGTAGGTTTTAATAGTCACAGTGGGTACAACATCTCCTATGCACTTCCTTATAAACTCACTCCCCAGATCAGCGTATAAATCGATATTATTCTCTGAGGCTACCCGGAACATGCCTCAGTCCGCGTGATAAAAACAATCTTGAAGCGTGGATTCCGATTGGTCAGACCAGCATTGAATATTCCTTATCACGGGTACATCCTGTTTCAGTTTCTGCTTATAGCAAGGGAGGAGCAAAATGGAGTCGTGGTCAGATTTGCCAAGAGGATGGTGGTGGAGGGCCTCGTATGCATCGCGGAAGTGTTTTGCCAGTGCGAGTGCTACAATCAATATGCTGATAGAATTTAGGTAGCCTTGTTCTCAAATTTGCTATGTTAAAATCCCCGGCTACAATAAATGCAGCCTGTGGTGGATGAATCAGAATTAGTTGGGTAACATAGATAATTAAGATGTTTTATTTGTATAATATGCTTATGTGAGATACTTGTCATTAGGATGGCGTGCCCTTTGGACTCTGGTGTTGACAGTTGTACTTTTCCCTTAGCTAGGCTCAGTCACTTGGGGCTCAGAGAGGGGAGAAGTCAGAATGAAACATTGTCTTCATATGTGAATGTGTCTTTACCTATTCTTAAACCATGTGAATGGATGGCGTGATTAATGGGGAACCAATTACTTGTCTCCACAATGTCTGTGTGCAAGTCACTCCCTCCTTTTCTATGTTGTGGGGAGGTGTATGGCAGTGTCTGGGACCATTGTATGTCCTCTCTAAATCTTACACTTATCCTGGCATAGTGTATGACCTGGAGGCTCACTCCCCTCAGTGAGCTTGTCCAGGAGTGGGGTCAAGAGGGGGCTTGCTTGAGATGGGAGTATTTAGAGTTGACAATTGATATATGCCATTGGATGAGTTGGTGTTTTTGTACTATGAAGTACCAGGAACGAGATTAGAAACCTCGTCAAGGGGACCAAACTGAACGATAATTTATAGCGAATGCTATCTGGCTGTGGATACTCCTCTCTCAAGTAACAGTCTTTCTTTGTGAACCGTTCCTAACTATCTGTGTGGTTTGTCATGTCAAAAGGGGGTGGATCTTGCTATAAAGATCTCAGAAGACATTGTGTTGACAGTCTCAATGGTTCATTAGAAATGGTGAATTGTTGAAAGTCAAGTGCTAATGCAAAGCTCTTATAATTACAGATGTAGTTTAAGTATAACTCTGACTGGTGTGTGTTAAGTTTGTCTCTCCTCATTTGATAATACAGAAATTAGCAACCACAAGCCTCAGGATATATGGTTTCCAGCTTGCATAAAGTCCAGTGAAGTTCATTAAGGGCCGTCGTGGTACCAGCTTGAGGGGGATATACACGGCTTTGACAATAACCGACAAGAATTATCTTGGGAGATAATACGGTCGGCATTTGATTGTGAGGAATTCTAGGTCAGGTGAACAAAAGGACTTGGCCATATGTTACAATTACACCATGAGTCGTTAATCATGAAACATACACCCCCATATAATGTGTTAACTTAAATGTAAAACATTTCTACAGAGAAGATTAGGGGTTGGCCATATGTTGATGAGAAGAGGGAATAAAAGAAAACCGAACAAAGGCTTATTATAGCATAGGGTCTGCACGGGGGAGCCGAGCAGATGTGCACTTTTTCAAACTTTGAGCCTGTGAGAGTGAATAAGTGAGTCTAGGTGAGTAGCTGACTTCTTAAGGACAAAACCAACTATACATCAACTAGTAAATCAGGAGTCACTCCCCCCAGAGGCTTATGAGTGTCTGGGAAGTTTGGACGAATGGGGCAACTGACACTTCGTATTATTTCGGTGGACCACTGCCGCTCCACCGATCCTAAGCCTTGATTAAATTGTTAGATTACCAGTGTATAGGCTGCCTTTAGGAGCTCCTCAATGTCTGCATTTACTCTCTGAATGAACAAATAATGGTAGATTGATGCCCCTGGGGTGATAGACTTCATTTTACATTTAATGACATAAATATTCAAGATTATTGACGGAGGACTTAAAATGCCTGTGTAGGGGTCCTACTCAGTGATGATCAATATGGTCCCACTTACTCTAAGCACTTGATAAAAAGATGGCTTTTATATGGCTGATCTCATATCCATATAGACCCGATCCCAGTCCAAATGTATGGATGTGAATAGCTTGTATTACTGACACGTGCTGTACAATTGTAATCTTATGGATAATACAACACTATTAAAACATTGATTTTTCAATATACACTGAACAAAAATATAAACGCAACATGCAAAGTGTTGCTCCCATGTTTTATGAGCGGAAATAAAAGATCCCAGAAATGTTACACATGCACAAAAAGCTTATTTCTCTCAAATTCTGTGCACAAATGTGTTTACATTCTTGTTAGTGAGCATTTCTCCTTGGCCAAGATAATTAATCCACCTGACAGGTGTGGCAAATCAAGAAACTGATTAAACAGCATGGTCATCACACAGGTGCACCTGGGACAATAAAAGTCCACACTAAATTGTGCAGTTTTGTCACATAACTGCAGATATCTCAAGTTTTGAGGGAGCTTGCAATTGGCATGCTGACTGCAGGAATGCCCACCAGAGCTGTTTCCAGAGAATTTGATGTTAATTTCTCTATCATAACCTCCAACATCGTTTTAGAGAATTTTTCAGTACTTCCAACCGGCCTCACAACCGCAGATCACATGTATGGTGTTGTCTGGGCGAGCGTTTTACTGATGTCAACGTTGTGAACAGAGTGCACCATGGTGGCGGTGGGGTTATGGTGTGGACGGACTTAAGCTACGGACAACGAACACAATTGCATTTTATTTCAATGCACAGAGATACCGTGACGAGATCCTGATGCCCACTGTCGTACCATTCATCCGCTACCATCGTCTCATGTTTCAGCATGATAATGCACAGCCCTTTGTCCCAAGGATCTGTACACAATTCCCAGTTCTTCCATGGGCTGCATACTCACCAGACATGTCACCCATTGAGCATGTATGGGAATCTCTGGATCGACGTGTTTGACAGCATGTCCCAGTTCCTGACAGTATCCAGCAACTTTGCACAGCCGTAGAAGAGTACTGGGACAACATTCCACAGGCCACAATCAACAGCCTGATTAACTTTATGCGAAGGAGATGTATCACACTGCATGCGGCAAATGGTGGTCACAACAGATACTGACTGGTTTTCTGATCCATGCCCCTACCTTATTTTCAAGGTATCTATAACCAACAGATGCATATCTGTAGTACCAGTCATATTACATCCATCGATTAGGGCCTAATGAATTAATTTCAATTGACTGATTTCCTTATATGAACTATAACTGAGTTGCATGTTGCGTTTATATTTTTGTTCAGTATATTATGGAAAAATGTAACAACCTTGTTATCTAGGTAAGGGAGATTCGGGATGGCTGTTATGCTGAAACACCTAGCGTCGCTGAATTGCTAATGATCTCTCTCAACAAGGAGATTAATGCCATCGCTCGATTAAGCATTTATTTATTAGCTTCATTGATGTTCTCCAAAACTGAACTCACCCTGATGGGCTGCAGAAGACGAGCTCCCCAACATTTCCATATCAGAGGAGATGTCTATGAATTGCAGTCAAGGGGTTTTCCTATCAAACCATAGTGCGGAATCTTCCCTAAAGAACATTGCAAATGGAATTGTAAAGGTCCAATGCTGACATTCTATCTCAATATTAAAGCATTTCTGGGTAACAGTTAAGTACCTTACTGTGATTGTTTTCAATTAAAATGGTCAAAAATAAACAAAAATATATTCTTAGCAAAGAGCAATTTCTCAAGCATGATTTTTTCTAGGACTGTCTGGGAATGGTCTGAGTGGGAAGGGGAAAACTGAAAACTAGCTGTTATTGGAAGAGAGGTTTGGAACTGTCTTTCTTAGTGGTCTATTGACACATTTACCTCCTGGTGATGTCAACAGGCAGGCCAAAACTCCATCCCACCAAAACAGGCTGAAGTTTCAAGCTCTCACACTAAAATGGCATTAATATAATTTTCACAATTTCACAGTATTATTCCAACCTCATATTTTCAGCAAAATGTGTAAATATTTGTATATTCAACAAGATTCAACAACTGAGACATAAACTGAACAAGTTCCACAGACATGTGACTAACAAAAATGGAATAATGTGTCCCTGAACCAAGGGGGGGTCAAAATTAAGATTTCCCTTCACTGGAACTAAGGGGCCTAGCCCGAACCATGAAAAACAGCCCAAGACCATTACTCCTCTTCCACCAAATTTTACAATTGAAACTATGCATTGGGGCAGGTAGCATTGTCCTGGCATCCTCCAAACCCAGATTTGTCTGTCAGACTGCCAGATGGTGAAGCGTGATTCCAGAGAACACGTTTCCACTGCTCCAGAGTCCAATGGCGGCGACCTTTACACCACTCCAGCCGACGTTTGGCATTGCATATGGTGATCTTAGGCTTGTGTGCGGCTGCTCGGCCATGGAAACCCACTTCATGAACTTCCGACGAACAGTTGTTGTACTGACGTTGCTTCCAGAAGCAGTTTGGAACTCGGTAGTGAATGTTGCAACCGAGGACAGACGATTTTTATACGCTTCGTGCTTCAGCACTCGGCAGTCCCGTTCTGTGAGCTTGTGTGGCCTACCACTTTGCGGCTCAGCCGTTGTTGTTCCTAGACGTTTCCACTTCACAATAACAGCACTTACAGTTGACTGGGGCAGCTCTAGCATGGCAGGAATTTGATGAACTGACTTGTTGGAAAGGTGGCATCCTATGATGGTGCCATGTTAAAAGTCACCGAGCTCTTCAGTAAGGCCGTTCTATTGCCAATGTTTGTCTATGGAGATTGCATGGCTGTGTGCTAGATTTTATATACCTGTCAGCATTGGGTGTGGCTGAAACAGCTGATTCCACTAATTTGAAGGGGTGTCCACATACTTTTGTATACATAGTGTATTTTAGAATGTTAAACAGCAAATTGTAGCTTAACTACTTTTGAGCTATCCCATTACCCTTTGCGAGATTCGAGACAAATCAGCGCAGGCGGAATCGACACGCTATCTGACTTAAGACAATGGAGGAGGGGAGGCATTGGAGTGTGAAGGCCTCTGACTAGTTTGTCGGTTAGCCATCGACACTCAGGACAGCAGCTCGCTATCATGCACACCGACAGGCTGTATTCATCCAATGGCCTGTGACTACACAAAAAAAAATGTCAAGGTTCCCAAACAGATCTCTTTAATTTGATAAATGGGTATTAGATAAGCTTGATGGTTTGTCTTGAAAGCATATTACATTTCCATTAACCAATTCTGTAGAGGTATTAGAAACAGACAGTGGCTTACACACACACACACACACACACACACACACACACACACACACACACACACACACACACACACACACAGACATCCTCCCCTGTCTCTGTATTGAAAGGCTGGAACACACACACCATAATGCACAAACTCAATGCTGTGTAAAGCAGCATGCATGTCTGTAAATGGAGGAGCTTGATCAATTTCATGGTTGTAAAAAGAGGATCCCGGCACTCATTTAATCTCTTTACTTTCCAGTGGGCCTACTCTATTGTTTGAGTGAAGTCTCAATTCTTGCCCCAGACAACCAAGAGTTTCTATCATTTAAAATGGCATTCGAAAAACAACCACATTCAAAAACACAAACCTAACATAAATGTAGAAATACTCCATTTCACTTCTCTGAGGAACCAGATGACTAAATGCAGAAATTCACTATATTTTTCATTGAAGCGGTTAAACAACAGTGACCTCCATTACTATCAACATTAGTTGATAAGTGTGCTGTACATGGCTAGAGAAATCGCTGTCCTTCTGCCAGTGATGGAGTGATATGTCTCCACGCAGGGCCAACAGTGGGACAGCGGTGATCAAGCCATTGTGATTACCATAAAACAGTTTTAATATTACATTGGTGTAGCGTAGCTCCCTTATACCCTGGAGGAAGTGGAATAGATTAACCCTGCTCACTTGTCAAACTGTTTTCTGGTTAAACAGCATACTACTGAGTCGAGCTATTCTTCCACAGGGACCACCTGCTGGTTTTAGCTACTGCTTATGTAACTATTACTGGAACTTTCTCCTCAGCTGTTTAAAAAAAACTCACTTGCCTCCCAAGAGGCAAAATCAAAGATATAGAAAATAAAGACTTCCTAATAACTAACAATAATTATAATATTTTCAATCAGTTTATTTGAAGGGGAAGAGACAGGTAAAATAAGGATTTCTTGAGACAATTGAGACATGGATTGTGTATGTGTGCCATTTCGGAGGGTGAATGAGCAAGACAAAATATTGAAGTGCCTTTGAACTGGCTATGATAGTAGGTGTCAGGCGCACCGGTTTGATTGTGTCAAGAACTGCAACGCTGCTGAGTTTATAATGCTCAACAGTTTCTCGTGTGTATCAAGAATGGTCCACCACCCAAAGGACATCCAGCCAACTTGACACAACTGTGGGAAGCATTGGAGTCAACATGGACCAGCATCCCTGTGGAACGCTTTCGACACCTTGTAGAATCCATGCCCCAACGAATTCAGGCTGTTCTGATGGAAAAAAAGGGGTGGGTTCTTTATGCTTTGTACACTCAGTGTATGATGATGATGAAGACAATAATATGGTTAGTGATAATACTACCACTACTGCTAATTATTATACATTTTGGTATCAACACTGTAATTATTAGTATTAGTAGAATAAGTAGAATTAGTAGTAGCCTATTATTCATAGTAGTCGTAATAGTCATAGTAGTAGTAATTGTAGTGGTATCATTATCTTCATTGTCATCATTACCAACATTATATTCATTATTGCTAGGAATCTTTCTTTTCTGGGGCTTCATTTTTTTTGTGTGTGAAAGACAACGCAAGTATGTCGAAGAGAGTCAAGCCACTGGGCACACTACATCATTTAATGTAATAGCAGAACCAAATGACCTGGATTGCAGTTGAGATTATATTAGAAGTACATGGTGCAAGTGCCATTTGACCAGGGTTGGGTAGGTTACTTTATCAATGTAATCCGTTACAGTTACTAGTTACCTGTGCAAAATTGTAATCAGAAATGTCATTTTTGGATTACCCAAACTCATAAACGGAATCTGATTACATTCCGTTACTTTTAGATTACTTTCCCCTTAACCCTCCTGCTGTGTTCCTGTCGAATTGGACCGATTTACAAGTTTTCTCTCAGAAAAATGTAGTTCATTTACTCTGATTGTCATAAGGTTACATGACTGTGTCCACACAGGGCATCTGAACACTCAAAATACATTTTGATGATTTTCATTACATTTTGGGTGTTTTATTTAACTTTTGTACACCTGGGGTGTTCCCGATCAAAAATGACGAACTTTAGATGGACACGCTTCCTCTCCCAAACCCCCACATGCATGTGTGTTTGAGCAAGCGCACGCGCAAGCGCACACCTCACTCCCCTTCTTGGCTTCCATGGCAACCCCCATGGGAACCTTTCCCCAATAGAATCTTTCCCCCACGGGACTCACACCTGTTGGCATTCTCACAAACAATTGCAGCATTGTTTCAATAATATATAGAACTTTTCCATGCAGGTCTGGTATATGAAGCTTTTTTGAGGCCTTGCTCACAATTCATTTTGTGGCAGCACAATGACCAAACAATACTGTATGTGAGGCTCATGATCATATCTATGATCATGACACATAGTAGTCTGTGATAAATATCACAATATATTTAATCTGCGTATTTCTTATAGTCAAAATAATCCAAACATTTTTTACTCAAAAACGAGTTGTATGAACTCAGGTCAATGAGGCCTACATGCCATGAATAGTAAATACAAGTTCAAAACTTGTAATGTTCACAAGAACTTAAGTTGATAAAAAGATCTAACACAACATTAGGTGATAATGCATGTATTATTGTGGATTTATAATCAGCTATAATGGGGCGGTCATTTTGGACCCGGAACACAGAATGAATTAACATGAAACGAACACAACAGGAGGGTTAAGAGACATTAGAAGAAGTCAAACATGTATGTTTCTGTACCAATTGAACAACATCTATTGCAGGTTAAATCAATGTTAAAGTTTACATAGCTGGCCATTAATGGATGTTACATTGTACTTTATGGGTTGGTTATGTAGGCTTCTTCTAACCCATTGCTTTCTATTACATATAATAGGATACAATTATATACTTGACATTAAAAACCAAAGTCTTTCCAGTCATTCTAATAAATGTTATGCCCCTTGATCTTCAAGAATAGGACATGGAAATATGGAAGTATAGATTAGCCAAATTGTTTTACCTGAGCATAATTCCTAAACTAAGGACTTATTAGCCAGCCCTACTCTGTTATGGTTTTGTTGTCATGGAGGACTGATTGGGCTTTTTTTAACCTTTATTTAATAACTAGGAAAGTCAGATAATAACAAATTCTTATTTACAATGACGGCCTACCCCGGCCAAACCCGGACAACGCTGGGCCAATTCTGCGCCGCCCTATGGGACTCCCAATCATGGAATCATTGATTCCCAATCACAAATCATTGATTCGAGTTGAAAAATAAATGCTGCGCTCATGGAATGGCATGCCTTGAGCACTACTGAATAGTGCTATTTACATGTGAAAATGAATTCCATATGCTGCATTTGCTATAGGCCTATTATTTACCTTATTGTTGGTGACACTTTGATATTTTGATAATATGCAGCTGTTTAAAGGGCAAATCCACAGATGAAACAATAACAAAACGGATTCCCCGCCTCTGTTTTGGTAAAAAAAATTGAGGGATGGGCATGGAGAAGTGTAACCACTCTCAGATTAACAGACAGAGCTATGGATTCAAGGACTGGCCATCCGTGATATCAAAATGATTGTTTTAACCATGTTATGAGGCTATACGGTGTTTGTTTACTTTTACAATGTTTACAAACATTGGAGAAAAATAAGTTTATATTTTGGGTTGTCATGGAGTGTGACAGTTGAACTAAGCTCATGAGGCATTTATCCGAAGTGTGCGAGTTTGAGCACGTGTCCATTAGGCCTATGGATTATTTTTATTTTTATCAGCATGAATTCAATTGAGCAATGAAAGCCTCACTTTTATTCCATAGGCTGGGATCCGCACTATGTAGCTGTTGCAAGAGCGCATTTTTCACTGGCTGTCCACTGGTTTCAAAAACAATGATTGATAGGCAGCATAACTTTCTTGAATTCAACCATTATTGGGTTCAAATACACATTTAGATTTGTGAACAGCCATCCAGAACAACCACAATCCATAAGCCGCAAATAGCTAAATGAGAGAGCAGCAGTGTGATTCACATCAATGCGCTAAGTAGGTATCAATAATAAGTGATATCCGTATCGCCGTAGACTACACCAGTGCTGTCATCCTTACCTCCAAGCATTTATTCAAGTTGGATAATCTTTGTATGCCAACAGCAGTCGCACCATTGGAAGACATAGCTTGGACTGTAGCCTACAAAAGCCTATTTCCCCACGATCCATAAAACACATTTGGTGTGTCATCATAGTGGTCTCTGAATGATGGTCAGACTCTCTCACGTTGAAAAAATTGAAACTTGCACTTTTTTTCAATGATGAAGTGTCAAAGATTGTTTTTCGCAAACATCCTTTCTAAATTTAAAAGTAATCCTTGAAGTAATCATCTAGTTTTTCAAACGTATCTGTGATCTGATTACCATATTTTAGCTGGTAACGTAAAAGTTACCGTTTTTTTTGTAATCCGTTACTCCCCAACCCTGCATTTGACATTCTACGCAGATTATTACAGCAATTGTGAAGCTCTCCACAGACCTGCAATGACCTACAGTATGCATGCTATCTTGAACAGGCACGCTTTGTATGATTACATGAGAAGAAACGTATAGTTACAGTAACCTCAAAATGTGACCGTGGATATTACTCATTTTAAGGTTGAATGTTAAATGAGCTTGTAAGAAAGCCTTAACGTTAGGCTATTTACTGCATTAGCACTCAAATCCATGCAAAAGTAACATACTTAATTTAATCCGTGCTCGAAAGCATACAAAGGGTGCAAGGTGCTATAAGAAAAGAAAACAAAAAAGGAGCATACGTTTCTGCCTTATGCCATCATCAGTGCTGTACAAACAGGTTTTAAAGAGACACATATGCTGTGTGTAACAGGCGCAAGTGCAAGCAGATACAGTAGTTGATTAGATACTGGCGAATAGGGAGTCAATGCATGTTAACAAGGAATATGTAGAATAATATAAAAAATGGGCTATTCAAATGTCACGTATTGTAAATTATTTTCAGATAGTGGATATAATGTTGGTACAGATTCACCATATTGTTTTCCTCCACTCCATTCACTGCCACTTAAAATTCCATTAAACACCTTTGTTTGTAATCCCAGAGCCTGAAAATTACACTGTTTTAAAACTACGCAATTACTAATAGCTATATTTTTGTACAGGCTTTTCAGTTTCATCAATCCCACTTTTTCACAGCTCCCTGACAAATTTAGAGTTTACAAATTCTGACATTATGCTAAAAGGACTCTCCATTTCTAATATGCTTTGTTGATTCATCGAGGGGGGGGATGGAGAAATAGGAGGAAGTGAGGAATAGGAGGAAGAAAGGAAGGTCCTATTTTATCATCATGGCAATGGGTGTCACGAAGTGGATCTGGTGCTTTACTTTGCTTATAGGATTTAAACTTACCATCAAGTCCCTTTAAATAATCCTGACGCAGTGTAGTAAAAACATGAAAGATGTTATAGGTTGGATAAGATATCTCTTGACGAATATAAACTCCCAAACAGTGTACCGTAATCTTTATGTGTAGTTGATGTTGTGGGATGTGGTTGGTAGTCTGGCTGGGTTTTTTCTTTAACCATTTGTCACGCCTTATTCTGTACATTTTGAATGCTCTCATTGGCAACTCCTGATATAGGAGTGATACTATTTTTACACAAGTAAATATTTTTCTTTGTGAGCGGGGAGAATTGTGGTTAAATGGTTGATAATTGTGTGTGGGAGAGGTAATAACAAGCTTCCTATCTGCAGCTTGTGATGCCAACTAGATGACAGGCCCAAAGCAGTTTTAATCATTGTTTTCCTTTTTGATTATACGCTGACTGAGGTCATATTATATTCATCATGCCGCGCTTTGATGGATTGCTGAATCCTCCTCCCATTCCTTCTACCCTTATTCATTTTTTGATACGTCATCTTCCATTCCCTAAGGAAATGTGATAAGAATTAACACTGGCAAGCACTGAGTAGAGGCCAAAAAAAGGATGACCTCTAAAATTAAATTAAACACTGTCAAAATGTTTTGCGTAATTCATAATGAAAAAAAGCACATTTGCCCTTGGCTGATTAGCAGGACCGGATTGAATATCTGCTCCCCCTTCTGAGGTTTCATGAGGGTCAGTGTTAACAAAAGGTTGCGCTATTGAACGTCTGCGTGTCATCACCAGGATTACAGCCTATTACAAGGGCTCATCAGCTGAGGTCAGGGAGGCTACCGTCAAACGTGCTTTAATTAAGAAGAAGTGATGATATCCCTAACTCCTGCTTGCTTACTTGCTCTCTCTCTCTCTCTCTCTCTCTCTCTCTCTCTGTCTCTGTCTGTCTCTCTTCCTTTCTTTCTCAATCTCCTTCTCCCTCTTTCTTCCTCCCACCCGTTGCCTTCCTTTACTGCTGAAGGAACATTGAATTACAGTAGGTTCCATCTGTGGAATCTCAGGCTTTCAGCAAGGTCAAGGTTTTTTTGTAGGGAATGTTTCAAATGGAGTGCGACATCTCTGCAGTGTTCAGGATACTGATGAAAGTCAGAATGTTGCTAAATAGGTTCTTCTCAGAGTATAACTAAACATGCTTTTACAAAATTCTGAGCAGAGAATGGAGGTGAGTGTGACCTCATTAGAGCACTGGGTAGAGCAGGGCCTTGGAGAGATTGGCCAGGTAAACAAACTTCCTGTAATTACACTGTCTGAAGCACTGAAATTTGCTGCTATGTAAATTGGCTGCAGTGTTTCAACACAGAAGGCCAATTGACTACCTCGTTATTCCCATTCATCCTTGTAATCTTGACAGTTCTTGACTGACATTGGTGTATTACAAAATACTTATTGCAATCACACAAATATGCATTTTAATTTATGTGGCCTAACATTTGAAGACCAAAGACAGTGGAGAAGACTAAAACAGAATAGAAGCATCACAGGCAGTGAACAACCGTATACAGAATTATAGATGGGCATTTCCACCTAAAAGACCCATGAGCACTAACATACGAAGGCTATAGGAGCATGTCAAATTGGGTGTCAAATGAAAGCTAAGACTCTTTTTTAATTTTGTATTAAGGAATATATACATTTTTCAACAATTTTCCATCCTAAAAATATGGAATAAGCAAAGGCATTGATTTCAGGTCAAACAGATGGAAAAGGGGTCTTAGACAACACCTACCAGAAAAAGTCTTAAAAGTTATTACAAATACATCAAAACACATTCATGTTGAAGTAAAGACCATGCCAACTAGTATCAATACTTATATTTCGTTTTGAAAAAAGTATTTGCCTTCTGTAAATTTAAGAAACATTGCCTTGTGATTTATAATTCCGTTACTAAAAACCAACATATCTTTGAGATATTGAATAATTTCTCTCCTTCACGAGGAGGGAGGATAATGAACGTTCACAGAAGAAACAAATAAAAGTAGACCTACCAATTAGTTAAAGTGTTTTTACTGATATCATTAATTATTGCGTTTATGAATTATTAAGCAATTCGAACTTGTAACTCTGTTACCAAATCGGTAACGGAATTACTGAAAAATCAGTAACAGAATGAATTACTGCAGTTGAATTGGCTACAATAGGAAATCATATTAGTCACAAACCACAGTTGGGTCACCTGCTACTGTCCTCTCTTCCACTGGCATACTGTTATACTCAGCTCATAATTGTTTTTTTTCTCTTTCTGTGGTCTGGTGGTCAAAGCAAGACTGTGAAAATAGTCTGGGCAACCGCTCTTTCTCCTTTCTCTCTCTTTGTTCTCTCTGCCGCACTCTCTCTGTTCTCTCTTGCTCTTTCCAGTTAATGTAAACTCTCCCGGCTCTTACTTACACCTACCCTCTTTCCATTTACTGTAACAAGCATCCTCACCCACTGAGCACCGACCGACATTGGACGTCCATGGACGTCGAAATTTGGTCATTCTGCCCTGGCTGAACCAATCATAGAGGTCAATGTTTCACAAGTTTGGACAGCACAGTACCGTAGAGTAGAGCACCGTAGTACAGTATTAAACAGAACAGTAAAGAAAAGTACAGTACTGTACAGTAGAGTTCAGTACAGTACACTGTATTGCAGTGTACTCTATTGTACTGTACAGAACATATCTACCTTGCTGTACTCTACTGTACTGTACTGAACTCTACTCTACTGTGCTGTGCTCTGCTGTGCTGTATTGTGATGTCCAAACTTGTGAAATATAGACGTCTATGATTGGTTCAGATTTGGTCTGGTCCGTACCAACCAAATGTGGTCTTGTTTGTGGGCGGAGCTCATTACAATAATAGCCAGTGTGTAGAATTATACCCACATTTGCTAAAGAATGATGCTGCATATTTCTACCTTTGTGTGCCTATTCAGGATACATCACCATGCTGTTAATATCCATAATGATGCACTTCTGTATAGTACAGATCAGGGATATATGATGTAGTTCCATTACCGTAACCATGTTACCGAATGTAAATCCCCTTCACATACTGTAGTTCAATAACCAAAATAAAAGTGTTCAACCTCAAGGTGTCATGTCATAGCCGACAGCCCATTCTTTTTGCAAAAACTTTTGAATCTTAATTCGGAGCTGAGTATATGGAAAATGTGGTCGCATTAAAAACTGAGGGAGATTTTACGGTAATTCTGTTACCAAAATTTTCATCTGGACATTTATTCCGGTAAATGTGTTTTTGTGACATTTTTGGAGTAAATTGATCAAAGTAGTCCATGTTAAACTTTGAAATCAATGGTTTTTGTTTGAAATGCATTTTAACGTGTAAAATCTGAGTCAAAGCAAAATGTCATTATCGGGGAATTGCCCAGATCTGATTGTGACTCCCTCTGTCGTAGCGTACTCACACCCTATCCCTCACCATTATCACCTCTAAAAGTAGCGGCATAGGAGGCGAACAGAGAACAAATAACAGAGTGAAGCTGCAGATGTAGAAATGATGGGGAAAAGTATAGAAGGGGCCAGCTAGGTCAAGGCTGAACACCTATTCCTGTGCAAATTAAGCGGCCGTATGAACAATCATCCAGACCTCTTGAAGACAGCATCCGTCACATGGGTAATGCCATTATCATTCACTGTTCACTGCAGCTGAAAGCCGTATAACCGTCTATATTCCCTTGCATCAGTCACTGGATATTAAACCTCTAAACACACACACCCATGGAGACACACACACACACACACACACACACACACATTGTACATGTTCTAACAGTGTAATGAAATATAGGTTATTAGAATGCCACATGATCACTCATTACCTGTACTTCTAGGACACAAGATACAGTTATCTTTGACCGTTTATTTTATATTTCTAAATTAGGCCAGGTACATTAATCTTCACGGTGACCTGATTATAAGTGTCTCACAGACAGACCCTCTGCTTCTGTGTCTCAGAGTCCAGGCAACCTTGTTTTTGCAGGGTATCTATCATAATCCCAAAAGTTACTAAACTCTCAAGGGTCAAATTGCCATGAGAGATGATCTCTCCCCTACTGTTCATCTCTTCTACAGCCAGAGGGCTGTCAATCATGGACTATGAGTTACATGTGATTGTTGGTAGAAGTTTCAGAAATGTATTTGACTTCCAGGTGCTGTGCTCTACATTAGCTCATTTTGTAGAGATTATTATCGCTGCGATAGAGTTCTCTCTGATACAGAACCACCTAGCCAGTATACAGCTATAGCTACTCGAGATATGTCCGTCAGCCTTAGGCTTGGCTAAATTATATTTAACCTGTCCTCAAATTAAACTTCCTAACATATCTCTGATGCTGTCACTCATCTCATTGTGTAACGTATTGATAAGGGCCAGAAAATAGAGATCAGTACCCAAACCACTGACTGGGCTGGCCAAATCAATCCAATGTCTCAACAGAGCCAAGAACAAATACCTCTGCTTAAAGTCTATTCAAATTCCTGCCTTAGTCCGTGAAGCAAATATAAACAATGCTAATGCATTATATTTCCATTTCTCTAGATCCAAATCTCCGACAGAGCCAAGCCACTTAATTACCAGGTTCAATCATTACTGAGCCATGTCTTATTTTCTGTCTAGGGACATTTTTGCATCGGTCTGCTGCATTGATTCTAGTCAGACTTAATGAATAATTACAATTTCTGCCGGTGTGCGGGGGCATGCAGCATCAACATCAGTGGCTCCCCATACTGACCTCTTTTGGTTCTGGCATCATTGCATTACGAAAGTTGGTGATCGTGTGAATTGAAGATATTTTTCAGTGACTGCCTTGGTGAGAGCAGCCCTCTGACTGCAAGATCCATCTCTTGTTCTCTATTCTTATGATGTTTGTTTCAAAACACACCATCGACCCCAACAGGGACTCGTACAGATAATTGGCCATTGTTTCTGTCCCTCTGGAGATCACACAAATCGCAGGTGTTTACGCTTTTACCATGGCAACTTGAGTACAGTCATCTCAGTGTGAGGTGCAATACAGCATATTATAACTGGCCAAATATGGGTTTTTCAATGCATTTCAGATGTTTTCGGAAGATGGGCAGGGGCGCCACTGTCCTGACTTTAGGGGGAAGCTTGTTCCATCATTGGGGTGCCAGGACAGAGAAGAGCTTTGACTGGGCTGAGCGGGAGCTGCCCTCCCGTAAGGGTGGGAGGACCAAGAGAGCAGAGGTGTCAGATCGGAGTGCTCAGGTTGGGGTGTAAGGTTTGAGCATAGCCTGAAGGTAGGCAGGGCAGTACACCTTGCTGCTCCATAGGCAAGTGCCAGGGTCTTGAAGATGATGCGAACTTTGACTGAATGTCAGTGGAGTGTGAGGAGGAGCAGAGTTGCAAGGGAAGGTTGAACACCAGGCAAGCTGTGGCGTTCTGGATAAGTCACAGGGGTTTGATGGCACAAGCGGGGAGCCCAGCCAACAGAGATTTTCTGTAGTCTAGACGGGAGATGACAAGTACCTCGATTAGGACCTGTGCCGCTTCCTGTGTGAGGAAAGGTCACACTCTACAGATGCAGAGCATAATCCAGCAGAAGCGAGTCACTGCTTTGATGTTTGCAGAGAATGACAGAGTGTTGTCCAGGGTCACAACAGGCTTCTTTGCACTCTCCGGGAGGAAGAGCATCTTCTGTTTTGTTGAGGTTGAGTTTGAGATGGTGGGCCGACATCCAAGTTCAAATGTATGCCAGGCACACAAGATGCGTGTCGCCACATGGGTGTAAGAAGGGGAAAATGCGAAGAGTACTTGAGTGTCATCCGCATAGCAATGACAAGAAAGACCATGTGAGGATATGACAGAGCCGAGTAACTTGATGAGAGGGCCTAGAACCGAGCCCTGGGGGACACCAGTAGTGAGAGTAGTGGTGCAGACACAGATCCTCTCCATGCAACCTGGTAGGAGCGGTCCAAGAGTGTGCAGAGGCTGAGACGCCCAACCATGAGAGGGTAGAGAGGAGGATCTGATGGTTCACGGTGTCGAAGGCAGCGTATAGATCTAGGAGGATGAGAGCAGAGGAGAGAGAGTCAGCTTTAGCAGAACGGAGAGCCTTCGGGACACAGAGGAGAGTGGTGTTAGTTGAGATAAGCCACCTTGAAGCCTGACTAATGTTTCATGAGCTGAAATAAAAGATTACATAAATGTTCCATAATCACAAAAAGCTTATTTCTCACAAATTTGGTGCAACAATTTCAATACATCCCTGTCAGTGAGCATTTCTCCTTTGCCAGGATAATTAATCCACCTGACAGGTGTGGCATATCAAGAAGCTGATTAAATAGCATGATCATTACACAGGTGCACCTTGTGCTTGGGACAATAAAAGGTCATTCTAAAATGTGCAGTTTTGTCACAGAACACAATGCCACAGATGTCTCAAGTTTTGAGGGAGAATGCAATTAGCATGCTAACTGCAGGAATGTCCACCAGATAATTTAATGTTAATTTCTCTACCATAATCCGCCTCCAACGTTGTTTTAGAGAATTTGTCAGTACTTCCAACCGGCCTCACAACCGCAGACCACTTGTAAAGTGGTGTGTGGGCGAGCGGTTTGCTGATGTCAACGTTATGAACAGAGTGCCCCATGATGGCGGTGGGGTTATGATATGGGCAGGCTTAAGCTTCGGACAACAAACACAATTGCATTTTATCAACGGCAATTTGAATGTACAGAGATACCGTGATGCGATCCTGAGGCCCATTGTCGTGCCATTCATCCACCACCATCACTTAATGTTTCAGCATGTTAATGCATGGCCCCACGTCGCAAGGATCTGTACACAATTTCTGGAAGCTGAAAATGTCCCAGTTCTTCCATGGCCTGCATACCTACCAGATAAAGTATGTCACCCATTGACCATTTTTGAGATGCTTTGGATCGACATGTACGACAACATGTTCCAGTTCCCACCAATATCCAGAAACTTCGCACAGCTATTGATGAGGAGTGGGACAACATTCCACCGGCCACAATCAACAGCCTGATCAACTTTATGCGAAGGAGATGTGTCACGCTGCATGAGGCAAATAGTGGTCACACCAGATACTGACTGTTTTTCTGATCCACACCCTTTTTTTAAGGTACCTGTGACTAACAGATGCATATCTGTTTTCCCAGTCATGTGAAATCCATATATTAGGGCCTAATGAATTCATTTAAATTGACTGATTTCCTCATCTGAACTGTAAATCAATAAATTCGTTGAAATTGTTGCATTTATATTTTTGTTCAGTATATAAATATGCATGTAAACCCCATGCTTTCTCTTTTCTGTTTTTCTCTGTCTTTCTTCTCCATCATCCTCTTCTTCTCCTCCTACTCATCTATCTTGGTTTGTCTTACCTATTCGCAATTAACTTATAGTGCCTTCAGAAAGTATTCATACCCCTTGACTTATTCCACATTTTTATAACCTGAATTCAAAATGGATTGACTTTTTTCTCACCCATCTACATACAATAATGACAAAGGCAAAATAGGTTTATTGAAAATGAAATACAGAAATATCTCATTTAGATAAGTATTCACACCCCTGAGTCAAACTTTGTAGAAGCAGCTTTGGAAGAGATTACAGCTGTGAGTTTTTCTGGTTAAGTGTCTGGTGGAAAGCAGACTGAACCAGGTTTTCCTCTAGGATTTTGCCTGTGCTTAGGTCCATTCCATTTCCTTTACATCCTGAAAACCTCCCCAGTCCTTAACGATTACAAGCATACCCATAACATGATGCAGCCACCATTATGTTTGAAAATATGGATAGTGGTACTCAGTAATGTGTTGTATTGGATTTGCCCTCAAACATGATGATTTGTATTCAGGACAAAAAGTTAATTGCTTTGCCACATGTTTTAGTTTTTTGGGGGATAGATTGTGGCTTCTATCAATGTAACTGTCTGCTACATTTCCAATCCCACATATCTTTTTGGTAATTTTTTGTTGATGTCTTGTTGCAAACAGGATGCATGCTTCCTTCTTTTCTCTCTGTCAATTAGGTTAGTATTGTGGAGTAACTACAATGTTGATGAGCATCCTCAGTTTTCTCCTATCACAGCCATTAAAATATAACTGTTTTAAAGTCGTCATTGGCCTCATGGTAAAATCTCTGAACGGTTTCCTTCCTCTCCGGCGAGTTAGGAAGGACGCCAGTATCTTTGTAGTGACTGGGTGTATTGATACACCATCCAAATTATTATTAATAACACGATGCTCAAAGGGATATTCAATGTCTTCTTTTTTCTTTGACCCATCTACCAAAAATGCCTTTCTTTGCAAGGCATTGGAAAACCTCCCTGGTCTTTGTGGTTTAATCTGTGTTTGAAATTCACTGCTTGACTGAGGGACCTTACAGATAATTGTATGTGTGGGGTACAGAGATAAGAAAAAAATTAAATAATGAAAAATAGAATTCCACTTTGACATTTTGGATGTTGTATGTTGGCCAGCGACAAAAAAAAATCTTAATTTAATCAACTTTAATATCTGACTGTAACACAAAAAAATGTGGAAAAAGTCAAGGGGTGTGAATACTGTCTCAAGGCACTGTACAGTATATATTCCTTCTGTGGATTTCACAATCTCAGTTCCATGCTCTAAACCCATTTCCTCTGGTCAAACTAACTACGCCATGCTGACCTGATGCAACGTTCAATATGCAGCCAGATTTACGGCACAGTTGCTGAGTTGGAAACAACATTCATATTTTCCATGACAACATTATACAACATGTGGGGTGCACAAATTTTGGCCCAATATAGAATTTGAATTTTTAAGAACAACGATAAGCAATACTGTTATGACCTGCTGAGGTCATCCCTTGTGAGATAATAATAAGAATAAGAATAATACATTTAATTTATATAGCCCTTTTCATACAGAATCTCAAAGTTGCAAAAAAAAATATTTTCAAGGAGCTAGTAGTTGATGGGAGACGGTCTTCCACAGCTAGATGATGATGCAGTTCAGTAAAGGAGTAGCTTGTATGGAGGGGTTGTCGATGATACAGCCATGGAGGGAGAAACCTCAGTCAGACAGGCAGGCCCAGAATTTTTCATCAGACACCTCTGTCTCTGAAGTTCACAGCTAGTACTTCTCCTCTGTAGGAAGGCTGGAACATCCACCACCAAAAGTGTAGCACCCACTTAGGTGATGCTTCAGAAGCTATAAGCACCTGAGAGACCATCACACCTCAGAAGTAATCAGTAACAGTGTCCTACGAGGCGAGCCCCTGTAATCCCCTCACACAGTCCACATCCTTCCCGAAACAGGGGCAGCTGGAATAAAAAGATGGTGCTGTGTTGATCAGTTGTTGATACATCATTCAAATTAGATTACATGGCAACCTATAGCTAGCTAGCTGGCTAAAGTAAACAGACTTCCCATTTTCAGTCTTGCAACTCCGTGGGTCACCACCAGATATTTTAGCTCAACCCTCAGCAGGTTATCAAACCACCCCTTCAAAAAATACTTAGCTAAAACTAACAAAAATAGGTACAATATTTACAGAGCTTTCTCACGGCGCCATGGCAACCACGGAACATGATACTTAGGAGATGGCAGTGTCAATGCAAGATTATTTTCAAAGTGGTTCAAGAGGACTGCTAATGAGAGAGAAACAATTATACATAACATTTTAGCCAACAAGATTCAATCGAACTATGTTTGCTTCCGTTGCATCCCATTAATGATAATGAGAGGAAAGAAACTCAAAAACTGGCTCCTGTTGTCATTCCTCACACATGTTGATGATCATAACTTGCTTACATTTGAAAGAATTGTGTTGTGCTAATTTCAGTTATATTATTTGTCCCTCGGGGATCAACTGTTATTAAGAGATGAGAGTCCGGACAGGCTAATTTAGGAAACTTTCCAAATGGATTTAGAGTGAATTAGCGAACCACACACACGCAGTAAAAGTCTAGAGCATAAAAGGGTTCACTGTTCACTCCTGCTTGGCTGCCAAATGTATTTGTATCCCCATAGTCCTAAAATTTGAATTGAGGAAATGTGATCATAAATATTATTAAGCGATCCGCGTTCGACGTCCCTCCTAATGAAAAGCCTGGCCATCCTGTTGATGTAAGCTGCTGAACAGCGCACTTGCACTTGATATGCGTTTATGGATGAGAAAGTGAATTTTCCTTTTCCAAAGAAGAGCTCAGTGGGGAACTGAAGATTCCCTGTTTTGTGATCTGCTGCCTAAGTCAACAGCCAGAGTTTTATAAAATAGGCCTAGGTACAATATATTGTTTATTGCACTTTGGATTAAA
The DNA here is from genome assembly GCF_901001165.1 of Salmo trutta. NCBI lineage: Eukaryota > Metazoa > Chordata > Actinopteri > Salmoniformes > Salmonidae > Salmo > Salmo trutta. The sequence continues at coordinate 9,662,415 of NC_042991.1, forward strand.
TGGACACATTTGGCAAAGTTCAACTTCAACTTCAGTTCATTGGCACAAAACGTGTCAGACAAAAAACGTAATTTGTCTCTGGCTTGCACAGCACAGGTGGTGGTTGCCTAATTTCACTGTAATAGGCTTAATATAAAGTTAAATACGAATGAATCCTCTTTCAATGCCCCTTCTACAGTACCAGTCAAAAGTTTGGACACACCGACTGATTCCAGGGTTTTTCTTTATTTTTACTATTTTCTACATTGTAGAATAATAGTGAAGACATAAAAACTATGCAATAACACATATGGAATTTACATTTTAGTCATTTAGCAGATGATTTTATCCAAGGCGACTTACAGTAGTGAATGCATACAATTCATACATATATATATATTTTTCGTACTTTTCCGTACTGTTCCCCCGTGGGAATCAAACCCACAACCCTGGCGTTGCAAACACCATGCTCTACCAACTGAGCCACACGTAGTAGTACACGTAGTAGTAACCAAAAAATGTGTTAAACAAATCTAAATATATTTAATATTTCAGATTATTCAAAGTAGCCACACTTTGCCTTGATGACAGATTTGTACACTCTTGGCATTCTCTCAACCAGTTTCATGAGGTAGTCACCTTGAATGCATTTCAATTAACAGGTCTGCCTTGTTAAAAGTTAATTTGTAGAATTTCTTTCCTTCTTAATGCATTTCAGCCTTATCTGTTGTGTTGTGACAAGGTAGGGGTAGTATACAGAAGATATCCCTATCTGGTAAAAGACCAACTCCATATTATAGCAAGGACAGCTCAAATAGGCAAGGAGAAAGAACAGTCCATCATTACTTTAAGACATGAAGGGCAGTCAATGCAGAACATTTCAAGAACTTTCAAAGTTTCTTCAAGTGCAGTTGCTAAAACCATCAAGCGCTATGATGAAACTGGCTCTCATGAGGACCGCCACAGGAAAGGAAGACCCAGAGTTACCTCTGCTGCAGAGGATACGTTCATTAGAGTTAACTGCACTTCAGATTGTATGCCAAATAAATGATTCACAGAGTTCAAGTAACAGACTCATCTCAACATAAACTGTTCAGAGGAGACTGCCTGAATCAGGCCTTCATGGTCTAATTTCTGCAAAGAAACCACTACTAAAGGACACCAATAAGAAGAAGAGACTGACGTGGGCGAAGAAACACGAGCAATGGACATTAGACCAGTGGAAATCTGTCCTTTGGTCTGATCAGTCCAAATTTCAGATTTTGGGTTCCAACCGCCGTGTCTTTGTGAGACGCAGAGTAGGTGAACGGATAATCTCTGCACGTGTGGTTCCCACCGTGAAGCATAGAGGAGGTGGTGTGATGGTGTGGGGGTGCTTTGCTGGGGACACTGTCTGTGATTTATTTAGAATTCAAGGCACACTTAACCAGCATGGCTACCACAGCATTCTGCAGCGATACGCCATCCCATCTGGTTTGCGCATAGTGGGACTATACATTTTCTTTTAACAGGACAATGACCCAACACACCTCCAGGTTGTGTAAAGGCTATTTGACCAAGAAGGAGAGTGATGGAGTGCTGCATCAGATGACCTGGCCTCCACAATCACCCAACCTCAACCCAATTGAGATGGTTTGGGATGAGTTGGACTGCAGAGTGAAAGAAAAGCAGCCAACAAGTGCTCATCATATGTGGGAACTCCTTCAAGACTGTTGGAAAAGCATTCCAGGTGATGCTGGTTGAGAGAATGCCAAGAGTGTACAAAGTTGTCATCAAGGGAAAGGGTGGCTGCTTTCAGTGGTGTAAAGTACCTCTTAAGTCGTTTTTTTTTGGTATCTGTACTTTACTATTTTTTTAAAAACTTTTATTTACTTTTATTACTTTTACTTTACTACATTCCTTAAGAAAATACACCCAAAGGTACTCATTACATTTTGAATGTAAAGCAGGACAGGAAAGTAGTCAAATTCACACACTTACCAACCGAACAACCCTGGTCATCCCTACTGCCTCTGATCTGGCGGACTCACTAAACTCACATGCTTTGTTTGTAATTATGTCTAAGTGTTGGAGTGTGCCCCCGGCTTTCTGTAAATTATAACCAGAAAATGGTGCCAGCTGGTTTTCTTAATATAAGGAATTTGAAAATATTTGTTATTTTACTATTGATACTTAAGTATATAACTAAATGCATGCTCTTCAACCGATCGCTGCCTGCACCTGCTAGCCCGTCCAGCATTATAACTTCTCTGGACGGTTCAAACTTAGAATTTGTGGACAACTACAAATACCTAGGTGTCTGGTTAGACTGTAAACTCTCCTTCCAGACTCACATCAATCATCTCCAATCCAAAGTGAAATCTAGAATTGGCTTCCTATTTCGCAACAAAGCATCCTTCACTCATGCTGCCAAACATACCCTCGTAAAACTGACCATCCTACCAATCCTCGACTTCGGCGATGTCATTTACAAAATAGCCTCCAATACCCTACTCAACAAGCTGGATGCAGTCTATCACAGTGCCATCCGTTTTGTCACCAAAGCCCCATATACTACCCACCACTGCGACCTGTACGCTCTCGTTGGCTGGCCTTCGCTTCATAATCGTCGCCAAACACATTGGCTCCAGGTCATCTACAAGACCCTGCTAGGTAAAGTCCCCCCTTATCTCCGCTCACTGGTCACCTTAGCAGCACCCACCTGTAGCACGCGCTCCAGCAGGTATATCTCTCTGGTCACCCCTAAAGCCAACTCCTCCTTTGGTCGTCTCTCCTTCCAGTTCTCTGCTGCCAATGACTGGAACGAACTACAAAAATCTCTGAAACTGGAAACACTTATCTCCCTCACTAGCTTTAAGCACCAGCTGTCAGAGCAGCTCACAGATCACTGCACCTGTACATAGCCCATCTATAATTTAGCCCAAACTACTACCTCTTCCCCTACTGTATTTATTTATTTTATTTATTTTGCTCCTTTGCACCATATTATTTATATTTTAACTTTGAACTTTCTTCAAACTACAAATCTACCATTCCAGTGTTTTTCTTGCTATTCTTTATTTACTTTGTCACCATGGCATTTTTTTGCCTTTACCTCCCTTATCTCACATCATTTGCTCACATTGTATATAGTCTTATTTTTTTCTACTGCATCATTGATTGTATGTTGTTTTACTCCATGTGTAACTCTGTGTTGTTGTATGTTGTCGAACTGCTTTGCTTTATCTTGGCCAGGTCGCAATTGTAAATGAGAACTTGTTCTCAACTTGCCTACCTGGTTAAATAAAGGTGAAATAAATAAAATAAATCAAAAATATTTTAGCAATTACATTTATTGTTGATACTAAAGTATATTTTACACCAAATACTTTTAGACTTTTACTCCAGTAGACTTTTCTTGGGTGACTTACTTTTACATGAGTCATTTTCTATTAAGGTGTCTTTACTTTTACTTAATAAGGGCAGTTGGGTACTTTTTCCATCACTTGCTATTTTGAAGAATCTCAAATATAAAATGTATTTTGAATTGTTTAACACGTTTTCGGTTACTACATGATTCCATATGTGTTATTTCATAGTTTTGATGTCTTCACTATTATTATACAATGTAGAAAATAGTAAAGATAAAGAAAAACCCTTGAATGAGTAGGTGTGTCCAACCTTTTGACTGGTATTGTATATATTCAGGAAAGAAGCACCTTGCTCTTGCTCGGTGGATATGAAATAGGCTACATTCACAATGAACTGGCGGGGAAGTTTACATTTTGAGAGCGTCTCTGGTGTGATGTCCTCACATTGGCTGGTGGTAAAAATGAAATAAACGGGAATCCTCTGATCTCCTAGAGCTCATTTATGATAGAATGTTCATATTTGAAGATTGCCGAAAGGCCAGTCTCTTTGGCAATGACGAGGAGCGGTAAGGAGTGTAATGTTAACTAACGAGATTGGTAATCAGGCTAGGTAGTACAGCGTTCTCCAGAACAGTGTAATGATACTTGTTGTCAGGGACAATGAGATTGACCTATATTCATTATAACCCATTTACAATCATATTTGTTTCTTTATTTTCTTATGCATTATGATCTTGACTGCCTCCCTGGTATTGTTTAGGATAATTATGGTGGTGGGAGAATCTATAGGGAAAATTGACAGGGAGAGGACATCAATTCACACCTACTACCTGAATAAATAGTATTGATGTATGTATTGTATACATCCTGTTCACGTTTGTGTTGACTGTTGATGTACGGTCTTGGGTTATCTTTACCTTGACCCTTGACGATGACGTTTGAATAATGATCCTGATTGAATTGTACAATGGCTATTACATGATGTATACAATGCCTATGGCAAACTAAGTCTCAATATGTTTTCACATTGTTTAGTGTTGACTCATCCACCTTCAATTGACAATAGATCTAAGGGTATTGTTGAAGTGTTTACCCATGTGCTTACCACACCTGTGGTTCAACGTTTACTTTAGCCTGTCTGGAGTGCCAGATGGTCGGGGTTTGGAGTTTTGTGACAATTCTATTGGTTCCTTTCCAGACAAGCTCAATGAAGCCCAGCTGAAGTATTTCAACGGATTTCCAATAGTGTTTGAACCCGGGTCTGGTAAGCAGCAGTGTCCAGTGTCCATGATGAGATGTGCAGGCTAGGCTGAAATTGCTGCTCACCCACACACTATTATTTATCCACCTAGGATGATAAAGTGTACAGCTGATAAAGTTACCAAGTGTGCCACACGGGCATCAAAGGACTGCTAAATAACTATTTCATATTAATATAGAGCAGAAAATATACTCTGGCTAAATCATCATGTTTTAAAAATAGCACTGCGCCTCAAAATAGACTCAATGTTTATGTGGCCTATATTTTATTTTGTGTGTGCTTACGGTCTCCGAAATAATAAAGCGACAGAACTAAAACCATCACGAGGCCAGCTTAACTGAATTCTGAGAGGCATTTGGGGCATTAAAAGTGTGAATGGTGTGAAAACCGTGAGAGCCAATTCCTCATCATAAGTCAACGTAACGGCTCGCTAACTGAGATGCCGCTTCCATCTAGTGGACTGGAAGAGAAAGTTTAATCTTTGTGACTTTTAATTCACAACACCCGCTATTTTATAGGCAATGAACATATCCAAGACTATACGCTGATCCATAAGCTAGTTTACACGCTTACCAAATGCAAAAGAATGGACGTCGAACAACAATAACCCACATTTTATCCCCTGAAAAGATTTGGCGTGGGTCGCCAGATCCTCAAAAAAAGTTATAAGGCTGCACCATCGAGAGCATCCTGACCGGTTGCTTCAGGGCCTGGTATGGCAGCTACTCGACATCCGACCATAAGGCGCTACAGAGGGTAGTGCGTACGGCCCAGTACATCACTGGGGCCAAGCTTTCTGCCATCCAGGACCTATATACTAGGCGGTGTTAGAGGAAGGCCGAAAAATTGTCAAAGAATCCAGTCACCCAAGTCATTGACTATTCTCTCTGCTACCCCCCACCGAACCTTTGTTTTTACACTTATTATCTTTGCATAGTCACTTTACCCCTACCTACAGTACATTAACAATTTACCTCGACTAACCTGTACCCCTGAACGTTGATTCGGTACCGGTACCCCCTGTATATACTCTTTTTTGGTTATTTTATTGTGTTACTTTCTATACATTAATTTATTTAGTAAATATTTTCTTAACTCTATTTATTGAACTGTATTGTTGGTTAAGGGCTTGTAAGTAAGCAGTTCACAGTAACCTCTACACCTGTTGTATTCTGCACATGTGACAAATACAATTTTATTTGAGTGGGATTTTATTGTGTAAGGGACGCAGGAAGTCAGTTTAGTGGAGGAGTGTTTGTTGGATTGGTAATGGAAGTTGTGGTGGGCAACTGCAGACAGAGGTCCCGGGGCATGATTGACACCCTTGCCCCCCTGTTCGGCTGAAGTGCTGAGTGGGCTGGCATGGCCGTCATATCCCATCAGGCCTTGCCTAACTCAGGTCCATCAGTATTCACAGGTAATTTGTCTCTGTGCCGCCTGTCTGCTTGCCAGCACTCCAGAATATGCCAACTCGGCTGTCTCTTTCTGGTCCACCCGGGGTGGTTCTAGAGGCCCCTGGAAAGGACAAAGACAGAGCTCTGGATCACTGCAGGTCATCAGCCACAAAGAGAAAAATCCTCATCCTCAGAGAGTAAAGTCACCTTCCAGCAAGAGAAAAGTAATCATCCAAAGAGAAACAAATCTGCATCCACTGAGAGAAAAAGGCCCATAGAAATGATTATATTTCCCTCCAATGAATCCTAGTGTCTTGTGAGAAGAAGCCTTTGAAAAAAGGTTTTCAGAGAGCCTCACCAGTTATCTCCTCCCCTGTCTTTAGAAGGTAATGGTAAAGTACATGTTGTGAAGAACTCACTGGTGCATGAGCACTAATGCTAATAGCTACGTTGAATTGTTGCTCCTCAGAATTTTTTTTATTTAACAGGCGGCTGGGTGTGGGAAACAACAACTTCCTGTTAGCCTGAGGCTACTGTGGTGCTATTTGCCCAGCACCAGAATAATGGCCTGTGGCCATTATTGCTTAGTCAATAATTCAATGCAAGTCTGCTAGTCAACAGCTAGCCACAGCTAGTCAATTGTTATACAGCTACAGTCTCACATGTTAACCCCAATGTATTTATACTGAGGCGGCAATAGCAGAATGGGTAATATAGTGCAAGGTTTCTCTTAAGTGGTCAATTTCAAGTCTATTTCTCTCTACTTCTCTATATACAGTATGTCTCTCTTTTTCTCTCTCCCTCTCTCTTTCTCTCTTGTCAATGGAATACAGCACCTTTGAAAGTGAGAGAGTTTAAATCTTATTTGAAGAAGATTGGAAAGGCCTGAGGAATAGTACCATGGCGGTAGGAGACAACATTGAAATGGAATTTCATTTCTACAACAAACCTAATCATCCTGACCTCCTGTCCAACTCCAAGTGAAAGGGTGTGCCATCATCAACAAAGAGAACATCACTCAATGCCAATCACTTAAGGAGCCTCGAGTAGCCAATTCCATTATTCTCCACATTAATCTGTAATGTAAAATGTAAATGTAAAACTGTAAATGTAATCTTCCACCCCATCTGTCCTTATTGTTCCAAGAGAGGTTTATTAGAACAATATGATACTATTAACTAATTAACCCCTTAGAGTCCATGTCCACGCCCCCACAAAAAATATAATTAGCATAATACAAACATCTCCATAAAAATCTGTCAGTTAAAGCTAGAGATATCTGTTTTTTTTGTATTGGACGCATCTCAATTCACCACATCTGCCTATGTGACGGAGCAATAATGGTGTTTGTCAGACCATGAGACATCCCCAAAAATTGTTATTCTCACAAAATCGTCTGAAGCATCCGAACCCTCTATGGAAAGCGTATTAGGACTCGTATGAAGTCGGTACAGCCGATCTGCAAACTTCTGTCTGTAGCGTCCAAACTATTTGGGCTACACACTAATACTCTCATGAACAACAACATGTCGGTTGTTTTGCTCAGTTTGTCCGGGAGGCCAGCCCTAGGAAGAGTCTTGGTGGATCCAAACTTCTTCCCTTTAAGAATGATATAGACAGCTGTGTTCTTGGGGATCTTCAATTTTAATGTACCCTTCCCCGGATCTGTGCCTTGACACAATCCTGTCTCGGCGCTGTACAGAAAATTCCTTCAACATCGTGGCGTAGGAATTTGCTCAGACATGCACTGTCAACTGCATTGGAGTTCAACTTCAAATCTCATAGCAAAGGGTCTGAATAGTTATGCAAATAAGTTATTACTGTTTTTATTTTGAATACATTTGAAAACATTCTGAAAAACTTTTTTCGCTTTGTCATTATGGGATATTGTGTGTAGATTGACAAGGATTATAATTTATTTAATCAATTTTAGAATTGTAACGTCACAAAATGTGGAAAAAGTCAAGGGGTCTGAATACTTTCTGAATGCACTGTATATGGAAACTTTTTAGTGCCAAAAAAAGGGGTTATAACATTTAAGAAAAAATAACAAATGTTTCACGATCTTCAAATCAAATGAAATGTTATTGGTCACATGCACATGGTTAGCAGTTAATGCGAGTGTAGCGAAATGCTTGTGCTTTTAGTTCGGACCATGCAGTAATATCTAACAAGTAATCTAACAATTTCACAACAACTACCTTATACACACAAGTGTAAAGGAATGAATAAGAATATGTACATATAAATATATGGATGAGCGATGGCCGAACGGCATAGGCAAGATGCAGTAGATGGTATAGAGTACCGTATATACATTTGAGATGAGTAATGTAGGGTATATAAACATTATATAAAGTGGCATTGTTTAAAGTGACTAGTGATACATTTATTACATCCAATTTTTTATTATTAAATTGGCTAGAGATTTGAGTCAGTATGTTGGCAGCAGCCACCTGTACTGACCTAACCTTCTGGATGATAGCAGGGTGAACAGGCAGTGGCTCGGATGGTTGTTGTCCTTGATTATCTTTTTGGCCTTCCTGTGACATCGGGTAGTGTAGGTGTCCTGGAGGGCAGGTAGCTTGCCCCCGGTGATGCATTGTGCAGAACTCACTACTCTCTGGAGAGCCTTGCGGTTGTGGGCGGAGCAGTTGCCGTACCAGGCGGTGATACAGCCCGACAGGATGCTCTCAATTGTGGATCTGTAAAAGTTTGTGAGTGTTTTTGGTGACAAGCCACATTTCTTCAGCCTCCTGAGGTTGAAAAAGCGCTGTTGCGCCTTCTTCACCACGCTGTCTGTGTGGGTGGACCATTTCAGTTTGTCCGTGATGTGTACGCCGAGGAACTTAAAACTTTCCACCTTCTCCACTACTGTCCTGTTGATGTGGATAGGGGGGTGTTCCCTCTGCTGTTTCCTGAAGTCCACGATCATCTCCTTTGTTTTGTTGACGTTGAGTGTGAGGTTATTTTCCTGACACCACAATCCGAGGGCCCTCACCTCTTCCCTGTAGGCCGTCTCGTCGTTGTTGGTAATCAAGCCTACCACTGTAGTGTAGTCTGCAAACCTGATGATTGAGTTGGAGGCGTGCATGGCCACACAGTCATGGGTGAACAGGGAGTACAGGAGAGGGCTGAGAACACACCCTTGTGGGGCCCCAGTGTTGAGGATCAGCAGGGTGGAGATGTTGTTTCCTACCCTCACCACCTGGGGGTGGCCATTTTGAGCCTGTAATCAAACCCACAAATGCTGATGCTCCAGATTCTCAACTAGTCTAAAGAAGGCCAGTTTTATTGCTTCTTTAATCAGCACGACAGTTTTCAACTGTGCTAACATAATTGCATTACATTTTAGTCATTTAGCAGACACTCTTATCCAGAGCAACTTACAGTAGTGAATACATTTCATTCCATGCATCTTTTTTTTTGTACTGGCCCCCCGTGGGAATCAAACCCACAACCCTGGCGTTGCACACACCATGCTGGCGTTGCAAACACCATGCTCTACCAACTGAGCCACAGGGAAGACAATTGCAAAAGGGTTTTCTAAGTATCAATTATCCTTTTAAAATTATAAACTTGGATTAGCTAACACAACATGCCACTGGAACACAGGGGTGATGGTTGCTAATAACGGACCTCTGTACGCCTATGTAGATATTCAATTAAAAATTTGCCATTTCCAGCTACAATAGTCATTTACAACATTAACAATGTCTACACTGTATTTCTGATCAATTTGATGTTATTTTAATGGACACAAAAAATGTGATTTTCTTTCAAAAAGAAGGATATTTCAAATTGACCCCAAACTTTTGAACGGTAATTTATATATAAAAATGTATACCTCCCCTCCCACGGCTTAGTGAAAGTGGGTGAAAGTGCTGAAGCAAAGTCACGCTCTTCTCTTCCATTTGCTACTCCTTTCTTTGTTTTTTTTTCTCCTTCAAACAGAAAGTGCTTCACTGTGGATTGTCTATGAGTGCCTTGACCCTACCACTTGCACTTGGTCCTTCAACTGGCGACGGTAACTTATCCTTCTTCAAAACAAACATGACCACTCGGTGAACCGTGGATATACAGCAATTAGCATAATAACTGTGTGGAATGCCACATTGAGACAGTCTGAGAATATTAATAATTTTACATTTTATTTTACCGCTATTTGAAGATGGTACAGTGAGCATGAAGTCCTGTATTTGTAGGTGTTGATGGTGCACAATGTCGCAAACACAGGCAAGCACAGCGTGCACACACACACTAAGGTCTCAAAGTATGATTGTATACACACATGCAAAACAAAAAATTGTTGCCAGCATCTTAAGGTCAAGATTCACTGAGTGAGTGCAGAGTGTGTTTTGTCTGAATCATCAGACGGTCCCACAGATGGTCTGTTTCGTATGAATATTTATGGATCATGGATTAAATGGTTTCAATTATTCATAGTTTATCCATAACTTCACGGTTACATCAAATGAGTGTGCAATGTTTTTGAAAATTTCTCATGAAATCAGAACCCTAACCGCGATTAACCTCATGAAATAATTCTGTACTTCTTTAGACTAGAATTTTATCAAAACATTTGTCACATACACCAGATAGGTGCAGTGAAATGTGTTGTTTTACAGTCAGCCATAGTAGTACTATATATAGTAGTTTGCTGTTATAGTGTTTTCGAAGTCTGAGCTTTTGTCTTTGACACATATTGCAACGCTGTAAGTGGATTTGTAAATCAAATATGTAGGTATGTATTGTCGCACGTCTTGCATTTATTTTGCATTAGTTTACACATGTGAATCTCCCATAATTATTTATCTGACGATTCATTGCAGTAAGGGCGGTAGGTACCCTTGTGCCAGTAACTGTTGTGCCAGTAACCGAAAGGTCACTGGTTCGGATCCCCGAGCCGACTAGGTGAAAAATCTGCCGATGTGCCCTTGAACAAAGCACTTAACCCCAATTGCTCCTGTAAGTAGCTCTGGGTAAGAGTGCTTGTGCTGACATTGCTTCCAGAGGCAGTTTGGAACTCGGTAATAAGTGTTGCAACCGAGGACAGTTGATTTGTATGCGTAATGCACTCGGCAGTCCTATTCTGTGCGCTTCTTTGGCCTACCACTTTGCGGCTGAGCCATTGTTGCTCCTAGATGTCAGAAATTGGCTTGCTTCTAGATGTCAGAAACTGACTTGTTGGAAAGGTGGTGTCCTATGACGGTGCCATGTTGAAAGTCACTGAGCTCTTCGGTAAGGCCATTCTACTGCCAATGTTTGCGTGTGGCGATTACATGGCTGTTTTCTCAATTTTATGCTCCTGTCAGCAACAGGTGTGGCTGAAATAGGCGAATCCACTAATTTGAAGTGGTATGGTATGGTGTCCACACACTTTTGTACATATAGTGTATTTGATTTACAAATATTCTAAAGCTGTAAGTGGAGTTATAAGCCAGCTCAGACTTCGAAAACACTACAACAGAGAATATATCAGCCTCTTAAAAGAAGATCGCATTGTTTTGATGTAATGTGTATAGAGGAAAATGCAGATTGCTCCATGTTCGACCTGATCAAAGGATTTTTAGCTATTCGAGCGATGACTGGCTGTCATGGGCAGATAATGTGGATAGATGACTCAGCAGCAATTAGCTGAGGGATAGGGGCCAGAACCACATGAATTGTAATTGGGCTGTTGTCACTTCATTGCCAGTCTGACTGCAACCCAAGGGTGCATCCAAAATGGCATCATATTCCCCACATAGTGCACTACTTTTGACCAGAGCCCTGGTCAAACGTAGTGCACTATGTAGGGAATAGGGTGCCATTTGTTCAAACCCAAGTACGTATTGCATTCTCATCGCGATGCATATCTCACCTCTACCCATCGCACATACTCACCGAACCCTGTCACTGAACCCGGTTTTCTTGATGTCTGAATTCATTGACACTCATTCACCCCAGTCATCTTGCTAGTGGATGTTTATTGGGGGAGATTTGTTCATGTCATAGGTTGATACCACACAAATAGCTTTGGATTCAACTATATAGCTGTAGGGAAATTCCACAGTAAGAGTGACACTGAGACTTACTTTTTCATTTTAAAATGTATACCAAGCAAAAGCCACTGATTGTGAAGTCTAACAAACCATTAACCTATATGCAGAAGTCTACTTTTAACAATTGCCACTGAAACTGTTACTAAAACACATTTACTTGAGGAACAGTGCAGATGCAAAGTTTGATAACAGAATGACAGTAAAATCTCTTATGTGATCACGTTTTCCAAAAACGGTTAAATATCTACTCCGAATTAAGATTCAAAGATGTCTGCAGAAAGAACGGGGTGTCAAGCTACAGTGGAGGCTCCTCAGAGGAGGAAGGGGAGGACCATCCTCCTCAGTGAATTTCATATTTTGCATAGGTCTACAGTAGCCTTAACAGCACTCTGTAGGGTAGCATCACTGTGTAGCCGGAGGACAGCAAGCTTCCGTCCTCCTTTGAGTACATTGACTTCAATACAAAACCATAGACTTACACAGTAATTATGACAACTTCCGGAGGACGTCCTCCAGCCTATCAGAGCTCTTTCAGCATGAACTGACATGTTGTCCACACAATCAAAGGATCATATAATTAATCTGAAAGCATAAGCTACAGCTAGCTAGCACTGCATAAAGTGTGATGAGTAGCTGACTCAGAGAGATAAAGACAATAGGTGAACAGTTTTGAACAAATTCATTTCTTCCAAAAAATGGAGAAGCAAGAGAGAAATAGAGAGAGAGAGATTGTAATTTTTTCACTTTCAGTTTCACTTACTTAGCTAGCAAATGCAGCTAGCTAGTTTTGCCTAGTGAAACACCCTGTTCAAACAGAGGGATACTGTGTTAGCTAGTTGGCTATGACTTTCCAACACAACACTGGAACTCTTCCAAGTCAAGGTACACTTTTGGGATTCGTAATTTATTGCCACCGGGGCCACCAGTATAACTGTTTACTGATTAACGTTACTGCATGATTGTAGCAGGTTTACTAACTCATTAGTTCTATTAGCTATGCTGACCATGACATTACTTGATCTAATATGGTGACAAAGAAGTAGGCTGTGTGTAGCGGTTTGGCTTGGAAAGGTTTTTCCGCCTGGTCACATACAGCTGATGTGTTGTACATTGAAGTCCACAAGCAAAGGGAAGAGAAGGAATACAACGTGGCTGTTATAAGAGTGAACTCTGTTTACAGGTGATCAGGTGATTCATTCCACCAATTCTGTTGAAAAACTTTTCTTATTAAACGGAAGTAAACGGAACAAAATGCGGATTAACATAACAGAATTTGTCCAATAGAAACTCTTGTTTGCAACTGTTGGACAAATGATTTCACCCTATATCAGCTTGATGCAGGCAATAGTGTGCATGCCAGTATTGTACATGCCAGTACATGAAGAAAAAAAATATCCTCCCTCATCTTATACGACATTGACCGCCACTGGTAAGCTATGATATGACACCTTAGGCTCTATTTTAATAAACCTAATGTGATGGTAAATCTAAGCACAGGCGGTAGAACTACAGGTTCAGCGGTTTGTCAGAAATAGTTTTGCTATTTTCCCTCTTACAATTATTGCCGCACTTGCTGGCATTGGCGTGAGAGGGCAAGTTGTGGGTGTGGCTTGACCCCTTACTGGCCAATCAGAACGTGCTCCATGGTGAACTATGTGGTTGCTTCAAGTTGTCTATTTACTGCCTTCTATGTATGGCCTTGGAATCAACTCCAATTCCAATGTTAGTCCATTATAGTTTGTTAAATGGCTTACTGAAACAAAATGACAAAATGCTAAATACGTTAACTTGAACACATTTGCAGTCCACATTGTTCTATGTAATTACATGACTTCAATAGCATTCACACTGATATAGGGGCAAGGCCTACTGTAAATTCCATTATGGCAGAGCATGGACATGCCAAACATTGTCAATAAGCAAGTTTGAGTTTGAGTTTATTTTTACAGGGACAATGCACATTAATCAATGTTTCAGTAAAAGGAACGGTTTTAGCCGGCCGGCTAATTTTCAACCGCAGTCCCTTGGCAGGTTATTAAAAATAATTACAATAACAAAGCAGACAAACAATTAGCAGTGAGCACATGCAGAGCAACATAGGACAAGTAACACGTAGCACGCAGACAGAGCAATAGCATAAAAAGCAACAAAACAAAATACATAAAGCAACAAAGTGTTTCCACACCTCACAAGCTACAGACAAGATGGAAAGCGGCAATACACAGCTAGGGATTATGTTCACAAGTCTGATTGGCCTTCAGCCATGTCTTTATGTTTTTTGTGAATGTGCGATAGGTGGTGCAGTTGTTTGTGTCTGATGGCAGTGTTCCAGACATGGGAAGCTGTTTAACAAAAGTACTAAGTGGAGCCAGACCATTTAGGATCTTGACTACAAGACATGTGTCGGTGTATTGCTCAAGATTTTCCCAACTCAGGAGCTCATGCTTTCTGAGGATGCAACAGTGATGATGGCCATTGGGCTTTCTATCAAGCACTATGAGAGGCTGTTTGTAGTGTGGTGGTTATTTCTGTATTATCAAATGAGGAGAGACAAACTTATCACACAAGTCAGAGTTAATCTTAATCGAAAATATTTATTCACTTATGTATAAGGGAGCAAGGTCACTACAAGCACACAGAGGGAATAGAGTGAGAGCTCTGCAATAATGAGGCTGGTCAACACAACACTCTTGACTGTTGGGTTGAGAGACCCGACACAAAGAATATCAAGATCTTTTATATGGAAAAAGATACACCCCCTTAGTCTACATGACAAACAACAGATGTGTGGAATGGGTCACAAGGTGAGACTTATAGCATTTGCTATGACAGCAGATAGCATTTGCTATGAAAACTGTTGTTATTATACAGAGTTTGGCCCCTAAGACAAGGCTCTGATCTCGTCCCTGATACTTCACAGTACAGAAACACCAACTCATTCTATGGCATAAATCAATTGTCAGCTCCAGATACCCCTATTTCAAGTAATACCCATGTCTTGAACACATACCTAGACTAGCTGCAAGGAGCTGGAGTAGAACCCACCCCTTTGCAAAAACAAAGCCTTAGTAGAACATAAATAATTTACTATTTGTTAAGTATATATAATTGTTAACCGTTAATATTAAACAAATCAGGTAAATACATGATTCTTCTCTCACAGTGATCACTGAGGGGAGTGAGCCTCTAGGTCATACACTATCCCAGGATAGGTGCAACATCAGAGATGGCGTACAATGGTTCCTGACACTACCCCACACATCCTGTCTCAGACATTATCTCCCCCAAGGCCAAAGGAGGGAGTGACTGGCGCACAGACATTATGGAGACAAGTAATTGGTTCCCCATTAATCACGCCATCCCTTCACATGGTTTGCAATAGGCAAAGACACATATTCACATATGATAACAATGATCCCTCCTGTCCTCTTCTCTTTCTGATATTCTGCATAGCAACAGGGACATGTGATAGACAAGTCTGACTTCTCCCCTCTCTGATATGAGGGAGGAAGTGCAACTGCCAACACCAGAGTCCGAAGGGGTACATTCTAATAACAAGAGTTCAACAGTTCAATCATATAAGAATATTATGCAGATAAGACATCTTAATTATCTATGTTACCGAGCTAATTCTGATTCTTCCACCACAGTAGACAGACTGAATGGGTTTTAATGTTGTACAGCAAGCTTGGGCCCAACTAGCCAAGCAGTATGTTAAGTGGGGGAGTATCATAGCATTGAGGTACAGTTTTGCTACCTATGTAGTCAAACAATTTCGTATGAATCAGAAATTAGCTAGGTGGAAATTGGTTATATGAGTTACCTTTTTCACCTGCTTTTTAAAAGAGAGGTTCGAATCAAGTATGATGCCAAGTTACTTCAAATAGGATACCACCTGGAGCTTCTCCCCTGACACATAGACATCTGGCTCAGTAGCATCAGTTGCCCTTTTTGTAAAGAACATGCAGACCGTTTTTTCACATTGAGCTGCATACAAGAGTCACTGAGCCACTGTGTAACATGATCCATTACAGTAGTGAGTTCTTGTGCAGCTTGTTGTTTTCTCTTTGCATATGTCACTGTATCGTCTGCATACATTTGAACTTCAGACTCAGTACAGCCAGAAGGCAGATCATGAATGTACATGCTGAACAGGAAGGGCCCCAGTATTGACCCTTGGGGCATACCCACATCCTAACTGAGAGTGGGTGAAAGCTCATTGCTCACTCTTCCATCTCAAGGCATCTGAGGAAAAGTTGAACTTGGACAGTTTTGTTATGAGAACATATTGGTTAACAGTGTCAAAAGCTTTCCTTAGGTCTAGGAATACAGTCCTAATTACACCCCCTTATTTTAAGTAGGCTATGTCACACTTACAGGCACCATAATTTTTCCCTGTGGGATTATATAATTATAACAATGCAGACTATGGAAGGTTTTACGATCATCCAAACTTTTCACAGTAGCTGGACAAAGATCCAATATAAATAGAAAGGGAGAATGTCCATTCATCGTTATACTGCTCCCAAATAGGCCTATGTTTGAGGAACATAATCAGAACCATCTAACAGATCAGATTGCATTCACACATCTCCAGAAGTTGCATTGCAAATGCGCCACAGACGTTGTCACCATAATACCTGGAAGGTGAATCGTTCTAATACGTTTGGTTGTAATAGAATTACATGAAAAACAGGCAATCAGTTTGTTTTTAAAACAATAAAGACGTGAAATGTAATGATATCATAATATCGGCAGGATAAAACAAAACAGTCATTGCTGTTGAACAAGCCTTCATTATAGGGAGGGCTTGGGTTTTGAACATGTGAAACGGAAAACAAGTCATTTTTAAAGGTTACAGATAACTTCTAATTACAAGGTGAATACCGCACCGAGGTACTCATCTCTCATTTCATGATGGGCAAAACAGTACTCGCATGGCTAAAATCACATGGGCCTGCCTATAATGCATAGATAAAAAGGGAATGCCATTTCACTATTTAACTCTTTAAACTTGATATTTTCATTAAGCTTTGCTGATTAAGATTTATTTCCAAGTCTCAGGAGCCAAACCCGTTATCGACAGTCTTCGCGATTGCATTGGGCAGACAAAAAAATAACTTTATTGAAAGGAGGGGAGGCTATGCTTGGTTTTTAATCAAATTAAACAAAATGTTTCTTAAAACTAAGTATACAGGCACCGAAAGCACATTGGCTACTCTTTTTCCATGCGCATATGGGCAGTGTGCGTCACGGGTGGATAGGCTGTGTTTGCTGTCAAAATTCATGCCACAACTTTTGGTTGGCCTTAAATATCCTCATCAGCGCTGCCTGAAATTAACACTTTGGATTATGTTTCTAAGGACACATTTTCCACCCGCCTGAGCACAAGTGAGCTGATATAAGACAGGTATATTGCCAAACCTGGCAAATTATGAATGTCATTCTCTTCATGGTGATGTATAGGTAAACAAAGATCGAAAAATGTAATATCCTCCTTTGTATGTTTGGGTATTATTGTAAACACTGGATATTATTCTAATGAGCTCCGCCCCCCGAACAAGACCACATTTGTTTTGTCTAGACCGGACCAAATCTGTACCAATCATAGACGTCTATGTTTCACAAGCTTGGACATCACAGTAGAGCACAGTACAGCACAGCACAGTACAAGTACAGTTGAGTAGGGTTCAGTACAGTACCGTAGAGCACAGCACAGTAAAGCAAAATAGATTACAGTACATTAAAGAAAAGAAGAGTAGTTCAGTACAGTACGAGTACAGTACAGTTGAGTAGAATAGAGTATAGTAAATCTTACTGTACTCTACTCATGTGTGCTCTACTGTACTGTATTCTACTCGACTGTGCTCTACCGTACTGTACTGTGTCTCTACTAGACTGTACAAGTGTGGTTTGTGACTACTATGATTTCCAATTGTGGCCATTTCAATTGTAGTCATTCTGATACAGATTATGTGGTCTGTTACCGATTTGGTAACAGAGTGACGCGTTTTAATCACGTAATAATTAATAAAAACACTAAGTAATTTGTAGGTCTACCTTTACTTGTCACTTCTGTGAACTTTCAGAATCATCCCTCCTCATTAGTGAGAGAAATTATAACATATCTTAAAGATGCAGTATGTGTGTTTTTGGTAACAGAATGCCAAGACACTAGGCAAAACTTAATATAAATGTTGATATTAGTTGGCAGGGGGCTTTAAATGATTGTGTTTTTATGTATTTCTAATACCTTTTAAGACTTTTTCTATTTCTATTTGTGTGACCAGAAATCAGAGCATTTACTTATTCCCAATATTTTGGATGGAAAATGGTTGAAAAACATATATATACAGTATACCTTCATTTCCCAAACATTAGCTTTCATTTGTCACCAAATTTGATATGCTCCCATAAACTTCACATGTTGGTGCTAATGGGTATCCTACAAAGAAAGTTAGATCTACTCAGGGTTTTCTACAACCAGCTTCAGTTAGCTTCACATTCAAGCTCAGGCTCAATCCGTACTATGTCAGTGGATATTGCTCGTCCGCCGACCGCTAACTCTAGCAGGCATGTAACTGCGCATGTATGTAGCACGTAAAAAATTATTTCTTTTTTTAATGTAGCACGTGGCGCCAAACTCTATTGAGACAATACCGAAATATCAGACCATGGGCAAGTCAGTGACACATTTTCATTTGTACTGAAATCAAAATAAAGGAAAAGTCATCTTGCAAATTCAGCAGGCTATGCTGTGAAATAGGCTTTTAGAAGTGCCATCTTTATTTTATTACTTATAGTTAATGCTATCTTTGGTGTGCTTATCATTGCATGAGCAGCTTTTTTCCCTCTCCTATCGATAAATTCATTGTATCATATGCAAGTTTTACTCTGTGTGAAGTTTAAAAAGGCATTCTGTCATTACTAAATAATGTTATAGGTATTTCAAAATTGTATGAATTTTTTTTTTACACAAAAAAATACTTTTGATTAATATAAATATTCCATTAGTCTTGTTCCTCAAATGAAGGGGATGATGATGCAATCTTTGCAAGAGTTAGGGAATCGGATTTCATTGCTTCTCAACTCACGGCTCAGACATTTCACTCAGGATGAATGGAGTCAGTCCTGAGTTAGCCTGCCCCGGAGCAGGTTAGTTCTGAAGGATTTGTTGCCATAGAAATGTACCTGACTAAAAGGTGAGCCACATTCGTATCTGGTCATCCCGAGATAAACTCAGAGTTAACCAAAGTTATCTTGCTAAATCCTCAAACCTGATTCATAGGATACCCCTGAGGCATAATGATTTCAGAGTTTCCAAACACACTCTATAGCTCATATATGGTTTTCTAAGAAAATATCGTCAAAATAAAATGGAATTCTCTCTTCAAGTTCATGTTACACAGTCATGTAATGACAGTATGGGAACATAAAGTCATTCCACCGTCTCTAAGATCACACCGTACTGACGAAACACTGTCTAGTGTTACGTAGTCCTTTACATATTAATGAAAACAACAATGTGTGTGTTTGAGTGTGCATGTGCGTGAGTGTGTATATCAGCCTTTTATCTAAGAGGAGCACTACTCTCAATCAGAGGCGGTCACCCATCTGCTCCTGATGCGCTCCACTGTGTTTTAATTAAAAACAAGATCAGGAAGTCAGTCTTGCCAGCAGCAGGGAAGATCCCCGCTTTGTACCTAAACCTGAGAGTTTGCCACGTGTATCTGGTCATGGGCCCCGTCTACAAACAAGTAATCTCAAAACCTAAAACCAAATCGATTAAAGGGATAGTTCACCCAAATTACAAAATGACAAGACATGTCACAGGACCGTAATAAACAAGCAAAAATGTGTAGCCTGGTGCTGTACAAAACGACGGTAAATAATCCGTATCAGCGTCCTCACAAAAAAAAAAACTCTCCCCTCTGTCATTGCATTGATGTAGATTGGCGCCTCATGGGTTGTCCTTCCTAACAAAAGGAGATAATTAATTCCAGCATCCTGCTAAACATAAGGATTTTCTCAAGCACTGATTAGATCAAGGGACTCAATGTTACGAATGTGCTTGACGACATGTGTTGGAGTTTTAGGCTTGTTAGCTTGTTTACTGTTTCCCTCCATGTCCCAATGGGTGCCTGTGTGTTTATCAACAACACAGTGATTTGCCACCGCCGCCACGTTGATTTTCTGTTTATTTTCTAAAGTGCAAACACAGTAAATGGCAATGAATGCAAATTCCAATATGCCTTCTTCAAACACTGCTCTGCTCTTCCTTTCACAAGCGTGCATTGTGTGAATAACCAACGTCACAGAGGGAATTGGTTATAGTACTCAAAGAAAATCCTGGAGTATATGATGTTCTGCCTGGGAGAGGTCATTGCTAATAGGATAGTAATGAGGCCTATAAAATGTCTTGCCTCTGAGCACATTGAGACAACGAAGCAGCAGCGTCTCGGTGACATAACGTTAAACGGTAGAGGGACCTGCACACCCTGAGAGGGCCCCAAAAGAACACTGCCCCCTCCAGATGCGTTCCCCTCCTTGCTCTGCTCCCTGGCTCCTTGCCTTGCGTGACAGCCTGGGGGAAAACTGTCTGCTGCTGGAGTTTGTCACTGATTGACCTCGACTTGCTCTCGTCCCCATTCGCTCCCCTGAGACATTTTCCCAGGTCCTCCCACGCGACATCCCCCACCACGACACACACACACACGTAAGCACACGCACACACACACACATACACAAAGCCACATCACCCCCCCCCCACTCACCCACCGCTCCGGGTCCAGGCTTGATTTAAATATGTGCGCAGTCGAAGTGGCTGAATGGCAAATCCATACTGACTGTTCACAGTGGTAGCACAGCCAAATGAGAAGGCATCGATTCGTACGATTGAAGCTGATTATTACACTTGTTAAATTCCCCACTCCTTCTTTGTTATCCCCTAGTATAATGTTCACTATCAGAACCTCTTTATGGCTGTCTGGGCTAGTCTGTGTTTTTATTAGGCCCGGCTTTAAAAGAGATGACATTGCCACTGAGAGGATAATGGCTACACACTTGCGCCACGACACCTAAGTCAGGCTGCTCTGTCCCCGTCGCTACTCCTACTCCTTCTATTCACTTTCTGGTCGTGTTGTTATATTCCCTGTCAAATTTTGTCCATATCTGAAAAGCACATGTCCTTTTGCATTCCTTCACGTCAATCAAGCTAGTCAACCGTGCATTCTTTGGATGATCAGCAAAGCATGGGTCCACTATCTCCCAGCAAGCACGCAGGATTGGCTTGTGTGCCCGCCAGTCGCCCTAGTTGATTGATGTACTGCAGAGGAGGCTGGTGGGAGGTGTTATAGGAGGATGGGCTCATTGTAATGGCTGGAATGGAATAAATGAAATGGAGTCAAACATGTAGTTTCCATACGTTTGATACCGTTCTATTTATTCCATTCAGGCACTAAAATTAGCCTGTAGCTCCTCCCACCAGCCTCCTCTGATGCTCTGTACCATGTACAGTACCAGTCAAAAGTTTGGACATATCTACTCATTCCACGGTTTTTCTTTATTGCTACTATTTGCTACATTGTAGAATAATAGTGAAGACATCAAAAATATGAAATAATACATTTGAAATCATGTAGTAACCAAAAAAGTATTGAACAAAATGTATTTTATATTTGAGATTCTTCAAAGTAGCCACCCTTTGCCTTGATGACAGCTTTGCACATTCTTGGCAGTCTTGAAGGAATTCCCACATATGCTGAGCACTTTTGGGCAGCTTTTCTTACAGTCTGTGGTCCAACTCATCCCAAACCATCTCAATTGGGTTGAGGCCATGTCATCTGATGCAGCACTCATCACTCTCCATCTTGGTCAAATAGCCCTTACACAGCCTGGAGGTGTTTTGGGTCATTGTCCTGTTGCAAAACAAATTATTGTCCCACTAAGCGCAAACCAGATGGGATGGCGTATCGCTGCAGAATGCTGTGGTAGCCATGCTGGCTAAGTGTGCCTTGAATTCTAATTAAATCACTGACAGAGTCACCAGCAAAGCTCCCCCACACCATCAAATTAAAATCAAATTTTATTGATCACATACACATGGTTAGCAGATGTTATTGCGAGTGTAGCGAAATGCTTATGCTTCTAGATCCGACAATGCAGCAGTATATAACAGGTAATACAATTTCACAACAAAATCTAATACACACAATCTAGTAAAAGAATGGGATAAGAATATATAAGTATAAAATATATGGATGAGCAGTGACAGAGCGGCTAAGATGCAGTAGATAGTAAAGAATAGATAGTAAAGGATACAGTATACATTATATGCACATAAGATGAGCAATGCTAGATATGTAAACATTATTAAAGTGGTATTATTAAAGTGACTAGTGTTCCATTTATTAAAGAGGCCAATGATATCAAGTCTGTAGGTAAGCAGCTGCCTCTCTGTGCTAGTTGTGGCTGTTTAACAGTCTGATGGCCTTGAGATAGAAGCTGTTTTTCAATCTCTCTGTACCAGCTTTGATGCACCTGTACTGACCTCGCCTTCTGGATGGTAGCGGGGTGAACAGGCAGTGGCTCGGGTGGTTATTGTACTTGATGATCTTTTTTGCCTTCCTGTGACATCAGGTGGTGTATGTGTCCTGGAGGGCAGGTAGCTTGCCCCCAGTGATGCGTTGTGTAGACCGCACCACCCTCTGGAGAGCCTTGCAGTTGTGGGCGGTGCAGTTGCCATACCAGGAGGCGATACAGCCCGACAGGATGCTCTCAATTGTGCACCTGTAAAAGTTAGTGAGGGTTTTTGTTGACAAGCCACATTTGTTCAGCCTCCTGAGGTTGAAGAGGCGCCGTTGCTCCTTCTTCACCACACTGTCTGTGTGCGTGGACCATTTCAGATTGTTGGTGAAATGCACACCGAGGAACTTAAAAAACTTTCCACCTTCTCCACTGCTGTGCCTATAACTTTTCAGGTAAGACCCAAATACAGACTGTGTTTATTACAGCAACAGGGGCAGGCAAATGACAGGTCAAGGCATGCAGGGGTCGATAATCCAGAGTGGTGGGGAAAAGGTACAGGACGGCAGGCAGGCTCAGGCTCAGGGGCGGGCAGAGTGGTCAGGCAGGCGGTCCCAGAGTCCGGACAGGCAAGGGTCAAAACCAGGAGGATGAGAAAAAGAGAGACTGGGGGAAAGTAGGAGCTGAGAAAATGCTGGTTGACTTGGCAAACAAGACGAACTGGCACAGACAGACAGAAAAACACAGGTATAAATACCCAGGGGATAAGTGGGGGAGATGGGCGACACCTGGAGGGGGTGGGGGTGAAGACAAGCACAAGGACAGGTGAAACAGATCAGGGTGTGACACCCATGTGGCATTGATATTTGTCCAAAACATTTATTCTACTGTCAAAATTGACAACAAAGTTTAAGTACGATACTTTTTGTCGTCCAAAATGGAGATTTGTGAGTTTATTAGAAAAAAAGGATGTTACGAATTAAGGGTACGGAATACGTTAATCTGACGGTTGGGTATGGATAACTTACATGCCCACTTATGTCAATGATGCCCAATTACCCAGAGACAACACAGTGTGGCACAGTGCAATGTGGAAATGGTGTCAAGTCTGCATATGATGTCAAGTCTGCATATGGGTCATTTTGCTTGGCAAATACGAGTGAAAATGGACCTTCATAAAGTTGGTGTGCACTCTACCATCAAGATCTGATTGGTGGAGTGCTGCAGAGATGGTTGTCCTTCTGGAAGGTTCTCCCATCTCCACAGAAGAACTCTGGAGCTCTGTCAGAGTGACCATCAGGTCCTTGGTCACCTCCCTGACCAAGGCCCTTCTCCCCCGATTGCTCAGTTTGGCCGGGCGGCCAGCCCTTGGAAATGTCTTGGTAGTTTCAAACTTCTTCCATTTAAGAATGATGAAGAACACTGTTTTCTTGGGGACCTTCAATGCTGCAGATTTTTTAGTTACTCTTTCCCGAATCCGTGCCTCGACACAATCCTGTCTAGGATTGGGACAATTTCTTCAACCTCATGGCTTGGTTTTTGCTCTGACATGCACTGTCAACTGTGGGACCTTACATAGACAGGTATGTGCCTTTCCAAATATTTTTTTTTTACATTTATATTAGTCATTTAGCAGACGCTCTTATCCAGAGCGACTTACACTAGTGAATGCATACATTTCATTACATGCATTGTTTTTTGTTTGTTTTTTTTCTACTGGCCCCCCGTGGGAATCGAACCCACAACCCTGGCGTTGCACACACCATGCTGGCGTTGCAAACACCATGCTCTACCAATCATGTCAAATCAATTGAATTTACCACAGGTGGACGCCAATTAAGTTGTAGAAACATCTCAAGCATGATCAATCGAAAAAGGATGCACCTTACCATCTTGAGATGGCAGGTCAGTCTGGACAGGAGAAGTCCTCAACTTCAAAATTACTGCCCTTGATTATTGTGATTGAATGGGAAAGACACACCCAAATCAAACCACACCTCCAAGACAACTCTCATTTGGCTTCAGTCATTTCTAAATGAGCAAGCAAAAAAATGTGGCTGAATCAGGAAGCGCAGACCCCTATTTAAGGCTGAGAGAGAGAGAGAGAGAGAGAGAGAGAGAGAGAGTCTGACTGACTGACTGACTGACTGACTGACTGACTGACTGACTGACTGACTATGGGTGGCATTGGGGCTACGGCTGCCTCTATCAAATTGTATTTGTCACATGCACCGAATACAACAGGTGAAGACCATAAAGTGAAATGCTTATTTACAAGCCCTTAACCAACAACACAGTTTTAAGAAAGAATACCTAAAAAATAAATAAAGGTCACAAATATTTAAAGAGCAGCAGCAAAATAACAATAGTGTGGCTATATACAGGGGTACCGGTACAGAGTCAATGTGCGGGGACACCGGTTAGTCGAGGTAACTGCCATACCAGGCAGTGATGCAACCAGTCATAGGTGTTCCTTCTGTCCAGGTGTGAAAGGGAAGTGTGGAGTGCAATAGAGATTGCATCATCTGTGGATCTGTATGCAAATTGGAGTGTCTAGGGTTTCTGGGATAATGGTGTTGATGTAAGCCATGACCAGCCTTTCAAAGCACTTCATTGCTACAGATGTGAGTGCTACGGGTCGGTAGTCAGTTAGGCAGGTTACCTTAGTGTTATTGGGCACAGGGACTATGATGGTCTGCTTGAAACATGGTGGTATTACAGACTCAGACTGGGAGAGGTTTAAAATGTCAGTGAAGACACTTGCCAGTTGGTCAGCGCATGCTCGCAGTACACGTCCTAGTAATCCGTCTGGCCCTGCGGCCTTGTGAATGTTGACCTGTTTAAAGGTCTTACTCACATCGGCTGTGGAGAGAGTGATCACACAGTCGTCCTCAACAGCTGATGCCTCATGCATGCTTCAGGACCGATGCTAAAGGTAGATTACCCTCTCTGCAACGAATCCTAACAAGGCACCCGGATCTTCGTCCACGATACCTCTGTCTCTTTCTCCTGCGAATAAGGGATGAGAGCCTTGTCGGGCTTCTGAACTAAATCCTTCACGTCCGACTTGTTTAAGAAAAGGTATTCCTCCAGTACGGGGTGAGTAATCGCTCTCCTGATATCTGGAAGCTCTTTTCGGTCATAAGACACGGTGGCAGAAACATTATGTACAAAATAACTTATAAATAACGCAAAAAACCATACACAATAGCACAATTGGTTACAGGATCGTAAAACGGCAGCCGTCTCCTTGAGCTCCATTGTCACAACTCTGTATTACCACTAGTGCTGAGCGATTTGTGCTTTTTGAGGTTAGTTCTTTTGGCATTAAATGCACTATTTTTTATGTGGGTTGAATGCTGTAACAACAGAATAAAACAATAAAAGTCCCATGATGGTAGTGACTGCCCATTACTTCTTATTACTTATTAACCATAATTTATACACATTACTTTACTTTAATAAAATATTTGTTGACGTAATTTTTTTCATTCCAAGTCATCATCTCATCTCTATAGAGCTGATGACTATGCTGTCTGGCAAAATCACTATTTTAGTAGTTCTTCAAAGTTAATAAGGTATACTTCTATGACATGCTGACTGCCAAATATCAATCACTTAGATCATGTATTTTTAGATAGAGATACCTAGCAAAGCAAGTGCTTTCTATCCTTCTCGCATGTTCTCTCTTCTATCCATCTCCGTCAATGAGGTCTCTTTGTCTGCGCCACACAGACTGGACAAGTAACCGGGTGTGCAATGGATTATGGTCATTGTAGTTAATGTAGAAAATGTAAAATATTGGCCTGTTGGAAACTACAACTCTCTTACCACATCACACAGTTCAGGCTTGAAATTATTTATCTCAGAAACTGAGCATTGAGCTCACAAGAAATTAAAATTGAAATAGTTGAACTGAAGTCGGTCAATAAGCTATTTAAAAAAAATTATAATAACCTACACACACACACACACACACACACACACACACACACACACACACACACACACACACACACACACACACACACACACACACACACACACACACACACACACCCTCTGCAGCAACCTTTGGACAGACAATCATTTATTCAGTGGATGCACTTAAGGTGAATCACATGGCCCGAGGGCAGGACAGTGCTGTGTTCTGGCTGTATGTCAGTAAAGGTCAGCAGCCAAGCCGTACTTTGCCACTCTGCCAGACGTGTTCACGTGCTGTACCGGATCAAGTGCAGACATAATTCCCTGTGCCCCTCAGGTCTGTGGGGTGGTCAGTGTGCCAGGAACTGTGTGTATGTGTGTGTATGTGACTTAGAGGACATCTGTTGGGTTTCACATGTAAAAATATGAGCACAAACCATTACAACCCTGCTAGCGCCTGTGGTCCTTGACTACCTGTTTCTTTATTCTTTGGCTAGTTACAACAACTTAATTGAATGATTAAAGGAATCCGCACGGTTCCCAGCCGAAACCGTTTGGTAGAGTTATTGCATACATTATGACAACATTTTGGGAGGGTTGTTCTGTTCGGCGTTTCTGGCACACAAAGTTCGGAGCCGAAGTCTACTCCCCTTCGTCGGTGATTGGTCAACAGTAAAGATTCTTCAATAAAGTCTTTGTTGTCATTCAACGAGAGATTACTTGTTTCCCTGCAAATACTGCACCAAACATCTTAGTTAGATGTAAATTTGCGCAATTAAGATCTCTCCGTCAAAAACAGCCAAACTGAAGCATGCTGACTAGAATCCTGACTAGAACCAAAAAATGTGATCATATTACTCCAGTGTTAGCCTCCCTACACTGGCTTCCTGTTAAGGCAAGGGCTGATTTCAAGGTTTTACTGCTAACCTACAAAGCATTACATGGGCTTGCTCCAACCTATCTTTCCGATTTGGTCCTGCCGTACATACCTACACGTACGCTACGGTCACAAGACGCAGGCCTCCTAATTGTCCCTAGAATTTCTAAGCAAACAGCTGGAGGCAGGGCTTTCTCCTATAGAGCTCCATTTTTATGGAATAGTCTGCCTACCCATGTGAGAGATGCAGACTCGGTCTCAACCTTTAAGTCTTTACTGAAGACTCATCTCTTCAGCGGGTCCTATGATTGAGTGTAGTCTGGCCCAGGAGTGTGAAGGTGAACGGAAAGGCTCTGGAGCAACGAACCGCCCTTGCTGTCTCTGCCTGGCCGGTTCCCCTCTCTCCACTGGGATTCTCTGCCTCTAACCCTATTACAGAGGCCGAGTCACTGGCTTATTGGTGTTCTTCCATGCCGTCCCTAGGAGGGGTGCGTCACTTGAGTGGGTTGAGTCACTGACGTGGTATTCCTGTCTGGGTTGGCGCCCCCCCTTGGGTTGTGCCGTGGCGGAGATCTTTGTGGGCTATACTCTGCCTTGTCTCAGGATGGTAAGTTGGTGGTTGAAGAAATCCCTCTAGTGGTGTGGGGGCTGTGCTCTGGCAAAGTGGGTGGGGTTATATCCTTCCTGTTTGGCCCTGTCCGGGGGTATCGTCGGATGGGGCAACAGTGTCTCCTGACCCCTCCTGTCTCAGCCTCCAGTATTTATGCTGCAGTAGTTTATGTGTCGGGGGGCTAGGGTCAGTCTGTTATATCTGGAGTATTTCTCCTATCTTATCCGGTGTCCTGTGTGAATTTAAGTATGCTCTCTCTAATTCTCTCTTTCTCTCTCTCTCTCTCTCTCGGAGGACCTGAGCTCTAGGACCATGCCTCAGGACTACCTGACATGATGACTCCTTGCTGTCCCCAGTCCACCTGGCCGTGCTGCTGCTCCAGTTTCAACTGTTCTGCCTGCGGCTATGGAACCCTGACCTGTTCACTGGACGTGCTACCTGTCCCAGACCTGCTGTTTTCAACTCTCTAGAGACAGCAGGAGCGGTATAGATACTCTCAATGATCGGCTATGAAAAGCCAACTGACATTTACTCTTGAGGTGCTGACTTGTTACACCCTCGACAACTGTGAATATTATTATTTGACCATTCTGGTAATTTATGAACATTTGAACATCTTGGCCATGTGCTGTTATAATCTCCACCCGGCACAGCCAGAAGAGGACTGGCCACCCCTCATAGTCTGGTTCCTCTCTAGGTTGCTTCCTAGGTTCTGGCCTTTCTAGGGAGTTTTTCCTAGCCACCGTGCTTCTACACCTGCATTGCTTGCTGTTTGGGGTTTTAGGCTGGGTTTCTGTACAGCACTTTGAGATATCAGCTGATGTAAGAAGGGCTATATAAATACATTTGATTTGATTGGATGCTGACGCCTTTACTGCTAGCTAGCTCACAACATTAAGGGAACATCAGTATATGCAGGGGTTGAATTGGGATTTTGTAGGTGGTGTAACCTTCAATTTTAGCCCCAAATTGGCTGCTTTGCCATGATCTTTTCGAACATCAATGCATTATATTCCCATTGCATTCTCTATTACCCTGCCATTTAACCCATGTGAGAGCATTACAACAGGTCTCGATGGAGGACAGGAGTCTTAAGCCAAAACAACTTGTCCCACAATGACTGCCTTGCAGAGCTGTGTGTTTGGATTAGCCAGCCAGACAGGGGAATGGAGTGCTGGCAGATGTCATTAGCATCATATACTGTTTCCACAGTGCTAATTGGTCTGGGGCCCATTGTTATGGTCCTGGAGTGAAACTGTGAGTGTCTTAACTAATAACACCCTTTGAAATGTGACAGAGGTTCTATTTTATCACGGATGTGTGAGCAGAAACTGAATACATTTAAGAAGACCGCACCTAGGTGATAATGTAAAAATGTGAAGGGAGCATTCTATTTCATGCATAGTCTATATTTTATGTTTCGAGACAAGGCATACCGTATCCTATGGTATGGCAGTCAGTTCGTATTTGCAACAGTATTGGTATGCTAAAGTTTAGGGACACAGCTGCAAGAGGGCGTTCCGGGTCTATTACCAGAGTGCATTCCAGGCCTATGAACAAGAGTCAATTTCAGTCTTGTGTACAAGAGTGCATTTCAGGACCCCGGAGAGTAACACAAAGGGCACATTTAGTTCACTGTCTAAATATAGAGTAGATACAAGATAAACAGCAAAAACTGTTCAGTGAGCAGCAAAGTCGTTATGGGCATTTCCATCTAAAAGGACAATGAGTACAAATGTGACGTTCATAGGAGCATGTCAAATTGGGTGTGAAATGAAAGCTAAGAGTCTACATTTTTGAGAAATGAAGGCATATATACATTTTTCAAAAAAAATGTATCCAAAAATGTAGGAATACGCTAAGGCTTTGATTTCTGGTCAAACCGATGGAAAAGGGGTCATCGAAACATCTACCAGAAAAAGTCTTAGAAGGTATTATAAATACAGCAAAAATAATGTTGAAGTAAAGACCCCTGCCAAGTAATATGAACACATCTTTTGTTTTGGAGAAATTATTTCCCTTTAAGTTTAAGAAACATTGCAATTCATGCCCTGTGCCTTGCAATTCCAAAAATGCACGTATTTTAAAGATATTTTCTCATTTCTCTCATGAGGAGGAAGGATAATGAATGTCCACAGAAGTAACAAGTAAAGGTAGACCTACCAAATAGTTAAAGTGTTTTTACTGAGATTAAGTTTGTTAATGGATTAATAATAAGTAATTGTTGCAATTTAATTGGCTACAATAGGAAATCACAGTAGTCATAAACCACAGTTAGGTCATCTGCTACTGTCCTCCCTTCCACCGGCATACTGTTATGTTCCTCTCAAAACTGTTTTGCTTCTCTTTCTGTCATCTGGTGGTCAAAGCAAGCACTCTCCCTTCCTCTCTTTCTCTTTGCCAATCTCTTTCTCTCCCATCTCTCTCCAGTTAATGTCACCTCTCCCGGCTCTTACTGACACCTATCATTACACGTTACACCTACCTGCTTTCAATTCACTGTAACAAGCATCCTCACCCACTGAGTACCGATCAACACCGGACATCCATGGACGTTGAAAAGTAGTTTAAATTTGGTCAGTCCGCCCTGGCAGGATCAAATCTGAACCAATCACAGACGTCTATGTTTCACAATTTTGGACAGCACAATACTGTACAGTTGAGTTCAGTAAAGTACAGTAGAGCACACTAGATGTACTGTATTGTACTGTTCTTTATTGTACTGTGCTGAACATATGTGACTCGTTTCAAGAAGCTAGGCGTATGTCGCATTTCTCTACTTCAAAGGGGAGGCATTTTAAGGTCACTTAAAAAAATCTAAATGAGTTTTTGGGCAGAAATGCCTTCTCGAACTTGCATGTGCCTTAATAACAAACGTGTAATACATCTGTAAATATTAATACAATTGTTAAATTACGAGACTAGTTGGTTTAGCCATGGAAAAAGGCAGGAACTTTCCCACTAGCCATGATTGGTTGAGATAATAGATGGACTGGACATGACGGGAGATGAGTTTGGATTGGTCTGCCATGTAGCATGTTTCTATCTATAATGTGAGCTGCTCAGTATGTGTTGATAATCCTTTCTACCGCTGCTTTTTTGAAAGATAAAACGTTAGCTTTATCTGGACATTATTTTGCTACTATGCAAATATGCAAGTAGCCATTTCACTGTACCGTTTACGCCTTCTGTATCCTGTGCATGTGAGAAATACATTTAGATGTTATTTGATATAGTGTGTGTTAACTAGAGATGGTAATGTGAAGAACAACGTGACCTGCACCAAAGTCAGATTAGGATATAGGCCAAGGACTGGAAAAAGTGTATTTTTACTGGAGTTATTCCTTGTTGTAGACTATTACTTTTACCCCTTTTAGTCTTGAAATCTTTGGTTGTTTACTACTTTACTCATTCTGTGTTGCACATGGCCTCACATGTGAATCCATAAAGAGATGGGTGGGGCTAGGTCTTAAGAGCGTGTGAACGATGCTGAATGGGTATAGACAAAAAAGAGCTCTCCAGTAGGTGTATGAAAACATACAAGGACAATTTTCTAAAACGTGGGGTTACAAGTTTATCAACTTTCAAAGCAGAATTACTTTCCCATTGTTCCTCAACCGCAGTGTATGATATACCATTGTCTAGCTCTTAGTCTCTACTTTTATCTAATGTAAAAACAAATGTGCTACATAGGACCAAATCCAGGTGATGGGTCACATATATACTTTACTGTACTCTACTGTGATGTCCAAACTTGTGAAACATAGATGTCAATGATTGTTTCAGATTTGGTCTGGTCCAAGCCAACCAAATGTGGTCTTGTTTGTGGGCAGAGCTCATTACAATAATAGCCAGTTTGTAGAATAATTCCCGAATATATGCAAAAGAAGGATATTGCAAATTTCTATTCAGGATACATCACCATGAAGAGAATGATATTCATATCCACGGCCAGCCAGCTTATTAGGCAGGATTAGGCGACCGCCAATGGTGGCAGATTAACGAGGGCGGCGTTTTCTGAGCTAAACTGACCAAGACGCACCTCCAACAACAAGACATAAAATCTCTGCTATTGGAGAGACGCATCGCTTCGGCACCCCAACCAACATTCCGTAATTAAAATGATCTAACACAAATCATGTAGTAGAAATAGGTTATGGCAGAAAGAGTACGTGTCCTTTTCTGTAGCCTACAGGCTGGAGATAAAATGTTTGACAATGTAATAAGATTGACACCTTTTATGTCATACAGGTTTCTTCGATCAAATAGCCTAACCAATCACAACTGTTGCCGAGGAGTTTCACCCCATTGTCATGATCAGTGGTTTTACGTTTGTATCCATACATTTTTTAACAAGCTGATCATAGCAAAAGAGAAAATACTTCTGCATTTCCCGCTGCGTATGCACATACTAACTCCTGATAATGTTGGTCAGCTGATATTCAGAGATAGCCAAATTGATTAGTCACAGGAATCAGGACTAATAAAGCCAATGCAACGGCATGTTTTACAAATGGTGGGCCTACCACATGGATGGGCATTCATGAAATTCCATTGTGGGCCGACATGGTAGGCTACACCTCAGTAAGACGAGCCAACGTCTTTTTTTGGTGTTTTACAAATGGTAGGCTTACCAAATAGATGGGCATTAATACAATTTAATTTCAGGCAACACTGTATGCACCTGAGTAAACATGGACCGACGCTGATGCCTTCTGGACATCTTTTTTTGGTGCGGTTCACGGACATTGATTTTTGGTCCAGAAAATACATGTTTATATGTGTTTTGAACATCTGGAAAATATGTATTTTCAACATCCGGAAAATACGTACAGTATTTTCAACTTTCATTCAGAAACAAAAATGTACCTGATTTCAGTGTCTGGAAAAGATACATTTTCAACATCCTGGAAAATATGTATTTTAAACGTCTGAAAAAAACGTATTTTCACCTTTTATGAACCTAATTTCAACGTCTGGAAAATATGTACTACCATTGTAGTTTTGCGGGGAGGCGGCATTTTTTGGTATTGCCTGCGGCGGAAAGAGTCTAGCTAGCTAGGTTAGCTAAACAACTACAGGTAGCCATCTATGACTAAAAATAGAAGAGATTTTACAATCAGTGATCAATTGAATCTCAATTGTAAAACCTCTCTTTTTAGTCTTAGATATGGTTACCAAACAGCAAGCTATAACATTACAACCAGCCACCTAAAGCTATGTTTACCAGCAAACGTTAGCAAACAACTGTTATTCAAACTGTGCAATGCAGTATAATTTATGTTTTTTTTTGGTCTTAGACAATACCGTGTGGTGCCTGGGCGTCTTCCTGGAGTGTATTCTTGGAGAGAAACATAATTCCTTTGTCTGCGTGTGTCATTGTTTGACAGTGTGTACCCAAAAGATAGCTAGCTATATGATGGCTTTCAAAGTTCAATACAGGACTGTAGTGTCAGATAGCTAATTTACCTAATCCAGCTAACGTTACGTTACATCTAATCGAGAATCTTCCATTTTGTTTTAACTGGAGAAAACGATGGTATCACATCACTTCTCAGCTGTCGTCTAAATGGATTCCCTATCCATTCAGCCTGAAAATCCCTCTGATAATCCTTGGTCGCCATAGGCATCATTCTTGATTGCCGCAAACCACTGATCTTGATGTTTATAACAAAAACATAATGTTGTTCTTATTGTAATGACTATATGCTGTGGCAGACCCAGGGTGAAATTCACCTTCAACCTGTCATATCATAGCTGACTCACAATTTTTTTTGCAGACATCTTCGAATCCTAATTAGGAGCAGACATTATAGAGTTTTCGAAAATGTGGTTTCATAAAAAACTGAGGGAGATATTACTGTAATGCTGTTACCAAAATTGTTCCAAGTAGTCCTTGTGCATAGAGTTGTATGGTTTGTTAAATTTTGAAATCAATGGTTTTTGTTTGGCATACGTTATATTTAGTGTGAAAAATCTGAGTCAAAGCGTATGTCACGCCCTGACCCTAGAGATCCTTTTAATTCTCTATTTGGTGTGACTAGGGTGGGCAATCTATGTTTTCTATTTCTTTGTTGGCCGGGTATGGTTCCCAATCAGAGGCAGCTGTCTATCGTTGTCTCTGATTGGGGATCACACTTAGGCAGCTATTTCCCACCTGTAGTTTTTGGGATCCTGTTTTGGTACTGTGCTGTTTAGCCCTACTAAACGTTACGTTTTGTTTGTATATTTTTTTTCGGGATACATTTAATAAAGTAAGATGTACGCCTACCACGCTACACCTTGGTCCACTCCTTCTTACAACGATGATCGTTACAGAAGATCCCACCACAAACGGACCAAGCAGCGTGGCCAGGAGGAGCAGACATTCTGGACATGGGAGGATATCTTGGACGGTAAGGGATCCTGGACGTTCGAGGAGATCCGGGCCGGAAAGGATCGCCTTCCATGGGAGCAGACGGAGGCAGCAAGGGTGGGTGGTTGGCGGAGCCAGGGTTTGAACCAGAGCCAACTCCCCGTACTCACCGTGGGGAGCGTGTGACCGGTCAGGCACCATGTTTTGCGGTGATACGCACGGTGTCTCCAGTGCGCATCCACAGCTCGGTGCGTTCTGTGCCAGCTCCCCGCACTTGCCGTGCGAAGGTGGTCATCTGTCCAGGACGGGTGGTGCCGGCTCTACGCTCCAGGGCTCCAGTGACGATCCATGGCCCGGAGCCTCCTGTGATGATCCATGGCCCGGAGCCTCCTGAGACGATCCATGGTCCGGAGTCTCCAGCGACGGTCCGCGGTCCGGAGCCCCCAGCATCGGTCGGCGGTCCAGAGCCTCCAGCAACGGTCGGCGGTCCAGAGCCTCCAGCGACGGTCGGCGGTCCAGAGCCTCCAGCGACGGTCGGCGGTCCAGAGCCTCCAGCAACGGTCGGTGGTCCAGAGCCTCCAGCGACGGTCCAGAGCCTCCAGCAACGGTCGGCGGTCCAGAGTCTCCAGCGACGGTCGGCGGTCCAGAGCCTCCAGCGACGGTTCCCAGTCCGGAGCCTCCAGCGACGGTTCCCAGTCCGGAGCCTCCAGCGACGGTTCCCAGTCCGGAGCCTCCAGCGACGGTTCCCAGTCATACTTAGGCAGCTTGTGCTGTTTAGCCCTGTGCTGTTTAGCCCTACTAAACGTTACGTATCGTTTGTGTTTTTTTTTTTCGGTGTTCATTTAATAAAGTAAGATGTACACCTACCATGCTGTACCTTGGTCCACTCCTTCTTACAACGACGATTGTTACAGCATAATTCCGTTATCGTGGAATTGCCCTTATACAAATCTTCCTGACCTAAAATATGAGGTCTCAACCTGACTCTAGACATTCAAGAATTAATCCCTTACTTATTCTGTCCATGCTGTTTGTGTTCTCTGTTGACAGCAGACTTTATATCCTCCTGTCAGAACAGCCTGAACCCCAAACAGACTTCACAAAGCATCTTTTCTCTTATCCACTGACAAGACGACCCAAAAAACTTTTTGATATGAATTTTCTTTTTTAAATCCTGTGGTCTTCTGAAGTGGAAATGGGTGTTGGGAGACGCTCGTTGGTTGACAAACAATTCTGTGGATTAGGACGTTTTTCTTAGGCTCTAACTGCCAAGGAGGCATAAACATCACAATGGAATAATTACCCAAACAGAATCTTTCCACTGCAAAAGGACAAAAAAATCTCTGAGTAGTTGAAAACAAAGTGAGGAAAAAAGGGACAGTTTCCCTGAGGGGTCTCTGCAGAGGAGACTCTTTATATCAGCTCTCCATGGGTTGTATTATCTGTCACATAGTCTTCCTGCTGGCTACAGAGCCAACATAAAACCTGATTTAAGATGGCTGCAGCAGCTACATTGTTCCAGAGCTGTGTCTATGATAGCAAACCCTATAGCAAAAGCATCCTCATTCTTCAAAGCAAACTAGATAGTGCCATATCATGTGGCGCAAGTGCAGTAATACGAGACAAATAATTATTTTAAAGGAAGTCACTTCATCACATCCTACCGTCCCATTAGGCTGGGGAAACTGTTTGAGCTCCGGAATCGTGGCAGCACAGCAATTGAGCTTTGCCCGCCCGCCTGCCACACGACAAACTTATAGTATGTTGATGGAACGAACAGCCCTGGTTGGCGTTTCCTATTGAAACAAGTGTCTTTCCCTTTAATCGAAATAATAGCACGTTGGCTAGGGGTAATATGCCTACAATAACAGTGTAGGGATATCATACACTCCAGACCCCACCCAGTTCCCAAATCCTGTCCGGTGCATTGAGGTGGATGGATGGAGATGGGGACAAGTGGGATGGGAACAGGGGGATTAGGACTGCTAATTATCCTTCTCCCTGTCAGTCAGCCCAGGAAAGCCAGAGCAAGGCAGTGATATATACTGAGGCGCATTAGGATTCACAGTCACGGCCCGGCCCCCCTGAGTTTCCTGCCTGCCCACACTGCCTGATTATCTGCAGCATTCTGTGTACAGGGACAGACAGGGGCTCAGCCACAGAACACTCTCTATTTAACAGCAAGACTGACTGAAATGTACTCTTCCACTATTCAAAGACTGGTGTACTGCTGGTGGCCTGGCTGTCAGTGACTTGCTGTTACACAGTGTACTGTTGTTGGCAAGCTTTTTGTGTGCTGTAGGTAAACATTTTGAATGTACAGTATATATATACTAGGGTTTGTAGTTAAAAGGTTGATGTAGCCGCAGTTTATGTAGTCAGAGGTTGGCTAGGAGAAATCCTTTGGGATTGGACACTCAACTGCAGCTTCTACATTATCGGTCCAATTTCCGTGTTGTCACTATGCTACAAATCACTATACTCTACATCGGGTGTCAAACTCATTCCGTGGAGGGCGTAGTGTCTTCTGGTTTTTAGTTTTTCCTTTCAATTAAGAGCTAGACAACCAGGTGAGGGGAGTTCCTTACTAATCAGTCACCTTAATTCATCAATCAAGTACAAGAGAGGAGTGAAAACCAGCAGGCTGTCGGCCTTCCGTGGAATGAGTTTGGCACGTGCTCTACGCTAATATTAATCGTGTAGAGAATTACTCATTAATACATTGTGAAAATATTATAAGACAACATGCAGCCCTGACTGAGGCAAGGCAGTTACTGTATGTGTAAAAATGTGTTTAAAGTGCACTTTGTATGCGTACTACTGCCCAGCATAAACCGTATGGCAGCAGTTATTTTTTCCTGGGAGACTCACTGGATGCCAGACTGAACGTTGCAAAAACGTTGTCCTGCACAAACAACCACGGTATAACACCTTATTTTTTTGGTGATTAGTCGAGTATAAAGTTACCCACAGTGACAAAATAAAATATGTTTTTCAAGCAATGGATCATTGATTTTAATCTTGACCAAATTGCTTTTTAATGACTGGGAGAAGGATAGTTCCTGCTGATAGGGTAGACAACTGAAAAACTACAAACAGCAAAGAACGATAACGGAACATGTCTTTCTTGCTAGCCAACGTTTCTGAGCTTTGTTTCATTCAACGCCTACCAGTGTCTGAATGTACGCCCACCACGTCCTCTAATCGATGCACACTGCAGATGGATTCCTAACGGGGAAACTAATGATGATTACCTAATGAGTTGTACCTGGCACTTCCATTATGACTTTCCAGTTCAACACACTGAACCAATACAGTGAGGCGGCTGCCAGCGAGGACGAAACATATGGGCATACATATGAAAGCAAACTTCGAAAGCAATGAGCGTGAAAGCAAAGCTGTGTGAAAGCAAAGTGAATATTGGAGAAACAACATGTGAATTCCCTACAAGTCCGCCCTTCATTTGACACAAACAACACCTTTTCCGAGCTGTGGCTGAACACAAATGCTACAGGGAAAGGGGGAGGTGTCGGCCTTATCACAAGAACACACACTTGTCTGTTGTCATGTTCCTTAGAGGTGAAAGACATATTTCCCCATCTTGTGGAAGTATGAATCTCACATGATAGTATGCTCTGGCTTGTTTTGATACAGGGTTTTTTTCTCTGGCGTGCCCCTGTGAAAAAAAAGCGAGAGTGAAGAAATGGTACTATCGAGGCCTAACCGGGCCCCTTTATCAAAGCACCTGTGCCTCAGACGGAACACAGAATATAAATCAGAAACTGTAGCCTATGCTGTTTAAGAAATGACGGGGATACTAATGCGGCAGTTAGGGCAGCAGGTAGCCTAGCGCTTAGAGTTTTGGTAACGGTAACCAAAAGGTAATTGGTTGGAATACCCAAGCTTAAATGGTGAAAAATGTAGCAAGGCACATAACTCTAATTTGTTCCAGGGGTGCCATACTACTATGGGGTATGTGACAATACATTTGTATAGTTTTTTTACTGTAGAATTCTGGGCTCACAAGTTATAATGCACCCCATGAGAGTGTTGTGTTTGTACCCGTGAGTTTTGCCTACTTTCTCCAT
This sequence comes from Salmo trutta, assembly GCF_901001165.1. Lineage (NCBI taxonomy): Eukaryota > Metazoa > Chordata > Actinopteri > Salmoniformes > Salmonidae > Salmo > Salmo trutta. Next base: position 9,700,821 of record NC_042991.1, read on the forward strand.
TACACATGCAGTAGTGGCGATGAATGCGGTGTCAAATGAGAGCTATCTGACAGAGATAGCTGACAGAACAGTACCATCGAGGTAGGCTGGAGGAGCTAGTCTGCTCAATTCTGCATAGCTCCAGGAAATGAGAAGAGAACTGCTGCATTTGTCTGGAATGAGGCATGAATCACTTTCTACCTCTGGTGTGGAATTAACAAGACAGGGATGTCGGAACGGAGAAACGAAAGGGCTAAGAGACAAAATCCCTATGGTAAAGAGCTGTCTGCAGAGTTTCTCTGAAGTCCATTCCAAAAAATGCTATTGATCTTATGATATCATCTATACTGGGTAAAAATGTATGCTTTGACTTTTCCCCACTCCCATCAATGTGAGTTATGGGTATTGACTCAAGGTACTCTACCAAGACGGGAGCTGTGCGAAATCTTCAGGGAGGAGAGGGAGCGCTTGGAGAGTCCTCCCAATTAGTCCCCTAATTAAACTGATTTAGACATCAAGAGCTGAGTCAGACCTGAAACATATGACTGCGCAGTGTGTGGCCCAGAGCCGACATTCTTAAAACCCCCCTCAAGATGAAACCTAATGAGCCAAAAAATAAATGTCACTCACTGTCCAGTCACTGAATCCTCCAGCCTTATGTAAGAACTAGCACTCACAAGCCCAGCTAATGCAAGAGCTGTGAGACTGTTAGACATGTTCAAGCGGATAGTGCCGAGTTGTAGAGACGAATATACATGTCTATTGGAGGGAAAAGAGACAGGGCAGCCCAGGAAGCAGCACAAACCTGTATTCCCTTTGATCTTTTTTCCATTGCTTCAGCAGGCTGGTAAAACCTTTATCAAAGATTTATTTGATGTCTTTAATCTCTCTGCCTTACCCTTTATGAGCGGTAAAAGTTCCATGGCGTTCAGGGCGGCTGGCTTGGCACTGAGCCGCTGTATGTCATTGTTTAGGCCCCTCAATGGTGTCTGCTGATCTCTCATTAAAAAGCCTGCATCTTAAAAACCATCCCATCTCCCTGGGAACAAGGACTCATGAAGTCTGACTTTCTATCACCTTTGGGAACTAATCCATTAGCGAAGCCCTTATATGTAAAAAAAGGACCTTCTCTAAGAAAAGCTTGCTACCACGATTAACTTAATTTGCAGTACGGTCTTAAAGAGCGACTATACTTCCTGATTTGGACTCGTTTTTCATCAATGCTCATTAAGAAATGGTAGCAGCCATGACTGAAGGCAAACAAGAGTTGTCTTGGGGGTGTGGTTTGATGTGGGTGTTTCTTGAATCTGTCTTTGCCTTTCAAATCACAACAATCCAAGGGCAGTAGTGAGTACAACGAAGTAAGCTAAGCTAGCTTCGCTAAGGAAAAAACTACGTTTTGACAACTTCTCCCCTCCTGACTGTCTCACCATCTCAAGATGGTCAGCTAATTCAATTCTATGTGTAGGCTAAAGCCTGTGCTGACCTTATGTGTGGCCAAGCTGACAGCAGCTAGCTAGTATAGCTTGGTGCCAGCTACTGCTGGCTATCCTATTGTATCTAACTGATATTTCTCTATCTAACTGATACTAAATCAGTTATGGCAAAACAGGAAGAGTCGGTCTCTGGAATGTGTTTCATAAGTCACTCGCTCTACAACACCTTGCTACGAAAGTAGCTTGCAACTTAGTTTCAATGTTTTATTATGTTATGTAAATTTGTGTTACTGTGGAAACAGTATAAACTGTGAATAATATACGCCAATATATATACACTGCTCAAAAAAATAAAGGGAACACTTAAACAACACAATGTAACTCCAAGTCAATCACACTTCTGTGAAATCAAACTGACAATAAATTGCACATGCTGTTGTGCAAATGGAATAGACATCAGGTGGAAATTATAGGCAATTAGCAAGACACCTCCAATAAAGGAGTGGTTCTGCAGGTGGGGACCACAGACCACTTCTCAGTTCCTATGCTTCCTGGCTGATGTTTTGGTCACTTTTGAATGCTGCCGGTGCTTTCACTCTAGTGGTAGCATGAGACGGAGTCTACAACCCACACAAGTGGCACAGGAAGTGCAGCTCATCCAGGATGACACATCAATGCGAACTGTGGCAAGAAGGTTTGCTGTGTCTGTCAGCGTAGTGTCCAGAGCATGGAGGCGCTACCAGGAGACAGGCCAGTACATCAGGAGACGTGGAGGAGGCCGTAGGAGGGCAACAACCCTGCAGCAGGACCACTACCTCCGCCTTTGTGCAAGGAGGAGCAGGAGAAGCACTGCCAGAGCCCTGCAAAATGACCTCCAGCAGGCCACAAATGTGCATGTGTCTGCTCAAACGGTCAGAAACAGACTCCATGAGGGTGGTATGAGGGCCCGACGTCCACAGGTGGGGGTTGTGCTTACAGCCCAACACCGTGCAGGACGTTTGGCATTTGCCAGAGAACACCAAGATTGGCAAATTTGCCACTGGCACCCTGTGCTCTTCACAGATGAAAGCAGGTTCACACTGAGCACGTGACAGACATGACAGAGTCTGGAGATGCCGTGGAGAACGTTCTGCTGCCTGCCACATCCTCCAACATGACCGGTTTGGCGGTGGGTCAGTCATGGTGTGGGGTGGCATTTCTTTGGGGGGCCGCACAGCCCTCCATGTGCTCGCCAGAGGTAGCCTGACTGCCATTAAGTACCGAGATGAGACCCCTTGTGAGACCATATGCTGGTGCGGTTGGCCCTGGGTTCCTCCTAATGCAAGACAATGCTAGACCTCATGTGGCTGGAGTGTGTCAGCAGTTCCTGCAAGAGGAAGGCATTGATGCTATGGACTGGCCCGCCCGTTCCCCAGACCTGAATCCAATTTAGCACATCTGGGACATCATGTCTCGCTCCATCCACTAACGCCACGTTGCACCACAGACTGTCCAGGAGTTGGCGGATGCTTTAGTCCAGGTCTGGGAGGAGATCCCTCAGGAGACCACCTCATCAGGAGCATGCCCAGGCGTTGTAGGGAGATCATACAGGCACGTGGAGGCCACACACACTACTGAGCCTCATTTTGACTTGTTTTAAGGACATTACATCAAAGTTGGATCAGCCTGTAGTGTGGTTTTCCACTTTAATTTTGAGTGTGACTCCAAATCCAGACCTCCATGGGTTGATAAATTGGATTTCCATTGATTATTTTTGTGTGATTTTGTTGTCAGCACATTCAACTATGTAAAGAAAAAAGTATTTAATAAGATTATTTATTTCATTCATATCTAGGATGTGTTGTTTAAGTGTTCCCTTTATTTTTTTGAGCAGTAGATATATACGGTATATATTTATATTCCGGACATTGCTTGTTCTGAAATTTCTTAATTTATGTTTTTAACTTTTTGGTTTACAGTGCATTCGGAAAGTACTCAGACCCCTTGACCTTTTCCACATTTTGTTACGTTACAGCCTTATTCTAAAATAAATACAATTCATTGTTTTCCTCATTCATCTACACACAATACCCCCTTAATGGCAACGTGCAAACAGGTTTTTTGATTTTTTTGCTAATTTATAAAAAATAAAAAACAAATTCCTTTTCCAGAAGGACAACCACCTCTGCAGCACTTCACCAATCAGGCCTTTATAAAATAGTGGCCAGATGGAAGCCACTCCTCAGCAAAAGGCACATGACAGCCCACTTGGAGTTTGCCAAAAGGCACCTAAAGACTCTCAGACCATGAGAAACCAGGCCTGAATGCCAAGCATCACGTCTGGAGGAAACCTGGCACCATCCCTACGGTGAAGCATGGTGGCGGCATCATAATGCTGTTGGGATGTTTTTCAGTGACAGGGTAAGGGAGACTAGTCAGGATCGAGGGAAAGATCAAAGTACAGAGAGATCATTGCTGAAAACCTGCTCCAGAGCGCTCAGGACCTCAGACTGGGGCAACGGTTCACCTTCCAACAGGACAACAAACCTAAGCACACAACCAAGACAACACAGGCGAGCCTTTGGGACAAGTCTCAGAATGTCCTTGTGTGGCCCAGCCAGAGCCCGCACTTGAACCCGATCGAACATCTCTGGAGAGACATGAAAATAGCTGGGCAGTTACGCTCCCCCTCCAACCTGACAGAGCTTGAGAGGATCTGCAGAACATAATGGGTGAAACTCCGCAAATACAGATGTGACAAGCTTGTAGTGTCATGCCCAAGAAGACTTGAGGCTGTAATCACTGCCAAAGGTGACCCGATTCAGGAAACTAGGCGTATGTCGCAAGTCATGACTTCACAGGAGAGCTGTTTGAACGTCAATAATATATTTTTTTCAAAATGCGTTTTTTTTGGGCAGAAATGCCTTCTCGAACATGTGAACTTTCATGTGCCTTAATATCAAACTTGTATGCCATCTGTAAATACGAATAAAATTGTTAAATTACTAGCCCAGTTGGTTTAGCCACAGATTGGCTGAGATAACGAGTGGGCTGGACATGCAGAGAGACGAGTTTGGATTGGTCTACCATATAGCAAGCGTCGGTCTACTGGAGCTGGTCAGCATTTTTAGGTAATCGTGTCAAATGTGGTTTAAAAAAGATTTATTGCGTAGTAAAACTACATACAACTAATGTAAAGTTAAAGTGTACTATTAGTTAGCTAACGTTAGCTGGCTGGCTCGCTAGCTAACATTATGTGTATTCTCGTTACGTCATGCGTTGGGATTCGTTGTTTACCTAGCTAGCTATCTAGCTATCTAGCTGCATATCTTAGCAAAAGACTCTTGTTTAGTGTGCCAGAGCGCAGAATAACTGATGCATTTTTGAGCGCGCAACACCCATTGAATATGTCTGGTGTCAGTAAACGTCAGCAACAAAGCGTAATTCAGTTGTTGCCAGCAGCACAGTTACAGTCACCAATGCTCTGGATAACATGAAAAAAGCCTAACCAGCTCTGCTTGGGCGAGTAAATGGTCAGAGCGGGGTGTTCTCTCATTATGTGTCTGGAAGCAGCTAGCCAATGTTAGCTAGTTAGCTTGGGTGCTTGACTGTAGTTGTATGGTCAGAGCTTTCGGAACAACCCTACTTATTGGCCAGAGCGTCCAGTTTGCGCTCTGAACACGAAACCACAGGGCAATAGGGCGAGTAATGTTCAGTGAGCTGTTCTCTCTCTTAGATGTCTGGAAGTAGCTGGCAAGTTAGTACAGAACAGTTGGATCAATCCTTAAAGAGATGGGTGGGGCTAAGGCTTAAGAGGGTGTGAACAATGCTGAATGGGTGAAGACAAAGAAGGGCTCTCCGAATAGTAGTACCAAAACATTGAAAAACGTTTTTCTCAAAAGTGAGTTTACAAGTTGATCAACTTTCAAAGCAGAATTACTTTCCCATTGTTTCATTTACATTTACATTACATTTAAGTCATTTAGCAGACGCTCTTATCCAGAGCGACTTACAAATTGGTGCATTCACCTATAATATCCAGTAGAACAAACACTTTACAATAGTGCATCTAAATCCTTTAAAGGGGGGGGGGGTTAGAAGGATTACTTTATCCTATCCCAGGTATTCCTTAAAGAGGTGGGGTTTCAGGTGTCTCCGGAAGGTGGTGATTGACTCCGCTGTCCTGGCATCGTGAGGGAGATTGTTCCACCATTGGGGTGCCAGAGCGGCGAGCAGTTTTGACTGGGCTGAGCGGGAACTGTGCTTCCTCAGAGGTAGGGAGGCGAGCAGGCCAGAGGTGGATGAACGCAGTGCCCTTGTTTGGGTGTAGGGCCTGATCAGAGCCTGAAGGTACGGAGGTGCCGTTCCCCTCACAGCTCCGTAGGCAAGCACCATGGTCTTGTAGCGGATGCGAGCTTCAACTGGAAGCCAGTGGAGAGAGCGGAGGAGCGGGGTGACGTGAGAGAACTTGGGAAGGTTGAACACCAGACGGGCTGCGGCGTTCTGGATGAGTTGTAGGGGTTTGATGGCACAGGCAGGGAGCCCAGCCAACAGCGAGTTGCAGTAATCCAGACGGGAGATGACAAGTGCCTGGATTAGGACCTGCGCCGCTTCCTGTGTGAGGCAGGGTCGTACTCTGCGAATGTTGTAGAGCATGAACCTACAGGATCGGGTCACCGCCTTGATGTTAGTGGAGAACGACAGGGTGTTGTCCAGGATCACGCCAAGGTTCTTAGCACTCTGGGAGGAGGACACAAGGGAGTTGTCAACCGTGATGGCGAGATCATGGAACGGGCAGTCCTTCCCCGGGAGGAAGAGCAGCTCCGTCTTGCCGAGGTTCAGCTTGAGGTGGTGATCCGTCATCCACACTGATATGTCTGCCAGACATGCAGAGATGCGATTCGCCACCTGGTTGTCAGAAGGGGGAAAGGAGAAGATTAACCTCTTGAATGTCTCATCCCGTTAGCGGGATCATTTTCCAGCGAAAACTCCTAGCGACATTAGCATAACGAAATTCAATATTTTTTTTTTTTCAAATATAGGGCTGTCTCATATCGTTTTATAGATACACCTCTCTTGAATCGACCCTCGTTGTCCGATTTCAAAAAGGTTTTACAGGAAAAGCACAATATTAGATTATGTTAGAGGAGTACTTTGTAAAAATCGCATCATATGAATTTTCCAACCAAGCACACGCATCACATATAGGCAAAAAACAGCTAAATGCAGCACTAACCTTTTACAAACTTCATCAGATGACACACCTAGGACATCATGTTACACACAGCATGCAATCTTTTGTTCAATAAAGGTCATATTTCTATATAAAAACAGCATTTTACATCGGCACCTGAGGTTGACTAACTATTTTCCCATATAATGCGTCCCGGTAAACACTGCTACAATTTTATAAATTACTATTCGAAAACGATTTTTTTAATATATATTGTCAATCTAAGATTTATAGATGAATATCTCTTGAAAACACCAGTCAAAACAGATTTTAAATTAACTTTACAGGGTAATCACACTTTGAGATCAAATGGGATGCGATACCCAGAAATTGAGCTCGAAAACCTAACTCGGCGCCATCTTTGAACATTTGAACACGTAACATCTGATATTGTATAATATCGCCAATAATCCCTCACCTTTAGTTGTCTTCATCAGAAATCCCTTCCCGATGTCCCAGGTCCATGACAAATGTATTTTCGGTCGAAAAAGTCCATGCTTTATGTTCCATTAGCTTCCTCTTGTTAGCGCGTCCTAAGGCTGTAATCAAAAGTCGATCCGTGGGCGGCAGCTGTCTAACGCAAAATGACTGTTTACGGTAAGTTAGGGTCGTTCAAACATGTCAAACGTTGTATCAAGACATCGTCAGGGCCTGTTTCAACAAGAAAGCCAATCAGATTCAAGTGGGACGATTTCATTGTGTTTCAAAAAACTTCCAAAGGTGGGGGCAGACACGGCCGCCAACGTCACAATGCTCATGGCCCTCCGACTGTGACCAATTGCCACATCGTCTCTTTCACTGAGTTTCTACCGTAGAACCCTCAAAACACTTTGTAAAGACTGGGGACATCTAGTGGAAGCACTGGAAAGTGCTCAATTTTCATTTTTTTACGTTGTGATTTATAGGGAAGGCTGTGAAGTCGAGTCCACAATTCAGATTTCCACTTCCTGGTTCAATCGGTCTCGGGGTTTTGACTGCCATACGAGTTCTGCTATACTCACAGACACCATTCAAACAGTTTTAGAAAATTTAGGGTGTTTTCTATCCATATAAAATAAGTATATGCATGTCTTAGCTTCTGACTTTGATTAGTAGGCCGTTGAAAATGGGAACGATTTTTTTCCAAAATGCGCTGTGGCGCCCCCTATCCTAGGGGAACGGCAAGAAGTTAATTGTGTGTCGTCTGCATAGCAATGATAGGAGAGACCGTGTGAGGATATGACAGAGCCAAGTGACTTGGTGTATAGCGAGAATAGGAGAGGGCCTAGAACAGAGCCCTGGGGGACACCAGTGGTGAGAGCACGTGGTGCGGAGACAGCTTCTCGCCACGCCACCTGGTAGGAGCGACCTGTCAGGTAGGACGCAATCCAAGCGTGGGCCGCGCCGGAGATGCCCAGCTCGGAGAGGGTGGAGAGGAGGATCTGATGGTTCACAGTATCAAAGGCAGCAGATAGGTCTAGAAGGATGAGAGCAGAGGAGAGAGAGTTAGCTTTAGCAGTGCGGAGAGCCTCCGTGACACAGAGAAGAGCAGTCTCAGTTGAATGCCCAGTCTTGAAACCTGACTGATTAGGATCAAGAAGGTCGTTCTGAGAGAGATATCAAGAGAGCTGGCCAAGGACGGCACGTTCAAGAGTTTTGGAGAGAAAAGAAAGAAGGGATACTGGTCTGTAGTTGTTGACATCGGAGGGATCGAGTGTAGGTTTTTTCAGAAGGGGTGCAACTCTCGCTCTCTTGAAGACGGAAGGGACGTAGCCAGCTGTCAAGGATGAGTTGATGAGCGAGGTGAGGTAGGGGAGAAGGTCTCCGGAAATGGTCTGGAGAAGAGAGGAGGGGATAGGGTCAAGTGGGCAGGTTGTTGGGCGGCCGGCCGTCACAAGACGCGAGATTTCATCTGGAGAGAGAGGGGAGAAAGAGGTCAAAGCACAGGGTAGGGCAGTGTGAGCAGGACCAGCGGTGTCGCTTGACTTAGCAAACGAGGATCGGATGTCGTCAACCTTCTTTTCAAAATGGTTGACGAAGTCATCCGCAGTGAGGGAGGAGGGGGGGGAGGGGGGAGGAGGATTCAGGAGGGAGGAGAAGGTAGCAAAAAGCTTCCTAGGGTTAGAGGCAGATGCTTGGAATTTAGAGTGGTAGAAAGTGGCTTTAGCAGCAGAGACAGAAGAGGAAAATGTAGAGAGGAGGGAGTGAAAGGATGCGAGGTCCGCAGGGAGGCGAGTTTTCCTCCATTTCCGCTCGGCTGCCCGGAGCCCTGTTCTGTGAGCTCGCAGTGAGTCGTCGAGCCACGGAGCAGGAGGGGAGGACCGAGCCGGCCTGGAGGATAGGGGACAGAGAAAATCGAAGGATGCAGAGAGGGAGGAGAGGAGGGTTGAGGAGGCAAAATCAGGAGATAGGTTGGAGAAGGTTTGAGCAGAGGGAAGAGATGATAGGATGGAAGAGGAGAGAGTAGCAGGAGAGAGAGAGCGAAGGTTGGGACGGCGCAATACCATCCGAGTAGGGGCAGAGTGAGAAGTTTTTGATGAGAGCGAGAGGGAAAAGGATACAAGGTAGTGGTCGGAGACTTGGAGAGGAGTTGCAATGAGATTAGTGGAAGAACAGCATCTAGTAAAGATGAGGTCAAGCGTATTGCCTGCCTTGTGAGTAGGGGGGGAAGGTGAGAGGGTGAGGTCAAAAGAGGAGAGGAGTGGAAAGAAGGAGGCAGAGAGGAATGAGTCGAAGGTAGACGTGGGGAGGTTAAAGTCACCCAGAACTGTGAGAGGTGAGCCATCCTCAGGGAAGGAACTTATCAAGGCGTCAAGCTCATTGATGAACTCTCCAAGGGAACCTGGAGGGCGATAAATGATGAGGATGTTAAGCTTGAAAGGGCTGGTAACTGTGACAGCATGGAATTCAAATGAGGAGATAGACAGATGGGTCAGGGGAGAAAGAGAGAATGTCCACTTGGGAGAGATGAGGATTCCAGTGCCACCACCCCGCTGGCTCGATGCTCTAGGGGTATGCGAGAACACGTGGCCAGACGAGGAGAGAGCAGTAGGAGTAGCAGTGTTATCTGTGGTGATCCATGTTTCCGTCAGCGCCAGGAAGTCTAGGGACTGGAGGGTAGCATAGGCTGAGATGAACTCAGCCTTGTTGGCCGCAGACCGGCAGTTCCAGAGGCTGCCGGAGACCTGGAACTCCACGTGGGTCGTGCGCGCTGGGACCACCAGGTTAGAGTGGCAGCGGCCACGCGGTGTGAAGCGTTTGTATGGCCTGTGCAGAGTGGAGAGAACCGGGATCGACAGACACATAGTTGACAAGCTACAGAAGAGGCTACGCTAATGCAAAGGAGATTGGAATGACAAGTGGACTACACGTCTCGAATGTTCAGAAAGTTAAGCTTACGTTGCAGAAAATCTATTGACTGAAATGACGAAAATGATACAGTACTGCTGGCTGGTGGAGTAGGCTAGCTAGCAGTGGCTGCGTTGTTGACTTTGTTTGACCGTGTAGCTGGCTAGGTGTAGCTGGCTAGGTGACCTCGATAGTTTCAGTACTACACCTTGTCATGATACAAAAGCAACTTTGTAGCTAGCTAACATAACACTAATCAAGACGTTCCTTTGTAATGTATTTTAGTTTCTACAGTGTTACTAGTTGGCTGGGTTAGGAAAAATGGCGTCGCGGGGGACGGCAATAGCTGGCTAGCTAACCTCGGTAATTACTAAACTACACAATTATCAAGCTATGACAAAGACAACTATGTAGCTAGCTAGCCAACACTGCACTAGTCAAATCGTTCCGTTGTAAAGTATTGGTATCTACAGCGCTGCTAGTCGGTAACGGTTGGCTAGCTGTTGGCTAGCTAGCTAGCAGTGGATTAATGATGACTAGGTGTGTTGACTACGTCTGGCGTCGCGGCTGGCTACTTACTAATAATTACTCTAAACTACACAATTATCTTAGATGCAAAGACAACTAAGTAGCTGGCTCACTAACACTACACTAGTCAAGTCGTTCCGTTGTAATGTAATAGATAGTGCAGCTAGTCGGTGGAAGTTGGCTGGTTGGCTAGCTATCAGTGTTGACTAGCTAGCTAGCAGTGATGACTACGTTAGGAGGACGAAGATAGCTAACTTCGATAATTACTCTAAGCTACACGATTATCTTTGATACAAAGACGGCTATGTAGCTAGCTAAGAAAAGAAAAGAATTGCTCAGATCAAACAAATCAAACCGTTGTAATGTAGTGAAGTGTAATATTACCTGTGGAGTGAACCGTAGTGCGACTGCTCGCTCCAAACCGGAAGACGGAGTTTCCTCAAATGCAGTGTATTGTCTACCATTTTGTAGCTCTGAGTCTCTACTTTTATCCAATGTGAAAAACAGAAATTCAAATGTTGCTACATAAGACTGAATCCAGGTGGTGAGTCACAATAAGGTGCTTCAACAAAGTACTGAGTAAAGGGTCTGAATACTTATGTAAATGTGATATTTCAGTTTTTTAATTGTAATACATTTGCAAAAAAATCTAAAAAACAGTTTTTGCTTTGTCATTATGGAGTATTGTGTACAGATTGATGAGGGAAGAAAACAATTTGATCAATTTTAGAATAAGTCTGTAACGTAACAAAATGTGGAAAAGGTCAAGGGATCTGAATACTTTCCGAATGCACTGTATGTGTGTATTGCTAGGTATTACTGTACTGTTGGAGCTAGAGACACTAGCATTTTGCTGCAGCTGCGGTCATGAGTCATCTTAGCTGTCCTACAACACAATATTCTATAACTGGCTAGTCTTGTCTTGTCTCTCCTTATGTCCGCTGTTAGATCGTTCCCGGGAGATAAATCCCATAACTAATAACCCTACAGGTGTTGGCTGCTTGTGGACATTGCACAAACATTGCCCAGCTTGACTGAAGATACATCAACAACAAATCGATGGATGTGTTCATGTTAGAAAGACAAAACATTTCTGCTATAAAAATATCATATTGATGTGCTTATAAAAACAGTATGCCTACACTCTACCTAACAAATCAAACAGTATGCCTACACTCTACCTAACAAATCAAAACAGTATGCCTACACTCTACCTAACAAATCAAACAGTATGCCTACACACTACCTAACAAATCAAAACAGTATGCCTACAGTCTACCTAACAAATCAAAACAGTATGCCTACACTCTACCATACAAATCAAAACAGTATGCCTACACTCTACCATACAAATCAAACAGTATGCCTACACTCTACCATACAAATCAAACAGTATGCCTACACTCTACCTAACAAATCAAAACAGTATGCCTACACTCTACCTAACAAATCAAAACAGTATGCCTACACTCTACCTAAACAATCAAAACAGTATGCCTACACTCTACCTAACAAATCAAAACAGTATGCCTACACTCTACCTAAACAATCAAAACATTATGCCTACACTCTACCTAACAAATCAAAACAGTATGCCTACACTCTACCTAACAAATCAAAACAGTATGCCTACACTCTACCTAACAAATCAAAACAGTATGCCTACACTCTACCTAAACAATCAAAACAGTATGCCTACACTCTACCTAACAAATCAAAACAGTATGCCTACACTCTACCTAACAAATCAAGACAGTATGCCTACACTCTACCTAACAAATCAAAACAGTATGCCTACACTCTACCATACAAATCAAAATCAGCTGTGTGTAGACTACAACTTCAGCTGTCTAACCAGAACTAGAATGGCATTTCAATTTCTATGGTCTATTTGCCCAAATCTAAGGAGTTGTCTGTTTACACACTGACATGCACAGCTCTCTGGGTGAGGTTCTGTCTTCAAGTCATGTATTACAGATTATGGACATGTGCAGTCAGATGGCAGGAGGGGTGGAGTGCATGACAGAGTTTACCTCATGGGTCCAGCAGGCAGAGTTCAATAACTACATGCAGATGTGTGACGCAGGAGGATGTCACTCTTCTCATACTGAGTAACGTACTAAATGTATGTAGTTATTCTAAACAAAGTGTTTTAATAATTTTCAAGTGTAACAGTTCCATGTAGAATAAACTATCCATCACATAATACTTTAGAAGCAGTGTTTTGCTAATATAACAATGTGCAAATATTATACTTGTCTTTCATCTTTTATTGTCATTCACAGCCATACAGATATTTGTGACCAATCACCTCGATTCGGTCTTATATAGCAACATTTGAAATCGTGTTTTTTACATTGGATAAAAGTAGAGACTCAGAGCTACAAAATGGTATATCATACACTACAGTTGAAGAACAATGGGAAAGTAATTTTGCTTTGACAGTTGATATACTTGTAACCCCACTTGAGAGAAAATGGCCATTGAATGTTTTGGTACACCTACTGGAGAGCTCTTCTTTGTATACACCTATTCATCATCATTCACACCCTCTTAAGCCTTGTCCCCACTAATCTCTTTAAGGATTCACATGTGAGGCCATATGCTAAACCGTGATTAAGATAGTTTCGTAAACAACAAAAGATTTCAAGACTAAAAGTAGTGAAAGTAGCAGAGTACAATAAGGGAAAACTCCAGGTAGAAATATACTTTATCTAGTCCTTGGCCTATATCTTAATCTTACTTTGGTGATCATGTTGTTCTTCACATTGTCGTCTCTGGTAAACACACACTATATAAAATAAAATAAAATAAAAGTTTTTGTCACATGCCAAAGGATACAGAAGATGTACAGTTGAAGTCGGAAGTTTACATACTGTAACGGTCGTCGTATATACTGGACCAAGGCGCAGTGGGTTGAGTGCTCATTTTAACTTTTATTGAACACGTAATGAAACAAAACAAGAAAACGAACAAACGCACAGTATTGCAGGCTACACACACAGCTATGCAAAAACAACTTCCCACCAAACCCCGAACCACATAAAACAAACACCCCCCTGCCACGTCCTGACCAAACTACAATGACAAATGACCCCTTTACTGGTCAGGACGTGATAGTACCCCCCCCCCCCAAAGGTGCAGACCCCGGATGCACCTCACACAAAAAATAAACACAAAAATAAACCCCCCAAACTAAAGGGAGGGAAGGGAGGGTGGCTACCGTCACCGACGGTTCCCGTGCTACACCCCCCTCCCCAATCCTCCTACTGTGGAGGTGGCTCAGGCTCTGGCCTTAGTCCCCAACCTAACCTGCCCACCCCCGCTGAATACCTCGGGCTGAAGCGCTTCACTGTAGACCTCGGGCTGAAGGGCGACTCTGGGAGCTCCGGACTGTAGGGCGACTCTGGGAGCTCCGGACTGTAGGGCGACTCTGGGAGCTCCGGACTGTAGGGCGACTCTCTCGGCTCCGGACTGTAGGGCGACTCTCTCGGCTCCGGACTGTAGGGCGACTCTCTCGGCTCCGGACTGTAGGCCGTCTCGCTCGGTTCCGGACTGTGGGCCATCTCGCTCGGTTCCGGACTGTGGGCCGTCTCGCTCGGTTCCGGACTGTGGGCCGTCTCTCTCGGTTCCAGACTGTGGGCCGTCTCACTCGGTTCCGGACTGTGGGCCGTCTCTCTCGGTTCCGGACTGTGGGCCGTCTCTCTCGGTTCCGGACTGTGGGCCGTCTCTCTCGGTTCCGGACTGTGGGCCGTCTCTCTCGGTTCCGGACTGTGGGCCGTCTCTCTCGGTTCCGGACTGTGGGCCGTCTCTCTCGGTTCCGGGATGTGGGCCGTCTCTCTATGGGGCACTGTCGCCGGAAGCTCTAGATGGGGCACTGTCGCCAGACACTCTGGACGGGGCACTGTTGCCGGACACTCTGGACGGGGCACTGTTGCCGGACACTCTGGACGGGGCACTGTTGCCGGACACTCTGGACGAGGCACTGTCACCGGACACTCTTGAAGGGGCACTGTTGCCGGACACTGTGGACGAAGACTGCGCACTGAAAGCCTGGTGCGTGTTGCTGGCTTTGGAAGTGCCAGACTGGAAACACGCACCTCAGGGCTAGTGCGAGGAGCAGGAGTAGGATGAGCTGGACTGAGCTGACGCACTGGAGGCCTGGTGCGTGGGCCTGGTACTGGAGGAACCAGACTGGAGACACGCACCCCAAGGCTAGTGCGAGGAGCGGGAACAGGACATGCTGAACTGGGCTGACGCACTGGAGGCCTGGTGCGTGGTGCTGGCTTTGGAGGTGCCAGACTGGAAACATGCACCTCAGGGCTAGTGCGAGGAGCAGGAACAGGACGAGTTGGACTGGGCTGACGCACGTGGTGCTGGTAGTGGAGGTACCAGACTAGAGACACACACCCCAAGGCTAGTGCAAGGAGCGGAAACAGGACATCCTGGACTGGGCTGATGCACTGAAGGCCTGGTGCGTGGTGCTGGCTTTGGAGACGCCAGACTGGATACACGCACCTCAGGGCTAGTGCGAGGAGCGGGAACAGGATACACTGGGCCGTGAAGGTGCACTGGTGGTCTCGATCACAGTACTGGTACCACCCTTACTGGCTGGTTGCCCACTTCCCCCTGGCAAATGCGGGACGCTGGCACCGTGCACACCGGCCTGTGAATGCTCGGCCTCGATGCCGTGCGCATCACCCCATAGCACAGGGCCTGACCAGTAACATGCTGCCTCCGGTAAGCACGGGGAGTTGGCTTGGGGCTTAACCCGGGCCCAGCCAAACTACCCGTGTGCCCCCCCAAATGTTTTTATTGGGGCTGCCTCTCAGGCTTCCATGCCAATCGTGTTCCAATATAACAGTCCCGGTCCTCTCCAGCCTTTTTCCATGGTCCCTCTCCTTTTCTCCAGCTCCTTACCCTGCTGCTTGGTCCATTTTTGGTGGGAAGTTCTGTAACGGTCGTCGTATATACTGGACCAAGGCACAGCGGGTTGAGTGCTCATTTGAACTTTTATTGAACACGTAACGAAACAAAACAAGAAAACGAACAAACGCACAGTATTGCAGGCTACACACACAGCTATTCCAAATCAACTTCCCACCAAACCCCGAACCACGTAAAACAAACACCCCCCGCCACGTCCTGACCAAATTACAATAACAAATAACCCCTTTACTGGTCAGGACGTGACACATACACTTAGGTTGGAGTCATTAAAACTAGTTTTTCAACCACTCCACAAATTGAAACTATAGTTTTGGCAAGTCGGTTAGGACACCTACTTTGTGCATGGCACAAGTAATTTGAAAATGTAGCTAGACTCTTACCCATATACATGGATGAATGCTTCACAGCAGACTGGAACCTCTTTAACTAAGACAACCTTTTTGTTTACATTTGTTTGTAGCTACTGACCGTGTACAGAAAGTAGTCCATCACAACTTTTTCCCACTAATCTTTGTTGATAGCGCCTGCTAAATTCAGGGCAGCAATATTGTTGAGAGCAGTTGCAACCAACACTTTTGCAGTTCTCCATGGCTAACGTTAAATCTTTCAAAAAAGGCACAGTAGCAAGTTTTATCTACACATACTGAGCAGCTCATGTTATAAACAGAAGCTTGCTACATGGCAGACATATCCGAACTGATCTCTCGGCATGTCCAGCCAATCCATTGTCTCAGCCAATGATGTCTAACGGGAAGGTTCCTGACTTTTTCCGTGGCTAAACCAACTAGGCTCATAATTTAACAATTTAATTTGTATTTACAGATGGTATACACGTTTGTTATAAAGTCACATGAAAGTTCACATGCTCCAGAAGGCATGGTGGTGCTATCTTGTCCGTATATTCAGTTTATAGTCCTTCTGTACATTCTATTTATTGTGGGAGCACTATTTCACTGTCAAATACTTGTGCATGCAAATGTATTTCCAGTAGCGGTGTGTGTGGATAAAATTATTGGAGAAGCCAAGTTGAAAAAAAAAGCCATATTACAATCTATGTTTTGTGGTAATTGCGTTGTTTGTTATAGAACCTGTTAGTTCATATGCCTTGCGACCGTGTTATATAGGCCTATGGCCGAGACAATAAGAAGACACAGTGGCATTATAAATTCAATCACACCTTTGTTTCATCACAAAACCGGAGAGCATCCTCTGTCTGGTGAAGTCTCCAAAGCATATTGCATGTAATAAACAGTAACATGACCTACAGCATTAACAAGCATGTTCATGTTTCCAAAATTAACCCTATTTTGTAAAATACCAAGTCCAAATTATTGCAAGAACAGCTCAAATAAGCAAAGAGAAACAACAGTCCATCATTACTTTAAGACATGAAGGTCAGTCAATCCGGAAAATGTCAACAACTTTGAAAGTTTCTTCAAGCGCAGTTGCAAAACACATCAAGTGCTATGATGAAACTTGCTCGTATGTGGACCGCCACAGAAAAAGAAGACCCAGAAAACGTTCAAAGTTCTTGACATTTTCTGTATTGACTGACCTTCATGTCTTAAAGTAATGATGGACTGTCGTTCCCTTTGCTTATTTGAGCTGTTCTTGCCATAATATGGACTAAGTATTTTACAATATAGGGTTATCTTCTGTGTACAATCCCTACTGTACCTTGTTACAACACAACTGATTAGCTCCAACTCGTTAAGAAGGAAAGAAATTAAACTAATTACACGAAAGTATGACTTTTTCAATATTTTGTTACATTACAGCCTTATTCTAAAATGGATTAAGTCGTTTTTTCCCTCAACAATCTATACAAAATACCGCATAATGACAAAAACAGGTATTTAGAAATGTTTGTGTGACAAATAAAAAAAACTTAAATATCACATCTACATTAGTATTCAGACCCTTTACTCAGTACTTTGTTGAAGATCCTTTGGCAGCGATTACAGCCTCAAGTCTTATTGGATATGACGCTACAAGCTTGGCACACTTGTATTTGTGGAGTTCTCCCATTGTTTTCTGCAGATCCTCTCAAGCTCTGTCAGGTTGGATGGGGAGCGTCTTTGACAAAAACAGACTTTGCTTTGTCATTAGAGGGTATTGAGTGTACAGCAGATTGAAGAGGGAAAAAGATCGACTTAATCCATTTTAGAATAAGGCTGTATAGTAACAAAATATTGAAAAAGTCAAGGGGTCTAAATTCTTTCCTAATGCACATATACATAATTTACAAAAAAATATATGGGGGATTGGAAATGATGCAGACAATTACATTGATGGAAGCCACAATTTATCTGCAATATTAACGCTGATCTGCCCACAACAAAGTCATAATTTAAACATTATCAAATCACCTACGCTTAGTCTAATACAGTGACAACTGAAAGATACCAAAAATGATTTTGTCCAGTCAACATAAGATAAAAATTATTTGGCTGTTATGGTTCTGATTTATGTGTGTGTGTGTGCATTCTTGCAAGTTAAAAAACATGTTGGCTCACCCTACTTGTAGAGAAATGCCAATTCCATCCTTCTCTCTCATGTTGAAGAAACGGTATATGACTCTG
The DNA here is from genome assembly GCF_901001165.1 of Salmo trutta. Lineage (NCBI taxonomy): Eukaryota > Metazoa > Chordata > Actinopteri > Salmoniformes > Salmonidae > Salmo > Salmo trutta. Next base: position 9,718,835 of record NC_042991.1, read on the forward strand.
TCATACAGTCCACTTTTAGGCTTGCTCGCTAGCCTAACTTCCTTTCACGGGCAACAATGAGCCAGCTAGTTAACATTAGCCTACTACATATAGCTACATATTCAACTTCCATCCTCTCAGGCCAGGGGCACAATGTATGAATTTATGGTTGGATGAGAATCGCTGTTATAATCAGTGGCCAGTATGGAGAATTAAGTAAAACCACAAGTCCAAATCCTTATGGCTAATAAAATGGATAATTTATGAAAGGGACCATTTTAGCTAGCTAGCCACCAGAGAACAACAACACCACGAGATGCAACTATTCAAGTTGTTTCTATCAACAACTTTTGCTCTCGATGTGATTGATGTGAAGCCAAATCCAAACTGGCTTCCCTTGACACTTTTTTTTGGTGCACCAGGACCATTCACAGATGAGCTCACTCAGTTTACCTCAACGCTATTATTGGCTATTATTTTATATTTTTTTATAAAGGGAGGCCAAATGCTCACTGGCTTCCCTTGCATTCAATTATACGGATGGCAACAATGTCAGACTCTTTATGACCAAACAACATCAGATAGATGGGCTACACATGCAGAGACAGAGGAGCGCTGTTTCGCTCGCATGGATGCTTTCTCCGGTGAGACACGTTCAGCGCCTTGCGAATTGAAGGAAAATTATGAAACACAGAGAAGAAAGATACATTATTTTTGGTAATTGTTTTGGGGAAGGCTGGCTTCCCTTGGCATCCATGAATATACAAATAAAGCTGATTCTGATATTACTAAACACTTGTGATGTCTTTTCTTATTAGTAAATCACCTTTTGTCCTTTCTGAGGTGTTTGCCAGCACCAGTAGATCAGCTCCAGGCCCCTCTCATCACAGATATGGGTCATGAAGGAGCCTGACATACAGATCCGACCCAGCTCCTATCACAGACAAAGAGAGGGATGGAGCGAGAGAAAGAAAGACCATACGGTCATGGAAGCCAACAGTAAATACACGGTAGAACAGAGAGTATGATTCACATCTAATTCACAAGGGACATATGCCAGCATGGCACTGACTCGTTGCATTAGGCACCCTTGCCCAAGAGTAGTCCACTGCGGCACCACAGATGGGGGGCACCTCCTTACAACACACAAGACACAAAACACACTGGTTACATTATCAATGGTGGTTATGTCTTCCATTACTCTAACGGGAATAGTGTTTGTCCACTGCCTCCTTATCTGGTGATCTGTCATCATAATTTTCTCCCTAGAAAATGCACAATAATGTTGTTGTTTGTTAGCATTTTGGGGTTAGCTGAAGCTCTCAAATGCTAGCTAGCTAGTTGCTTGATTATTTAGCAGGGATCTTACAGTAGCTAGCCAGAGTTGAAACATTTTTGAAAGCCAGTTGGCAACATGCATCAAACGTGATTGATCATTAGCTAGCTAGCTAACGATAGCTAGCATGGATCAAACTTGTCTTTGGGTTCAACATTAGTTATGAAAATCTTCCTCTCACATTACACGTTAGGGAGACGCAATGTACTGTATTTAGCTAGTTACATCACAGTATAATAGCCTAGTATCCTAGCGGCATAGCCTATCAAATAATGACATGTAGCTAGCTTGCTAACGTTGCAAGCTAGCAATAAACAAATATTAGCTGCTTACCAACAAGACACAAGTCTCAGGTTTGACAGTTGACAGACCAACTAGATGATAGTCAGATGTAATCATATCCTGGCAATCTGCGCAAGATTGTTGAAAAACTTTATGGAAACCCATTTTCACTAAAGTAGCTATTTCCCGAGCAAGGGCAAGTACTAACCACACTTGTCTTGTCTGGAGAAGAAATTCTAGTGGGCAAGTTCATTTTTGGGTGACCTGGTTCCCCTCGGGTGGGCGGGGTTTGCCCATTTTTGACCATTTTATTGGTCCTAACCCAACCTTCATTTACCCGCTGTGACGGCACTTAGGTTCCAAACTCCGTTTTGTATTAGACTGACTTTATAACCAAAATTATCCTATTTACACTTTGTAGTCAATTTTAACATTAGTCAATTTTGACTCATATTGGTGCCACACAGGCCGTTTTCAAAGGGATTAGCTGGGTTTTAGGGTCAGTCGCTCTTTAATATCTGATTCCGTCTAATGGTCTTTTGTCCAAGGTGGCATGCTGTAAATGAAGCAAGAGGCATCTTGTTAGGTTGTTTGGTACATTTGGACCATCCACTCACCTAGCTTTAGTACTGGTATGTTGGTGCAAGTTAGTTGTGATCTATCCATCAAATGGAGTTGCAGCTAGCCATATCAACCCAGCAGCTTGAGAAGGACCCTGGTTTGTATGACTAGAGGGCTTGAGACTTGAAAGACCCCAGATGGACCACACATCTGCTGTGTCAAAGCATCGCCATAAGCTATGGTGGCTGAAGTAGAACAGCAGCTGCCATGACGCATCTGCCGGTTTGCCTGAGAGATAGACAATGAGCAGATGCCCCTTTCTCCCACTCTGAACCATGAAGAATCATTGGGTCACTGACTGCGAAGTACAGTATGCCTGGATGTGCCCAACTTGCCTAGTCATGGCCTCTCCGGCCACAAGAGGGCGTAGTAGCCGATGGAGCTTGACCACCAAGACCTGATGAGTTCTAGGATGTTTTTTACAAGGTGCATTTAGTCTAGGTGTGCATGTGAATGACTCTCCCGCAGATAACACATCTGCTATGTGTCAGACTCTGGTGCCACACGCCTGAGTGCCTGCTATTTAGCTGTGCGGTTTTCATCAACACAGGGCTGCTACCCCAGCTTCCCAGCTGTTGGCTTCAGCTTTGACCGTGTGACAGCAGGGTCTCATTGCCTCTGGGCTCAGACACTTACAGCTACATACAGTACAGCAGGGCTTTTATGTAATTGTGGGCCCTTGAGGGCCAAAGAACCACTGTGTTTGTTTTATACCTGGTAGTTAACTGATCAGATACTGTAATGTTATTGATTGGCCAGAGAGTCCCAGGTCTGAATCAGTTCCTGGTTATAAATAAATAATAACACCAGCAGCAATTACTGCCCTACAGGGCTGTAATTGAATAGCCCTGGGGTATACAGCAGCTGATGTAGAGGTTTGGAAAATGAGATTTTACCTTAACTCCCCCTATGCATTGTGTGTGTCTCAGTATTGGCTTGGTGTGAGAACAGGATCCAGCTGGATGCTGAGCAACGAGCTGTGTGTGTACATTGCCACCTGCTGGTAAAACTGTAAGTTACATTGCACCGTCATAGCTACTGGCTGGTTTGCTTAACCCTACTGCTGTGTTCCTGTCGAATTGACCAAGTTTTCTCTCTGAAAAATGTAGGTCATTTACTCTGATTGTCATAAGGTTCCATGACTTTGTCCACACAGGGCATCTGAACACACAAAATACATTTAGATGATTTTCATTACATTTTGGGTGTTTTTTTTTTTTAAACTGTTGTACACCTGTGGTGTTCCCGGTCAGAAATGACGAACTTTAGAAATGAATGGGTGAGACTACAATTAGTGTATAAAATTGAGTTCAGACACATGCCCATTCATCAGATGGGCACTTCCTCTCCCAGACCCCCACATGCATGTGTTTGAGTACACACACACACCTCACTCCTCTTCTTGGCTTCCATGGCAACCCCCATGGGAACCTTTCCCCAATAGAATCTTTCCCCCATGGGAACCACAGCTGTTGGCATTCTCACAAACAATCGCAACATTGTTTCAATAATAAATATAACTTTTCTCGCAGCTCTGGTATATGAAACTTTTTTGAGACCTTGCTCACAATTCATTCTGTGGCAGCACAATGACCAAACAATATACTGTATACTGTGAGGTTCTTGATCATATCTTTGGTCATGACACTGGTGAGGAGGAGATAGTCGTTATTAAACTTTGACACAAAGTAATCTGTGATAAATAGCACAATATATTTCGTCTGAGTATTTGTTATAGTCAAAATAATCCATACGTTATGCTTTTTTTTACTCAAAAACGAGTTGTAGAGATTGATTGAACTCCATAAATAGCAAATAGCAAATAGAAGTTCAAAACTTGTAATGTGCACAAGAATTTAAGTTGATGAAAAGATCTGATACAACATTAGGTGATAATATATGTATTATTATTGATTTATAATCAGCTATAATGGGGCGGTCATTTTGGACTGGGGACACAGAATGAATTAACATGAAACGAACTCAACAGGAGGGTTAATAAATCAGGGTAAGACTGTGATATCTATTCTTGGTATGCCATCTGAAACAACTTGAAAATGTTCTTTACAAGTAAGAATGTGGAATAAAATAACATTTAATCTAACTGTACCAGTTGTCTGCGTGGTTGGTCCTTAATAAGTGGGTCAAAATTTGTGACAAAATATCCACAGGAAAGTATTATTTATTTGTAATATCCTTGTTTGAACTAGGTATTGAGTTTATTCTTGTTAAAACCAAGTATTGAGTTTATTTGTTATAATTAATTGGTATTATATTTAAAAGATGATTGAATTGCTCCTAAACTGTAATGTTGTTAATGCATTATGCTTTTTGAAGAAATATTTATTTAATGTATAAGTGAATAGTTTGGTTTACTTTGAAGTTTGAGTTTTGACCAATACGGTCGCTTGTTAAGCTGTGGCCAATGGGAGTTGACCTGGTTAACCGGAGGCCTGGGAAAAAAGGGAGGGAAAGAGACGTTGATAAAAGGCTTGACGTTTTACATTAGGACCGTTGGTGAAGAAAAATTATAAAAGAAGACGACTTAACTAGAACAAAACCCATACCTACTAAGACATGAAGGGGAATACCAATTTTATTTTATAAAAGAGTTGTTATAATTTTGTTAAAACTTAGTAAAGACTGAAGCTACCGTCTCATCGTGGAGGTATTTGCCAGCCTTGAGGTTAGCCTAGCATCGTGTGACACCGGGAGATAATCGCTTGGGAAGCTTAACGAGTTAATGTTCCCATGGGGATATCGGTTACGGCTATGGAGTACTGTCTGCATGGGTAGCTGTGCTTGCCTTGGACTTTGTGAGGAAACCTGCATGGAACTGCCATACTTCGCTGAGGGAATATCTACTAAGTGGTGAGCAAACACAACGTGAGGTACTTCTGGATATTTTTGGGTGTCATCATTTATTTTTTTTTGCTCCAACGCGCGCCAACGGTTTATTTAAGCAAACTTGAAATAATGTGGACACAGGTTGTGGACTACTCATTGGGGTTTATTATTTTTCTTTCCTTTGATGTTGTCTGAAAATGTATTTCTGTTTTTAAAATGTATTAATACACATATTGAACCTTATGTAAGTTGCCTTGGTGGAGTCATTGATTGTTTCAATTTAATTTAATGCATGGGATAGTTTATCCTGATTCAATAACAGAAACCTATAATCATTTCATCTGAAGTTAATACCCTACTGTCATAACCCTAGATAGTTTACAATACGAATGCTTATTGGAGATGTCCTTCTCACATAACATCCCATGTAGTTGAGATACTCTACATAAGTTAATATTGTGAGAGTCATATTCGAGCCTGGTGAGAGGGTTACATATTTATTTTTATGTAGAACCACGAGACCACTTTCTGTGGCGCCATCAATGATTGGACATCGTCAAAATCCCAACAGGTATGTGCTTGCCTAATCTATTTAGATAAGTTAAAAGTAGGCCTACACTACAGAGTTTCTCAACCCAGAGGTGCAAAATCACGAGACTTCCGGGAACGCTTGCGAAACAGACCAAACAAACCAGGCCCGGGATTTGGGGGGGGGGGGGGGGGGGGGGGGTACATTCCCTGACAGGATTTCTTGCACAGCCTCGGCTGTGAAATCTCGAAGTCCTAAAAACGTTCAGTGGCATTCACAATGATTCCAATTTTCTTAGACTTCTTCTCCGCTTGTGCTGTACAGTTTATGACCATTGCGATAAATAATACAAAGTCCACCTTTTTAACATGTAGCATTTTGCTATCCTTCGGTTGATGAGAAACCTTCACTGGTTGTGGTGGCTCTACTACCATTGCTTCTTCGCCGCCACTCGTTCCTTCCAATTTTCACACCGCTTCCAGATAGGAGAAATGCTGGACACTCCTTACCCTTGCCTCCTCATTCTCCTTCACCCTTCACTCCTTCACAGGGCACTCCAATAATTCAGGCGCATGTTCACCTCCACAGTCGGAGCGTTTCACTTCATCTGGCATACGATATTCTTCCCTTCTGCACACACTTGACACAATATTTTACATTTATGACACTGAAGGGGCTTGTGCACAAAAGCTCCTACAGGGTATCTCATTAATCCTGACTTTATATGACAAGGGAGAGACTCTTCATGAAAGAACAGTAAGCATGGATGAAGTGAATTTCTTTTCTCCATCCACCATACAGGTCAGTCAACATGCACCAACCACTCCATTGATGTCTTCAGTTATGTCCTCTGCCTTTATTTCTTGCGCCCCTGCAGAAATAACCCCCTTGACAGGCCCTGCTACGAAAATCCATGCATGAAACATTCCACTCAGATATCTTTTTTGAGTCTTAAAACACACTTCTGCTCCGCAGACACACAATTTTTTTTTAAATAAGACCAATTCTTATGACTCTAACTGACTCTACACTTTCCTGCAACACATTCTAGATTTTCCTGGAGACATTAAATGGATTTCCCAAGTAGCTTTGATCCAAAGTGTTGACTCCGACCAAAAACGAGTCTCGTGTTTTCCTATTTTCGAACAGCTTCACTTCTCTTGTTTCCATTTTTCTTCGCCACTCTAACCCATTCATTCTCACTTTCTGTACTATTAGCTTCACTTGACTCACTAGCAGTTTCCAAAAAGACCCCAGCCAACAACACCATGACATGGCCTACCTTTGGTTCAATTATTTTAATAACATTTCATTTGGGCTTTTTCTGTGAGCTCACTTTTTTATTTTTTTATTTTTTATTTTAGTTATTTAGCAGACACGCTTATCCAGAGCAACTTACAGTAGTGAATGCATACCTTTCATACATTTTTTTCCTGTACTGGTCCCCCGTGGGAATTGAACCCACAACCCTGGTGTTGCAAACACCATGCTCTACCAACTGAGCCACACAGGACCACATTGTAAAGTTTCTCTTTCCCCTGAAGCTTGGTGATTATCGAGGCCGGGAGAGTGTTGTAAAGACTTTTCAAATACTGTGAGGAACTATTATCATTCGCAATGGATGTAAAAAAAAAACAGAACTTTGCTGACTTGACTGTGTGAGGTGAATAAAAAATGACTGAGAAACTCATCTTATTAGTGGTGGAGGTGGTGAGTTAAGACAATCAGAAATCAGTCCTTTCTAAATGGGCACTTTCCTACTTTTGCATGCAGCAGGAAAGGTACTTCTATAATTGCTCAGGTGCATGTGCTCCCTCAACATTATCAGGACAGAGAAACCAGACACATGCTAAATTGTTCCAAACAAAAGACAATGAAAAAATTTACAAAACTCGTAAATGATGGTGATGAAATAAACGAAAACTTGCTTCTCACAAGTGCACCAGGTTGTGAACTCTGCAAACAACTTTTCCCCTCAGTGAACGATAAGTGACTGTAATTAATACAAGCATTACATTGTCATAACCAGGGTCGCCATCAATAATGGCTGATCCCCTGGCAGTGATCCCACTCTTCGAGGGTGTCTTAGGGGGAGTGAAATATGCAAAAAACACATTTCCATTTCACACCTAACAGTTGTACAGTGTTACCCACTTGTACATACAGTGAAACAGGACTAAATATGCACCCCCTTAAAACTTCTTTGGGCTAGGGGGCAGTATTTTCACATCCGGATAAAAAACGTACCCGATTTAATCTGGTTACGACTCCTGCCCAGTAACTAGAATATGCATATAATTATTGGCTTTGGATAGAAAACACCCTAAAGTTTCTAAAACTGTTTGAATGGTGTCTGTGAGTATAACAGAACTCCTATGGCAGGCAAAAACCTGAGAAGATTTCATGCAGGAAGTGGCCTGTCTGACAAGGTGTTGTTGTTCTTGCTTCTGTTTATTGAAGAGTCAGGATCTTAGCTGTAACGTGACATTTCCTACGGCTCCAATAGGCTCTCAGAGCCCGGGAAAAACCTGAACGATGACGAGGCAGCCTCAGGCTGAAACACATTATCGCCTTTTCCAAGTGGCCCATCAGAGGACAATGGAATTAGGCGCGTGCCCGATTCGACCCCGTGCAGTATTTTCCTTTGGCTGTTTACCTAATTGCAGATTCCCGGTCGGAATATTATCGCTTTTTTACGAGAATAATGGCATAAAAATTTATTTTAAACAGCGGTTGACATGCTTCAAAGTACGGTAATGAAATATTTAGAAATCTTTTGTCACGTTATGCGCCATGCGCACGACCGTTATTTACCATTGGGCTAGTGTCTAGAACGCACGAACAAAACGTCGCTGATGGAACATAACTATGGATTATTTGGGACCAAACCTACATTTGTTATTGAAGTAGAAGTCCTGGGAGTGCATTCTGACGAAGAACAGGAAAGGTAAGACCATTTTTGTTATAGTAAATGTGATTTTGGTGAGTGCTAAACTTGCTGGGTGTCTAAATAGCTAGCCCTGTGATGCCGGGCTATCTACTCAGAATATTGCAAAATGTGCTTCATCCGAAAAGCGGACATATCGAGTGCATAGAGGAGTAATGTATCTATAATTCTTAAAATAATTGTTATGCTTTTTGTGAACGTTTATCGTGAGTAATTTAGTAAATTGTTAGTAAATTCCCCGGAAGTTTGCGGGGGGTATGCTTTTTCTGAACGTCACATGCTAATGTAAAAAGCTGGTTTTTGATATAAATAAGAACTTGATTGAACAGACATGCATGTATTGTATAACATAATGTCCTAGGTGTGTCATCTGATGAAGATCATCAAAGGTTAGTGCTGCATTTAGCTGTCTTCTGGGTTTTTGTGACATTATATGCTAGCTTGAAAAATGGGTGTCTGATTATTTCTGGCTGTGTACTCTGCTGACATAATCTAATGTTTTGCTTTCGTTGTAAAGCCTTTTTGAAATCGGACAGTGTGGTTAGATTAACGAGAGTCTTGTCTTTAAATAGCTGTAAAATAGTCATATGTTTGAGAAATTGAAGTAATAGCATTTCAAAGGTTTTGAAAATCGCGCCACAGGATTCAACTGGCTGTTACGTAGGTGGGACGAATTCGTCCCGCCGGTCCCATAGAGGTTTTAATAATAATAATAATAATAATAATAATAATAATAATAACATACAGGTTATTCGGAAAGTATTCAGACCCCTTGATTTTTTCCCCTCAGTTTTGTTATGTTACAGCCTTATTCTGAAATTAATTAAATTGTTATTTTCCCTCATAAATCTACGCACAATACACCACAATGACAAAAGAAAAAACTTTTTCTTTAAAAAAAAAATCTTTGCAGAATTATAAACTGAAATATCATATTGACGTAAGTATTCAGGCCCTTTACTCAATACTTTGTTGAAAACCTTTCATAGCGATTACAGACTTGAGTCCTCTTGGGTGTGATGCTACAAGCTTGGCACACCTGTATTTGGGGAGTTTCTCTCATTCTTTTCTGCAGATCCTCTCAAGCTCTGTCAGGTTGGATGGGGAGCATCGCTGCACAGCTATTTTCAGGTCTCTCCAGAGATGTTTGATTGGGTTCAAATCTGGGCTCTAGCTGGGCCACTCAAGGACATTCAGAGACTTGTCCTGAAGTCACTTCTACTTTCTTGGCTGTGTGCTTAGGGTCGTTGTCCTGTTGGAAGGTGAACCTTCGCTCCAGTCTGAGCTCCTTAGCTCTCTGGAACAGGTTTCATCAAGGATCTATCTGTACTTTGCTCCGTTCATCTTTCCCTGAATCCTGACTAGTCTCCCAGTCCCTGCCTCTGAAAAACATCCCACATCATGATGCTGTCTCCACCGTGCTTCACCGTAGAGATGGTGCCAGGATTCCTCCAGACTTGACGCTTGGTATTCAGGCCAAAAAGCTCTTTGGTTTCATCTTGGTTTCATCAGACCAGAGAATTTTGTTACTCATGGCCTGAGAGGTGTCTTTTGGCAAACTCCAAGCAGGCTGTCATGTGCCTTTTACTGAAGAGTGGTTTCCGTCTGGCCACTCTACCATAAAGGCCTCATTGGTAGACGGGTTGTCCTTCTGGAAGGTTCTCCCATCTCCACAGAGGAACTCTGGAGCTCTGTCAGAGTGGCTATCGAGGCCCTTCTCCCCTCGGCGTACACATCAAAGACAAACAAACTGAAATTGTCCACTCACACAGACAGTGTGGTGAGGAAGGCGCAAGAGCGCCTCTTCAATCTCAGGAGGCTGAAGAAATTTGGCTTGTCACCCAAAACCCTGACAATTTTTTACAGATGCACAATCGAGAGTATCCTGTCGGTCTGAATGACAGCCTGGTACAGCAACTGCACCGCCCTCAACCGCAAGGCTCTCCAGAGGGTGGTGCGGTCTGCACAATGCGTCACCGGGGGCAAACTACCTGCCCTCCATGACACCTACAGCACCCAATGTCACAGGAAGGCCAAAAAGATCATCAAGGACAGCAACCACCCGAGCCACTGCCTGTTCACACCGCTACCATCCAGAAGGCGAGGTCAGTACAGGTGCATCAAAGCTGGGACTGAGAGACTGAAAAACTGTTTCTATCTCAAGGCCATCAGACTGCTAAACAGCAATCACTAACTCAGAGAGGCTGCTGCCTACATTGAGACCCAATCACTGGCCACTTTAATAGATGGATCACTAGTCACTTTATAGAATGCACTCTAAATTATGCCACTTTAATAATGTTTACATATCTTACATTACTCATATCACATGTATATACTGTATCTTCTACCATCTACTGCACCTTGCCTATGCCGCTCGGCCATCGCTCATCCATATACTTACAGGTACATATTCTCATTCACCCCTTTAGATTTGTGTGTATTAGGTATGGAGTGAATTTCACGCCATATGTATTGAATTCAAATTAAAATAAATTGTGAACATGTAAAATAAAGTTGAGAAGGTAAACATTATATTTTCGAGGACGGGTGAAATAATGGATGTTGAAATCAAAAACCAAACAATTGAAAGCAAAATGTATAGGATTGTAAACAAACATAAGATATCAAATGCAAAACCCCAAAACTTGTAAGCAAATCATTTTACAGCGAGAGCAAAACTCTATGAAAAATGTTTTTTTTTTTTTTTTGAAACAAATGCAAAATTCGTTTTCAGTTAAACTTTCCCAGCAATCAATCCTATTGAATACATTTTGCCTACGCTCTTGCCTTCATGTACTACCTTTTGGTTACGCTACTCGTGTCTTTGTTTTCACTGCCAGTCTTTTCGATTGTGAGGTTTTGGCATTATTTTTCTATGAAGGGCGGAGTTTGAGTTTATTTTATTTTTACAGGGACAGTGCACATTAATCAACGTTTCAGTAAAAGTGCCGGTTTTAGCCAGCCGGCTAATTTTCAACCGCAGTCCCATGGCAGATTTAGAGGGAGGCGTAGACAATGATTCTCCATTGGTCCGCTAGTTTTGCAGTGACGGTTCGTCTTAACCCAATCAATGAACATGATTGACAGTCTTTTTTTCTATTGCCTACTTAAGTAGACGGTCTGACGTTACCTCGTTTTAGGGTTTTAGCTAACGTACTTCAAAATTGTCAGTCACGTGTCAATAATGTATGGATATTAGAAGCATGTCTATGTAATGCATTTAATGACAAACCATCTAACTACTTAGGTAAACATATGAATTACCTGTTGCACAACGTTCAGTGCAGGTGTTGGTAACTGGTTCGCCATACACCTGCGCCGAACATTGTGCAACAGGTAATTCATATATAATACATTTTAGAATAGGGCTGTAACGTAACAAAATGTTCAAAAGTCATGGGGTCAGAATACTTTCCGAATACACTGTAAATTAATGTACCATTAATCTGCATCATTTGGTACATCTACTACTGGTGACATATGTAATGGGGAATTTATCAAAATAAACAATCAGAGAAAACAATTCACACAATGAAACAATGAATCCGCAAGAATTGGCAGGAGACAGCTGAGCGTATTCTGGACTGCTGAGTCCAGGAATTCTGGAGAGAGATGCAATATGTCTAAGCCACACACCCCTCTTTCTTCTTGTCTCAACATTTTAATTATACTCATGAACACATTAGTTAAATAAAGGTTAAATAAAAAGGATCTTCACACATACAGTATTTTAGACTTTTCACTGACAGCCGCAACTCAATAATCTGCTAGGCCTATTGCCACGTGCATTCCCAAATTGCAGCTTTCCCAAATAGGCACAGGCCTACGCGCTTGTGATTTGAAACAATCCACAGCAAATGTTTTTTTAAATAAGCGTATGATCCTCAGTGGCTGTCATGCTCTCTGGTGAAGTAGTTTTTTATGATTGTATTTACACAGGAATAGTTATATAATATTGACAAAACATACATTTACTTTACGGGAAGCCAGCATCCTAACGGTGCACTGTCCTTTCCAATTCCCAAGTGGCTGAAACAAGAGATATAATGAAGAGATGCTCATGTCTCCGCTCTAACAAAGTGAATCGTTGACCTCAAGGCGGGAAGGCAGACGACAAGCTTAGGTCTGCATATTAAGTCATTGGGCTTGTTCTGGACAGATTTTAGCGAGAGTGATCCCTCTCGCTTCGCCTCTTCCTCTTTACTGAAACAACTAGCTAACTGGAGAAAGCATCCGAGCTAGCGAAACAGTACCCGTCTATCATACTATATGTAGCTAAGGTATCTGATGCTGTCTGGCCAAAAATAGTATGACATGCCATACTCTTTTTGTCCAGACTGCTTGAGATACATTTTACATGGTCAACAAATACTGAGACATAGGGGCGCTGTTACGCTGGCTCGGTTACTTTATCTGAGATGGATGCGTCTTTCTGTCAGTGAGTGTTTTGGTCAAATAAATGATCAATATTTCAATATTCTACTTGGACAGTAAGGAGGTACCGTAGTGAGGGCCAGGCCCCCCCCCAAGGCCCACCCATAACGCCGGCCCAGCGCAGCCATAACACTTAATAACGCAAAAGCTAATGTAACCTACTGTTTTTGAATCGTTTATTTTGTTCACTTCCTCACCAGCATCTTATCAAAATGCAGCTACCCAGATGTCCCTTTATCCCCACCTTCAATGCCATTACCTCCAGTCAGGAATTGCAGTGGATGGTCCAGCCAGCTGTCCTAGCCTCCATGCCCGGTCACTGCCTTCGCTATCACCCCTACAAGCCCCTGGTAATCAGCAAAAGCCGGGGGCCTGGGAGCCACACACTGCTCGAGGTCGTACGGACAGTGAACAACACGCATGGAAGGAGCAGGTGGAGTTAAGGTAACACAGTCAGCAAGCATACTGTACAGTGAGAATGAGAGGCATTATAAGAGATATAGATATTTTTTAAATCATTTCACAGGAGAACATAATATCAATAACTTCTTACTGCAGTCATGTCCGGAATTATTGGCATCCTTGATAAAGATGAGAAAGTGTTCAAAATAAATAATACAAAAACTGAGCTACGTTGTAAGCAAAAAAATTGTGAAATTATATTAGTTTATACTAATACAATTGCTCAGAGAAAGAGATTTTGTTTAACAAGTCATTTTTAAAAATCGAATAAAGATAGGGGTCAACGTTATTAGCACCCCTGTTTTCAATTCTCCAGCACCCTCCCCTTGCGAGGATAACAACACTGAGCCTTTTACTAAAATGTTTTATGAGATTGGAGAACATGCTGGGAGGGATCTTAGACCATTCATCCATACATAATCTTTCCAGATCCTTGATACCAGTCCATAAGCGTTAACGAAGGATAGCAAGGATATGGAAATAATCTGTATGGAGGAGTTGTCTTTATTCCCACCCAATGTGTTCTTCAATCTCAATTTTAAAAAAAATGTAAAGTCTCAGTGTCATTATCCTCTCAACAGTAGGGTGCTGGAGTACTGAAAACAGGAATGTCAATCATTTTGACCCCTATCTTTTTGCAATTTTTTAAAATTACTTATTAAACAAAATAATTCTCTGAGCAATTGTATTGTTCCCCTTTGCGACCCTAACTCACGCAGGCAGCAGCACAGGTCCTAATCCAGGCACTTGTCATCTCCCGTCTAGACTACTGTAACTCTTTGTTGGCTGGGCTCACTTCTTGTGCCATCAAACCCCTGCAACGTATCTAGAATGCCGCAGCCCGACTGGTGTTCAACCTTCCCAAGTTCTCCCATGTCACCCGCTCCTCCGCAAACTCCACTGGCTCCCAGTCGAAGCTCGCATCCACTGTAAGACCTTGGTACTTGACTACGTAGCAGCAAGAGGAACTGCCCCTCCCTACCTTCAGGCTATGCTCAAACCCTACACTCCAACCCGAGCACTCCATTCTGCCACCTCTCTTGGCCCTCCCAAACCTATGGGAGTGCAGCTCCCTTATGGCCCAGTCCATGCATTTCTCTGTCCTGGCACCCCAATGGCTTACCCCTGAAGCTAGGACAGCAGAGTCCCTGTCCATCTTCCGAAAACATCTGAAACCCTACCTCTTCAAATAGTATCTAAAATAATCCCACAGTACCCCCCCCCCCCTACTAGCTTTGACTTTGCTGATACTGTAGCTACTTTATTGAGGAAAAATGTACTTGCTATGACTGTGATACATGTATGTGGTGGTCTCACCTCGCTATCTTAAGTTGAATGCACTCAACTGTAAGTTGCTCTCGATAAGAGCATCTGCTAAATGACTAGACTGTTTAAAAAATATATTAGTATAAAATCATATTATTTTCAATTTTTTCTGAGTGTGGAATATAACTCAGTGTTTGTATTATATATTTTATACAGTCTTTTTTGCTAATCTTTATCAAGAGTGCCAATAATGATGGACCTAACTCTATTTCATTTTTTTAAGTATAGGCTCTCATGTTAGAGTTGACCGTTTTTATCAAAATGAATGGCACACCCAGCCAAATGCTGTTTCTCACTGTTTGTCGTCATACCATCATTAGCTGAACCAAGCCGAGGGGGAGAGGATGAGGTTGAGGAGAGAGAGGAACAAGCTGGCTGCTGTCAAGTGTCTCAACAGCAGGAGAAAACTGACTGAACAAGGAGTAAGTATTCGGAGAATGACCACACCCAGTGGTCAGACCTATAGTCAGACATTTTATGTATAGGCCTATATACCTTAGGTCGCTGGCATGGTTATGAACTATTATGTTGTTGTCTGTCCTATAAGGAGATTGAGCTGGAGAGAGAACAGGTCAACCTGCAGACCCAGGTCGAGAGGCTCCTGAAGGAGATGCTGGTGTCCCACACCCCTGTGTGTCTACTGGGCTGAGACGGCCAGTCTCAGGCCCAGCCACTGCCCCCTTTCGCCCTGACCATCCACCCCATGGACACCTCCACCGTGGCCCATCCCCTAGGCCCCCCTCCCGCGGTCAAACAGGAGCCCCAGGAGGAGATGCTTTTCTCCCTTCACCACCATTAACAATTCTCCATCAAACCCACCTATCAGCATGTAGAACAGTACTGTCCCAGTGTTGACTGCTTCACCACCCCATCCATGGTGAGCTGCAGCCCATGTGATGGATCTCTCCTGTCTCATGCTGTCTCACCACCCCAGCCTGGGTGAGCAGGGTAGGTCTGACACCTCATCCAGAGAAGAGGCTCTTCCACGGACCTCCTCTCCAAGCATCTCCCTGGTAGTGACATTAGACTTGAGGATGGACCACTAGGACCACTCTTCTCCCCCACCTTGTTGACTCTGTAAGGCCATTCTTTACAGCAAAGTGGACACATTGAATGTACAGCGCTATACTGTACCTTAATCACTATGGCAGACCAGATGTTAATCTTTAAAATACTTGAACTGAAACTGGTCTGGTCTGCCTGGTACAATGAAATAGTCCCAAAAGTACAAACTCCAACCAAAATTAAGGACAGACTGGGCAATATTTTCTTGTCAAGTATTTGACATATGTTTTTCACCCAGCTCAGTAGAGTATTCTTCCCTTGTAAGAGGAAGATAAAAGAAATAGATCAACTGGATTTGACCTATTCATCAAAAATGAACAACGCAGTTCCTTTCCAAGTTTGTCTCTTTTCAATACAACAATCTTATCAATTTCTTTACTGACAGTCGAATGACCGGTAGTTTGGTTTGCTAGACAGTAGATGGGGCTACAAGACATTGTATGGGCACTACTCCTTTATAAAGCACTACTGTTATTCAACAATCGCAAATACTTATTGATTATCAGTTCTGTGTTTCATTATTACATTCCTGTGCCATTTATCAAAGGCATTTTATGTATTTTAAGTAAGGGGTTATCACTTGAGTCACGGCGATGCTGACTATTTTTCTACATTCCAATGCAATATGAAAACATTGCGACATTACTGACTATCCACCTGAGACAAGTGTATTTTTAAGGAATAAACTGAAATACCCTTGTTTGGCTGTGAGTGGTGCTTGATGCAAGATGTTACTGTACTATTAGTAGTCAGGTTCACTGACTCCATGTCTCCACCACTAATGGCAGATCGCTCTGTGAGAATGCAAACTCTCTCAATACTATACTTTCATTAACTTTATCTGCACTGAATAAAAATAGAAACCTCAACATGTAAAGTGTTGGTTCAATGTTTCGTGAGCTGAAATAAAAGATCCCAGAATTATCATACACTCAAAAAAAAACGTATTTCCCTCAAATTTTGTGCACACATTTGTTTACATCCCTGTTAGTGAGCATTTCTCCTTTGCCAAGATAATCCATCCACCTGACAGGTGTGGCATGTCAAGAAGCTGATTAAACAGCATGGTCATTACACAGATGCACCTTGTGCTGGGGACAATAAAAGGACACTAAAATGTGCAGTTTTGTCAAACAAAACAATGCCAAAGCTGTCTCAAGTTTCAGCACAAACTGTCAAACCATCTCAGGGAAGCTC
This sequence comes from Salmo trutta, assembly GCF_901001165.1. Taxonomy (NCBI): domain Eukaryota; kingdom Metazoa; phylum Chordata; class Actinopteri; order Salmoniformes; family Salmonidae; genus Salmo; species Salmo trutta. The sequence goes on from NC_042991.1 coordinate 9,735,863, forward strand.
ATCAGCGTGCTCTTCATCCTCACCAGGGTCTTGACCTGACTGAAGTTCAGCATCATAACCAACTTTAGCGGGAAAATGCTCACCTTCGATGGCCACTGGCACTCTGAATCCCAGTTTCAACAGTACTGGGGAGATGGCAGATGTGTGTGTGTGTGAGCAGTGTGATGTCAACGTTGTGAACAGAATGCCCCATGGTGGCGGTAAGGTTATGGTATGGGCAAGCACAAGCTACAGGCAACAAACACAATTGCATTTTATTGATGGCAATGTGAATGCACAGAAATACCTTGACAAATCCTTAGGCCCATTGTGTTATTCATCTGCCACCAGCACCTCGTGTTTCAGTTTGATAATCCAAGGCCCCATGTTGCAAGGATCTACAGTATACACAATTCCTGGAAGCTGACTCACCAGACATTGAGCATGTTTGGGATGCTATGGATCGACATGTACGACAGCGTGTTCCAGTTCCCGCCAATATCCAGCAACTTTGCACAGCTGTTGAAGAGGAGTGGGACACCATTCCACAGGCCACAATTAACAGTCTGATCAACGTTATGCAAAGGAGATGTGTTGCGCTGCATGAAGCAGCTGGTGGTCACACCAGATACTGACTGGTTTTCCACAACCCTACTTTTTTTAAGGTATCTGTGTATTCTCAGTTATGTGAAATCCATAGATTATGGCCCAATGAATTGATTGATTTCCGTATAGGAACTGTAACTCAGGAAAAAAAGTACATTTTTGTTCAGTGTACGTACAGTGCATTCAGATTTTTTTTTCTCTATATTTTGTTAAGTTACAGCCTTATTCTAAAATTGATTAAATTGTTATTTTCCCTCATCAATCTACACACATTACACCATAATGACAAAAGAAAAAAAAGTTTTTTAGAAATCTTTGCAGATTTATTAAACATAAAAACTGAAATATCACATTTACATAAGTATTCAGACACTTTAATCAATACTTTGTTGAAGCACCTTTGGCAGCGTTTACAACCTCGAGTCCTCTTGGGTATGACGCTAAAAGTCAACTGCCAAGTCGCAGTTGTAAATGAGAACTTGTTCTTAACTGGCCTACCTGGTTAAATAAAGGTAAAATAAAAAAGAGTTTGGCACACCTGTATTTGGGGAGTTCCTCCCATTCTTCTCTCCAGATCCTCTCAAGTTCTGTCAGATTGGATGGGGAGCATCGCTGCACAGCTATTTTCAGGTCTCTCCAGAGATATTTGATCGGGTTCAAGTCCGGGCTCTAGCTGGTTCACTCAAGGACATTCAGAGACTTGTACCAAAGCCACTTCAGCATTGTCTTGGCTGTGGATCATTGTCCTATTGGAAGGTGAACCTTCCTATTGGAAGGTGAACCTTCGCCCCAGTCTGAGGTCCTGAGCTCTCTGGAACAGGTTTTCATCAACGATCTCTCTGTACTTTGCTCCGTTCATCTTTCCCTCAATCCTGACTAGTCTCCCAGTCCCTGCCCTTAAAAACATCCCACATCATGATGCTGCCACCACCATGCTTCACCGTAGGGATGGTGTCAGGATTCCTCCAGACATGACACTTGGTATTCAGGCTAAAGAGTTCAATCTCGGTTTCATCAGACCAAATAATCTTGTTTCTCATGGTCTGAGAGTCCTTTAGGTGCCTTTTGGCAAACTCCAAGCAGGCTGTCATATGCCATTTACTGACGAGTGGCTTCCATCTGGCCACTACATAAAGGCCTGATTGATGGAGTGCTGCAGAGATGGTTGTCCTTCTGGAAGGTTCTCCCATCTCCACAGAGGAACACTGGAGCTATGTCAGAGTGACCATTGGGTTCTTTGTCACCTCCCTGACCAAGGCCCTTCTCCCCCGATTGCTCAGTTCTTCTCCCCCGATTGTTTAGCTCTAAGAAGAATGTTGGTGTTTCCAAACTTCTTCCATTTAACAATGATGGAGGCCACTGTGTTCTTGGGGACCTTCAATGCTAGACATTTTTTGGTACCCTTACCCAGATCTGTGCACTGACACAATCCTTTCTCGGAGCTCAACAGACAATTCCTTCAACCTCATGGCTTGGTTTTTGCTCTGACATGCACTGTCAACTGTGGGACCTTATATAGACAGGTGTGTGCCTTTCAAATAATGTCCAATCAATTACATTTACCACAGGTGGACTCCAATCAAGTTGTAGAAACATCTCAAGGATTATCAATGGAAACAGATTGCACCTGATCTCAGTTTCTAGTCTCATAGCAAAGGGTCTGAATAATTATGTAAATAAGCTATTTCTGTTTTTTATTCAGTCAGAAGTTGTCAGCCTTCTAAGAATTCCGTTTTAACTATAGCCTTTAGTTTTGGTCTGTAGTCCTGTGTACTGATGCAAATCAATATCACACATATCACTGTCTATAAATTATTGTGCACCCTTCCTCATCTTCTTAGTGTCATGATATTCGTCACATACTTTCAGTTTATCTTGCATTTCCCAGACACATTATAACAATCTATTCTCAGCTTTGAGCTTTTTTCTCTCCACCCTTGCAAAGGTACAGTGTACCACTATTGTTGCATAACATTTGATGAAAACTGATGAAATCAACCATACTTCCTCAGCAATCTGTAGATCCCCTGAGCTGGTTACTAAGCAACAGAAGTCGTGTTTTTTTTTTGTCAAGCGCACCAAGATGAGTTGGGAATGTCTTGCTTCTCGATTTGTCTTAACCTTACCATTGGAAGAATCAGGTCAGTCAAGACAACAGTGTGTATTCTATAGGTGGCCTATATGCACTACAATAGAAGTGATGCTACAGTGCCTGAAGTTCTTGGAAACCCCCGACACAGAGGATTCCTTCTTCTGACCCAAACTCCTCATTAATCGAAAGGAAGGGAAGGGAGTTTGGGTTGCATGGTGAGTTCCTTCTCTATTCCTCACACATATCATACTAATCTCAGTGTGGTATTGGTGTGTGTTGAAGGAGGAGAAGACCCCATGAAGACTAGCAGACCACAGGAAGACCCCTGTAGACTCCTGTGGACCCCAAGGAAGACTAGCCGTCACAAAGTTGTCAGCTACGGAGATCCAAATAAAGAATAAATAGGATTATAATTTGCAGTGGTCTGAAAGTCCCATGCTGTTAAGCAAGAGGAAGAGCCCAATGGGAAGTATACATCTGACTTTTCACCTCTTACCTCTTCTATCTCCCAATTTCTCCTCTTTTCAGTCATCTCTCCTCATTTCTACTTTTCTCCGCTATAGTAACCCCTCCTTTCCTCACCTTTCCACCAATCTTCTCACCCGTCATTTTAATCTCATCAACTGTGTTCTTTTCACCTCCCCTCTCATCCTCTCTTTATCTCCCCTTTCATCCTCTTCTCCTCCCCTCTGCTCTCATCCTCGTTTCATCTACTCACGACAGGATGAGAGGGACCTTTGGCTCTGAGGACCATTGGGTCTTTTGTGGCATCACTCAGAGGCAGACTTAGACACATCTTCCTGATGCTGCATGAGGTAAGTACTGTCCTGACTATTTTCACTGTTTAGTGTTAGCAGTACAGTCACGGAATCCACAAACCTGAACAGCAGGAAATATTGCAGATTGTACCTTAAAGATCTGATGGACATTGTTGTCGTGACTCAGTAGTTTGAGCAGTGATGTTTTCAAAAAAAGAGTGCAAGTTAGAGAGGGAAGTTAAATGCCCTGCATGCACTCCGGGGGCTTATGTGTTTGACATGACCTTGTATTAAGTACTCATGATGGCTGTGTTTACAAATGTACAGAGGGGACAAAGGCTTGGTATGCTGAAGGTTGTTAGGCGCATACAGCCAAACTATTTGGAGTGAAGTGGCAGAGAAACATGAGGAAAATGATCCTATGAAAGTCTCTCTCAGTAGAAAAGTGATTTAATGTATTGTTTTTCGTTTCATTTTTGATTGTCATGTTTTTGTGTCTATCCAGAGAAGGAAATGTTTGACTAAAAAATCTGTGGGTAAAATGGTGGACAGAACCATTCCGACTGATGACAACAGACCTCTCTTGGCGGAAAATAAAGATGAGTCCATACTAGCCATGTTGGGAATCATCGGGATCATACTTAATCTGCTCTTCATTATTGTTGTGTATATCTACGCAAGGCTTTCAGAACCTCCCTGAGATTCTGTGACACACCCCATTTCTGGGAGTTACTGAGACCAAAGGAATAACACTGTAACTAGCCAGCTACTCCCAACCAACCAAATGAAGCTATGCCACTGTCTGGCACCCTCTGTCTCACCTTAGTGACAATAATACATGTAAGAGGGGGTGGAGATCAGACACATCACATTACAATCACTTGGGTTTTACTGTATACTGTATAGGCCCTAATGGACACAGGATGCAAAAAGATGGACTATAGCTTAAGGTGTTACATGTAGCATGAACTTGAAGAAGCATTAACTCAAGATGGCATGAAGTGGAGATAGCATTAACATGGAGATAGCATGAACTGGAGATAGCATGACCTGGGGATCCCATGAACTGGAACACCTGAAAAAGAATGAAAAATGACTCTTTATGTGGATTCAGTGGATGTTCCGTAATTTACATATTGCATGTGAAATATGCTGATGATCATTTTCCTCACTAACCAGGTTTCCACCCAACCTTTTTAATGCGAGTAAAGTACATGTCAGATAAAAAATGTCATGACAGGCCTGATGGAAACATAACATTTGTAGGTAGACTTTCCAAATGTCGACAAAACAAAATATTCCAGAGGAGCTGGGATCTTTTTGTGTCAGTAAAATGAATAATGCGACAAATGTCGGTGGAACAGTAGCGGTGCATGGGTACAATCAATGGGGAGCCCCAAAAAAGCCATATTACAACCTATGTATTGTTTGCTCTATAACTTGTTAGTCAATCTGCCTTACCACCGTGATACTGTTTATAGGCCTAAAGGCCGAGACAATAACAAGACACAGTGGCAGAATAAATTCAACCACACCTTTGTTTCCTCGCAAAACCAGAGAGCAACCTTTGTCCGGTGAAGTCCACAAAGCATATTGCACGTTCCAAACAGTTACATGACCTACAGCATGGTCAAGCAAGTTAATGTTTCTGACATTTTCAGACCACTAAACAACTATTGATTTAGAACCACAGTGTTACCACAAGTTGCAAAGAAAACAGGAGCTGCCTCCGTTATTCCAGCACCATTTCAACTTCAGCATTTCAACGATATAAATCACATATGCTTATTCTAATACAGTGACAACTGAAAGATACCAAAAACAATGTAGTCCAATCAACGTAAGCTAAATATGATGTGGCTGTCCATGGTTCTGTGTGTGTGTGAGTGCGTGCGCGTTCGTGCAAGTAGAAAAAACATGTTGACTTATCATACTCGTAGAGAAACGACAATGCCATCCTCCTCCCTTTCATGTTGACGAAATGGTCTACCACTCTGTCATATATTATACGCTTTTTGTTGTCCTAGGCTACCTGGCTAACATGCTTGATCGCTAGCCTAACTTCCTTTCATGGGCAACGTTAGCTCGTTAACATTAGCCTTCTACATCTAGCTACATATTGATCTGCCATCCTCTCAGGCCAGGGGCACAATGTTTGAATTAATGGTTGGATCAAAATCATCATTATAATCACTGGCCAGTATGGAGAATGTCCAAATCTCTATTTCCATCCATGGCTCATTTAGGAAAGGGTCAATTTTAGCTAGCTAGCTAGCCACCGGACGACAAAAACATCGATGCTTGGCTGCCATTTGACAAATAAAAATAATCTCACTCTTTTGTCCATAATAATCTCACCCCCACTGTATCTGTGAGCTGTTGGCTAGAGTGTGTGTGCCAATAACAGAGAGGGCACACTCCCTATATAACACCCATTGTTTGGTGAGAAAACCATCAGTAGAGTTGAAACCTGATGGAAAACCATTTAACTTGTATTTTCTATTCGGTACATGGGAATTTACCCTCTTTTTTCTCCCAATTTAAATGATGATCTTGTCTCATCGCTGCAACTCCCCAACTGACTCAGGAGAGGCAAAGGTCAACTCATGCATCCTCCAAAACATGACCCGCCAAACCATGCTCCTTAACACCCGCCAACTTAACCCCCCCCCCCCCCCCCCCCCCCAGCCAAACGCTCCCCTAACGCGGATGATGCTGGGCCAATTGTGCACTGCCCTATGGGATTCCCGGTCACGGCCGGTTGTGACACAGCATGGGATTAAATCCAGGTCTGTAGTGACGTCTCAAGCACTGCGATGCAGTGCCTTAGACCGCTGCGCCACTCCGGAGGTCTTCACAAAATGCATTTTATGTGCATTACGTCATCACCCACAGCCTTTTATCCGCAACAAGTCAATCTGATGGAAACGCATGTCTGGTGGGAAAATGCGCATTTTGTTTTATGCAGATTTTAGAATACTCACATGAAGATCTGTCTCCAATTGGATGGAAACCTAGCTACTGCTTGTAATTTGCAGATGCACAATTGTTACCACAGCAAATTATTTTACCGGTTTACAGGGGCTATACGGTATATACCACAATCAAGTTATATTTATTATTCTTGACTCTTACTTGTATGAAAGATTAGGAAGAAAACCTTGTCAGTTCCTTCAGGTATCTCCCTCTTACATACTTACAGTAGATCCCTCTGTTAGTTGGAAGCACCATGATAAGTGAGCTCCTCTTTCTGGAAGTGAGTTTCTGAGTTAGTCTGTGTACTGTGCTCCAGGCCGGATGGATACTCTTGCCGTTGATTAGGTACCAGACAGAGTGCTCTATTGAGCTAATACCCTCTCTTTCTGGAGCTCCAATACGCCACACGGCCACTGACGATTAAAACACCTCTCACATGGCATTCGTGGGGCTGAACACCACCAAGGGCTCTTGTCTCCCACTCTCCCATCCTAAATGCTCCACAGTGCCTCTGAGGCTAAAGGGTAAAACTCTACCCAATCTCAGTGTCTCTGTTATTAAGAGGAAGAAAGCGAAAACCCACTCTGCTGTTGGAAAAGTTGATCAGTAGGTCAGCTGTAACACTGTGACATGCTTTTCACACTACTAAGCTGAGCCGAACTAAGCTGAGCCAAGGTAAGGTGAAAATCAAATAACCAAACCAGTTCAATGTGGTTCGGGTCGGCACGATAGTGTGAAAATGATGAGGGGCCACAGAGTGACGTGGACCCCAAGACATTCAGAACTCCGTCTGTGACGTGAGTCAGATAAGAGCGGTTTGGCTTCAGGTAGAGAACAATGTGGGGGATTCTCAATGTATGGTGGCTCCAGGTTGTACTCAACAGTACTGTTATACTTGATGTTGATGTCTCTCTTCTTCTCTGCATTTATCTCTCACTCACACACACACTCACACAGACACACGGGCGCACACACACACTCACACACAAACACTCCCGCTCCCTCTCTCTCTCTTTTTTTTCTCTCTTTTTTTTCTCAGGCTCTGTTTTCTGTGTGGAATAAAGATTCAGACCGAAGACTCACATGGTTTTAAATACTCATATCCTTTCATTAACGTTTCTCTATTGTTGCATATTTGCTATCAAATATACTGAACAAAGAAATGAAACAGGGGTAAAACATTGATTAGACGTCTCTCTCTGTGAGTACACAGCCTGTCATTAAATACCGCCGCGTCAACAAAGCCTTAGAGCAATCATATTTCAAGACCGCTTCTCCCTTGTTATGGATACATTGATGCCCCCTTTACTCAGTAGTTATTTTGGTGAGCTTCCATTCAGTAATAAAAAGAGAATGCATTTCCTGCTGTGTGTCTTGTGTCCCCTGGTGATGATGTCAGAGGGTTCCATACTGATGGACTATCAGGGGACCATCTTGCCAACTGTGCCAAGTGAAAACATGAGAGGAAGGGGAATCAACATGTCAACCAGAACTAGTATGAATTCCTTCCACAAATAAGTCAACGTATAGAAGAAGTCTTTATGATAAAGACAAAGGGAGTATGGGCCTGTGTGTCACTAAAGTCAAAAATGCCTTTACAAATACATGGAACCTGTATAGAGTGTACGGAGTTGACAATGCTCCCTTTACATACTGTAGACACTTGGCAAACAATATGTGTCATTGTTTTCTGTTTTGTTTACCAATACGGGTGGCATAGGTACAGAAGATACAGTCCACGGTGTTGTGATAATATTGATGGCTTGCAGTGATGGGAGGAAGTTAATCACAGAGGACACGCTCACAGCATGTTGCTTTTTAATGAGGAGAGTGTGTACTCTGGCTGTGCATCATGGTCAACACGGCAACTGTCATAGTCATCTCCATACTGGACTGCTCCTACTCCTGGAAGCACATTTCTACCCCTAAGCTAACATTTTTGTATGTTTGTTCAGGTTTGGTGAACCTAACAATGCTTACACCTATACTTACAAGTATATTAATCAGAGACACTAGTGTAGTGTGCAGCCTTTTTCATCTATAACCACTCTCTTGTGATGGGCCCGGCAAGTATTTTAGAAGACGTCACTGTAGAACATGCTGGACTACACTGGGGTTTCTGATGTCGGGTTATGAGTATATTGTCATTATTTCTGTATGATATGTTCTTGCTCATCGGAATGGATAAAATTGGGCTAAAGAGATATTGTAAGACACCTGAATGTCCCTGATCTAGAATTGTCTCAGACACAGCCTTGGGATGTGTTACCCTTGTCTACTTCTCATCTCAGTGATCAGCTCCCTGTTTCACAATATCAAGTCAAAGCTTCATAAAAATGATGGGCTAGTGTCTGTAAATCAATCGGTTAAGTTTCTATGGACTGACAACAAATCTGTATGATCCTCGTGTGGCTGTTTGGTGTGCCGTAGGTGGGTTAAAGATGTGACACCACGCACGGTAGAGCTAATGAGACCGTGAAGTGAGTGGGACGCACCCTGTCCACCTCCTTATCGAATGGCAATCTGATGAGCCCTGTGGCCGTCACTCCTACAGTAACCGACTGAACTGGATTCATCTGACTGCAGTGACATTCAATACTCTCTGCTGGGGAGAGACAGAGAGAGCGAGGGGGGTTCGAGAAAGAGGAGGGTGAAGAGAGAGAGAAGATGAAGGGGGAGAGAGAGGGATCAGATGGCGGGAGTGAGGGAGGTAGAGGGAAAGTGAGAGATAAAGACAGAACAGGAGGTAAAGGAGGCGACCGACATAATCAAGAATGAACAATTCTTTTTGGTTAATAACCTGAGAAGTCATTATTAACAACCTTTTAAAAATGTCAAGAGTAGTCAGATAACAGAAAGTGTTTACAACAGTCTACCTGGTTATCAGTCTAAACATGCAGCAATGAAGTAGCGTACAGGACAAAGACATTATTTTGTCATAGATTCAGTCTTCTGCTTGGGTGACCTTTACCATATTGCGTGGTATGACACACATAGATTCTTCATGGGCAATTACCTATAAATCACATATGATATACAGTATAGTGTACTGTACTAAACATTACAGTTACAATGACTGTTGGCAAAAACCTGCTTTCTTATACAGTGGGAAGAAAAAGTATGTGAACCATTTGGAATTACCTGGATTTCTGCATACATTGGTCATAAAATTTGATCTACATCTAAGTCACAACAATAAACAAACAGTCTGCTTAAATCTAATAACCCACAAACAAGTATATGTTTTCATGTTTTTATTGAACACACCGTGTAAACATTCACAGTGTAGGGTGGGGAAAGTATGTGAACCCTTGAATTTGATAACTGGTTGACTCTCCTTTGGCAGCAATATCCTCAACCAAACTTTTCTTGTAGTTGCGGATCAGACCTACACAACGGTCAGGGGGAATTTTGGACCATTTCTTTTTACAAAACTCAGTTCAGCAATATTCTTGGGATGTCTGGTGTGAACCGCTCTCGAGGTCATGCCACAGCATGTCAATTGGGTTGAGGTCAGGACTCTGACTGGGCCGCTCCAGAAGGCGTATTTTCTTCTGTTGAAGCCATTCTGTTGTTGATTTACTACTATGTTTTGCGTCGTCCTGTTGCATCACCCAACTTCTGTTGAGCTTCAATTGGCGAACAGACAGCCTAACATTCTCCTGCAAAATGTCTTGATAAACATGGGAATTCATTTTTCAGTTGATGATAGAAAGCTGTCCAGGCCCTGAGGCAGCAAAGCAGCCCAAACCATGATGTTCCCTCCACCATACTTTACAGTTGGGATGAGGTTTTGATGTTGATATTTTTCTCCACACATAGTGTTGTGTGTTCCTTCCTTCTAAACAACTCAACTTTAGTTTCATCTGTCCATAGAATGTTTTTCCAGTAGCGCTGTGGAACATCCAGGTGCTCTGTTGCGAACTTCAGCCGTGCAGCAATGTTTTTTAGGACATCAGTGACTTCTTCTGTGGTGTCCTCCCATGAACACCATTCTTGTTAGGTGTTTTACGTATCGTAGACTCGTCAACAGAGATGTTAGCATGTTACAGAGATTTCTGTATGTCTTTAGCTGACACTAGGATTCTTCTTTAACCTCAGAACATTCTGCACTGCGCTCTTGCAGTCATCTTTGCAGGACGGCCACTCCTAGGGAGAGTAGCAGCAGTGCAAAACTGTCTCCATTTATAGACAATTTGTCTTACCGTGGACTGATGAACATCAAGGCTTTTAGAGATACTTTTGTAACCCTTTCCAGCTTTATGCAAGTCAGCAATTCTTAATTTCAGATCTTCTGAGATCTTTTTTTGTTTGAGTGTTTATTTATATTGCAGGGCAGCTTTAACCAACATCTCCAATCTCGTCTCATTGATTGGATGCCAGGTTAGCCAAAGGGTTCACATACTTTTTCCAACCTTCGCTGTGAATGTTCAAATTATGTATTCAATATAGACAAGAAAAATACAATAATTTGTGTGTTATTATTTTAAGCACACTGTTTTTGTCTATTGTTGTGAAAGATCAGATCACATTTTTTGAACAATTTATGCAGAAATCCAGGTAATTCCAAACGGTTCACATAGTTGCTCTCTATAAACAAACATTGTGATTACTAAGAGAACACAAAATATCTGTCTACAAATACATATTTCCACCCATATAAAAACATTTCCACACATATGAAGACACAGATATTTATATTTTCCACTGTAGATTAACAGTCAATCAGACAATTACATCTAAATGATGAAAGACACAGCAAACACACTGTACATAGCTTATGATATTAAGAAGTATGCTGTGCCACTAGAGATCCTGGTTCGAGTCCAGGCTCTGTCGCAGTTGGCCATAACCGGGAGACCCATGAGGCTCCGCACAATTGGCACAGCGTTGTCCGGGATAGGGGAGGGTTTGGCCGGCAGGAATGTTCTTGTCCCATCACGCTCTAGCGACTCCTGTGGCAGACCGGACGCAATGCATGCACGGTGTTTTCTCCGACACATTGGTGCGGCTGGCTTCCGTGTTAAGCGGGCGTTGTGTCAAGAAGCATTGCGGCGTGGCTGGGTTGTGTTTCGGAGGATGCACGGCTCTCGACCTCTCCCGAGTCCATACGGGAGTTGCAGCGATGAGACAGGACTGTAACCACTAATTGGATACCACAAAATTGGGGAGAATTTTTTTTTTTAAATAAAAATAAAAGTATGGTGAAACCCAAAGGGATAATACTTTTTCCTTTTTATACATTTTTACATTTACATTTTAGTCATTTAGCAGACGCTCTTATCCAGAGCGACTTACAGTAGTGAATGCATACATTTCATACAATTCCATACATATCATACATTTTTTTCTGTGCTGGCCCCCCGTGGGAATCGAACCCACAACCCTGGTGTTGCAAACACCATGCTCTACCAACTGAGCTACAGGGAAGGCTTACTGTAGTAGTCAACAGAGCGCATATAGCCACCAGAAAAATGTAAGAAATGTAGGTTAGCTCAGGCTTGCATAACATATCCCCCTTGGTAGAGTATGTGACATGCTGTGTTCCTGATATGGACATGTTACTTCTGCTGGGAAAGCCTGCTGGGAAAGCCTCTCCACATACTTATTTAAGTACTTGATTCATACATGCAAGCATGCAATACAGCAGCCTCAATCCATAATGTATTACGCTGTAGCCAAGTCTTCTATCATTGACATGCCATGTAATGTAAGAGTCGCCACATCTCCAAAGTTTGGAACGAGGCTGGCACATCCATCGTCTCTAAAACACAGGACGGCCTTGAGTAGTAAATGGACTTTTAAGTAGCACTTTATAATAACTCCACATAATAAAGCATTTATAATGGATCACTAAATAGTTTATTCATCACCTATTAGTATAGGTCCTTCTAAACCATTTACTAATCGTTAAGTTCTTTTGTGTGACCTCATCTAAAGTGTGATCTATTTATGCTTTATAAATACTTTATAAATGCTTTGAGTGACCGGTGTAATTTCTCATCAATAAGATGGACATGCCATTGGACATGCCATTAGTACCTGATGCTTCTTATTAAGGGCTCAAAATAGCCTATAACATTTGAATGTTAAAATAATAATCACACAACACAGGACATTAAAGGAAATATCAAATCAAATCAAATTTATTTGTCACATACACGTGGTTAGCAGGTGTTAATGCAAGTGTAGCGAAATGCTTGTAATTCTAGTTCCGACCATGCAGTAATATCTAACAAGTAATCTACCAATTCCACAACAACTACCTTGTACACACAAGTGTAAAGGAATGAATACGAATATGTACATAATATATAAATGAGTGATGGCCGAACGGCAGGCAAGATGTAATAGATGGTATGGAGTGCAGTATATACATATGAGATGAGTATTGTAGGGTATGAAAACATATAAAGCAGCTTTGTTTAAGGTGGCTAGTGATACATTACATCAGGATGGCAAGATGCAGTAGATGGTATGGTGTACAGTATATACATATGAGATGAATAATGTAGGTTATGTAAACATTATCTAATATAAATAATATAGAGTGGCAAGTGATAAATTGATTACATCAATTTTCCCATTATTAAAGTGGCTTATGTTGAGTCAGTATGTTGGCAGCAGCCACTCAATGTTAGTGATGGCTGTTTAACAGTCTGATGGCCTTGAGATAGAAGCTGTTTTCAGTCTCTCGGTTCCAGCTTTGATGCACCTGTACTGACCTCGCCTTCTGGATGATAGCAGGGTGAACAGGCAGTGGCTCGGGTGGTTGCTGTCCTTGATGATCTTTTTGGCCTTCCTGTGACATCGGGTGGTGTAGGTGTCCTGGAGGGCAGGTAGTTTGCACCCAGGGAGACGTTGTGCAGACCTCATTACCCTCTGGAGAGCCTTCCGGATATGGGCAGAGCAGCTGCCGTACCAGGCGGTGATACAGCCCGAGAGGATGCTCTCGATTGTGCATCTGTAAAAGTTTGTGAGTGTTTTTGGTGACAAGCCGAATTTCTTAAGCCTCCTGAGGTTGAAGAGGCACTGCTGCGCCTTCTTCACCATGCTGTCTGTGTGGGTGGACCATTTCAGTTTGTCCGTGATGTGTACGCCGAGGAACTTAAAACTCTCCACCCTCTCCACTACTGTCCCATCAATGTAGATAGGGGGCTGCTCCCTCTGCTGTTTCCTGAAGTCCACGATCATCTCCTTTGTTTTGTTGACATTGAGTGTGAGGTTATTTTCCTGACACCACACTCCAAGGGCCCTCACCTCCTCCCTGTAGGCCGTCCCGTCGTTGTTGGTAATCAAGCCTACCACTGTAGTGTCGTCTGAAAACTTGATGATTGAGTTGGATGCGTGCATGGCCACGCAGTCGTGGGTGAACAGGGAGTACAGAAGAGGGCTGAGAACGCACCCTTGTGGGGACCCAGTGTTGAGGATCAGCGGGGTGGAGATGTTGTTACCTACCCTCACCACCTGGGGGCGGCCCGTCAGGAAGTCCAGGACCCAGTTGCACAGGGCGGGGTCGAGACCCAGGGTCTCGAGCTTAATGACGAGTTTGGAGGGTACTATGGCGTTAAATGCTGAGCTGTAATCGATAAACAGCATTCTTACATAGGTATTCCTCTTGTCCAGATGGGTTAGGGCAGTGTGCAGTGTGATGGCGATTGTGTCGTCTGTGGACCTATTGGGTCGGAAAGCAAATTGGAGTGGGTCTAGGGTGTCAGGTAGGGTGGAGGTGATATGATCCTTGACTAGTCTCTCAAAGCACTTCATGATGACGGAAGTGAGTGCTACAGGGCGGTAGTCATTTAGCTCAGTTACCTTAGCTTTCTTGGGAACAGGAACAATGGTGGCCCTCTTGAAGCATGTGAGGACAGCCGACTGGGATAAGGATTGATTGAATATGTCTGTAAACACACCAGCCAGCTGGTCTGCGCATGCTCTGAGGACGCGGTCGGGGATGCCGTCTGGGCCTGCAGCCTTGCGAGGGTTAACACATTTAAATGTTTTACTCACATTGGCTGCAATGAAGGAGAGCCCGCAGGTTTTGAACTTCCTGCTTTCTCTCTGTTACCGCACTGCAAGTGGTACCGGAGCACCAAGTCTAGGTCCAAGAGGCTTCTAAACAGCTTCTACCCCCAAGACATAAGACTCCTGAACATCTAATCAAATGGCTACCCAGACTATTTGCATTGCCCCCCTCCCCCCTTTTACACCTCAGCTACTCTCTGTTATTATCTATGCATAGTCACTTTAATAATTCTACCTACATGTACATATTACCTCAATTACTTTGACTAACCGGTGCCCCCGCACGTTGATTCTGTACCGGTACCCCCCTGTATATAGTCTCGCTATTGTTATTTTACTGCTGCTCTTTAACTTGTTACTTTATTCTTATTTGTATTTTTTAAACTGCATTGTTGGTTAGGGGGTTGTAAGTAAGCATTTCACTGTTGTATTTGGCGCATGTGAGGAAGGATTTGAGGAAGTGTTCTATTGTGAATGTTTTGCTAATGTTGTGAACCTCGTGAACTAATCATAAAATAGGGATATGTAGCACACAACAGCTGGGTGGACTGGACAGTTATTCTCTAGTGGATTTTAACTCCTTCATTACTACTGATGAATAGGCTATGTGAATGAAGTGGAAATGTTACATGTATGATTTGCAGTCAGAAATGTTATAACCTTTAAATGCATCCAGTGCTTCAGTCTTTTAACATCAGACTATTGGCTGAGAGTTTCCTTTTCCGAGGGTGGATAGTTGGCAAACCGGAACTCTGCTGCTCTAAGGAGTGACCGCAATCCACAATTTGGTTTTGGAAAATCACTGCCAAGAACGTCAGCGTTTTTGGACTAAAAACATTATTTTACTCAGCCTAGAGTGTTACACGTCACACAATTACAACTGTGTGACTGTTTTGGAACCAAATGTTAGATATATTTTCTTAAACATCCTCTGTATCGTGTGCTTATTGTTTAACCATTGATATGTTCTAGGGGCAGTGGTGACCCGTGATTCAGGGCAGCTGGGGCGGAGCCACCTGTTTTGAGTCCCACCTGTTTAGCTTAAAAAGAAAAACATTCGACATCGGCCATGCTGTCAATCCAGCATGATTTACGCTGCGTTCAAAACAACTGGAAACTCAGAACTGGGAAATCTCAGACTTCAGTGAGTTCAACTCTGAAAAAACGGGCTCCGACAGGGAAAATACTTTTTGAACAGTCATACAACTCGGAATTCCAAGTCGGGAACTCGGGCCTCGTTCTAGAGCTCCGACCTGAAAATCACTGTCATGATTCAACCCTGTTTTTCCCCGAGTTCCCAGTCTTCTTGAAAGCACCATGAATCCAGAGAATGCCAGACTTTCAGACATTAAGGACCGCCGCGCCACCTTCCTGTTCAAGTGATCACAGCACAATAAAGTGAGTCCAAAAATATATTATATGCTGCTGCAATATGTCAGGGAGATAGGTATACTGTAGCTAAGAAAGTACTACTAAGTGTATGTTGTGTAGTAAGCTGTTAGCTGCTGGTGGTTTTTGAGAAGTGTCATCATCGAATATTGTAAGAGTTTTCATTGTATGCCCCCTTTATTTATCATATGGTTTTGACTTGGTGTACAGGGAGATTACTGTAAGAACGGCCATGTTCTGAATTCTGTCACTATACAAATAGTTAAATTGACTCCGTCAGTCGTTAATATATTAATCGAAATTACCGATTGCCTCTTATCCTCTCGGCGCCCCCTTATACCATAGTTTGTACATCATTTTACATTTACATTTTAGTCATTTAGCAGACGCTCTTATCCAGAGCGACTTACAGTAGTGAATGCATACATTTCATTTCATGCATTTAAAAAAATATAAATTTGTACTGGCCCCCCGTGGGAATCAAACCCACAACCCTGGCATTGCACACACCATGCTGGCATTGCAAACACCATGCTCTACCAACTGAGCCACATTTGTCGGTAGAAACTACATTTGTTTAAGCAAGTCAGCCATATCAGCTATGTTTTTTTAAAAGGCAGTAAATGAGGCTGAGTGAACTGTTTGCCTGCCAGACAAGGCTCCGCTGATAGCCAGGTGTAGCAGTGGTAAGGATTCACTCCATGGTGCTGAAAAGAAAGCTCTGCTTTTGGGACAGCTTTATGTAGGTCTTAACAGTTTATGGGCACCGTTTGTCACTGTTATAGTGTTTAGTGTTGTGTTGTGTAGTGTAGTGTCGTGTAGTGGCTTTGCTGGCATATATCCATCCAAAAAAAGGGGAGTTTGACCCACCAAGATTTACATGCTAAAATCGCCTCGGTCTAGGGGCCGTTTTGAGCATCAGGTACTGCTGGAATGTCTACCAATGGCCAGTGAGAAATTACACTTGTCACTTTTATAAGTATTTATGAAGTGTAAATAGCCAACACTTTAGATGAGGCCATGGAAAAATACTTAATAACGTTTAGCAAATGGTTTATAAGGACCTATATTAAGCATCTTAAGAATTATCTTACTTTTACTGTCCTCTGTAGGCTTACTACAATCTCATTTAGTGAGCTTTATCACTACACACTAAATGCCTATTTTCCCTTAAGAGACTCTGTTTGATCTTTCCCAGTACGTCCCATTGTTTTTGTGCAGACGATCCAATTGAGATGAGCTGCTTAATTGGATCCTTTGCATAAAACAGAATAAACAATAAATAGAAGCCCGAAACCAGAGAGGATCTATCCATTTGTATTCAAATGAGATCGGCTGATACAAAATACTAAACAATTGCTTGTTTCAATTTATTTATTTTTCCTCTCATCTGTGTTGTTCATCAGACAGGCTCCCTGGGGTCTTTATTGGTGTGTGCAGTTCTCCATTAAAAGCGTTGTGTGGCACCAGACTGAGACGAGTAATAAATCACAGCCCAGACTTAGAGACAGACAGTGAATAGAGAGAGAGAGAGAGAGAGAGAGAGGGCAGAGAGAAATGGGTTATAAGGGAGAGAGAGAGAGAGAGAGAGAGAGAGAGAGAGAGAGAACATTGAGGCAGATCTAGACACAGAGAGAAAGAGAGAGATGGGTTATAGGGAGAGAACGTTGAGACAGATCGAGACACGTAGAGAAAGAGAGAAAGAGAGAGAGCAATAGTTAGAAAGATTGAGACAGACAGAGATAGATAGCGACCGAGGTCGTGAAGCGAGATGCTCCGATCGGTCGTGTTCCAAGTTCTTACATGTCACTCCCAGCCTCAGTGGGTTGGGGGTGGCTGCTTGGTTGGCACCCCTGCAGTTTTTGATAAACGTTATATCACTCCATTTGACGACAGCATTTTATTTACTGGGACATATTGTGTTGCTTCAGAGAATGCTTCAGACTGCTTCAGTCTGCTATGCACTGTCTGACATTAAATCAGCGTCCGACTACTCTAAAACCGCCTCGCCCTTCAAATCTCAGACGACAGCGTGATCCATTAGGTCAGAGCAACTTTTCTTCATGTTAGACGTCATAAATTAGCCTTCGATTTCATATTCACATTTAGCTGATTTTGTACATGTTAGAGTGTGGCACATGAGAGTGCAAGTATGCTGAGTGAGTGCTGCGTTGAGATTTACAGCCCGGAACACCACTGTATTGGTACATTAGTTACTGTACACCGGGTCTGGGTTCAAGAGGTATTTATTTTCTCAAAATACTGTGAGCGTTTGCTCAAGCCAGCCTGGAGTGCCAGAAAAGCTAGTTCTGCACCATTGTTTCCATGTCCCAGGCAATCTGAATCAAGCACATACTGCATTTGACCCACCACCTGGATTTAGTCCTATGTAGCAAAATTTGAAACTGTGTTATTTACATTGGATAAAAGTAGAGACTCAGAGCTAGGAAATTGTATATCATACACTGAAGTTGAGGGACAATGGGAAATCATGGCTAGCGGGAAGGTTCCTGGCTTTTTCCATGGCTAAACCAAATAGGCTTGTAATTTAACAATTGTATTCGTATTTACAGATGGAATACAAGTTTGTTATTAAGGCAGATGAAGGTTCACATGTTCCAGAAGGCATTTCTGGCAACAACAAAAAAAACAAAAATACTTTCAAATGCCTCTTCTGTGAAGTAGTGACGTGCCACATACACCTAGCTTCCTGAAATGGGTCACATATTAAAAGTATTTGAAAGATTTCAAATGCTATTTGAACCCAGGTTTGTATATGGCATTCGTGTATACCGTGTGGGCATGTACTCTAGATTAGACAACGATGCACAATGTGGGTATGCACGGCTGCTGCTTTTGATGTTCTTGTTCGTCCGTTTAATAAACTTGGTCGGCCTCAGAGACATGACTGTAAGCCAACGCACACTCAGGTCACCTTACATAAATAGTTATAATGAAGTACAGCAGACCTTTGATGTGGTCCTACTGTGTTATAGGAGACGGCGTGGGATAAGGCCATTGATTATCGGGTCTGACACTCGTGTGGAGACAGTAATGAAAAGCGGGTTTAATTGAGATAACCCTCGTGCCTTTGAGGGTTGTGTTCATGCAAAACCCTTCATGATAATCTTTACATTCATGTTGAGCACTCTATTGGACTCGAAGTGAACCAAGAGGATGTGCGTGGATCATCCTTTAGTCTTTGAATATATGTATGGTATAAGATAGCGAATGAAAATCGTATCTGCTTTGCTTTATAACTAAGAACGTCAGACACGTCAGAAACTTCAGAGACGAAGAAAACCTGGTAGGTAATTACTTGAAAACAGCACACTGTTGCTGATCCGAGAGGAGAGGAAGGATATTAGAAGTGAAAGGTGTGTTCACAGCATCAGTTCCCATCGGTGTGGGGAGCATGATTGGTCTTGGCAGGGGATGCCATAGACCCTTACGCCTCTCTATCAACACTGAGCCTTATCCACCACCAGCCAGTTCAGATTGGTATTCATGAGATGTTCTTATTTCACTGTTTTTTATAAGAAGTGAAAATATACAACATTCACAAAATATACAACATTTTTGCAGAAAACCACTTCCATGATTACGTTTGCTTGGGAGTAACCAAACTGTCTTTAGCTGAGTGGTTTCATTCCCAGGGGAATTTGTTAAATCCTTAGTTCTTTTGGGAATCTGAGACTCTTTTTTTACGGTAATTTCCTAATGATAGTCAATAGGGCAATAAGTGCACTGATAATTCATGTAGGCCAAGGAGACGTTTTGGCTTGCTTATGTGTCATTTAATGTGTTGTGTACAGTGTGTCTATCTAGGGATGGTTTAACTTGTTTTTGTACACTAGAGGGCACTATATGTTGGGTCAATAGTCACTGGTCACATAGGTAGCACTGGTGACCAGTATTGATGGGCATTCTGAGTCTTTTTGGTGAGCCGGCTCATTTGGCCCCATTGACGTAAAAGAGACAGCTCATTTGGCTCTAAAACAACTCTTCATTCAAAATGCTTAAAAATCGACCTAGAACCATGGAATTGCTCTTTTTTACGTGTTATTGTGTGACGCGCCAGGCTGGTTTTTCCGGGTACCATGTTCACCCCTAGTATGTTTATATTGTTAAACATTTTGGCTTCATTGTGACTTTGTCGCGCTTTACACTTTCGCTTTTGGCTGGAGGTTTGTTTGACGCAGTTGCGTCCTACGGTTGTTTGCTTCTGCCTAATAAAGTGTGCGCCTGATCACAACTCTGCTCTCCTGCACCTGACTTCTGCACCAGTAGCACACAATCTTGACAGAATTCCACACCACGCATGGAGTCAGCAGGAGCAGGTACCCCGGTCAGAGGAGTCGAGGAGCACGTCCGAGAACACTCGGCGATGTTGCAACATCTCGGCGCCACGATGGATTGCGTTGTCCAGACCATGGACCGCTGGGAGAGACAGGGAGTCTCTCCAGCGCCTCGACCAGCACAACCGGGATTACCTCTACCCGTCCCTCCTGTATCTGGTCCCAGTGAGATGCGTCTCTCCCTTCCCAGGGAGTATGATGGGACGGCAGCACGGTGCCAGGGGTTCCTATTACAGCTGAACCTTTACCTGGCCACCGTTCATCCAGCTCCCTCGGGAAGAGAGAGGGTGTCAGCCCTCGTCTTGTGCCTCTCGGGGAGAGCTCTGGAGTGGGCAAGCGCCGTGTGGGGAGAAGGAGATACGGCGTTGGACCACTTCGAGGAGTTCACCCACCGCTCTTCCACCTGAGGCAGGGGACGAGGAGCGCCCAGGATTTCGCCCTGGAATTTCGGACCTTGGCCGCCGGAGCAGGATGGAACGACAGGGCCCTCATCGACCACTACCGATGCAGCCTGCGCGAGGACGTCCGTCGGGAGTTGGCCTGCAGGGATGCCACCATCACCTTTGACCAACTGGTGGATCTGTCCATTCGGTTGGATAACCTGCTGGTTACCCGCGGACATCTAGAGAGAGCTCTGTCGGTTCCATCTTCCAGCACCACCGCTCCGGTGCCAATGGAAATGGGAGGGGCTGCGCTTAGGGAGGCTGGAGGAGGGGCCTTCACGTGCACCATCTGTGGCCGCAGAGGGCACACTGCCGGTCAGTGCCGGGTTGGTCCCTCTGGGAGTCGAGGCAGCAGGCAGGGCTCTCTGGCATCACCCCAGGTGAGTTTGCACCACTCTCATCCAGAGTTCTCTGTTGTCCACCTGTTTGTTAATGTTTGTTTTCCTGAGTTTTCCCCGCATTCCCAGCATAAGGTGCTCGTCAATTCAGGCACGGCTGGGAATTTTATCGACAGAGCGTTCGCCCTTAGTTTAGGGATCCCCATTGTTCCTGTGGTTAGACCCTTCCCGGTACACGCTCTGGATAGTCAACCATTAGGGTCCGGGTTAATTAGGGAGGCCACTATCTCCCTGGTCATGGTGACGCAGGGGGGTCACGTGGAGAGAATCACTCTTTCTCATTGACTCTCCTGCGTTTCCCGTGGTACTAGGCCTTCCCTGGTTAGCTCGTCATGACCCCACCATTTCATGGCAACAGAGGGCTCTCACAGGGTGGCCGCGAGAGTGCTCGGGGAGGTGTGTAGGGGTTTCCGTTGGTGCTACCACGGTAGAAAGTCCAGACCTAGTCTCCACCATGCACATCCCCCCAGAATATGCTGATTTGGCTCTCGCCTTCTCCAAAAAGAAGGCGATTCAATTACCACCCCATCGACGGGGGGATTGTGTGATAAATCTCCTGGTAGACGTTACACTTCCCAGGAGTCACGTGTATCCCCTGTCGCAAGTGGAGATGGCGGCTATGGAGACATATGTCTCTGAATCCCTGCGTCAGGGGTACATTCGATCCTCAATTTCTCTAGCCTCCTCGAGTTTATTTTTCGTGAAGAAGAAGGAGGGAGGTCTGCACCCGTGCATTGACTCTCGAGGTCTAAATCAAATCACGGTGAAGTACAGTTACCCGCTACCTCTCATCGCCACAGCGATTGAGTCAATGCACGGGGCGCACTTCTTCACTAAACTGGATCTCAGGAGCGCTTACAACCTGGTGCGTATCCGGGAGGGAGACGAGTAGAAGACGGTGTTTAGTACCACCTCAGGCCATTATTAGTACCTTGTCATGCCGTACGGGTTGATGAATGCTCGATCAGTCTTTCAAACCTTTGTAGACGAGATTTTCAGGGACCTGCACGGGCAGGGTGTAGTGGTAGATATCGATGACATTCTGATATACTCCGCTACATGTGCCGAGCATGTGTCCTTGGTACGCAGGGTACTTGGACGACTGTTGGAGCATGACTTGTAGGTCAATGCTGAGAAATGCTTGTTCTTTCAGCAGGCCGTCTCCTTCCTAGGGTATCGCATTTCCACATCAGGGGTGGAGATGGAAAGTGACTGCATTTCAGCCGTGTGTAATTGGCCGACTCCCACCACGGTAAAGGAGGTGCAGCGGTTTTTAGGGTTTGCCAATTACTACCGGAGATTTATCCGGGGTTTTGGCCAGGTGGCTGCTCCTATTAAGTCACTGCTGAAGGGGGGTCCTGTGCGTTTGCAGTGGTCGGCTGAGTTGGACAGGGCTTTTGGGTACCTTAGGGCTCTGTTTACCTTGGCTCCCGTGCTGGCCCATCCGGATCCCTCTTTGGCGTTCATAGTGGAGGTGGACATGTCCGAGGCTGGGATAGGAGCCGTGCTCTCTCAGCGCTCAGGTATGCCACCGAAGCTCTGCCCCGTGCTTTCTTCTCGAAGAAGCTCAGCCCGGCGGAGCAGAACTATGATGTGGGGGACCGGGAGTTGTTGGCTGTGGTTAAAGCTTTGAAGGCGTGGACATTGGCTTGAGGGGGCTAAACACCCTTTCCTCATCTGGACTGACCACCGCAACCTGGAGTACATCCAGGCAGCGAGGAGACTGAATCCTCGTCAGGCAAGGTGGGCCATGTTTTTTACCCGTTTTGTGTTTACCCTGTCCTACAGACCAGGTTCCCAAAATGTTAAGGCAGACGCACTGTCCCAGCTGTATGACACAGAGGAGCGGCCCATGGATCAGACTCCCATACTCCCAGCCTCCTGCCTGATAGCGCCGGTCGTGTGGGAATTGGACGCGGACATTGAGCAGGCATTACGTACAGAGCCCGCTCCCCTCCAGTGTCCTGTCGGGCGTCTGTACATTCCATCTGCTGTCCGTGACCAGTTGATCTATTGGGCCCACACGTCACCCTCCACTGGTCATTCGGGGATCAGTCGGACGGTGCGCTGTCTGAGTGGGAAGTACTGGTGGCCTACCTTGGGAAAGGACGTGAGGGTTTATGTTTCCTCCTGTTTGGTGTGCGCTCAGTGTAAGGCTCCTAGACACCTGCCCAGAGGTAAGCTTACCTATTCCACAACGGCCTTGGTCACACCTGTCGGGAAATTTTCTGACCGATCTTCCTCCCTCACAGGGAAACACCATGATCCTGGTCGTTGTGGATCGTTTCTCTAAGTCCTGTCATCTCCTCCCTCTCCCCGGTCTCCCTACGGTCCTACAGACTGCGGAGGCCTTGTTTACACACGTCTTCCGGCACTACGGGATGCCTGAGGCTATAGTGTCTGATCAAGGTCCCCAGTTCACTTCGAGAGTCCGGAGGGTGTTCATGGAACGTCTGGGGGTCTCGATCAGCCTCACCTCAGGTTTTCACCCCGAGAGTAATGGGCAGGTGGAGAGAGTGAACCAGGATGTGGGCAGGTTTCTGTGGTATTATTGCCAGGACCGGCCGGGGGAGTGGGCGGTGTTCGTGCCCTGGGCCGAGATGGCGCAGAACTCGCTCCGCCACTCCTCCACTAACCTCTCCCCCTTTTAGTGCGTATTGGGGTACCAGCCGGTTCTGGCGCTGTGGCATCAGAGTCAGACCGAGGTTCCTGCGGTGGATGACTGGTTCAGGCGCTCAGAGGAGACATGGGAAGCCGCCCATGTTCACCTCCAGCAGGCCGCGCTGCGCCAAAAAAACAGCGCGGACCGTCACCGCAGTGAGGCCCTGGTGTTCGCACCGGGGGACCGGGTCTGGCTCTCGACCCGAAACCTGCCTCTCTGCCTGCCGGAAGCTGGGTCCGAGGTTTGTGGGTCCCGGCAGACTCCGTCCATTCCATCCTGGATTCGAGGCGTCGGGCGAGGGGCCTTCAGTACCTCGTGGGGTGGGAGGGGTACGGTCCGGAGGAGAGATGCTGGGTTCCGGATCGCCTGGCGCCTCGCCCTCCGGGTCGTCCCCGAGGCCGGTGTCGGCGCGCAGCTGGAGCCGCGCGTCAAGGGGGGGTACTGTTACGACTTGTTGACTCCCCTCCTTGACTATATGACTCCCCTCCTTGTTCGGGCGGCGTTCGGCGGTCGATGTCACCGGCTTCTAGCCATCGCCGCTCCATTTTTCATTGTTCCATTTGTTTTGTCTTGTTCCCTCGCACAACAAGTACCATGTTCACCCGTAGTATGTTTATATTGTTAAACAGTTTTGCTTCATTGTGACTTTGTCGCGCTTTACATTTTCGCTTTTGGCTGGAGGTTTGTTTGACGCAGTTGCGTCCTACAGTTGTTTGCTTCTGCCTAATAAAGTGTGCGCCTGATCACAACTCTCTGCTCTCCTTCACCTGACTTCTGCACCAGTAGTGCACAATCTTGACACAGATTGAGTGCTCTCCCCACTATTTATTGTTTCTACAGTGTGGATTCACCCTCTTTAGATAATTATCTTGTAACTTATTTGAAGGAAAAACGTTGTTTTGAGCTCAAAAGCAGTATGCAAATCAGGGAGCCAAATAAATGGCTCTTTCACCGATGCGAAAGCTGGAAAGCTTTTGGAAAGCTGATTCTCGTGGACGAGTCATGAACCGCTCTCAACCTGTGCCAGTGGCATCTCATAGGGATTCACCACTACACTTAAGGTGACCAGATATCCAGGACTTAGAACCCTGTCAACACATTTTCTCTTGACTTGGAGAAGGGCTTTAAAAAGCTAACAAGACTCCCTGTGAGGGTGCCTCTTATGAGCTACAGCATATGTGTTTCACTACTAAGCCGTCTGTGCCCAAGAGAGCGACTCTTCCCCTGGTGCCTGTGTCTGATCAGACACACTACCAGGGTTGGGCTCAATTGAGAATTTGGGAATTGACTCCCATTCAACGTATGAGTTGAAATTCAAATTGAATTGGCCACACCCCACAGGATGAAGAATATGCATTTGAGTTACAGAAAGCATCATTTCATTTAGTGCAATTCAAATAAATGCCACTCAGTCTTAGAACATGACAGTTTCATTGAATCTGAAATGTAGTATTTTCCCCATATTTTCCCAATATTCATTAAATATAATAACTTAGAATATTTTCATTCGGGTTTTGTATTCCTTGATCATTCATATGAAGTTTATCGTGAAAATCAATTGCTTCAACAATATTTTAGATGCAAGTATATAAAGACATGTTTGACGTTTTATGTACAGATGTATATTTGTATAGACTACATCTAATATAGAATAGAAGAGGCATTTGAATTTCTATTATATTTCCTTTCATTCAAATTCAATATGCAATTCTGGATCCTGTTTACTACTTCAATTCAAATTCAACACACAACACACACACACACACACACACACACTCATTCATTACGAGAGGCAGCTCCTGTCCAAGATGTTCAGTTCAAGTTATTTGGTAGAGTAAAGGGTTTTTGCTTTGTTGACTCTGAAGAAAAGATAAGGGTGAAATTGTAAAGGGATTTCTGAAGCCAACTTTAATACTCAGTGCAATTCTGACTTAAAGAGCACGTTAGAACTTCCTCTTAAAATCACATAGCCTTGGTAAACAGTAGAAAAACATCTGAAAATGACATTTGTTTGAGGATGTTTTATATACAGTATTTCACTTGCCATACCAAAGGAAGGAGAAGTGAACACATTAAGAAAGTATCAAACGGCAAAAAACTATCTATTTATTAGAGATGATATGATGCATTTTACTTACTGCATCAAAAGGAGTAAAAGTGAAGACACAAAGAAAGTATCAGACTTATTGACTTTTCTTAATACACGGGAGAGTCCGGCTCCATCAGCGATTCTATTGACTGGTGACCTTGGCGTATTTCCTCTTGCTTACACACATCATTGCTCCATCTCTCTGCATTGGTCCCACCATGGCATTCCATGTGTGTCTCTTGCGCAATAGGGTATAATTAGACCTAGCATGCAGCCGTACATCATCAATGGTTGGCTTGATCTACATAGAGGGAGGAGTTGTCCTTCCTCAAGGTGAACTGGGAAACGGTGGTAATACTATATTGGTCAATAGATTGGGAGGAGGGTTTGTCTTTGGCGTCGGTATTTATTGCATATACGACAGGTGTCCACTCCAAACATTTTATTTTTTTGATTTATCATACTAACTACAATAAATCTACTCCACCCTGTCTCTTCTATGACTAATCAACATCTCTGAAACACATCTCATACCAATCAACCTCTCAACAACAGAGACATATACTGTACATCTCATTGTGTGATAGTATCTCCCTGCATGCTGTGATTCTATCTGGGTTGGAGTTATTGACTGTGGCGTTGCACAATGAGCTTTCTTCTCCCTTCCACTCCAGGCTACGTCTGTAAACCTATCCGATGAGCCTCTTCCTGATGTTCTGGGAAACTAGACACTTCCTGACGCTCGGGAAAACTAGACCCACCATGCAGAAAGAACTTTGGTGGACATGCTGAAGGTTACTCTCACACTTCAGCTCCACTATACATGTCGCTTTGCCATCAGTGTCGTGTCAATGTGACGTTCCAACTGCTACACAGAGCGTGCAGTTTGAGAGTGGAGAGGAGCAGAGGGGAAGAGCATCTGTATTCTATTTTACCCTAATGTACCATACCATATTCGTACAATAGCCTTGGTTCAGTTTTTCGCAAGTACACATTAAATTATTGCTAGTGGTTGTACAGTTCACTAAGTATAGGTCAGCCTCACACATGACGGTGGACCAACCGGAGCAGAAAATCTGAACCTGCAGAGTCCCTCGAAACACATACATAAGGCATGTCTACACTTAACACTTAGATAAGACTTCTGCTTTCAGAATACGATGATCGCATTGAATAGACAGCTCTAGACGCACAAAAGTTGTATTGAGGTCTGTTCAGATCAGGCTGACCACCTCACGAAGATGTAAGAGAGGCATTATGTGATTATTTCTCCTCAGTCTGGAGGCAATCAGGCTACCAAAAGTGCAAACAGTGGGTGAACTCATTATCATTCCCACTGCAAGTCTCCAGAAAACTTCTGTTTTGGGAGCAAGAGGCACCTTTTTATTTTTATGTTGAGGAAGAAATTGATAAAACACACAATTACCCTCAGACAAAGGAACTCATTGACATATTTAAGGAAGCTGATCTACAACACATATTAAGAAGCAAGTTAAAATGCAATGTTTTGCTAGCACAGACTGGAATATGTTCAGGGATTCATCCAACGGCATTGAGGAGTCAATTAGTGCATCAACGACATCATCCCCACACGTATATGACAGTGCGTACACATCCAAAACAGAACCCATGGATTACAGGCAATATCTGCACTGAGCTAAAGGCTAGACCTGCCACTTTCAAGAAGAGGGACACTAATCCGGACGCTTATAAGAAATCCCACTATGCCCTCCGACGAACCATCAAACAGGCAAAGTGTCAATACAAGACTCAGATTGAATCCTACTACACCGGCTCTAACGCTCGTCGGATGTAGCAGGGCTTGCAAACTATTACGGATAACAAAGGAAAACCCAGCCGTGAGCTGCCCGGTGAAGCGAGCCTAGCAGACAGGCTAAATGCCTTCTGTGCTCACTTCAAAGCAAGCAACACTTAACTATTCATGAGAGCACCAGCTGTTCCGGACAACTGTGTAATCACACTCGCCATAGCTGACGTGAGTAAGACCTTTAAACAGGTCAACATTCAGACTGTGGGGGGGGGGGGTCTCGGATGGTTGAGGGGCAGCTCTTGGGGAACTGTGGGGGGATCTAGGAGGGCTGGTAGCCTGGCATTTAGGAGCTTGGGCCGGTGGCTGATGGATTGTTGGTTTGGGTCCCTGCTTTTGACCTTGTGAGAGATCTGTCGACGTGCTCTTGAGCAGGGCGTTGACCCTGGTTGCTTCTGTGTGTCACTCGGAATGGGAGTCTGTTAGATGACTAATGTGATGTAGTTGTTGAGTGGCTTCACTGCAAGTATATTGTATGTTTTAAAGATCAACATTCAGACAGATTTACCAGGAGGTGTACTCAGAGCATGCGCTGACTAACTGGCAAGTGTCTTCACTGACATTTTCAACCTCTCCCTGACCGAGTCTGTAATACGTACATGTTTCAAGCAGACCACCATAGTTCCTGTGCCCAAGAATGCCAAGGTAACCTGCCTAAATGACTACTGCCCCGTAGCACTCACATCTGTAGCCATGAAATGCTTTGAAAGGCTGGTCATGGCTCACATCAACACCATCATTCCAGGTTCCCTACATGTCCTCCTGACTGTTGTGCAGGTCTGATCTGCAACTACAGAAAACATTTGGTTGAAGTCATTGCTGCCAAAGGAGGGTCAAACAGTTATTAAATCCAAGGGTTCACATACTTTCCCCACCCTACACTGAATGTTTACACGGTGTGTTCAATAAAGACATGAAAATGTATAATGTTATTAGATTAAGCAGACTGTGTTTGTCTATTGTTGTGACAGATGAAGATCAGATCAAATTTTAGGACCAATTTATGCAGAAATCCAGGTCATTCCAAAGGGTTCAAATAGTTTTTCTTGCCGCTGTACATGTACAAGACATGAGGACACCTGTAATTTACCATGAGTAGCTCTGATCTCAAACCTCGCCACAAGTTATTGTGTCTGTCCCTGGGGACCACGCAAACAGGTATAAGGCCTATCATTTGTAGCTGTACATAATGGAGGCCTCACTTGAATCAGACTATATTCTCAAGGCTTGAGACAGCAGCTTTAAAATTATATAGGTTTACCAAGGGCTTCCATTTGAACCTGAACGGAATTAACCAACGACTCACAACCCAAGATGTAAGTCTGACGCCATTCTATGGTAATCTGGTTCCAAAGAAAGAAATAGAGTGGTGGTATATAAACCTGCCCTGGCAAGCATCCAAACATACAGTACTCTCTTTCTCTGTCTAAAAAGAGGACAAGTCAGTCCATCAACCCGTATTTG
This sequence comes from Salmo trutta, assembly GCF_901001165.1. Taxonomy (NCBI): domain Eukaryota; kingdom Metazoa; phylum Chordata; class Actinopteri; order Salmoniformes; family Salmonidae; genus Salmo; species Salmo trutta. Next base: position 9,764,930 of record NC_042991.1, read on the forward strand.
ACAGCTGAGGTCCCCATAACACACTCTTATAATGTTCAAACAAGAGGTGTGAGAGGCTCCAGTCCAATAAGAAAACAGGGGATGCTGAAAGAAAATCACATTTCAGCACAATTAAAGGCACAAGTGTGGAAGTGGACATGTGGGACCTCGAAATGGCAAGGCCTCCTCATCCCATTTTCAACTGTTCAGCAAGACTCAGCAAACAGCTCCACTGGCCCGACCTGTCGTTCCCCAGCGTGTGAGGCCAACTTAATCTGATGCATTCTGAATACCAAAACAACATTTTACTGCTAAAAAACTCTGAAACTGCAATGACTACACCAACTACACCACGGTGATCCCAAGATTTAACTAGACAACTGGGATCTCTTTTATTACAAAAAACGTTAAAGGGAAGTTGCTAGGGAGCATGGGTCTTATCTCTAGTATCTTAATTATAACTTTGGCGATTGCCCGCTTTGGATGCCCAGAGGCAGTATCTTGTTGCTGAGGGCTTAGTAGACCATGTAATACAGTGGGTATGCCTTACCGGGTTTACGGTGAAAGTTAGAGCTGGTATGGGGCGCTTCGATGTGGCTGTATATCGTTTCACCCAGAATCATGGGCACAATGACTTGTAAAGGAGAAGAGTAATTCATAACGGCATGTGGCCATGTGAGAAGCAATAAGGTTGCATGTAATGCTGTCATACAAAGCAGAATGCAGCTTTTCTGTATTGTACTGTAAGTTAATATCTTAAACATTCTGTAAACAGTGCCCTTACAGTTACTGAAAGGGTGTTACTGGACAGAAGGTGTAGGGATCACCAATTTGAGCTACAAAAAGAAACACAGCCGACAAAGACTACAGTCGAGATGAAAAACGATCATAATTGCAGTCCTTCTTGGGCATTGCTGTCCTCTTCCCTCTTTCTGGAAACTTAAAGAATCTAATAACCAAAACAACCAACCCATTCCAATAGAAACCTTTACTACAGCAAGCATATATTCATTAACATCGCAACACTTCCTTTACACTTCCCCCTATCAGATATTTTATTCCTCTGTCGTGTTCCAGTTTCGACGACAAGCCGGATTCTACATGCAAAATCTAATAGATGCTAATCTATTGCGGCCCCTCTCCTACTCTTGGCTAATGATGGTATTCATAGACTCCCTCCCACACAGCTGCCACAGTCTAATGACCAGCAAATTCATGCTACCAAAGATGAACTATGTTTACTGGGAACAGTTGCTGTTTCAAATGGGTTCTTCGGCTGTCCCCATAGGAGAACCCTTTTTGGTTCTAGGTAGAACCCTTATTGATTCCAGGTAGAACTCTTTCAGATTCCATAGAACCCTCTGTGTATAGAGTTCTACATGGAACTCATGTCTTACTTCTCTCTCTCTCTCACACACACACACACACACACACACACACACACACACACACACACACACACACACACACACACAGGTTCTTCTGCCTGGAACCAAAAATGATTCTTCAAAGGGTTCTGCTATGGGGACAGCCGAAGAACCCTTTTAAGTTCTAGATAGCAAAGAAATGTGTATGAGTGTATGATACCAATATCACAAAAAAAAGTGAAATGAATCTACTGTAATAACAGATCAGATAAAGTGTGATTGGTACTAGCAATCCTTGCAGTATCTAGTGTATAAGCTTGTACAATAGCTAAAGGTAGTGGCACTCGACGGAGGCAGCAATTTATCTACTGTATCTATAAAGCCTCCTGTCCAGAATCAAACTGCACAATACATTACGTATCTGACTGCAGGACACAGTTGGAATGCTTTAAAAGGTTCTGTAGCAAGATTTTATCCTCAGGAGTAAATCGCCTTGACCTCAGGTGTGCCAGATGCTTTGGAACTCGGATGAAATATTGATGAGTTTAAAAGATTGTGTGTCAAACATACCCTCGTAAAACTGACCATCCTACCGATCCTCGACTTCGGTGATGTCATCTATAAAATAGCCTCCAACACTCTACTCAACAAACTGGATGCAGTCTATCACAGTGCCATCCGTTTTGTCACCAAAGCCCCATACACTACCCACCATTGCGACCTGTACGCGCTCGTTGGTTGGCCCTCGCTTCACAATCGTCACCAAACCCACTGGCTACAGGTTATCTACAAGTCTCTGCTAGGTAAAGCCCCGCCTTATCTCAGCTCACTGGTCACCATAGCAGCACCCACTCGTAGCACGCGCTCCAGCAGGTATATTTCACTGGTCACCCCCAAAGCCAATTCCTCCTTTGGTCGTCTTTCCTTCCAGTTCTCTGCTGCCAATGACTGGAATGAACTGCAAAAATCTCTGAAGCTGGAGACTCATATCTCCCTCACTAGCTTTAAGCACCAGCTGTCAGAGTAGCTCACAGATCACTGCACCTGTACATAGCCCATCTGTAAACAGCCCATCTGTCTACCTACCTCATCCCCATACTGTATTTATTCATTTATCTTGCTCCTTTGCACCCCAGTATATCTACTTGCACATTCATCTTCTGCACATCTACCATTCCAGTGTTTAATTGCTATATTGTAATTACTTCGCCACCATGGCCTATTTATTGCCTTATCTTACCTCATTTGCACGCTCTGTATATAGACTTTTTGTTTTCTTTTGTTCTACTGTATTATTGACTGTATGTTTTGTTTATTCCATGTGTAACTGTGTTGTTGTATGTGTCGAATTGCTATGCTTTATCTTGGCCAGGTCGCAGTTGCAAATGAGAGCTTGTTCTCAACTAGCCTACCTGGTTAAATAAAGGTGAAATATATATATTTTTTATTAAAAAAGTGCAATTGTTCTGGTACGTTAATGCACCAGAATTAACAAATCCCATGGCCAATTTCCCATGGGTCCGCGAGAGGATGCATTGTTATAATTGATCAGTAGAATATCATTACACAATATTAATAGTTTGCATTGGAATAGGAAATCAGCTGGAAGATCTGTACTGTTATTCATATTCCATAACATTTTAAGAAGAGGTGGAATAGGCAAGTGGACATTAACGATGTAATGGCCAAGATGGAAGGTACAGTACTTTGTTCAAATGGCTAGGCATAAAACTGTGAACACACTGTTACAGCTCTCATCTGGGTGATTTCCCTGACTGAGCGTTATTTGGCAGACACATAAAATGTAGGCTATTACACTACACTAAGGAGTTCATTACCTGTTTTAGGCAAAACGTTTTATGAACTTTATGTTGGCGCCTCTCATCGCTTTGCTAACATAAACTTTCATCCCTTTAAGACATTGCATTTCCTTTTTCTATACTCACAATGAGCTTTGAGTTATTCACAGGCCACATGCTCTCATACGATAAAGTATGGTAGCGACTTTAACCCAACACCTACGTTCGGACCTCTTGGCGTAACGGTTATGGTGTTGGCTTGACAGTCGCAGAGTTCCGGTCGGGGCTACCCCTTGAATTCACTACATTGGTGTCAAAAGTGGGACGGCGCCTGTGAGGCCATCAAAGAGGCGTGTGTACACGTCAGAGTCTTGGTACAGAGAAGCGTGGGGACACGCTCTCCCAGAGGAAGGAGGTAATGTAGTGACCTTAAACTAACACCTAGCAACCTCAAGAAGAGGTTCAGACCTGTTGGCGTAACAGTTAAGGTGTTGGCTTGACAGTCGCTGGACCCGGGTTTGAGTCCAGATCAGGGGGCTAAGTATCATTTAGAATAAGATGAAGGATGTCATCCGAAGTGGCAAAAGAAAGAGTGGGGATCCTGAAAATAGACCACAGATATAGTACATTAAACATTTAATAATCCATCAGACAATAGTTTATCATACAGCCTCTTTTGCATTTAACATAGGTACTCAGACAGTGCATGATTAATTGCTTCATGAAATACGGTGCTCTTTAAATATTGCAAACAGACATGGTTTCTGAAGCACAAGCTCTTGTTGTATTTCAAAATTCACAGATAAATGTGCTAAGAGTAGACGAGACAGCTCAATTAGACTGTCATAACTACTCTCGAAGACACTGCATGATTAGCAGTTAGGGTTAATATCACTGTAGGCTATTAAAAAGAGGACCAAAGGTGCGACATGATTCTGACTTCTCTCTCTCTCACACACACACAGAAACACACTCTTTCCCTCTCTGTGAGGTTGTCGTATGTTCCAATACAATAGTCGCCTACTCGGCTACGCCACTTGCATACGCTATGAACGTTGGCTGGATCTGAGAATGTTGATGGGAAAAACGTTCTAATTACATTTTGGAGAATACTAGGGCGACTCGACACTATTTCAAGGTAGTCAACGGTGTACTGTTCTCACACGCGTAACACGATGGATCTCTCATTTATGGCTGCGCAGGTAAGAGTCTGTGACATTTTTGGTGTTGGTAATCAAGCGAAGTTATGTGTGGTTTCCATGCAATTATCGCCTAATAATTATTAGAACGAATAGGCCAAATGCGTTGTCAAAAGCTTACTAATGTGCAGAAGGCAGTAAGGAGTAAACCCCTTCTATATGACGGCTGTATGGGTTATTTATTTCCTACCGACATACGCACGAAGTTTCTCTCTCTCCCGATGAACTTGATTTTGTCACCAACAAGCTAAAATAACCTTTCGCGGACGAACAGTTGTAACACGCATCCCACCCTAAATCTTGAGATCAATGTCGTTTTTTAAACCGACTGTAATACAACTTGTTGATTTTTTTCAAAATATAACGTTTGGTCGCTAAGCTTTAGGAAATGATACGATTTTAGCACGAATTAGATTAGGCTAAAGTTATGAAATGTAATGTAATTAAATTAGTAATCATATAAAAAACATAACAAATATGCATACGTGTTTTCATCCATTTTCTATTATTTTGTCCACGCTGATGTTCCTCTGATCATCAATGCAGTTCTTATGTCTGACTGAGATGTCAGACAACTTTGTAATCAACAGGATAATTAAAGTAATCAAATGTAATCAGCCCAGATGAGATATACGCAATTATAATAGACTTGGAGTTGATCAATATCTATTAAGATAGGCTATTCTAGGTATTATATGTCAGGTTACCATGCCATAGTGCAAAAAAATTGATTTGCAATGCGAAATGTAATTTGCCACTATTATCTTGAACTTGTAACTCCTCATAAAGACTGTAATAAATGAAACATGACAATAGCACACCGGATCATGGACAATGTTTACGATTCACCATGATTTTCATTGCTAGCCTATTTACATTTCTCTGATTATGCGTGTCATGCCCTCAGGGCTGCACATGCATGAACATTTATTTTTTACAAAACATGAGCGTCATTAGGGTGGACAAGGGTGGGCAAGGGGAACCCCCCAAAAATAGTTGTCCCAAACTTAGCTTAAATTTGAGAAAACGTAGGCAAATATTGTCAATTCAAAATTATGTGCTTGCTCAAGTTGTCTCATATAATCATTCAACTTTAAATTATTATTTGGGCATCTTAACAAAAAAGGCAGTGCAACTGGTTACAGACACACAGAGTGCTTTTAACGTACAATATTTTTAACATACATACAGTACCAGTCCAAAGTTTGGACACACCTACTCATTCAAGGGTTTTTCTATATGTTTACTATTTTCTACATTGTAGAATAGTAGTGAAGACATAAACACAATGAAATAACACATATGGAATCATGTAGTAACCAAAAAAGTGTTAAACAAATCAAAATATATTTTTGCCAAGCGTGTGCAAAGCTGTCATCAAGTCAAAGGGTGGCTACTTCGAAGAATCTCAAATATAAATATATATTTTGATTTAGTTTAACACTTTTTTGCCTACTACATGATTCCATCCATATGTGTTATTTAATAGGTTTGACATCTTCACTATTATTCTACAATGTAGAAAATAATGAAAAACCCTTGAATGAGTAGGCGTGTTGAAATTTTTGACTGGTAATGTATATTAGACATACATGTTTACATTGTGAATGTTCATTTATACAGTAGTTATTATTCAACATGTCCTCACCTGGGATTTGAACTCACAGCCTCTTGGTTCATGTCATTCCAATCTTCCGGCTATGCCACCATATCTGTGTCAAGTGTCAGTTTATATACCTATTCTCTCACCATTGATATTATTGACTTATTTCAGCAATTGTAGGTTTTTCTGTGTAGTTGTCTACTCTTGGTGGGGCATATTCATCTGTTTTAATGTTAATTAATGTTAATCACTAAATACAATAGTTTTGCTTGAGTGTACCTTTAACAGAGCTGAGATTTACTTTGAAGTGCAAAGTGTAGCAATGCAGGTGAAATAAGTCATTGACACGAACATGGTTGTGGTAGCAAGAAGATTGGAAGAGGTTGTGAATTCAAATCCCAGGTGAGGACGTGGAATATGAATTACTGTCTACATGTCAACGTCTGTCAAATATGAAAACATTGTATGTTTGAAACAATAGTTCCTCCACAGGCTTTTTTAGGTAAGTCATATTTTTGAGTGAATTTTAGCGAACACATCGTTTTAAGTTGACTGAATTTCTGCCTATGTTTTTTTTTAAGTTGGAGCTAAGTTTGCGCCAACTATTTGTTTTTAGTTCAGGTAACACTTGGGCCGAAAAAAGAACCCAGTGGAACCAGTTAATAATAATTTGTTGAAACCAAACATCTTGCAGTGTGTGGTGTTAGCCAGGTGCCTGATAACTTGGAATGTAGAGGTATCAGCTGAATTCTCTTGTATTTAGAGGCTTTCTGACAGGGATGAAAGTTTAAGTTCCTCAATAAAGCTGACCATAGTACACAACAAAGCCCAGACTGAATGTGTTGGTCAACACATTGTGCAATTAACATACAGAACTTTCAGGTTACTGTAGGGAAATACAAAATAAAGACTGATATTACTGAATCATAAGAGTATAACCATGAGCTAGGACGCCATCATACATCTTCATGTCACCACTCATTCCACTCGACATCCATCCATACAGTACATGTCAATGACACATCCTCAATCATCTGTCAACTACAAAACAGTATTAATCATGGCTTTCTCTGTTGCTGTGGGTGTTCAGAGTCTAGGTCTGGGTGATGTGTCGGGAAATATTTAGGTGGTTTTCCTCCACGGCTCTAGACAGCTGTGCGACGGTGCGAGGAAGTGATGGCTGTTGGGAGGACGGCATCGGTAAGATAGAGAGGGTGACACAGCTCTGCCTGCCACGTTGAGGGAGCTCTCCATTAGTCTCTGACCTGGGCGCCAAATTTCTCTGCCTGACTTCTCCACGACGCTCTCTGCTCTGCTCAGTGTCATCTCGCCCTCGATGCCCTGGCTGACAGGCAGGAGCTAGTCACTTTCATATTAATGCTGGAGAGCCCTCTGAGATGCTCCTTTGCCATATTGTTCCAACATGAGTCTGCTATGACAGAACTTGGTAACTATGCAGGCTTAAGAATAAGCACTAAGTGCCTCAGTTTCTCACTTCCTACTCTTATTACATTACTCCCATTCTTATTACATTACTCACATTCTTATTACGTTCTTATTGTTACATTTCTCTCTTCTGTCTCATTATGCCTTCATACACAAAAAAAATGTTGGGTTAAAAACAACCCATCGCTGGGTAAATTTACATTTACATTTACATTTAAGTCATTTAGCAGACGCTCTTATCCAGAGCGACTTACAAATTGGTGCATTCACCTATAATATCCAGTAGATAGTGGACAGAACACACTTTGGGTTATTTTTGACCCAGCCAGTTGTGTCATTTAGTTGGGTTATTGAGCTATGATCCACCGTGTCAGATCAGAACACTGGAAGCGTGGGTTAGTAGTGGCGTGGCTTTCGGGTCGTTATTTTTGGTCCCCGGTGAGAGTAAATGTCATTACGGTTTATCTGTTTTGTAGTATTGTCAAACGCATTAATGGTGTGCTCCGACACTTTTGTAGCTTAATGAGGCTTACACAAGTTGAGTTCCTCAAGTGCCTATGCATATCCCAGTGTTGGGATTTGTTATGATATTTTGTTATGATATTTAAATAATGTTATTAATTGTATATTTAATATATGTAATGTGCAAAAATATTGAAGGGACATTTTAACTTGCAGTGTACAAACATAACATGATGAACAGGAACAACATTTACTCCTCCCACAGGTGGCCAAAAATACTTATCTTAAAGCCACGTCCCCAATAGGTCATTCCTCCTGGGGGGGAATGGCCTATTGCTATATCTGAGCAATATAAGAAAGATCAGGAAACTTCCATATATACTTCCATTTATTTATTTTTTTACTGGTCCCGGGCTACCTTCAGGCGAGTCTTGTGAGGCTAAGGGGCATCCTAGAACAAAACACGGGTCGCAATAGAGGAGTCATAATAGTTTTGTAGGCCACCGTTCAGATGCTACAGACATTTTCATGAGATGACCGATTTTCGGGATGACTCATGGTCTGACAAACACTGCTGTAGCTCTGCCACCTTTAACTGCAGATGCGGAAGGCCGATATTGGCGGATGCGGTGGATTGAGATGCAGCCAATGCAAAAACAATATATCTTAATATATACAGTATATATATATATATATATATATATATATATATATATATATATATATATATGATAACTTTAGCTTAAACAGACAGATTTTTATGGGGATGTTTATGTTACGCAAGTTCGATTTTCGTGGGGCTGCTGAAATTGACTAAAGAGGGTTAAAAAATACCCATCTGCTGGGTCAACCCAGCATGAAAGTGAATAATAACCCAATTGACGGTTAAATTAACCCATGTTTGGGTAATCCAATGGCGTGGCCTATTCGGGGCATGGCTTTCAGATAGTTATTTTTGGACACCTGTGAGAATAAATGTAATTCATGATCATCATCAAGTTTGTACACTGCAAATGTTTATTTCCCTTCAATATTTTATCACATTACACATTTTAATGTGACATTTATATAAAAAAAATGGATTTAAATATTATAACAAAGTGGTAACTATACCAACATTGGGATATGCATAGGAACTCATAATCTTGTGTAAGCCTTATTAAAGATACAAACCTGTCTGTGCTCAACATGTACTGACAATACAACAGAACAGATTAACTGAAATGACATTTTCTCTCAAAGGTAGCCAAAATAACTGTCTGAAAGTCACGCCCCTACTAAGCCACGCCTCCAGTATTCTGCTCTGACTGGGTGGATCATAGCTAAATAACCCAGCACCAACAACCCAACTTATAGAAAAAATTAGTTGTTTGTGACCCAACTGGCTGGGTCAAAATAACCCAACATGTGTTCTATCCAATATTTAGCCAAATTGTGTTGTTTTTAACCCAGCATTTTTTAGAGTCTACCTGTCCATTGGAAACCAGAGAGAGAGCAATCATCTGGGTCGCACATAAACTCATTACCTTGTTTGTGGTATAAACAGTCTTAACATTTACTGTGCTTTCTTAACACATTTTTCTCTCTCTCTCTGCTAGCCTTAATCTCAAATAGGAGCCACCATGTAATGAGTCCTAATGTTTTGCTAAGTGACTTTACTTTTAATCATATCCTTCATTTTGTGCCCTTGATGCAAATTAACCGTGGGCTATATTCCTTTTATGTTTTGACAGATGATGAAGAATGCTTGAAGTTTGCAATTTTTTTTATAATGTCCATGATTGCAATCAAGATTTCCCATTATTCCTAATTAAGCCATTCCGTTTATCTCTTGCCGCTGATACCGATGCTTCTTTCAACTCTTATTGAATTTCTCCTCTCTGTTTGGCCACTGCTTATGAAAATTTCATTTTTATACCCTCAACTAAAGAGGAATAGTTATACAGCTTGTGCAAGACTCATGCTGTGTGTGTTATATGTCACATACACGGATTTTAGCATCAATCTTCTACATTCCTTTTTTCTATTTCATGCTCTCATACTATTCTATACATCCTTGGTTTTGATCATTAATGTTGTCTGTTACTAAATTAATTTACAGCACACATCAGCTGTCAGTAAGTGAGATGCTTGTTAGTGGCTTCCATAGATTTGTAGAGGGTGGGTAGGCTACAACTGGTACTGAAACAAAACCCTATCTGAAAGGAACTGATAGTCAGGATGGCTGTGACTGCAGATCCCATGGATACATACAGTGGATATAAAAAGTCTACACACCCCTGTTAAAATGCCAGGTTTTTGTGATGTAAAAGATTGAGACAAAGATAAATCATGTTAGAACTTTTTCTACTGTTAATGTGACCTATAATGTGAACAATTCAATTGAAAATCAAACTGAAATCTTTGAGGGGGAAAAATGGAAACCTTACAATAACCTGGTTGCATAAGTGTGCACACCCTCTTATAACTGGGGATGTGGCTGTGTTCAGAATTAACCAATCACATTCAAACTCATGTTAAATAGAAGTCATTACACACCTGCCATCATTTAAAGTGACTCTGATTAATCACAAATAAAGTTCAGCTGTTCTAGTAGGATTTTCCTGACATTTTCTTAGTTGCATCTCAGAGCAAAAGCCATGGTCCGCAGAGAGCTTCCAAAGCATCAGAGGGATCTCATTGTTGAAAGATATCAGTCAGGAGAAGGGTACAAAAGAATTTCCAAAGCATTGCATATACCATGGAACATAGTGAAGACAGTCATCATCAAGTGGAGAAAATATGGCACCACAGAGACATTACCAAGAACTGGACGTCCCTCCAAAATGTATGAAAAGACGAGAAGAAAACTGGTCAGGAGGCTTCCAAGAGGCCTACAGCAACATTAAAGGAACTGCAGGAATATCTGGCAAGTACTGGCTGTGTGCTACATGTGACAACAATCTCCCGTATTCTTCATATGAATGGGCTATGTGGTAGGGTGGCAAGACGGAAGCCTTTTCTTACAATGAAAAACATCCAAGCCCGGCTGAAGCTTGCAAAAACAAACATCAAGTCCCCCAAAAGCACGTGGGAAAATGTGTTATGGTCTGATGAAACCAAGGTTGAACTTTTTGGCCATAATTCCAAAAGGTGTGTTTGGCGCAAAAACAACACTGCACATCACCCAAAGAACACCATACCCACAGTGAAGCATGGTGGTGGCAGCATCATGCTTTGGGGCTGTTTTTCTTCAGCTGGAACCGGGGCCTTAGTCAGGGTGGAGGGAATTATGAAAAGTTCCAAATACCAAGCAATTTTGGCACAAAACCTTCAGGCGTCCGTTAGAAACCTGAAGATGAAGAGGAAGTTCACCTTTCAGCACGACAACGACCCAAAGCACACATCCAAATCCACGAAAGCATGGCTTCACCAGAAGAAGATTAACGTTTTGGAATGGCCCAGCCAGAGCCGAGACCTGAATCCAATTGAACATCTCTGGGGTGATCTGAAGAGGGCTGTGCACAGGAGATGTCCTCGCAATCTGACAGATTTGGAGCGCTTTTGCAAAGAAGAGTGGGCAAATATTGCCACATCAAGATGTGCCATGCTAATAGACTCCTACCCAAAAAGACTGAGTGCTGTAATAAAATCAAAAGGTGCTTCAACAAAGTATTAGTTTAAGGGTGTGCACACTTATGCAACCAGGTTATTGTGAGTTTTCTATTTTTTATTTTTCCCCCTCAAAGATTTCAGTTTGTTTTTCAATTGAATTGTTCACGTTATACTGTAGGTCACATTAAAGGTGGAAAAAGTTCTGACATGATTTATCTTTGTCTCGTTATTTTACATCACAAAAACCTGGCATTTTAACAGGGGTGTGTAGACTTTTAATATCCACTGTAGCTGATCAGCCAGCCAGTCAGCCAGCCAACCAGCTAGTGATGGTTATAGTAGACATACTGTAAGTGCTGCCTCTGCTGGATCTACACATGCTATATGCAGTGGTGGAAAAAGTGCCCAATTTTCATACTTGAGTAAAAGTAAAGATACTTTATATTTTTACTTGAGTAGAAAGTTACTCAAGTAAAAATGAAAGTCAGAGAGTAAAATACTACTTGAGTAAAAGTCTAAAAGTATTTGGTTTCAAATATACTTAAGTTTAACAAGTAAATGTAATTGCAAAAATATACTTAAGTATGAAAAGTAAAAGTATATATAATTTAAAATTCCTTATATTAAGCAAAGCAGACGGCACCATTTTCTTGTTTTTAAAATGTATGTATAACCAGGGGCACACTCTTGTGTTTAGTGAGTCCGCCAGGCCAGAGGCTAAAGTACTTTTGGTTGTCAGGGAAAATGTATGGAGTAAAAAGTTTTAAAAAATGTAGGAATGTAGTGAAGTAAAAGTAAAAGTTGTCAAAATTATATATAGTAAAGTAAAGTACAGATTCTCCAAAAAACTACTTAAGTAGTACTTGAAAGTATTTTTTACTTAACTACTTTACACCACTAGCTTTATGGGTGTGTGTACAGTAGGATCAGGAAGTGGTCTGTCACTTCTTGGCCCACTCGACTGGTCACCAGATAAAATTGCTTTCAGACCTTGACACCATCCTCCTTATCACACCAACCAAGTGCTTGTCTTTGGATCTAAGCTACAGGCGGCGATACAATTTTCCTCAGCTTAGCCCAGGGGTGTGTCAGAGTGCATGTACTGTAATTAGCGGGGCGAGAATGATGGCTTCTGGCTCCCAGCTCTCCAGTAGTAATGTGCCATGCTCTAGCTAGCTGGCTCTCTCTGAATGGGTGAATTTACAGACATGGGGTGAAATATTGCGGGACGGCAACAGCTCTCCGGGTGGGGCACAAGCGCCCTGTTCGTGTACATGAAGCACAGAAAAGATTAAGCAGTTGTGAGATCTTTCTTGGATTATGACTGTTTCTTCTCAGTAGACTGCTGACACAGTGCATGAAAGGATATCTGATCATGCCATAATGATCTGAATCAGAGTGACTGGAGCTATGGCAAAAAGATCAGCATACACTGTTAAACCAAGTGTTTAAGACACATAAACACTTTTCTGTAACACTTTTTAAATGCGTCAAGGCATTTAGATTATCAATGAAAACTCGTCACAGTGTTTTGATTGTAAACACAAGAACATGTTTATTTGCTGTTATACTTTTTAAACATATGAACATGTTTATTCAGCATAAGGCGTTTAGGATTTAAACACTAAACACTGGGGGTGTTATTTCAACACTGTAGGATGTAAAGCCATATTTTCATATTTCCATAAATGCCTTTTGAGTGAATGTGAGAGATACCCACCCATTACTGTGTTTGTTAGTAGTGATGGGGAAATGAAGCTTCCTAAAGCATTGAACTCTTTCCAGCCAATTGTGTCGAATATAGGTTTATTACTTAAGGCTTTGATCAACACAGTGTACACTAGTAGCACCTGCTGGTCAAAAGAATGTAGAGCATCCAAATGATTATAGATGACGTCCCACACGGTGTATTGTGTGCAGAGTAGTCTTTTTGTCTTCTACCGAAACCAATACCAAACCAATCAGGTGGTTGTTTGACGAAATGAAGCTTCGGACGTCATTGATCATGTGCTTCTGATAAAGTCGTACAGGCATCGTTACACTGCTTTGAATTAAACTGCTTAGCAATTTTGATGCATGCCTCAGAGCTCCGGTATCAAACCTAACATCACTATTTGTTAGTGAAAGAGACATGGTTGTTGAGTTCAATAACTTCTATTCCTGAAGCCTTCACCAAGTGACTGTCTAAGCGAATGTTTTTAAATTAAAAGTAAACCCATTACAAAGACAAACTTTTCATGAGGCCTTTAGTTATGGCCTAGCTATCCTCGGCATTGTGGTCTGAAAATCCTATTGCAATCCAGCCAGAGGAAGGATATCCAAGAATTTGAATATTTTTTATCACACCTGCAATCAGAATGAGTGGGACGGAATAAGAATATATACATTTAAATATATGGATGAGCAATGACAGAGCAGCATAGGCAAGATGCAATAGATGGTATAAAATACAGTATATACATATGAGATGAGTAATGCAAGATATGTAAACATTGTTAAAGTGGCATTATTAAAGTGACTAGTGATCAATGTATTAAAGTGGACAATGATTTCACGTCTGTATGTATTGTAGGCAGCAACATCTCTGTGTTAGTGATGGCTGTTTAACAGTCTGATGGCAGTCCAAACACTGATCTGAGTAAAAGGCATGGCAAGTCATACATTTCTAATGACTAAATATACTCGAAACAGGACGTTGGGAAAGTAAACACTAGTGTTTAAAATCTGAACACTTAGGAGATATAGTTGTTCTGGTTAGAAACTTACTGGAAAAAGCGGACTATCATGTTTAATCTTGCATTCTAAACACCTGTGTTTAAGATTAGAACACTTATAGATGTTATATTTAGTCTCCAATGTTTATTGAAAACAATAATAAAATTGCACAATGAGCACTTGTTGTCTCTCAAATACATCGTTACAGTTGTTGGCTAGCTAGCTAGCAAATTATTCCCATATTAGCATTGACTTGGAATCAAAAACACCTCAAAACAAGACATAGTATCAAGAGCAAGATGAAACAAGCTGAAACGAGCCACTTACCATTGCCCACATGGCAGTTTCTTGTCATTTTTGCTAGCAATCTGGCCATCCAGAATCACAACAACACAATGACTTCTGCCCCATGGAAGCGCACACATCATTTTCGTGACGTTGTTAGCTAACCCGTCTATTGGCAAACCTAAATTCCTGATGTTTAAGTTTTAAACACTGATGTTTATGTTATAAACGTGTCACTTTTCATGGTTTTCCAGTGTATTCTGTAGAGAGGGTGATTATGCTGATATCCAGGTCTCCCGATGCCTCCGCGTGTAAATAAATGAGGATGTACACCCATAATGCTCGTAGGTTGTTTACCCTGTAGAGAAAGGAAATTGGAGTGCTAATGAAAATGGCAGTGTGGGATGCCATAGAGTTAGTGAGCCATTACCTATAAACAGAGGGGGCCTTTCTCTCCAAGCTGCCTTCACAAGGAAGCATCCAAAGCAGGGTGCCCTATTTCCAAACTTAATTGAATTAAACATTTCTTAAAATATATTTTGGCCCCTATTCCAGGCATGGTCAAGTTAATCAGTAGGACTGTGGTCATACATTAGATAATCTTGTTTAGTCATCCGTCATTCTTCTACTCCCTGTTAATAGCAATGCGCTGTGAATGAACAAGCATGTCCATATTTAGCCTTACAAAGCAGAAGGAAATGCCCCTCTACCTGACTTGCACAGCAGTGCATCAGGCAGTAGTTCTATTTTACCCCCATTAACATTAACAGATGTATATAAAGTAAATGAACTGATAATACAAAAAATTCAACAACCATTGCAAAACCATCCTAACAACCATATTTTGAGTTATTAATGGGCACTGATACATTTTCACGAGTCACGACTCGTATATAAATATATACAATTAAGAATTCTCCAGGGAGCGCACAAAGGGAACGTAATTACATGGTAGTTGGGTCTGGGATGTACAAAGGATCTGCGATATTTGATGAGTGCAGTGATTTACTGCGTTTATAATAGAGGTCGACCATTTAATCGGAATGGCCGATTAATTAGGGCCGATTTCAATTTTTCATAACAATCGGTAATCGGTATTTTTGGCCACCGATTTGCCGATTTTTTTTATTTTTTATTAGATTTTTTTAGACCTTTATTTAACTAGGCAAGTCAGTTAAGAACACATTCTTATTTTCAATGACGGCCTAGGAACGGTGGGTTAACTGCCTTGTTCAGGGGCAGAATGACAGATTTTTACCTTGTCAGCTTGGGGATGCAACCTTATGGTTAACTAGTCCAACGCTCTAACCACCTGCTTTACGTTGCACTCCACAAGGAGCTTGCCTGTTACGTGAATGCAGTAAGAAGCCAAGGTAAGTTGCTAGCTAGCATTAAACTTATCTTATAAAAAACAATCAATCAATCATAATCACTAGTTAACTACACATGGTTGATGATATTACTAGTTTATCTAGCCAGTCCTGCGTTGCATATAATCGATGTGGTGCGCATTCGTGAAAAAGGACTGTCTTTGCTCCGAAGTGTACCTAACTTTAAACATCAATGCGTTTCTTAAACTCAATACACAAGTATATATTTTTAAACCTGCATATTTATTTAATATTGCTTGCTAACATGAATTTCTTTTAACTAGTGAAAATGTGTCACTTCTCTTGCAAACAGAGTCGGGGTATATGCAGCAGTTTGGGCCGCCTGGCTCATTGCGAACTGTGAAGACTATTTATTTTTAACAAAGACAGCCAACTTCGCCAAACAGGGGATGATTTAACAAAAGCGCATTTGCGAAAAAAAAGCACAATCGTTGCACGACTGTACCTAACCATAAACATCAATGCCTTTCTTAAAATCAATACACAGAAGTATATATTTTTAAACCTGCATATTTAGCTAAAAGAAATCCAGGTTAGCAGGCAATATTAACCAGGTGAAATTGTGTCAGTTCTCTTGCGTTCCTTGCACGCAGAATCAGGGTATATGCAACAGTTTGGGCCGCCTGGCTCGTTGCGAACTAATTTGCCAGAATTTTACGTAATTATGACATAACATTGGAGGTTGTGCAATGTAACAGGAACATTTAGACTTATGGATGCCACCTTTTAGGTAAAATACGGAACGGTTCCGTATTTCACTGAAAGAATAAATGTGATAGTTTCCCGGATTTGACCATATTAATGACCTAAGGCTCGTGTTTCTGTGCGTTATTATGTTATAATTAAGTCTATGATTTGATAGAGCAGTCTGACTGAGTGGTGGTAGGCACCAGGCTCGTAAGCGTTCATTCAAAATAGCACTTTCGTGCGTTTGGCCAGCAGCTCTTCGCAATGCATTGCGCTGTTTATGACTTAAAGCCTGTCAACTCCCAAAATTAGGCTGGTGTAACCGATGTGAAATGGCTAGCTAGTTAGCCGGGTGCGCGCTAATAGCGTTTCAAACGTCACTCACTCTGAGACTTGGAGTAGTTGTTCCCCTTCCTCTACATGGGTAACGCTGCTTCGAGGGTGGCTGTTGTCGATGTTTTCCTGGTTCAAGCCCAGGTAGGAGCGAGGAGAGGGACGGAAGCTATACTGTTACACTGGCAATACTAAAGTGCCTATAAGAACATCCAATAGTCAAAGGTATATGAAATACAAATCGTATAGAGAGAAATATTCCTATAATTCCTATAATAACTACAACCTAAAACTTCTTACCTGGGAATATTGAAGACTCATGTTAAAAGGAACCACCAGCTTTCATATGTTCTCATGTTCTGAGCAAGGAACTTAAACGTTAGCTTTCTTACATGGCACATAATGCACTTTTACTTTCTTCTCCTACACTTTGTTTTTGCATTATTTAAACCAAATAGAACATGTTTCATTATTTATTTCAGGCTAAATTGATTTTATTGATGTATTATATTAACTTAAAATAAGTGTTCATTCAGTATTGTTGTAATTGTCATTATTACAAATAAATACATTTTTAAAAAAATCGGCCGATTAATCGGTAGCGGCTTTTTTTTGCCTCATAATAATCGGTACCGGTATCGGATTTGAAAAATCATAATCGGTCGACCTCTAGTTTATATTCCATATACAGTATTGTGTTATCTTTTTCGACCTGATGAGTTAGTATGTAAATCTAAATGAAATGTTGCTGGTCCAATGTTTCCCAGAGATGAGGATTTGTCAATGTGATTTTTTTATAGTCTGTAGTTATTATTGAATGGGAAAAATCATTATTGATTGACTAAATTGTTTCACATCATAGTTCATCATATTTAATGTATTCACAGATACTGAGACATTGCTTTTTTTACATTCGGGCCTAATGAAGTGGAAGAAAAGTTCATTTTTGTTTAAAGACGATATTTTTCATTTTTTAAATTGTGTTGTAACTACTGAACCATTAAATGATGCCCTTCTAAGGTTATATATTGCATCATAAAGCCTGTGTCTGAACCTGGTGTCTTGCCGGAGTCAGAGGTCCCCATTCTACCTTGGTATACTACAGTAGAATCCATGCTGTTAAGCAACTGGTCTAGGGACAGTGCTTCCACATCCTGTGTAACTCATTACTTCCAGTGCCTCAAATAAACATAGTTCAGGGTGTAGAGAACAAACCCATTGCCCCGTACAGTGTAGAGAACAAACCAATTGCCCCGTACAGTAGTCCTTCTCCTGGTCTATACACTGGTCATAGAGTTCAACTCAGACTTACTGGAGGGCATCTATCTGCCCAGTGACTCATCATCAACAGTATGATAAAAGGGGGCCAAGGAGTACAGTAAGGAGAGTTCTCTGGATCACCCCTATAGCCCTCTGCACTGTGGAATGCTGTGAATTGCTATTGTAGCAGCAGTACCAACCCAGAGAAGGGGCCCATCCCAAATGGCACCATATTCGCTATATAGTGCACTACTTTTGACCATGGCCCATAGGGCTCTGGTCAAAAGTAGTTCACTGTATAGGAGATAGAGTGTGATTTGGGACACAACCAAGATGATTCAAAAAGGTGGCCACGTTCAGTCCTTGTTCACTCCTGTGTGTAATGTGTTGACTATAGTTGTTCTAGTTGAACTTGAGGTCTGTGGTGTCATGATTCAATGACATTTCAAATGCAAAGCAGAAAACTACTCAAACGTGAAATGTGCTGGGTATGCGCCACATCTGAGGAATAATAATCAGTTAAATATTTTCTCCCTACGTATCTCTCTAGTAATACATACACAGTCTGTTACAGAAAGTCTTGGCAGATATGCTTATTTCCACAGGGGCTATGGCTGCTATCAAATTCCTTCAATGCCACTTTACTGAAAACACTCCCTTCTCAGGGAAATTGGAAGCTAAAATTGGTATCTTTTTACAAGAGGAGTATAGCCTAACTGGCTGGCATGAAAATGAACCATGGGAAAATCCACTTTACAACCAGTGGAGAGCCGAACTGGCATACATAGACGGCATGTGAGTTTCAAGTTTGGGGAAGAAAAATTTCACCATAAAAATGCGGCTCTATAATAAGCATTACATGCATAATCACATTTACGGTAACTTTTGAGAATTGTGTTTTCGCGCTAATTGATTGCATTTTGGAACATCAACTATTGCAGACTATGTTTGGAATATTTTTTTCTCAGACAGAAAGACAAGTTGACCAATAAAATGGGTGAAGATTTGTACTATGGGGTATAGTAGATTGACATAGGCTAGTGTTTGTGCTGTTTGTTTAGGCCTACTCAAATGCGGACAGTTATTCCAACATCTTCAATATGCGCCTCGGAATTCGATAAGGACGCAGGCAGTTGCGTCCTTGTTGTGTCTGTCTTCACTTGTAGCCTGTGAGAAAGCCCGAGATACTGTGAGAAGGACCAGATTTCCATTTCCATTTTACATTTACGTCATTTAGCAGACGCTCTTATCCAGAGCGACTTACAAATTGGTGCATTCACCTTATGATATCCAGTGGAACAACCACTTTACAATAGTACATCTATATCTTTTTTGGGGGGGGTGGGGGTTAGAAGGATTACTATATCCTATCCCAGGTATTCCTTAAAGAGGTGGGGTTTCAGGTGTCTACGGAAGGGGGTGATTGACTCTGCTGTCCTGGCGTCGTGAGGGAGCTTGTTCCACCATTGGGGTGCCAGGGCAGCGAACAGTTTTGACTGGGCTGAGCGGGAACTGTGCTTCCGCAGAGGTAGGGGGGCCAGCAGGCCAGAGGTGGATGAACGCAGTGCCCTTGTTTGGGTGTAGGGCCTGATCAGAACCTGAAGGTACGGAGGTGCTGTTCCCCTCACAGCTCCGTAGGCAAGCACCACGGTCTTGTAGCAGATGCGAGCTTCAACTGGAAGCGAGTGGAGTGTGCGGAGGAGCGGGGTGACGTGAGAGAACTTGGGAAGGTTGAACACCAGACGGGCTGCGGCGTTCTGGATGAGGTGTAGGGGTTTAATGGCACAGGCAGGGAGCCCCGCCAACAGGGAGTTGCAGTAATCCAGACGGGAGATGACTGTGTAAGGCAGTGCCTGGATTAGGACCTGCGCCGCTTCCTGTGTAAGGCAGGGTCGTACTCTGCGAATGTTGTATAGCATGAACCTACAGGATCGGGTCACCGCCTTGATGTTAGCGGAGAACGACAGGGTGTTGTCCAGGGTCACGCCGAGGCTCTTAGCACTCTGGGAGGAGGACACAATGGAGTTGTCCACCGTGATGGCGAGATCCTGGAAAGGGCAGTCCTTCCCTGGGAGGAAGAGCAGCTCCGTCTTGCCGAGGTTCAGCTTGAGGTGGTGATCCGTCATCCACACTGATATGTCTGCCAGACATGCAGAGATTCGCCACCTGGTTATCAGAAGGGGGAAAGGAGAAGATGAATTGTGTGTCGTCTGCGTAGCAATGATAGGAGAGACCATGTAAGGATATGACAGAGCCAAGTGACTTGGTGTATAGCGAGAATAGGAGAGGGCCTAGAACTGAGCCCTGGGGGACACCAGTGGTGAGAGCACGTGGTGCGGAGACGGATTCTCGCCACGCCACCTGGTAGGAGCGACCTGTCAGGTAAGACGCAATCCAAGAGTGAGCCGCGCCGGAGATACCCAACTCGGAGAGGGTGGAGAGGAGGATCTGATGGTTCACAGTATCAAAGGCAGCAGATAGGTCTAGAAGGATGAGAGCAGAGGAGAGAGAGTTAGCTTTAGCAGTGCGGAGAGCCTCCGTGACACAGAGAAGAGCAGTCTCAGTTGAATGACCAGCCTTGAAACCTGACTGATTTGGATCGAGAAGGTCATTCTGAGAGAGATAGCAGGAGAGCTGGCCAAGGACGGCACATTCAAGAGTTTTGGAGAGAAAAGAAAGAAGGGATACTGGTCTGTAGTTGTTGACATCGGAGGGATTGAGTGTAGGTTTTTTGAGAAGGGGTGCAACTCTCGCTCTCTTGAAGACGGAAGGGACGTAGCCAGCAGTCAAGGATGAGTTGATGAGCGAGGTGAGGTAAGGGAGAAGGTCTCCGGAAATGGTCTGGAGAAGAGAGGAGGGGATAGGGTCAAGCGGGCAGGTTGTTGGGCGGCCGGCCGTCACAAGACGCAAGATTTCATCTGGAGAGAGAGGGGAGAAAGAGGTCAAAGCATAGGGTAGGGCAATGTGAGCAGGACCAGTGGTGTCGTTTGACTTAACAAACGAGGACCGGATGTCGTCGAACCTTCTTTTGAAAATGGTTGACGAAGTCATCCGCAGAGAGGGGGGGAGGATGATTCAGGAGGGAGGAGAAGGTGGCAAAGAGCTTCCTAGGGTTAGAGGCAGATGCTTGGAAGTTAGAGTGGTAGAAAGTGGCTTTAGCAGCAGAAACAGAGGAGGAAAATGTAGAGAGGAGGGAGTGAAGAGATGCCAGGTCCGCAGGGAGGCTAGTTTTCCTCCATTTCCGCTCGGCTGCCCGGAGCACTGTTCTGTGAGCTCGCAATGAGTCGTCAAGCCACGGAGCAGGAGGGGAGGACCGAGCCGGTCGGGAGGATAGGAGACATAGAGAGTCAAAGGATGCAGAAAGGGAGGAGAGGAGGGTTGAGGAGGCAGAATCAGATCACTTTACAGGCATTGTCTAATAAGAATTGAGAAAATCTGAGAGAGCCTTGAGAATGAGAGGTGCTTTGGAGCATGCAGCCGGGAGAAGGGAATTATAATTATTATATTCAGCCCAAGGGCACAACAGCCACTTGCCGCAAAAGGCATAGATTTTTTTAGGGGGCATTACGGCCACACAAAAGGGATGCCGTCGGGAAATTCGAGTCATTATCAAGTGCTTGTCCAATTGTGAATGAGCGACTGAAACAAAGCATATCATATCATTAGAGTCACATCATGCAGCCTTAGAATGTATTAAAAATTAAAACATATAGCCCAACATTTGTATCACAACTAAAGTTACATAAATAACTCTAAATTAAGCATATAGCATGTCATACCTGTTTCTTTGTTATCCGCTCAAAACAGAATAGCCGCATGTGCGCACTCCCTCAAACCTTTTGGAGAAAATATCCTTTCTATTTTATTCAACTATGTTCAATTGTATTCTTCATACTATAAAATAATGTAAAATATTGTCACAGAATTTTAAGCAAATATTGTCAGCTAAATGAACTAGTGTAGCCCACAGCCATGTGGCATAGCCAGATCAGGGCCTAACATAAGGACAAGTCAGAGTATGCTATTCTGTTCTTCTGAAATAGACTACATTTTCTTCATATCATGTTTCTTTAGACCTGTCTAATATAAATAATGGATATATTTTGATGTTGTAGGCTATATTACATGGATTTATTAGACTTTTAAAAAGTAGACGTTCCAAAGGTCTGCATCAGTGGCTTGTAGACTATGGGTGGAAGCCAGAAGATGCTAATTGCGTTTCTGTTAATTAACGCTCAATTACCGTGAAACCGGCAGTTATTTGCTTGACAATCACCGGCTAACAAAATGTCATGACCGCCACAGCCGCCGGTATGACATTGTTTATTTCTTCCCAAACCCAACTCATATGTTGTAGTTTCTAGCAAGAGATTTCTTTGGAAGACATTTTCTCAGTAAGGTACATAATGAAGCAAACAAATTTTAATTAGCTTGTCGAGACTGTTGATGTACAGTCTTTATGTGATTATTATTCAAAGAAAAACGGGCAGGTGCCGTTGTGTGTGGGCGTTTTGTTGCTCCCTTGTTTCATTGTTTGGCCTGGGGATGAATGGATAAATGGCCTGTTTGTGTGTGTGTTTGCGTGTGTGCGTGTATGCATGTAGGTGTGTGTAAGGGCATTTTGTTATTCCCTCCTGGCATTGTGTGGCCTGGGGAGAAATGGATAAATGACCTGTGAATGTCCTCACACTAAGCAGCCTGTTTCCTGTAATGTATCCCAGTGGATAGCGTTACATCACATGAAGCCCAGCCCCAGAGCGGCGCTAACGCTATCTCTGAGATCGCATGTCCCTCTATATGATTAACACATCATCTGGTTGCATACTACAGTGAAGACTCACCCAGGCGGTGAGCCAGCAGCATGCGGAAAGTCCTATGTCCTTCTTGTCGGGGTTGAATGATGGACGTCTTGTTCAGGTTGCTGGTTGGCCACCGCTGTTATAGGGATGTGGTTAGCCCCACTCTGAGCCCAGATACACACTTTTATGGGAAATTAGTAGTGGTGTGCACCAAACTAATAATGATAATTCAATATGAAAATGGTACCGGGCGATTTTTTTATTTTATTTAACCTTTACCGGGCGATGTATCGTGATAGCATGTCATATCGTGGCATATAATGATATTGTCTACACTTTTCAAAAAAACTGTTAACATTTTCTATTTTCCTTCATGCCCATAAGACATTCTCATCCAGGGGCAGATAGAAATATGGCGAGGAGGTCTAAAGAGAGACCAGAGGGAATCATGGTAAAAAAAAAATATTAAAGGGGGCATGCAGCAATGATAGGCCAGTGATTAGTAAAAGAAGAGCTAGGCCCAGGCAGGCACATAGTACTGTTACAGATCTGAGCTGGGCCCAGGCAGGCACATAGTACTGTTACAGATCTGAGCTGGGCCCAGGCAGGCACATAGTACTGTTACAGATCTGAGCTGGGCCCAGGCAGGCACATGGTACTGTTACAGATCTGAGCTGGGCCCAGGCAGGCACATAGTACTGTTACAGATCTGAGCTGGGCCCAGGCAGGCACATAGTACTGTTACAGATCTGAGCTGGGCCCAGGCAGGCACATAGTACTGTTACAGATCTGAGCTGGGCCCAGGCAGGCACATAGTACTGTTACAGATCTGAGCTGGGCCCAGGCAGGCACAAGGTACTGTTACAGATCTGAGCTGGGCCCAGGCAGGCACATAGTACTGTTACAGACCTGAGTGATTTGGAACAAGAGAAAAAAACTAAAATAGCTGGCTGATTCTGTTTTGCCAAAGATTCTCCATCGTCAGTAGTGTGATAGCACTCAACCAGACAGGCTTGAGAAATGGTAACTCGCCAGATATTACTTTGTGATGTCAAATTGGTTGCATGTTCCAGCATTGCTTTCCATGCTATAAATGACATGCCACACTCATTATGTTGAGGTAGGCTGGATATGACCGGGGAATGAAAATACCTTGGCTATGGATTGTGGAGGCAGAAATCCAATAATTGCAACACATATTCCAAATGAAATGGTAGGTCGTGAACTATTTCTAAATAGTGTAGTCCTTGTTACGGTACCTGAAGATGACAAAGTGTCCTTTGCTTCATTTGCATAGAATATGTTACCGTAGTAACAGAGTTCACTGAGAGACATGGAATGAGTTCGTAGCCATAAATGTGCATAGGTCAGGATATAGCAGATTTAAATGTCTGGTCTGTAATAGCATACAGGATAACAAAGTCTATATGGGGAAATAGTGGTAAAGCTCAGAGTTGTATTGTGATGTGAAGCAGGGGTTTATAGGTATTGGACTCCATATTCAAGTCCGTAAAAAAGTCAATGCGTTTACGTGGGCCAATGACCCTCTTTTTTTTACTAGATTGAAGTGTTTCACTTTATGTTTTGTTAGAGAGGATATCATATTGGCTTCTCAAGTTTTAGACATTTGTATACCTTTTGATTGACGGGTCCTTTTTGTTTCGTGAGAGAATAAGAGGAGGCCGTGAGAGAGGTAGTCGTGGCTGATGCTGTGTGGACGTTTCAAAAGCATGTAGTATTCTCAACTTGTTGAAAATAGCATTATTTTACAGTAATTATAGCCTTACTTAACGGGAACACTCATTTTTTTTCTGTAAACACATTGGGCATTTTCTGTAAACACATGCTTTCCCTGCTTGGTTTGTGTGAATAATAGCATGATAATGGCCTGGAACATTACCATAGGAGTGCACAGTAGCCTGTAATTAATGGATGAGATTTGCAGTGTGTTTAGGAGAAGAGAGGAGAATGTCACTGTTGCTACCCATTGTCTCAGTAGTCCATTTGTACGAGAGATGGATTATTTTGGGATACCAGGGGAAATAATAGAAAGTGCACTTCACAGGTGAATAATTTACAGTTGATGGAAGTGCTCAGTGTCATTACTATGCTCTAAGTCCAAAGTGGGCATGTGAGTGCTCATTCAGTGGTTCTGTTCAGCAAGCTTTGGGATATTTAGTCTGTACTTGCAATAGAACACAGAATGTTACATCCTTTTTCTTCATGCTGAAACCTCTGGCTATAGGACCGAAGATCATTTGGTGAACAGAGAGTGCCATGACTGACAACCGACTGGAGGCTTATTTGAGGAACTGACTGTAGAAACATAAAGACATTGACTGCTTCTGACAGTTGTGTTGTAAAGGGGAATCCCAAAGTGCTCTCTAACACATACGCTCCTGTCCAGGCTGTAGGGTTTGAGACAGCAACTTATATACAGGGACTATGCTGAGACTCATATGAGGATATGATTTGTACTCTGTTGATGTTCACTCCTATGGAAGCTCTTTTGAAATGCTTTGATTCCTCCCCTGATAAAAAACAGACAGATGTACGGTGTTCTTTGCGCTATCATACTGTACTTTGTAAACTGGGTGGTTCAAGCCCTGAATGCTGATTAGCTGACAGCCGTGGTATATCAGACCCTTTACCACGGGTCTGACAAAAATGTATTTTTACTGTTCTAATTACGTTGGTGACCAGTTTATATTAGCAATAAGGCACCTCAGGGGGTTTGTGGTATATGACCAATATACCACGGGTAAGGGCTGTATCCAGGCACTCCACTTTGCATTGTGATTAATAACAACCCTTATCCGTGGTATATTGGCCATATACCATACCCCTTGGGCCTTATTGCTTAAGTATACTACAACAAGTGGTCGTATATGAACATAAATTGGGATGTCTTTCACTTCTTTTCACTGTCATTATGTGAGGATCAGCGGGTATCCTAACAAAATCTAACGAGCATCAGAGCAACACAAGACACTGTGAGGGGGAGAAAGCACTGACTAAAAAGACTAACTGTACTCTTGGGGATTTACATAGAAAGGGATTGTGACAGTGACAAAGAGCAAAGGAGTGCAGAAATCAACTGAATTTAGTTAATAAATCCAGGTCATCTAGCCAGGGCAGTACCGAGGCTCCAGACCTTGCTATCTTGTTGATCTCTTAATTATTGTCTCAGCTGGGATTTAGCACAGGTCTTCACTGGGAAACCAATATGCAAGATCCATTTGTTCTAGCCAGAAAGCGATTTCAAAAAGCCGTTATGGCGGTGACAGGCACCTCTATTACCCTGAACATAGCACTTTAATGGCTAGTTGGAGAAAAAACGTGTGTAATCCGATGCATGAACAAATGAGCATGTGGGAGTGCCATCGCTCATTTGGACAGAGCGGTTTGTCTTCATAGGCACACTGACTTGTCCCTATGAGGAAAGGTGTTTGGAGTTGTTGTGCGTCTTAGTGTGTGTCACTGTGCATGTGTGCACGTGTATGACAGTGATGTTTAGCAGATGCAATAAAACAACACTCTTATGTCTTAGTTACCTGGTAAGGTATTTATTAAATGGAAAGTATTGACAGCATTGAATAGCAATTAAGCAGTCGACCTCTGAGTGGCACATTGGAATTGATGTCCAGTCCACAAATGGACAGTGTGTATTCCATTACCAGACAAAGTCAGCGACAGTCAGCTTTGCATTGGTAAACAGCTTTAAATGAAAAAAAAGAACATGTTTGAGAAACAATTTTATGATTTGTTCACATTCCCCGCTCCTGTTTTAAATGGTTTGAATCTTCTCTGAACAACAGAATGTGCTGGGCTGATTCTATATACAAGTTAAAGATCAAAGGGAAGTTTCTTGAAAGCATAATTTCTTCAATGAGATGAGTTCTCCTTTATTTGAGGGAAAGTGTCTTTGAGAAGCTTTTTTACATTTCAATGTATAGAAAGAATTGTTTACCCTACAAGTCTATACGTTTGACATGCAAGTGAATTGTCTCTTAATTCCTCTCATTTCATTATCTGTGAGGTGTGAAAGATGGCGCAGTCAGGTGGAAACCTGAAAAAACAGACACATCTACAGGACACTCATCACAGCCCTTTCCTTGATCAGGTCTCTATGTGACATTGTCTGTCACTTTATTGTACCCCTGCTACACAATACCCAAACTCTCTTTTTCATTAGTTTGCTATGAACCAACAACACATCTCTATAGGAATCAAAGGAAATAAGGTACTCATAAAGGATTTTATTTTATACCTTTATTTAACTAGGCAAGTCAGTTAAGAACAAATTCTTATTTTCAATGACGGCCTAGGAACAGTGGGTTAACTGCCTTGTTCGGGGCAGTTGACTGATTTTTACCTTGGGGATTTGATTTTGCAACCTTTCGGTTTATAGTCCAACGCTCTAACCACTAGGCTACCCTGCCCCGGTGTACTCATAAAGGATCTCAGACTTCATCCCCTCTTTGAGACAATGTTCACAAAATCTATTTTGTATACTGCATCTCTTAACCTCCATTGAATATTTACTTTATATGTGACAGACTAATCTCCACAGAAGGGTTTCAAAGATACAGGTAGCAGCCTCATCAGATTATAACACGTCTTTCACCATTGTACTGTAATGAGAACGGACCTCGTGACAGATTGGTAATTTGCTGCTATTGGTGATGCTCTACTACGGACTGTGTTGTATAGGATACAACTGTGTGAAGGAGAACACTTTTCTTGTCCCACTGTCATATTTGTGGGGTTTGGCTACCTAAACACAGCTCATATATTCTGTGTGTTATTTTCTGAGCATAGTTGCCATCCTCTTCCCTGCTGTAGATAGGTATTGAGATATGTTCTGAATGTGTATGCGTAAGTGTAGGAATATGTAGGTTCCATACTATCGCTGGAAAGCATTCCATTGGCAATCCAATAGCTTTATTGTAGATACATTTTAGTGAAAAGGTTTTAAATGATTGCTATAATCTAAATATTTGCTCGAATGGCCTTCACCTTCCAGATAAGGGTTCCGCATTCACAATGAATCAGAGCCATTGCAGAAATGTTTTCAGACTATTTACTTAATATTGGAAAGGAGATAAATGAACTGAATATTCAATGAATATCCAAAGGGAGAAGAAGATTAGGCCACTGGACTATATTGATAGGGAAGGAGTGTTTCGGGTTATACATAAAATGCCGCTGTGCAAAGTTCAGAAATTTTGCCCACTTTGAGTTTAATGGACTTCCTTTTCTCTTTCAGTCTGTCATGGCGGGGGCCTTCATGGACTCGTCACCCAACGATGACTACAGCACGGACCACTCCCTCTTCAACTCCTCAGCCAGCGTCCATGCCGCCTCCATGGCAGCCCATGACCAGCAGGAGAGGGAGCCCATGTCCCGCGACGCCATCTGGCTTTGGATTGCCATCACCGCCACCATTGGGAACATTGTGGTCGTGGGAGTGGTGTACGCCTTCACTTTCTGAGTGGTGGGAGCCATGATAAAGTGTTGCCAGCAGGAGGAAGTTGTGCACAAGATATTTGAACATAAGCTCAGAAACTTGGGAGCGACATAAGTTCAGAACTCCACAGCCGCCAATAACCACTCTGAAAGGCAACGCTGATACAGAGGAGTGAATGATTATTGCATTGACATCTTGTCCATGCTTTTGAAAGACAAGGGACAAACACAAATACAGAATTGAGTTTGTGTATTATGTTGGTCATTTTACTGCAGCCAAAGGTAAAAATATGAAATATTGTGTGCATAAGTTCTATTGATTTTACGTAAAAATGTTAACATTTCTGATGAAGCTTTAAATATTGAACGGACTCTAGAAAATAGTATACAGTGATGTATAGTCTACTCTGAATAACCTCTGAGCTAATTGGTCAATTCTGAAATCACCTAAAGGACGTACAATATTCCTACACTGAAAATCAAAACCTTTGTAACGTGCCAATCGGAGCATTTGGAGATCATTGTATGGAAAGTAACACTGAGATGTTTTTATCTTCAAAGCATTACTCCACAGAAGTTACTGTATTCTAAAGACATCTGCCCAAAGCTAGGAGTTTATGACAAACATTCTAGAAACAGAATGCCTAATGATCTTGGATTTATTTACTGACTCCATGAAAATATAGTTCACCTGACACTATCGGTTTTGGATCAAGTAAATCTAGTTCTCCCCTTTTCTTCCTAAGTGAGCCTTGAGTGCTGAATAGACAATCCTTTCCGAGCAAATTCATATATCAAAGAAAGTATGGGTACACTAAATCTATTTCCCTTAAACACCCCTAGCAGACCTCAAATCCATATGAACGGGATGTACGATTTATAGAAATTGATGTTCACCGTGACCGCTTGTTATTTTTGTTTCCTTTCTGTTTAGCAATCCACTTTTCACAGATATTTACATGTGGAAACCAGATTCATCGCTCTTAGAACTCACTTGGATCCAAGCCTCTTGATGTGACTGCTGTAACCATAACCATTTTTATGTCGGTCTGAATGTATATTTGGATCTAAGATAATCTTTCTTCCTCTTTACAGTTGCTCAACACATTGTAACCCAAACTGCATTCCAAGCCAAATACTCAACAAAAGTATAAACGCAACATGTAAAGTGTTGGTCCCATGTTTCATTTGCTGAAATAAAAGATTCCAGAAATGTTCCATATACACAAAAAGCTTCTTCCTCTCCAATTTTGTGCACAATATTTTTTTACATCCCTGCTAGTGAGCATTTCTCCTTTGCCAAGATAATCCATCCACCTGACAGGTGTTGCATATCAAGAAGCTAATTAAACAGCATGATCATTACACAGGTGCACCTTGTGCTGGGGACAGTAAAAGGCCACTCTAAAATGTGCAGTTTTGTCACACAACATAATGCCACAAATGTGTGCAATTGGCATGCTGACTGCAGGAATGTCCACCATAGCTGTTGCCAAATAATTGAATATTCCTTTCTCTACCATAAGCCGCCTCCAACGTCATTTTAGAGAATTCAGTAGTACGTCCAACCGGCCGCACAACAACAGACCGCGTGTAACCACACCAGCTCAGGACCTCCACATCCGGCTTCTTCACTTGTTTGATCGTCTGACACCAGCCACCCGGCCAGCTGATGAAAATGAGGAGTATTTCTGTCTGTAATAAAGCCCTTTTGTGGGGGAAAACTATTTCTGATTGGCTTGGCCTGGCTCCCCAGCTGTGCCCATTCATGTGAAATCCATAGATTAGGGCCTAATGAATTTATTTCATTTGACTGATTTCCTTATACGAACTGTAACTCAGTAAAATCTTTGAAATTGTTGCATGTTGCGTTTATGTTTTTGTGCAGTATCGTTTTAATGAGCCCCGGATGAGACAAGAGCCAGTTGCCATAGCGATGAATCTCTATGTCCCTCTCAAGGAGGCTGTGTCTCTCGTTCCCAGTGCAGCACACCTTTTTAGCTCTCCCTAAACTCCCTAGCAAAACGGGCTAACACACACATACAGCTGTCTCACAGAACGCTGGGTACATTTCCATGCACAGGCATCAACAGTGTCCAAATGGATTATGCCTTTTATGTAGCCTCTTTACAAGTGGACATCACGTCACACATTAGCCGATACTCTTACATAAATAATTAACAGAGATTTTACAAGTTGAATGATACTCTTCATCTATTAGCATTAGCCTGCTTTACTCCAGAGAGCCAGCACAGTCATCTGCTGCTTTTGCTGTCTGTAAAAGGGCACAGGGTGAGACCCAGATGCAGATGGTTTGAGTCTCTGATATTTATTATAATCCAAGGAGTAGGCAAGAGAATGGTCGTGGACAGGCAAAAGATCCTAACAAGGTCAGAGTCCAGAAGGTACAGGGTGGCAGGCAGGCTCGAGGTCAGGGCAGGCAGTATGGTCAGGCAGTATGGTTCAGAGTCAAGGCAGTCAAGGGTCAAAACCATGAGGACTAGCAAAAACAGAGAAAAGGAAAAAACAGGAGCACAGAAATAACACGCTGGTTGACTTGACAAAACAAGACGAACTGGCAACAGACAAACAGGGAACACAGTAATAAGTACCTAGGGATTAATGATGAAAACAGGTGACACCTGAAGGTGGGTGGAGACAATCACAAAGCAGGTGAAACAGATCAGGGCGTGACAGTCTGCCCTTTGTGCACATTGATGTTAGCGGTGAGATTCGTAGCCCGTTACTCACCAGACAGGGAGCGTGCAAATCTCCAAACCGCAAAGTCACTCTCTAAATTAAAGTAGCCAGACAGTGAGCTCCCCATTAGGTGTAACATGGAGGCTGGGAGGCTAATAAAATGTCAATAAATCTCTGACCTGTCCCTGCCTGCCACACCGTAGAGCAGGCCGAGGATGTCAAACACATTGCATTAATAGAGTCACTGTTTGGGAACAGTCATTGACTGCGTCCCAAATGGCACTCTATTCTCCATACAGATGCCGGATATTAATTTGACCCCTTTCATCTCAGGAGGATTTTAATGAATATTGAATATTTAGAATCGCTGCCAGAGGGCAGCTGGAATTGGTGTTTGTAGGCTATACAATAACTTAGGCTTCATGTCCACAAGGCGTCAGTTCAAGTAGCCTTTCTACGTGCAGGCTACAGAATTCCAATGTGGATTATAATAAATGAACATATGTGTAGGGGTAGATGTATTTTTCATTAGGGAAAATCTGTTTTTTTAGATAAATTATTTTATTGTACGTTTAAGACAAACAATAGGTTGAAAATAATTGTAGATACCTCAGTGCCTGTGTGGTCCAGTGGTTACAGCCGCTGACCCCAGCACACATATGCCGGTGTCAGCATGGGTTTGAATCTGGCTCCCTTTATTTTGGAGGAACTAGTACTTTTCTAGTTACTCTCTGTGGGTTGTACTTTCTGAAGGAATTCCATTGGCTTTCAAAGTTGTCCATCAAACCCAATGATTTCTATTTACACTAGATGACTGATAGGGGGCGCTGTGTTGAAGACACCGCGCCTCCATCTTGGCACTCCCCCACCGTTAGAAAAGAAATATTTTGAAAGCTATAGAAATGCATTTATTAATGTCTACATTCATTTTTTTCACATTTATTCTATTATAGACACCTTAATGCATACTTTTGAATTAAATTATGTGAGCTAAACATAAACAATAGAAATAAAAACAAATATAACAATTTTCCTTGAAAAAATATTTGTTTTAGGTTTCCAATGTTACTGTCCCCACTACAAAAAAAATGGTTAAATAAATGTAATTTTGTCTTTGAAACATTTATTTTAAATACTGCGGAATTCCATTAATTCCTAATGAGAGTACTGACCGGTGACTTCAAAGCCTCTCATTGGCCAATTCATAGCATCAGCAATAAAGGGTTTATATACGTCATTGGTCAAGCCCTGTATCTCCACCACGGCTCTTGAAGTGAAGTGCACATCTTCACTCCTTTCCTTTCTGTTCCTTTTTTAACCTGCGAAATTACGTTTTTTACATGTAGCTCATTAAATTACTTCACTAATCAGTGCAGATTGAGCAGGCAAGCTAGTTGTTTACATGCGTGACGGACAGACAAGTGTATCCTATGGTGCAAGATGTGACTGAATTTTAGCAGGTGGGGAGAGAGTAAGAGAGGATTGAGAAGGAGGTTTGAATCACTGGGCGTCTTGTTATGACATGCATTATTTGAATAAGTTCCACCTAATTATACCTAGGAGGAGCAACATCTATGGAGGAACTTTGAATGTCCTTTGAGCTAGCTAGCTAACAGGCTTGTGTGTGCAGAGCGGCAGCAGAATTAAAAACACGTCTTACATTTTTGTAGTTTGTAGTGAAACGTGATAACTAGGCCTATAGTATCCTTAAACTAGCACTGAAAACGTTCATCCACTCTTCTCTAGCTAGTAAAAAATCTCTCTCCCTATCTTCTGAATCACGCTGTAACTTCACTACAGTAGCCTATGCTTTGGAGGAGGGAGGGGCAGGTAGCCTAAATGTGCACACACACTGGCAAAGATTTTCACCTTGCAGACAGACACTGGAATAAGTTTCTGAGTGACAGAGGGCTTTGCATAGAGGCTTTGTTGCGTAGTTTTATAGGACTAGACAAACATGCCTGGGACGTAAAATAACGTTATTAACCGGTTCCCATGCTTTTAAAATAACTGGTCTGTTCCGGAACTGTATGGATCACTTTCGTTCCAGGTTCATTTTCTGTTCCTTGAAAAATGCTGTTCATTTACGGCTTTCGGTTCTGAACCAGTTCCAACTCCTGCTCCTGAGGATATTTTTGTTCTGAGTCCAACGCAATCAGAGGCAAGTTGCACATTAATTACCTTATGCCTTTGCAATATTATATATTTCTGGAGTAAGATAAGTATTTCTCAGATATAATTCTGCTGTTGAAAATGTGTTTTGAGGGCAGGTACATGTAGCTGGTAGCTAACTGACAGAATTTGACAGATAAAGTTTAATTTCCTGTTTTTAGCTCCCCATATGATGATCTCTGCTTGTTGGCTAACTAGCCACCTTGTCATGATTGGCATAAAGAGTGAAAAGATTTATCAGATATGTGTGTCAATAACTAACTAGCGATAACATTAGGTTGCCACTAGATATGCTGGCGAAGCTAGCTAGCTAGCTGTAGTGTGAACCATGTAGCTCACTAACATTAGCTAGATCAACAGGTGAGTCCAGCATAGCATCCTCCCACTCCTCTGCTCTCACTCTCACTGTGTTTGGGTGTGTGTGGTGGGTGTGTCTAAATGCCATTCTGTTTTTATGACAAGACCAGAGGCCTATAAGCACATCGGTCATACAGTCAATGTATCTCACTAAGCTTTTTGTGCCATATTTATTACTGGAAATAAAAAGGTTGTGTGTCTTATTTACAGCTTGTAGCGGCAGAACTGAGTGAGAGGAGAATGTGCCAGCCAAGAAAATAAAAAGTGAAAAGGAGAGGTTCTGAAGAGAAATTGAGGGTAAATCCTACCTTGGCAGGAAAAAAATGATTGAGTTGACTATGCCAATTAATATCTGCACTTAGCTTATTTATTACTTACATGATTCTTACCTGAATACTTTGATGTTTAATTCCATGCTGAAATGTGTCTGATTTACATACTACTAACATGATGGATAGTGACATTTCTGATGTCCGGGAGGGCACTCACCTGGGCTACGGCGGTGTGGGAGCAACAATCGACCATTTGCCTCACTCTGGGGGAGTTTGTGGTGGAGGTAATGTTATGTGAATTTCGTTATCAATGTTCATAAACTTCAATTAATCTACTCAGTCTGCAACCCAGAGTTTGTAAGATTCTGGGTGAATGAAACAGACGAGAGTCCCAGCTTACAATAGTCAAAATGTTTATTCACGAGCGTACTCTGAAGTCCATAATACAAAGACATCCATTTTATAGTTCACTCCTTACTTACGCACATACATCCACACAAACAGTAGGTTGGTTGTATGCTGTTACCCAACTAATTCTGATTCTTCCGCCACACAAGCTCACAGCCCGGGAGCTTCCCATGGAGCTCAACACTCATAGCCTTGACCATACGGATCAATGGACGGCTACGGGAACGTAGGAGTGAGAGGAGGTCTGTTACCCAGTCACACTCGGTCGTCCACGGTTCCCACCTCGCCTCGGAGGAATCCCTGAAGTCCCAAGCGTCTAAATTACTGAGAGAATCCGATGTCACCCAAGTTCCCTCGGGAATCACAGAGGGCTGTCGACTCGCCTCCTCCAGAGCCCATGCAACTGGGCAGGGTTAGATTGTCTCCTGCTTAACACTTACACAGACTGAGCACCAAGAGCTGTCTGTGTTGTGGAACAACAGGACATTATATATCTAGCTGCCCATTAAAAGACCAGGCTCATCAGTAGGTATGAGTACGCTGGTGAGCCGTATGGGGAGTTTACAATCTCCCATTAATCCTGCCCCTCTCCATGCCATCCTGCTGTGGGGTGACAGGTCCAGACTACGATTCCTATCAACCAGTGAGTGTCAGGTAATCTCAGTGAGTCTATGTAGTTCCTGCTCCTCAAATCTCCTCATGTATCCATGGTTTTGGGGTTTTCATGGCTCCAGACGGATAATCCCCTGATCAGCTGGGTTACTGGTTCTATCATGGGTTGGAGCCCGTTAAGCCATGCTTATTGTCTTAATTAAGACGGTTCATCCTGCTCCCACGGAGTACCAGGACCTCAAAGGTTTTCAACAAGGCCTGCGCCACATCTCTTCTTCCGCATCGACTCTACGACTGCGCTATCAACCTTCTCCCAGGCACAACACCGCCTCGAGGGTGGTTTTATTCCCTGTCGGTCCGGAGACCAAGACGATGGAAGGGTACATTGAGGACACTCTTGCGGCAGGGAGAATTTGTCCCTGCCTCCCCCGCTGGCACAGGGTTCTTCCCCTCGCCCGTGTATCAACTACCGGGGACTTAATGACATCATGATTAAAAAATGTTACCCGCTACCACTCATCTCCTTGGCTTTCGAGCATCTCCAGGGGGTAACTATCTTCTCAAAGTTGGACCTTCAGAACGCCTACAATCTGGTTCAGAAGGAGACGAATGGAAGACAGCTAACCCGGACGACGCTGGGCCAATTGGGCCTCCAGGTCGCGGCCGGCTGCAACAGAGCCTGAGCTCGAACCCAGAATCTCTGGTAGACCACTGCGCCACCTGGGAGGCCGAAGACAGCTTTTAACTTCATTACGGTAGGGGGCACTATTTTCACCTCCGGATGAAAAGCGTGCCCAAAGTAATCTGCCTGCTACTCAGGACCAGAAGCTAGGATATGCATATAATTGGTAGATTCGGATAGAAAACACTCTAAAGTTTTCAAAACTGTTAAAATAATGTCTGTGAATATAACAGAACTGATATGGCAGGCGAAAACCTGAGAAAAATACATCCAGGAAGTGGGATTTTTTATGTTTGTAGTTTTCTATTGAATGCCATTACAGTATCCATTGACATAGGACTCAAATTGCACTTCCTATGGCTTCCACTAGATGTCAACAGTCTATAGAAATTATTTCAGCCTTGTATTTTGAAAAATTAGGGAGTAAGACCAGTCTGAATGAGTGGACACTGCAGTGTCCCAGAGGTTTTTCATGCACATGACCGCTTTTTTTTTAATCAATGTTATTGATTATTATGACTAAAATCAACCTGATGATTGATTATAAACATTGTTTGACATGTTTCTACGAACTTTACTGATACTTTTCGAATTTTTCGTCTGTTTGTTGTTACTACCTTTGAGCCTGTGGATTATTGAACAAAACGCGTGAACAAAACAGAGGTTTTTGGATATAAAGAGGGACTTTATTGAACAAAACAATCATTTATTGAGTAAATGGGAGTCTTGTGAGTGCAACCATATGAAGATCATCAAAGGTAAGTGATTCATTTTATTGCTATTTCTGACTTTTGTAACTCTACTTGGCTGGTAACTGTTTGTAATGATTTGTCTGATGGGTGCTGTTCTCAGATAATCACATGCTATGCTTTCGCCGTAAAGCCTTTTTGTAAATCTGACACCGTGGTTGGATTAACAAGAAGTTCATCTTTAAACCGATGTATAACACTTGTATGTTTTATGAATTTTTATAATGAGTATTTCTGTTTTTGAATTTGGCGCTCTGCAATTTCACTGCCAGGTGGGACGGTAGCATCCCACACCCCCTAGAGAGGTTAACATGGCTAGAGGGCACTACAAGTACCTTGTGATGCCATCCGGACTGACCAACACTCCCACAGTGTTCCAGGCCCTGGTCAATGATGTGCTCTGTGACATGTTGAACAGGTTCATGATTGTCTACCTTGACGACATCCTCATTTTTTCCCATTCAGCTCAAGAGCATGTCCTCCAACAGGTCCTCCAACGTCTCCTGGAGAACCAGCTTTTTGTGAAAGCAGAGAAATGTGAATCCCATCGATCCACCATCTCCTTCCTAGGATACATCATTGCTGCAGGAAATATTCAGATGGATTCTGACAAGGTGAGAGCGGCGGTGGATTGGCCTCAACCCACATCCAGAGTGCAGCTGCAACGTTTCCTGGGGTTTGGTAATTTCTACCGCCGCTTCTTCCAGGGATACAGCACCCTGGCTTTCCCCTTCTAAGCACTCACCTCTCACAAGGTTTTGTTCACGTGGTCTCCAGCATCAATTCACTACAGCTCCCATCTTAATCCATCCGGACCCGTCCCGTCAGTTTGTGGAAGTAGACACCTCGGACATCGGAGTTGGGGCCGTCCTGTTTTAGCGTTCTGCCCAGGACCAAAAGCTGCATTCCTGCATTTTCCTTTCCTATCTTCTTAACCCCGCTGAGAGGAACTATGACATGGGAAATTGAGAACTAGCCACGGTTAAGATGGCATTGAAGGAGTGGAGGCACTGGGTAGAGGGGGTGGAACATCCATTCTTAGGGTGGACTGACCAAAAAAAACAGGAATATTTCCGCAATGCCAAGTGTCTCAACTCAAGACAGGCTCGATGGGCTCTGTTATGCACTCGTTTTAATTTTATTATCTTCTACCTCCCTGGGTCCAAGAATGTGACCTCGAGACCATCCTCTCTACCTCCTGTCTAAGGGCTAACTGAATGTTTGTCCCAAAATCTTTCTGTTCCCCAGTCCTAGAATGGGCACATTCCTCTAGACTCACCTGACATCCTGGCGTCAGTCGGACCCTGGCTTTCGTCCAACAATGTTTTTTGTGACCCACCAAGGTTCCTGACATTTCCGCGTTCGTCGCTGCATACACTGTGTGTGCGCAGAATAATACCGCGTCATGCTCTGGCTGGACTCCATCAATCACTCCCTGGTCCTCACCACCCCTGGTCCCATATATCCCTGGACTTAGTCACTGGTCATTCTAACGGTGGTAGATAGGTTTTCCAAAGCCACCCATTTTATTCCCCTTCCCAAGTATCCTCAGCCAAGGAGACGGTCCAGCTCATGATGCAGCACATCTTCCGGATCCATGGACTTCCAGACGGCATGGTCTCCGATCGCAGTCCTCAGTTCTCGTCCCTGTTCTGGAAGGCGTTCTGCACCCTCTTTGAGTCGTCGCCCAGCATGTCCTCCGGTTTTCACCCCCAGTCTAATGGCCAGTCGGAGCGAGCCAATCAGGACCTGGAGATGGCTCTTCGTTGCCAGCAACACGTGTGGGTGGAATACGACTGCAAGACCCTTCCCTGCTCGGCCACTGGTCTCTTGCCCTTCGAGTGTTCCTTGGGATATCAGCCCCCGCTCTTCCCTGAACAACAGGAAGAAGTCAGCATACCCTCTGCCCACATGTTCGTCCGCCGCTGTCGCCGTACCTGGAAGAGAGTGCAGTCCGCTCTTCTCAAGTCCACCTCCAGGTATCGGTAACAGGCAGAAGGTATGGCTTTCCACTCAGGATCTACAGCTCTGGGTGGAGTGCCGAAAATGTCCCCCCCGTTTTATCGGCCCTTTCCCCATCTCTAACATCCTTAGCCCCTCTGCTGTTCACCATCCGTATGCATCCCACTTTTTATGTGTCTAGGATTAAACCTCTGTCTCACAGCCCTTTGTCTCCTGTTTCCATTTATACCTGCGTTTTTTGTTTACTTAAATTTACTCATTTACATGCATACTTTGGGGTTCTTATCCTTGCTTGTGTTTTCAGATCCAGTGGGGAATCCACAGATTCCTGTGGGATGCAGAAACTGTCAGATAACTTTTCCGTACAACAATGTCTCTGGAAAACTTCCACATTATTTCCAGGAATATCTGCTTCGATAACCGAGACACCAGACCACGATAACCGAGACACCAGACCAGCTCTGCGGCAGAGAGACAAGCTAGCTGCAATCAGGTTAGTGTGGAACAAGTGGGTGGACCACCTTCCCCTGTTTTATAACCCTGGGCCCAACATTACTGTTGATGATCAGCTTATGCCATTTAGGGGCCGCTGCCCCTTCAGGCAGTACATACCGTCTAAACCCGCAAAATATGGAATCAAGATTTGGGCTGCCTATGATGCTGCTTCATCATATGCGTGGAACTTGCAAGTGTATAAAGGGAAGCCAGATGGAGGAGCCCCTGAGAAGAACCAAATAATGTGGGTTGTCCTGGACGTGACACAAGGACTCCGTGGCCAAAGCTTCACATGCAATAACTTTTTTACTTTGTATAAGCTGAGACAGGAGCTCCTCAAGAGGAAGCTGAGGATGGTAGGAAAAGTACACAAAAAAACAAGCCAGAGCTCCCACCTTAGCTGTTTAATAAACAGTGGCCAGGAACATCAAAAACAAAAATCATGATGGATTACAAAGCCACAAAATGAGGGGTGGAGAATTTAGACAAGCTGACGACTGGCTACAGCTGCAAAAGAAGAACTCTATGCTGGCCACTTGTGATATTTTTCAACATCTTGGGCATCGCGGCTACAACGTGTTTGTCATCTGGATGGCATGGAACCGAGATTGGAACAGAGGGAAGCTCCAGAGGAGACGGCTCTTTCTTGAGGAGCTGGGCAAGGCATTGGTAAGACCTCAAATCCAGAGGATGCAACATATCCCAAGGACCCCAGCTTCTGCAGTCATCGTGAGGAGGATTCAGGAGGAGGATGCTGGTGCCCCATCCGCCCGACCCACAGAACCAACAACTCCAATACCGGAAGTAAGATTGAGTGATGTTGTTGCATGTGTGTGTGTCTGACTCTCCTACCTTGGCAAGCTGTAACTATATATGTGAGTAAGTGCGTGAGATGTTAGTAAAACTCCTGAACTAAATGTTTTCATCATTCTAGATTGCAGCCAGTAGCAACAAGAAGAAGCGCTGCATTGTGTGTGGACCCAAGAAGGATAGGAAGACACAGTACACATGCATCAAGTGCAATAAATACATTTGCAACACACACACACACAGTAAAACTCTGTCCCTCATGTGGTGTGTAAACAGGACTTAATTTGTTTTTAAGGAGGCTCATGTATCATTTCTATAAAATACTGTATGCAAAATCTGTCCTTCAAATTTGTTCAGTTCAAAGCAATAAACATCAATAGTGATGAAAACCTTGTTTCATTTATATTTGTTCAAGACAAACATGTCTTGATTAAAATCGATTGTTGTTTACAAAAATCACATTTTATCAACAACAAAAAACAAATAGCACTTTTATTGATACATGTGATCTAGCGGAGGTAAATGGCAAATATTAACCATGTATGCTGTCTATATTGCTGGTAATTGATGTCAACATCTTAGAGTTAAGTATTTTTATGTAAATTGTTATGGCTGTATTGTTTTAAAAACCCAATAATGTAGTGGGTCCATCAGACTTGCGAACATTGGATGAATAACAAAATAACAAATAACAAAATAACAAAAACATGAACACTACACAAGGGTTAAGAATAGATTTACAGTACTCTAGCCACCTCCACAAATTATGCATAGCCTAACTATAAA
Source organism: Salmo trutta (assembly GCF_901001165.1). Lineage (NCBI taxonomy): Eukaryota > Metazoa > Chordata > Actinopteri > Salmoniformes > Salmonidae > Salmo > Salmo trutta. The sequence goes on from NC_042991.1 coordinate 9,805,323, forward strand.
ACGTGAGCGAGCATACACACTGGAGGAAAGTTTAGCGTTCTTCAGTAGGGCCTACATCAGTCAATCAACTGATGGCCCAAATCAGCTCATCAACGCCGCCAGGGAAACACAAACAGTAGCCTATTATCAGTTTTCACACCTTTCATTATGTGACAATGGATAGGCTAACAGGTATCCTACAAAATGTAACCTATTAGAATTGAATCAAATAACACGCAGCCTATTGTAACCATCAATAGCACTAGATTATTGGCAGCTGATGTAGCGGTAAACCATCAATATGCACTAAATTCACCCACACAGCTGATTTCAATTGCAACCATTATTGGTCACTTCATTACAGCTCCCTAAACGATGACGTCGGTGTTACCTTGGTCAGAGATCAGGGCTGCGTTCAGTACTTTTCTACGTTCTGGAATGTTCAATTGAACGGATACGATGCTGTATCGAACGACCAGTTGAAAAATCGGGAGGGGTTGGGTTGTGGGTTGGTGAAAACTGTCAGCATGGCCACTGCCCATGAAATATGTCACTCATTGCTTCAAGCTACGTTTCGCCACACCCAACAAACGGGAACGTACCTCAAAGTCTGTTCAAGAACGTACAAGAACGTGTCATTCAGTACAAGCCGTTCCGCAACGTAGCAAACGTTCAAGCAAAGAGAACTCACCTCTGTTTAAAATGATGAGATGACCATGTCTCCACCCTAACAATGGGTGCCGTTGTCCCAACGGCAGGAAGGCAGACAGCATACTTAGTTCTGTGTATTATGCCCATAGAGACCCATTGAGCTTGTTCTGGACAGATTTAGGCAAGAGTGAGCCCTCTTGCTTCACCTCTTTCTCTCTACCTTAGTCCTGCTTGTTTCATATTGTCATCGGAACAACGTATACGTTTTTGAACAGACTAAGGGCAATTTATCTATTTGACAAGCTTTCCGTCCAAGTATTTTCTCATTTACCACGGAAAATCTACTGTGGCAATTTACCCGACACTTTGTATGAATGGAAACTAATGTTGGTGTAGCTTACTGTTACTATTTTGTTTCCTATTTCTGTTATCAAAAAGTGTCTGGAATTGTCTTTTTTTTATCAAGATCGGGGTAAAATATCCCTGGATTGTTCATACTGTATTTGAAATGTGTAACTAAATTAAGTCAATCTGGGGGATTGAAGGGCATGGGCCGGAATTGAACCCACGCCAACACAGCAGGCCTATATGTGCGCCCTGAAAGCAGCAGCCCTAAATGCTAGACCACCCCAGGCAACAATTTAACAACATTTTGACAGTTCATTCCTAACTTTAGGATACTTCACACTTGTATGCCATAGTCTATTGGAGACCAATATCTATCTTGTGTTCTTGAGCTATATTATATAAAACAACAGTTGTATATAGCTGCATTTCAGATACATTTTTGTACATTTGAACGTAGCAGTAATAGGACCTAGGCGTAGCGTTTGATTCAGCGAGACATAATATTATTTTGATAGCAGCCCTGATCCCAATGGCTTCACTGACCCCGCATAGAGAGAAAGAGAACAGCACATTTTCAAGGAATCACAAGGCTCATTGGGATTTCGTGATGCAGCAGGAAAATTCTCCCTGACAAAAGTGTGATCAAGTTAAGATCCAACATCTGTATAGTGAACTGTGAGCCCTGATCAAAAGTAATGCACTATGTACAGAATATGTGTAATTTGGGACACAGCCATTGATTTGGATGTGAAGACAGGGACGGTCACGGCATTATGTAGTCTTTGGATGGAGGATACAATGTCCTTTTGAGTATAATGGATGATGCTGTCGATCCAAAAGGTTCGGTGTGATAAGTTGGTCCGTGATTAACCTTGATTAACCGATTGTTAACGGAGAGATGGATGACTTGTTGAAATGGTACAAATGAAATGCTGATTAAGGAATCTGTCTTTCTTTGAAAGAATGGTGATTTATAAAATGGGATTGAGCTCACGTTTCATCTTTTTGATCATTTAATATGGGCGTAGAGAGATTTGAAATGAGAGTCAGGAAGCAGATTGTCACATCTACCCCCGCTCCCCCACCCGGCACTCATCGTCGCCGGTTTACTAATCACTGGCTCTGACAACCATTATTACGCACACCTGGCACCATGGTCTCAGACGATTCCACGGGTGAAAAGACATATGTGGAGATCCTGGGCTGGCATGTCACACGTGGTCTGCGATTGTGTGGCCGGTTGGACGTACTGCCAAATTCTCTAAAACAACATTGGAGGCGGCTTGTGGTAGAGAACGGAACATGCCTGTCCTGATCCTGCCTGCCGTCCTGTACCTGCCTGACTCTGAACTCTTTCACTGCCTTGACTTACCTTTTGCCTATAATAAACTTGGATACTCGTACTATCCGCCTCCTGTGTCTGCATCTGGGTCTTAGCCTGAGCCTTGAGCAGACAGCTCCGCAATGCTGTCTCCTCCCAAGGAGCCACCATTGGAAGACACAAGCAGTTACTTCAAAACCTTATGGAAGGATTCCATGACTTGGCAGAACACCACGACCACGCTTTCAATGCGTTGCTGGAGCAATTCTGCGGATATTCTACTAGGCAGCAAGCCTCTACGGTAACCTCTCAGACTCTCAGTAACCCAGCTACCATCGGCACTTCTCCCCAGCCTTTACCGGCTTCCTGAGAACCCCTCTTACCTTCTCCGGAGCGCTATGCTGGAGATCCGGGATCCTGCTGCGCGTTTCTCTCCCAGTGATCCCTCATCTTCGAGCTGCAGCCTTCTTCGTTCCCCTCGGACCGCTCGAAGATAGCGTATTTGATAAATCTGATGTCCGGGAGGGCACTCACCTGGGCTACGGCGGTGTGGGAGCAACAGTCCAGTCTGGAAGAGTTTATGGCAGAGGTACATAATGTGTTCAGTTCTCCGAGGTCCGGGAGAGAGGCTGCTCATAAGCTGCTCCAACTACTGCAAGACTGACAGTGCCTAGAACCCGGAAGACCTGTTTGACGCGTTCCTTCCAGGATTATCGGAGGTGATTAAAGACAAGCTCGCAGCCCGGGAGCTGCCCATGAACCTCGACTCCCTCATCGCCTTGATCTTACGGATCGATGGGCGGCTACGAGAACGTATGAGGAAAGGAGGTCTGTTCCCAGTCACACTTGCTCATCCACTGCTTCCACTCCGAGGTCACCTGAGGGCGGTTGACTCGCCTCCTCCAGAGCCCAAGCTACTGGGAAGGGCTAGATTGTCTCCAGGTGAACGTTTATGCAGGGACTTCAGAATATTTTATTTCCACCTGTCCATTAAAAAGACCTGGCTCATCAGTATGAAAGAGTACTGGTTTTATCATGGGTTGGAGCCCATTCTGCCATGTACAGTGTCTTAAGTTGGCACAGCCTGCCCCGGGACATCTTCCTGCAGGCTTGGGAGAATTCTAGGATCTCTCCTCCATTCCCGTGGAGTACCTGGACCTCCGGGAGGTCTTCAACAAGGCCTCTCCCTTGACCAAAAGACTGCCCCATTGACCTTCTCCCGGGCACTACACCACCTCAGGGGTGGCTTTACTCCCTGTCAAGTCCAGAGACCAAGGCTATGGAGGAGTACGTTGAGGACTCACTCGCTGCAGGGGGCATTCGTCCATCTGCCTCTCCCGCCAGCACAGGGTTCTTCTTTGTGTAGAAGAAGGACAAAACCCTGCGCATGTGTATCGACTACCGGGGCCTAAATTACATCACGGTTAAAAATCGTTACCCTCTACCACTCATCTCCTCGGCATTCTAACCTCTTCAGGGAGCGACCATCTTATCAAAGTTGGACGTTCAGATTGCCTACCATCTGGTTTGGATACGGGAAGGAGATGAGTGGAAGACAGCTTTTAACACGGCTAGCGTGCAACGCTGACCAACGCTCCAACTGTGTTCCAAGCCCTGGTCAACGATGTGCTCTGGAACATGCTGAACCGGTTTTTCTACCTCAATGACATCCTTGTCTTTTCCTGTTAAGCTCAAGAGCACGTCCTCCACGTCTGACAGGTCCTTCAGCGTCTCCTCGATAACCAGCTTTTCGTTAAAGCAGAAAAGTGTGAATTCCATCGCTCCACCATCTCCTTCCTTGGATACGTCATCGCTGCTGGACATATACGGATGGATCCAGACAAGATGAGAGAGGTGGTGGATTGGCCTCAACCCACATCCAGAGTGCAGCTGCAACTCTTGCTGGGATTTTCTAACTTCTACCACCACTTCATCCGGGGTTACAGCACCCTGGCTTCCCCACTCTCAGCACTCACCTCTCCCAAGGTTCCATTCACGTGGTCTCCAGCAGCTGACCGGGCATTCTCGGACCTCAAACATCGATTCACTACAGCATCTTAATCTATCCAGGTCCGTCCCGTCAGTTTGTGGTGGAGGTCAACGCCTCGGATGTCGGAGTGGGGACCGTCCTGTCCCAGCGTTCTGCCCAGGACCAAAAGCTTTTCTCTCCCGTCCTGACCCTGATCCTGCCTGTCGTCCTGTACCTGCCTGACTCTGATTTGGACTCTTTGCCTGCCTTGACTTACCTTTTGCCTGCCCCTTGTACCCTATACTCATGGCATTGTTAGAGTGTCCCCAGGAGGCTGTACATTTCAGCTTCCTGCGATTACAGGAAGTGACTTAATTGGGGGTTAAAGGGGGAGTTTTTCAAATGGTTAAAAATGTTGAACCTTCCCAAATTTGACATATTTGTGACCGGGGGACCGTCATTAGCCTGGCTGACGCACAACCCACATGACCACACAGAGAGCTGTCAATCACTGGTCTGGTAACTCAAGCTTGTAAAAGTGGAGGTTAGTAAAAATGTTGAGCGACTTTGAGCAACTTTTGGATTGGTTCTCATATGCACACTATTTGCATGAGCAACAGCCCCCACCCTTCCTCATCAATTTGCTAAGCCCCCACTAGCCAAGCCAAGCCAAAGTTAGGCTAAGTAAAACTGGGTATTGCAGTAGTAGCTAGTTTACTCTGTAACCAGAGGACATCCATGAAGGAAAATGAATTACTGGGGTAAGGAAATGCTCAGCCTATAAGTAGCTAACTAGGTAATGTATAACTAAAACATACATTTGATTAGCTTGCCGATTTCGAGTTGATAGCAAGCAAACTAAAGTTATTAGCTAGCTGGCTTTCTGTGGGCTGAGAAATGCTAACTTATGCTAGCTAACGTTTCTACTTGCTAGCCACAAGATTGTAACATTTAACAGTTTGCAGCTGTCTAATATGTCACTTGTTTTAGTGTAGAAGGGTTATTATAACATTATAACAAATGTGTGTGATGATTGGGAGGGTGCATGCATGTTAGCGGCAAACAATGTTCGAACTCTGAAGGTTTGTGTTAGCTAGATACTGTGTGTGTTTGCTCATCCCAGAAGTGTTGGCTGGAAGCAGAAGCGCTGATCATGATTTGTTCAATATGAAACGGGGATATACATCCAGTGTAGGTGACGCTTTGAAGTCTGAGGGCACATCCCCTTCATTAATGATGCTTCGTGCCGTCACATCAAGGCAGCCATTCCAGACTCTCAAGTCAGGAAAACTTTGAGAGCTCATGTCAACCAGACTGTCATGAAATTTGAAGTCAAACAACCCAAAAGCATTTTTGACCTCCATTGGACAGTTCTTGAAGCCTTGTTAGAATGAATTCTGAAGGGCATATTGGACAAAATATTTTTCATTGACTTGACACTTCTGTCTGCCTGAGTTTATTAAATGTAAATATTAGTCATTTAGCAAATGCTCTTATCCAGAGTGACTTACAGGAGCAATTAGGGTTACATGCCTTGCTCAAGGGCACATCAACAGATTTTTCACCTTGTCGGCTCTGGGATTTGAACCAGCGACCTTTGGTTACTGACCCAACGCATTTAACTGCTAGCTTACCTGTATCCAATAATGTCCTGCATAACTTCATGAGGATGGACAGGAGGACCAGGAGGGGATCTGCAGCTCGCTGCCGTGTGCCAGAGGAGAGGTCTGCTGCTCTGCAGGATGCTGCAAGGATGGGGGCCAATAACGCAACATGGGAGGCAATCCGTGTGCCGGAGATCTTCTCCTCCTACTTCTTTGAAGAGGGTGCTGTTCCCTTGCAACACCATAGACTACATTATGCACAATCAAAGGCTCTTTTAACCTGTTGGGGGTAGGGGGCAGTATTTGCACGGCCGGAAAAAAAACGTACCCGATTGAATCTGGTTATTACTACTGCCCAGAAACTAGAATATGCATATAATTATTGGCTTTGGATAGAAAACACCCTAAAGTTTCCAAAACTGTTTGAATGGTGTCTGTGAGTATAACAGAACTCATATGGCAGGCAAAAACCTGAGAAGATTCCTTACAGGAAGTGGCCTGTCTGACCATTCCTTGAGCTTCTTGCCTCTGTTTATTGAAGACTGAGGATCTTTGCTGTAACGTGACACTTCCTACGGCTCCCATAGGCTCTCAGAAGGTGGGAAAAAGCTGAATGATGTCATTCCAGCCCCAGGCTGAAACACATTTGCGCTTTTGGCAAGTGGCTGATCAGAGGACAATGGGCTTAGGCGTGTGCACGAGTCCACCCCATGCTTTATTTTCTTTCGTCTTTTTACCTAAACGCAGATTCCCGGTCGGAATATTATCGCTTTTTTACGAGAAAAATGGCATAAAATTGATTTTAAACAGCGGTTGACATGCTTCGAAGTACGGTAATGGAATATTTAGAATTTTTTTGTCACGAAATGCGTCGTGCTCGTCACCCTTCTTTACCCTTTCGGATAGTGTCTTGAACGCACGAACAAAACGCCGCTGTTTGGATATAACTATGGATTATTTGGGACCAAACCAACATTTGTTATTGAAGTAGAAGTCCTGGGAGTGCATTCTGACGAAGAACACCAAAGGTAATAACATTTTTCTTATAGTAAATCTGACTTTGGTGAGTGCTAAACTTGCTGGGTGTCTAAATAGCTAGCCCTGTGATGCCGGGCTATCTACTTAGAATATTGCAAAATGTGCTTTCACCGAAAAGCTATTTTAAAATCGGACATATCGAGTGCATAGAGGAGTTTTGTATCTATAATTCTTAAAATAATTGTTATGCTTTTTGTGAACGTTTATCGTGAGTAATTTAGTAAATTTTTTGTAAATTCACCGGAAGTTTGCAGGGGGTATGCTAGTTCTGAACGTCACATGCTAATGTAAAAAGCTGTTTTTTGATATAAATATGAACTTGATTGAACAAAACATGCATGTATTGTATAACATAATGTCCTAGGTGTGTCATCTGATGAAGATCATCAAAGGTTAGTGCTGCATTTAGCTGTCTTCTGGGTTTATGTGACATTATATGCTAGCTTGAAAAATGGGTGTCTGATTATTTCTGGCTGGGTACTCTGCTGACATAATCTAATGTTTTGCTTTCGTTCTAAAGCCTTTTTGAAATCGGACAGTGTGGTTAGATTAACGAGAGTCTTGTCTTTAAAATGCTGTAAAATAGTCATATGTTTGAGAAATTGAAGTAATAGCATTTCTAAGGTATTTGAATATCGCGCCACAGGATTCCACTGGCTGTTACGTAGGTGGGACGATTTCGTCCCGCCGACCCTAGAGAGGTTAAAGAGCCATTCACATTGCAATAAGAGTATTTTTACTTGTACTTAGCTTTGTCAACTGCAGTTATTCAATTCTCAGTTTCTCTCCCTTTGGTGCTGTTCAGGTAAGGGTGATGTCTGTACAAAAACCAAACAGGCTCTTTTAAGAATCATCCATTTTTTTTAATTTAGAACTAGACACCCCATAACCCATACCTACACACTTATGAATCAATCTGATTGATAGATTGTGTTGTGCAGCAAGCAGGCTCAGGTGTGTAACTGTGGCTCCTTCCACCTTCAAATAATAGGCAAGAGGACCAACCATGAAGAATAGTAAGATACTTAATTAATTATATTTATATAACTACACTATATTGTTTGTCCTCGTTTGTCTGTGCTTGTCACGTCTGCTCCCACTCTTCCCCACTGGCGCTCGAAGGCGCCAGGCTCCCCAGCATTACGCACTCCTGCCAACATCATTACGCACATCTGCCTTCCCTCGTCATGCGCATCAGCGAACTATTGGACTCACCTGGACTCAATCACCTGTTTTTTATCTTCCCTATATTTGTCAGTTCCCTAGCTCTGTTCCCCGCTGCTGCATTGATTGTCGTTTGTCATTGTGTACCCGTGTGCTGACGTAATTCCTGTCTTGTTCTTTGTCTGTTCCTCAATAAATGTTCTACACCCCAAACCTGCTTCTCGACTCCAGCGTTGGTCCTTACAGTGCATGTTTAACATTATAAAGTACTCTGCAGCCACTTAGTGTGGACACCAGGTGAGGTCACACACAGATTCCTGGTGAACAATGTCTTTTTAACTACCATATTTTCTCAATAACAGTCTCTTCCTCCCTCTCCCCCTTCTCCCAAAATCCTCTAGGTTACAGTATATCAGCTGTGTTGGTGAACCCCTCCCGCATCTGAACTGGCTGACACATAGAGGGCACAGCATGATCAGAGGTGAGAGCTCACTTAGTCGAGATGCTTTAAAGAGATGCTTTACCCTGAAATACAGATAGAGATGTATTAGTCCCAGAGTTAATGATCCAGGGTCAGTTTTGCATTTCACCTCCTGATGAATATGATGACTGACAATGTTAGAATAAAAAAAACACAAGGCTCAATCATGCAATCTCTCTCGCCATCTGTCTCTCGTCTGCAGGTATGTTTTGATGTGAGAGATGCCAACCCCCAGTCCCGTCATCGCCACCTCACCCACTCTTAAGATAACCTTCAGGCCAACTGGGTGCCCAAGGCTGGCTAGGAGACACCACTAGAGACACTATTATGTAATTGTGATGACCTGAGAGAATATGAAGTTTAGCAGCACCCTTTAATAATCCCTGCTCCTCTGTTCTTACCTCTTTCCCTTTCTGTCTTTTATGCTCTTTCTCACCTCTCTCCCCACTTCCTCTTTCTTCTTCTGTTTTTATAATGCACACCAGATGTGCATTGAAGTACAGATTTAACTTGTATTTATAATATAATATTACAATTACAACATTTATAAGGCATGTATTATATACTTATAACACACCTAATTTAACTTCTTTCAATAAAGTGTTTCACATTCTCTACTGGACTCGGTTCACATTCTCTACTGGTTGAAATTAGGTCTCTCATTTGATGAAATACTACACCTATCCTGTGTCTTCAGATCAGTGCAGATAAAGGAAATTAGATATTAAGATTAACCTGTTTTAGAGTATTTACATGATGCATAGGAAGTATAGTGTACTGTTTTTTATAATTCTGTTTCTGTATATCCAAATTACAAATCAGCCTTTAACTAGTTCAATCGTGTTCTTGTCTATTGCATAGTAACAATGTGTAACCATTGATGTCCCAGGACCAGGATTGGTAAACACTGTTGAAGTGTATAATTGTAATACATACTGTACATGCAGAAACAGCATCATTCAAAGACGAGTTTGATATTCCTGGTATTAGATATGATTGAAAAAGAATGTCTCACAGACAGACATTCATACCTAAACCACATCTTTATTTGCCAAAGTAGAGTACATGATCAGTGAATATATTCAATGTGCAGGCAACAATGTAGGGAACTCATGCTTGGTTTTATCTACATGTACTGTATATACGGCTTGCATCCCTGGCACAATAAAGTTATATTATATTCTACTCAATCAATAGACTAGTTTGATGCCATTCAGACTGTTTCGAAGTCGATACAACCGGCTATGATAGCTGAGATTCATAGCTAGGTTCATAGCTAACTAATATTGACATTATAATACTGACATGTAACAGTCATGTGTGTAACAGTGACTTTCTGGAATTTCTTGGGGTTTAAATATTAACTGGTGGAAGTAATTAAAACCACTGTTCTGAAGTAATATTTATACCAAACATTTTAGGGTCCATGCACAGATCAGCTACATAGCTCGCTACACATCCATAGGCATACAGGTATTTTTATCCTCCACTTGTCACGTCCTGACCAGTAGAAGGGGTCATTTGTCATTGTAGTATGGTCAGGGCGTGGCAGGGGGTGTTGTTTTTGTGTGTTTTGGGGTTGGTTTGTTTAGAGGGGATTTGTTCTAGTTTTCATTTCCTGTGTGGCCGAGTATGGTTTCCAATCAGGGGCAGGTGTCTTTCGTCGTCTCTGATTGGAAGCCATACTTAGGCAGCCCTTTTTTCCTTTGGGTTTGTGGGTGGTTGTTTTCTGTATAGCCTGTGTGCCTTACGGAACTGTTTCGTCGTTTGTTTATTTTGTTTGAGTGTTCTCTCTAAATAAAGAAGGAAGATGAGCACTATACCCGCTGCGCCTTGGTCTGTTCCTTATGACGCTTATGACACCACTACACAATAAGCAAGAAAATAGTTAGCTAGCTAAATTACTTCAGCTGCAATGCATGTCAAATATTACCAAGGCAAGCTTACAAAATTGTACATTAAATTTGCTAGCTAGATTCTTTACATGCACTGTTTCACAAGACGACAGCCTGGCTTGCTGGTTTTCTCAGGAGTCCTTAAAACATGAAACAAAACAAATTACAATATCATTCCCATGTCACAACGCCCATAAAGCTAGCTAGCCAGACGGCTAATGTTAGCTAGTCAGCTAGCTTGCTAAATAGCGATTTTTGTAAATTAACTTCATGAGCAAAGAATAAGCATAATTGTTTGTCTCGACATTAACTAACATATTCCTTTCAACTGTAAATGTTTTGCATTATTCATTATGACGTTATAATTACTTAAACTTGCTACCATCCTAGTATTTTTGTTAGACATCTTTGCTGAAGAAAGTCTGTAGTATTAGGTTGCACAGTGTCAAATTCTTCAATGGAACCACTTGATATGATTCCACTGGTGAATGAAAGCAGTAGAGTACACGGGCAGTGAAGCAAGGAATAGAGTGCAAGCTATTTATATATGTTTTGATTTCTAAAGACATTCTAAGGTGTGTATCATTAACAACTAAAGTTGCCAAATAACTCTAAATCTAGCATAGCCAATAGGACTTGTTTCAAATGATCACTTTTATTCTCAACATAGCCTTCATATGCGCACTTGCTCCGGAATGGGAAAAATATATTTTCCATTTTATTAAGCTGTTCAATTCTATTATTCTTATTATAAAATCATATCACAGTGTTGCGGCGTCACTACAGTGTGGGGGTTCAATCCCACGCTGTGTCATTACCGGCCATGACCGGGAGTCCTAAATTGGGTGGTGCAAAATTGTCCCAGCGTCGTCGTTAGGGAAGGGTTTGCCCGGGGGGGCTATACTTGGCTCATCGCGTTCTAGCGACTCCTTGTGGTGGGCCGGGCGCCTGCAGGCTGACTTCGGTCACCAGTTGAACAGTGTTTCCTCCGACACATTGGTGCAGCTGGCTTCCGGTTTAACTTCTATGGGCTACGTGGGATGCTAGCGTCCCACCTGCGGGACACAGCCAGTGAAATATCAGAGCGGCAAATTCAAAACAACAAAATCTCATAATTCAAATTTCTCAAACATACAACTATTTTACACCATTTTAAAGATACACTTGTCCTTAATCCAACCACATTGTCCGATTTCAAAAAGGCTTTACCAGCGAAAGCATGTAGTTAGATTATGTTAGGACACAGCGTCAACAAGAAAAACCACACAGCCCTTTTCCAAGCAGGAGAGGCGTCACAAAAACCAGAAATACAGCTAAAATTAAGCACTAACCTTTGACGAACTTCATCAGATGACACTCCTAGGACTCAATGTTACACAATACATGGATGTTTTGTTTGTTAAAGTTCATATTTATATCCCAAAACCCCATTTTACATTGGCGTGTGATGTTCAGAAAATATTTTGCCTCCAAAACTGCCGGTGAAGCAGCACAACAATTTACAAAAATACTCATCATAAACGTTGATAAAATATTAAACTGTTATTCAAAGAATTATAGATTAACATCTCCTTAATGCAACCGCTGTCACAGATTTCAAAAAAGCTTCACGGGGAAAGCACACTTTGCAATAATCTGAGTACGGTGCTCAGAAAAATACATCAGGCAATACAGATACCCGCCATTTTGGAGTCATCTAAAATCATAAATAGCATTATAAATATTCACTTACCTTTGATGATCTTCATCAGAAGGCACTTCCAGGAATCCCAGGTCCACAATAAATGTTGTTTTGTTCGATAAAGTCCATAATTTATGTCCAAATACCTCCTTGTTGTTTGCGCGTTCAGTAAGCTACTCCAAATGTAGGAAGCGCGCCAAACATTTTACAACGAAAAGTCAAAAAAAGTTATATTTACGTTCATAGAAACATGTCAAACAATGTATAGCATCAATCTTTAGGGCCTTTTAACATAAAACGTCAATAGTATTCCAACCGGACGATTCCAATGTCTTGAAAAACGTTATGGAACACACCTACCTCATCATGTGAATGCGCGCCAATGAACTCATGTCATTTTCTGAGTCACCAACTTCCCGGCCTTCTTGTTCGCTCTCTGTCCAAAATCCTGAAACAAGGTTCTAATGACTGTTGACATCTAGTGAAAGCCTTAGGAAGTGCAAAATGAACCCTAAGTCACTGTGTGTTAGATAGGCAATGACTTGAAAAGACTACAAGCATCAGATTTCCCCCTTCCTGGTTGGATTTTTCTCAGGTTTTTGCCTGCCATATGAGTTCTGTTATACTCACAGACATCATTCAAACAGTTTTAGAAACTTCAGAGTGTTTTCTATCCAAATATTTGACTCTGGGCCCGAGTATTAGGCAGTTTACTCTGGGCACGCTTTTCATCCGAAATCGAAAATACTGCCCCCTATACCATAAAAAGTTTTAAGCGAGAGGGTGTTAAGAAGCGCGGTTTGGCGGGTCATGTTTCGGAGGACGCATTACTCGACCTTTGCCTCTCCCGAGCCCATTGGGGAGTTGGAGCGATGAGACAAGATCGTAATCATGAAAATTGGGGAGAAAAAGGGGGAGAAAAATTACCCCCAAAAATAAAATCATATAATATAAAATAATGACACAGGACTTATAAGCATATCTTGTCTGCTAAATGAACAAGCCTACAGTACAGCCTATGCCATGCCGCATAACCAGATAACATACAATAATAGGCCAACTCATGTTCTGTTAATCTGAAGTACATTTTCTTCATAACATAATGTTTCTTTAGACCTACCTAAAATAAATAAAGGATTTATTGTTATGGTGTATATTAAATGGATTTATTCGACTTGTTAAAATGTAGATGTTCCAAATGCATGCATTAGCAGCTTGTGACAAAATTTCAAGACAGTCACAATCCTAATTGACAACTTTTTAGTTTTTTAGTTGTTTGACACTGATCTTTTCCCATTGAGTGCAAATGTATTTACATAAGCGTCAACCCTGTGACACTCGTCTTTTCCCATTGAATGCAATGTATTAACACAGTGTCAAGCGCTTGATGTTGATATTGTCCCATTGGCTCTGCAAAGCCTGCTGGGAGCATAGCCAATTGACATTTACAAAAAACATGACAAGATTACGTTTTCCTCTGATATCATGTTGGTTCCCATTCTTTTTTACTGTCCTCATAGGCATAGCACTTTTTGTGTGTGAGAGCAACCCTAGAAACCCCAGTGGTCATATTCACACACAAGGCAACATGCCAGAAACCATGCCTAGATACAGTACGTGCTGCTTTCCTCACCTTATTGCATCAATGAAAGTGCATTCAATTGTGAAATGCCATTAAGCCCTTTACTGGGCAACACAATTTACCAAAAATACATATTCCTGAATATACAGTAGAAAGTAATCTAGACTTCACAATATCTGCACTTTATTTAAGGTCATCCTATGTCCGTAATGTTCCCATATACTCAATGTGATTTTGATGAATTACCTGATGTGCCACTATGTACTATGGTAGAAATTCCATGTCCAATCATGTAACTCAACCCACCCCTAGCCTATTAAATAATGTCTTACACTGAGTGTACAAAACATTATGAACACCTACTCTTTCCATGACATAGACTGACCAGATTAATCCAGGTGGAAGCTTTGATCCCTTATTGATGTTACTTGTTCAATCCACTTCAATCAGTGCAGATGAAATGGCTGAAACAGGTTAAACAGAATTTTTAAGCCAATATTAGGAAGGTGTTCTTAATGTTTTGTTCATTCAGTGTATACTCTATATCACAATTGAATTCAGCTAGGGTGACAAATCCAAATGTAAAACCAAAAATCACATCCTTGTTTTTAATTAATCAGCCCACTTCTTGTCATACAGTGCAAATATGATTTGGAGGTAAAACTGCTAGATGGATGAAAGGCAGATCCACTTAAGCGTGATAGATGCGGTTGTGTCCCCTGCTAAGAGATGCTTGAGAGCGGATTGGCCATTGAACTGGAAGTCAACAGAAGGTATCTGTCAAATGATTCCAAAACAACAACACCAAAGCAATGCATACTGATCATTTATATTAGTGTGTCATGCCCGATCGGTCACTTTTTCTCATTCATGCAGTAGCAAGATATTTCATAATATCAACGCTTTCTCAGAGTAATGTGATAGAGTAATATAGTTTCCATAGTGTTACCAATATCACATCCAAACATAACAAAATTTTATTCACCTTGATGGATTTTTCCATAGCCTAACACTGAAAAATGATTTCAATTATATTGATACATTTTCCTTCTTTTGGGTAAGCCACCCAAGCACCTGTGGCAACCTCATCATTCAGGACAGTTTCCCTGTACTCATGCCATTGTCACCATGGTAACTGGTATTGAGCTGTCCCATTGGCAGTGCCAAGAACTGACTGGTACAGGCGGACCTTAGGCGATAATAAATAGATTCCAAGGCAAGTTAAAGAGGTTTAATTACAGAATGTAGCTTCCAATGGAAACAGCATGCTATGAAGCTGCTCAAGTGCATGGAAGAATTCAGAAAGAAGAGGTATAAATATACCCATGAAGAAAAGGAGCACATTTGTTGTCTCGTTAAAATAGAAGCTAAATTCGCACTGGTCTATGACTGGGACAACAACAGTATTTTATCAATGAGAAACAGAGCCTTCTCATTTAGAACATTATAACTCAGGTGAGGGAGAGAGATGTTCTCTGTAGCAGCCACTTGCCTTTGGCTCTTCCTCTGATTAATCTGGGCTCCAATCCCCTGTTAAACCTGCAAAGGAGATTGATGGCCCAGGCCTCTGCTCATTACTGGTTCCTGACATGGTGGATGAGACTCGGCTAACTCCAATTATCACATGTGCCCTCCATGATGGCTCTATGGCAGATGGTTTCTACTGGTCTCACTCAGTTTTACATCAGTATCAGGTAAAATAATTTCCCACGCATATGAATGACCCTTTGACATCTAGGAGCAGATTGGGTTCATCCTGCTGTAATCTGGTTGCTGCTGTGAGCTTCATATGGATGAGCTTTTGATACCACATCAGACTAAAGGGTCTCTGTCAGGTGTAAACAGATTTGTCTGAGATGAATCAGCTAATATAGATCAGATGCCGGCAAAACTATTTCTCACATCTGGACTTTTCGGTCTTAGATCCAGTTTCCTGGCTATGCTAGCTATCCCTCCAGAAGGTGGCAGTGCTTTGTTATTCAGAATATGACAAATAAAAGTCACATGAATCGTACTCTAAGGATATCAGAATTTATTTTTCTACACTTCTTTGGGAAAAGAAGTTGCAGAACAATAATATTTTATTCAACTGTAGGCTGTAGAAAGAACTGACAGCTTTCGTGAATTAGCCCAATGTGTTATTTTCCCTATTCACTCCATGTAAGGCAGTGCCTCGTGAAAGAATACCAAACATTTTTATCAAATGGATTTATCAATAACATCAAGAATTGTATATACTGTAGGTATCCAAAGATTCTACTCATACAGTGTTTATGAAGTGTCTTGCATCTTCACCTTTGTTAGCAAAATACAAGCCAAGTGACACAGCACTTGACTTCTCCAGGCACCAGGCTCCAGGCTCCGGCCTGTTGTGTTTACCCTTTACTGAAGCACTCTGGTCACCGTTTGATTAAATTTGATGCTCACCCAACCTGACATTAATGATTACAGATCTTAAACTGAGCCAGTTTGCTACAACAGGAAAAGAATCCTGCAGCAACAGGAAGTGTGAATTATTATGTGGATTATATTGGACATTTTTGTAGGGTTAATACATTTCTCGTAAGGGAAAATCAAGTATGAAAGTTTTCCTGCAACAGAGTGATCAAATTAAAATCCTACAGTTGTTCACTTCTCAGAAACAGAAACTGGGGGAAGTCATCCATGTGATTCTAGTTCTTGTTGACTTGTTCCCATGGTGACTTGGACAGGAAATCCATCACTGTCTAGTCTTTTCCTTGACTGGATCTTCTGGACCCCCAGTGTGGTGGAACTTTTCACAGACCTGCCCAGGTCAGTGTGGTCCACCTCTTGTCACCTCATGCACATCTTGTGGACTGGTCCCAGATCTGGTCCCAGATATGTTTCACCGAGTCGTGGCTGAACGACGACACGGATAATATAGAGCTAGAGGGATTTTCTGCACCGGCAGAACAGAGAAGCTACGTCTGGTAAGATGAGGTTTGGGGGTGTGTGTCTTTTTGTCAATAACAGCTGGTGTGCGATGTCTAATATTAAAGAAGTCTCGAGGTATTGCTCACCTGAGGTAGAGTACCTGTCACGACTCCTACCGAGGGTGGCTCCTCTCCCTGTTCGCGTGGCGCTCGGCGGTCGTCGTCACCGGCCTACTAGCTGACACTTTTTCCTTTTCTGTTTGTTTTGACTAATTAGTTTCACCTGTTTTCGTTTAGGCTTACTAGTTGGGCTATTTAAGCCAGTAGGCCCGCCTGCTCTGTGTGCGGGCTTAATTATTTCCTTTCACTGTGTTGTGTGTGTTGGATAAGTGTACTTTGGGCATTTTGTGTTTTGTGCGCCGGGCATTTTTGGCGTATACGTTTGTGCGTAATAAAACGCTGTATTGAACTTTTCTGCCTCCTGCGCTTGACTCCGCACCCCCTACGCCCAAAGCGTGACAGTACCTTATGATAAGCTGTAGACCACACTATCTACCAAGAGAGTTCTCATCTATATTATTCGTAGCCGTCTATTTACCACCACAGACCGATGCTGGCACTAAGACCGCACTCAACCAACTCTATAAAGCCATAAGCAAACAAGAAAATGCTCACCCAGAAGCAGCACTCCTAATGGCAGGGGACTTTAATGTAGGAAAATTTCAATCAGTTTTACCAAATTTTTACAAACATGTCACATGTGCAACCAGGGGAAAAACCACTAGACCACCTTTACTCCACACACAGAGATGTATATTAAGCTCTCCTCCGCCCTCCATTTGGCAAATCTGACTATAATTCTATCCTGCTGATTCCTGCTTACAAGCAAAAACTAAAGCAGGAAGTACCAGTGAATCGCTCAATATGGAAGTGGCCAGATGACGCAGATGCTATGCTACAGGACTGTTTTGCTAGCACAGACTGGAATATGTTCCGGGATTCATCCAATGGCATTGAAGAGTATATCACCTCAGTCATCGGCTTCATCAATAAGTGCATTGACGACGTCGTCCCCACAGTGACCGTACATACATATCCAAACTAGAAGCCATGGATCCGCATCGAGCTAAAGGCATGAGCTGCTGCTTTCAAGGAGCGGGACACTAATCCGGACACCTATAAGAAATCCCGCTATGTCCTCAGACGAACAATCAAACAAGCAAAGCGTCAATACAGGATTAAGATTGAATCCTACTATACCGGCTCTAACACTCATCGGATGTGGCAGGACTTGAAAATTATTACGGACTACAAAGGGAAACCCAGATATGAGCTGCCCAGGGATGCGAGCCTTTCCAAATGATCTAAATGCCTTTTACTCTCACTTCGAGGCAAGCAACACTGAAGCATGCATGAGAGCACCAGCTGTTCTGGATGACTGTGTGATAATCCTCTCGGTAGGCGATGTGAGCAAGACCTTTAAACAGGTCAACATTCACAAAACCACAGGGCCAGACGGATTACCAGGACATGTACTCAAAGCATGCGCTGACCAACTGACTAGTGTCTTCACTGACATTTTCAACCTCTCCCTGACTGAGTCTGTAATACCTACATGTTTCAAGCAGACCACCATAGTCCCTGCGCCCAAGGGAGCGAAGTTAACCTGCCTAAATGATTACCGCCCCGTAGCAGTCACGTCGGTAGCCATGAAGTGCTTTGAAAGGCTGGTCATGGCTCACATCAACAGCATCCTCCCGGAAACCCTAGACCCAGTCCAATTCGCATACCGCCCCAACAGATCCACAGACGACGCAATTTCAATCGCACTCCACACTGCTCTTTCCCACCTGGACAAAAGTAACACCTATGTGAGAATGATGTTCATTGACTACAACTCAGCGTTCAACACCATAGTGCCCATGATGCTCATCAGTAAGCTAAGGACCCTGGGACTAAACACCAGGGTAGTGCTTACGGCCCAGTACATCACTGGGGCCAAGCTTCCTGAAATCCAGGACCTACATAATAGGTGGTGTCTGAGTAAAGCCTATAAAATTGTCAGAGACTCCAGTCACCCAAGTCATAGACTGTTTTCTCTGCTACCGCATGGCAAGCAGTACCAGAGCGCCAAGTCTAGGACCAAAAGGCTCCATAACAGCTTCTACCCCCAAGCCATAAGACTGCTGAACAATTAATCAAATGGCCACCGGACTATTACATTGACCCCACACCTCTCCATTTGTTTTGTACACTGCTGCTACTCGCTGTTTATTATCTATGCATAGTCATTTCACCCCTACCTACATGTACAATTTATCTCTAACCTGTACCCCCGCACACTGACTCGGTACCGGCACTACTTGTATATAGCCTCGTTATTGTTGTGTTATTGTGATACTTTTTATTATGTTTTACTTTAGTTTATTTGGTCAATATTTTCTTAACTCTTCTTGAACTGCACTGTTGGTTCAGGGCTTGTAAGTAAGCATTTCACGGTAAGGTCTACACTTGTTGTATTCGGTGCATATGACAAATAAAGTTTGATTTGATTTGATTGAGCTGTATAGTCAACTCCAATGTATAGTTAACTATACAGAACAAACAGATCCGGGGCAAGCCTTCATTCTCTTTAACTAGATGCTCTTTGATATTGAATGAGAGTGTCTGCCTCTCCACCAACACCTCCTGTGTAGCCAACTCAAAGAACGACACTGTATGCTTTTATTCGCCTCAAGCTCCAGGTCCAGGTCACCATGTGACTGTGTAGTTGCTACGACACATTAATGGAACAAACCACCTCCTGTTACTGGAAATTAACACCGACGCCCACAGAGCACTAAGAATAAAGCCGGAAGAGCTAACAAGTGGGTCATAAAATTCCTTTGGTTACTGGTAAGATTGAGTGTCGATGAGTGTGTGTAAAAACGGCTTTGTTTTGATGCTTTTACTGGTTGTCCGTGTTCTGCGTAGGCCAGACTAAAATGATAAGGAGATGAAGCGTCTCCTCTGAGACATCCCAGCCATATTACTGACAGGAGGAAGGACTTTTATGGTCAGGGAGAATGTGTCTGTGTAAACAGCTGCCTGGGGGTTGTGACGCAATGGCCCCAAACACAGAAGGAGAAGGCGGAGGTAGGAACTGAAATACTGAAATTGCCAAAGACTCTGCTGCCGCTTGCTCTGCTTTCGCTTTAACTGTTCGCTCATAGTTGAAATCGCAGGCTGTCAACAAAACAATCTGTTGCAGCACACGGACGATCCTATTCACATGAATTATTAGAATATAACTTAGTATTCTTTATTCACATCAGTGATGTTGTGGTGAAGAAAAGGTGGGTAATAGGTCAACTATAAACTCCAATGGGCAATCGAGATAAGACGAAAAACCAGAGATAAGATGAACAATTCTCAGAGAGATGGTTTTTGCTTGTTTGGGGGTCTTTGTAGACACCAGATATCCACACAGACATCCCCCAAGCAAACAAAAACTGACTCTGAGAATGAGTGCACAACTGGTAAATAGTCGCTTATATATACATCAGTCAGTCAGGTGACTAGCTGCCGGCAGAGACTTCTATTGCAGTAACGTTTAAGGGCTCTGACTAGGGCTCTGGCTAGCTTAGCTTATTGTCCGGTATCTTAAAATTGCCTTTTGTCCAGCATCTCGCAAACACACTGTCAGCAGCATCTCTAGTTGCCTATTTGAGCCTACTCCGAGCTGGGGTAGCTTCGGTTCACGTCTCAGGCCTTCGGCCTGTGCCGTGAGAGGGTGCAGTTAGCCGTTTGTGAGAGTGGTGAATGCGCTGCTAAAAAGGCAAATCCAGGGGACGAAGGCGAACATAACAAACAAACCACTGTTCATGATTCCACTCATTCGCAAAAAGGCAGGTGCAATTAGAAGTTAGTTTGTTTGTTATGACACGTGCCACTGGAGATCTGGTCAACGTCTACTATGCCAAGAGTGTGCAAATCTGTCATCAAGGCAGAGGGTGGCTACTTTGAAGAATCTTAAATATAAAATAGATTTTGATTAATTTAACACTTCTTTGGTTACTACATGATTCCATATGTGTTATTTCATAGTTTTGAAGTCTTCACAATGTGAAAAATAGTAAAAATAAAGAAAAACCCTGGATTGAGGAGGTGTGTCCAAACTTTTGACTGGTACTGTATATTTTTTATAATGATTCATTTGTCAAATTAGAACATTTTTCTGAGGTCGGACCATCTTGGTCTCATATCTAGTTATGGCCCTGGTCAGCATACCTGCCCATTACGCTTCCCTCCGGAGGAGGCGGAGGAGAGGCCTGGCCATTGCGCCCCAGTTATTGCCTGACTCTGGGGGATTCACCAGAAAATCTTGTATTTATTGATTTTGTTTAACCTTTATTTAACTAGGCAAGTCAGTTAAGAACAAATTCTTATTTACAATGACGGCCTACCTTGAAGAACAATCTGGCCTTAAATGGCCATGTATTCTTATAATCTCCACCCGGCACAGCCAGAAGAGGAATGGCCACCCCTCAGAGCCTGGTTCCTCTCTTGGTTTCTTCCTAGGTTTCTGCCTTTCTAGGGAATTTTTTCTAGCCAATGTGTTTCTACATCTGCATTGCTTGCTGTTTGGGGTTTTAGGCTGGGTTTCTGTATAGCACTTTGTGACATCTGCTGATTTAAAAAGGGCTTTATAAATAAAATTGATTGATTCAGAGAAACATTCCTCCCGTGATTAGAACCATTATTCAGAGACACGCGCCACTGGAGGTCTGGTCAGCGTCTACTACTCCCACTACCTTGAGTCTTTACCATCAGTTAAAAGGAAAGCAAAAGAGCCAGCACAATTTATCTTCCCATTTGTAGGCAGTTGGGCAAATTCTATTAATCAGGTTTTGATGAAAAATGGCCAGGTCTTGTTCTCCTGCTTGAGCACAGACAGTTGTTGATGTCCCCCTAGCATCACAGATTCTCCAGATGGGTCTGGAATTCTGGATCCCATTCTTCAACAGAACCTCGGCTCAGTCTTCTCTGCTTCAGTTTGATTTGGGGACTGACTGGTACCGGAAGCAACAGCTCAGCAGAGTCTCTGGGAGCCTCTGGGCAGGATCCAAGGGACATCATATGGCCGTGACTCACCTGCCTGGCGGAAGGGACTCCTTTCACAATTAATGATTTTACCTTTAAGCTGGAGAGTTAGAGTCAAAGGAAAGGAATGCCTAAACACATGGACTGTTCTGCTCAGAATGGCAGCAATGGTAGCTACATTATGGATCCTCTGGGCCCGGAAGAGTTGTGTAACACACCACTGTCACTGCAGGAAATGATTATGACGGTAGAGTCTAACTAGACCATTACTCTCTGCAGTCTCTGAACAGGATGGTACTGGATTATAATATGAAAGGGTCACACCCAGCTAAACTGGCCTTCATTAACTTCTCGGCTGATTGATTTAGCTTTCCAGCTTTTTTTTAGCTTCCTACCATGTGGCCAATCGATAGCTCACACACACAAAAATGTGTGCAGGTAAGTAACAGAGGGTTAAGCCTGTCTTTGTAAAATATACTGTACATTCTTTACCGTTGAGCTGCCAGAGCTGGCTGCAGAGCCAAAGGAGAGAAATGCCCAAACAGGAGGACTGCTCTGCTCATCAGGGCCCCAAAGATAAAGTATGGATCCTCTGAGACAAGGAAGGATGTGTAACACCACTGTCAAGGCATGAAATGACTACAGCGTTCAAATCTAACAAGACCCTTACTGCACATCCTGTTGAAAGGTACATGAACTCGTGTTGATCACCTCTTCACTGCTCAGTCATTTAGCGAGGTACACCAACAGGCACGTGTACTTTCAGATGTAAATCAGACGCTCACGGAGTTACATTACCCAGAATAAAAAGCAGCTACACAGTCCAAGTTGCTATGGAGACCTCACCAATTCAGCCAAAAGGAATGTGCCAAACTTCTCTCAGTTTCTCAAGAGGTTGAAAAGACAAATGCCCCAACTGAACACTGTATTTGTATTAAAATCCCACTGTAAACATTCTTCGATCTAATGTTTAATAATAAAAGTAATTATTGGCACTGTTGACAGATTGTCATTGGCACAGCCTAATGGACACCTTCTATGGCCAGGTTATCTGGAATAATGATAATAATAATTACTTAATGCAGTCACGATCAGATGATGAGCAAGGATGAACCCTTCTTTCCACTGCTGTGTCATGTTATCTGTGATGATTTTAGATAACATTTAAACTATTTCTCAATTATAAGGGAATTCACAGTTCACTTTTAAAAAATGTAAAAACATTCTAATGAAAGTTCTCATGATGATGATGATGATGACGATTCTGCTTGAAATGACACAGGAAGGAATTTCCTGCTTTACACAAGACAATATAATTTGTTAAATAGTTATTATTCTACAATGGAGTTTTCAATTACTGTGTTCCAAGGGTTGGAACCAAAATTATTTCCCAATCGATTCGTTGTGAACAGTACCACTATTTATTTGTTGTTCCGTTACACTGTTCCGACCAGCATAATACAGTTCTGAAGCGGTTCTAACCAAAAGAAGTACCCGTTTATATTGTTCATTTCTGTTCCTTATTTAACCTGTGAAATCAATATAGTTTTTACGTTTAGCGCATTAAATTACTCCTCCAATCAGTGCGGGTAGAGCAGCTTGCTATGGACCGGGCAAGCTAGTTGTTTACATGCTTGATGGACAGACAAGTGTAGGGCTTGAAATGCTACTGAATTCTGCGGGTGGGGAGAGAGCGAGAGAGAGGGCATGGAGGTGGTTTAGCTTGAAGCGCTGGGCATCATGATATGACGTGCATTATAATGTATTTAGGATATTACGGCCTAGATTCAATCAGATCAAGCATTAAACGGCGATAGCAGACATCAACATAGCTGATGTTTTGGTGGTGTGGGGGGTTGAACTGTGTTGGAGCTGTCAAATCGGTAAGCAGCTGCTCTTGTGATCATTGTCACAAAGCCACACCTGTCCTACTCGCATTAGACGTTCAGAAGGAGAGTGTAGGCTAAATAAAAATAATGGAGCTCAAAATGAAAATCATTCAAATAAATCATGAGGATTTCTATCAGCATAATTGAGGTGTAGATTACATCTCACATTCCAGTGTTCGAATTTGTAAACAAAGCTGCATGGGATTCTCCACTGGCAATGTCCTCTTTAGGTATAATGCCGGTGAGCTACTTGTGGATTTGACAGCTCAAACGCAGCTCAGACACCATCAAAACATCGGCTATGCACATTAAATCGGCTCCTAGTAGTAAGCCTGTCATTACTTCACTGATTTGCATAATTATTGACAAGCTAGATAGATACCTATGGAGCAGCGGATAATATGGAGGGACATTTGAACGTCCGAAAATTTGGCACCTCGCCCTGGACCAGAGCTAGCTAACAGCTCATGTGTGCAGTGGCACCAAAATTCAAAATATGTCTTACCTTTTTTAATGAATATAACAGAACTCATATGGCAGGCCAAAACCTGAGAAGATTCCATACAGATGAAGCCTAACTCTCACAGTCACAGTAGATGAGCAGCTTTCCTTCAGATGTGACACTTGGCATTCCATCCAAAGAGTTCAATCTTGATTTTATCAGACCAGAGAATCTTGTTTCTCATGGTCTGAGAGTCCTTTAGGTGCCTTTTGGCAAGTGGGCTGTCATGTGCCCTTTACTGAGAAGTGGCTTCCGTCTGGCCAGAGGAAATCGATCCTTTGTCTGGATAGGCCAGAAAATGTGATGTGTCACTACCTGTGCAAATGAGGTGTCAGATGTCATATACTGCATCTCAGCCGAGAGCGGCATGTGATGCGGACAACCAGTACTTTCGGGGAGAGCACAGCAATTGATGTTGCACCATTCACAGAGTGCTCTGTACACAAAAATAACAATTGAAACTGGAAGAAGTTTTTAAAGAACACTGAATAATGGATTACAGTTTCTCCTGACACATAGACTACTTTCAGGTTGAGGAACCATCTAACATCAAGTTGTAAAATAGTGCACTTCTCCTTTAACTAGCCTAGAAAACTATTTGGCAGGCAGACACTGGAAGTGGAAGTGTCTGAGTGACAGATTGAGTGCTTTGTGGGACTGAAAAAAAAATACTTGGAATGTAAAGGAATGTTACCATGCTTTTCAAATAGTGGTTCTGTTCCGGGACACTAAAGATCACTTTTGTTCCCGTTTCTGTTGTTATTTTCCGGTTTTCTGTTCTGTTCCCAGAACCGGTTCCAACCCCTGCTGTGTGCCACCCATATTAGCACATAGATTTACATTGTACACAAGTGATTGGACATGGATTGGAGTGCAACATGGATAACACCAAACCAGAGGACCTTCTTCCTCATGCCCCCAACACACACCTTAGTCTCCCACTAAAATAGTCCTATACTGCTACAAACTTTAATTAAGTCGTTCATCTCGGTTGACAGGCTGATCTGCAGATTGTGGTGCAGTTTGCCTTCCTGCATGCTCCTGCCTGACCTGATTCAAGAGAGAGGGAAAGAGAGAGAGAGGGAGAGAGAGAGAGAGAGAGAGAGAGCGAGAGAGAGAGAGGAGTGAGCGATAGTGAGCGAGAGAGAGAGAGAGAGAGAGAGAGAGAGAGAGAGAGAGAGAGAGAGAGAGAGAGAGAGAGAGGCAGCAGTGACAGAGATAGCTCGGCCAGCCTGTCACAGCAACAGCGCTTGGTTGTTCTTGGCACAGCTGTGGCTCCTAGGCATCGAGAGGATCTCCTTCCGATAAATACATGCTGATCGACATGATGGATGGCGAAGACTAACCTGGTGTCAGTGTGTTGTCTTTTCCAGGGAAACGGGAATCGACCCAGCATGCTTTGTTCCTGGCTTAGATGACCCCCTGGGGAACCAACTGTGGCCAGCGTCTGCTGCTCTCCTCTGTAGCCTCTGGACAGGATGATACCTGATTATCATGTGAATGGGGCACACTCGCCGCCCTCACCGGCCTTTCATTCATTTCTTGATTGATTTAGCTATTCTAGCTATTTCAGCTTTCAACCATGTGGCCAATGGATAACTCACAAATATACAAAGAAAGTGAAGATAAGCAACAGAGTGTTAAGCCTGTTTTTGTGCGAGAAAGAGGTCTCTATTGTGGGGAATGCACTGAATGAGAATGAGACAATATTAAAACGAATAAGACTATTGGAAATGGCTACTGGTAATATAGGCCTAGAGAAAATAGAGTAATTCTCACACCAATAAGTGGGACTGCGAAATTGATTTTTGTCATTGATCTACACAAAATACTTGAGGAATTCTTGAAATGTGGTCTTAAATGCTGTCCCTTGACTTTGGCACCATGTAAAAAATGACATATAATACAGTAGGATACTAGAAGCACGGAACTAGAATCACAAGCATTTCGCTGCACTCGCTACACTCACATTAACATCTGCTAACCATGTATATGTGACCAATAAAATCTGATTTGATTTGATATACAGCACCTTCAGAAAGTTTTCAGACCCCTTGACTTTTTCCATATTGTGTTACGTTACCGCCTAATTCTAAAATGGATAAAACATTTAAAAATCCTCAGCAATCTACACATAATACTCCATAATGACAAAGCAAAAACATGTTTTTAGACATTTTTGTAAATGTATTAAAAATGAAAGACAGAAATACCTTATTTTCATGAGTATTCATCCCTTTGCTATGAGACTCTAAATTAAGCTCAGGTGTTTCCTGTTTCCATTGATCATCCTTCAGATGTTTCTACAACTTGATTGGAGTCCACTTGTGGTAAATTAAATTCATTGGACATGATTTGGAAAGGCACACAACTGTCTATATAAGGTCCCACAGTTCACAGTGCATGTCAGAGCAAAAACCAAGCCATGATGTTGATGGAATTGTCCGTAGAGCTCCGAGACAGGATTGTGTCGAGGCACAGATCTGGGAAAGGGGACAAAAAACATTTATTTAGCATTGAAGGTCCCCAAGAAAACAGTGGCCTCCATAATTTTAAATGGAAGAAGTTTGGAACCACCAAGAGTCTTCCTAGAGCTGGCCGCCCGGCCAAACTGAGCAATCGGGGGAGAAGGGCCATGGTTAGGGAGGTGACCAAGAACCTGATGGTCATTCTGACAGAGCTCTAGAGTTTACCTGTGGAGATGGGAGAACCTTCCAGAAGGACAACCATGTCTGCAGCACTCCACCAATCAGGCCTTCACGGTAGAGTGGCCAGAGAGAAGCCACTCCTCAGTAAAAGGCACATGACAGCCCGCTTGGAGTTTGCCAAGAGGCACCTAAAGAACACTCAGACCATGAGAAACAAAAATGAACTCTTTGGCCTGAATGCCAAGCGTCATGTCTGGAGGAAACCTGGCACCATGAAGCATGGTGGTGGCAGCATCATTGAATGGCGCCTGAGAAGAAGGCAGACGTTTTACGTGTCCCAAAGCAATTGTGTTTTTTGTTCGTTTATTTGCGGTTTTTGTAACTTATTTTTGTACTTATTTTGTAAATAATGTTGCCACTACCGTCTCTTATGACCGAAAATAACTTCTGGACATCAGGACTGCGATTACTCACCACGGACTGGCAGAATACTTTTTTCCCTTTAACGAGACTGACGAGCCCAAAGCGAACGATATACTGCTTTCTCGGGAACAAGCCCAGATCCCCGTGATTTGCGTGAAGAGGAGGCGGAGAAAAAGGGGTCACTTCCTTCCATTCTGCTAGCAAACGTGCAATTTTTGGAGAATAAAATAGATGACCTACGTGCAAGATTAAACTACCAACGGGACATTCAAAACTGTAATATCTTACGCTTCACGGAGTCGTAGCTGAAATACGACACAATCAACATCAAGTTGGCTTGTTAT
Source organism: Salmo trutta (assembly GCF_901001165.1). Classification (NCBI taxonomy): domain Eukaryota; kingdom Metazoa; phylum Chordata; class Actinopteri; order Salmoniformes; family Salmonidae; genus Salmo; species Salmo trutta. The sequence continues at coordinate 9,832,818 of NC_042991.1, forward strand.
ACGCTATACTGGTAGGATAGAACAGCGGCGTCTGGTAAGACAAGGCAGCGGACTATGTATTTTTGAAAATAACAGCTGGTGCACGATATCAAAGGAAGTCTCGAGCTATTGCTCACCTGAGGTAGAGTTTCTCATGATAAGCTGTAGACCACACTATCTACCTAGTTGTGGTCATCTGTATTTTTCGTAGCTGTTTATATACCACCACAGTAAGAGGCTGGCACTAAGCAGCATTGAATGAGCTGTATTCCGCCATAAGCAAACAAGAAAATGCTCACCCAGAGGCGGCGCTACTAGTAACCGGGGACGTTAATGCAGGGAAACTTAAATCCGTTTGACCAAATTTCTATCAGCATGTTAAATGTGCAACCAGAGGGGGAAAAAACTCTGGACCACCTTTACTCCACACACAGAGATGCATACAAAGCTCTCCCTCGCCCTCCATTTGGAAAATCTGACCATAATCTTATCCTCCTGATTCCTGCTTACAAGGAAAAATTAAAGCAGGATGCATCAGTGACTAGATCAATTAAAAACTGGTCAGATGAAGCGGATGCTACGCTACAGGACTGTTTTGCTAGCACAGACTGAAATATGTTCTGGGATTCCTCTGATGGCATTGAGCAGTACACCACACCAGTCATTGGCTTCATCAATAAGTGCATCGATGACGTCATCCCAACGTTGACCGTACGTACATACCCCAACCAGAAGCCATGGATTACAGGCAACATCCACACTTAGCTAAAGGCTAGAGATGCTGCTTTCAAGGAGCAGGACTCTAAACCGGAAGCTTATAAGAAATCCAGCTATGCCCTCTGACGAACCATCAAACAGGCAAAGCATCAATACAGGACTAAGATCGAATCGTACTACACCAGCCCTGATGCTCGTCGGATGTGGCAGGTCTTGCAAACCATTACAGACTACAAAGGGAAACACAGCCGAGAGCTGCCCAGTGACACAAGCCTATCAGACAAGCTAAACTACTTCTATGCTCGCTTCAATGCAAATTGCACTGAAACATGCATTAGAGCACCAGCTGTTCCGGAAGACTGTGCAGCCGATGTGAGTAAGACCTTTAAACAGGTCAACATTCACAAGGCCGTAGGGCCAGACAGATTAGCAGGACGTGTACTGCGAGCACGCACTGACATTTTAAACCTCTCCCTGTCCGAGTCTGTAATACCAACATATTTTAAGCAGTGCCCAAGAACACTAAGGTAACATGCCTTAATGACTACTGACCCGTAGCACTCATGTCTGTAGCCATGAAGTGCTTTGAATGGCTGGTCATGGCTCACATCAACACCATTATCCCAAAAACCCTAGACCCACTCCAATTTGCATACCGCCCCAACAGATATGTGGGATGCCCATTTTAAAGATACACGTCTCGTTAATCCAACCACATTGTCCGATTTCAAAAAGGCTTTACGGCGAAAGCATAACATTAGATTATGTTAGGTCAGCGCAGAGACAAGAAAAACCACACAGCCATTTTCCAAGCAAGGAGAGGCATCACAAAAAAACAGAAATACAGCTAAAAAACCCCATTTTACATTAGCGCGTGATGTTCAGAAAATGTATTTCCCCCAAAACTGCCGGTGAATCAGCACAACAATATACATAAATACTTGTCATAAACGTTGATAAAATATTAAACTGTTATTCAAAGAATTATAGATTATTATCTCCTGAATGCAACTGCTGTGACAGATTTCAAAATAACTTTACTGGGAAAGCACACTTGCAATAATCTGAGTACTGCGCTCAGAAAAATACATCAGGCAATTACAGATAGCCGCCATTTTGGAGTCATCTAAATGCATAAATAGCATTATAAATATTCACTTACCTTTAATAATCTTCATCAGAAGGCACTTCCAGGAATCCCAGGTCCACAATAAATGTTGTTTTGTTCGATAAAGTTCATAATTTATGTCCAAAAAACTCCATGTTGTTTGCGCGTTCAGTAAGCTACTCAAAATGTAGGATGCGCGAGGAAAATGTCACGAAGAAAAGTCAAAAAAAGTTATATTTACGTTCGTTCAAACATGTCAAACGTTGTATAGCATCAATCTTTAGGGCTTTTTCAATCAGAACTTCAGTAATATTACAACCGCACGATTCCAGTGTCTTGAAAAACGTTTTGGAACACAGCTAACTCTCACGTGAATGCGCGCAAATGAACTGATGCCCTTCCCTGGGTCACCAACTTCCAACTTCCTTTGTTGGCTCTCTGTTCACCATAGAAGCCTCAAACAACTTTCTAAAGACTGTTGACATCTAGTGGAAGGCTTAGGAAGTGTAAAATGAACCCTAACTCACTGTGTGTTCGATTGGCAATGACTTGAAAAAACTACACGAACCAGAATTTGATTTCCTGCTTGTATTTTTCTCAGGTTTTTGCCTGCCATATGAGTTCTGTTATACTCACAGAAATCATTCAAACAGTTTTGGAAACTTTAGAGTGTTTTCTATCCACATCTACTAATAATTTGCAAATATTTGACTCTGGGCCCGAGTATTAGGCCATTTACTCTGGGCATGCTTTTAATCTGAAATCGAAAATACTGCCCCCTATACCTTGACAGGTTAACTTCTATGGGCTAGGTGGGACGTCACCGTCCTACTCTATTCAACAGCCAGTGGAACAGCGTGGCGCGAAATACAAAACCTCAAAAATGCAATAATTTCAATTTTCAAACATACAACTATTTTACACCATTTTAAAGACAAGACTCGTTAATCTAACCACATTGTCCAATTTCAAAAAGGCTTTACAGCGAAAGCAAAACATTAGATTATGTTAGGAGAGTACATAGCCACAAATAATCACACAGCCATTTTCCAAGCAAGCATATATGTCACATAAACCCAAAACACAGCTAAATGAAGCACTAACCTTTGATGATCTTCATCAGAAGACACTCCTAGGACATTATGTTATACAATACATGCATGTTTTGTTCAATCAAGTTCATATTTATATCCAAAAACAGCTTTTTAAATTGGCATGTGATGTTCAGAACATGCCTTCCCACCCAAAACTTCCGGTGAATTTACTAAGTTACTCATCATAAACGTTGACAAAATACATAACAATTATTTTCAGAATTATAGATACAGAACTCCTTTATGCAATCGCGGTGTCAGATTTTAAAATAGCTTTTCGGCGAAAGCACATTTTGCAATATTCTGAGTACATAGCTTAGCTATCACGGCTAGCTATTTTGACACCCGCCAAGTTCGGGGCTCACTAAACTCAGAATTACTATTAGAAAAATTGTATTACCTTTGCTGATCTTCGTCAGAATGCACTCCCAGGACTGCTACTTCCACAAGAAATTATGTTTTTGTTCGAAATAATCCATAGTTATGTCCAAATACCTCCGTTTTGTTCATGCGTTCAGGTCACTATCCAAAGGGTAACGTGCGAGCGCATTTCGAGACAAACAAATTCTAAATGTTCCTTTACCGTACTTAGAAGCATGTCAAATGCTGTTTAAAATCAATTTTTATGGTATTTTTCTCGTAAAATGCCGATAATATTCCAACCGGACAATAGTGTATTCATTCAAAGAGTAAAAGAAAAAACAGCATGGTCGCAGGACCGCGCATATCCAATCTCTTAGTCACCAGGCAGACCACTGACAAACTGAGCTACCATACTCTGCCCAGAGACAGGAGATGCCTCAATCCGCTTTCTGAAGGCTTTAGAGAGCCAATGGAAGCCTTAGAAAGTGCCACGTAACCCCAGAGATACTGTAGTTTCGAAAGGGACTAGAAAGAAGAACTACAAATTCTCAGACAGGCCACTTCCTGCTTGGAATCTTCTCAGGTTTTTGCCTGCCATATGAGTTCTGTTATACTCACAGACACCATTCAAACAGTTTTAGAAACTTCAGAGGGTTTTCTATCCAAATCTACTAATAATATGCATATTCTTGTTTCTGGGAAAGAGTAGTAACCAGTTTAAATCGGGTACGTTTTTTATCCGGCCATGAAAATACTGCCCCCTAGCCCAGATAGGTTAATGTAACCGCTGTGTCAGATTTCAAAATAGCTTTACGGCGAAAGCACATTGTTCAATATTCTGAGTAAAGAGCTCAGCCATCAAAGCAAGCTATACAGTTACCCGCCAAGTTCTGGAGTCAACAAAACTCAGAAATAGTATTATAAATCTTCACTTACCTTTGCTGATCTTCGTCGGAATGCACTCCCAGGACTCCCACTTCCACAAGAAATGTTCATTTTGTTCGATAAACTCCATATTTATGTCCAAATACCTACATTTTGTTCGCGCGTTCAGATCACTATTCCAAAGGCATAATACGCAAGCGCAAAACCCGAGACGAAAAGTCAAAAAGTTCCATTACCGTTCGTAGAAACATGTCGAACGATGTTTACAATCAATCCTTACAGTCTTTTTATCATAAATATTTGATAATATTCCAACCGGACAATAGCGTATTCATTACAGAGGAAAAAGAAGGAACGGCACGCCTGCGTGACTGCGCAGTAAACAACTAATTTGCCTCAGGCAGTCCAATTGTTGAGTCAGCTCTTATTCTCTCCCCAGTAACAGTAGAAGCATGAAACAAGGTTCTAAAGACTGTTGACATCTAGTGGAAGCCTTAGGAAGTGCAAAATGAACCCTAAGTCAATGTATACTGTATAGGCAATCACTTGAAAAACTACAAACCTCAGATTTCCATACTTCCTGGTTGGATTTTTCTCAGGTTTTTGCCTGCCATATGAGTTCTGTTATACTCACCGACATCATTCAAACAGTTTTAGAAACTTCAGAGTGTTTTCTAGAGTAGCAGGCAGTTTACTATTGGCATGCCTTTCATCCGGATGTCAAACTTCTGCCCCCTACCCTAGAGAAGTTGAAGGTAAGCAACAACACATCTGCCACGCTGATCCTCAACACAGGGGCCCCTCAGTTGTGCATGCTCAGTCCCCTCCTGTACTCTCTGTTCACTCATGACTGCACGGCCAGGCACGACTGGAACACCATCATTAAGTTAGCCGATGACACAACAGTGGTAGGCCTGATCACCGATAATGCCGAGACAGCCTATAGGGAGGCTGTCAGAGACCCGTGTGGTGCCAGGACAACAACCTCTCCCTCAACGTGATCAAGACAAAGGAGATGATTGTAGACTACAGGAAAAAGAGGACAGAGCACACCCCCATTCTCAACAACAGGGCTGCAGCGGAGGAGGTTAAGAGTTTCAAGTTCCTTGGTGTCCACACCACCAACAAACTAACATGGTCCAAGCACACCAAGACAGTCGTGAAGAGGGCACAACAAAACCAATTACCCCTCAGGAAACTGAAAAGATTTGGCATGGGTCCTCAGATCCTCAAAAGGTTCTACAGCTGCACCATCGAGAGCATCCTGTCTGGTTGCATCACTGCCTGGAATGGCAACTGCTCGGCCTCCGACAGCAAGGCACTACAGAGGGTAATGCGAACGGCCCTGTACATCACTAGGGTCATGCTCCCTGCCATCCAGGACCTCTATACCAGGCGGTGTCAGAGGAAGGCCCTAAAAATTGTCAGTCTCCAGCCACCCTAGTCATAGACTGCTCTCTCTGCTACCGCATGGCAAGCGGTACCGGAGTGCCAAGTCTAGGTCCAAGAGGCTTCTAAACAGCTTCTACCCCCAAGCCATAAGACTCCTGAACACCTTGACATTGACTCTGTACCGGTACCCCCATGTATATAGTCTCGCTATTGTTATTTTACTGCTGTTCTTTAATTACTTGATACTTTTTTTTCTTATTCTTATACGTATTTTTTTATTTTTAAACTGCATTGTTGGTTAGGGGCTCGTTAGTAAGCATTTCACTGTAAGGTTGTATTCGGCGCATGTGACTAATAGAATTTGATTTTGATTTGATTTTGATCATGCTGTGGGGATTTGTTTCATGGTGGCAGCATCATGCTATGAGGGTGTTTTTGCTGGTGGAAGCATCATGCTGTGGGGATGTTTTTCAGCGGCAGGGACAGCGAGACTAGTCAGGATTGAGGCAAAGGTGAACGAACCTCAGTCTGGGACGAAGGTTCACCTTCCAACAGGACAATGACCCTAAGCACACAGCAAAGACATTGCAGGAGTGGCTTCAGGACAAGTCTCTGAATGTCCTTGAGTGGCCCAACAAAGTAAATAAAGGGTCTGAATACTTAAGTAAATGTGATATTTCAGTTTTTTATGAATCAGCAAAAATGTCTATAAACCTGTTTTTGCTTTGTCATTATGGGGTATTGTATTTAGATTGATGAGGGGGAAAAAACAATTTAATCAATTTTAGAATGAGGCTGTAACGTAACAAAATGTGGAAAAAGTAAAGGGGTCTGAATACTTTCCGAAGGCGCTGTATTTGTATGCATTGTAGAAACTACAGGGGACAAACAAATTGGCTTGTCCCACTGGTGATGTTTAGAGGTGTAGTGACATGTTTTGGGGATTTAGAGAGAGCTATCTATTATTTTGAATGCTAGACAGTGAGCAAAAGTATTTCATATATTTATAGATCAATTTAAGCAAAGATGTCTATTAAAATACCTATTTTTTTTACTAGTGTGTCCCTCAATTGTGTGTAATTGGTGTGACCGCCTTGAAAAACCCTGATTACAAAGATATGCAAGGACCTTGAGCATTCTGAAGAAAAAAAAACGATTAGCTAATCAAACTCTTTTAGAATGTCATACATTTAAGGATTCCGTCAATAATTTGGTGTATAAATCCAAAGTGTCATTTCAATTTAAATGAAGGGAAATAAAATAGACTGTAACTTTATTGTCCATCCAGGATGGAAATGTTTCTTTGGCATCATCTTACATTAAAAGGATCACATACATTCTCACATTATACACATTTATACCAGTCAGTCCATCATACTGCATACACTAAAATCATGGAGGACATTGATGCATTCACTCACAACTAACTGCTGCCCCAACTGCACTGGATAGATAAGTACATATACCGATACAATTGCATTTAGTAGCCCAAAAGCACAAGGAACAAATCCATGTTTGAGCATGTTCTTTTAGGCCATGGGCATTCTGAAGCGCCGGCCAGAGGGAAGCCTCTCGAACTGAGGGTGTAGAGGTTGGCAGGGGTCCCCAATGACAGCCAGTGCCTTCTTTTTGGTTGCCTTGTGGAACAAACTGCTCCTGTGCCTGTGGTCGACCAATTACTTTTTTTCCTCACGCTCAGATTACCATACCAGACTGTCATATTGAACGTGAGGATGCTTTCCATCAAGCTGCTTTCCAGAACATCCTGGCTGAGCCCAAACCCCTTCAATTTCCTGATTAAAAGCTTGCGCTGTCTTGCTTTAAAAAAAGTATGCATTCTCTGTAAAACTCAGCTTGTTATCAATTTGTGTCCCTAGGTATTTTAAACACTTAACAACATCCACTGGTTGAGCAAAATGATTAATCATATCACTTTAGTAAATGTTTTTTAAAGGATGATTTAGAACGTGAAGATGTACCCAAATACATTTAAATAAAGACAAAGTAAAATAAAAAACGGGGCAATATATTTTCTAAAATGCCAGGATCAAATGCCACCGTTATGAAAGAACGTCCCACTCCATAACGTCAAATTGAAAAGCAAATGCTGTAAATATTTACAAATTATTTTTTTTTAAATAACTAAAATGTCTTGGTTGTATATATATATATAAGTATTCACCCCCTTTGTTATGGCAAGCCTAAATAAGTTCAGGAGCCTTATTAACAATTCACATAATAATTCCATGTTCCTCAGTGTGCAAGGACTGGGAGTTTTTCAGGATGAAAATAAACGGAATTGACCTAAGCACAGCTAAAATCCTGGAGGAAAACCTGGTTCAGTTTGCTTTCCTCCAGACACTGGGACATGAATTCACCTTTCAGCAAGACAATAATCTACACTAAATCTGCTTGAAAATCTATGCAAGATTTGAAAATGACTGTCTAGCAATAATCAACAACCAACTTGATAGAGCTTGAAGAATTTTTAATAGAATAATGGGAAAATACTGCACAATCCAAGTGTGCAAAAGCTATTACAGACTTGCCCAAAAATACTAACAGCTGTAATCGCTGCCAAAATAATAATAATTTGGGGAGTGCATATATTTGTCCTGTCACACACAACCCACTGTTACACACAACTGAATTCAACATTGGTTCAATGGTATTAAGTGGAAACAATGTTGATTCAACCAGTGTGTGCCCAGTGGGAAGTGTGTTTCTTGTATATCCCAACTCCCCCACAGGGAGTGGAGTCAGAGCCGGGGTCACCATTGTCCAGCACCCCTGGAGTTAAGTGCCTTGCTCAAGGGCACAGGAACAGATTTTTTTTACCTTGTCGCCTCCGGGATTCGAGCCAGCGACCCTTTGGTTACTGGCTCAAGATATATTCATTATTTTTCATTAAAAACATTTTTGGGGACATTACAGTGTATTTTGTGTAGATCGTTGACAGAAAATAACAATTAAATCCATTTGAATCCCACTTTGTAACACAAAAATAATTGAAGAAATCCAAGGGGGTGAATACTTATGTATTTTACTCTACTTTCTGTAATATTATAGAACAATGCCCTAGAAGCAAAAAAAAACAGCAAGGATGGCAAGTAAATTTGATCCCTGTAGTGACCATTTACCTAGATTCAGGTCCAGGCCAAGGTCATAAAATATATACCCTAAAGACAATGACAGGCTTTATAAGGAGAGAAAACCATATGTTCCACAAATCTAATAGCTTTTCTGTGCGAACATGATAAACAAATTATATCGGGGGTTGCTGGCCGTACTTTACAAGATTAGGCTGTAGAAGCCCAGAGGCTCAGGGGATTCAAAGGCCAGTGTTCCCACTGGTCCAGAAATATTTAGGAGGCTGGTTGCTTTAGTGCAATACAGTCTTATATCCTAGCCATGGCTCTTTTCTGTAGAAATTGTTTCATTATTAGTGCTGGAAAAACCGTCCAAACTTCCAACCAAATTTACATTGAACGCGACAGAAAAAGTTCCAAAATGTACAGTGTGTTCCATCAGTCACATAGACTTTTTAGTTTACCCTGTGAAATGAATCTGGCAAGTTTGTTGGAAAGAGAACTGAGACAAGCTCCGCAGCCAATTTATAATATCCTCAGATTGAATCAAACAAAATAGGACAAGGTTTAACTCTGGATACATGTATTCAAAATATTTTTACTTCTCTAATGGACTTTCCCACACTTATATGGATCTAGCACAATGCAGTTTACTTGCAAAACATTCCTACTGTAAATATGCCTCCTTTTATATCTCTCAAATGAAACAGTGGGTCACGGTTTTGATAAATAGCTGAGCCAGAAGAAGTAGGTCTACTTAGGGGAAAAACTGGTTTGTGTTGGAGGCCAAGTGACGACATTGTGATGATCTGTGTTCGGCTCATATAAGAGTGGCCATCCTCCCAGAACGCTCTTCAGAGGAGGCCAGATGGTGATGATGATAATATATGGCGAATGAACACGGAGAAACAGCACATCTTGACTGAGACCACAAAGCACTGGAGATAAGGTGAGTTAGCCTCAAGGGCAACTGGGATCTTCGTGGAATGAGAAAGATAAAGGGGGGAAATGTTTCGTTGTGATTAACGGCAGTGTTTTATGTTTTTTAAGTTTATTGTATGAGGTGCATGCTACATTTGGGCAAGATGGATAAAGTTATTCTAAGGACGTAAAGAGATATAATTCAAAGTGGCTGAATTGGGATGGATCCAAGTAGAAAAAATAGGTTGAACACACATCTCAACATATAATGAATGGGCCATTTTTACGGTCAGGAAAAGGAATACTGTTTAAAAATTGAGCACAGATAGACAACACACGCAGAAGCTAAACAGAGGACAAACTGAGCTTTTATTTTTTTTGCATAGTTTTGAAAATGTGCTATTGCTTCAGTTATGTAATGTACCAACACAAGTCAGGGCGCTGCTATCTTTTCTTATCAGAATGAATCAAGGTCTAGTAATGTTAGCAGACTTGAGGGATTCCTGAGCAGTTAGTCTACTCCCATCAGTGAAACACCACACTGGTACCTGTTTCTTGTTAGTCATGAACAGTATTTCACATTTTCCACTGTTAAAAGTACAGGAATGACTCAGTACGCACAGGAAAAACCCATGAATCCTTATGTCACCCCTTATGTGGATTCTAAAATTGTGTCTCCTTTTCCTTAGGATGTTGCAGTTCAATGATTTCAAAAATGTTTGACACCCGTGTGAACAAACGTGGAAAAAAAGACTAATAGATAAATCATTATTTTCTTCCAGGTTCCCAATGTTCCGGAACACAACCGAGAGGCTCCTCCCCACTGAGGACCCTCACTCAGAGCTGGATTGGACTGAGTTTGACCCCTACAACTGTACACTACTGTACAACTACACTGCAGCCTGGGACTGGCTCTCCACCTACCAGCCAGCCTACCTGGTTCTGCTCAGTGTGGTAGGCGTGTTGGCCAACGGCCTGGTTCTCAATGTCTTTTGCCTGCAGAGAAAGCAATGCACCGTGGCCGATGTCTACCTGGGCAACCTGGCCGCTGCCGACCTGGTCATAGTGTCCTGTCTACCCTTCTGGGCCGCTACCATTGCTAACGGCTACCACTGGGCGTTCGGCGAGCCAATGTGCAAGCTGGTCAACGTGGCCATCTCCATGAACTACTACTGTAGTGTTTTCTTCCTGGTGCTGGTTAGTGTCGATCGCTACCTGGCTCTGGTCCGGCCCATGTGCCAAAGCCGACTGCGGAGGGCGGCCTGGGCCAAGCGCATCTGCCTGGGGATCTGGATCATGGGGTTCCTGCTGAGTTTGCCCATCCTGTTCTTCCGCAAGGTGAAATACGTGGCCAAGGCGGGGGTGACAGCCTGCTACTTGGCTTACCCCCATCCGGACTGGGAGATCCAGCGCAATATCACCAATAACGTGGTTGGGTTCCTGCTTCCTGTGATAGTGGTGGCGTACTGCAGTCGCCACATTGTGATCGCTCTGAAAAATGGTCAGATCAGAAAAACTCCTGGTGTGAGGTCAGAGAGGAAGGCCACACAACTGGTCCTAACCGTCCTCACAGTCTTCCTCATCTGCTGGACACCCTACCAGGTGGTGCGCTTCCTGGACACGCTGGATTATTTCCAGGTCACTCCAGGGTGCCTCTGGGGTCACATTCTGGACATTAGCATACAGCTGTCCACATACCTGGCATACGCCAACAGCGCCATTAACCCTTTCCTGTATGTCATTGTGGGGAGACACTTCAGGAAGAGAGCAAAAGAAGTGTTCAGGACAATGTTAAACCGCAGATTGACAGAGAAATCGTTCCTGACGGTCAATTTCACTTCCAGTGGAAAACTGGACACTCAAAGGATACAATGTAAACAGCTAGTGAAACAAACTGTGATGATACAATGTGAACAACTTGTGAAACAAATTGTGACGTGACAAGAGTGTCTGTCTTGAAGTCTGTCCGTTCGTCCATCTGAACTGATCCAGACTGAACATTTAATTTTCAGCTGTTTTTACTTGTAAATTGTAAATATGTTCTTTCTTCTAATCGGATCGATCTCCATCAGTCGTTTGTGTGAGACCAAATGAGGTGAACAAGTGATCAGGGACTTCCAGATGATTTCTGTCTTTGTTAAACTTGTAATTACCGGAGGACATCTGTTCCGGATCATTAAGACGTTTATTAATACAAATAGTCAATTTATCTGTCTACAATATTCTACCTCGTAAGCAATCTAACTCCTGTTTTAATTCCTTTTTTGATTTATGGAGAAATACAGACTACAGACTCCATTCGGGTGCACGACACTGAAGATTTATGCTGTAATATAGGCACTAAATTACGACTGTCCGGTGTAGAAGATGAATCTAAATGTGATCTATGAAGTATTTTATTGTCATTGAGACCCTTTTCACTTTGATGGAGTGTGCGACTATGAGAAATGATTCTCCTAGAGCAGGACCAGGAATGGGACGTGTTGCACTGTGGACTAATTTAAATGTAAAAGGTCATATTGTCCTTTAAGCTCATATCATGTTTGCTTCTTGGCCACTAAATCAAGAGGTTCTGGTTGAAAGGTCAGTATTTCTTATCAATCCGGTGCAAAAAAATATTTTGTTGTAAAAATAACTTTTGTATGTATCAAAATGCTGTCCACTACCGTGATGACGTAAATAAATCAATGCGGGGTTTGAGTGCTAAGCAGAGCTCTATTACCCAGTAGTCTTTGTGCTCTGTTGACCAGACTAATACTTGTGTTATGACAACTCCTAACACTGATATACTGCGTGGAGCACTTTGCTTGTACCAACAATCAGCTTGTCTCAGACCACACTGTTCTCACAATTCTTCTGGCTACTTACAGTACACCCTCTATGACATCCCTCTAATGATACATTCATCAAGTGTTAGACTAAATATTTTAGATTTTTTCCCCCATTCATAGTGGATGTTGAGCCAAAAATGAGAGTTTATATGAGCATAAACTGAAAACCTGTGGGACATTCTCTAAACTTAAATGAACCTTATAAAGAAACATTCCAATGTACCTGGAGTTGTACTGTATGCTGTTTGAAGGTCACAGAGTAATTACCAGAAAGGTCTTTCTCCTCTGTTGTCCTGCGTGCAGGTTTACTACTGTTTGCCCTCGTTGGTTCCGAGACAGATGGAAATGTTCTGCACAGGCTCAGTAGGGCCACTGTAAAATGGGCACACTGGCGCTGCCAATGGCAGCCATCAAATAGCTTTCAAGAGGTCTAATAGAGATTGGCATAGATTACGGTGCATGTGTTTAACTCACCTCTAATCAGGGCGAAACACTGTTTAACTCAAACAAGTATATTTACATTAAAGAAACACCTTCACCCCATAGACATAGCATGGCACTGCTCCATTGTTCATTGTATTGCATGATAATATATGAGCTATGATAATAGCCCATCAATCTGCCTATGATCAGGTTCTTCACATGCTAACCAGGAATAGACTATGCTCCTTCTATGCCCCCTTGGGGTGACACACTGGCCATTATGGCAGTGTAATGATGTTTGAAGAGTCTGCCATGATGCTGCCATTAGAGATAAGGCGCATCTGGAAATAACAACAACCGTAACATTGGGGCTCACTGTGCTTCACTGCTATTGGATCGATCATTTAGGCGGTTATGGATAGAATACATGAATAAAATGAGCTCCCTCAGGGCATGTAGTTGTACTGGGTTATAAACTGGGTTGTGTTCAGTCGGGACAAAACGTTTTGAAATGGAGTGAAATGGGGTGGTACTACCTGAACGTGTCCAATAAGAATACACATCTTTGTCTTTCGTGGCTAAATGTTATGCTACAGCGTGCCCCACTGAGCATGACCCTGATGTTAACCCATAATACATTGATGAGTGTAGATGGACTTGGATCTGTCGGCCGTTCAGAAGGCAGCCACAAGAGGTCAGTATGTTACCACAGATTGCAATTCATTGCAACGCACTCATAAATGATGTTAAAAAGAATAACAACTATGCTGTAAATGACTATGTTCAGACTACTTACATACATTGCACAAAGGAAAACAAGGGCATATTCCCTATATGCATTTGAAAGCAAGACACACACGGGCACTCACTGCAGACATGTACCAAAAAGAACAACTCATATCACAAAAGAAATCATAACTACTGCAACTGTTTTTCATGCCTTTGCTATTCAGTCAGGACCCATAATGGTATACTCATTGCGGTGGTATAATCAATGGTTTGATCATGATCAGGTATTTCAATTATGACTTTAAATATAGACTTCCACAGGGCCTCTCTGTATTCCCTGGCATTCTTAGCTCTGATGTCACATACCACCTATTGGGCTTTAGCACATCTTCAGACATTTACTTCTGTATAACCAGTTGCCCCACTGAAAAAAATGGCTGTTTAGACAGCATATGCTGCCCCCTAGTGCTTACAGAGATACCATAGTATTGGCTACATCAGGAAATAACTTTCAAGTTTAAAGTGTTTGTATTAGTCCTGTGTTACGGTATACGCATGGTATACATCGTCAGACAAAATGCTTTCTTGCAGGTTCCTTATCAACAGTGCAACAGCAATAAGAACTAGTAAAAAATAAGAATATGAACATAAAGTAAATGGCAGCAGAATATATATATTTTTAGCATAAATATAATACACGTGTATTGGGGAAGGGGGAGCAAGTGTATAAATGTAGCAGTATAATAAGAGCCTGGTAGCAGCAGTTGTGATGTGTGCTAAGGTGTGGAGAATCCGAGCAGGTGGTCAGTTGAAACCACTTACAGTATGTGTGATAATCATACATTTACATGCTCACATAAACACTGAGTGTACAAAACATTAAGGACACCTGCTCTTTCCATGACATAGACTGATCAGGTGAATCCAGGTGAAAGTTATGATCCCTTATTAATGTCACTTGTTAAATCCACTTCAATCAGTGTAGACGATGGGGAGGAGACAGGTTAAATGAAGGATTTGTAAGCATTGAGACAATTGAGACATGGATTGTGTGCGTGTGCCATTCAGAGGGTAAATTGACAAAACAAAAGATGTAAGTGCCTTTGAACGGGGTGTGGTAGGAGGTCCTGGGCGCGCTCACTTGAGTGTGTCAAGAACTGCAACGCTGCTGGGTTTTTCACGCTCAACAGTTTCCCGTGTGTATCAAGAATGGTCCATCACCCAGAGGGCATCTAGCCAACTTGACACAACTGTGGGAAGCATTGCAGTCAACATGTGCCAGCATCCCTGTGGAATGTTTACAACACCTTGTAGAGTCCATGCCCCAACCAATTGAGGTTGTTCTGAGGTAAAAAGTGGGTGCAACTCAATATTAGGAAGGTGTTCGTAATGTTTTGTTCAATCAGTGTATACTTTTCTTTTAGACATATAGACATAGCTGGACTCATAAGAGCCCATTCATTTTATCCCTAAGTATTTCCAATGAAATTATGCATCTAGTGGTCTAGAGCTCTTGAACTTCACATTATTTCAACAGGTTTGCTATGAAGCTTGTATCTAACCACCACCATTCTCTGGAGGCAGTAAGCTGTTGGACACAGACATCGCCACAAAAACACTATGAATGCCAGACGGCCAGGCTTCAGTTGCCTTGGTAACAATACACAGACGTCTGGCGTATCATCTTGAACAGATTTCAGAGCTGTAAAAGTTGTCACTGCTCGTTGGCGAATAAACTCTCTGTCTCTACAGCCTTGAGAGTAATATACAGTTTAATCCTTTTCATATATACTCCCTCTCTTTGCAGATCTTTACTTGCAGATATTCATTAACCTCTAAGGACCTATGACTCAACCTATCCAGTTTATAACCTCTTTCAATGGTGGTTTTGTACAGTACAGTCAGTTTGCTGGAAATTCTTCATACTCTGTTGTGACCAAGGACATGAGTCTCTTTACTGACATCAAACAGAAAGTATCGATCTGAAGAGAAATCCTGACTCAAACTATAAAGCCCTGTTTAAATCCACTCCGCTGCCCCTCCAGTCCTCGGTGCTGTGGGCTCCTGTCCTCTCTCACACATTATTACAGTGCAGAGAAAAAAACAGGTCTGAATTGGATACGGTTATTAATATGGATATAGCCGCTGTTTCTAGTCTGTTTTTGTCAACAACCAAGAGAGTGAGTCATGATGGTAATACATTCTGCCTAATCCCTGGCAGAGGAGCCTCAGCTGGAAACAGACAGAAGCAACAGAAGCCTGTGGGATGTGCTCCCCACACAGCCTCAGACCTGTGCTTTAAATAGCATTTGTTTTCTTTCAGCATTTGGTTGAGCCTGCTTGGAGAGCCAGGTGGACGAGGTTTGGGGGTTTGCACTAGTTGCTAGTCCATTGGGTTCCACTGTGCCAGACGAGCTCAATCGAGCCCAGCTAAAGTATTTGGAAGAAAACTAAGCCTTTTTGAACCCAGGTCTGTCTCACCGTAACCCAGACGAAGAGAAGACTGTCACAAAGCCCACTGCCAGCAAAGCTTCTTAATCCTACTGTGACAAAGGACATGAGCATTGGACCAGGTAGACAATAACTGACCTAATAAAACAGACAGCGCACCTTCCAAATCTACAATTGAATACAAGTGTAATCTGAATTAGACATGACACCAGAGATGTGATTATTTGACCTGCTCAGTGCAGCCTGCTGCATATCTTAGCCAGTTGAATGCATATGACATGCAGGAATTGGAGGGTGACTGATTCAGAGCAAGAAAGGTATTCATGAAATAGAAACAGCATATTCCTCCACTAGCAGCAATGAAAAAGGTGTACGTAGGCAAACAGAGTTTGACTAAATCAAAAAACCAACCGAGCCTTACTCACATTCATCAGTCATCTAGACTAATGCAACATGGCGCATCAAGGACTCTCATTACCCAAACCTAATCCAAGTGATTTGTCCTCTTCACTTATTAGATTATTTATATGAAATATACAGCACAGGCCAGGCTGGGAAAGTCTCCAAAAGCACAGAGCTGGGATGCCTGGTGGGGTAATAATCCACTAGAGTCCTCCAATATTGACAGAGTCTTGTCTGATTGGCTAAGATCATGTCCATTTAAGTTGTTATTCCATTCCAGATTTGTCACTAATCTCTCGTTGCACTTATAACTGAAAAACAAATGAAAAACCATGTAAAGTCAAACAGTGATGGTCCCAGTTCTAACAATGACCTAGGAGTTGGCAAGACAGCACAAACAGGTCTGGAACCAGGGGAGTAAAAGCATACCCAAATGCATTTTGGACTCCAACATTCATTAGTTTAGCGCATAAACCATTTGTTAGTGTTTCAGATAATATTAGCTTGTGCTATCATTCTTTTTGTGTATTCAAAGTTCCAACTTAGAATTTTGTAGTCGAATGGGAAGAAGTTTGTAGCTGGACGCCATCTCTCATTAATTCGTTTTGCTAATGTTAGCTCATAGCCTACTGTACTATCATACTTTTATTTAGGTATTAGCCTAATGTAACCACTACAAGTGCACATGTTTTGGGATTGAGATCGCTATTTCCATATTAACAAATGCTTGGCTACCTTTATTGCTCGTAATTTAAGAAGTGAATTGTTTGGTCCTTCCTGCCATGCTCGGATAGCAAACAGAAGCTAAATCCCAAATCAGTCCTTCGCCCCTACCAATTCGCTTGGAGGGCCCTCTGTCGTCACATGTTGCTGACGAAACACAGGATGACTTCAAGAGTACAGAGGGGATTGTATAAACCAATCAACTTCGGGACACACTCATAACTTGAATGCTGTAATTCAAGTACCACATTTAAATAATAAAACAAGCATGAAATTCAAATGCAAAAATTCCCCCTGTAATTTTACAAGATATAAACCTCAGAAATGTATAAACATTTAATTTGGGAGGTATTTCATATGTTGCATGTGTGAAGCCTTAATATCGGACATGAACAAATAATTAGGCATGCCTCTCCATTCTTTAGTGTGAAATTGCGTTATGGGATACCCCCTATCTTTTGAAGCCGGCAGCGTAGCTGACTCGGTCAGAGTGGCTATCGGAAGGTCTAATTAGCCCCTACACCCTCCATGATTTGCACTGCCTCAGCTTTTGAATACTTTTGCTTATGGCAAAAGTATGAGTGAATGCGCAAATGGAGGAGCAAGGTGAATAGGGAAGGAGAAGTGGGTGATTTTGGATGCCAGCCAGAGCATAGAGAATGATAGAGGCCTCTAGTGGCCAAAAGTCAGTATTAGTATGAGCAGCGCCACTGAGGGCTTCCACCATGCTTATGCCATTTTAAAGTAGTCAAAGTAGTTAACTGGTTGGGGATTACTGGGGTTGTAGCCTCAATAGCGCTGCCCATGCTGTCATAGACACTATAATGGCACAGATGTAAAGATGAGTCTTCTATCTATCTCTATGAGCCAGAGCTACTTTTTGTTCTTTTTTGAGATTTAATGGCGGACTACAACCTCTACGTTGTATTGCCCCCACCGTCTGTACGGGGTAGTGAACTGGAGAAAAAATAAAACGACAGCATACAAGAAACTAAAATAGGTTCATCAAAAACCCATCCCACTCCTTCAGTTACAGTCCAGTCAAGATCACATCCCTCGGGGGCCTGGGAGGGGGGACATCTTCTGACAGTATTCGCTCTGCATTGTTTCAGCTGTTAGTTCCTGAAGACAGAAAAACCTTTCAGCCGCAGATAGAATTATGTCCAGTTTCTTTGACTCCTTGTTAGTTTAGGCAGTACAATTGATCACCTGCGCAATAAACGCCACAAATTCCACCTTCTGCATGATCAGTGTGTCAGTTTCCCTCAACTGGTGAACAACATTCTGAATCTTCATAGGCTGCGGGGCATACACTGTCATAGCTTCCTCAGCTCCACTCTCTCCTTCAAATACGTCCTTCGACCTCCCTGTAAGAGACCTGCTTGACAGCCCTGACCCTTGTCACTTCAAACTCCTTCACCCAGCAGGGCACTCCGGGGATTTGGGAGATCATATGATTCTTCAACAACACGTCCCCTGAACCGTATAGTGGATGGAAAGAGAGAGGAAAGCCTATAGGTTTTATTGACGTTTGATGAGTATCTAACCTATTTTTCTTTCCATTCACTACACGGTTCAGGCAATGTGCATCAACTACTCCTGGCATGTTCATGCTAACTCTGAAGAGTACATTTCCAACGAGACCCCCGAGGTGATACCTTTTTACCTGAAATTTTCTAATATAAACTCTCATTTTCATTGCAAAACGTTTTCTGTTTGGAGTAAACAGTTTCTGTGAAAATGTTTTGCAACCATTTGCTACGGTCTTGGTTTGAATGAACACACCCCAGGTGAGGGCAATACTGGGAGAATAGGCATGCCTGTCATTCCTCTGCTAGGGAGACGGGCATGATTAATGCCTTGTTATTTTGAGTGCTACTTGTCTGCCTCCTCACTGAAACCTCCACCGCCTAGATTGGCACTTTACATACAGTGATATACTGTATATTTACTTGTTAGATCAACCCATGTCTACTTGCTACTATTGGCATGTACTATTGAGGCCATTCAATTAAGCTAGCCTTGGTGGTATAGAGTTTTCATTGTGACATATATTTGATGTAAAAGACATGTGTGTTTCTGAACATTGCACTATGCTGTCTTGTTGACAGTATGACCAGGCTGTGCAGTTTACTGGGCACTACTCGCTAATCACTTTTGCCCGGTCATATGGTGGTTCATAGCCCGGCCCTTACAAAAAGTCCTACAGGAATCCTGCAGGAATTCAATCTTTTGTGAAGGAATTGTGCAGGTGTCCTGCAGGAATCGTGTAGGATTGACAAAATCCTGCAGGAAAAGTCCCTGATGCTCCTGTAGGACTCCTGTAGGACTAGAGAAAAAAGGAGTATGACTTACCTGCAGAAATGTTGAAAATCATGCACAAACATGACAATTCCTGCAGGAAACCTGCAGGACTGAAACCTGCAGGATTTTAATATTCCTGCACGATATGTCAATTCCTGCAGGACATGGCAATTCCTGCATGACCAAGTAAATCCCAGCACAAAACCTGCAGGATTTTGATATACAGTTGAAGTCGGAAGTTTACATACACTAAGGTTGGGGTCATTAAAACTCGTTTTTCAACCACTCCACAAATTTCTTGTTAACAAACTATACTTTTGGCAAGTCGGTTAGGACATCTACATTGTGCATGACACAAGTAATTCTTCCAACAATTGTTTACAGACAGATTATTTCACTTATCATTCACTGTATCACAATTCCAGTTTACATCCTCTAAGTTGACTGTGCCTTTAACCTGTTGGGGTGTAGGGGGCAGTATTTTCATGGCCGGATGAAAAATGTACCCAATTTAAACAGGTTACTACTCTGGCCCGGAAACTAGAATATGCATATTATTAGTGGATTTGGATAGAAAACACTATGAAGTTTCTAAAACTGTTTGAATGGTGTCTGTGAGTATAACAGAACTCAGATGGCAGGCAAAAACCTGAGAAAAATCCAAGCAGGAAGTGGAAAGTCTGAGAATTGTAGTTCTTCTTTTGATTCTCTATCAAAACTACAGTGTCTGTGGGGTGACGCTGCACTTCCTAAGGCTTCCATTGGCTGTCAACAGCCTTCAGAAAGTGGTTTGAGCATTCTCCTGTCACTGGGCAGATAATAGGAGCTCAGTTACTGAGTGGACTGCCTGGCAACAAAGTGATTGGATATGCTCGGTCCCGCGAGCGCGCCGTTCCTTCTTTTTCTTCTTGAATGAATATCCTATTGTCCGGTTGGAATATTATCGCAATTTTACGTTAAAAATACCATAAAGATTGATTTTAAACAGCGTTTGACATGCTTCTAAGTACGGTAATGGAACATTTTGACTTTTCGTCTCTGGTACCGCGCGAGCCTTTGGATAGTGACCTGAACGCATGAACAAAACGGAGGTATTTGGACATGAATATGGATTATTTCGAACAAAAACAACATTTCTTGTGGAAGTAGCAGTCCTGGGAGTGCATTCTGACGAAGATCAGCAAAGGTAAGACAATATTTCTAATACTAATTCTGAGTTTAGGTTGCCCTGAAATTGACGGGTGTCTGTATAGCTTGCTGTGATGGCTGAGCTATGTACTCAGAATATTGAAAAATGTGCTTTCGCCGTAAAGCTATTTTAAAATCTGACACAGCGGTTGCATCCAGGGGTAGTCTATCTATAATTCTCTAAATAATTGTTATATATTTTGTCAACGTTTATGATGAGTATTTTTGTAAATTGATGTGCACATTCACCGGAAGTTTTGCTGGGAATACATTTTCTGAACATCACGAGCCAATGTAAAATGATGTTTTTGGATATAAATATGAACTTTATCGAACAAAACATACATGTATTGTGTAACATAATGTCCTAGGAGTGTCATCTGATGAAGATCGTCAAAGGTTAGTGCTTCATTTAGCTGTGTTTTGGGTTTTATTGATACATGTCCTTGCTTGGAAAATGGCTGTGTGATTATTTTTGTCTATGTACTCTCCTAACATAATCGAATGTTTTGCTTTCCCTGTAAAGCCTTTTTGAAATTGTACAATGTGGTTACATCAAGGAGAAGTGTATCTTTAAAATCGTGTAAAATAGTTGTATGTTTGAGAAAGTTGAATTATGACATTTTGTTGTTTTTGAATTTGCCGCCCTGATATTTCACTGGCTGTGTTCCGCAGATGGGACGCTAGTGTCCCACTTAGCCCATAGAAGTTAAACAGCTTGGAAAATTCAGAAGTTTACATACACTAAGTTGACTGTGCCTTTCAACAGCTTGAAAAATTTCTGAAAATGATGTCATGGCTTTAGAAGCTTCTGATAGGCTAATTGACATCATTTGAGTCAATTGGAGGTGTACCTGTGGATGTATTTCAAGGCCTACCTTCAAACTCAGTGCCTCTTTGCTTGACATCATGGGAAAATTAAAAGAAATCAGCCAAGACCTCAGAAAAAAATGCCACAAGTCTGGTTCATCTTTGGGAGCAATTTTCAAATGCCTGAAGGTACCACGTTCATCTGTACAAACAATAGTATGCAAGTATAAATACCATCGGACCACGCAGCCGTCATACCTCTCAGGAAGGAGACGTGTTCTGTCTCATAAAGATGAACGTACTTTGGTGCGAAAAGTGCAAATCAATCCCAGAACAACAGCAAAGGACCTTGTGAAGATGCTGGAGGAAACAGGTACAAAAGTATCTATATCCACAGTTAAACGAGTCCTATATCGACATAACCTGAAAGGCCGCTCAGCAAGGGAGAAGCCATTGCTCCAAAACCGCCATAAAAAAGCCAGACTATGGTTTGCAATTGCACATAGGGACAACGATCGTACTTTTTGGAGAAATTTCCTCTGGTCTGATGAAACAAAAATAGAACTATTTGGCCATAATGACCATTGTTATGTTTGGAGGAATAATGGGGAGGCTTGCAAGCTGAAGAACACCATCCCAACCGTGAAGCACGGGGGCATGTTGTGGGGGTGTTTGCTGCAGGAGGGACTGGTGCACATAATTTTGTATATTAGCTAGATAGTTTTTGATTTAAAAAGTGTTTTAAACTCTCCTTTACAATTTACAACAAGAAGACGAATAGTCATGTGACATCTTGGTCACAGTGGACAGTTGGCAGTTGAGGAAATGGCTGCAGGCAGTTTAGCTAGCTAGTTGAAGTACTACTTATGAGTATGTTAGCTAGTTTAGCTAGCATGTTCTTTACCACTGGCTGCTAGCTAGCCAGCTAGCTTTGGCAAAATAAATACATTTAAAACTTTTACTTCCATGGAAAGTGACAAATGACGTTTGATATCCCTCTGTTTATGTCTCTATCCCAGAATGGAAAATGTGAACATGAATAACAAGTAACAGAATCGATTTTCTCAGTACCTGTTAGGGAATTAAGCTGACATCGTGCAGAATAATTTTACGCAGGGTCCTTTTCTCGCAAATTGCTTGGTCTGCTGCTATATCGTTGTGGACGTATGACAGGTAAGGTTTCATGCATTGTACAGAGGCTGAAGCTAAAAATAAATAAAAAATAGCTATTTTGCTTGCCATTTAAAAAAATTATAAATAGCCAGAATAGTGGTGTTTCACTGTGAAGCTAATATTGCATTGCATTAGGACTGCTGGTTTTTTATTTACAATGAGCAGGTTTGCATTGGGATAAATTCATTCAACTTTAACACCCATGCATATTATTAAATGACACTGCTATTCACAATAGCTTGGTTTTATATTCACCTTACGCATTGATAACTAAATTATAGACGATATGTTGCAATACAACTAGATTAGAAGGCCTAGACTAATTCATCCTAATGTAAGATAACTTCCCTAGGGTAGGGGGCAGTATTTCGACGTCCGGATGAAAGGCATGCCCGTAGTAAACTGCCTGCTACTCGGGCTCAGAAGGTAGGATATGCATATCATAAGTAGATTTGGATAGAAAACACTCTGAAGTTTCTAAAACTGTTTGAATGATGTCTGTGGGTATAACAGAACTCATATGGCAGGCAAAAACCCGAGAAAAATCCAACCAGGAAGTGTGAAGTGTGGAAATCTGAGGTTTGTAGTTTTTCAAGTGATTGCCTATACAGTATACAGTGACTTAGGGTTAATTTTGCACTTCCTAAGGCTTCCACTAGATGTCAACAGTCTTAAGAACGTTGTTTTATGCTTCTACTGTGAAAGGGGAGAGAATAAGAGCTCCTGGAAGTAGATGAGTGAGAAAATGACATGAGCTCAGTGGCGCGCGCTCACATGAGAGTTAGTTGTGTTCCTTTTCTTTTTTGAAGACAAAGGTCTTGTCCGGTTGGAATATTATGGAAGATTTATGATAAAAACATCCTAAAGATCGATTCTATACATCGTTTGACATGTTTCTACGAACTGTAATATAACTTTTTTGACTTTTCGTCTGAACTTAATGCGCGAGCTCAGCGCATTTGGAGTACTCGACCGAACACGCAAACAAAAAGGAGGTATTTGGACATATATTTGGACTTTATCGACACAAATAAACATTTATTGGGGAACTGGGATTCCGTGCATTCCGACGAAGATCATCAAAGGTAAGCAAATATTTATAATATTATTTCTGAGTTTTGTTGACTCCACAAAATGGCGGGTTTTGTTTCGTGTCTGACCGCTGTACTCAGATTATTGCAAAGTGTGCTTTCGCTGTAAAGTCTTTTTGAAATCTGACACAGCAGTTGCATTAAGGAGAAGTGTATCTATAATTTTTTGAATAACAGTTTAATATTTTATCAACGTTTATGATGTGTATTTCTAATAAATTGATGTGCTCATTCACCGGGAGTTTTGGGCGGCAAAACATTTCTGAACATTACACGCCAATCTAAAATTGGGTTTTTGGATATAAATATGAACTTTATCAAGCAAACCATACATGTATTGTGTAACATGAAGTCCTATGAGTGCCATCTGATGAAGATCATCAAAGGTTAGTGATTCATTTTAGCTGTATTTCTGGTTTTTGTGACACCTCTCCTTGCTTGGAAAATGGCTGTGTGGTTTTTCTTGTCTAGGTGCTGTCCTAACATAATCTAATGTTATGCTTTTGCCATAAAGCCTTATTAAAATCAGACAATGTGGTTGGATTAACGAGAAGTTCATCTTTAAAATGGTGTAAAATAGTTGTATGTTTGAGAAATTTGAATTATGAGATTTTTGTTGTTTTGAATTTGGCGCCCTGCTATTTCACTGGCTGTTGGCAGTGTGTCCCGCCGGTGGGAAGCTAGCGTCCCACATACCCCAGACAGGATAAATGCATTGGATACAAAATAAATGCTGTACAATTTTATTATATGCATGCATATCAAACAGGAATATGTATTCAATTAAATGAATACACCATTGTAATATTATTAATGCCTTTCTCTCTCCCTGCAGGGGATTAGACAGATGATCTGCAGCTCCCAGATGCCCAAGCCTCAAAACCAGAACTGTGGGGAGACATCAACACTTGTTATTTTTAAGAAATATTAACCCTTTTATTGTGTTTCCTGTATCTGTGCATGAATGCTTAGAACACAGTCCATTGTGCAACAGTTTTATTAGTCCTATGTTGGCGGCACCTTAATTGGGGAGGACATTGATGGGGAGATGTAGCCAAATTGTAAGCCACGCTCTTTTTGCTCCGTTAGCCTAATATTTTATTTTGTCATTCAGACTACCTCACATTGTGTACAAGTTTTTTAATGTCAACTACTTCAGTGGAATTCCAGACTAACTCGTCATTAGCAGTGGATAAGATCCACAAATGTGGGAATTACCCCATAGCATCCATAAATTGCTAGCAAGTGAAGGCTCCCCTGAGCAGTCCCGACTATGGTCTGGAGGCGAGGCAGGAAAGGAAACACTGGGAGCTCGTCTGGGATTTATCCTGCCTGAATCGGTGAGTTATTCACATATCATAGAGAAATCAACCTTTCAAAAAAAAGAAGTTAATCATCGTTGTCCGAGTAGTGGCTGACGTTCTAGCTAAAGTTGTGAAATGGCGGCTACATGCAGGAAATCTGTTATTACGAGAAAACATTTGCCTGAGGATTCGACGTGCTACTCAAAAGCATTCATGTCGCTAACTACAGTGAATGAAGACATGCAATCACAAATCTCACTTGCCAACTGGATGATCGAATTTGATGTTGCAAATGCAAACTGTAACTGCAAACCAAGTTCAGATAGTTTGCAGCCAGCCGCAGCTAATATGGCTGACTCGTGCCGTGAGTCAAAGATGTCTCCTCAACGGCCAAGGAGAGAAACTTATCCATTCAAGTCTCGTGAAAAACGGAAATGTGGGTGACAGTGGAATCAAATCACAGCTAAGTCACAACCAAAACTATGCCTGCAGCTGAAAATGCTATCTCTGGAAATGCGTTTCAACCAACTACTGAAATGCTGTATATTCCATGCACTAAACCTTTCAACTCTGCCAACCACAGACTCTATGCAGCGAGTACATCTGTAGATGCTGCTTAGTCCCATTACCCACGCAGGATGCCAGCAGCTCTGCCCTCCACTCCAGCCATGCCTCCTGTGGAAAACCCCCGCTCACAGTCGCAGGACAGCCATGGATGTATCCGGCGTGATGCTCTGCCCACTGAAGGTAATGACATCTGCTGTTATGAAAACGAATAGTCTCTCCCCAGGCGAGCAAGATCCAGTTCACATGGCAGGCAGCCCCAGCATGTACGTTATGATATCTCATCTGACAGTGAGGATGAATACGCTACTCAGAAGGAGAGGATCCCCGCACTACGACCAGGTCAGTTTGATGGTTCGGCCTCATGGAAAGAGCTCTTACATCACTTTGAGAGCTGTGCTAGAGCTAATCACTGGTCAGAAAGGACAATGTCAGTCCAGATGAGATTCTGTTTAGTGGGCACTGCAGGGCCTGTGGTCCACAAGAACCCTAGGTCTTCCCGTTGGGACTACTCACGCATAGTGGAGGAAGTAGACTCGGCATACGGGCCAGCATCAGAGCAGGCAGCTGCCATTGGCATTGAGTTGAGGCAGAGAGTGCGCAACCAGGTGAATCACTGCATATATTGAGAAATTAGATTTATGAGAAAATGTCCATTGTGTATGCAGATCACTCTGAGGGAGAACAGGACTCCATCAGTGTGGAGGTTTTCACTAACACCATGGGAGAAGCTGGCATTATGCAGAAGCTACTGGAGAAGCATCTAAGCACATTGGCATGAGCCTACGAGGTCGCCCACAGGTACGAAACCCCCAAGCAAGTAGCTAACAGTGTTACTCAACTAACGCAGTCTGGTATGCGAACTACAGGGCAGAGAGCCAGAGCAGCTACCTTATGGGAATGCATCGACCACAGCAAAGATGAAGGCGAGAGTTGGACGACACCAGCTGTAGAGCGGAGTCAGAAACCTCAAAAGTCCAGCTTCAAGCCACACAAACCAAAGACTGGTGAGCGCAAAAATACAAATTGGAACGAAATCAGATGCCACAATTGCCAAGACATTGGACACATGAAACGGAGCTGTCCATCACCAATGAAGCCAGCTAAGTCGCGGGCAGTCCCTGAATCACCCAATTCCACCGAAAGCCAAAACACACCTGTTCTGTGTCAAGGGCACAGGTCCCAAAATGTGTATCCACCTACTAATGTACAAAATGGAAATATGTGCTCTTTTGGACAACAGGGCACGGAGAAATGTGCTGCATTGCCGCTGTTACGACACCACTCACCCAGACATTAACCTCCACTCCAGCTATCGACTGTGCAGTCTCTGCAGGCCGTTGCTCCTGTAAATGTCAATGTTTTTGGATAAGTTCACCTGCCCATTCAGGAAGTGTTAACTTCATCATTGCAGACGTCGCGGAGTACACCGAAGCCATCCTCGGGTCATCAATTCCTGGAGCAGGCAAGGGTACGCCTTGATTTCGGCAGCCAGAGGATTGTGCTGTTTTGTGAACTTCAACCCGAAGTACAGACCGAAGGTGCATGTCGTAAGAATAGCATGCACAGCCGTTCTTGAATCAGAGTGTGAGTACATCGTGCCCGGGAACACAAACTTCTGTGAACCTGTCAGAGGCGACATGGTGCTGAGCCCAACTGAAAGATTCATTGAGAAGCATTGTCTACTGGTGCCATGGGTTGTGGTTGACGCACAGCCCAATAACCAAATCCACATCAGGCTCTACAACCAAGGAACAGAGTCAGTGAAAGTAAAGAAGGGCGCTATATCCAAATTCCTCCAGAGCTCGTTGTACTCACACCCAGAATCGAGAACAGCTGTGTATGCACCTTCAGTCTGTTCTTCGGGTTGAAGTAGGTCCCACTGATATTTCTTCCGTCACCACCAACAAGTCTCGTCTCCCCAGCAGTTCCTGCTCACTTACCATTGGTGTATAAGGAGAGCTCTGCTGCGCTAAGTGCAGACAAATGTTGTGGGCTGGCTCAACTCCTTAGGACCTACAGGACCTCTACTGGACCCACTAATCTTGGTCTTGCTAGTCTTGTACAGCATGACATTCAGACGTTGCCTGGGCCACCTGTGAAAGGGCAGATGGCATTCGAAAAACAGCTCAATGCAGACCAGCACATCCAGCAAAGTCTTGAAACTGGAGTAGCGTCTCCAAGCCACGGTAGCTGGGCTTCAGCAATAGTAATGGTACGCAAAAATGACCAGACATACCATTGCTCCTGCAAATGAGCAATGTGTGGACTGCAGGGATCTCAATGAGCATACTGTTAAGGATGCATATCCACTTCCTCGTATCCAAAACACTCTAGATACCCTGTCATCAGACAAATGGTTTAGCACTTTGGACTTAGCGTCAGACTAAGGGCAGGTAGAGCTTACTCCCAGGGCCCGTAAGGTGGCCACTTTCTGCAGCAGGAAGGACCTGTCTAGTATATCTAGATGACATTATCATCCTGGGAAGGGATGTCACGGATGCTCCAAAGATCGTCTACGCCAAGCCAACCTGAAATTGAAACCCTCCAAGTGCTGTCTCTTCCGCCGACAAGTAACCTACCTTGGACACATTGTTTCCGAACACGGCATCGCCACAGATTGCCAGAAAATTCAGAAAGTCCAAGAATGGCCCGAGCCTACCTGCGTTTCAGAAGTCCGTCAGTGCGTCGGCCTGGCCTCCTACTACCGACGATTTGTCAAAGATTTTGCTGCTGTAGCCAAACCCCTTCATGAGCTTACAAAGAAGCATGCTCGTTTTCCAGTGGATGCCAGAGTGTCAGGAGGCATTCAAATAATTAAAGAAGCTACTGACCACCACACCCGTCTTGGGCTATCCACTCAACAGCGGCGACCTCATCCTCGATACAGACGCCAGCAACTTCGGCATTGGAACAGTCTTGTCCCAAAGTCAGGACGGTGAGGAATGCGTACTAGCATATGGGAGCCGGCGGCTGTCCTCCACCGAGCAAAACTATTATACCACACAGAGGGAGCTACACACTTCAGTCAATACCTGCTTGGAAGACAGTTCATCGTGCGCACCGACCACAGCAGCCAGAAGGTCAATTGGCGAGATGGCTCGAGAAGAATGGGGAGTATAATTTCAAGGTCATACATCGTCCAGGACGCCAACACAAAAATCCTGACATCCTGTCCAGGAGGCCCTGCCGCCAGACTTGCACCTGCACTACACAGGGCTCCACCCAGAACAATGACCATTTCAGGCACCAGGAAGTGCAGTGTGACCTCAGCCCCAAGCATAGATGATTACACTGTGGAAGCTACTTCTATGGAGCTCCGCTCAGTGGGAGTAGGAGAAGACCCCAGCCTACAGCCTGCACTCCCTGGAGCTTCTGGAGCTGCCTTCAACGTGGAGTCAGGTGATCGGGACAGTGAAGATGACACGTCGGACGTGGACAAGATTTGCCTCACTGATGCAAGTAACATTGTTCTGTTCCATGGAGGGACTACTGGGAAATTACATCAAGCTCAGATGGCTGACTCTGACATGGGCCCCGTCAAGAGATGGCTCGAGGAAGGACAGGAACGCCTATAGGAGCCAGTGGAAAAGACTGTATGTCAAGGACGGCATTCTCTTACGGCGCTTCTACTGCATGACAGCCTAGTAGGCGGTCACTTTGGCGCGGAACGCACACTTACCTGGCTGCAGACAAGATACTACGGGTACCGAATGAGAGAGGATGTCCCACTATGGTGTCGTACATGTACCAGCTGTGCCGCTAAAGCCAGACCGTCTAGGAAGCCCCAATCACCTATGGGCACTGTCCGCGTGGGAGTACCTATGGAGAGGATCGCCTTTGATCTCATGGGCCCCATGAACGAGACAGAACGCTACAATCGCTACATATTGGTGGTTCAAGACTATTTCACAGTGGGTGGGTGCCTACCCTGTGCCCAACAATCAAGCCGCGGGCAGTCCCTGACAGTGGCTGAAGTCGCGGGCAGTCCCTGACAGCTGAATGGGTGTGTCTCTATGGAGCACCACAGGCACTCCACAGCGATCAAGGCTCCAACGTCAAGTTTGAAGTCTTCCAAAGAATGTGTGAACTGTTAGGAATCGAAAGACTCGCACAACCCCTTTTCAGATTGCAATCTCATGGGCAAGTCGAAAGATTTAATGCAACTCTACAGATGATCTTCGCCACCACCACAGAATGTTGTCATTGGGACTGGGACCTCCTGATTCCATTCCCCGTGATGGCCTATAGAGCAACAAAACACAGCTTAACAGGGTTCACTCCGAACATGATGCTCCTTGGAAGAGAAGTAACAGAGCCCCTCGACCTGGTGGCTGGCTTGCCACCCAATCATGAGCACACCAAGACCCCTCCACAGTATGTTGCACAGCTACGAGACAGATTGGAACTTGCTCATCAGATTGCAATGGAAGCGCTGGGTCAGTCTGTGGAGCGTGCCAAAAAGCAGTATGACACGAATGTCGCGAGGACATGAGGGTCCTTACTTCATACTGGGACAGCTGGACAACTTGGTTAACCGGATCCAAAAGAGTCTGAGAACAAAGGTGAAGGTTGTTCATCGTGACAAACTCAAGCCGTACAACTCCTGCATGACTAGACAACAGCTGGGTGTTCACACACGTCAAAGCGTGGCACCCTGTCGTTTGTTCTGGATGCAGGTCTCCACAACTCTGATCTGGATCTACCCAACCTGTTAATGGACAATCAAAACAGTGACAGTGGCAGTGAGAAGGACGCAGAACTTTCTTCTGATACCTCTTCTTTTGTGAGTGGGTCTGCGACACCAGATGTAGTTCAGTCTAGTGGGGGTAGCATAATGCAACAAGACCAAGCATGGACTGTTACTCACCCTGCCTTGTGTCAGACACCCACTCGGAGGCCCAAGAGGAACAAAAAAACACAACAGGTGATTGGGTGGTTCCTTGATTTTGAACTATGATTTTGAACTGAACTGTAACATACAAACTGTTCTGAGACGTTAATTGCTGCGTTATTACTGCTGAGCATATATATATTTTTTAAATAAATAAGAACAAAACACCCTGAAGTATGTGGGACGGTAAATTGTGACAGTTTTATATTCTATGCATTGAGTCATGGGCCATTTATGTTTTGGGAACTGTGCTATTTTGTATTGGAAGAAAGCCAGGTATTTTTGTAAACAGAAAGTAACATTCTTGAAATAGAACAGTTCTTGTAAGTTGCAAGGTTAACCTTTTTCCTTTTCAAGAGATACATTGGGATCCTGCATTCACACTGGAAAAACAGGGCTCCCGAGTGGCGCAGCAATCTAAGGCACTGCATCTCAGTGCAAGAGGAATCATTACAGTCCCTGGTTTGAATCCAGGCTGTATCACATCTGGCTGTGATTGGAAGTCCCATAGGGCAGTGCACAATTAGGGCAGTGCACAATTGGCCCATTGTTGTCCGGGATAGGCCGTCATTGTAAATAAGAATTTGTTCTTAACTGACTTGCCTAGTTAAATAAAGATTCAATATTTGTTTTAAATACATGTGCAAGCCCCTTAATGGACTGTTAGGTACTGGAACCACTGGCTTGCCTTCCTTTCTCTAGGTATCCTCATCTTAAACCAACAGCCTTTGTATTGTGCTACCTACCACTCCATGTGCTTTTGGGCAATTAAGGAACATTAACTGTCTTAATGGACTGTATAGACTATTTGCTCTGCCAAGTGGAGTTGTCACTGAATAGGACAAGTTCAGAAGACTTTAAATCAAATCAAATCAAATAACATTTTATTGGTTACATACATGTGTTTAGCAGATGTTATTGCGGTTGTTGCCAAATGCTTGTGTTTCTGGCTCCGACAGTGTAGTAATATCTAACAAGTAATATCTAACAATTTCACAACATATACCCAATACACACAAATCTAAGTATAAAATAACAGGAGTAAGAATATATAAATAATATTTATATATTTTTAATCCCATTCCTTTACTTAGATTTATATGGACGAGCAATGTCAGAGCGGCATAGACTAAGATACAGTAGAATACTATAGAATACAGTATATACATATAGTATGTGATGAGTAATGCAAGGTATGTAAACATTATTAAAGTGACTAGTGTTCCATTTGTGATTTCAAGTGTATGTATATAGGCAGCAGCCTCTAATGTGCTAATGATGACTATTTAACAGTCTGTTGGTCTTGAGATAGAAGCTGTTTTTCAGTCTCTCGGTCCCAGCTTTGATGCACCTGTACTGACCTCACCTTCTGGGTGATAGCGGGGTGAGCAGGCAGTAGCTCGTTTGGTTGTTGTCCTTGATGATCTTTATGGACTGAAAAGAAGAAGGAAAAAAATAACTTTCAAGAGACCAAAGTGGTCCATGTAACTGAAATGAAAACCATTGGGTGTCGCGCCTTTGTATGAGTGTTGGAGTGGTGTTAGATCTAATCACCATCCAGAGTGGGGGTAGTGTTGCTAAAGTAGGGGTATAGCTTTAAAACACTGAGGTGCATTATGGGTAACATAACTTTCGTCTTTGATGCAATTGTTGTAGTAGGAAAATGTAGACAATTTGTGAGCCACACTCTTTTCGCTTCGTTAGCTCACTATTTTATTTTGTCAATCAGACTACTTCACATGGTGTACAAGCTTAATAAATGTCAACTACCTCAGTGGAATTCCAGACTAACTCGTCATTAGCAGTGGATAAGATCCACAAAGGTGGAATTTACCCCAGAGCATCCCTACATTGCTCTGGCCCTGGAGCTAGCAAGTGAAGACTCCCCTGAGCCGTCCCGACTACGGTCTGGAGGCGAGGCAGGAAAGGTAACACCAGTATTCACTCTTTGGAGAGTTTTTCACAAGTCAGCCTTGGAGAACAAAAGCACCTGGTCATCAGGAGCCACGAGAGTCTTCCTGGATGGCTCAGTATTGTCTGCCTCGAAGCGAGCATAGCCACTGAGCAGAGACATTAGTTCAACGTCTAGTTTTGATGTACATTTGGTTGAGTTGTCAACTAATGTGAATTCAATGTGAAATCGACAAAATAAATCAAGAAAATTCCCCAAAAAGACTAAATGTCCTTATGTTGATTACTTTTTTCAAATCAAATCAGTTTTCCACGTTGATTCAAGGTCCTCACATATATTTTGGTGGTTGAAATTATGTGTAAACAACGTTGATTCAACCAGCTTGTGCCCAGTGGGTAGAATGTGTTAAGCTCGTCTGGAGAGAGGCTTCGGTGGGAACCACACAGCTGGATTTGCCTTTGTAGTCCATGATAGTCTGTAGTCTTTGCTCATTGACATTTCTATTGGGACAAACCCCTGCTGTTGCCTCCCATCTTTTCCTACGCAAGGGTCTGATGAGTGCTTCCTACGCCAAAACGTACACCTGTTTTGGTTTGTTTTCCCCGTGAATAAACTCAGACCTATGCAGAAACAGTGCTCCTTTTTCTTTCTTTTCCTAGATGTATACCTGTTGAAGTATCCCGGGGTAGGGACATTTCCTTGGATCTGGTACTAGGCTAAGACAATATTGCATAATAACAACAAAAACATCTCATTCATGAATGGACTTCGGATGTTAACATTTTCCACAGAAACTCTTTTGGTCACAGCCCAGGAGTATTCGCCAAGTAAATCCGCCAAGCTAGATGGACGGATGTACATTTTTGTTCTCCATTCTTTGCCCTTCTTTGTTCTTCTGTGGATCTCTCTCTCTCTCTCCCTATCTCTCTCCCTCCCATTCTCTCCGTCATTGTTCCTATGGTTCTTGGCCCTCTCCCTTAACCTCCCTCTCCCTCACGCTTTCATCCCGCTGACGGTGGCTTTTATCCTTTGAAGTTGTTTCCCCGGAATATCTTTCCAAAGCACTTTCTCTTGTTTTCTTCCTCTGGCTAAATGGCTTAACTACAAAAGACAGCTCCCTTTGTTCAAATACAGATGAGGATGAGCCTCTTCTAGTTTCCATTGATTTACTGTGCAGAGAGGAAGACCTCTTCATCACGTCATACTCACTCCGGCCTCCATACTAACAGCGTGAGGGTGAGCGCAGAGTACACGATACTGTACATGCATTAAGGATTGTTTATCATCAGTATCTGCATCAATATATCTGCATCTGTACACTCTAATCAAAGTTGTTGTTTGGAATAATCTGATATGACGGTTGAAGTACGATGATAGTAAACATTGAAAATCTCTATCATTTCAGGTTTATTGATCCTCTTTGGGAGTGAGGAAAAGGGGAGCGACCCAGAAGAAGGGGTGGAGTGACCCAGAAGAAGGGGTGGAGTGACCCAGAAGAAGGGGTGGAGTGACCCAGAAGAAGGGGTGGAGTGACCCAGAAGAAGGGGTGGAGTGACCCAGAAGAAGGGGTGGAGTGACCCAGAAGAAGGGGTGGAGTGACCCAGAAGAAGGGGTGGAGTGACCCAGAAGAAGGGGTGGAGTGACCCAGAAGAAGGGGTGGAGTGACCCAGAAGAAGGGGTGGAGTGACCCAGAAGAAGGGGTGGAGTGACCCAGAAGAAGGGGTGGAGTGACCCAGGCCCCAAGCTTGTTGTTCTGTTTGTCTCTTTGTCTGTCCATCCATCCATCTCTCTGTCTATCAGCTCACATAGGCCTACCAGCCATGGGGGAGAGGCCTGGGTAGACACTTTATTGTTTACAGCGACAGAGAACATCTTGTCCGCTGAGACTCACGTGTGACGAGGCGAGAGCCAGCATCAGTACAGCTATTATACCCAATGCACTACACTGATTTTCTTATATGGCGCTTTCGTCTAACAGGCTATTGAAAAGCCTGTTTTCAAAAGAAAACTGTTGCGTAGAAATTGTTGGCGTGGGTGGATGGTTAGTCTGTAGGCCGATCATGGACATGCAGAAACTCACTCAGCTCAATTACAAGGACGTCGGTTTCCATGGCAACCACTCACCGCGCCGCATTACACATTGTGTGATTCGTTTGGCACATCTTCTCAAGGACTCTTAACCCTGTGTGTCTGCACGTGAGCGAGGTGCATGAGTGTGTGCGTGCGTGTGTAAGTATTTGTGTATGACATGCGTGTATGTCGTCTTCCTCTTCAAACTGTACCCCCATGTACTCCTCTACTAAATCTAAATCAATTCAAATAGAATCAAATAGAATCAATGCATTGTGTCCCTGTTAGAGGGTAACGCTGTAGAACATACACCGTTGTTGAGCTAAGGCACAGTTCAAGCTACGGGCTTAAGCGGCAAAGTCAATGTGACTCTCAGCAGACTGATCCTTGAAACATTTTCCCAGTTAGTCACATGACCGATCTCTAACTGCCGCAGTGCTATCATAACACTGTCAGAGTTGGCTACACTCATGACTGGCAAAGGCAATTGTGATTCTATGGCTGTTCCCCTACTGACAGATATCCTGGAGTTTGATAGAAGGAAAATACCCCAGGCCAAGCTTGTAAAGATCATGACTCATTCATCACTATGAGACTTGGGGCATCAGTGAAGGAGAAGGCCTGAGGTGACCATATGGCACTGCAGAATAACACAGCTGGTCTTCCGTCTGCCTGACTGGCGCTGACCAGAGTGACTGAGGGAGACGATATGAAGGGTAAGGGAGCTCAAGTCATCACCGACTGGGGATATCAGTTACAGTAGAAGTGTGTGTCAAACCAAAACAGAAGTATAGAAGCCTGACCTGAAAGTTATACCCTGAATAGCTGAGCCTCTATAAATCATTAACAAGGAATGGGTTCCCACCATGCACACACTGGTTGAATCAACATTGTTTCCACGTCATTTCAATGAAATCACGTAGAACTAACTTGAATTGATCTCTGTGCTCAGTGGCTTGGGTCTTTGAGTGTGTTTGTTTGTGTGCATGCAAGTATGTAAATATGTGCGTTGGCGTGTGTGTGTCCCTGTGTGTGTTTAATGTTCAGTGACATTCCCTCTGTCCTCAGAGACACTGCATCATTGCTGTCCTCCTTAGATCGCTGTGACAGGTTGGGTGGGAGTTCAGACACACTGCCAAGGCAATATCTCTGCGTGGTACTCAGGGGAACCCAGGAGAACACCCAGGAAGTCACGGTCGTTGACTTGCAGGACGTTTATAGTAGTCACAGATGGACTGACACTGTGGCCAGTGAGCCTGCGAGAGGACTGTTTAAGGTAGTGTTTTGAAGTACGGCAACACTTTCAATCATCCTACTGATGACAAATATTCTATTTTTGATTGCCTGTATGGATTTGTCCTTAGCTGGCTGGGGGTTTTGTGGTTTATTCAACAACACGTCTCCTTTAATAACCTGTGATTTTCCTCCATTTGTCATGTATGTTGCGGTAAACTACCCATCTGTGTTCCTGTGGCTGAAGACAAGGCAATGACAGGTCTGTAATGAAACACAGTTAAACCTGTACAGATATATAATTTATATTCCATGTTAGAGATAGGGTGGAATCTGTCACCTTTAATCTAATAGAAAATGTGATAGGTTTGATGGTTTGTCATACTGTACAAAACATACAGTTGAAGTCAGAAGTTGACATACGCTTAGGTTGGAGTCATTAAAACTAGTTTTCAACCACTACACAAATTTCTTGATAACAAACTATAGTTTTGGCAAGTCGGTTAGGACATCTACTTTGTGCATGACACAAGTAATTTTTCCAACAATTGTTTACAGACAGATTATTTCACCTATAATTCACTGTATCACAATTCCAGTGGGTCAGAAGTTTACATACACTAAGTTGACTGTGCCTTTAAACAGCTTGAAAAATTTCAGAAAATGATGTCATGGCTTTAGAAGCTTCTGATAGGCTAATTGACATCATTTGAGTCAATTGGAGGTGTACCTGTGGATGTATTTCAAGGCCTATCTTCAAACTCGGTGCCTCTTTGCTTGACATCATGGGAAAATCAAAATAAATCAGCCAAGATGTCAGAAAACAAATTGTAGACCTACACAAGTCTGGTTCATACTTGGGAGCAATTTCCAAATGCCTGAAGGTACCACGTTCATCTGTACAAAAAATAGTACGCAAGTATAAACACCATGGGACAATGCACCCGTCATACCGCTCAGGAAGGAGACATGTTCTGTCTCATAGAGATGAACGTACTTTGGTGTGAAAAGTGGAAATCAATCCTAGAACAACAGCAAAGGACCTTGTGAAGATGCTGGAGGAAACAGGTACAAAAGTATCAATATCCACAGTTAAACGAGTCCTATATCGGCATAACCTGAAAGGCTGCTCAGCAAGGAAGAAGCAACTGCTCCAAAACCGCCATAAAAAAGCCAGACTACAGTTTGCAACTGCACATGGGGACAAAGATCATTCTTTATGGAGAAATATCCTCTGGTCTGATGAAAGAAAAATAGAACTGTTTGGCCATAATGACCATTGTTATGTTTGGAGAATAAAGGGGGAGGCTTGCACGCCGAAGAACACCATCCCAACCGTGAAGCACGGGGGTGGCAGCATCATGTTGTGGGGGTGCTTTGCTGCAGGAGGGATTGGTGCACTTCACAAAATAGATGGCATTTTGTCATGTTGTGCCATCTTCACCACACTGTCTGTGTGAGTGGACCATTTCAGTTTGTCTATGATGTGAACACCGAGGAACTTTCCAACTTTCCACCTTCTCAACTGCTGTCCCTTCGAAACAGTGTTGGTGTTACCACAGCTCTATAACTGTTTATTGCGATAGACATAGGAGGATGTGAGTCTTTGAGAATTGCCAGTGTGAGATCTGTCTGAAATGGGTACAAAAACTACCCTCAAAATAGTACCCGCAAGACACCAGTCTCAACGTCAACAATGAAGAGGCGACTCCGGGATGCTGGCCAACTAGGCAGAGTTCCTCTGTCCAGTGTCTGTGTTCTTTTGCCTATCTTAATCTTTTCTTTTTATTGGCCAATCTGAAATATGGCTTTTTCTTTGCAACTCCACCCAGAAGGCCAGCATCCCGGGGTCGCCTCTTCACTGTTGACATTGAGACTGGTGTTTTGCGGGTACTAATTAATGAAGCTGCCAGTTGAGGACTTGTGAGGCGTCTGTTTCTCAAACTAGACACTCTAATTTACTTGTCCACTTGCTCAGTTGTGCACTGGGGCTTCCCACTCCTCTTTCTATTCTGGTTAGAGCCAGTTTGCGCTGTTCTATGAAGGGAGTAGTACACAGCATTGTACGAGATCTTCAGTTTCTTGGCAATAGCATGCAATAGCCTTCATTTCTCATGACAAGAATAGACTGACGAGTTTCAGAAGAACGTTCTTTGTTTCTGGCCATTGTGATCCTGTAATCGAACCCACAAATGCTGACGCTTCAGATACTCAACTAGTCTCAAGAAAGCCAGTTTTATTGCTTCTTTAATCAGGACAACAGTTTTCAGCTGTGCTAACATAATTGCAAAAGGGTTTTCTAATGATCGATTAGCCTTTTAAAATTAAAAACTTGGATTAACTAACAACGTGCCATTGGAACACATGGTTTCTGATAATGGGCCTCTGTAAGCCTATATAGATATTCCATTCAAAATCAGCCGTTTCCAGCTACAATAATCATTT
Source organism: Salmo trutta (assembly GCF_901001165.1). Lineage (NCBI taxonomy): Eukaryota > Metazoa > Chordata > Actinopteri > Salmoniformes > Salmonidae > Salmo > Salmo trutta. Next base: position 9,870,913 of record NC_042991.1, read on the forward strand.
ACAACATTAACAATGTCTACACTGTATTTCTGATCAATTTGATATTATTTCAATGGACAAAAAATTTGCTTTTCTTTCAAAAACTAGGACATTTCTAAGTGACCCCAAACTTTTGAACTGTAGTGTTTACAGATATATTTTTTAAGAATGTCACTTTTAAATGCTTCATAATTTGCTCACTCAAGCTGTATATGAGTTGATCAACCTGACCAGTATCAGGCAAGCAACAAAAAAACATCTCTATCTGGAGCTCAATTCATTCCAACTCGAGACAATAGAGGTCATTGATGTCAATAACACTGACAGGTTCCAGCTCCTGTGAGCTTTTCATGGCTCAATAACACACAGTTGCCAACACTGGCACTAGAACTCTGTCTGTTATGGAGGGGTCCCTGTAGACACGGCAGAGAAAGACAGCCACGCAGCGCAATCCATCTTACAGCACATAAGCACTAAGCCTCTTCAATTAACCTGCAATTGATCTGCATGCACTTGGTAGTTTTCTCATTGGCCATTTGGCCCATGTTCAAAGTGCCACATAGGAAATAAAATGCCAAAGTTCCTGATTCAATCTCCTATCTTTCTCCACAGCTTCTAAACAACCTTAATGTAAGAGAAAGAGTACTCTGTAGTTGCTAAATAATGTAGCTTTCCTCTGATAAATAATTTAGCTTTCCTTTGCTTTAAAAGAACTTTCCAGAACCTTTAAAAGTTCATATACTCAAATAATGTTGTTGACTCGTCCTATACTTGTATTAGTGGCCAAAGCATACATTTGAGAAGAAACACTTCAAAAACCCACTTCTAACTTCTTTCTCAAACAGACCGTTTAAAAAATGCTTCCTATTTCCTCATAGAGTATTATGCCATACTCCCGAGGAGGATGAGCTGGCCAATCAGCAGTCTAGAGGAGGATGAGCTGGCCAATAACTCGCCAAGATGATCATCAAGGACCTCAGCCACCCGAGCAAAGGTCTGTTCACATCGCTACCATCTATTTTATTTATCCCTTATTTTACCAGGTAAGTTGACTGAGAACACATTCTCATTTACAGCAACAACCTGGGGAATAGTTACAGGGGAGAGGGTATGAATGAGTGGTGCAGTTGTCTAAGGCACTGCATCTCAGTGCAAGAGATGTCTCTGCAGTACCTGGTTGAAATCCAGGCTGCATCACATCTGGTCGTGATAGGGAGTCCCATAGGGCTGCGCACAAATGGCCCAGCATTGTCCGGGTTTGGCTGGGGTAGGCCGTCATTGTAAATAAGAATTTGTTCTTAACTGACTTGCCTGGTTAAATAAATAAAAAATGAGCCAATTGTAAACTGGGGATGATTAGGTGATCATGACGGTATGAGGGCCAGATTGGGAAATTAGTTGGGACACCAGGGTTAACACCCCTCTCTTACAATAAGTGCCATGAGATCTTTAGTGAACACAGAGAGTCAGGACACCCGTTTCACATCCCATCCAAAGGATGGCACCCTACACAGGGCAATGTCCCCAATCACTGCTCTGGGGCATTGGGATATTTTTTTAGACCAGAGGAAAGGGTGCCTCCTACTGGCCCTCCAACACCACTTCCAGCAGCATCTGGTTTCCCACTTCAGAAGCAAGCCCACAGTGGGATGTAGGGTAGTATGCTGCTGGCTAGAAGGCAAAGACAGTACAGGTGGATCAAAGCTGGGACGGAGAGACTGAAAGACAGCTTCAATCTCCAGGCCATCAGACTGTTAGCTGTTAAACAGTCACCACTAGTACTCTGCACTGAACCTTATACTGTATTCTAGTCATGGCTCAACCTATATAACTTATGTTTCTATTTTTCTGGATTATGGGTGTATTTTTTTTTTATTGCTATATATTGCTGAACTGTTGGAGCTAGGAACACAAGTATTTTGCTGATATACCAACTGCATATCTGTGTATATGTGACCAATAAACGTTGAATTGATTTTATATGAATTTGTATTTTTAGCGATCGTATACGGCCACACCATTCTGTTGTTAGGAACAAGCCCACACCATTCCAACATAGAAAAAACATACTTAAATAATAATAATAATGGGAAGGAAAACTATTTCACTCATATTGTAAGTAGTTAGTCAAATGTCATATACATCTGGAAACACTGGACAGTTACTTTAAGATATAACATAGTTGCAATAGCGTTCTAGCATCAGCCTAAGCAGAGATCTCCTGTACATTTTAATTCAATCAACTTTTTTATTTTATCTAAATAAGTATTGATTATATATATATATATATATATACTGCTCCAAAAAATAAAGGGAACACTTAAACAACACATCCTAGATCTGAATGAAAGAAATAATCTTATTAAATACTTTTTTCTTTACATAGTTGAATGTGCTGACAACAAAATCACACAAAAATAATCAATGGAAATCCAATTTATCAACCCATGGAGGTCTGGATTTGGAGTCACACTCAAAATGAAAGTGGAAAACCACACTACAGGCTGATCAAACTTTGATGTAATGTCCTTAAAACAAGTCAAAATGAGGCTCAGTAGTGTGTGTGGCCTCCACGTGCCTGTATGACCTCCCTACAACGCCTGGGCATGCTCCTGATGAGGTGGTGGATGGTCTCCTGAGGTATCTCCTCCCAGACCTGGACTAAAGCATCCGCCAACTCCTGGACAGTCTGTGGTGCAACGTGGCGTTGGTGGATGGAGCGAGACATGATGTCCCAGATGTGCTCAATTGGATTCAGGTCTGGGGAACGGGTGGGCCAGTCCATAGCATCAATGCCTTCCTCTTGCAGGAACTGCTGACACACTCCAGCCACATGAGGTCTAGCATTGTCTTGCATTAGGAGGAACCCAGGGCCAACTGCAGCAGCATATGGTCTCACAAGGGGTCTGAGGATCTCATCTCGGTACCTAATTGCAGTCAGGCTACCTCTGGCGAGCACATGGAGGTGCGGCCCCCCAAAGAAATGCCACCCCACACCATGACTGACCCACCGCCAAACCGGTCATGCTGGAGGATGTTGCAGGCAGCAGAACGTTCTCCACGGCGTCTCCAGACTCTGTCACGTCTGTCACGTGCTCAGTGTGAACCTGCTTTCATCTGTGAAGAGCACAGGGCGCCAGTGGTGAATTTGCCAATCTTGGTGTTCTCTGGCAAATGCCAAACGTCCTGCACGGTGTTGGGCTGTAAGCACAACCCCCACCTGTGGACGTCGGGCCCTCATACCACCCTCATGGAGTCTGTTTCTGACCGTTTGAGCAGACACATGCACATTTGTGGCCTGCTGGAGGTCATTTTTCAGGGCTCTGGCAGTGCTCCTCCTGCTCCTCCTTGCACAAAGGCGGAGGTAGCGGTCCTGCTGCTGGGTTGCTGCCCTCCTACAGCCTCCTCCACGTCTCCTGATGTACTGGCCTGTCTCCTGGTAGCGCCTCCATGCTCTGGCCCCTACGCTGACAGACACAGCAAACCTTCTTGCCACAGCTCGCATTGATGTGCCATCCTGGATGAGCTGCACTTCCTGAGCCACTTGTGTGGGTTGTAGACTCCGTCTCATGCTACCACTAGAGTGAAAGCACCGCCAGCATTCAAAGTGACCAAAACATCAGCCAGGAAGCATAGGAACTGAGAAGTGGTCTGTGGTCCCCACCTGCAGAACCACTCCTTTATTAGGGGTGTCTTGCTAATTGCCTATAATTTCCACCTGTTGTCTATTCCATTTGCACAACAGCATGTGGAATTTATTGTCAATCAGTGTTGCTTCCTAAGTGGACAGTTTGATTTCACAGAAGTGTGATTGACTTGGAGTTACATTGTGTTGTTTAAGTGTTCCCTTTATTTTTTTGAGCAGTATATATACAGTGCATTTGGAAAGTATTCACAACCCTTGAATTTTTTCACATTTTGTTATGTTACAACCTTATTCTAAAAAGGATTGAATCGTTTTTTTCCTAAACAATTTACACATAACACCCCATAATAAACATTTTGCTCATTTATAAATACAAAAACTGAAATATCACATTTACATAAGTATTCAGACTCTTTACTCAGTACTTTGTTGAAGCACCTTTGGCAGCAATTACAGCCTCGAGACTTCTTGGGTATAACGCTACAAGCTTGGCACACCTGTATTTGGGGAGTTTCTCACATTGTTCTCTGCAGATCCTCTCAAACTCTGTCAGATTTGATTGGAAGCGTCGCTAAACAGCTATTTTCTGGTCTCTCCAGAGATTTTCGATTGGGTTCAAGTCCGGGCTCTGGCTGAGCCACTCAAGGACATTCAGAGACTTGTCCCAAAGCCACTCCTGCGTTGTCTTGGCTGTGTGCTTAGGGTCGTTGCCCTGTTGGAAGGTGAACCTTCGCCCCAGGCTGAGGTCCTGAGCGCTCTGGAGGTAGGTTTTCATCAAGGATCTCTCTGTGCTCCGTTCCTCCTTCCCTCTATCCTGACTAGTCTCCCAGTCCCTGCCACTGAAAAACATCCCCACCATGTTTCACCGTGGGGATGGTGCCAGGTTTCCTCCAGACGTGACTCTTGGCATTCAGGCCAAAGAGTTCACCTTGCTTTCATCAGACCAGAGAATCTTGCTTCTCATGGTCTGAGAGTCCTTCAGATGCCTTTTGGCAAACTCTAAACAGACTGTCATGTGCCTTTTACTGAGGAGTGGATTCCGTCCAGCCACTCTACCATGAAGGCCTGATTGGTGGAGTGCTGCAGAGATGGTTGTCCTTCTGGAAGGTTCTCCCATCTCCACAGAGGAACTCTGGAGCTCTGTCAGAGTGAACATCAGGTTTGGCCGGCCGGCCAGCTCTAGGAAGAGTCTTGGTGGTTCCAAACTTCGTCCATTTAAGAATGATCAAGGCCACTGTTTTCTTGGGGACCTTCAATTCTGCAGACATTTTTTGGTACCCTTCCCCTGTGCCTCGACACAATCCTGTCTCTAAGCTCTACGGACAATTCCTTTGGCCTCAGGGCTTGGTTTTTGCCATTCCAAATCATGTCTACTCAATTGAATTTACCACAAGTGGACTCCAATCAAGTTGTAGAAACATCTCAAGGATGATAAATGGAAACAAGATGCACTTGAGCTCAATTTCAAGTCTCATAGCAAAGGGTCTGAATACTTACATTTTTTAAAAATGTGCTAACTTTCTAAAAACCTGTTTTCGCTTTGTCATTATGGGGTATTGTATGTAGATTGATGAGGAAAAACATGTATTTAATACATCTTAGAATAAGGCTGCAACGTAACAAAATGTGGAAAACGTCAAGGGGTCTGAAAACTTTCCCGAATGCACAGAATATATCGATCGACAATCTGCAAGTCAGTTGGTTCACAAAAAAAGCTGAAAGGCTAGCTACCAGCTAGCTAGCTACCTTGCTATTCTTTTTATTTGAATTAAGAATAAGTGGCAGTCAGGGCCTTGGATATGGCAGAGGAATGTTGAAAGTGAGATTATCTCTCAAGCGGTTACTCCACGGTGGACTATTCCTGTTATTGATGTTCAGTAAGCTTTGACGCTGGAGTGACGATGGAGTCTACAGGGAGCGACAGGGGATGGGGTTCCCTGAACATATGCTCCTGACCTGTCCTCCCGTCTTTCCCCCTGCTGGAGGTGACCACCCACCCCCCTGCACAAGCCTGCTCCATCTGTGCCTGCTGATGAGCAGGACTGTGAGGCGGACGACTGTGTGCTAAGATAGTGAAGTGGAGACAGTCCGAGTCAGATAACATCTGGACTTACACCTCCGTGGAAGATCTTTGTCCATGCAGCCCATAAACTATCGATTCTTGTTTTAGCTCTTGTAAAGAATCTTTGAGATTGTTCTTGTAATTCCATTTTATTTTTAGAGCCCACAATGGAAATAAGTCAGACTTTGTGTTATCCCTGTCATGTTCAAATGTATGTGCTGTGTGTGTATATGTATTTTTAACTGGCAAAATGCAATCTATCAATCAAGAATAACGTAGCCTGATGTTTTATTTTTGCTAGAGCTATTTTTACCTTCAAAGATGCTATTCTACAAGACTCTATCCTCCAGTTTAAGAGGAACAATCGCACCTTCTCACTGGGACGGAAGGTGTTGATCAGTATAAAAGAGTGTGGATTTTATATTTTAGTGTCTATACAGGATGTTAGAGCAGGAAACAGCCCTGGAGGTGAAACAGACAGTCTCTTGAGACGGACACAGATGAAAATGACTGCAAAAGTGTATGGTTTGTTTCAGCGACAACAAGGTCATTGCCAATGAGAGTGAAAGCGATACACTGCCGGAGACATCCTTTTTCCGGCTTGATGAAAACCTCTAAGGTAGAGACTGAGAAATAGAGATGTTGGCAACACAATAACTCTGCACTCAGAGGGGAAACAAGCAACTTCCAATAGCAGTGATATTTATTTCCAAAAGGCACTCACTACATTTAATGTAATGGTGGCACAAGTAATACTGTGAACAACATCCAAATACTGAGCAGGTGTTGCCCATTCTACCTCAACATGGGCAGTTACAAAACGCTAGGCTAAGCATCGTCTTGTGAAGCATGTGGTGGTATACAACTAATACCAAATAGCATGATAATATATTTGGAAACTATCATGCTTTTTAGTTCGATATCTTATTTAAGCTTTAAATGTTGCATTTCTTTGTAGCGTTTTTTATAACAAACATAGATTGAAAGTTCATAGCTGCATTCACACTAGGCTAATGCTGCACCCATATCAATGCAAACACAAATAATGGGAAGACTGTGTACATACATAACATTTTTGGTGGGGATATACGTGTGTGTGTGTGTGTGTGTGTGTGTGTGTGTGTGTGTGTGTGTGTGTGTGTGTGTGTGTGTGTGTGTGTGTGTGTGTGTGTGTGTGTGTGTGTGTGTGTGTGTGTGTGTGTGAGAGAGAGAGCGAGAGGGAGAGCGAGAGAGATTGAGAGATGCGTAGAGGTATTGTTATTTAACCCATGCACCTTAAAGGGTTTGTAATGACATTATTGTAATACAATTAGTAAACCACAGTCAAGACGCAAAGTGCACGTTTGACTCATGCACGTTCTCAGTGTCATCATCTCTCCTCTGTAATATGAACATATAAATGTACTTCACAGACGTTACATGGTACACTTAAATCAAGTATAACAAAGATGTCAGCTAACAGTAACACACTGTATTCAAGCAAATCATTGTATCGATGTATCATACAAGTTTGCGCCAAAAAACCCTCCGCCTCCCAAATTTGACAGTATCCTGTCTAAGCAATTAGGGCCATTTTTCCTTCCTGCATTATGGCTTACCTTCCGTTCCATTGTCATAAGCTGTCATCTTCAGAAAAACAATTCTAAGTGCAACCAAAGCTCCTCTGATGCTACAAAGTGTGAATGCAGTATACTTTAGAAATATTTCAACGACAACATTAGGACCACAAGCCCTGAGATTGTGTTAATGAAAGTTCATGAACTTAATAGCGTAATCACACACTTTCTAGACAGTTTAGCTCAAGGACCATGCACAGACAACATTGCGGTTGTTTTTTATAACTTTTTTTCGTCAATTTTCAGAGTTTATGTGTCGTGACGGAATGAGAACAAAGTCGTACATTTCACAATAACCAAATCCAGGTGACTCTCCAGTTGTTGCTCTTATTCATTTGTTGCTCTCAGCAGCTCAGTTCTCTTGTCCTAAAATGACCTCAGATATGTATTTAGGACCAGCACCGTCTCGTCGAAGTCCACTACGTACATACAAGTCACAGACATGTTCAAAGCATCTTACTTGCTTTATTATCGACTCTTCTGAATAGCAGCCATCTTCTCTTTCACTCAAAATAAACCCCATCATTTTGGTTGTTCTGTACCACAAGAACCTCCAATCTAAAAAAAGTTTTACCAGGTGACTGTAGAAACGTATGATGTTAATGTCTTTCCTTCAGGTTATTAGGGCACAGTGAATATTGAATAACATTACATAGCACACAGGGACACAACAGTTCCCCCAATATCAAGCACACAAAGGCGTGACAGAGATGTAAGGCACGTACGGTGGTGACGTTTAAAACCTCCTTTACCTCAGAGGAACAACCAACATTTTTAAGGATCCATCTGGATACGCAGCTCCCTTTCTTCAAGTTGAAGTGTTTCCCCCTCAGTCTTTTTTTCTTTGGTCTGTAGTGGTATGAATGGTACTGTGAAACCGTTCTGGGGCTTGCACACTTCCACGAACAGCGGCAGATCGGACATGCTGGTGTTGAACTTTTTGTCTAACCCCTCATCTTCCTCCTCCTCCTCCTCTTCCTCCTCTTCCTCCTTCCTCTTCCCCATCTCCATAGGCGGAGTACTAAAGGGCCTGCATTGTAGCTCATCTGGGATATTCTTCTTCAGCTCGCGGTTCTTGTTTCTCTTGGCCAGCTTGGTGACGGAACCCAGGCGATTAAAGATGTTGTCGTCTGAGGAGGCCACACTTTCGGACCGGCGCGGATCACACTCTGCCCCCCTTAGACGCAGGTTGTTGAGTTTCATGTCGATGCTCTCCTGAGATGAGGTCTTGTAGGGGTTGGTGTCCAGGCTGTTGAAGGCTGCACGGCGTTCCGGGGAGAGCATGTCCGTGGAGACGGCCCACTGGTCCAGGCCCAGCTGGCGGCGCTCCATGCTGCGGATGGTGGCGGTCCGCTGGAGCTTGTCGCTGACCTCCACACTCAGGCGTCGCCGCGTCTCCCGGAACTCGGCGCGCACGTTGGCCTTCCACTCGGCCGCGTGGGCCTTGATCTCTCCGACCTAGAGCACGGGAAAATAAAAACAAGGTCATTCCACACTATAAAATACTATAATGCAATTGGATAGTTAATCCAAATTACAGAATTGGTGGCAGTAGCTAGGTAAACAAAATGAAAGCATAGATTGCAGTCTCTCCTTTCAAGGTAAAAAAGCAACCAACAACTATTTTCATGTTTTAACCATTTTAATGTCTATTTTAACCCTTTAAAACTCTTAAGGATTGGACCCTTTTTTTCAATTTTTGCCTAAAATGACAAATCTAACTGCCCTAAAGAAAGGATATGCATTTTCTTGGTACCATTTGAAAGCAAACACTTTGAAGTTTGTGGAAATGTGAAAGGAAACAAATGTTTTTTAGTAATTTTTTTTAACATTCATCTTTGAAATGCAAGAGAAAGGCCATAAGGTATTATTCCAGCCCAGGTGCAATTTAGATTTTGGCCACTAGATGGCAGCAGTGTATATGCACCGGTTTAGACTGATCTAATGAACCATTGTATTTCTGTTCAAAGTTTTGTATCAAGACGGGACAAATGTGCCTAATTTGTTTATTAATAACTTTTCATGTTCAAAACTGTGCACTCTCCTCAGACAATAGCATGGTATTATTTCACTGTAATAGCTACTGTAAATTGGGCATTGCAGTTAGATTAACAATAATTTAAGCTTTCTGCCAATATCAGATATGTCCATGTTCTGGGAAATGTTCTTGTTACTTACAACCTCCTGCTAATCGCATATGCCTACGTTAGCTCAACCGTCCCGCAGGGGACCCACCAATCCTGAAGAATTAATGTTCTTCTAATGGGACATTTGACAAAATACTAAGCCCATGTAGTGTTCAACTATACCATTACAGCTCTATACCATAGTAGTATGGTCATATAATGTCACCTACAAGAAAATTATCTTACCTCCTCTTTTGTCTTCTTGGACAGGACCCTCAGCCAGTCACCAATCATGCTCAGTACAGCAGCGAAATAGGCCAACCCCACCAGAATCCAGAACCACACCAGTGGTCTATACCAATTACGATACACGACCCTCCGGTCCCCTCCTATTGAATGTAAACAAACAATGAAACATTCAGCTTGATGAGATACATGGGTCGTGTTCAGAAGAGCTAACCATAGAAAAACATTTTTAAATGGTAAACAAAAATGTGTTTCTTATTGGACAAGTGCAGGTAATCCCTCCCTGTATCAGTCCATTTTCTTCCGTTTGGTGACTATTAAACATGACCCTGATAACCTCTTGACGTTACCCTAGGATAGGGGGCGCCACAGCGCATTTTGAAAAAAAAACGTTCCCATTTTCAACGGCCTTCTAATCAAACTCAGAAGCTAGGACATGCATATACTTATTTTATATGGATAGAAAACACCCTAAATTTTCTAAAACTGTTTGAATGGTGTCTGTGAGTATAACAGAACTCGTATGGCAGTCAAAACCCCGAGACCGATTGAACCAGGAAGTGGGAATCTGAATTGTGGACTCGACTTCACAGCCTTACCTATAATTCACAACGTGAAAAAATGATAATTGAGCACTTTCCAGTGCTTCCACTAGATGTCCCCAGTCTTTACAAAGTGTTTTGAGGGTTCTACAGTCGAAACTCAGTGAAAGAGACGATGTGGCAATTGGTCACTGTAGTAGGGCCATCAGCATTGTGACGTCGGCGGCCGTGTCTGCCCCCACCTTTGGAAACCTTTTGAAACACAATGAAATCGTCCCACTCGAATCTGATTGGCTCTCTTGTTGAAACAGGCCCTGACGATTATTTTATACAACGTTTGACATGTTTGAACGAACCTAACTCATAGTAAACAGTCATTTTGCGTTAGCCAGGTGCCGCGCACGGATCAACATTTGATTACAGCCTTAGGACGCGCTAACAACAGGAAGCTAATGGAACATAAAGCATGGACTTTTTCGACCGAAAATACATTTGTCATGGACCTGGGATATCGGGAAGTGCTTTCTGATGAAGACAACTAAAGGTGAGGGATTATTGGCGATATTATACAATATCAGATGTGATTTGCAATTGTTCAAAGATGGCGCCGAGCTAGGCTTTCGAGCTCATTTTCTGGGTATCGCATCCCCTTTGATCTCAAAGTGTGATTACCCTGTAAAGTTAATTTAAAATCTGTTATGACGGGTGTTTTCAAGAGATATTCATCTATAAATCTTAGATTGACAATATAAAAAAAAAAATCGTTTTCGAATAGTAATTTATAAAATTGTAGCACTGTTTCCCGGGACGCATTTTATGGGAAAATAGTTAGTCAACGTCAGGTGCCGATGTAAAATGCTGTTTTTATATAGAAATATGACCTTTATTGAACAAAAGATTGCATGCTGTGTGTAACATGATGTCCTAGGTGTGTCATCTGATGAAGTTTGTAAAAGGTTAGTGCTGCATTTAGCTGTTTTTTGGTTATATGTGATGCATGTGCTTGGTTGGAAAATTCATATGATGCAATTTTTACCATGTACTCCTCTAACATAATCTAATATTGTGCTTTTCCTGTAAAACCTTTTTGAAATCGGACAACGAGGGTCGATTCAAGAGAGGTGTATCTATAAAACGATATGAGACAGCCCTATATTTGAAAAAAAAAAATATTGAATTTCGTTATGCTAATGTCGCTAGGAGTTTTCGCTGGAAAATGATCCCGCTAACGGGATGATATGCGCAAGAGGATTTATAAACAATGATTCTATTGGCCCATTTTCTACTTGAATATCTTAAGGTGATGGGCTAAAATCCAGAGAACAGAAACGAACAAAGCTAATTTTCTCAGACAAGTGCTTGTATGTCAAAGAGTGATTGGGAAATAAATAATCTGTGCAGTGTTGCAGCAGCTTGGTCAGTGAGATCAAGCTATGAGAGCCTCCTGATACAACTACCTTTTCTTTTTAAAACGTCGACATCTAAGACAAGAAACAACTGCATGTCTCAATATCAGCACCCTCCATTAATGAGGAATCTTGAGCCCTTGTAATAATGGCACAGCACAAGGTGCAAAGTTGTGGTAGGAAAATGTTTGAAAAGTAGGTCCTCCAACCAGAAATGTCATGCCCATAGGAGGCACAGGGGCAATTGCCCCCTCAGATTTGTCCTGTTTAAAAAAATATATATATATATATTTTAAATATTTTGTTGATTTTTCTCTGTAATACTATTAGCCACCTAGCAATTTTATAAAGTTGGCTTTAGCTAGCCTCTTGGGGCTAGGGGGCAGTATTTTCACGGCCAGATGAACCCAATTTAAACAGGTTACTACTCTGGCCCAGAAAATAGAATATGCATATTAATAGTAGATTTGTATAGAAAACACTCTGAAGTTTCTAAAACTGTTTGAATGGTGTCTGTGAGTATAACAGAACTCATATGGCAGGCAAAAACCTGAGAAAAATTGAATCAGGAAGTGGGAGAAATTAGAAATGTAGTTTTTCTTTTGAATCCCTTGAAAAACTACACTAGTGACATAGGATTTACCATGCACCTCCTAACTCTTCCATTGGCTGTCAACAATCTTTAGGAACTGGTTTCATCCGTCACCTGTTACCGGGCAGAAAATTGTGGCTCAGTCAATCACTGGCCAGTCTGAGGACAGGTGTCTCGTGATGAGCGTGCACGTGACTTCGCTGTTTGTTATTATTCTTCTGGGATGAATACCTATTGCCCGGTTGTAAAATTATGGCAATTTTACGTTAAAAAATACCCTAAAGGATTGATTGTAAACATCGTTTGACATGTTTCTACAAATGGTAATGGAACTTTTGAACATTTCGTCTATGGATTTGCGTCCACGCCACATGGCATTGTAAAGTGTTCTGGATGGGTCAACAAAACGGATGTATTTGGACATAAATGATGGACTTTGCAGAACAAATGAACATTTCTTGTGGAAGTGGGTGCCCTTCCGAGTGCATTCCGCCGAAGATCAGCAAAGGTAAGAAAATATTTCGAACATATTTTTAGAGATTTGTCGACGCCGTGGTTGTAGGCTAACTGTATAGCTTAGCATTGAAGGCTAAGTTCTGTACTCAGAATATTGAACAATGTGCTTTTTCCGTAAAGTTATTTTGAAATCTGACAAAGTGGTTCTATAAAGGAGTAGATTATCTCTAATTCTTTAAATAATTGTTATACATTTTGTCAACGTTTATGAGTTCTTCTGTAAATGAATGTGCCTATTCACCGAAAGTTATGGGGAGAAAACATTTTCTGAACGTCACGCGCCAATGTAAAAATTGGGTTTTTGGATATAAATATGAACTTGATCGAACAAAAAATGCATGTATTGTCTAACATGATGTCCTAGGAGTGTCATCTGATGAAGATTGTCAAAGGTTAGTGCTTCATTTTAGCTGTATATCTGGTTTTGTGACGGCTATCCGTGCTTGGAAAATTGCTTTTTTTTTGTTGCTAAGGTGCTATCCTAAAATAATCTAATGTTTTGCTTTCAGCGTAAAGCTTTTTTGAAATCGGACAATGTGATTGGATTAACGAGTAGAGTATCTTTAAAATGCTGTATAATACTTGAATTTTAATTTTGAGATTGTTTTATTTTTTATTTCGCACCGTGCTATCTCACTGATTGTTGTCCAACCAATCCCGTTAACGGGATTTTATCTCGAAGGGGTCCTCAAGAGGCTAGCCTAGATAGGTTTCCAAGCCACCAAGAAGCCATTTCAAGCTATCAATCAATTTAGAGTAGCTAGCTTGTCCAACTACTGTAGCTTAGCTGGCATGCCTGCTGGCAAGGTTGACAGACTTTAGAAAAGCAAGCGATAACTAAATGTACTGAATAAGACATTCTTTTACACAGATTTTAGCAGAGATCCAGAGAAGCATATTTAGTTTATTTATAAAATGAACCACCAGGAGAATACAGAGTTCAAGAGGTATGCTTAGATATGCAGAATTTTTTAAAATATATTTTACACAGAATTAAGAATAATTATTGACGTATGTTGTGCCCCCTCAGATTTTTTTGGGTGCATGACGTCATTGCCTCCAACCATAACCAAGTTTGGAGCAAAATGAATGGCCGCAACAGTTGTTATAACGACAACTTTGGTAAGACTTTAATTAAAAGGATGTATTAAATCAAATCAAATTTGATTTGTCACATGCGTTGAATACAACAAGTGTAGACCTTACAGTGAAATACTTACTTACAAGCCCTTAACCAACAATGCAGTTAACACTTATTTTTCTTAAGTAAAAAATAGATAAGTGAAAATGTGAAAATAAAAGTAACAAATAATTGAACAGCAGCAGTAAAATAACAAAGGCAAGTTGTTATTAGTTGTTATTAGCATGTACTGTATGAGCCTTTATGATGTATTAGTGTAGAAAACTGACTCGAAACGGCTGTTATTTAAGTAAGAATCACTTTCAGATAATCATCTCATTATGGAATTATTCACAACAGAAACATGAACTAATAATTAATCTAGCTCTCACCTGCCACATAGTCTCCTATTCCAATAGTTGTCAGAGTGATGACAACAAAGTAGATGGCCTCCAGTCCAGTCCAGCCTTCTATGTGTTTGAAGATGACCGCTGGAATGGTGACAAAGAGGATACAACCCGCCAGGATGAAGAGTAACGTGGAGGCCACTCGGATCTTGGTCTGGCTGATCTGGTTCTGTTTATGCTGGGAGAGGAGAAGACACACATATGCACACACACAAACAAACACAGCGCACACACACACACACACAGAAGAACAGGCACACACACGGGCCATAAGGCCAAGGCCATTCTACCAGAGTGCACACAGTGTGTTGTCGTTCTGTGGTGGCGTCACCACTGCGTTCGCATGATGAGATTCATGACTCTGACAAGGTGGCATCTACAGTATTTCCACACTCTGACACCGCCTGGTGATAAGCTAAAGATGCATAAGATGCATGATTAGCTCAAACGAGGCGTAATGGTGATTGTGACTGTGGGCTGTCACAGAGGCACAGCTCACTCAGTACAGCTCTCACACTAGGTGTTCCTGTTCTGAGAAATGTAAACACACTGTAATACACCACAGGCCAGAACAGAGCGGAGGGTAACTGTTGGGCCAATCAGAATAAAGCACAACAGCCAATACCCCCTGCTCATTGACAACCCATAATGTAGAGCCCACATATCATTAGGAGATGATAACACCTCACTCAGTACTGAACACTTTCACTTTCAACCTGGGGGCATAGGCAAGGATGGGGAGCCAGGCCTACCCACTCAGATTGAGAAGAAAAAAAAGTTGTTATTATTATTTATTTTTTATGCCCTTTACATACAGTGTCAGTGTTCCAAACGCGACATTGTGTATTTTTACCTAAACATGCAAACACCATCAGATATAATTCATAGCAAGCAGTGCACTGGATTAGTCAGATTTGATTAAATATATCAGAACAGATGAATTGGAATGACATTCACTCTCACAGGATGGGTTGCCAAGAAGAACTAACTGAAAGCCACACCCCAAAAAGCCACGAATATGACTGCATTGAGGCATGTCACTGTGCTTCTATGGCTACACACAACATTCCACTGTCCACTTAATTTGTTCATTTAGCACACAAGACAGCTCATAATCAAGTGCCTTTATCACAGTCAACACATCAATATTTTTTTTACTTTAATGAGTTGTGTTGAATAACATAAGATCAGCTATTAAACTGCACGTTTCTCTTTGCCCCATGGCAAAATGTGTAAAATTGCAGGAAGTTAGCTGCATGCTGGCCCACCCACCAACTAATTTCTGGCTACACCACTGCTTTCAACTGGGTAAAAACCCATGTCTCTCTACTCTCCAGCCTATCAATACCTCACATTTAAAGTCATTGTGACGATAGAAGCAATCATTTATAACTGTTTTCATAATACATTAAAACATCATTATTTTTTATATTTGTCATGTTGTTGTGGATTACTGTATGCTGTGAACTTACCCTGAACATTTTCTCCACCTTGGCGATGCTTTTCACGAATATGGTCCCTAGCTGGTCCCCCACACCGGCTAGCAGGAACCCAAACAGAGGGATGCCAAATATTGCATATAGGATACAGAAAATCTTCCCGCCCTCAGTGCTGGGAGCAATGTTACCATATCCTGTGAAAGAAACCGAGAAAGAGAAAGGCATGTTTTCTGGATGTGATGAGACTTGAATCTCTTTCTTATCAATGGCAGACACAACCACAGTGGGTTTATGCAATAGCAATTCCATCTCCTTTCCTCTATAGACTTATACACATGCTGCTATCTACAAAAGGCTAACATTCTGTCTGCTAGCTAAGCTTCTGTCCCTTTTTTCCACTGCTTGCAGTGTCAGTTTCCATTTGGAATCACAGAGGTGCTAGTCGGGTTCTAATATAATCACAAATATGCCAATGAATTGGAAGTAAAATGCCTCCTTCCACCATCCATCAAATTGAAGACATTCAGTAGTCAAGAGTGCTAATGGTTTAGAAGGTTCTGTTGAAGACAATGCTATGATTGATAATGTGATTTCAACACAGATAACACAGAAACTATAATGCCAGTTTCCCAGACACAGATTAATAAAACACATTTCTGGACTAAAAAGCACTTTTAATAGATATTGTCCATTTAGCATGCTTTTTAGTTTGGGTCTGGGAAACTGGCTCCTAAAGTCTTGATTGTCTCTAGTCAATGTAAAAAGGCATTACCTCAGGTGAAATGGCAGAATGTTTCATCAGCCCTTGCACTTGACTTGAACTACAGCTACACCGCCTGGTACAGTAACTACCATAGCTGTGGAAAGTAGGGGTGATGAGGTTGCTGCAGCACCCCCTGAAAAAAGTAGTGCACTGGGCCTTTACTAGTCCTGTATTAGCGGACCGATATAGCCGTCTGTAGAGCATCAACAAAACATTCTCAGCACCCCCTTATTCCTAGGAGTGGAGCAGCTCACTTCATTTCATCTGACAGATGACTCACACTCACATACCAATCCCATATCTATCTCATATAAGAAACCTTCAAATGCAGTTTGCAGGTATAGACCTGATTCACAGCTGAACGTTCTACCAGCTAATGTGGGTAGCTAATAAACTGTCCCGTGTTCTCAAATCAGGGCAGATGACAATGACAATACGCTAGCAATGCTTTTCTAAGTATCCCAAATCAAATAATATTGTTTTACCGTGTAGGTGTGCAGTGGTTTTAGTCTACAGGTCACACTTAAGAAATATTTTTTCAATTGGTTTCAATGGAGCACTTCACTTTCTACCCTGCAAAAAACTTTGGTCAACGAACAATGGCCGCAGTGCAAATAAGGGGAATTGCCAGTACTATTATCATTGTTTCAGCGAGAACGATCTATTGCCTATTCCTGAAAGGACCATTGTAAATAAAGGGTTGAATGGATGGTAAAGAATAACAAGCAACAGTGAGAGTAACCACAGATGTGACCGATCACATAGGCCTCAATGGAGTTTCGATAATAGTGACCAATGTAGTACTGTAACAGGTGTGTGTAGTACTAATCCAATACTAAAACCATTACCTATGGTTGTGATGACGGTTCCAGCGAAGAAAAAGGCACTGCCCAGGTCCCAGTGACTGGAGTTATAGGACGTGTCTCCTATCGGGCTGACCCCAGCATTCACTGCATCTACAGAGTGCTGGGCACACATACAAAGACATTCATCAGACCATAAAAAATAGACTACATCAAATGGGTAAAGATGATAGCATTACGTTCAAAATTGCAGCAATCTTTGGTGGTATAGAGTCTCTTGAGAGTCTGTCTATTAGTGATCCTATAGTTGCATTTTGAAAAGATGATTTCTCAGGGGGGATTCCGCATAAGGATCCATCAAATTTTCCAATGTGATTTCCTAAAGCAGACAGTTGCGTAACATATGACTGCTGTATAGCTTACCGCTGATGACGCTTCTGCATGGTGAATCATCATGACAGTGCCACAATGAGAGAGGTACCATGGGGGGGCGGGGCACATGATGCCCACCATGCCCTGAGCAGCAGTCACACTCTGTGCCAGTCAGCCAGTCTACCCGGCAGGAAGCCGGCACGCCAGATGGAGCTTCGGAGTGGCGAGCAACAGGATGTAGCTCAGGGTGTGAAGGATGGTGGGATAGGTGTGTGGATGCGGTTGAAGGGCAAATAAACAAGGGCAGAGGAGGAGAGGCCATGACAGTCCAGTGGTAGAGTACAACGGAGGTGGTTTGGCAAACCATGCTTGAGTGTTAACTAACCTTGCCTGAGACCTGAAGACTTGCTCTAACTCTCAGAGCAAATGCCCTGGCTTTAGTTTAGCGGTGTAACACAGGATTGGCATGCACAGGAGACCCGGGTTTGAAATCTGGTTGGTTACACATGCAATCAGCTCCACTTTCCAAACTGACAGTCTGATATCTGATAGCTTAAGATGAGCCATTACTGCATTGATCTAGTTTCAGCGTTGGGGAGTAACGTGTGACATGTAATCCATTAAATGTAAGGGATTACAACAAAAAAAACAGTAACTCAAATCCGTTAGGTTACCAGCTAAAATATTGTAATCAGATTACATATACTTTTGAAAAACTAGATGAGTACTTCAAGGATGACTTTTATATTCAGAAAGGATGTTTGCCCAAAAAATATTTGACACTTTGTTTTCACAAAGACATTCAAATCAGCATTGAAAAAAGGTGCAAGTTTAAGTTTGTTCCACCTGAGCGAGTCTGACAACAAGTCAGAGACCACTATGATGACACACCAAACGTGTTTTTAATCGATCCCAGGAATAGGCTTTTGTAGGCTACAGTCCAAGGTATGTCTTCCAGTGGTGGGACTGGTGTCGGCATCCAAAGATTATGCAACTTGAATAAACGCTTGGAGGTAAGGATGACAGCAGTGTTGTAGTCTACGGCTGTATGGATATCACTTACTATTGATATCTACATAGCGTATTGATGTGAAACACACTGCTGCTTTCTCATTTAGCTATTTGCACTTTACAGATTGTGGTTGTTGTGGATGGCTGTCAGTCTGTCAAATTTGTCAGTCTATTCTTGTTCTGAGAAATGAAGGCTATTCCTGTCACGTCCTGACCATAGTAAGAGGTTATTTTCTATGGTAGAGTAGGTCAGGGCGTGACAGAGGGTGTTTTGTGTTTTTCTATGTTTTCTATTTCTATGTTCTTAGGTTATAGTTTTTGTATTTCTATGTTGGCTTGTTTGGGATGATCTCCAATTGGAGGCAGCTGGTCCTCGTTGTCTCTAATTGGAGATCATATTTAAGTAGGGTTTTTCTTCCTGGGGTTTGTGGGGGATTCTTTTTGAGTAGTGTTTGTTCTCCTCTGCGTCACGGTTTGTTGTTTTTGTCTATTCAGTTATTTTGATGTATTGCATGAGTTTCACAGAGTAAATAAAATGTGTAACTACACACATGCTGCGCTTTGGTCCCCTCTCTACGACAGCCGTGACAATTCCATGTGAGAAATTGCCAAGAAACTGAAGATCTCGTACAACACTGTGTACTACTCCCTTCACAGAACAGCGCAAACTGGCTCTAACCAGAATAAAAAGAGGAGTGAGAGGCCCCGATGCACAACTGAGCAAGAGGACAAGTACATTAGTCTAGTTTGTCTAGACTACATTAGTCTAGTTTGAGAAACAGATGCCTCACAAGTCCTCAACTGGCAGCTTCAATAAATAGTACCCGCAAAACACCAGTCTCAACGTCAACAGTGAAGAGCCGAGTCTGGGATGCTGGCCTTCTAGGCAGAGTTCCTCTGTCCAGTGCCTGTGTTCTTTTGTCCATCTTAATCGTTTATTTTTGATGGCCAGTCTGAGATATGGCTTTTTCTTTGCAACTCTGCTTACAAGGCCAGCATCCCGGAGTCGCCACTTCACTGTTGACGTTGAGACTGGTGTTTTGCGGGTCTGGTCATGCTGTCTGGTCTTATGTAAATTTCATTAGGAGTCCTTTTAGAAACACTTGGGGAAATTGGGCATTCCCTCCTTTTGTCATAATGTCTGTGCTCATGTGGACATGGTAAAATTTTACATGAAAGACAAATCTCATTTAGAAGGCTAAAATCACATTTCATCTTCTCACAAATAGTTTCATATTTAATCATGTAAGTTCCACAACATCTATATGTAAATCTGATAACTGGGATGTATACATTTGTAGAGTTACTGTTATTTGGTTATACCGTCCTTAATGATATCACAAAACAACAACTGATCTGACATAATTGTTCTTTAAGTCCCTCCTGACCAAATCCCACAATCTTTGTGTTGTGAATATTGTCTCAATGTCCAACCTTTGATGTTGCAGTACTGCAAAGTCTCTCTCTGTTGTAACAAAGGGATTTTTAACTTCAATTTCTGCAGAGTGGGAGAGAGAGTTCCTGCAAGTTATTTACAACTGTCATAAAACTGCCAATTTGATTTCTCTCTGGTAGGAGAGAGAGGTGGGGGCTCTCTCTGATCCTCACCCAGGAGGGAAAGTCATGACAATGGTTAAAGCAATAATTTTGATATCATGGATGGTCAGTCCTTGCATCCATTGCTCTGTCTATTAATCTGAGAGTGGTTACATTTATCCAGGCCCATCCCTCAGCTTTTTACCAAAACAGAGGTGGGGTGCCTATTTTGTTATTGTTTTATCAGTGAATTTGCACTTTAAACAGCTGCATATTATCAAGATATCAAAGTGTCACCAACAAAAGGTAAACAATAGGCTTATAGCAAATGCAGCATATGGCATTCATTTTTCACATGTAAATAGACACTTGTCAGTGGGGCTCAAAGTATGCCATTCTATGAGCGCAGCATTTATTTTTCAACTCGAATCAATGAGCCCAGTCAGTCCTCCATGACAACAAAATCATAAACAACAGAGTAAGGCTGGCTAATAAGTCCATAGTTTTGGGGTGTTACGCTCAGGTAAAACAATTTGGCTAATCTATACTTCCATATTTCCAAGTCCTATTCTTGTAGATCAAGTGGTATAACATTTATTGGAATGACTGGAATTCTGATATACTTTAGTTTTTAATGTAAAGATATTATTTAATCGTATTATTATATGTAGTATAACGCAATGGGTTAGAAGAAGCCTACATAACCAACCCATAAAGTAAAATGTAACATCTATATATGGCCAGCTATGTAAACTTTAACACTGATTTATCCTGCAACAGATGTCGTTCAATTGGTGACATACATTTTTGTCTTCTTCTAATGCCTCTTAAGGGGAAAGTAATCTAAAAGTAACTGAATGTAATCAGATTATATTACTGAGTTCGGGCAATCCAAAAGTTGCTGATTAAAATGTTGGACAGGTAACTAGTAAATGTAATGGATTACATTTAGTAAGTAACCTACCCAACCCTGTCTACTTTACATCTGTCCCACACTTTGTTTGAATGATCCTTATTTAATGCAAGAACTCTGACTCAGATCTTTGTACACGCTAAACTTTGAAGTACAAAATAGCTTATTTTTTTTCCTGTGATAAGACTTTACTATTCATTCAGTCTCTCTCCTCTCCCCTACAACGGGTTGTTGCCGTAAATGAGAATGTATTCTCCGCCAACGTATTTGGTAAAACGATGTTTAAAGCTAGAATCTTAAGTTGCCTCATCCATTTTTTTGACTTAGAAATTCATGATATATCCCCATTGACTCTTGAAGAATATAACTTATACATTCCTAATGATCTCAGTTCTACTGTCATACCCCATCAGAACCCAAATTAAAATGTTGTTTTACTCCAATGTTTGTAAATAATGTAAATGTAAACACACACTGTATAGCCTCCAAACATGTTTAAAACTATAGTTTTGATATCATGGATGGTCAATCCTTGCATCCATAGCTCTGTCTGTTAATCTGAGAGTGGTTACATTTCTCCAGGCCCATCCCTCAGCTTTTTACCAAAACAGAGGCAGGGTGTCGCTTTGTTATTGGTTTCTATTAAGGATTCTATCTTTAAATAAAATGTAAATAACAAATGTTGAGTCCCATCCTACTGGAAGTGAAGAGGACATTCAGCAAATCTTGGAGGACAATGGAAGTTGATAAAAATTCTTTAAAAAACAATGTGCTTCGACATGTGTTGGTTTTAAAGGTCCAATGCAGACATTTTTATCTTCCTATCAAATCCTTTCTGGGTAAAAATTGAGTACCTTACTGTGACTTTGTCAAATTTAAATGGATAAAAATAAACAAAAATGGCATTTTAGCAAAGAGCAATTTCTCAAGCAAGAATTATGGTAGGACTGTCTGGGAGTGGTCTGATTGGAGTGTGGAAAACGGAAAACGAACTGTTATTGGCAGAGAGGTTTGGAGCTATCTTTCTTATTGGTCTATTAACTGATATACCGCCTGGTGATCTCTCCAGGCAGGCCAAAACTCCATCCCACCAAAACAGGTTGGAATTTCAGGCGGTCATTTCAAACAGCTCTTACTCTTAAAGGGCATTATCATTATCACAATTTCACGGTATTATTCCAACCTCATATTGTGGAAAGATATATAAAACACAGAACATTTAACATTCACAGGGACTTTAACAACAAACAAGTATTTGATCAACTTCCACTGTCTTGCATCTTTGCTCCTCAATTCATGCACCTTGGTTGGAGAGCGCCATCCTATTCCCCAGCTCATTATTTACATTTCCAATCAAGATGTAGAAACATCTCAAGGAACAGGATGCACCTGAGCTCAATTTCGAGTCTCATAGCAAAGGGTCTGAATACTTATGTAAATAAGGTATTTCTGGGGGGGGGTTATAAATGTGCAAAAATGTATAAAAACCTGTTTTCGCTTTGTCATTATGGGGTATTGTGTGTAGATTGAGGATGATAAATATTTATTTAGTCCATTTTAGAATAAGGTTGTAACATAACGTCTTCCCTGTGGCTAAGTTGGTAGAGCATGGTGTTTGCGGGGGGGGCCAGTACAAAAAATAAAGAATTGCATGAAATGGTATGAAATGTATGTATTCACTACTGTAAGTCGCTCTGGATAAGAGTGTCTGCTAAATGACTAAAATGTAAAAATGTTTAAAAAAATAACAAAATGTGGAAAAAGTCAAGGCATCTGAATACTTTCTGAATGCACTGTATATTCCCATATAGGTATGGTTTTAAACATGCTCACACCAATGTTTTTAAATTTATCTGATTACTCAAACTCTTGATGTTAAAGTTTAAACACTGAATACTTATGTAAATATGGTATTTCTGTTTTTATTTGTAATACATTTGCAAAAATGTTTAAAAAAATCTGTTTTCACTGTTTTCACCCTCGGTTGCCCATTTTGTTTTTTTTCCCTAGCACCTGATTCAAATAATCAAAGCTTGATTATGAGCTGGTTATTTGAATCAGCTGTGTAGTGCTAAGCCAAAAAACAAAACGTGCACCCAGGGGGGCCCCCAGAACCAAGTTGGGGAATCCCTGGATCAGAGGACTGGTGAAGATTTGGCACTGGGGCAGCGCAGCAGCATTCAAGAAAAATAAAAGGCGTTTAGCATTTCTATCTGAATGTGGTAAACTCCTGATGCAGCCAACACCATATTTCCACTCTGAAATATTAATTTAAAACGTAGCCTTTGTGGAAGGCCTTCTCAGTTAACCAATACATGCCACATGCTTATAGTCAGGACTAGAGGTCGACCGATTAATCGGAATGGCCGATTAATTAGGGCCAATTTCAAGTTTTCATAACAATCGGAAATCGGTATTTTTGGATGCCGATTTGGCCGATTTTTATTTATTTATATATTTTTTTACACCTTTATTTAACTAGGCAAGTCAGTTAAGAACACATTCTTATTTTCAATGACGGCCTAGGAACGGTGGGTTAACTGCCTTGTTCAGGGGCAGAACGACAGATTTTTACCTTGTCAGCTCGGGGATTCAATCTTGCAACCTTACGGTTAACTAGTCCAACGCTCTAACCACCTGCTTTACATTGCACTCCACGAGGAGCCTGCCTGTTATGCAAATGCAGTAAGAAGCCAAGGTAAGTTGCTAGCTAGCATTAAACTTATCTTATAAAAAACAATCAATCAATCATAATCACTAGTTAACTACACATGGTTGATGATATTACTAGTTTATCTCGCCTGTCCTGCGTTGCATATAATCGCTTAGGTACATGTTGCTCCAACATGTACCCAACCATAAACATCAATGCCTTTCTTAAAATCAATACACAAGTATATATTTTTAAACCTGCATATTTAGTTAATATTGCCTGTTAACATGAATTTCGTTTAACTAGGGAAAATGTGTTACTTCTCTTGCAACAGAGTCAGGGTATATGCAGCAGTTTGGGCTGCCTGGCTCGTTGCGAACTGTGAAGACTATTTCTTCCTAACAAAGACAGCCGACTTCGCTAAACGGGGGATGATTTAACAAAAGCGCATTTGCGAAAAAAGCACAATCGTTGCACAACTGTACCTAACCATAAACATAAATGCCTTTCTTAAAATCAATACACAGAAGTATATATTTTTAAACCTGCATATTTAGTTTAAAGAAATCCAGGTTAGCAGGCAATATTAACCAGGTGAAATTGTGTCACTTCTCTTGCGTTCATTGCACGCAGAGTCAGGGTATATGCAACAGTTTGGGCCGCCTGGCTTGTTGCGAACTAATTTGCCAGAATTGTACGTAATTATGACATAACATTGAAGGTTGTGCAATGTAACAGGAATATTTAGACTTAGGGGTACCACCCGTTAGATAAAATACGGAACGGTTCCGTATTTCACTGAAAGGAAAAACGTTTTATTTTCGAGATGATAGTTTCCAGATTCGACCATATTAATGACCAAAGGCTCGTATTTCTGTGTGTTATTATTTTATAATTAAGTCTATGATTTGATAGAGCAGTCTGACTGAGCGGTGGTAGGCAGCAGCAGGCTCGTAAGCATTCATTCAAACAGCACTTTCGTGCCTTTTGCCAGCAGCTCTTCGCTGTGCTTCAAGCATTGCGCTGTTTATGACTTCAAGCCTATCAACTCCCAAGATTAGACTGGTGTAACCGATGTGAAATGGCTAGCTAGTTAGCGGGTGCGCGCAAATAGCGTTTCAAACGTCACTCGCTCTGAGACTTGGAGTAGTTGTTCCCCTTGATCTGCATGGGTAACGCTGCTTCGAGGGTGGCTGTTGTCGATGTGTTCCTGGTTCGAGCCCAGGTAGGAGCGAGGAGAGGGACGGAAGCTATACTGTTACACTGGCAATATTAAAGTGCCTATAAGAACATCCAAGAGTCAAAGGTATATGAAATACAAATTGTATAGAGAGAAATAGTCCTATAATTCCTATAGTAACTACAACGTAAAACTTCTTACCTGGGAATATTGAAGACTCATGTTAAAAGGAACCACCAGCTTTCATATGTTCTCATGTTCTGAGCAAGGAACTTAAACGTTAGCTTTCTTACATGGCACATATTGCACTTTTACTTTCTTCTCCAACTCTTTGTTTTTGCATTATTTAAACCAAATTGAACATGTTTCATTATTTATTTGAGGCTAAATTGATTTTATTGATGTATTATATTAAGTTAAAATAAGTGTTCATTCAGTATTGTTGTAATTGTCATTATTACAAATAAATTTAAAAAATCATCAGATTTATCGGTATCGGCATTTTTTTGTTCCTCCAATAATCGGTATCGGCATCGGCGTTGAAAAATCATAATCGGCCGACCTCTAGTCAGGACCTATTGACACCACATGCAGTAACGTATGCAAGCCTGCCAAACTAACTTGGCAAACGGTTATAGTGTTACATTATGTTATTGACACTTGTGCAATGCAGCAAGAGACTAGACATGACTTGGCACAGGGGGACTTCATTCTTTAGTGGATGGATACTCAAAGTCACTCCCTAACCCCATAAACAGCTGGAGGAAAAACGATTCCAGAGGTTTCACAGGAGGAGGCTATCACTGTCGCCGGCACAGAACTGACAGAGAATGCTGAGGAGATAGGTATTCATCTCCTCCCAGTAGTCTGGCTGAAGCCCTGCCCTGCCCTACCTGTCCAATAGGCTGTACCTCTGGGCTAAGACACTAAAGCAGCAGCCTGGCACATGTCCCAGAACTGCTTATCATCTGCCCTTTTCTCTGCTCTGCCGCTGAATAATCACCTTTCACGTTAAATAGGAGGCCTCATGGTGCTTTGTTATTCTTAGATATACTGTATGATTAGAATATGCGCATACGGTATATGTTAGCTGACATTGGGCAGGATCTCTGCACGTTCGCAGAGACTGCCTTCACAGTAAACGCTGCATATGTCGGCTCAATCGGAAATCACCTTGAATTTCAACCACGCTACAATGCAGATCTGCCACGCATTTAATCGAGCCCTAATCCGAGGACATAGGAAAGTTGAGGTTTCATTATTAAGTATGCAAAGGAATGCAGGTCCCAAATGAATATTTAAAGTGGTAATAGTCAAAAGGGTGTCTGGGCCCTGCCCAGCGGGCAATTACATAATTATGACGTATTTTATGAAGTTATGCCATAACGGTTATGGTCAGGTTGTATATTGGTTAGATAAGGACATTTGTTCATATATTTTTAACAACCAAGGAGAGAAAACATCTTTATCTGGTTGTAATCTGATTATCTGTCTTTCCCATAAAGTATTGATCTTGTCATGAAAATAAATCTTTACCCCCGTTTTAACAAAGAGCAGTTATAATTGGGTTATGTCTTATCAGGCATCTAGAGGTCGTGGGACATATCTTGCCCGCTGGGTTTGCTCTCCCCCATGTTAAAGGCCTTTTGCAACTTTCATCACCCTGTCAGCAGAGGGAATGTGTCAGCAGTCGCATGAAAACCCAAGAATAAATGTATCCTCAAGCGAGACATGCTGGAGAAGGAGAGGGGGTAGTGGGGGAAGAGGAAGTGAGTGGGTGAGTCAATGCACACTCACACAGACACACTCCACACCTCTGAATCATGGCCCTAGTGTTGGGTAATTAGTAAGCACCATGGTAGGACCTCAGTGGGATGGAGTGACACACAATGACACACCAATCCCTCCCTCTGAGAGTCCCCCCAGCCTGCTACAGTCTACACTACAGGCTGCAACCTACCTTATGTTTGACAATGCTGACTCAGTCGCTGAGAACAATATCATCTGGCAATATCCAGTACCCAAACAATGAGTCAGAATAAAAGGCCAAGTAACTCAATGGCTTCAGAAAATGTTCAAAAAAGATCTATTGATCCTCCAGAATCAGTGTGATGGAAAGACATGGTCGCTAGATTGTTGTGGGCACTGTAGTACATCAAGCTATGCTTATAACACGATGTGGCACATTACTGGACTTCGAAGGTCTGATGAACAAGATGCTGTAATGAGTACTCGGTTTAATCCCAAGCAGCAGTAATCACACCAGACTAGAGACCCGGAAGAGCAGTCGACATTCCCCAAGCCACACCTCCATCCATCGTGGGTCCTTCAGAACTAGAGTCCCCAATGAATAATTGACTCCCCAGCAGATGCTTTTAAGACTTGCGGCTAAATTTAGCCTTCCTGCTCTGCAAATGTCGGCAATTATTACTGCATATATCAGAAGGGATACCGTTGCTTTAACCTACGGCAAACACGCCTGGAGATCCTTATCAAACGTAAAGCACTCAGAAGATGATGGTTCAATGAGAAATCCCATGTTAACTGTTAGATTACAAAATAACTTGCATGCTGCAGCATACGAGTCACAAAGATCCACTCATGAAAAAAAGTACATCTATGTCTGATATTCCTATTTCAGATAATGTCAGTGTAGTATTTTTAGGTGGGAATGCATTTGGGATTGCAGATGCTCTGAATGCAGATGCTCCCTATGCACTAAAATACAGTACATTCGGAGGTATTCAGACCCCTTCACTTTTTCCATATTTTGTTACGTTACAGCCATATTCTAAAATTGATTAAATAAAAACATGTCCTCATCAGTCTCCACACAATACCTCATAATGCTTATCATCTGCCCTTTTCTCTGCTCTGCCACATAATAAATACCTTTCACGTTAAATAGGATGCCTCATGGTGCTTTCTTATTCTTAGATAATATTCAGAAGGTATTCAGACCCCTTCACTTTTTCCACATTTTGTTACGTTACAGCCTTATTCTAAAATTCATTAAATAAAAACATGTCCTCACCAATCTACACACAATACCTCATAATGACAAAGCAAAAACAGGTTTTTAGAAATGTTTGTAAAAATTAAATAAATTAAAAAACTGAAATACATTATTTACATAAGTATTCAGACCTTTGCTATGAGACTCAAAATTGAGTTCAGGTGCATCCTCTTACCATTTATCATCCTTGAGATGTTTCAACAACTTGATTGGAGTCCACCTGTGGTAAATGCAATTGATTGGACATGATTTGGAAAGGCACACACCTGTCTATATAAGGTCCCACAGTTGACAGTGCATGCCAGAGCAAAAACCAAGCCATGAGGTAGAAAGGAATTGTCCGTAAAGCTCTGAGACAGGATTGTGTCGAGGCACAGATCTGGGGAAGGGTACCAAAACATTTCAGCAGCATTGAACATCCCCAAGAACACAGTGGCCTCCATCATTCTTAAATGGAAGAAGTCTGGAACCCCAGAGTCTCTTCCTAGAGCTGGCCGCCCGGCCAAACTGAGAAATCGGGGGAGAAGGGCCTTGGTCAGGGAGATGACCAAGAACCCAATGGTCACTCTGACAGAGCTCCAGAGTTTCTCTGTGGAGATGGGAGAACCTTCCAGAAGGACAACCATCTCTGCAGCACTCCAACAATCAGGCCATTATGGTAGATTATCCAGATGGAAGCCATTCCTCAGTAAAAGGCACATGACAACCCGCTTGGAGTTTGCCAAGAGGCACATAAAGGACTCTCAGACCATGAGAAACAAGACTATGGTATGATGAAACCAAGATTGAACTCTTTGGCCTGAATGCCAAGCATCACATCTGGTCAAAACCTGGCACCATCCCTACGATGAAGCATGGTGGTGGCAGCATCATGCTGTGGGGATGTTGGAGACTAGTCTAGATTGAGGGAAAGATGATCGGAGGAAAGTACAGAGAGATCCATTAGGAAAACCTGCTCCAGAGCGCTCAGGTCCTCAGAC
Organism: Salmo trutta; assembly: GCF_901001165.1. NCBI lineage: Eukaryota > Metazoa > Chordata > Actinopteri > Salmoniformes > Salmonidae > Salmo > Salmo trutta. The sequence goes on from NC_042991.1 coordinate 9,899,837, forward strand.
TGGGGCGAAGGTTCACCTTCCAACAGGACAACAACCCTAAGCACATCGCCAAGAGAATGCAGAAGTGGCTTCGGGACAAGTTTCTGAATGTTCTTGAGTGGCCCAGCCAGAGCCTGTACTTGAACCCAATCGAACATCTCTGGAGAGACTTGAAAATAGCTGTGCAGTGACGTTCCCTATCCAACCTGACAGAGCTTGAGAGGATCTGCAGAGAAGAATTGAAGAAACTCCCCAAATACAGGTGTGCCAAGCTTGTTTCGTCAATCCAAGAAGACTCAAGGCTGTAAACGCTGCAAAAGGTTCTTCAACAAAGTATTGAGTAAAGGGTTTGAATACTTAATGTAATACTTACATTTCCTATTTTTAACACATTTGCAAAAAACTCTCAAAACCAATTTTAGTTTTGTCATAATGGGGTATTGTGTGTATATTATGGGGGGGACTATTTAATCAATTTTAGAATAAGGCTGTAAGGTAATATAATGTCAAAAAAGTCAAGCGGTCTGAATATTTTCCGAATGCACTGTATGTAAGCGAATTAGTGCTGAGTTGCCTATTTTGGCTCTGGTTCTCTGCAGGAAAAGATCCATTCTGCATTCCAAGCATTACGGGCCCCCAGCAGGACCCTACGAAGGCGGTGAGCATTAGCAACTGCATTGGCATCCCTCTGTTCCCCAACACCGTTTTTTTCCAGAGAGGAATTGATCCGAAACTTTATTGCCCTATGCTTTAGCCCATTTCCCTACTACTTCAGAGTTCTTCATTAACTAAGATAATTGACCACCTCTTGTTTTGCAGTTAAAACAGTTAAAAACAAAAACAATTACAAACCCTCTCACTTCCATTCATTGCCCAAGCCCAAGATCCTTGAGTTATTGTGAGCGAAGTGTTTCCAATTCATTCATGATTAAAATTCACACTGGCACCCATGTGTTTCAATGTGTATTGTTGGTGAGCCGGCCAGGAGAAACTTGGCTTGGTGCCATACCCTGCGTCCATTATCATCCAGGGTTTTCATGGATGAGGCCTCAATATCTGGCTGATCCAAACACTTGAGTGTCACTCTGGTTGTTATATGAGGAGCTGGAAGCATTCGGCCCTGAGAACCCTGTCGGCCCCTATCAGAAGTGAGAGTGCTACAGTACAAGTCAAATTCTCAGTTTATGATGTTCCTCCTATCCAGATGAACCTATTTCCATTTTTTCTTTTTCAGGAAGTGAAACCTTAGATTGTAGCAACTATCGTTTTCTGGAAGCTGTCTTGAGCTCGGTCCAAGAAGTTTGTCTCAATATAGACTAAAAGGGAGCAGGACTTGAAGAAATGGCAGGCATACCCTTGCAAGTCAAATTGATCAAGGTGACTCTAAATAAGGAAATCTATGGAATTGCTTAATGTAAAAGGCATACAATTACAGTGACAGGGGTCACTCGTACCCTGTTTATCAATCACAGTACTGTACACAGTCACCCACAACGTGGTGGTCAGTGGTCACTTTCAATTCAGTCTGACACACAGCTAGACTCTATAGTTATGTTGATACACAAGCCTGTTTATTGTGGTTTGTATCCAATTTCAGGATGGCTGGTGGTGTTTACTGTATAGTGTATGTGTGTGTGTGGGGGGGGGGGCTTAAATAACATTGGATCGATACAGAGTTCAAGTTTCAGTAGACCTGAGTCCCCACTAGGGACCCCAGACAGAGCTGAAGGAGACAGGAGAGCTCCAGTATTGACTGCAGACTGACCTAGTGGCTGCTGTTGTCTTTCCTTACCTTGATAAGCACCTCCAGCTCCGCCGGTGAGACACAGGGGTGCTTCTGCAGGAACGCCGCCTTCTCTGCGGTGATGGTCACCTTCTGGTTGCTCTCGAAAGGCTGCTCCAGGGCCCGGAACATCAGGCCTCCCCCCACCAGATAGGCAACCACCACCACAAACACCGCCACCACGGTCTTCCACTTCATGACCGTGAAAAGGGGCGAGCCATCCTCGCCCACCGCCTCCATGCTGGCCACCATGCTGGCAGGTCGCGATGGAGAGAGCCGGGGAACGGTGCAGCCCATGGGGTTCTGCATGGTGGCCACACTGGCCTGGACCAGGCTGGCACTCATCATGCCTGGCTGGACCTTCTTGGGGGGGAACAGGTTGGTCTGGACCGCCACTGCAGAGAAAAACATGAAATGTTATTGTTAGGTGCTGCAATATAGGAAAAGTGAATGTGTAGTCATATACTGCACAATCCAGATGTAAGAAAATGGGAGGAATAAAGAACCCTACAACCCTACAGTATGTAAATAAGTTTAATGTATTGTCTGGGTATGACTTCTACATGGAACTGGGCTTGATATTTTGAGCAGTTTGGGCTTAAGAATTTATTTCCATCTATCAGCCACAGGAGTATGACAATGAAATATAAATGGAGTTTGTCTTGATGCTTGAGGTTTTGAGCAGCACAAGGTGGCAGAGAGAGAGAGAGAGAGAGAGAGAGAGGGTGAATCGCTAATGTGTTCTGTGGGCTTTCTGAAAACCCATTATTGTTAAAGGGATACTTCGCAATTTTGGCAATGTGGCCCTTTATCTACTTCCCCAGAGTCAGATGACCTCGTGGATTCCATATTTATGTCTCTGCGTGCAGTTTGAAGGAAGTTGCTAACTAGCATTAGCACAATGACTGGAAGTCTATGGGTATCTGCTAGCTATCTGCTAGCACACTAGCAGATACCCATAGACTTCCAGTCATTGTGCTAATGCTAGTAGAATGCCAAAATCCCAAAGTATCCCTTTAAGAGCAGGTATCTCAGAGCAGTGGCATGGAGTGTTCCATCAGCACACTCCATCAGACAGTGGATTCACATACTCAGGCCATATATGGCTAGCAGCCCCAAGCACAGGCTGAAAATGCAATTTTTTATGGATTAAAAAGTGAGCCTTTATATATGAAATAATCATTGGTTGATAAATGATTTCCTAATGCTGTACTGTCTGAAAGATATTTGAAGAAAATCCAGGAGTTTTCTGTTTGTCCCCTCGTGATGCCTTTGTAGTCATAAACATCCACAATTTATAGCCAAAGCATTCAAACATGTTTTGCAGCTGTGTTGCTTCAATTTCATGCTGATACCTTTAAGATTCTTACTTTCAACAATACATTACAGTGAGGGAAAAAAGTATTTGATCTCCTACTGATTTTGTACGTTTGCCCACTGACAAAGAAATGATCAGTCTATAATTTTAATGGTAGGTTTATTTGAACAGTGAGAGACAGAATAACAACAAAAAAATCCAGAAAAACACATGTAAAAAAATTTATAAAATGATTTGCATTTTAATGAGGGAAATAAGTATTTGACCCCTCTGCAAAACATGACTTAGTACTTGGTGGCAAAACCCTTGTTGGCAATCACAGAGGTCAAACGTTTCTTGTAGTTGGCCACCAGGTTTGCACACATCTCAGGAGGGATTTTGTCCCACTCCTCTTTGTAGATCTTCTCCAAGTCATTAAGGTTTCGAGGCTGGCGTTTGGCAACTCGAACCTTGAGCTCCCTCCACAGATTTTCTATGGGATTATGGTCTAGAGACTGGCTAGGCCACTCCAGGACCTTAATGTGCTTCTTCTTGAGCCACTCCTTTGTTGCCTTGGCAGTGTGTTTTGGGTCATTGTCATGCTGGAATAGCCATCCACAACCCATGTTCAATGTCCTGGCTGAGGGAAGGAGGTTCTCACCCAAGATTTGACGGTACATGGCCCCATCCATCGTCCCTTTGATGCGGTGAAGTTGTCCTGTCCCCTTAGCAGAAAAACACCCCCAAAGCATAATGTTTCCACCTTCATGTTTGACGGTGGAGATGATGTTCTTGGGGTCATAGGCAGCATTCCTCCTCCTCCAAACACAGCGAGTTGAGTTGATGCCAAAGAGCTCCATTTTGGTCTCATCTGACCACAACACTTTCACACAGTTGTCCTCTGAATCATTCAGATGTTCATTGGCAAACTTCAGACGGGCATGTATATGTACTTTCTTGAGCAGGGGGACCTTGCGGCGCTACAGGATTTCAGTCCTTCACGGCGTAGTGTGTTACCAATTGTTTTCTTGGTGATTATGGTCCCAGCTGCCTTGAGATCATTGATAAGATCCTCCTGTGTAGTTCTGGGCTGATTCCTCGCCGTTCTCATGATCATTGCAACTCCACGAGGTGAGATCTTGCATGGAGCCCCAGGCCGAGGGAGATTGACAGTTCTTTTGTGTTTCTCCCATTTGCGAATAATCGCACCAACTGTTGTCACCTTCTCACCAAGCTGCTTGGCGATGGTCTTGTAGCCCATTCCAGCCTTGTGTAGGTCTACAATCTTGTCCCTGACATCCTTGGAGAGCTCTTTGGTCTTGGCCATGGTGGAGAGTTTGGAATCTGATTGATTGATTGCTTCTGTGGACAGGTGTCTTTTATACAGGTAACAAACTGAGATTAGGAGCACTCCCTGTAAGAGTGTGCTCCTAATCTCAGCTCGTTACCTGTATAAAAGACATCTGGGAGCCAGAAATCTTTCTGATTGAGAGGGGGTCAAATACTTATTTCCCTCATGAAAATGCAAATCAATTCATAACGTTTTTGACATGCGTTTTTTCTGGATTTTTGTTGTTGTTATTCTGTCTCTCACTGTTCAAATAAACCTACCATTAAAATTATAGACTGATCATTTCTTTGTCAGTGGGCAAACAGTACAAAATCAGCACGGGATCAAATACTTTTTTCCCCTACTGTATGTACTATTATTAAGAGTCGTCACAGTTCTGCCACATATCATGTGCCTACCCACTGTATACTAGGTTTTGATTATGAAAACAAATATAATGCATTAGTGGTGGTGATTTATGTAACCATTCAAACACACTGTGTTGAAAAACATTCACTACACTGGTCTGGCAGGCGCAAATCATTTTGATGAGCAACTCTCAACACATTGCTGGCTGCATGAAGACCATAAAACACGGCTGACATTTCTCCCAAAAGGTCATATCGATGAAAACAGATAGCCACCTGCTGCACTGGTGGCTGGAGAGGCGGCTGGGTAAACATTTGATCGTGAGCGAGAATAGGACAGCCGCAATGACGTGCCATACATGCAGGATTGGCGGGAACTACCCATGCAGAGCTCCAGCTCTACCTAAAGCCGATGAGGTAATGTGTTTTTACCCCATCTCTGAATGCATCACAATACTGCACCAGCTGTAACACACCAAGTGCTCCTTTATGACATTATATTACCGACTGACAGTTCACCTTAGCCATTTCGCCTTCACCTCAACCGACATGTTTTAGACTAGAGTCCGGCCATGGTCAATTCCCCTCAAAAACAACATAAACAAGGAATCAGACCTTGATGGGTGGCTAAATTATGTTAACATTCATTTATACCTAAAATGGCAATAGGAAACATGCTACCAGCATGAGGTAGACTAGCTACAAGGAGTCGTGCCTGTCCCTGGACCTAATCTGATGGGAATGTCAATCACCAAAACAGCCGTGCGTTTCTAAATCAAGTTGAATGCATTAAACTCATTAATGGCAGGTAGCGTTATCCCTCGCCATCTCTCCTACTTTATCTATCTGGACAATGTGTGCTGCTTTGGCGCGTTGCAGGCAGACAGTTTCCCCTAGGCACATCAGTGCCCACCAAATGTAGTATCTACATCAACAATAAATGTATTATATTCTTTAGAGGTGGGATCAAAGAAATAGCCAACATGTGGCTCTAGGTGTTACTAAAGGTAATAAGGAAAACAGCTGTGGTATGCGCCATTCCTCGTTGGACATTGGTCATGCAATGCATGATCATGTGTGTGGTGCACTCAATCACTGCAGTTATAAATTGACTTAGCCTATGTCAATAACACCAATGTATGTGTATCAATACATTTCCAACTTCACCTATAGACTAATGATACGAATGTTACTTTAAGTATGTGCAGTTAAACGAAATCACCTATATAGACTCAATATTGGAAGCATTTAACTCAATCGATCTGCTTTCATTGATTACCGACAAACGTTCCAAACGTTGAAATACAAACCTGGCGTAGGGTTGGGATTCCCTGGTTTTCTTGGGTTCTCCGTGGGAAATTTCATCTTGATTTTCGGTTTGCCACAATGGACCAAACCTTTGCCGAAAACAACTGACTGGAAAGAAAAAACCCTCGTCTTTATGTAAAATCTTTCAACGCTCTTTCTATTGAATCCTTTGTTTTTAACCGAGAGAGAATGGAGAACGGTAGGGAGTAAAAACACATCATCCGTGTCTTCTTTTGCTCTTGTCAGTGAGAGCGAGGTGCACACCCGGGTAAAAAGGTAATTATGAGCTCTCCTCTCCCCGCAACAGACTCTAGTAGGAACAAGAGCAAAGCGCACACCCACTATTGCTCGTTGCACCACAGTCCACGCCTGTCCTTTTTTTATTGTAAACAACGACAAAACGCAGGAGGAGTCGGAGCTCCAACAGCGTTGACGAACTTCACGATTACATGTTCAATAATTGCTCTCTTGGCCGCTGCAGCAAAGACTTCGGCAGGGCAGTACAAGCCTATGGTATCCAACGGTCGCGCTGCGCGTGCGTCTCTCTCGCTCTTTTTCATGGTAGTGCGAGCTGGCGTAGTCTTATGACAACACTCCAAATCGAAGAGGCATATGCCAGCCAAAGTTCAACATGGAGAAGTCGGGATTGCGAGCATTTCTGACGGGCAAAGCATTGGCTAATACACCTTGTCATGTGTGCCGTCCTACAAAAAAAAACTGATACTTGGATGAGGCTCACGGAATAAAGCTTCTTTATACGCGAGGCTGAATGCGGGAGCACCCATGTAACTGGCAGATAGTGGTCCCTGCGGCAAAGCTTTATCATAATAACCTGTGCTTCGGGAGACGTCATTACATCATCCAAACATGCAGAAGAAATCAATCACCTATGGATATCCTTGCCCACCTCTTCCATTTCTCATTGTTTAAGTTGTGCTGTTACGTTAACATGTTGGGCGTAAAACGTGTCTTGGTGCGTCAGACAATGCATTGCCATGAGGATTCATATTACCGCGTTGCCAATAATTGGAAGACAATTGAAAAGGATCATATTGTGATCCGAGAATACTGGATTGTTTTTCCATGTGCCTAAAACAACGTTTTGTCTTGTTGATGTGTAGTGGAGTCACAAGCATAACAAATGTTAGAGCCTTTTGTTGAATTATTGGCCTATTGCGTAGAATATATTTGTCATTGATTATTCCCACAATGTTAATAAATTCATGACTTGAAAGCGTATTTTATGTTGTAACTGTAAATACATGAGTGTATATTGACAAGTATTGCGCCAAGTAGAACACCGAATATGAGCACTCTGAAATCCACATGCCGCCGCATTATTTCAGCACCGTGGACAGCTCCTCCGGGCGTTGGGCGAATGGTGCGCTGATGTGGAACCTTCACACTGTTGTTCATACCTCTCTCGCTCTCTCATCATATCTCCCCCTCTCTCTCTACACACACACACACACTACACAGAACCATGGGCTTTTCATCAAATATTCTTTGTAGTCTTTAAATAGCTTAAAAGACTTCAGAGTACTTCAAATGCAAATGTCCTGCGAGACAAGTGTGCATGAATAATGCCAAGTACAGCAACCTGGTCTCAGACTAGATGTAACATAGAACACATAAATCCGGGAGACCTAAATGAGTATCATACGTTACGTTTCTTATGGTTACATAAGACAGATGGTACCATAAGGCAAAAACTAAAGTAGGGTGGATATAACGCTAACTTCTAGCAACCCAAAGGTAGGGAGTTTGTATCTCATCACGGATAACTTTTTAGCTAATCAGCAACTGTACAACTACTTACTACTTTTTTAGCTACTTTGCAACTACTTAGGATGTTAGCTAACTCTTCTCCTAACCCTAACTCCGACTAGCTAGAATTTGTAAAATATCATATGTTTTGAAAATTCTTAGCATATTGTACATTTTGCAATTCGTAACTTATATGAATTGTAATTCGGGGTCTCAGATTTACGTACAGAATAATACGAAATGCTCTGAGACCAGGTTGAGCACAGTGGGGAGAGTGATCATAATGACTATGATGGATGCGATGATGAAGGGATGAGATAGCAAAGTTATGCCCAGCAGGTGCTTCTATCAATGCATGCTTTATTCAACTCAGTGCTATAACGTGGGGTGGCAGGTAGCCTAGTGGTTAGAGCGCTGGGCCAGTAACTGAAAGGTTGCTGGATTGACTCCCCGAGCTGACAAGGTAAAAATCTGTCCTTCTGCCCCTGAACAAGGCAGTGTTCCCCAGTAGGCCATCATTGTAAATAAGAATTTGTTCTTAACTGACTTGCCTAGTTAAAAAAAAATGCAAATTAATCTGTGGTGATAAAAAAAATACCTCTTTGAATTTCAGACAAAGCTATTGAAAGACTCTTGGAATCTGTGTGGGTAGCTGGACAGGTAGGATGACTGACAATAGTGAAGGTGAACAGGTGACAGAGGAATGGTTGAGACTGAGGCAGGAATTCCTTTAACCTCTCTAGGGTAGGGGGCAGTATTTTCACATCCGGATAAAAAAACGTACCCGATTTAATCTGGTTATTACTACTGCCCAGAAACTAGAATATGCATATAATTGTTTGATTTGGATAGTAAACACACTAAAGTTTCTAAAACTGTTTGAATGGTGTCTGTGAGTATAACAGAACTCATATGGCAGGCCAAAACCTGAGAAGATTCTGTAGGGGAAGTGCCCTCTCTGACCATTTCTTGGCCTTCTATACTCTCTTTATCGAAAACAGAGGATCTCTGCTGAAACGTGACACTTTCTAAGGCTCCCATAGGCTCTCAGAAGGCACCAGAACGTTGAATGATGACTTTGCAGCCCCTGCCTGAAAAACAGTAGTGCATTTGGATAGTGGTCGATCTGAGAACAATGAGACGGGGCACGCTTGCACGTGAAGAGGCCATTTTACATTTTCAGTCTTTGAACAAAAAAGACGTCTCCCAGTCGGAATATTATCGCTATTTTACGAGAAAAATCGCATTAAAATTGATTTTAAACAGCGTTTGACATGCTTCGAAGTACGGTAATGGAATATTTTGAATTTTTTTGTCACGATACGCGTCCGCGCGTCAACGTTCAGATAGTGTCTTGAACGCAAGAACAAAACAGAGGATATTTGAACATAACTATGGATTATTTTGAACCAAAACAACATTTGTGGATGAAGTAGAAGTCCTGGGAGTGCATTCTGATGAAGAACAGCAAAGGTAATCCAATTTTTCTTATAGTAATTCTGAGTTTAGTGAACGCCAAACTTGGTGGGTGTCAAATTAGCTAGCCCGTGATGGCGAGCTATCTACTCAGAATATTGCAAAATGTGCTTTTGCCGAAAAGCTATTTTAAAATCTGACACCGCAATTGCATAAAGGAGTTCTGTATCTATAATTCTTAAAATAATTGTTATGTTTTTTGTGAACGTTTATCGTGAGTAATTTAGTAAATCACCGGAAGTTTTCGGTATGTTTGCTAGTTCTGAACATCACATGCTAATGTAAAAAGCTGTTTTTTGATATAAATATGAACTTGATTGAACAAAACATGCATGTATTGTATAACATAATGTCCTAGGAGTGTCATCTGGTGAAGATCATCAAAGGTTAGTGCTGCATTTAGCTGTGGTTTTGGTTTTTGTGACATTTTATGCTACCTTGAAAAATGGGTGTGTGATTATTTCTGGCTGGGTACTCTCCTGACATAATCTAATGTTTTGCTTTCGTTGTAAAGCCTTTTTGAAATCGGACAATGTGGTTAGATTAACGAGAGTCTTGTCTTTAAAATTGTGTAAAATAGTCATATGTTTGAGAAATTGAAGTAATAGCATTTCTAAGGTATTTGAATATCGCGCCACTCGATTCCACTGGCTGTTGACTAGGTGGGCCGATTTCGTCCCACATACCCTAGAGAGCTTAACTGCAACAAAGTGGTATATTTACTGTGTAGTTTGTCTGTGCTGCATAACAAATGAAACATAATAACATGTATCCAAGCAAATTCATAATCACAAAAGTCAAATCGTAACAATCACTCATTATTAACATAATTAGGTCATTGTAACGGTCGTCGTATGTAGTGGACCAAGGTGCAGCGGGTTGAGTGCTCATATTAACTTTTATTAGAACACTGACCAAAAAAAAAAAAAAAAACGAACGAACAGTAATGCAGGCTACACACACAGCAGTGCAAAAACAACTTCCAACAAGGGACATGTGAAAACAGGGCTACCTAAGTATGACTCCCAATCAGCAACAACGATGTACAGCTGTTCCTGATTGAGAGCCATACCAGGCCAGCACAAGAAAATACACAACATAGACAGAGCATAGAACTACAATACATAGAACAAAACCAAAAACCCCGGAATACTTTAAACAAACACCCCTCTACATAAACCACAAACCCCGAACCACATAAAACAAACACCCCCCCTGTCACGTCCTGACCAAACTACACTAACAAATAACCCCTTTACTGGTCAGGATGTGACAGTACCCCCCCCCCCACCCAAAGGTGCAGACCCCGGATGCACCTCACACAAAAATAAACACAAAAATAAACCCCCCAAACTAAAGGGAGGGAAGGGTGGGTGGCTGCCGTCACCGACGGTTCCCGTGCTACACCCCCCCTCCCCAATCCTCCTACTGTGGAGGTGGCTCAGGCTCTGGCCTTAGTCCCCCACCTAACCTGTCCACCCCCGCTGAATACCTTGGGCTGAAGCGCGTCGCTGTAGACCTCGGGCAGAAGGGCGACTCTGGGAGCTCCGGACTGTAGCACGACTCTGGGAGCTCCGGACTGTAGGGCGATTCTAGCTGCGACGGTTCTGGACTGTAGGGCGACTTTGGCTGCGCTGGTTCCGGACTGTAGGCCGTCTCACTCGGTCCTGGACTGTAGGCCGTCTCACTCGGTCCCGGACTGTGGGCCGTCTCACTCGGTCCCGGACTGTGGGCCGTCTCTCTCGGTCCCGGACTGTGGGCCATCTCTCTCGGTTCCGGACTGTGGGCCGTCTCTCTCGGTTCCAGACTGTGGGCCGTCTCTCTCGGTTCCGGACTGTGGGCCATCTCTAGACGGGGCACTGTCGCCGGACACTCTGGACGGGGCACTGTCGCCGGACACTCTGGACGGGGCACTGTTGCCGGACACTCTGGACGGGGCACTGTTGCCGGACACTCTGGACGGGGCACTGTTGCCGGAAGCTCTGGACGGGGTACTGTCGTCGGAAGCTCTGGACGGGGACTGCGCACTGAAAGCCTGATGCGTGGGGCTGGTAGTGGAGGTACCAGACTGGAGACACGCACCCCAAGGCTAGTGCGAGGAGCAGGAACAGGACGAGTTGGACTGGGCTGACGCACTGGAGGCCTGGTGTGTGGGGCTGGTACTGGAGATGCCAGACTGGATACACGCACCTCAGGGCTAGTGCAAGGAGCAGGAGTAGGACGAGCTGGACTGGGCTGACGCCCTGGAGGCCTGGTGCGTGGGGCTGGTACTGGAGATGCCAGACTGGATACATGCACCTCAGGGCTAGTGCGAGGAGCAGGAGTAGGACGAGCTGGACTGGGCTGACGCACTGGAGGCCTGGTGCGTGGGGCTGGTACTGGAAATGCCAGACTGGATACATGCACTGGAGGGCTGGTGCGAGGAGCGGGAACAGGATACACTGGGCCGTGATGGCGCACTGGTGGTCTCGAGCGCAGTACTGGCACCACCCTTACTGGCTGGATGCCCACTTCCCCCTAGCAAATGCGGGGCGCTGGCACCGCGCACACCGGCCTGTGAATGCTTGGCCTCGACGCCGTGCGCATCACCCCATAGCACGGGGCCTGACCAGTAACATGCTGCCTCCGGTAAGCACGGGGAGTTGGCTTAGGGCTTAACCCTGGCCCAGCCAAACTACCTGTGTGCCCCCCCCAAAAAAATGATTGGCTGCCTCTCAGGCTTAAATGCCAACCGTGTACCAATATAACAGTCCCGGTCCACTCCAGCCTTCCTCCATGGTCCCTCTCTGGCTAAACTCTCCTCCCAAGTCCACGACTCAAAATCACTCCTTTCAAGCTCCTTACCCCGCTGCTTGGTCCGTTGGTGGTGGGAAGTTCTGTAGCAGTCGTCGTATGTAGTGGACCAAGATGCAGCGGGTTGAGTGCTCATATTAACTTTTATTAGACCACTGACCAAACAAAACAAGAAAACGAACGAACAGTAATGCAGGCTACACACACAGCAGTGCAAAAACAACTTCCCACAAGGGACATGTGAAAACAGGGCTACCTAAGTATGACTCCCAATCAGCAACATCGATGTACAGCTGTTCCTGATTGAGAGCCATACCAGGCCAACACAAAGAAATACACAACATAGACAGAGCATAGAACTGTCTATGTTGTGTGGAGGCTGTGCTTTGGCAAAGTGGGTGGGGTTATATCCTACCCGTTTGGCCCTGTCCGGGGGTTTCATCGGATGGGGCCACAGTGTCTCCTGACCCCTCCTGTCTCAGCCTCCAGTATTTATGCTGCAGTAGTTTATGTGTCGGGGGGCTAGGGTCAGTCTGTCACATCTGGAGTATTTCTCTTGTCTTTTCAGGTGTCCTGTGTGAATTTAAATATGCTCTCTCTAATTCTCTCTTTCTCTTTCTTTCTTTCTCTCTCTCGGAGGACCTGAGCCCTAGGACCATGCCTCAGGACTACCTGGCTTGATGACTCCTTGCTGTCCCCAGTTCACCTAGCCGTGCTGCTGCTCCAGTTCCAACTGTTCTGCCTGCAGCTATGGAACCCTGACCTGTTCACCGGACGTGCTACCTGTCCCAGACCTGTTGTCCCAGACCTGCTTGAACCCTGACCTATTCACCAGACGTGCTACCTGTCCCAGACCTGCTGTTTTCAACTCTCTAGAGACAGCAGGAGCGGTAGAGATACTCTCAAAGATCGGCTATGAAAAAGCCAACTGACACTTACTCTTGTGTTACTTGTTGCACCCTCGACAACTACTATGATTATTATTATTTGACAATGCTGGTAATTTATGAACATTTGAACATCTAGGCCATGTGCTGTTATAATCTCCACCCGGCACAGCCAGAAGAGGACTGGCCACCCCTCATAGCCTGGTTCCTCTCTAGGTTTCTTCCTAGGTTTTGGCCTTTCTAGGGAGTTTTTCCTAGCCACCGTGCTTCTACACCTGCATTGCTTTCTGTTTGGGGTTTTAGGCTGGGTTTCTGTACAGCACTTTGAGATATCAGCTGATGTAAGAAGGGCTATATAAATACATTTGATTTGATTTGAACTACAATACATAGAACAAAACCAAAAACCCCGGAATACTCTAAACAAACACCCCTCTACATAAACCACAAACCCCGAACCACATAAAACAAACACCCCCCTGCCACGTCCTGACCAAACTACACTAACAAATAATCCCTTTACTGGTCAGGACGTGACGACAGTCATTCAGCAATTCAGTTCAATAAGAATTCACCAGGAGTTGTGATTGAGTCATTTAGGCTCATAACTATTCATCATAATCATGAGAATAATAATACAAATAAATCAATCAGTTATCAATTATTCAATCTACAATCTCAATCAATTTGATACCAGGATTTATCAAATCAACAAATCATTACGTTTCATACTTCATCCTTCCCGGTTAGTCTTCATATGTACATGTCATTTCATTACATTTCAACCATATGTCAATGTCATAATTGGCCTGTAATGATCTATAGGGCCGTGATCATTGTCCATTGACATAACACAATAGGTTTAAAGCGTGCGCTCCAAGCCGCGCTCCGCGGTAATAACTATAAACAATAACTGATGGCCCGCTCTCCCGATCGCAACAGATAGTTCAGACGAAAGGTACATTCGGTGGACTTACGTTGATTCATGGACGTACAAAATGTCTAGATTTGACGGAGTTGAGGAAGCGAAAGCAGCGAGTTCGGGCGGTGGCGATTTCATCCTTTTAATTAATGAGTTGAGATCTGTCGGACATTTCCACCTGACCTATTTAAAGCGCCCCTGGCCCAGCTGAGCAGGTGTCCATGAATTAAAGGTCGATTCCACCAAATCCATGGGCCTTTCTACAGCTATACTGTTTTCTGCTCAATCTACAGTCGAAGTAGGCCTCCGGGCATGTGTGTGTGTGGGGGGTCACTTCCAGTACTTGAGGGTGGGAGGGATAGGTGGGACAGCTAGGAGAGGTCTTACTACCTTCCTGGCGGGTGGGAAATTGGGAGGGTGGGGATTGTGGGAGGAGGGAGGGAAAGGGGTTCTTCTTATGGTCAATCACACACTGCCATGTCCGAATTCTACCATTCAGCAACTGATAATGTAATAACTGACAAAATCAAATCAAAGTTTATTTGTTGTGCACACCGATTAGCAGATGTTAAAGCAAGTGCAGTGAAATGCTTTTGTTTGTAACAACAGCAGTGCACTAACAGTACATTACTAATACACAAATAATAAAAAAAATGTTTTAATTAACAAGAGTTTAGCAACTTCAGACTCCGGGATATAAATAACTTTTATAACTTTTGCATTTATAATGTAAAAATTGTTGATAATGTGATAAATTGCCAATAATGTAATAAATATGCTGAACACATAACATAATGCCTTTGCACATAATGTAATGACTATTACATTATGTGTTGATTATTACATTATAAAAAGGGTAAAAGAAAGTTTAATCAATTGTGTAATAACTTAAACCAATAATGTAATAACAACCTAAATTCACTATTTTTCTTTAATGGAATGTACAGTGCCTTCGGAAAGTATTCAGACCCCTTGACAATTCCAGATTGTTTTACGTTACAGTCTTATTCTAAAATATATATATTTTTTATCCTTAGCAATCTACACACAATACCCCATAATGACAAAGCGAAAACAGGTTTTAATTTTTTTTCTCCAAATGTATTAAAAATCAGAACAGAAATACCTTATTTACATAAGCATTCAGATCCTTTGCTACGAGACTCAACATTGAGCTCAAGTGCATCCTGTTTCCATTGATCCTTGAGATGTTTCTACAACTTGATTGGAGTCCACCTGTGGTAAATTCAAGTGATTGGATATAATTTGGAAAGGCACAGACCTGTCTATATAAGGTCTCACAGTTAACAGTGCATGTCAGACCAAATACCAAGCAATGAGGTCAAAAGGAATTGTCCGTAGAACTACGAGACAAGATTGTGTCGAGGCACAGATCTGGGAAAGGGTACCAAAATATTTCTGCAGCATTGAAGGTCCCCAAAAACACAGTGGCCTCCATCATTCTTAAATGGAAGAAGTTTGGAACCACCAAGACTGTTCGTAGAACTGGCCGCCCGGCCAAACTGAGCAATCGGGAGAGAAGGGTTTTGGTCAGGAAGGTGACCAAGAACCCGATGGTCACTCTGACAGAGCTCTAGAATTCCTCTGTGGAGATAGGAGAACGTTCCAGGAGGACAACCATCTCTGCAGCACTCCACCAATCAGGCTTTTATGGTAGAGTGACCAGACGGATGCCACGCCTCAGTAAAAGGCACATGACAGCCCACTTGGAGTTTGCCAAAGGGCACCTAAAGACTCTCAGACCATGAGAATAACATTCTCTGGTCTGATGAAATCAAGGTTGAACTCTTTGGCCTGAAAGCCAAGCGTCACGTCTGGAGGAAAACTGGCACCATCCCTACGGTGAAGCATGGTGGTGGCAGCATGATGCTGTGGGGATGTTTTTCAGCGGCAGGGACTGGGAGACTAGTCAGAATCAAGGCAAAGATGAACGGAGCAAAGTACAGAGAGGTCCTTGATGAAAACCTGCTCCAGAATGCTCAGGACCTCAGACTGGGGTGAAGGTTCACCTTCCAACAGGACAATGACCCTAAGCATACAGCCAAGACAACGCAGGAGTGGCTTCGGGACAAGTCTCAATGTCCTTGAGTGGCCCAGGCAGAGCCTGGACTTGAACCAGATCGAACAGCTCTGGAGAGACCTGAAAATAGCTGTGCAGTAATGCTCCCCATCAAACCTGACAGAGCTTGAGAGGATCTGAAGAGAAGAATGGGAGAAACTCCCCAAATGCAGGTGTGCAAAGCTTGTAGCGTCATACCCAAGAAGACTCAAGGCTGTAATCGCTGCCAAAGGTCCTTCAACAAAGAACTGAGTAAATGGTCTGAATACCTATGTAAATGTGATATTTCAGTTTTTATAAGTTAGCAAAAATGTCTACAAACCTCTTTTTGCTTTGTCATTATGGACTATTGTGTGTAGATTGATGAGGAACAAACACAATTTAATCAATTTTAGAATAAGGCTGTAACGTAACAAAATGTGGAATAAGTCAAGTGGTCTGAATACTGTCCGAAGGCTCTGTTGGTTAAGTGTTACACACTTGAGGAACACTTTGCATTTGCATCCATTGCCACAACAAACTTGCAATGTGGGGGTTTGTTAGTATTGGACTTTCAGTCGGACCTAGCAAACATCCAGTCTCGTCAGAGAAGGAAAAAAAACACTCCTCAATTTGAAGACACTCCTTGAAGTCATGTGATTAGCCAAATTCTAATGATCACAAAAATATTCAACAGTAGTTTCCCTCCTGCTTATTCCAAATCTGTTGTTTTCACTACATTCATTTATCTGCCTCTACAGTCCTCTTATGAGCCTCACATATGGAAGTGGTACACCTTTTCTTCTTCAGGTCAACCAGTACAAAAAGCATTTTAATAAAAAGTTGGCTCCATTTTACATATGTTCTGGTCTTCTGTAGATATGACAAACATTTGGGACTCTGTATTATCTGTAATATCTAAGCGTGTCGGAATTCAAATGCCACAATCTCCCTGTCACGCCCTGATCTGTTTCACTTGTCTTTGTGATTGTCTCCACCCACCTCCATGTGTCGCCCATCTCCCCCATTATCCACTGTGTATTTATACCAGTGTTCTCTGTTAGTCTGTTGTCAGTTCGCTTTGTCCATTCATACCTACCAGCGTTTCCCCCCTTGCTCCTGTCCTGTCTATAATGCCTGTTTTCTAGTTTTTTTACCTTTCTGCCTGCCCTGACCCTGAGCCTACCTAACGTCACGTACCTTTGCCCCACTACTCTGCATTACCGACCTCTGCCCGACTTGACTCTGAGCCTGCCTTCCTTCCTGTACCTTTGACTGCCCGTGTTTCGATTAAATAAACTTTTGTTACTTCGACATTGTCTGCACCTGGGTCTTACCTTCAAACGTGTTAGTACAAACTGGTCATGACTGGGCCAGTTGCGTGACGCCATCGCCTCCCAAGGAGCTACCATCGGAAGGCACGAGGAACTGCTTCGTGGCCTTATGGAGGGGGTCCAAACGCTAGCTGAACACCATGACCCGGGCATTGGACATTTTACTGGAGAAATTCCATGGGTTGTCTGAGAGGCAGCCTACCACAGTGGTAACCCCACAGCCCCTCAGTAACCCAGCTGCTAGCAGCGCCATCTCATCGGTCACTCCAACTTCTCAGGAGCCCCGCTTACACCCCCCCCCCCCACTCGTTTTTGAGCTTCAACCCTCCTCCTTCCCCTCGGATCGCTCCAAGATAGCCTATCTCATCACGCTGATGTTTCGGGAAGGCTCTCACCTGGGCTACTGCTGTATGGGAACAACAGCCGGCCATATGCGTTAGTCTGGAGGGGTTCGTGGGAGAGGTGAGGAAGGTTTTTTACGCCCAGTTCTCCGGGAGAGAAGCTGACCGGAAGCTAATCCAGCTTCGGCAGACTCCCATAGTGTGGCAGACTATGCGGTGGATTTCCGCACATTGGCAGCCGAGAGTGCTTGGAACCATGAAGCACTGTTCGATATGTTCCTGCACGGCATCTTGGAGGAGGTCAAGGACGAACTTGCCGCTCGGGAGTTACCCACGGATCTCGATTCCCTCATCGCTTTGAATATCCGAATTGATGGGCGACTACGGTGGGACATATGGAGAACTTTCCTGCTTCCCTTGCTCACACTCCTTTTCATGCCATTCTGCTGTGGGGAAGCCAGTCCAAATCTCTCCAGGTCCTCATTGACTCTGGGGCCGATGAGAGCTTTTTGGACGCTACCCTGGCTTCCGAGTTGAAAATCCCCACTCAGCCCCTCTCCACTCCCATGGATGTTAGAGCGCTGGATGGTTGCTATATAGGCCGGGTCACTCATAATACCACTCCCATCAATCTATGGCTGTCAGGGAATCACAGCATGACTATTCAATTCCTGCTCATCAAGTCTCCTCAGATTCCTGTGGTTTTGGGATTCTCCTGGCTCCAGCGACACAATCGCCTCATCAACTGTTCTACTGGTGCTATTAATGGGGTCACCTTGTGGTCATGATAGGGGCTGCACCAAATGATTGATGTATTATAATAATTGATTATGCTTATGTTGTATTAATAGAAGGGGAAGGGCTATAAGACCCCTCCCCCACTACATTTATAGGGTCCTGGACTACAGATTAGCAATATGTATATAGGTTTAATATTGTTCCACAGTCATTTTCTAGTCTCTGCCTCTTATAAGAAACAGTCTGAGAGGTGTGTGAGTTATTGCAGTCAAAACAGTGAGAAAGCGTCTCAAGGCTAAAAGAGATTCATAGACATAGAACCCTGCAGGGGAGTGAAGGAGATAAGAGACAAGTCAGACATACCACTGTTAGCCACACGGGAGTGGAAAATGACTGCTGAGCCCTTAGAAAACACTGGAACTATTGTTTTCTCCTGCAAGTTTGTATAACTGTATATGCATGGGTTTGGTCTCATGAGTAGAAGGTGTTGACGTAAGCAGTTACATCACTAGTGGTTGACTGCAAGCATATTAAAGCAACTAGGATCTTTTTTATTTTGCAGAACATACTCGGAAATATGCGTGCTATGTTCCCATTGTCAACTTCTGTCTGCAATTGCATTAATAAAGGTTTGATTGATTTACTTAAAGATATTGACTGATTGCTGATTTCACCAATAAGCAAATGATTGACAAGGAACAAGGAATCTACCCCAACACCAGCATGGGCTGGAGTCCATTCTGCTACTCCCATTGTCTGAGGTCAGCACAAATAGCCCCGGGACGTCTTCCTGGGGGGCTCAGAAGGTGCCCCGGATCTCTCCACCATTCCCGCAGAGTACCAGGACTTTCGGGAGGTGTTCAACAAGGCCCGGGCCACTTCGCTTCCGCCGCACCGACCGTATGACGGCGGGATTGACCTTCTCCCTAGCACCACTCCGCCCCGGGGACGACTGTACTCGCTGTCCGGACCGGAGACCAAGGCTATGAACACCTACATTGGGGACTCCCTAGCTGCGGGATTTATACGTCCTCCTACCTCTCCCGTCAGCGCAGGGTTCTTCTTTGTGGAGAAGAAGGACAAGACCCTGCACCTGTGAATTGACTACCGGGGCCTCAATGACATAATGGTGAAGAACCGCTACCCGCTACCACTCATCTCCTCGGCCTTCGAGCCACTCCAGGGGGCCACCGTGTTTTCCAAGCTGGATCTACGGAATGCATACCACCTTGTGTGGATACGGGAAGGGATGAGTGGAAGACCGCCTTCAACACAGCCAGTGGCCACTACGAGTATTTGGTCATGCCATTTGGCCTCACCAATGCCGCTGCTGTGTTCCAGGCTCTGGTAAATGATGTTCTACGCGACATGTTGAACGGTTCATCTTCGTCTACATTGATGACACCCTCATCTTCACCCCCTCCCCCAAAGAACATATGCTCCACGTCCGACAGGTTCTTCAACGAACCAGCTGTTTCTTAAGAACTAGTTCCATCACTCCACCATCCCCTTTCTGGGGTACATCATCTCCGCTGGAAGTGTCCAAACGGATCCCGGAAAGGTGAGAGCGGTGGTGGATTGGCCCCAGCCTTTGTCCAGGGTGCAGCTGCAACATTTCCTGGTGTTCGCCAACTTCTTCGCCGCTTCATCTGGGGTTACAGCACCCAGGCTTCCCCCCTGTCAAAACTCACCTCTCCCAAGGTTCCATTCACGTGGTCCCCTGCTGCTGACCGGGCGTTCCGGGACCTAACCTGTTGAGGACAGACGTTCCGCTAGCGGAACCCCATTCCGCCTGCAGAACCCCTAGCCAACAGCCAATGGCATCGCACGGCGCGAAATACAAAACCAACTAAAATACCACAATTCAATTTTCTCAAACAATCAACTATTTTACACAATTTTATAGATAAGACTCTCGTTGTCCGATTCAATTTTCTCAAACAATCAACTATTTTACACAATTTTAAAGATAAGACTCTCATTGTCCGATTTCAAAAAGGCTTTACAGCGAAAGCAAAACATTAGATTATGTTAGGAGAGTACATAGACACAAATAATCACACAGCCATTTTCTAAGCAAGCATATATGTCACATAAACCCAAACCACAGCTAAATGCAGCACTAACCTTTGATGATCTTCATCAGATGACACTCCTAGGACATTATGTTATGCAATACATGCATGTTTTGTTCAATCAAGTTCATATTTATATAAAAAAACAGCTTTTTACATTAGCATGTGATGTTCAGAACTAGCATACCCACCGAAAACTTCCGGTGAATTTACTAAATTACTCATGATAAACGTTGACAAAATACATAACAATTATTTTAAGAATTATAGATACAGAACTCCTTTATGCAATCGCTATGTCCGATTTTAAAATAGCTTTTCAGCGAAAGCACATTTTGCAATATTCTGAGTACATAGCTCGGCCATCACAGCTAGCTATTTTGACATCCGCCAACTTCGGGGTCACCTAAACTCAGATATACTATTAGAAAAATTGGATTACCTTTCCTGTTCTTCGTCAGAATGCACTCCCAGGACTTCTACTTCAACAACAATTGTTGTTTTGGTTCCAAATAATCCATAGTTATATCCAAATACCTCCGTTTTGTTCGTGCATTCAGGTCACTATCCGAAGGGTAACGCGCGAGCGCATTTCGTGACAAAAAAATTCAAAATATTCCATTACCGTACTTAGAAGCATGTCAAACGCTGTTTAAAATCAATTTGTATGCTATTTTTCTTGTAAAATTGCGATAATATTCCAACCGGGCAATGTTGTATTCATTCAAAGACTGAAAGAAAAACATGGCGAGTTCTCGTGACCGCGCATATCCAGTGTCACTGTCCCCAGGCTGACCACTTACAAACTCTGCACCTATACTTTGCCCAGAGACAGCAGACACCCCATTCCACTTTCTGGCGGCTTTAGAGAGCCAATGGAAGCCTTAGAAAGTGTCACGTTACAGCACAGACGCTGTAATGTTGATAGAGATGCAACAGAAGGACAACAAATTGTCAAACAGGGCTCTTCCTGTATGGAATCTTCTCAGGTTTTGGCCTGCCATATGAGTTCTGTTATACTCACAGACACCATTCAAACAGTTTTAGAAACTTTAGAGTGTTTTCTATCCAGATCTACTAATTATATGCATATTCTAGTTTCTGGGCAGGAGTAGTAACCAGATTAAATCGGGTACGTTTTTTATCCGGCCGTGAAAATACTGCCCCCTATCCCAAAGAAGTTAACCTCTTACATCTAGGCGTTCCTCTAGCGGAACCCCTAGCCAACAGCCAATGGGATCGCATGGCGCGAAATACAAAACCTCAAAAATCCAATAACCACACAGCCATTTTCCAAGCAAGCATATATGTCAATAAAACCCAAAGCACAGCTAAATGAAGCACTAACCTTTGATGATCTTCATCAAATGACACTCCTAGGACATTATGTTATACAATACATGTATGTTTTGTTCAATCAAGTTCATATTTATATCCAAAAACAGCATTTTACATTGGCGCGTGATGTTCAGAAAATGTATTCCCACCAAAAACTTCCGGTGAATTTACAAAAATACTCATCATAAACGTTGACAAAATACATAACAATTGTTTTAAGAATTATAGATACAGAACTCCTTTATGCAATCGCTGTGTCAGATTTTAAAATAGCTTTTCGGCGAAAGCACATTTTTCAATATTCTGAGTACATAGCTCGCCATCACTATTCAGACATAAACTCAGAATTAGTATTAGAAATTGTCACTGGCGTCGTATGAATTGGACCAAAACGCAGCGGGAATGTGAATGCTCATTATCTTCTTTTATTAAATAAAATGAACACTGAACAAAAAGAACGACGAAAACAGTCTTGTTAGGTGCAACAAACACTAAACAGGAAACAACTACCCACAAATTCCATTAAAAACACCCCTACTAAATAGGACCTTCAATGAGAGGCAACGAGGAACAGTTGCCTCCAATTGAAGGTCAAAACAATAAACTAGACATAGAATTAAAAAAACTAGAAAATAGAACATAGAAATACAAAACATAGAACACTACCCAAAAACCACGACAACACAAAACAAACACACCCCTGCCACGTCCTGACCAAACTACAATAACAAATAACCCCTTATACTGGTCAGGACGTGACAGTACCCCCCCCCCAAAGGTGCAGACCCCGGATGCACCTAAACATAAAAAACACAAAAATACACCCAAACTAAAGGGAGGGATGGGAGGGTGGCCACCGTCACCGACGGTTCTTGTGCTACACCACCCCCAACCTCCTACTACGGAGGTGGCTCAGGCTCCGGCCTTACTCCCCAACCTAACCTGTCCACCCCCGCTAACTGCTTATTATATTTTACCCCTCCCGAAGTCTCTGGACTAAGGCGCGTCGCTGAAGACCTCGGGCTGAGGCGCGTCGCTGGAGACCTCGGGCTGATGCCCGTCGCTGGAGACCTCGGGCTGGAGGGCGACTCTGGGAGCTCTGGACTGGAGGGTGACTCTGGGAGCTCCGGACTGGAGGGCGACTCTGGCTGCGCCGGTTCCGGACTGTAGGGCGACTCCGCTGCGCCGGTTCCGGACTGTAGGGCGACTCTGGCTGCGCCGGTTCCGGACTGTAGGGCGACTCTGGCTGCGCCAGTTCCGGACTGTAGGGAGACTCTCTCGGTTCCAGACTGTAGGCCGACTCTCTCAGTTCCGGACTGTAGGCCGTCTCTCTCGGTTCCGGACTGTAGGCCGTCTCTCTCAGTTCCGGACTGTAGGCCGTCTCTCTCGGTTCCGGACTGTGGGCCGTCTCTCTCGGTTCCGGACTGTAGGCCGTAGCCGGAAGCACTGGACGGGGAACTGTCGCCGGACGCTCTGGACGGGGAACTGTCCCTGGAAGCTCTAAATGGGGAACTGTCGCCGGAAGCTATGGACGGGGAACTGTCGCCGGAAGCTCTGGACGGGGAACTGTCGCCGGCAGCTCTGGACGGGGAACTGTCGTCGGAAGCTCTAGACGGCGTACTGTCGTCGGAAGCTCTGGACGGGGACTGCGCACTGAAAGCCTGATGCGTGGGGCTGGCTTTGGAGATGCCAGACTATTTACACGCACCACAGGGCTAGTGCGAGGAGCAGGAGCAGGACGTACTAGACTGGGCTGACGCACTGGAGGCCTGGTGTGTGGTTCTGGCTTTGGAGCCGCCAGACGAGAGACACGCACCTCAGGGCTAGTGCGAGGAGCAGGAACTGGATACCCCGGGCCATGAGTAGGCACTGGAGGTCTGGAGTGCACCTCCTGCACAACCCGTCCTGGCTGGATGGTAATAGTAGCCCTGCACGAGCGGAGTGCTGGCACAGGGCGAACTGGGCTGTGCAGAGGCCTGATGGCTGCCGTGCATAGAGCAGGCATAGGGTAGCCTGGGCCTAGGAGGTGCACTGGTGGCCAGATGTGCTGCGCAGGCATCCTCCTTCCAGGCTGGATGCCCACTCTAGCACGGCACTTGCGAGGGGCTGGGATCGCTCGCACCGGACTGTGCATGCGCATGGGCAAGATCGTGTGCACTTCCGCATACACCGGCACTCTCCACTCCACACGCTCCCCATAATAAACAAGGGGAGTTGGCTTAGGGCTCACCCTTGGCCCAGCCAAACTACCCGTGTGCCCCCCCAAAAACATTTATTGGGGGTGCCTCTCAGGCTTCTTTGCCAGCCGTGTCCCAGCATAGCGTTCTCTGTCCTCTCCAGCCTTCCTCCATGGTCCCTCTCCCGCTAGTATCTGCTCCCAAGTCCAAAACTCCTTATAACTCTGCTGCTGCTCCTTCCTCCGCTGCTTGGTCCGTTGGTGGTGGGTAGTTCTGTCACGGGCGTCGTGTGAATTGGACCAAAACGCAGCGGAAATGTGAATGCTCATTATCTTCTTTTATTAAATAAAATTAACACTGAACAAAAAGAACGAGGAAAACAGTGTTGTCAGGTGCATACAAACACTAAACAGGAAACAACTACCCACAAACCCCAGTTTAAACCGGGTACGTTTTTTCATCCGGCCGTGAAAATACTGCCCCCTATCCATATCAGGTTAAACCCATGTCTCACAGCCCTTTGTCTCCTGTTTGAGAAACCCTGAGACAATATGTAAATCCAACTATGTAATAATGCCTGGTACTAAGTTGGAGGAAAGCAAGCAGAATAATATACAGCTGTATTCACTTTGTCCTGGGGGGAAATTGATTAAATGATCTCAACCCATATACATTGAGCTGATATCCTAAAATGGATTCTATAATCCTTGGAGAGGCACAGAAATGCCAGAGGAAGAAAAATAGCCTGCAGTTGTCATTCTGGTGAAGTGGATTTTGAAGGTAGGCACAAGGCTTCTTTATTGTCCTCTGCTGGCTGGTGTGAATGAATGACCAGAAAACCTAACATCGTATATCCACATACTCATCAGAGCCTCACTGAAACTACACTGATACCGTGACGAGGTTACCGTCATATCTCCGTCAACAAGGTTTTCAGGGTGCTACATTGGGACCATGACAAGAATGTAGAATTTCATGGCATATGCCAACGTAATTGTCATGAAAATCCATAATAGGCCTAATCAGCCCTATACATTTTAATCTTAATCTGTAGTCTATTTAGCATAAGGAAGATCATGACGATTCCTCTAATTCCTTTTCTGCAAACGACCCACTTGATCTGTAGACCAGATTTGATCAATTTGAACCACTATCATGGACTTTGTTTGAACTATCAATTAAATCTGCTTTAAACTACAACAGTGACAGCCTACTGTCAAGAAATGACATTGAGAACATTATATAAATTCCCGAAACGCATCCAGTTGAGAAATGTAGGCCGATAGAATGTTGTTACATTCATGCATTGCTACACCGTTTATCATAAGCCGCAGCCTATACATAATTGACAAAAGAATAATAGGATGCCATGTAAAATACATTGTGCCCACATATCATAATGTGAGGATATTCTTGCAACGTCAGCAACAATTTGCATGTTTGTTTTAATTAAAATGATTTAAATTACACTGTTAAAATAGTAAGACTCAAAACACCATCATTGTGTAGTAAAACCATGAAAAGTAGTGTCCCTAAGCTGAGATCTGGTGTTTGGAGGGTGTTTGAATCTAAACCCAATGTACGTTTTATGATACACTGAATGTATTTCGAAACAGAATGGAAGTACTCTAAAACATCCAAAATGGTTCTTCAATCTGAATAATTTTTAAGAGAGCGTTGTGAAAACACTTGTTGGTGTTTCAGTGCATGTTAAAGGCAGCATCACATCACAAAAACAATATTTTGGCGGACTGTGTCTCTCATACAACCAAATGGTTTTAAATTGCAAATGATTTATAGCATAAATATTGATTGATATATTGAGTAACATTTTAAGGAAGGCATTGGGAATTAAATACTTTTCCTAGGGTAGCCTTTGGCACTAATTATAGACTACAGTTGCCAGGCCCATTGTAATATTATAAATAATGTTACAATCAAAATGTTTAGGGCTATAAATTATAGCAGAGGTAAAATGTGAAAAGTGGGCATTTATCACTGGTATTCATGTTAGAAGGTGGATGTGAACCCAGGTCTTCTGCTTGTGAAAAGACTGCCTTAGTCCACTCATCCAGCCTTCAGGACAAAACAGTTGTGCTGAATTACCCTTGTTACACTGAGCATGTTTAGACAGATTATAAACAGAGAACTCTCAAAAAAAGGTGCCATTGAAAGTAGTGATTGCTAGGGTAGGGGTAAATGTGAAAGTTGACCAACTGAAGAGGAAGATTCCCGGTGTTTGTGATGCTCATCGTTTGGCACGACTCAGACAAGGTGGCGTGAGCGGTGAAGCAGAAGAGTCGTAGTCAGTTCTTTTGAGTTTTGATGTTGAGTCTTTGCCTAACGCCAAAATCCAAGCTGGCTTCCCTTGACACTTTTTTTGTGAGCCAAGATCATTCACAGTTGAGCTCACTCAGTTTAGCTCAATGCTGATTGGCACATTTTTTTATACTTTATTTTATCAAATGCTCGCTGGCTTTCTTTGCCTTCAATGCTACGGGCAGCAACAATGTCATGCTTGTTTGGACCTGACAAAATCAAATAGATGGCCTAAACATCGAGAGACCGAGGGGCCCTGTTTGCTCGCATGTTTTCTCCTGTGAGATACATGCAGACTCTTGCGAATTGAAGGAAAATTATAAAACACAGAGAGTTTTTTTTATTATTTTCTTGGTCAATTTTTGGGGGAAGCCTGCCTTCCCTTGGCATCCATGAATACACACCACTAGTTGTTAAAGGTGTCAAGCTTATGGGCATGTGGCAGCAATGTGTAGGAGGGAGGCTCCTAGGTGTGAGAAGTGTGCAGAAGGGCATGAGACAAAGAAATGTGTAGCATTGGGGAAAGTAGTGGTATGTGTTAATTGTAGGCTTCCCATGGAGCTGGGGATCAGAAATGTCCGGTGCAAGAGAGGCAGGTTGAGGTTTCCAGGGTTAGAGTAGTGCAGAAGTTGTCATATGCTGAGGCAGTGAAGAAAGTAGAGGAAGATGGGTCAATGGGGAGAGATCCTGAGAGGAGTGGTGTGAGTAGTAGATCTATACCAGTACAGAGGGACAAACCAACAAGTGATATATGTTTCAGTAAGATTGGATTTTTGGCATTTATAGTAGTGGTTATCAACTTTACTGCAGGGACAGAAAGTTAAGTCACAGAAAATGGACTTTGTGGTGGCAGCTGCAGAGAGGTATTTGGGTGTACGATACTTGACATCAGCAGAGTTACAGGGTGTGTTGAATGGTGGTGTCCCGTCCTTTCAGGCTGTTGGCCTGAGGTAGGACTAGATATATTTAAATAGTGGAGTAGGGTGGTGGGTTTTTAGTGAGTGTAGGGTTAGATGGTAGATTCATGAGCTGTATCTATTGTTATATGCTACACTAAATAGCCACTGCCAATTTAGCCTACTCTAGCTTTGGCCTACCACACTATATGTTATTGCATCCCGCTTTTAACATTTATATTGTTATTGTGTTGCTATATTTGGCTAGCTTAATCATGTATGCTTATTGCTAATGATACGTTTAATAATTGTATTTTCACATTGCCACTACGAGTCTGCCATTTGTGATGTTCGGATGTACCGATCCTGTGCAGGTGTTGTTACACGTGGTCTGCCACTGCCAGGACGATCAGCTGTCTGTCCTGTCTCCCTGTAGCGCTGTCTTATGCGTCTCACAGTACGGACATTGCAATTTATTGCCCTGGCCACATCTGCAGTCCTCATGCCTCCTTGCAGCATGCTTAAGGCACGTTCACACAGATGAGCAGGGACCCTGGGCCTCTTTCTTTTGGTGTTTTTCAGAGTCAGTAGAAAGGCCTCTTTAGTGTCCTAAGTTTTCATAACTGTGACCTTAATTGCCTACCGTCTGTAAGCTGTTAGTGTCTTAATGACTATTCCACAGGTGCATGTTCATTAATTGTTTGTGGTTCATTGAACAAGCATGGGAAACAGTGTTTAATCCCTTTAAAATAAAGATCTGTGAAGTTTTTGGATTTTTACGAATTATCTTTGAAAGACAGGGTCCTGAAAAAGGGACGTTTCTTTTTTTGCTGAGTTTATAAATCATACATATTATTTCACAATAGTATGCTTTATTACCCAATAAGTGTTTATATGTGTAAATATATTTTGGGGAAAGACTGTTTTTAAATGTATTTGTCTTAGAAAGAATGCCTTGGGATCTGTCTCTCTCTCTCTGTGTATAAGCTAACAACATGCCTCTCACACACACACACACGCTCACACACGCTCACACACGCTCACACACACACTCTCTCTCTCTCTCACACACACACACACACACACACACACACACACACACACACAGAGAGAGAGAGAGAGAGACATAGGGCCATAGGAAGAGCTGTCATTCAATCAATGTAAATTACATTTTCTTTTAAAATCTTTAGCACCGAAATGCATACATATTACACATTATTATTGAACAATTTTCCATGATATATCAACCTTCTTGCCTTTAAGCCCAAGTTATGTCTTGAGGACAGAATGGCCCGTCTTCGTAAATGTTCACAATGTTGTAAAAGTTTTTCCACTTGTTTCATCTTAACACGCACTTTAAAATAATCTCCCCACCTAAAGCTAACGACAGGCACAAAATAGTTGACATCTGTGCATCCTTTTGAAAATACATACGAACTAACAGATTTGGTTGCATTTGAGCTATTGAATTCGGCACAATCTAAAATTGTCACTTTGGAGTCTGGACCATATGCCACTGAAGAGATTCTTATGGCTTTCAAATCATCTTGCCCACAGACTTCCTTTTCCTGTCACGTCCTGACCAGCAGAGGGTGTTGTTGTGTAGTTTTGGTCAGGACGTGGCAGAGTATGTCTGTGTATGTGTGTTCTGGGTGTTGTATTTCTATGTGGGTCTGTGTGGCTCCCGATCAGGGACAGCTGGTTATTGTTGTTCCTGATTGGGAGTCAAATAATTAGGAGTATGTTTGTAACTTGGGGTTGTGGGTGGTTCTGCTAACAGTCCTAGTCTTTGGTATGTACGTAGCCTGTTAGCCTGTTAGTCGTTTTTGTTTATTTTTTTTTCCCGTTGATACTTTGCTCTTATATATTAAAAAGATGAGTATCTACATTTCACCTGCTGCAGTTTGGTCTCTTCAACACGGCTGTAATTATGACACTTCCAATGCGTACCCAAGCAGGGATGTTCCACTCAGGGCCTGTTCCGTCTGACATAGAGCAAGTCTTATCTTAACCCATTCTCTCAAGCGACACGCAGGAGAACATGGCTTAAGATGGTTTTGTCATTGTGTCCCAGACATGAAAAAAATAAAGGGAACACTTAAACAACACATCCTAGATCTGAATGAAATAAATAATCTTATTAAATACTTTTTTATTTACATAGTTGAATGTGCTGACAACAAAATCACACAAAAATAATCAATGGAAATCCAATTTATCAACCCATGGAGGTCTGGATTTGGAGTCACACTCAAAATTAAAGTGGAAAACCACACTACAGGCTGATCCAACTTTGATGTAATGTCCTTAAAACAAGTCAAAATGAGGCTCAGTAGTGTGTGTGGCCTCCACGTGCCTGTATGACCTCCCCACAACGCCTGGGCATGCTCCTGATGAGGTGGCGGATGGTCTCCTGAGGGATCTCCTCCCAGACCTGGACTAAAGCATCCGCCAACTCCTGGACAGTCTGTGGTGCAACGTGGCGTTGGTGGATGGAGCGAGACATGATGTCCCAGATGTGCTCAATTGGATTCAGGTCTGGGGAACGGGCGGGCCAGTCCATAGCATCAATGCCTTCCTCTTGCAGGAACTGCTGACACACTCCAGCCACATGAGGTCTAGCATTGTCTTGCATTAGGAGGAACCCAGGGCCAAGCGCACCAGCATATGGTCTCACAAGGGGTCTGAGGATCTCATCTCGGTACCTAATGGCAGTCAGGCTACCTCTGGCGAGCACATGGAGGGCTGTGCGGCCCCCCCAAAGAAATGCCACCCCACACCATGACTGACCCACCGCCAAACCGGTCATGCTGGAGGATGTTGCAGGCAGCAGAACGTTCTCCACGGCATCTCCAGACTCTGTCACGTCTGTCACATGTGCTCAGTGTGAACCTGCTTTCATCTGTGAAGAGCACAGGGCGCCAGTGGCGAATTAGCCAATCTTGGTGTTCTCTGGCAAATGCCAAACGTCCTGCACGGTTTTGGACTGTAAGCACAACCCCCACCTGTGGACGTCGGGCCCTCATACCACCCTCATGGAGTCTGTTTCTGACCGTTTGAGCAGACACATGCACATTTGTGGCCTGCTGGAGGTCATTTTGCAGGGCTCTGGCAGTGCTTCTCCTGCTCCTCCTTGCACAAAGGCGGAGGTAGCGGTCCTGCTGCTGGGTTGTTGCCCTCCTACGGCCTCCTCCACGTCTCCTGATGTACTGGCCTGTCTCCTGGTAGCGCCTCCATGCTCTGGACACTACGCTGACAGACACAGCAAACCTTCTTGCCACAGCTTGCATTGATGTGCCATCCTGGATGAGCTGCACTACCTGAGCCACTTGTGTGGGTTGTAGACTCTGTCTCATGCTACCACTAGAGTGAAAGCACCGCCAGCATTCAAAAGTGACCAAAACATCAGCCAGGAAGCATAGGAACTGAGAAGTGGTCTATGGTCCCCACCTGCAGAACCACTCCTTTATTGGGGGTGTCTTGCTAATTGCCTATAATTTCCACCTGTTGTCTATTCCATTTGCACAACAGCATGTTAAATTTATTGTCAATCAGTGTTGCTTCCTAAGTGGACAGTTTGATTTCACAGAAGTGTGATTGACTTGGAGTTACATTGTGTTGTTTAAGTGTTCCCTTTATTTTTTTGAGCAGTGTAGTAATTTAAATTGAAAAATTCGAAGTTTTGAATCTGACGTTGTTTTGCTTATCAATTCATAAACCATGTGCCATGGAATGAGTACATCGAAAATCTCTTCCCAACTATGTTGCAATTTATATGGCACAGCTGTCAGTTTTTTGGTCCTTAAATGAAATTGGTATATGTTTTTATTTATCAAACTTTTCTTTAACCATTTATGTTCTTTAATACAGGGCCAACATACAAGTTCCTTACTTTTTTCCCCTTCTACTTTCCTCTTCTATTTTTGTAGTAATGCTGCAATTAATTGGTTGTAATTTTGGGTAGAGCAGACATTTCCATATGTCTGTGTTAGCTGCATGTGTGACATCACTCCACCAGTCCTATTTATAATATCATTCACTAAAATTATACATTTTTTAAACATTTCTTCTATACTATATTTGAATTTAACCACAATATTTGTTGTATTATTTGTTCTGTCTTTTCAGGTGGATTAAACTGAAATTGCAACCAACTTTCTAAGGCTTGTTTAAAAAATAAAGATATTTTGGAGATTATTTCCTTTTCAAACAACTGAAAGTGGGCAGGTGTAATCTGAATAAAGGGAAAAGGGCCCTTCTTGAACATAGGATGAGACATTCGTACCAATTCACTAGAAAACCAGTTTGGATTTAAGTATAACTTTGGTATGACTGATGTGTCAACAGTGTTGCTAGGAGTGGTGGTAGGAGTCAGGCGCAGAGAGCAGAGGTACGGAACTTCGTGTTTATTTGAACAAAAAACAACACGATCAACGCCAACACAAACGGCGTGGGAAAATTGCCAAGTGCCCAAAACAGGTGCACAGCATGTATACAATATTAAGTAAATAATCGCCAGCACATCCAACGACAAAAGTACAACCTGACGCTAAAATAATCCCGCACAACACTGGGCGGGCTAACCAGGTTTAAATAACCAAAATCAAAAGACCAAATGAGGAACAGGTGCAAACAATAAGACATACCAAACGAAAAGGAAAACGACGACCGCCGAGCGCCGCCCGAGCAGGCAGGGGAGCCACCTTCGGTGGGATTCGTGACATGATGCCTTTAGTGAGAGGTCTAATGCTTTAATATTTAATAATTTCTGCCCTCCGATTTCATATTTGTTATATAAATAGGCCCTTTTAATTTTATCTGGCTTGCCATTCCAAATAAAATTGAATATTTTCTGTTCATATAATTTAAAAAGCAGGTGGTGTAGGCAAAACCATAAGCAAATAGGTAAACTGTGATATGACTAAAGAGTTAATCAGGGTGATTTTTCCACAAATAGACAGGTATTTTCCTTTCCATGGTAGCAAGATCTTATCTATTTTTGCTAACTTTCTATAAAAATGTATTGGAGTGAGATCATTTCTTTCTTTTGGGATCAGAATCCTATTGGACTACTTTTTCCTACTGGAAATAGAAAGTAATCCTATTGGATCCAATTTGATTCTCACAATCAAATAGGATTTTGTATCACCTCTACTAGAATCCTATTGGAAATCAAAAACAATCAGATTGGATCCTATAGGATTTTGATCAATCTTGTGGAATTTTGTCTCCCCAATCAGAATCCTTTTAGAACTTTTTTCTTAATTGAATACATTAAATTATAGTTTGTTGTCGTTAGTTCCAGTACAATACAACAACATTAATTACAAAATATTTGTTGATCAGAAACAACAGTTATATATTAGTTTCTGTTTGTTAACCTGTAAGAAAGCCTGTCCCTTTAAGAGTGACTGAAGTCACAGTTAGCACAAGCTGGCAGTGTTAATTAGCAGGGGTTAGCTATTTTCCTACTTAGTTTTAGGATTACTGAGATTGTTTGTGAATTTATATTTGATTATGTGCAACTACCACGTCTCTGCAATGCTTTTGCTGACGAGGAAAATAGTGTAAAAACGCTTCAAGCGAGCCTCGCTTCGCAGACGTGCTGCTTTTGCTTGCAGTATAGCATGTCTCATAAGCTGTATCTACACTTGACACTTACTTATATGCGACTTCTGGTATTAGCCATACAAAAGTCTCATTGTGGTCAGATTGTGTTCAGATCTGGCTGACAACTTCAAGAGGGGGTCAGGGATGCATTATGTGCGGGTTTCTCCTTCGTCTGGACGCAATCAGGCTACTGAAAGCATATACAGTGCGACATCATTGGCACTCCGCCCACAAGTCTCCAGAAAACTTGTGTTTGGGAGCGAAAGGCACCTTTTTTTTCATTAAACGTTGGAGGAAATAGATTCCTAGTGTGTGAGGAAGGTGTTTGCTGGCTTCATAAATGCTAGCCAGCAAGCTTATTTAGAAAAAAAAATTAAAATAAATTATGCTAGAGTTATGCTAAACTATTTGAAATCCCTTTATCATTGCTAGCTAGCTTGCTGGCTAGTTAGAGATTTGCTGGCTAGTTAGCTACAGCATTTGCTAACTTGATGGCTAATTTATTGCCATCAAGTTGTTGTTGTATTATCAGATTTTGCCTGTTCCACCATTTGCAGAATGCATACTGGCATTTGAATATAGCGCAGGAAAAGGGAATCCAGACACAATGTGGACATGGTAGACACATTTAAATGTAGTTGTAGAAGCATGACAAGTTCAGAATTCCAAAATCAGAACTCCGTGATCAGAATACAAAAGCTGCATGAACTGTCAAGTCTAGACATGGCCATAGTTGTTACTGCAGCTCACGTTATGGGAACCGTCACCATGACGTGACGGCATTGGCCTTGTTTAGCCGTCAGGGCTATGATCAGTGTCAGCACATTTGAGCAAATGGTATGCGTAGGGCAAATCATTTGAGTTGAAAAGTTGGGACCGATAGGTTTAATAGCCATAGTTTTTAGACCTATGAGTCTGGTCAAGCTGGCCCAGCCTCTGGTCAAGATGACCTTACCTTGATCCAAGCTGGCCCTGCCTCTGATCAAGCTGGCCCAGCCTGTGGTCAAGATGACCTTACCTTGATCCAAGCTGGCCCAGCCTCTGGTCAAGCTGGCCCAGCCTCTGGTCAAGATGACCTTACCTTGATCCAAGCTGGCCCAGCCTCTGGTCAAGCTGGCCGAGCCTCTGGTCAAGATGACCTTACCTTGATCCAAGCTGGCCCTGCCTCTGATCAAGCTGGCCCAGCCTCTGGTCAAGATGACCTTACCTTGATCCAAGCTGGCCCAGCCTCTGGTCAAGCTGGCCCAGCCTCTGGTCAAGATGACCTTACCTTGATCCAAGCTGGCCCTGCCAGGGGTTGTTGGTGTGTATTGGGGGGTCAATTAAAAGTATTGATATTACTGCTAATGTCAGATTTAGAGCTAGGATTCAGGACAGTGGTTTGGTGTGTAGTCAGCTATAACTGAAGCATGACATTTGAATTTAGTTTTTAAGGTTATTACATTATTGGTTGAAGGTTTTACACTGTTCATGAATACAATTTTACCCATTTTGTAATGTAATCAAAATTGTCACATGTACCGGATACAACAGGTGTAGACCTTAGCGTGAAAAGCTTACTTACAAGCCCAT
The DNA here is from genome assembly GCF_901001165.1 of Salmo trutta. NCBI lineage: Eukaryota > Metazoa > Chordata > Actinopteri > Salmoniformes > Salmonidae > Salmo > Salmo trutta. The sequence continues at coordinate 9,934,206 of NC_042991.1, forward strand.
AACCAACAATGCAGTTCAAGAAATAGAGTTAAGAAAATATTTACTAAATAAACTAAAGTAAAAAATGAAATAAAAAGTAACACAATAAAATAACAATAACGAGGCAATATACAGGGTGTACCGGTACTGAGTCAATGTGTGGGGGTACAGGTTAGTCAAAGTAATTTGTAGGTAGGGGTAAAGTGACAATAAATAGATAATAAACAGGAGTAGCAGCAGTGTAAAAACAAAGTGGGGGTCAATATAAATATGTATTTAATTAATTGCTCAGCAGTTGTTCACCAAACTTACGGCTTGGGGGTAAGAGCTATTAAGGAGCCTTTTGGACATAGACTTGGCGCTAAGGTAACACTTGTCGTGCAGTAGTAGAGAGAACAGTCTATGGCTAGGGTGACTGGAGTCTGACAATCTTTTGGACCTTCCTCTGACACCACCTAGTATATAGGTCCTGGATGGCAGGAAGCTTGGCCCCAGTGACGTACTGCGCCATACGCACTACCCTCTTGTGCCTTACGGTCGGAGGCCGAGCAGTTGCCATACCAGGCGGTGATGCAACCGGCCAGGATGCTCCGGATGGTGTAGCTGTAGAACTTTTTGAGGATCTGGGGAAACATGACAAATCTTTTCAGTCTCTAGAGGGGGAAAAGGTGTTGTCGTGCCCTCTTCACGACTGTCTTGGTGTGTTTGGACCATAATTATTACATTATGTGCAAAATAATTATTATGTTATGTGTTCAGTTTATTTATTACATTATTTGTGATTTATTACAACATCAGCATTTATTACATTATACATGCAAAAAGTATTACATTATTAGCAGCTATTACAATATTGTCAGTTATTACATTATCAGTCGATACAAACCATTAAAAAAAATGACCAAACAGTACCATTGTATATTCTACTGCTGTTTCTCATGATTGGTATCAATAACAAATGTAAACACAAAGCTATACCATTTAGGTTTATGATCCAAGATGTATAAACTTACCTTTGATTAATGTGTCATGATTCATTAATTACATTCTCACAAGTCCTGTGTGGCTCAGTTGGTAGAGCATGGTGTTTGCAACGCCAGGGTTGTGAGTTCGATTCCCACGGGGGACCAGTATGAAAAAAAAAGAAGGAAAAAAAATGTATGCATTCACTACTGTAAGTCACTCTGGATGAGCGCGTCTGCTAAATGACTAAAATGTAAAAAGTCCATTTCTGGTTCCATTACATGACTGTACTGATTATACTTTAGCTGCAGTAAGGCGCTTTCGTTTTGTCCTGCAGAATTGAAGTGATGTTTATTGGCTGACATTGAGTGGTGGGTGTTGTTTATTGGCTGACATTGAGTGGTAGGTGTTGTTTATTGGTGACAAACTTCTCTGAGAAAGTGCTTGCAGGCACCATCTCTTGGTATGTCCATGACATAACCATTTCTTCCAGTGGGAGAGGAGACCAGGTAAGCATGCCATCTTCTGGCCATTCTGAGAGATACACAAATAGATCAGGTTGAATGTGGATGATGGTCCTCCCTCCAAGAGTTATGCCGACGAGAAACGACTGAGATAAAATAGGAAACAAATATGGACCAATGCCATAGTATAGACTGATACCTAATCATCTTAATGTAGGGTCACAAAATAAACTATTTGAGTCAAAAAAAAAACTGAGGTCACAAACACACCAGTACAACCCCAACCTCTGCTGGCCTCCTTTCCCACCACACACATAACAATACACTTACTTGGCCAATAGCTAAATTACCTCGAGGACTAAGGGAAAACTCAAACACAGAGCAAAACGCCCATGAACTCACACATCTGAGTATTTTGTGCAGCTATCCTACTAACAGCATGTTACCTAAACAAGGACATTGGCTTGCGAAAGTATTCACCACCTTGGCATTTTTCCTATTTTGTTGCCTTACAACCTGGAATTAAAATTTTGGGGGGGTGTATCATTTGATTTACACAACATGCCTACCACTTTGAAGATGCAAAATATGTTTTATTGTTACACAAACAAGAAATAAGACAATCAAACCGAAAACTTGAGCGTGCATAACTATTCACACACCCCCCCCCCCCCCCAAAGTCAATACTTTGTAGAACCACATTTTGCAGCAATTAAAGTCTTGTGGTATGTCTCTATAAGCTTGGCACATTAGCTACTGGGATTTTTGCCATTCATCAAGGCAAAACTGCTCCAGCTCCTTCAAGTTGGTCGGGTTCCACTGGTGTACAGCAATCTTTAAGTCATACCACAGATTCTCAATTGGATTGAGGTCTGGGCTTTGACTAGGCCATTCCAAGACATTTAAATGTTTCCCTTTAAACCACTTGAGTGTTGCTTCAGCAGTATGCTTAGGGTCATTGTCCTGCTGGAAGGTGAACCTCCGTCCCAGTCTCAAATCTCTGGAAGACTGAAACAGGTTTCCCTCAAGAATTTCCCTGTATTTAGCGCCATCCATCATTCCTTCAATTCTGACCAGTTTCCCAGTCCCTGCCGATAAAAAACATGGTGGATGGTGTTGGTGTTCTCAGGGTAATGAGAGGTGTTGGGTTTCCGCCAGACATAGCGTTTTTCTTGATTGCCAAAAAGCTAAATTTTAGTCTCATCTGACCAGAGTACCTTCTTCCATATGTTTGGGGAGTCTCCCACATGCCTTTTGGCGAACACCAAACGTGTTTGCTTATTTTTTTCTTTAAGCAATGGCTTTCTGGCTACTCTTCTGTAAAGCCCAGCTCTGTGGAGTGTACAGCTTTAAGTGGTCCTATGGAGACATACTCCAATCTTCGCTGTGGAGCTTTGCAGCTCCTTCAGGGTTATCTTTGGTCTCTTTGTTGCCTCTGATTAATGCCCTCCTTGCCTGGTCCGTGAGTTCTGGTGGGCAGCCCTCTCTTGGCAGGCTTGTTGTGGTGCCATATTCTTTACATTTTTTAATAATGGGATGTTAAACATTTCTGATATTTTTTTATAACCCAACCCTGATCTGTACTTCTCCACAACTTTGTCCCTGACCTGTTTGGAGAGCTCCTTGGTCTTCATGGTGCCGCTTGCTTGGTGGTGCCCCTTGCTTAGTGGTGTTGCAGACTCTGGGGTCTTTCAGAACAGGTGTATATATACTGAGATCATGTGAAAGATCATGTAACACTTAGATTGCACACAGGTGGACTTTATTTAACTAATTGTGTGACTTCTGAAGGTAATTGGCTGCACCAGATCTTATTTAGGGGCTTCATAGCAAAGGGGGTGAATACATATGCACGCACCACTTCTCCGTATTTTTTTTTTATTTCACTTCAACAATTTGGACTATTTTGTGTATGTTCATTACATGAAATCCAAATAGAAATCCATTTAAATTACAGGTTGTAATGCAACAAAATAGGAAAAACACCAAGGGGGATGAATACTTTTGCAAGGCACTGTAGCTCTCCAAGAATGAGAAGCACGGGAATCCCAAAGGACCTACCCTCACCTCACCTGGTAGCTTTAAACAGGTCCATTCTTAATGAACATTGATATAATAATGCATTTTACCGGGAAGCACATTTCCCCATTCCCCACTGGCGAAATACCCTCACAATGATCTAAAACTGTGTTTTTAATACGCAATGAAATTAAACACAGACTACCCCTTGCTAATCAGGAGACTCTCGGGTATGTTGTGGTGGACTGTCATGACAATTGCTTCACAGGAACCTGGTAAAATGAAGGTTGTAGTGTGACTAGACACTGGATGGCTCTGATTGAATGCACTGTCAGCATGCAGCCAAAGCTACAAACCTTTTGGAGCTAACTAGTGCTCTCAGATAGTATCCTGATGTCGACAGCAGATAAGTTGTATTCATAACATGGCTAATTTAGCTAGCTAACATGCAATAAAAATGAAGTTATTCATTGTCTAGCTTGCGTTAGCAATGTTGTATGGTCAATGAGACTGAGACTGGGAGCTAGCTAACCAGCTGAGCTAGCAAACAATGTAAAAAATGTATCATTTTAGATTAGAAAAATACTCCAACAGGCTCTGCATTTCAGGAAACACAGTATCAAGTACCCCTGGTGCACTGTTACATTATTTAGCCATTTAAACCATTTGTTTTTGTATGACAACTCTCAATGGCTTCCAATGCGTTTAAAACATGAGCTTGTTCGAGATGTCGGACTAGACAACGGTTGCTATCCATTGGAGCACTGCGATTGGTTGCCTCAGAATAGCGGGGATAAGCGAAGGGTCAATTGCCAATTCTTAACTCGGTATAATTTGCATAAACATTTGTGTTTCTGGTAAACAACAAAACGGGAGAACCAAATAACAAGAGGCGCACAGCTGTGGCTAGACGTGAACATGACTGGCTAAAGCCGTGAACATGACTGACACACGTTCACCTAGGAAGCCAGTTCAACAGCGGTGGTGAGTAAACATGTTGGCCATACCAAGCAAAGAGAAAACAAAATATAACACACAATGTTTGATGGGAGTACGATAGCATAGTTAATTTATCAACCAATGTTTGTAGACGACCAAACGAATAGTCTGTGTTTGTGCGGCGAGAAATGGAGGGAAATGTCTGGAAGTGATGCGTCCCGATCCAAAAAGATGTCACAATGTTTATAGGGCCTAGTTATTTATTTTAATATATGCTACTTACTAGCCTATATACATTTTATATTATCCAATCCAATCTTACTCTATCAGACCTGCTACTGCTGGTTGTAATTATACACATGCCGCGTTCAACCAGTTCCTAATTCCGACTAGCACTTGAACGCGGCATTAGCTGTGGAACGCACACAATGTCTACAGCCAACTGAGACACCCCCGGAATGGCCTCCAGTGTAGCCCTCCCCTGAATAATGTACACTGTAAAATAATATATACCTTGAACCCAGTTAAAATGTACACTCAGAAATATACTTATCAACCAGACATGTTGTGGAAGGCAGCAATTAATAAAATATTACAAATGTTTGAGCAAGACTGAAAACAAAATCCTGACACTCCCCACACTGTTTTTGATTTTCTTGTAGATCATTCACTTTCACTCAAACAGTACCAACATGAGGACAGTGACACTGGTCCCCATGTACCTTATTAGGGCAAGTACCACTGACATGACCAGTGAGCCATTTAGCATCTATATTCTCTGGCCCTGCAGGGAGACTGGCACTGGAGTTTAAGTATTTGGTTGGCTCTCACTGGTGTCAGCAGGGCACATAATCAGGGCCACTCCACTGAAATGTGAACAAATATAGGGCTGGAGTCGCTAGACTAAGAAAATGACAGCATGTAGGTAGTGGGATTGAGATACAGTACTATGCTAAACCCTAGTTCAAAAACCGCTCTTTTGGCGCACTGAACCAAAAAAGATGTAACTTTCTCTTTGGAAGAGGGCGGATAGTGTAAGGGGCGGACTTAGTGCTTTGGATGCCCCAGGCAGAGGCCAGGCTGACATGCAATACTACTTTTGGCCAGACAGCATCAGATACATGGGCTACATATGCAATAAGTATACGAAACATTAAGAACATCTTACTAATTTTGAGTTGCACCCCACCTTTTTGCCCTCAGAACAGCCTAAATTCGTTGGGGAATGGACTCTACAAGGTGTCGAAAGCTTTCCACAGAGATGCTGACCCATGTTAACGCCAATGCTTCCCACAGTTGTCAAGTTGGCTGGATGTCCTATGGGTGGTGGACCATTCTTGATACACACGGGAAACTGTTGAGCGTGAAAAACCCAGCAGCGTTGCAGTTCTTGACACAAACTTGTGCGCCTGGCATCTACTACCATACCCGGTTCAAAGGCACTTAAATCTTTTGTCTTGCCCATTCACCCTCTGAATGGCACACATACGCAATCCTTGTCTCAAGGCTTAAAAATCCTTCTTTAACATGTCTCCTCCCCTTCATCTTCACTGATTGAAGTAGATTTAACAAGTGACATCAATAAGGGATCATAAGCTTTCACCTGGTGAGCCTATGTCATGGAAAGAGCAGGTGTTCTTAATATTTTGTGAACTCAGAGTATGTATACATTTCTTTATATCGATCTCATGAGGCCCCTTGATGATGTGAGGCCTGAGGCAATTGCCTCTTCTGCCTAATGGTAAGTCTGCCAGTTGATACTGTGCAGTCTGGAACCATTGGGTGCGTTTTGAGTGGTAAGGTGAAAGCAACCGACTGTAGACGACAGTCGAAGGGTTATGTCGGGGGAGGTGCATCTGCGACAGCCGAAGGGCTGACATTAATGTGGTTTCCAACAGCAAGGCTCAGATCAACATGGCAGAGTTGCCATTGTTTAGAAAGAAGGTTTTCTTTATGATGTCGAAATAAACATGGCTCCACCACCCTTATCACATGCTCACAAACTAAAATCATATGTGTTCATTGTACAATCAATTACTGAGAGAGTCTCAGATATCACATTCATTTGTACAGTGCTTTCATAAAGTATTCAGACAACCTTAAATCTTCCACATTTTGTTACGTTACAGCCTTACTCTAAAATAGATTCAATCGTTTTTTTTCCTCAACAATTTACACACAATACCTCATAATGACAAAGCAAAAAACAGGTTTTCAGACCCTTTACTCAGTACTTTGTTGAAGCACATTTGGCAGCGATTACAGCCTTGAGTCTTCTTGGGTATGACGCTACAAGCTTGGCACACCTGTATTTGGGGAGTTTCTCCCATTCTTTTCTGCAGATCCTCTCAAGCTCTGTTAGGTTGGATGGGGAGCGTCGCTGCACAGCTATTTTCAGGTCTCTCCAGAGATGTTAGATCAGGTTCAAGTCCGGGCTCTGGCTGGGTCACTCAAGGACATTCAGAGACTTGCCGAAGCCGCTCCTGCGTTGTCTTGGCTGTGTGTTTAGGGTCGTTGTCCTGTTGGAAGTTGAACCTTCGCCCCAGTCTGAGGTCCTGAGCGCTCTGGTGCAGGTTTTCGTCAAGGCTCTATCTGTACTTTGCTCTGTTCATCTTTCCCTCGATACTGACTAGTCTCCCAGTCCCTGCCGCTGAAAAAAATCCCCACAGCATGATTCTGCCACCACCATGCTTCACCATAGGGATGGTGCCAGGTTTCCTCCAGACATGACGCTTGGCATTCAGGCCAAAGAGTTCAATCTTGGTTTCATCAGACCGGAGAATCTTGTTTCTCATGGTCTGAGAGTCATTTGGTGCCTTTTGGCAAACCCCAAGCAGGCTGTCATGTGCCTTTTACAGAAGTCTGGCCACTCTACCATAAAGGCTTGATTGGTGGAGTGGAGAGATGGTTGTCCTTCTGGAAGGTTCTCCCATCTCCACAGAGAAACTCTGGAGCTCCGTCAGAGTGACCATCGGATTCTTGGTCACTCCCTGACCAAGGCCCTTCTTCCCCGATTGCTCACTTTGGCCCGGGTGGTCAGCTCTAGGAAGAGTCTTGGTGGTTCCAACCATTTTCCATTTAAGAATGATGAAGGCCACTGTATTCTTGGGGACCTTCAATGCTGCAAACATTTTTTGGCACCCTTCCCCACGTCTGTTCCTCGACACAATCCTGTCTCGGAACTCTACTGGCAATTCCTTCTACCTCAAGGCTTGGTTTTTGCTTTGACATGCACTGTCAACTGTGGGATCTTATATAGACAGGTGTGTGCCTTTCCAAATCATGTCCAATCAATTGAATTTACCACAGGTGGACTCCAGTCAAGTTGTAGAAACATCTCAATGGTGATAAATGGAAACAGGATGTAGCTGGGCTTAGTTTTGAGTCGCATAACAAATGGTTTGAATACTTATGTAAATAAGGTATTTCTGTTAGTTTTTTTATATAAATTTGCAAACATTTCTAAAGACCTGTTTTTGCTTTGTCATTATGGGGTGTTGTATGTAGATTGATGTTTTATTTAATCCGTTTTAGAATAAGGTTGCAATGTAAATCCAGGGGTCTGAATACTTTCCGAGTGCACTGTATATAGGCTATCCACTGCATAGTCACTATCCACTATCACTCCAGTGTTAATGCTAAAATTGAATTATTTCACCACTATGGCCTATTTATTGCCTTACCTCCCTAATTTTACTACTTTTGCACACACTGTATATAGATTTTTCTATTGTGTTATTGACTGTACGTTTGTTTATCCTTACCGTTATGTAACTCTGTGTTGTTGTTTTTGTTGAACTGCTTTGCTTTATCTTGGCCAGGTCGCAGTTGTAAATGAGAACTTGTTCTCAACTGGCCTACCTGGTTAAATAAAGGTTAAATAAAAATAAATAAATATAATAGCTTACATGAAGTTGGTTCCTGTCTCTGATCACATTCCTCAAACACATGGGTCAAATAAAAGCACCCTAATGATTGGTTGACAATAAAGCCTCCCACAATGCAGGCGACGGCTGCAGGATGAAGTTGGTGAAGAGCATCTGCCGAAAGTTGCCGTTGACTGCAGTCAAAACTTCATGACCTTTGATAACATGATTTCTGTAAAATTCATGCAGTCGATATGTAGCTAGTCGTACAATTTTTAACCCCATAATGGTTACCGACTTGACAAACATGATCCGCTCAAACGTGCCCAATAAGAGTGCCTCAACTGACTATTGAAAGTAGTTTGGCAGCATCTGTCACTCTTTTGGAGTGGTGCCGGTGTGAAGTGTGCCGGTGAAGCGCACCTCTGTTTTGTGCAATGGTAATGAATATTAATATGTTAATTGCAAGAAAATATCCACACCCCTGGATGGCTCCAGCCATAAGCATCATAAGGGGTCACTTAGGGCCCCGGCCACTAGGGTTAGTCAGGGTCTCAACTTACTCTTGAGAATACACAAGGTGCAGTTTTTAAATATGGTTTTGTTTCAGCAGTTTTCCTTTTGTTATGTCAGTCAATGACAGTCACTCAATTGTCACTCACTAAACATTTTTAGATAGGTAAATTAGTCTAGTAAACTATCTTGACTTGTTATCATTGTCAAATTACCAACCGAGCATGAAGGGCACGTGCCCAGGGGCCTTGACCTCCAGGGGGCCCCCATTGATTTTGTTAACCACTCTCATTCAGAGATCATTTTAACATGGCAAAAGTCATGGCAAAATGTGTGGAATTTCAGGAAATTAGCTTTAAAACAACAAAATGTTCTACTAAGCTAACATATGTGTCACGATCGTCGTAAGAACTGAACAAAGGCGCAGCGTACGTAGCGTTCCACAGCTCTATTATAAAGTGAAACTTCAGCAAAAACAAAACAATAAACCAACAAACAAGACATGACGCAAGTGAATTGCTCACAGGCAACTACACAAAAACAAGATGCCACAAAACACAGTGGGGAAATGGCTGCCTAAATATGATCCCCAATCAGAGACAACGAAAAACAGCTGCCTCTAATTGGGAACCATACCAGGCCAACATAGAAATAGACAACCTAGATTACCCACCCTAGTCACACCCCGACCTAACCAAAATAGAGAATAAAAAGGCTCAGGGCGTGACAATATGGAATTGTTTTAAGATGGTCATACCATGGATGATTTAGCTATTTGACTTTGAATTTTATATTTAAAAAAATATTGAATAAAATATTGAATTTGGTCTTTGCTACCATAGCTCATAGAAATGCATAGAATAACACATTCATAAATGGCAAACAAAAAAGACAGTCAAAAAGTGTCTGTATTATATTTAGGGTGTACTGTATTTTAATTGTTTTTGGACACATTTAACCCCTTATTTTTCATGCCACAAAACTACCTCCATACTGTCTTTCATTTGTATGGATCTCCCCTTTCCACACTGGGATCATAATAGTTTGTAGCCCAAACAGTTTGGATGCTACAGACGGAAGTTGGCACATCAGCGTTACCGACTTCAGACAAGTCCCCTGGGGCTTGTAGGGGTTGTAAAACGGAAAGGGTTTGCAAAATGGAGAATATGTTCGTGAGAGTCTCGTCTTTCCATAAGGTGGTCATAACGGTTAGAGTAGGCCAAACTGTTTGGACGCTACAGATGGTTTATAGACGGATGAGGTGGATTGAGAGGCAGCCCACGCAAAAACACATATCTCTAGTTTAACCTGACAGATTTTGATGTGGATTTTGTTATTATGTTACTTAGATTAATGCACGGGTGAATCAAAAGACTTTTAGGGAAGCTCTTAACTGTGCCAGCCGGCTTTTAATTTATATTCAGTTCGACTCGCCATAAGTTTGGCGTCTGAAATGTGAGTAAGAGAAGCAACTTTGCGTTTTAATTGTATTTTTCTTCTGCTTTAGTTGTTGAAAAGTGACGTATTGCTATACTCTACGGCTGATTTACAGAACATATAATATGTCCCATACAGGTCAGTTGGTACAGCATGGAGCTTGCAACACCAGGGTTGTGGGTTCAATTTCCAAGCGGGACCATCATAAATGCTGTAAGGATAAGAGCCTCTGCTAAATGGCTAAAATGTAATTGTAACACCCTTGGATCTTATTGTGTAGTACTGTCACATGGCCAGTGGGTGGAGCCGTCTACCTACTAGACAGCAGGTGGTGCTGCCTCAACATAGCCAGCAGGGGGCCCTCTAACAATTTCCATGATACACCTCATATAGGCTTACTGAGATTACCTTTCACGTATATCTCTTAAATGCACGGTGTTTGGTGGTCTCAACAAAAATATGATGATTAAACATTCTCAAATCAAATATTTTGCTAAGTCTTTCAACACGCAGTGATAGCATTTTGATTGTGTGAAAGGTGAACTGCTGAGGTTAAAATAGTTTAATAACACAGTTTTATGACGATAATAACATGCTTTAATGATCTATTTAAAGTTGTGAATTTATGCTACTTTATGAAATTAAATGATTGAATAATTACAGGATAATGTATCTCTTCTCTCTAAAGCTATGCCTCGTTAGGTAGGTGGAAACTGCACACTCCACGTGTGTTGTTGTTAATAACTTAACCAATATAGATCCAAAATGATGAACGAGAGTACAGTTAGGTACATTGTTTGGCACAGGCCTTTAACGATAGACCTATACCCTATAAACCACACAGGCCTCCTCTAAGTGACTGGATAATGCTATCAGTCCCTCCACACCCACATCCACGCCAGGTACATATTGAAGAGGGGTGCGGTGTTGCAGAGGGACACACACACATGCACAACGTGTGAGGCATGGCACACAACAGAAGTGGCCGCAGAGACCAACAGTCTTTGTTTAGGATGAACAATTAAAATGCTCCAAAGGACCCGTAATGAGCTGGCTGGCTTCTAGCCCACAATTCCCTAGGGGAGGGGAAAACAACACACTCCAGCGGCGTTGAACGGCTAATGACCAATCAGATCCTTATTGACAGTAGAAAGCATAGGCATACAAAGAATCATAGATATGGATTCATGGTGCTAGTGTTTTGTAGCAATTGGGATAAACATTGTTGGCTAATATTTAGCCATTTAGAAAAAGGTTCAAGGAAAAACTGGAAATTACTATATGGAGGTAGGATTTGTTATGGGCAGGGGCGAAAATCTGATATCAACTTTGGGGGGGACAATTACATGAAATTTTCTCAAGAGCAATTCCTGAGGGGGACACCAAAAGTAGTGCTGTAACACATAGCCTACATTGTAATATGGTAAATGTATATTGAGGAACCAAAGAAATAAGGTGTTTGCCGTACTCCTAACTACCGGTACCCAAAACTACACAACTACTCACAACAGCAATACCATTGCCTTTAACAAATCTTAGTTCAGTCACCAGTTTAAGTTGAGAGTGGGGGTATCCATGGCATTTTCCAATTATGTTCCTATTTTACTAGTCAAAAAAATTGAGAACCTTTCATAATGTTGCCAAACAAAGACTCAACAAACTTACCTGAGACTCCGTCTCTGCCAGTCTGTCCCTGCATATCTGTCCCCAACTCTGCTGTCTGTGTGCCATCTGTTGCCTGCTCTGCCTAATGACATCATTGTGAAATATTTCCATTAGAATTTCTTTCTTATGAACATTTTATCAACTAGTCTTTGAGATATTAGGCTACTAGGGTTCTTACTTTGCATTTTGGTGTACTGAAAAATACTCTGATGTCCGTCTTTTATTTTTCTGCCATTTTTCTACTTGGCTGGCTGGCTACACACACACACAGTGTGTAGGTTATTTACAGTAGGAGTTGGGCTTCTATCATCTTATCTTTTATCATTCTATTTGGGCTTCGATCTAAAAGGTAGCTAGCAAATGTGAAACAGATTAAAATGACAAGAGTTGACAGCTGTATGAGTTCACCATTTACACAACATATGCTGCAACCTTTTGTAATTTTAATAGTTTGTTTCATATTGGCTGGCTTCCAACAATAGCTGAATTTGCAAAGCAAGCGAGCACCAATTCAGTTTCAGTGGTGTTTGCTATAATCTTTGCTACCCAGGTTAAATAAAATAAATAAATAAATGTTCCCTTGCGACAATTTAGCTTTTGCAACGAGACCATTAAATATATTTAAGACAATGGTAGAAGAAGAGTGTAGTTCTGTTCAGTTTGGACTTCAGTTTATCGCTAACCTTATCACAGGGACTTTGATGCACTAACTTACATCATCTGCATGCTGATCTCAGAATAAATTGACGATAGCAAAGATTCCATCTTTGACGAGGCCACATAAATAGAATAGGTACTAGCTAGCTTAATAGTTAATATTTGCACGCTAGCTCTGCATATTCAGCTAGTGTGTGTGTGCGATTGACTGGATTAACTTTACGTCAGTTACGTTCATTGAGTGCCTTTCAGACAGTAGACACGACCCCTTTGTTACCTTGCCAGTGGATCAAACCATTGTGAGGAAAAGGGTGGGGGGGGTCGCAATCTTTTTAAACTTAAAAACGCGCTATTAAGTGTCTATAATCAGCACAATTGCTTTCATTGCGTATTATTAATATTATTTAAATTACATAGTTATGTTTCAGTGATATATTGGGGGGACAAATCATATTTTTCCCAGGATGGGGGGGTCATGTCCCCCCCGTCCCCCCCGGGATTTCCGCCCCTGGTTATGGAGACATCATGGGAATATCTGGTGCTCCTTTTTCGGTGACACTTTATTTGAGGTGTACCTACATAACACATTCCTAACCCGTAGTCTAATGCAGTACATATGAATTCCATGAAGTCAAACTTCCTGTAATACTTGCCTTTTTGTGGAATAAGAAAGAGTTTTATACAAAAAGTGTGACTAAAATGTACTGTGATGGGATTAGTAGTATTGTCATTTGCATCATGGAGGTGACCTTATCAGAAGTGATTTGGCTTTTGTTATACTTCTAACACTGTTCACTCCTAGCAAGGCTTAGCTCATCTGTGAAAACTATTGGTCGAGGTATCCTTTCTACACCTTTGAGGGTTGCACCTCACCTGTGCTAGATGAATGTAATCTCACTCTGATTGAACTCACCATTATTCCCACCAACATTGAGCTGAGCCTGTTTTTTTTCTTCTACCTGATAGTCTTCTACTGGCTTGCCTGTATTAAAAGTAAGCACCTGCCTTTGAAAGTTGATCTTTACTGTGTACTTACTGGGATCTTTTGTTGAAGGCAGCGACTGGGCGTCTGATCGCATGCCTCTCGCCCTCTGCGGGGTGTGGTCTACAGATAGGTGGCAGTGTGACTCATAGGGTTTCTGTTTTGAATGGACTCCACCTTCTTGGCTTCTTTCACTCTGCCTCCCTGGGTAAATATTGTGGATTTGTTGTGGTTACTTACCACTGTTTTTACTACGGTAGTGGTGAGGTGCTGATAACTGACCAAGCACACAACTGTGAGTGGGGATAAGCACGCAAGCTAACTTTGATCTCACTGCTACTACAAGAAATTCGATGTGGCCCTCATAGTTACACTTGTAGACGGCACTTGTTTCAAAATTGCAGGATATTAAATCATATCCAATTAGACAGGTCATTTTTCCCAGCTCGCTGTGCGAGATAAGCTTTCTACGATCTCTGAATGAATATAAGGTGACTTTTTTTTTCCTATGCTTGGCTCTTTCTGTGCTGGGTGACTGCTACAGGGTGATTAATGTGTTCATTTCCTATTATTAAAGACTAGACCCGCGCTGCAGGCTACAGATATAGGGCCTGTCATAAATCTTAGCCAAATGAACAGTCAAATGATCGCTCATCGGAAATGAAATCCGGGCTCATTAATACTGACACCCAGACTAGGAAGGGAGAGTACACACACACACACAATGCGTCTGGGACGTCTCGTTTGTGTGTGTGAGCAGTAACACACACTTGCACACGGACACGTTGCAATTATAAATCGCACACAAACATACATGCCTTAGAGGGGACTCCGCCACCCTGGCTCACCACTCAGAACAATGACAGGCTAATCATTACAAGCTAACATTGAGGATCTTATTGTGTATCTTTCTCCTCTAGAGATCGATGTGGGCATCACACAGTGATCAGTGACCCACACTGTTAAGACAAAGAAATGAGCATCGCTGAACGATGCAGTAAATGACCTCTATAGGCCTCCGAGGCATCACAAACTGGCATCCTCTCATTCATCCTGTTTATCTATGGCTCTCATAAGCTGTTTGTGGAGAATACACACACGTGATCGCGCAAGCGCATACACCACACACACACACACACACACACACACACTCGCGAATACACAACCATGGAAACATATACACACTCAAGCTCCCTCTCGCTCTCTCTCTCTCTCTCACACACACACACACATACATACGCTCCTTAGGGGTCTCCCATCTCCTATCGCGGTGATGGAGTAAGAGGTGAGGACAGAGTGTGTCGTGGCTTTGCTTTAATGACTAACGGCGTGCATGGGATTGATTATACGAATGATTAATGGTATGTATGGGTTGCATTAGGCCTGGGATTTATAATAGGCACTGTCTGGATTTATGGTTAGAGGGAACTCTACCTTCACTCTGAGCTCAACACTCACTTATGTGTCTCCAATACACGCAGAGACACGACGTGAAGGATAGAATGGTGTAGAATGGTGTTTTAACAGAATGAAGAAAGCAATAGATCATTCGGTATTTTCAGTCCCACCGCGTGCTTATTGATAATCAGATGCTGTGGCATGCAAAGGACGTGTTAACCCCTTAGAACGCTGGGCTTATTTGTGGGTTGTAGTACTGCTTATAGGAGAAGCCATGCGGTCTGCACACTGACAGTTCACCATCTGTTTGGTGATGTATAAGCAACTCTTCACCTTTAATAGCATATTACTAAACATACAACAATCTGCAGTATTGTTACTAACAGTTGTGTATCAACGTATGAATTCATATTAAGGAAACCATAAACAAACAAAATGATTGTACTATTTTCAGTATTCATACTTGCCTTCCAGTGATCGACATCTTTATATGTACAGCATGTGCTTCAACACAGAGGTCGTTAACACATCCAGATACACACAGCAACATCTCTCCTATCCACAGCCCCATGCACAGCTCCACTCACGCAGACACTGAGACCTGCCACATGTATACTGTTTACCATTCATCACCCACCCTCTCTCCATCGCTCCCTCTCTCTCTAGACACGACACTGTGTACCATTCCACTACACTGCCTCACACACATGCACACAGATTTGCATGCAAGCACACACACACATACACACACACACACATACAAATGCATGCAAGATAAAAATGCATGCACGCACACAAACACACACCATCCCAGTCTCTGCTGGCCTCCTTTCCCGGCCCAGTCCTGACAACGCTAATGATTCTCACTGAGGCACTGGTTGACGGGTGACAGAGGCAGCCAGACCAGGGCTGAGGATAGGGGGTGGGTGCGGGGAAGACGGGGGGGGGGGGGTCAGGGATGGTGGTTTGCCTGGGTCCTGCTTTCTGGATGGTGGAAGGTTGGAGGATGCTCAGACACGAGGAAGATGGTAATTTATTACATTTAAGACAGGCATGACACCCTGAATCAGCCTGCATTCAGATCACTAGCCGGGCGAGAGAGTGGGAGGGGGAGGTGGGAAGGTAAACACAAAGGAGGAGAAATGGGGAGCAGAGGAAATGGAGGAGTGTAGTAGGAAATAATGTGCAATGGGAGAATTTGGCCTCAGGCATGATGCATGTTTTGCCTATTTCTGTATAGTTAGTGTATTTATAATTCAAATAGCCTATATGCCTTCAATAATTCACCAGAATAGAATATCAAAGGGTAGTGCATAATGATATTTTTAAAGAGAATAAATAATAAAAGTGTATTGTTTTGCAAGAAGAAATTAACACATGATTAAGGCTATTCCATTTCTTCCTCACTCTGTTGGTAATGATGAAGATAAAAGTAAATGGTTGTTTTTCATTTGCTTGTCAATATAATTATATAAAGATGTTGTTTTTTTTTGTTAGTATTTTTGTTAGTTTTATAAGGTTATGAATAATATTTATTACACATAACCAAATGCCTATATATTATAGGCAAAACTATTTTTAACACATTTAAACAAATATTGTTCACAAACACCGGGAGGCTTATTTCCTCTAAACGGTAGATGGCATGTAATTCAGTAGTTTCATAAACCATTTCAGATCCAATTGACTTCCTGTGTTAACTTCAGAAGGTTGGGCAGGTGACTCCTAATGCTTCTTCAATGCTACAGAGAAATTGGAGTAGCCTAAGAGTCACATCAGCTGCAGTAGGCCTTCAGTTGGTAGCTATAGGACTAGCCTACAGATCTTCTGAAATCTGTGAGCACTCAGGCTTAAATGTTTTAAGTGGAGAGTCAGAATTCATACAGTATGTCAGTGGAGTGAGGTAATGTTCTTGTTGACCAAAACCTTATTATTTTAGTAGGCTAGCTACTTACAAAAACTCTTATGCTGCATCCGCAACCAATTGGGAAATGGGAATTTACTACCATAGATAAACCCCTTTTGGCATGGATTTCTGACACCACCTACTAAGGAAATGACCTCTAACAGCATTTTAATCAGTTAAAGGCAACTACCAAACTGAAAGGTTGATGGTTCGAATACCTGAGCAGACAAGGTGAAAAGGTGAAAAGTATGTTGGCACTTAACAAGGCAAGGCAAGGCACTTAACCCAAATTTGCTCCAGGGGTGCCGTACTACTATCACTGGCCCTTTAAAAAGACTGTTGGAAAAGCATTCCAGGTGGCTGGTTGAGAGAATGCCAAGAGTGTACAAAGCTGTCATCAAGGCAAAGGGTGGCTACTTTGAAGAATCTCAAATATAAAATAAATGTTGATTTGTTTAACACTTTTTTGGTTACTACATGATTCCATGTGTTATTTCATATAGTACTACTTGTAGTACTACTTATAGGAGAAGCCATGCAGTCTGCATACTGACAGTTCACCATCTGTTTGGTGATGTATAAGCAACTCTTCACCTTTAATAGCATATTACTAAACATACAACAATCTGCAGTATTGTTACTAACAGTTGTGTATCAACGTATGAATTCATATTAAGGAAACCATAAACAAACAAAATGATTGTACTATTTTCAGTATTGATACTTGCCTTCCAGTGATCGACATCTTTATATGTACAGCATGTGCTTCAACACAGAGGTCGTTAACACATCCAGATACACACAGCAACATCTCTCCTATCCACAGCCCCATGCACAGCTCTACTCACACAGAGTGAGTGGAGCTCACTCATTATTCTACAATGTAGAAAATAGTAAAAATAAAGAAAAACCATGGAATGAGTAGGTGTGTCAAAACTTTTTACTGGTACTGTACTTCCATCTGGAATGTGTGATTTGAACAGGTTTAAAGTCAAGGATGATAATTTACTGCCCCCTACAGTTATGGAATGTTTGCTCACGAGCATAATTCATTGGCTAATCCCTCCAGATGACCCGGATGGAATCACGTTACCCTTCCTTCACCCATAGGAAGTCCCACCCAGTTGACTACTTTAAAATGGTGTAGACCTCAATGGCAATGTCCATGCCAAAACAGGTTTTATCCATGTAGAGTCCTGTTCTATGGTGGTAAATTTCCACTTCCCACTTGGTTACGAACGCAGCACTAGCCTGCAGGAGTCCTATAAGAGGGAACAGATTTACCAAGAACCAACTTTTTATTTTTGGATTCCACATTTTAATCATTTTAAACAAACAAACAGAAGGCATTTGGTCATTTTCTGTTTTAAACATAGGAATAAAACAAATTCCAGCCTCCATAAGCTTAGTCCTAGAACAAGATGGTTTAGGCCATATTATATTACTAATATCGAGTTTGTATTACTCCAATGCACTTTATTGACATGTCATGTATTTAATTTCAGTGGAATAAAAATCTAGGACTGTTCTTTATTACAATGAATATTTGTATTTTGTTATTTGGGTGTGCATACATTGCCTTCGGAAAGTATTCAGACCCCTTGACTTTTTCCACATTTTGATACGTTACAGCCTTATTCTAAAATGGATTAAATAAATACAAATCTATGCAATCTACACACAATAATCCATAAAGACAAAGCAATTTTTTTTATGTATTAAAAATAATAAACAGAAATACCTTATTTACATACCTTTTCAGACCCTTAGCTATGAGACTCGAAATTGAGCTCAGGTGCATCCTGTTTCCATTGATCACCATTGAGATGTTTCTACAACTTGATTGGAGTCCATCTGTGGTAAATTCAATTGATTGGACATGATTTGGAAAGGCACACACCTGTCTATATAAGGTCCCACAGTTGACAGTGCATGTCAGAGCAAAAACCAAGCCTTGAGGTAGAAAGGAATTGTCCGTAAAGCTCTGAGACAGGATTGTGTCGAGGCACAGATCAGGGGAAGGCTACCAAAACATGTCTACAGCGTTGAAGGTGCCCAAGAACCCAATGGCCTCCATCATTCTTAAATGGAGAAGTTTGGAACCCCCAAGGCTCTTCCTAGAGCTGGCCGCCAGGCCAAACTGTGCAATCGGATGAGAAGTGCCTTGGT
This sequence comes from Salmo trutta, assembly GCF_901001165.1. Lineage (NCBI taxonomy): Eukaryota > Metazoa > Chordata > Actinopteri > Salmoniformes > Salmonidae > Salmo > Salmo trutta. The sequence continues at coordinate 9,953,163 of NC_042991.1, forward strand.
CGGGGAGGTGCCCAAGAACCCGATGGTCACTCTGACAGAGCTCTAGAGTTCCTCTGTGGAGATGGGAGAAACTTACAGAAGGACAAACATCTCTGCAGCACTCCACCAATCAGGCCTTCATGTTAGAGTGGCCGGACGGATGCCACTCCTCAGTAAAAGGCACATGACACCTAAAGACTCTCAGACAATGAGAAACAAGATTCTCTGGTCTAATGAAACCAAGATTGAACTCTTTGGCCTGAATGACAAGCGCCACGTCTGGACGAAACCTGGCACCATCCCTACGATGAAGCATTGTGGTGGCAGCATCATGCTGTGGGGATGTTTTTCAGCAGCAGGGACTGGGAGACTAGTCAGGGTCGAGGCAAAGATGAACGGAGCAAAGTACAGAGAGATCCTTGATGAAAACCTGCTCCAGAGCACTCAGGACTTCAGACTGCGGTGAAGATTCACCTTCCAACAGGACAATGACCCTAAGCATACTTACGTAAATGTGACAGTGCATTTCAGATACTGATATTTCCGTTTTTTTTATTTGTAATACATTTGCAAAAAAATTATACAACTATTTTTGCTTTGTAATTATAGGGTATTCTGTGTAGATTGATGAAAACAATTTAGTCAATTTTGGAATAAGGCTGTAATGTAACAAAATGTGAAAAAGTCAAGAGGTCTGAATACTTTCCAAAGGCACTGTATACTGTTTAGGATTCTTTTTTTCTCAAGTAAATTATTTTGTAACACAAAATGAACATTTTATAAATATTAGAAACTAATTTCCAATTTTAACATGTATTATGGTAAATGTTCCTGTTCTTCAAAATGTAATCATAAGACATGCCTATTATTAGCCATATTAAAATACTGGCTTCATGTTATGTGAATAAAAGTTTACATGATGTGTAAATGCATTTCATAACTGCCAATGCAACGAAATATGTGTTCATGTACAAATCATTTAAACTTGGACTAACTACACCTTACCACCGAATCTGCATGTTTCATCATGTATTTCACATGCAGTATTTGTCACCACAAAGTAATAAGGCTATCTGTCTTTATCTGTCCACACATTCCTTCATACACATGTTGGTCCTGTAGGCATGACTTGGTCGAGAGAAAAAAGGAGGAATGGAACGTCGAAAGGCAGAGAGAATTCGAGCCAACACGCCTACAGCATTCTAACAATTTGAAACACAATCTCTTCATACGCTGCCCACAATATACATGTATAGAGTCTGTAGCCTAAACTCGGTTTACGACTGCATTGTTATCCAATCCTGGCGCTGGACCGGAAGGCTTACTTCAAGGTACCCATATCTGCCATAAAGAGCAAAATATGTGCCCAAAATATATCAGATTCAAGCTATATATATGCCACACTCATAGAAAAAAAGGTTCTAGATAGAACTAAAAAAGGTTCTATGCTTGCTTCATACATGGCACCTCGTTCTATAAAGAACCGATTTTGGTTCCACATATAACCTTATATGGAACCCAAGGGTTCTACATGGAACCCTACAAAAAGGTTATAAATAGAACCTTTAGGGGTGCCATATATGAAGCAAGCACTAGAACCCGTTTTGGTTCTATCCAGAACCTTTTTTTCTAAGAGTGTATATCAAAATATGACTGAGTGACCAATGTCAAGGCTGAGTGAGGCTATTTGCGCCGAAATTCATCTCCTGTTTTATATCCTATCCATAGCCTATACTATGCATGCTATGATGTAAGCCTATGCCTTCATCATTAGTACAGAAAGTGGAATATAATTATATTTTCTCAAGACTGCTCTAAAAAATAATCAGACATTTGGAAAAGTTAGATCATTAAAACAAATAAGTACAGTTTTCTTGACGGTTACGTTCAAGGGGAATAGTTAAAGTGTTGAATTGTCATCTACCAAATTCCTTTCTAGCGCTAATTGCAATGGATATCCTCACCGCCTTGGTGACAAGATGTGACAGTTATTTTGCGTCACCCTCTGCCTTATCCAATGCAAACAACATTCGTTGGCGTGTCATGGGCTTCACTCAAGCCCCTCTTTATTTAGCAGTATGGGACTGGTTAAACCCTCCCTCTTTCCAGGTTCCGTCATCACCTTCTACCGCTGATCAGTGGAGCCAGTCTATCCTATAAGCGCGCTCACAGCCAACCTGCGAACATTCGCTGACACCTTCACATTTCAGAGCAGGAGGCAATGGCCACGAGGACCGACGCATCGATATAGCCTGTTTATCCTGGGAAGTTCTTTCTTCTTAGGCTACATTTCATTCAAAAAAGGAAAACGGTGCGTTGGAAGCAATATACGGCCTTCTGGAACTAATCATCTCTATCAACTGTATAGGCTATAGATTACCTTGACAAGCATTCTCGGTGATTGACAGCAGGACCGACACACGAGGGTTGTCGATGCGCGTATTAGAACAACTTTTAACCGAAGGTTCTTAGTTAGTATTATCCGTCATGGTGATTTCGCCATTTAGACTATAGCATTAATTATTATTGAAAAATAATAATTCTTCACCTTGCTGCGGGTTTCCTTTTTATTGCCACTGCGGATTACAATATTCAATTGGACGTAAAAGGCATCAACTTCATACACCACCTTCTCTGCGGACTGAGACAGTAGCTGTTTCTAACCTCTCTGTAATCTCCAAGACAAGCGCATGTCGATGGCGCAAAGGGTAGGTCTTAGTGCACTTGCAATGTGTCATTTCTGAGTTGATCAAACTGAATGCATTTTCCTTTTGGAATACCCATAAGAAGTCTGGACCCTGTGTTCGATACATTGTTCTGTTTTCCATGCATGGGCAATTTGATTAGATTTATGTTCACTGTCATCCTCATGCATAAAGGCTTGTGTTCGGAGCGGATGTCTGTAGCCTCTCTTGTATCCGTGTTAGAAGCATGCCACCAGACAGTCCTCGAGTTTCTCACACTTCACTGTATTTCTCCATCCAGTACGATGAGCTGGCCCACTATGGTGGTGGGATGGACGGAGTTGGACTCCCGGCGTCTATGTATGGAGACCCGCATGCTCCCCGGCCGCTTCCGCAAGTCCACCACCTGAACCACGGTCCGCCTCCACATCCAACCCAGCACTATGGAGCCCACGCACCTCACAACATCATGCCCAGCAGCATGGGCAGCGCTGTCAACGACGGACTAAAAAGAGACAAAGATCAAATCTATGGGTGCGCATCAGAATGTCACCCTTGGTTTACACTGGCTTTTCTTATTTTTGTTATAGCCTACAAATTACAGTTACAAGTGAAGTATTTAAAAGCATTTAGTCAGAAGTTAGACCCAAATCCTAACTTGACATGATTGAGTAAATCGAATTTTATTCCTTTTGCGCCCCCCGCAAAAAAATCTAGGCCTATTTTACGAGCATATTGCGTCTCTAGATTCGGCCCTTACTCTGAGTGGAGACACTTCTCTTTAGTCAGCTATTGTAGTCCATCCAGGAATATAAAACACGGATCAAGTGCAATGCAGTCCACTTTTTAACGAATATTCCTGGAAAGTGGGAACGCATATTCACGTTTTGTTTCCATCATGTTGCAGTCACCCGTTATTCCCTCTGCTAGCACTGGTGTTTGAGAAGTGTGAGTTGGCGACCTGCACACCGAGGGAGCCTGGAGTAGCGGGCGGCGATGTCTGCTCCTCAGACTCCTTCAACGAAGACATCGCTGTCTTTGCAAAACAGGTAGGCTACTTGTGGTTTAAGCCACGTTTTGTCAGCAAAAAAATAGGGATACAGATATTATTGTTGTGAAGGCTACTGTAAATGTTAAACATGTTTTCCTTAATTTATTTAATGTTTGATTGATAGGTGGATGGATTGATTGACTGATTAATTGACCGATTGATGGACTGATTGATTGCTGTATGCAGTAGACTCATGTTATATATTTTTTTATAGATACGTGCAGAGAAACCGTTATTTTCATCGAATCCAGAGTTGGACAACTTGGTAAGCAAGTTAACCTGCATATCCACTGTTTACGCATCAATTGCGCAGCTGGACAAATAGTGTGATATGGGCTTGTTTGAGTTCACTTTATTTGAACACAACACGAATATTCAGAACGTTCATTTGAAGGAGCAACAGGAAACGCAGACGAGTCATCTATCCAAAGACATATTCTGTTCTTCTGCAGTGGGAAGCCGCGGAGGTCCTTGCCTTGGGCATCCCCAAAGCAGGGACTCTAGGAACCCTTTCTGTGCTATTGAATCCATTTGAATAAGAAAATACATTGTTTTAAGTCATGTAGAATACTGTTACATGTCACTTTCTTTACTGTATATGCCTGCAGTGTGCGTTCATGCATTTATGGGGTTATTACATAGCGTCGTTGTCTAATGAAAACCTATCTCCGTTTTCGCCAATTTTCATATTTTTTTATTTAATTGAAAGCAGTAACTCCCCTCTGTGTACTCTGAACATTTCATGACTCTAGGACCAAGAAAATATACTCAGAATAGCTTCTTAAGTTTTATAATATGCTCGTTAATAGGAACATATGGGCGTTTTATTCTTTTGTTGTTGTTGAAAAGTTTCTGTTGATGAGCTTTTCATCAGACAGCGACGATAGGTTAGTTACTATCCATTTGAGGTCAACATGCCAGCCTAACTCGTATATTTTCCTTTTCCAGATGATCCAAGCTATACAAGTGTTACGATTTCATCTTTTGGAATTAGAGAAGGTACATTATGTTGTTGTATTGTAGACCTACATTTAATGCTTTACTCTGTGCTTTTTTTGTGTTATTCTATATTTTGTCCAAACGTCCCGCAATCACTGATAATCGCACAGTTGTACTCATAACTGCGTATTTTACTCGAACACACTAGGCATATAGTTCACCTGGCTGCTGCACGGATGTCCTGTGTTATTAAAAGTGCCGCTAACACGAATTTTCATTGAATAGGTGCACGAGCTCTGCGACAACTTCTGCCATCGGTACATCAGTTGTTTGAAAGGCAAAATGCCCATCGACTTGGTCATAGACGACCGAGATGGCTGCAAATCCGACTTCGATGACCTGACAGGATCCTCCACAAATCTAGCAGATCACGTGAGTGGCTCGGCTTTGACATTAGCCTACATATTGCTGCTAATTTTGACAAGGGGTCCCAATAACAGGGTGTTTGTGATGTACACAAATATCATTTCAAGAAATGTGCGTAATTGTGAGTAAGTTTAATAAATAACAAATGTAATCAACAGCTTTTAAAATAAACGGTCAAATGTAATTTACTGGTATTAAACGATTTTTTTGTATTAATAACCTGTCAACAAAACGTTATCTAATGCACACTAGTGTGTGCAAAACTGTGACACTCAGTCCCTTTATTCATGTGTGTGTGTTCCCATTATATTTTGTCCTGGTGGTGTGTAGGGAAGTTTCATAGAGCTTTCATGTCTTCTCAAAAAGAGGAGGAATACGAGAGGGAATGATTTATTTCGTTCTTAACCTTCTTCTGCTCTATTGTATAAATCATCTACTTTATCTGTTTATCGGAGAGGGAGCGAGAGAGAATGACAATTGTATGCACGCATGACTGTAAGCCGCTTTCGTCTGCCAATGGCATATGTTGTATATTAGATGAGAATGTGCTTATTAGAAATCTCCTAAATCAATTTTCTATCATTTTCGATTCTTTCCTAAATTGCATTTTTGATGTTTTTACTTTGAGGTAATGGATTAGTACAGCTGGATGTGTCCTGTTTGGTCTTTCTCCTCTCCTTCCCCTTCTAGTGTTTGCTTTTACACTTGAATGCTAATCCAATCAGATTATTATTGTCAGTAAAGAGGGGGGTCTTTGTCAATCCATGTGCCCATAGGGTGCCCCCTACTCTGGCTCTTCCTCTTCCCAATACCCACTCCCCCTGTCACACACGTCATCTCAGGTGACATGATTCCTTAACCTTAGTATTGGAGCACTGGCAGGAACTTTGTGTTGGGGAGATTCCTCATATTAGATTACTGTCATGTATAGTCTATTTTTCGGAAGTAAGTCAAAAAAAATTGTATCCGCCGTCCACTTCCATTTTTGGATGATGTTGCACTTTGTTGATTCGGCGGTTGTAGACACAAACAAACATTGTCACGGTTCATTCGTCTGACCAGACAGGACATTTTCCTGCTGCTCATCCTGGGATCCAGTTCACCTTCGTAATATGATATATGCCGTTTAGCAGACGCTTTAATTCGAAAAGGACTTGCAGTCATGTGTGCATACATTTGATGTATGGTAGGCCCCGGGAATCAAACCGACAATCCTGGTGTCGCAAGCGCTATGCTCTACCACCTGAGCCATACAGGACCACTTCCCCCACTGCATTATGTGTGAGCTGTAGTTCTCTGGGTGTGAGGGCACATGCCGCACACACACACAGAATGGTGTATGTGAACGCCAACCGCTCCGTATGTTGGGCCTAGTTCAAGTTTGAGAAGAAACACCAGCTGTTTGTTTATGTCAGCTCTATGTTGGCGAAGGCCACTTTAGCCTCCGTTTCCAGTCTTGCCCATTTGCATGATTTCAGTAACATTTGTCTGACTTGTGAGACTAAAGGCGACTAGTGTACGGGTGAGAAGTTAATAAAAAAAATATTGTGGAGATTAGAACTATGTTTCCTCTACTCATTATATTTCTATAGTGAAGGCTAATCCTCACAGTGAGGGCAAGAAAGTATATTGGTCTGAGTATGCCTCTCTAAGTGACATCAAATTCTGCCTCTCTTTTGCCATCCCCTGCTCTTATGCAAATTTGAGCTCATCTCCCTATTTGAGTGCACAACCCAGCCTATAGCCAAGAGACAGAACCTTTTTATACCCATGTTTATATCGCTCAATTACAGAGTGATAAGACTCATTTGAGTTAAGGTACGACTGGCTTGAAAAAAATGCTATTTGAATCAGGTTAACCAGCCAGTTGATACTGCCATTTTTACTATGATTTGAAGATCATGTGAGTTGAGAAATCAATCCCGATACCATAATGTCTTATTTATCTCGTCAACTTCTCTGCCTTTATGGGTCTCCGTTTTCATGATTCATTTTAAAGAACGATAGACCACGCCGTATCAGTAATTAATGTCATCTTAACAGCTGGAGTGTGTGTGAGTAAAGAACCCCCTTCGTTTGCTTGATAAATGTGAAAACACATGGCACTTTGAATGGGGCCGCCACACAAACAGCTTTCTAATTACTGTGTGTTGGGATGGAAAAGGGGGCCTGCTCGCCGAGCTCGTCGAGAGGCCTCATTCACACTGCGCTGCCATTGTTGCCGTGATTATTCTTGTCGTTGGCTGAGCTCTTCATCTGAGCACCATCCGGCAAACAGCTGACGCCAGGAGGCTGAAGAGGTTGCTCTGCTGTTTGGCCCTCAGCTTAAGTCTGTCTAAGTACCATGGTCCCTGCCCTTATATGGCCCAATAAATAGGGGTTCGGACAGATACTGGGCTTCTGTATCAGGATAGGGAGGAGTGTTGCTGGAGCTCTTTTGCTGATCGGTTTTGCTCTACAGTATTAGCAGGTTTAGCTGAATATAAGCTCTATTCGTTTCTATTTGTTCTTTTTTGGGGGGCCATCTCAGTTTCAGGGAAAATGGTAACTTAGAGTTTGGGATTATCGATTGTTTGGAACTTGTTCTATTTTCTTATTGAGGTCAGGGTCATATTGTTCCATATTGTGTGCTGTGGTATATCGGCTAATAATGAGGAGAGAGAAGCGGTGCGTGTGTGTCCGGGAGTTACATTGATATTGAGTAATGGCATACTGTCCCACTGCTCTCTAAATGTGATCTCTCTCTCTCCCCCCTCTCTCCCTCCTCTCCCGGTGTGTGGCCGGGATGTGGGATATGTTTATGACCCGATGAACCTCTGTGGACCCCAGAACCCGGCGTCCTGGAGAGACCTGGAAGACGCCCACTCCACGCCTTCTGTGGGCACCCCGGGGCCCTCCAGCGGGGGCCACGTCTCCCAGAGTGGGGACAACAGCAGTGAACTCGGTAAGAGACCCACAGCTTCTCTTTAGACTCAACTCCATATCAAAGGTTGACCTCAGTGCTGACCCCATACAAAGGCAATGGTCTTTTCTTTGTAGGCTATGGGGTAAACTTAGTCTTTCCAGAGATCCTAATGATAAGCGGCTGTTGTCGCTCTATCCTTATCATTCGGATAAAGTTGACAAGATGTTGTTGAATCAACAGCTATTTGATTGAGTTTTGATAGTGACTTTGTGGTGTATCACTTATCCAGGTCAGGTTATGGAAATAGTTCTATAGTTTAATCTGCTCTCTGTTATATGATGGCTTGTCTGATGAGTGTCATTACTGCCAATTACTGGTTTTTGCATGATACTGCCAAGCATTGCTGTAGTGTAGCCTACTTGGGTTGCTGTCCATGTGCCGGCTGTTAATTTGGCAAGTGATTTGCTCAGTGGAGGCTATAAGGGTTTTATGACTTGTTTTTCTTTTTCTCTCCTATGGCCACAGTAAAAATAGAATAGACTTTAAAGCAACTTACCACCCTCTGCCCATCAGGCATCAATAGCCAGGGCATTGAGCTGAACAATGGGAGGATGCTTTGCAAGACAAGAGCAATTCAGGGGATGAAAGGACAGTCAGAAACACAGATTAAGTCTCTTCCTCCTCTGATTTTTACCACGGTTTTCTTCACTTATCCTAACGATCTGAAAACATGTCAAACAAATGACACTTAACAACCATGCCTGCATTATTTGTAATGCAACTGGATGCTTTAACACAGTAACACTGTGTATCTGACTTGTATGTCAGCAAATACAGGGGAAGAGGATGGGTGTGAATGGCTTTTTCCTTGGTTCCTCGAGAGGGCTTTTTTTAAACAACAGCGGGGGAACACCCAAGGTCCATGCCTCCCTGCCCTTTTGACCTGGGTAGAGAATGCATAGAGGACGGGGGAGGCACAATAACCCCTGCCGTGGAGCTGGAAGGACAGAGCCACTTTATGTATGGAGGAACAAAGAGGAGAAAAATCCCCTGGTAGCAGGATCTGATGCTGCCGTGCCTACCTGCTGCTCCTCGTGCTCCTCCTCGGGCCCCTTTGCCCTTTTTTCATCCCTCGTTTCCATCCCTTGTTTTCATCCCCTTTTCTCATTCAAGGGGATGAGGAAAGCAAACACTTTTAACATAGGAAGGGAACTGGGGGCCAAAGTGGGGCCCTTACGTCAGTAGTGCAGACCTGGGTAGGAGATTACCGATGCCCTTCAAAGCACCTGCTACTATGAGGGAGCTCCTATTGTCCTAATAGACATTAGTCATGGTTTTCTGGGCCAATGATAAAAGCCTTTAAAGGGTTAACCTACAATCTTAACTAATCGGGGAGTCTCATGGATGGTTGCCGTGTGGTTGTCGTGTAGTATCAACCACAGGTATTTGATATGTGGTTAGTTGGTGGTGGTATGGTTCTGGCTGTGTGGCTATGTTAGCCATGTGGCTAACCGCTAACCCACGGCTGATACAGTCTTTGGTTGTTTCCTTGTAAGCTGTGTGATATGCAGAGGGATTTCTCTTTGATAACACCTCCCCCGGGGTGACTCTCTCGGATGGGGCACAGGGGCAGAGCTAAAAAGGCTGAGATATCCTAGGAATGTTTTTTTGGGGAGGGGTTTTGAATGTCCATGACAAAGGCAAAAATAAAAGGAAAGGAACCCAACCCATTCCCCCTGTACAAGAGGGGAATGCAGAGAGGGAAGAAACAGGATGCAGCCAGTGCATCTTTTAGTCTCCTCCGGATTCCACCAAAGATGGAATCCAGAACAGCAATGACACTGCAGGCTAACGTCCCTATGGAACCTGTCACAAAATGTTCTCACAAATAACAAGGGAGTGAGACAGGAGAACTATAAGTGTTCATCTCCATCTAACCCTTATCAATCACCACTCACCATCAATAGGACATAGACCTACGGAAGGCACAATTCTGGAAATATTCATGATCCGGGGAGAAGATTCAGCAATTATCAACGTCTTCACACTATGGATTCGCCGCGTTTTGGCAAGCTGCCAGACAGCGGCTCCCATTTAGCAGCGTGCATCATGGGTAATAACAGGAGGGCTGAGAAGTGTCACTGGTGATGGATCAGGTCCCGGTGAGCTCATTAAGCAAGCTGCACTGGGCTCGCATCACCGATGCAGGACCGGGATACAGCAATCAGTTCTGCTAGCTAGTAGCCCACCCTGCACTTTGTCTTATATGGACATGTCATCATGTGGATTCTCTTGCCTCGAGTTGTCCCAGTTTACACCTGACTGTAGGAAAACTGGTCTCTGCTGTTGTTGATGAGAGAGAGGGAGAGAGAGAGAGGAAGAGAGATAAAAAGAGAGAGAGGCAGGGAAGTGGGGGGGGGGGGGTGGAAGCGGATGCCAGACAAGGATGCCTCTCTTCTTCATATCTTAGGGTACTGTTTTTCCTAAAGCGCCCGAGGCGATACTCCAGCTTGCCTTGCAGCAGCAGGCCCCCCCCCCCCCCTCTATGTAACGCGTGTAGACACTGGGGCAGGCAGGGAGGGAGCTGGGCAAGCAGGCAGGCGAAGGGGGCTAGGTCACGGGAGGAGAGTTCCATGGGTACAACTTTGTGAGTAGTGCACCATCACACTGGTTAGATTGGCTGAGTTGCCAGGGAACAGTCAGAAGCGATTAGCGTAGCGGAGGATCTGCCCTGAGGCCTTCCCTCTCTGGAGCAGGAAAAAAGAAAGGGATGGGGGAGAGGAGGAGGGGGCCGGGGGGGGGGGGGGGGGGTTGACGTTCCTTAGATATAATTAGGCCGTGCTAGTGAGTTCTGTCCTGTCTTTCTTTCTTTTTTTTCTCTTTTTTTCTCTTTTTTTTTCAAATTACTTATAATGACCAATATTGGTTTTGGTCATTTTGATTTCCCGCTAAGCCCGAGCGTTTAATGATTGATTGGCATAGTTTGTATTGATTATTTGACCACTCAAGGCATGTCTTGAGTGGTGTCTCTCTCAGCCTGTGAGACGGTATACTAACGGTCCTCTCTGAAATGACAGATCGCTTCAACACCATCCTTCAAGTACTCTGCACCCACAACAAACCTCATCATTTCCTTAGAGAATAAAACTGTTATAACAACTTGTTATAACGTCTACAGATAGAGAAGTTGGGGTAAGGAGAACAAAGTGAAGCATCACCTATGCCCTGTCCGGTCCACGGATTACACCATCCGTCAAAACTCCCACCACCCCCCCACCCCCCCCCCCTCCTCTCCCTCCCCTCCCCTCACCCCCGTCCCACCCCACTCAGTCCAACTCATCCTTTTTAATGTCAATATTCATTAGCTTAAATATTTATGCATGAATATGGGCGCATATATAGAAGCCCCTTTGATTGATGCATCCCCAAAAACAAAAAGACATGCCAGGGCGAATCTTAAGAAAAGTAGGGTTCCTGTCCCGCCCTGGGGGAGGGGTCTCTCAGATACATTATTCACATGCCCTCCAGGCAGGCTTTCAAGGCATCTCTGCCCCGAGGGCAAGAAAAATAACCACCACTGTTAAAAGTAAATCATCTCTGCTGATGCACAATTAATGGCGGAGGGGGAGAAGGGGAGACATGGAGAGAGTGCACAGAGAGGGCTGTGATGGGGAGGAAGGGCAGGGGCGGAAGCCGCGGAAATCTCAGTTTAAAAGGAAGCCTTGATCCGTGTGAAGGTTCCCGCAGAAAGCGAACGAAGATGCCCTGCTAATAATGCCAGGTGGAGAGAGGTGGTGTGCGTGTGTGCGTGTGTGCGTGCGTGTGTGCGTGCGTGCGTGTGTACGTGTGTGCGTGCGTGCGTGCGTGTGTGTGTCCGACAATCCGACACAGACAGACTGGAGGGGGGCGTGGAAGGGGTGGGGTGTGGGTCACTGAACACATGGGGGGGGGCTTGAGGGGAAATGACCACAACCCCCCCATCCATCCACCAACACATCCCTAGCCAAATGGTTGATATGTTATTGTCCTCTCATAGCTTTAACCATGAGGTTACAACTGTTGTTTCTGTTATTGTTCGTCTTTTGCTTTTTTTATAACCAAATCATTAGTCTATATCAAACGGCGGCGTATAGAAATAAATACGCTACTGCCTGCGCATTGTGTCCGGCCACGGCACTAACAGTCATTATTCATGTCAAGTGAGCAGCCCGGATCCCGCAATCATTACTTCATGTCAAACTTGTAGCTCAGATTGAGTTAATAGCTTGGCTTTTTTATTGAGGTCTCTCAGTACAGTATACTGTATGAACCTCTCTTCAACATCCAGACACTGTAGCAGAGTGTGGATGAGGAGATGCAAATGTGAACGATATGTGGAATATTGTGTTGCTATGCTGTTGCCATGCCCTAGACCCCTGCTGCACTTTTAATGTGCGTTCGTGGCGAATGGAGGCGACGTGCCGAAATGAAAGCCTCCTCTCTCCTAACGTATCCCGCCACCTCTCTTCTTCTACTTCTTCCTCTTATCGCAGGAGACGGCCTCGACAACAGCCTCGCGTCACCGGGCACAGGGGACGAGGATGACCAGGACAAGAAGAGGCAGAAGAAGAGAGGCATCTTCCCCAAAGTGGCCACCAATATCATGCGAGCGTGGCTCTTCCAGCACCTCACGGTAAGGCGGCAGGCCGAGCCTAGCACCGGCTCCAGACATTCTCCCTTCATGCAGTGGTTCTCAACCTTTTTTTGGTTATTGTACACCAATCACACCGTCGGGTGCAACTGGTCATGACTATTATCAATTTAACCATGAAGCCTATGTTTTGCACATATCTTATGGCTCTTGTCTAGTACCCCCTGAGGGTAGGCCAAGTATCCCTACGGGCAATAGTAATAACGGTTGAGAACTGAAGGTCTTGCATCCAACACTCAACGCGCAACAGCACAAGGGCGTCGGCCTGTGGCTTTGTAGTCCTTCGCCGAGCAGTTTTCTCTCGGATGTTTTCTTAGTGAGAACAGTTGTTGAGACAAAGGCACAGAGAGCTGTGTAAAAGACAAGTAGCGCATGTTGTCTAAACGTGGCCTCTCCATCATACCACACTTGTTCGGAATGATGCCACTTTACTCAGCGTCTGAACTGCGTTTTACAAAAACAGAATAGGCTACTTTCCCAAAGTGAAAGGACTAGCTCACATTCCAACGACTTCCAACCAATCCTCAATGAGGAGAGTTTCACCTTTTATCTACGGGCCCAAAAGATGCCGCCACTGCCTCTTACTCCTCAGTTTTTCTACCTTTCTCCTCTTCCCGCTCTTAGATGTTTTCATAGCCTCTTATTTGGTTGCCGGGTGAAAAGCGGCCACACAGCTCCTGTACAGGCAGCAATCCTTTCCTCTACAAACCCACCTTTAGATTCCCCAGTTAAAAAAGAAGCTGCAAAGAGGGGATAATTTCATTATCCCCTCTCTGTTCCCCCTTTTCAGCCTAATTAGTTAAGCACAAGTGTTTGTCGTGGCAGGATGTGCCTCGTGAACACTGTGCGAGGGCCCCTCAATGTCCTCTGAATGGTCCAGTTGAAACACCCAGGCGATCAAGCATTCATCGGGCCGCGGAGGGTGTGAATTGTGAAAGGAGCCGGATTATGTTTTGTCCCGACTTTACCGTTGAGGCTGGCACCGGAGAAGGGACGGAGGGGGGGGCTTCTCTGGATGGTCTTAGCCTCCAGCTTTTGTGGTCCCTATTCTGAGGAAGAACTCTAAGGAACCTCCTCTACAAAGCTATAGAGAAAGCAGCTGTGTAAGGTTTACATTACTTCTAGGATTCCTTATTGGCCCATTAGCATGGTCATACAGTAACTGTTGGTTTCCATGCGAGCCATGCTGTTTGAAGACCTCCATCTGCATGCTGATTGAGACAGATCTTTGTGAAGCTCTGTTCTAGACTATGTATATAATTAGTTACGACAAACATACATTGCGTTTTGAAATGCAGCTGTAAAAGGGTCCTCTTGTTCAACCATCAGACCCTTTCCTCTGCTAGGAGATAAAAGGATTAAGTCCACAGCTCAATGACAGGTTGCCCCAGAGTGACCTGAGTAAATGTGGTTGTACATTGGAGAGAGGCCCCAATGTGACAACAGTCTGTGGGACATTAGCAAAGTGTTTTTTAGTTTTTTTAGACAGAGGGGTTCTGCTGGGTTGAGGGAGGAGCACTGAGCCATCCGTCACTAGACTGTCAGCCACCAAGCTGGGAGGTGACCATGACGATCACTTGTGGTAACAGTGGCCTTTGTCACCACCATGTCGGTGTGTGTGTGTGTGTGTGTGTGTGTGTGTGTGTGTGTGTGTGTGTGTGTGTGTGTGTGTGTGTGTGTGTGTGTGTGTGTGTGTGTGCGTGCTATATGCTTGCATGTGTGTGCAAGCTTGTGTGACTGAGTGTGTGTATGCGTGTGTGTGCCTGAAAGCCCTGTTTAAAAATGAAGTGCTTGGAAGCTCATCCTTCACCCGATGACCACAGGAGGTGGCTGCGGCCCTGACAGCGCCAAAAAGGGGACGCGCCTCCGACCCTGCACCCTGTACATGGGTCACCTCTGTCTGCCATCTGCCACCCTCCTCCCTCTGTCATACCGCCAGCGGAGAGGCAGGGACAGGGAGACAGGGGCCGGGGCCCCTATTCAGGCCCTAACAAAGGTGGCAATTGTGTCCCTTTGTATCGCGTCTGATCATTTGTCAAATAATGTCAAATAATGTCAAACAATGCCACACGCTTTGAGCCCAAAGTGTTAGGGGCGGGGGCCAAGCAGTGGTCAGTCTTGGTTGTTCACTTGTGCTTATGCTAACTAGAGAGATAGACTTCTGTGTGTGTGTGTGTGTGTGTGTGTGTGTGTGTGTGTGTGTGTGTGTGTGTATGGCCAAGGATCACTGTGGATGGGAGTCGGTCACAGGGCTTGATTACATTTCCTGAGCGACTTTCCCTTTAAAGGGTGTTTCAGGGTGTTTCATTCTAGACGTGATCATTCTAAATGAATGCACGCTGGGTGTTGTTTTTTTCGACTGAAGCACAGACTCTTCTCTTTCTGTCCTCTGTGTACCACAGCACCCTTATCCTTCAGAGGAACAGAAGAAGCAGCTAGCGCAGGACACAGGCCTCACCATCCTGCAAGTGAACAACTGGTGAGTCGCTAACCCCCATGTCCCCACTCTAACCCTAAACCCCTGCGCTTCCTTCCTTCCTTCCCTCCTTCTTTCTTCCTTTCCTTCTTTATGTCTGCCCTTTCTTCTTCCTTTTTGTCTTTCCTTCTTGCCTCCTCCCAGCACTGGTGAACATGCTCCCCTTCACATCTACGCTACAGCCATGTGTTAGGAGAAGCGGAGACGTTCTAAGCTCAGCTCTTTGGAAATGGAACTGTTTTTTACATGCTCTATCTATCTTCACTGTCTGGGGGACACACTGAAACTTTAAAGGGGAGGTGTGTGTGTGTGTCCCTCCTCCCCACACAATCCCCAAGCCTCATTTTACATGTATAACATGATGGATTAAAGTATATTTAAGGCCCAGCACCCTTGCCCCTTTGTAGATGGCTTAGCATATTTTGGGAAAGAGGAAGAGATACAGGGGGATTTGGGATTTGGTTTAGAGGATACAGTTCTGGCGTGTCATCTAAAAGGCGTCATTTTACTTGGGGCTTACACAGGGTCAGTTTTGGATTAATTGAGATGACATTGGCTTCTCGCGATTAATCCCCCCGTCCGTCACCCCCGTCCCCGTCCCAGAATCCCATGGTAGGGTCTTTTTTAAGTGTATCAGATTCTCAACAGACCTAATTACATAGACGTGTACCTCTAATCCCAAGGAGTTAAGAAGTCTATGGATTTTTCTCATGGATCTACTTCAATACACATATCAAAGCAGGCAAATGCTTAGTTTACCTAGCGGTCCGTTCTTTTGTGTAGTGGTACGTCTCTGCCCAAAATTGGCAAAACGTTTAGCCTTATCACAGCCCAAGGCTAAAGGGGCGAAACCCAAATCAATAGACTTGGTAAGATACTGTATGTGGCTTTCTCCTGACACCCTAGATCATGAGAGATTAGAACTCTAGTAAAACTGGGGTAGGAAATTGTCACATTCTGTTTGATTTATAATGCTTTGATGGTGTAATATTATCTTAAGTAGACCAGGGAGATAAATGCAAAAGGAGATCTAAAGCAAGGAGAAGCTTCATGAACTGTATATTCCATGTTTGTCCGGACAGTGATTGGAATTTTCTCTCCATTCTATCTTCCCTATCTCTCCCAGGTTCATCAACGCCAGGAGGAGGATAGTGCAGCCTATGATTGACCAGTCTAACAGAACAGGTTAACCACAACTTACATTTGTTCATTGATAATAATACGATGAGATGATAATGTTGCTCTGTCATATATTTAATTGTACTATACTATATGATTATTTTTAGGTATATAAGGATTTTTTGAATGCCACTTTTATTGTTACGGTGTATCTCTTCTGTTTTATGGCCTCTAAACATACAGACCCTAGAAATAGAATTATAATCTAGTATTATATCTCTATACTGAGCCATTTCTGGTTTATTTTACATCCACAGTGGGCCAGGGGACAGCATACAGCCCTGACGGTCAACCAATGGGAGGCTTTGTACTCGACGGACAGCAGCACATGGGAATTCGACCTGGCGGTAAGCAACCTTTATTCTCACCATGTCATATGCAGTGGTGGAAAAAGTACTGTATTGTCATACTTGAGTAAAAGTAAAGATACCTTAATAGAAAATGACTCAAGTAAAAGTGAAAGTCACCCAGTAAAATACTACTTGAGTAAAAGTCTAAAAGTATTTGGTTTTAAATATGCTTAAGTATCAAAAGTAAATATTCTTAAATATATACTTAAGTATTGAAAGTAAAAGTATAAATAATTTCAAATTACCTATATTAAACCAACCAGATGGCACCATTTTCATGTTTTTTTAGTTACGGATAGCCAGGGGCACACTCCAACACTTAGACATAATTTACAAACAGAGCATTTGTGTTTAGCCAGCCCAACAGATCAGAGGCAGTAGGGATGACCAGCGATATTCTCTTGATAAGTGCGTGAATTTGATCATTTTTCTGACCTGCTAAGCATTGAAAATGTAACGTACTTTTGGGTGTCAGGGAACATGTATAGAGTAAAAAGTACATTATTTTATTTTGGAATGTAGTGAAATAAAAGTAAGAGTACAGATACATCAAAAATATAAATAGTAAAGTAAAGTACAGATACACCCAAAAACTATTTAAGTAATACTTTAAAATATTTTTACTTAAGTACTTTACACCACTGGTTATTTGTTCCTTTCTACCAATGTAGCCTAGAATCAGTTTTGGTTCTGTTTGTCTATTCATGGGTTAAATATTGCAGAGTTTTATATGAACCTGTGTATATTGTATCATGTAATTGGTTCCTCTCTGTCACTCATTCTGCAGGACCTATGGGTGGCATGGGAATGAATATGGGCATGGATGGACAGTGGCACTACATGTAAACCCTATCCAACCAAGGCAAGCCTGAAGAAGATGGTGAAGTAAGCACTGCCTTAATCTCTCTCCCCTGCTACATTTGTCACCCACAAGCCTCCTTCCTCTGTCGTTTCTCTATTCCTCTCCATCACTCCCTCTCTCTATTTCTCAATCTTTCTCCCACTCCCTCCTCTCCACTCCTCTCCTCCTCACCCCTCGCCTCAATAGTCCCCCTATCCCTCCACAACACCCCCATCTATTTAAAAAAATAATCTTGCTCTCTCCCTCCTCTCCTCTCCTTCTCACCCCTTTCCTCAATCGTTCCTCGATCCTTCTCCATCACTCCATCTCTCTCTCTCTCTCTCTCTCTTTCTCCATTTTCTCCCCTCTCCATCCTCCTCTCATCTCCTTCTCGGGGCCCAATATGATTAAGAGTGTGGGGTTCTCGACTCCCTCTGTCCCCCTCCAGCCCTATCAGCTCTCTAGCCCTGCTGACAGTTCACAAATCAAGATGTATCGCCTGCCGGAGGCACTGGAGCTCACCGTATTTTATTTAACACCCACACTCCACTGCTCAATGAGCCACGCTGTAATGACACTTACCTTGATTAATTGAGCTCTTTATATGTAAATAGGGAACCCCGCGTTTGCCTCACTTTTCACTGGGTGCCAAATCCGCCAACACAGCCCCTTTCCCTTCCCGATAATCCACAGATTTTGCTAATGAAGTCCAAAGAGCATGATGGTGATTGCAGCGACGGCACATCGCCTACATTTTAAATACAGCCCACATAGACATCTTATGCACTCAAGCTGAATAAATGTTGGCAATATAATTTTTGGACTGTTTCATCCAATCATTTCTCATTGAATGATCATTGACCGGTTACTGTAATGGCGTAATACAGGAGGCTGTTCTCCTCACCTAATTTAATCTGTAGTGAGACCGTATGCTGATTGTGATGGCAGTAAATTTACCCAAGGATCCATGTGGGGTTGTTTTGCAGTAATATGTGGTTATCCTATGCACGATGGAGTCAGAGCCATAACACTTATCTATTAGGGAACCCTTAAGTATTACACCAAAGAACCAGCACTGTCCCAATGTATGTTAAAGGCCTATGTTTGTCTCTGTCATGTGTGGCTTTGTCTTTAACTTGTAAGATTTACGTAGGTTCCACATTTGTTTTTCTGTAAGAGACTGACCCAGGCTTCTTCTTTGTGTGACAGGCCTCCATGGTTTGCTCAGGGACAATTCCATCCTGCCGCGTGGTCCAATGAAAGCGTGACTCCGCCCAAGTCACACCTGTACCCATCATCTGACCACGCCCACCTCACAACCGCACTGGAGCATAGAGGACCACACCTACCCTGGGACAACCCATACCTGTAAAGACCCTGCCCACATTGACCTTTACTAACTAACCCCATGGCTGGAGGAAGACCAGGATCTAGGAATAAACAACAACAACAACATTTACAGACAACAACAACAACAAAAATACTTCTGAATGAACAACAGAAGCTAAAATGACCTCAACAACATTTTGACAAATTGGTTTTTTTTTTGTAATTATTTATTTATTTTTCTACAATGGTGGACCATTGGGACAAGAACTTTCAAGTATTTGCTCAAGATATATTGTCACAATTGTACAGACACACAGCCCGCAGACAGACGCACACACACACACGCACACGCTCACTTACACATATTCTCACACACTTCATCCTATGAGCACACCATTTGAAAACAACCACTGTGGAATATCTAAAAAGATGATGGAGACTAAGACTTCTAATAACTGTTATGGTGTATAGACTTGTGCTTTTTCATTTGACTGATCTGTCCATGTTTGTGCTTTGTGATCACTAGTTTATAGAGTGAGAGTTTATCACTGATCCCACCTTTATGTGCTGTGGAAGAGAGAGAGAAAGAGAGAGAGAGATTGACTCAGAGTCTGCAGCTCCATCCAGCTCCCAGCAAAAAACCAAGTCCGCTTTTTATAAGAGTAAAAGACTGAAAGAGCTGATGAACTGACTCCATGCTGGTAAGGTGGATCCTGGACTGACTTCCATTTAGATCGCATTCAAATAGTTTTTATAGCACACAGGAAGAAGGAAAGGGTTTCTACACTAAAAACCAAAATAAAAACTCATTTTAAAACTTGACCTCAAATCTTTTGGAGGAATCTTTTTTCAGCACATATTCCCTCTCATCTGAGAAATAAATAACCCGTTGGGAAGAAAAAGAAGAGCTATGCCTTGAGTTAATCATATTTTGTACAAAATATAATACGATATTGTGATCTAATTCATTTGGATAATTTTAAGAAGTGAATGCATTTTTTGGTTTGCTGTTCGGTGGTTATTTGCACATTAGCTACCTCCTGCTCTGTATCTATGGTAAACATTTATGAAATACCGCATATCTTTGTAAATTAAAATGATTTTCGTATTAACACACAACAATTCGTATTCACACATGAGGTCAAGTTACAGTTTTGGTCGATATGGGACGAAATTGCTGTCGCTGTTTTCTTACTCGATTGAGGCTGACAGGAATGATGGATGACCTAGGACTACCGGTATTCGAAATACAGGGAGATACGCTGAATACCAAAGCCACACTAATTCGTTTTTATCAAGACACAATAGGCTTATGCAATAAAACTGAAGTGGAAGCCTCGAGGAAAATGTCATATATTTTCAAATAATTTCGTATGATATCAGTCCCCCGAGAAAAAGGGTAAAAAAAATATTTCAAGATGAGTCTTGTAACGTAGCCTAAGCCAAACGTCGATTGAGATAAATTCTTTGGTATATGGTTTAATAATGAGTCTTGTTGATATTGCTGTATTTTTCAAGGATATATTCGTTTGTCTAGTATGCTGTCTGTATTGCGGGGTGTGAATTGGACTGAGAAAACAAATGTTGTGGGCTACTTGGAGGATCATTTATCAATGTCAACCAGTAACGATATTGTGTGCTGTATTGATGAGAAGAATTACATTATTGCGAGATGAGAGACTCATGGGCCAATGGTAAATGCGTAATTATGAGTTAGGCCTGTTCATTTTTATTCATCATAGCTGGGAAAAATGTCCGTTGATAGGCTATGACTTATAAACATTAGGCTATACGTTTTATATATATATATATATATAATCTATAAATGATGATGATTATTACTAGGCCTATTATTATTATTATTGGTATATTATTTAAGCCGCATTTAATTATTTTTGTTATTTTGATACTTATTATAGGCCTAATCAATGTTATGCCTTTTGAAACAGTTACTATTATTGACGTGTCCTGTTTTTATCTCACACCAAATAGCAATTACACCTATTATACCACCGTCAGTGAACATTTGACATAACTCATCAAAAGATACCATTGGTTTTGTGAGATTCAATTTAAGCTTTCATTTAAGAGCTTTTTACGTGTTAAAATCACAGTTTTCCATCTTCTACCTGTGTCAACTCAATACGAATATGAACAAATAGGCTATATATATATATATTATTTTTGCGACGCTAAATTTTCATTACTGTGAAGATCTTTTCCTCACGAATTGTTCACAAATTCAATACAACTCAGGGAAATTGTTTTGTCGAAATAATATAGATGCTTTAACGTGCATCGTGATTTGTGCAACGCGTGGGTCGGTTATTGGAAATTATTTTCAACGTTAGTGTCAAACATCAAAACTGATGCCTTAGGCAAAAGAACAACTTGTGAGCCTAATTCTAACCTTATGGGTAATATTTATTGTTTTTATTTGATAAGCTATGTCAATTAGCATCTTTAAGGCAAAATTCCTTCATTTATTTTGTTTGTTTCATTAGTCCATGGTTGATATATGCCCAAACTGTTTGCATGCCAGCAATGGAAGTTTTCAAGATATATAACTTTCAAAATACAGAAGTACACCTTGCACGATGCATTTCAGACCAATGGCCTTGGACTAGTGGTTTAATCCATGATACTGAGATGTCTTTATTCCTTAGCCTATGTAATACTTCAATTGATAGCTGTAAATTAACTTGATATTGGTCTAAGAAAAGTATACATTTGACAAGAAACGTTCAAGCATTTCTTCCGTTATCCTCATGTTATTTAAATGAACATCAACGAAATCTGCTTCCGCAAACAAACAAAAGGTTCGGACGGTTGAATTTTCCAAGACACTAATTATTTCAATTGGAGAAGATAATGATTTCAAAGTCACAAGATAAAAATATTGAAATATAGTTTACACTTCATACAAGCTAAAATCATCGTGATAAATGAACTGCATAGGTCTGGATACCCATTGTATTTTCCAGATGTAGGCAATTTAACACACACAAAAACAAAGAGCATACTGAAACGCATGCAGCCTTTTCCCGACTGTAGTTAAGACAAATGCGTTTTGAAGGCTGCCGGAAACAAGCGCCTATTCACGTGAAATATGGGTCATCCCTCCCGCAGAAAGTAACATCACGTGGGAGAGAACTCTTATTTTCAGAACACGTCCATACACTGGCGCGCGGAATACTGCCAACACTTCTGTTAAACTAAACGGAACCTGCGCCTCTACAACCGTAATAAGTGAGTAATTAATTATTTACAATAGTCCAGTTAACTTATCCCATATAGTTAGGCCTACATGCACTAACACACGAGAAAGATGCATGGTTAGTCAGGAAAACAGTAACTCATAAAATGAAGTGTTTCTCTCTGCATGGACTGTATTTTCTCCAACAAGTTTGCATCAACAATGAACATTGCAAACTGGGTGCATACTCTGTTCAATTATGTTCTGCCAACGCGTTGCAATGCAACGCAACCAACTGCACGCTATAGCCATGATCTTATGGCCAGGTAAAGATATTAGGCAAGCGAGTCTGAATGTGCCCTCTGAAATTGCTCTAACTCTCCCTCCTTAAAAGGGACCGAATGTCTTTTCTAATCTGAGGATCTCCCTTTCCCTTTATCACCCTTTTTGTCCAACACGCACACGCACACACACTCACTCCTCCTCTATCTCTCTCTCTCTCTCTCTCTCTCTCCAATCAAGGAATGGAGGGATCGTCAGACGGTGATATGGATGGTTTTATTTCACCCTCTGGTCACAAAATCGCAGCCTAGTCACCCAGCTCATCTTCTCAATCATGTCTTCATCCTGTCAAGGCAGCAGGCCAGGCACCCATGTCCCAGATACAGGCTGACATCACCCAGAGCAGGCTAGGGAGGTCTCCGGGCTCAGGCCCTGTACCGGTAGTCATACAGCCGGTAGTCATACAGCCGGTAGTCATACAGCCGGTAGTCATACAGCCGGTAGTCATACAGCCGGTAGTCATACAGCCTGGAAGATGCTGGGAGAATCTGGCCTCTGGTGGGAAATGTGGCTTTATCAACAGGGGGTCAACAAGTTAACTGCAGCCACATGTAGGGTATAGAAAACAGTGTTTATAGGTTACGTTCGGGTTAGGGGCTATATAAAAAAAAGAATTGTGACCAAAAAGTTGAAGGTTTTGTTTTGTTTTTAAGTTGGTAACACTGTCATCTACCCAGATTGTCACATGACTATATATATACTATATATATATATATACTAAAAATAGGTATATTTGATGGTAAGATATTTCAGTAGATGACAGTATTTATTGATGATTTATTGATTGACGTGTTAATTTGAAGGGTAATGACAACTTTCACCCCTAATCATTTCATGGACTACTGGGCTGCAGTAATAGGTCTCCTCTTTAATACAAGCATAGAATTACTCCACACCCCCTTGATTTCATCCACCGTCTGATCCCAGGTAAGATAATCTGAGTAATATCTACAGACATGCCATGACAAAACCCCTGAAGCTGCCTTGTCAAACACAATCTCATATGTGTATATCTCCCCTCTCGGAATCGGCAAAAAGTTTCTTTGAGACTCCCTGCAACATGGATAGATGTTTAGCCCCTGGTTCAATTCCCTGTCTGGGAGCGATTGGTGTTTAAATTGGAGATTTTTGGGGGATAAGGAAAATCAGGTGGGGCAGCTTGGCGGCAGCAGTCCTCTCGTCAGTTTTATTTACAGCAAATGCATGCCAGAGGTCAGGGGTCAAAGTTGAGAGAGGGGACAGCAGGGCAGAAATAGTGCAGTTCGGATGGGATTCTTATAGGAGGGCGGATGGTGATGTTTGATGTGTCAGGTCTTCTAAACATCTCTTCGGTATCAACCTTGACATGCCTCATGGCGCTAAGCAGGGAGATACTATTACGTCATTCTATATCAAATGGTGACCTCATGTCTTCAATGAAACGCCTTCCCTTCAAGAAGAAAGACAGCTTATAGGTCGGTTTTGGAGTTTTTAACACTACTGTAGTCTTTCAACGGCCATTTTATTTGGGGTTAAGGCACACAAGAATTGACTGACTATTAATCGCCATGGTTACTTGAATATCATGTTAACTTTGCTATTCAGTATATGCTGTTTACTTTTCCATTGGATCCGGAAAAAGGACAACAGTGTTGCATACAGTAATATTGGAACATTATTAATGTGAAATATTCTGATGAGGACACATTGATTTACTACCTAACGACAGTGTAATGTTTCTGGCATCATATGTGTTTATGTTTCTATGTAATGTATATGTCTCTTGACATCAGCGGGTTAAGCCAAGGCATCAGACACCCTTCCTCTCCATTTTAAGATTATATCCGAGAATTTCTCTCATCCTGTCCAGCCTCTCCCTCAAGCCCTGTCCTTCTGCGTCTGGGATCTCTGGACATGAGAGTTTTCACTCGGATTAGGGTGAGAGAGCGGAGAATTCAGATAGGCACGCTGGACTGTGAACTAGCAACACTGGATGCTGCTCTGAGAATCAAAGTGACAGATGTCGTCCCAGGTTATTCACCTGACAACTTTGTTTCCACTGTTGTCCAGTGTATGTGACATCCTCTCACACCATAGCTGCCACATCTGAGCCCTTCTTCATTCAGACACATTTACCACCTATTTTATTGTCCTCAGTGGCTCATGATGAGCCCGTAAAATGACAACACCTATCCATAAATGTTTACTATCCTTTTCAGTCAGAAATGACTTCTGGTGTTCGCACGTCATTCATTGCATGTTCATTAAGTCACAGGCTCATAAACATTTACATCTCTATTGTTTTATAAAAGTCAATTCATACTCTGCACTTTATTAACTCGTGTTTATCCTGAGTAGTAACAACACTTAAATAATGTGTTAATGTAACAGAACATAAAATACATTAGTAGTCTAATAACTGAGTCTCAAAAAGGTTGAAAATAGGTTTAAATGAGCAACCAACATGTAACCTAATTAATCGCACATGTGGAACAGTCTGAATAGGGAAAAGCATTGACAAATGAGATATTGTATGTCAGTGCAAATTAATGAGAAATTAAAGGTCAGAGGTCAAAACAGGACCTCAGAAAGCGCACATGACTTTGATTAGCCGGCCCCACTGTTTGGCTACAACTGTCACAAGCGGTCAAGTCATCAGGCAATCACTGAGAGGCAGAGAGCAATAGAAGTGAGATTTGTTTAGGCATATTGTCTAAGGCACGATGACGAAAAGACAAATGAATACTACAGGGAAGGACTGTTGTTTTAAAAAGCACATTTAGACATTCAGATGTTAGTTCACCATAGGTTTCTACTGACCTGTTCACATGAGTTGAAAATGATTTATTTCATTTATGTTCTAGCTATCATCTCCTTGCCGATCAAGTGCTACAAAAGTGATGTATCTGATCAGATGATAAAATACTTGACGATAAAATGTCCAGATGTCCCCAGCACATGCGTTAGAAGTAGGGCTGTCAAAGTTAGCCTGTTACTAACGCGTTAACGCGACACGTTTATCGGCGGCCATTTTTTTGATATTGTTAATCACGTCTCCGTTTCTTCACCTTAATGTACCGTTTAAGCGCACGTTTCCCCGCAGTCTTTTAAGTGCAGAACACAACACGGAACACAGCTACAGTCAATGTTTGCACCTTTACATCGCTGACAACCGTCATGAGGTTGCTATAACCTAGCCTAGTGCTCAGGGCGAGAGAAAAAAACCGGAGTAATCAAGGTGACAGACAGTGATAGATTCAATACCGCCTTGCACACTCTTACTTGCATCTACCTGATCTAGGATGTAATCATTAGTCCAACAGTTGCAAATGAAAGTTTCTATTGGACAAATTCAAGTATGTTTATCCTCATTTCTTCCTGTTTGCATTTAAGAAACGTATTTCGACAGAATCGGCAGAATTAATACACCCCTGATCACCGTAAACACAGTTCACTTTCATAGCAGCCACATACAAACAGCATGATTTGAGAGAGAGGAGTGAGTGTGAGCGCCAAGCGACTTCGCCGAACTCATCTGGTTCTCCATTACGACAACAAAGTCTGGGTCGGGCCTGACGGATGGAGCGGGCAGACAGAGGTAAAGTGGGGCCTCTTCGGGGGAACGGTCGGGGTTGAGAGAGAGGACAAGGCTCCAGAGGAGGACTGAGCCACAGTGTATTTCTAAACAGGAACTTAATCCAAAGAGGAGTTCATCGCCACAGCCATTTCAGTCTGATATTGACGTTAGGAATCTGTGTATATGTGTTGTAAATTATCCAGTATTCTTTTACATTTTGGCTCAAGCTCATGCTGGTGAGTGGGCTGTTTGAGCTCTACATTTAACACGGTAAATTATATTGCAAATTCTTCCATTTTCGCTCAAGCTTGAATTACAGGTGTCCACAGTTTCTGTGCTGAGTAGTGCTGTGCAGCTGTTTGTTTGAGCTCTCCCCTGGGTTATTCACCTCCAAGACAGAGTCTCTCTGAGAGGAGTCAGGGGTGTACGCCGTGCTCCAAAAACATTAGGCCCTATCATGGTTCCCTCGTCTTTTGGATAGGATAAAATCCTGCGGTGAGAATCTCTCACGGCCGTGTCCATGTGACAAATGCCTCTGCCCTCCGCCTGCGATGGGATCTGACAGGGTCATCCCAGAGAACAAACGTGCCCAGACCACTCACATCCCATAAATCTTCGCAGAAGCCGACAACACAGAAATGCAGAACGGTCGTTTTGGCGTTTCCTCAGACAGGGCCCCATAACAAAACAGGCATTTTTTCCAAAGACATGTTTCTGATTCGGTTTAGTTTAAACTTAATTCCTCAATGCCCTTTTCATGTTGATTGTTAATGTTAAAAACATTTGATGTAATTTAAAAGTCAAGACTTAGGACTACTGAATATTCATTGTATTATGCATTTCCTTTTCAGATCAAGGAAAGTCTACTTGTTCTTCTTCTTTGTTTTTGTTCTTCTTTTTCTTATCTTGGATTTTCAGAGCCGTTCAACAAAGATTCTTTATGATCTAAAATAATAATACAATTTCCCTCATACAGGTAGGCGGAGGAGTGGAATTCTATCCAAGGACCAGAGTGAGAGTCCACAGCTGCTGAGTGAGAATTAAGCAATAAGGCACTAGGGGGTGTGGTATATGGCCAATATTTCACAGATAAGGGCTGTTCTTACGCATGACGCAAAGCAAAGTGCCTGGATACAGCCCATAGCCGTGTTATATTAGCCATATACCACTAACCTCAGAGGTGCCTTATTGCTATTAATGAGTTATCAACATAATTAGAGCAGTAAAAATACATGTTTTGTCATACCCGTGGTATACGGTCTGATATACCACGGCTGTCAGCCAATCAGCATTCAGGGCTCGAACCACCCAATTTATAAAAGAAAATAAAACCATTGGAGTTAATCGGTGTGCTCCACAGTGCAGGAGCGGTTGATTTGCCCTTGTAAGGCGAGTCTGTTTCATTCTCATCACATCTATCACAGTGAGCCTGGTGCAATTACTCTCTAAAATAAACATGTCCGCCGATCCACACGCTGTCACTGCTTGTCAGGAAGGCGAGGACGCTCAATCCAAACCATTGATAACTTATCACACCAATGTCCTGTTGTTATATGATACTGTTTTACATGTGAGGTAAGATGAAATGCAGGTGAAATACGCACACATATGCAAGCACATGTACGTACGTACCAGTGGAGGCTGGTGGGAGGAGCTGTAGGAGGACGGGCTCATTGTAATGGCTGGAATGGAATAAATGGAACGGAGACAAACATGTGGTTTCCATGTGTTTGATGTGTTTGATACCGTTCCGCGAATTCCATTCCAGTCATTACAATGAGCCTGTCCTCCTATTGCTCCTCCCACCAGCCTCCACTGATCTGATATTTACATACATATACACGCATACGCACACGCATGTACTCACAACCAAACAAACAACCCTCCCATTAAATGTGATAGTGGGTGGACACTTCTTAATTAAACATCATCTAAAAATCACAGCGTAACATAAAATGACCGAAACGGGATGAGTCCCAAATACAACGTCAGACAGCAGGTGATGAATGGGAGGGGGCTCTGGCCCGGGTCATCCATCATCTGCCCCGGTTCGCCCAACAGCGCTGACGTGACAGGAACGGTCAAATAACGTTAAGCACACAGGACCCTGTGTTTGGGGGGAGATTATTACTGTCAGAGCTGTAATGGATTAGCTTGGTTGCTTGGTCCGGCGCAGGTTCCAACCAATCTGCTTGTTGGGGTGGTTATTAGCATAACTATCAGAGGTCCAGCCAGGCTGCAGCAGGTTGGTGATTGACAGATGGAGGTGGCCGCCCCGGCAGACATCGAGCCAGGCTCGGGCCAAAAAGCCAGTAGCCAATTATATGGGGAGAAACAGGGACATTCATCATTCAGTTAGACACCTGTCCAGACAGCACAAAAGAGAGAGAGAGAGAGAAAGAGCGAGAGAGAGCGAGTGAGGGGAGCCACAGCCCGCTGCATCCAGGGACTGAGAGGATGCTCATTAGATTGGACTAGGGAGAATAAAGGAAGACCAGGGTTCACATTTAGAGCACACTGCATAGAGACAAGATGGAGAAACCTGGAGAACTTCTCCCTCAAGGTGCAGAGAGAAGGGCAGGGGCTGTGGTGTTGGCAGTAGATTTTGAAGTTAGGACCTTATATGTGGCTTGTGACTATACATTCTCCTTGTATTATATACATGTATACTGTTGATAAGATAATTATCTAATAAGGGTAAATGAATCAATAATCCATCATTGATTAGTAGTTATGTAACATGGATAATTAATAATTAATGTACTGAACGTTAGTCTCATAAAGGTCTAGTAAAGGCTGGAAAGGGAGAGAAATGTGTGTGTGTATTTCGAGATATCGGGAGTAGCCTTCAAGGTCCTCCTAATCTATGAGGAAAAGAACAGGCAGTGCTGGAACAGTGGTAGGAGGTCAAGGAAGAGATACTGTTCACCGTGCGTATGTGTGTGCATAGGTTATCTATATTTGGGCGTGGATGTGTGTGCGTAAGCGGAGAGAGGATAAAATGAACATCTTTGTCATTTGGACCTCAGAACTTTCTCATGAATAAACTGAACAGACCTTTTGCAGAAAGCTGAGTCCTTGCCTAATTATGAACCCAGTGTCTTACAAACCCTGGGGATTAGTCAAGGCTTATTGATTGTTAATTTATAGCATTAGGATTGAAAATTCCATTATCAACTGTAATAACCTTTTCACACTTCTGAGGCGAGCCGAGCTGTACTGCGCCGATCTGGTTATGCAACCACCGTAGTTGCTGGAACCATTCTGTAAAAGAGAATGTGAAAACAAAATCTGAGCTACCACAGTTCAGGTTGACACAATTGGGTGCATACACACACCCAGTTTATTAGGTACACCACCCCGTTCACGAAAACAGTTCGCTGCTACAGACTGTGAGTCACATGGCCTTGGCTTGCTATATAAAGGAGGCAGACAGGCATCGAGGCATTAAGTTACTTATGATCATCGATGCCAGGCACGCCAGATCCAGTATCTCAGAAATGTCCGTCCTCCTGGGCTTTTTACCCACGACAGTGTCTAGGGTTTACTGAGAATGGTGCGACAAACCAAAAAACATCCAGTCAGCGGCAGTACTGTGGGTGAAAACAGCTCGTTGATGAGAGAGTTTGAAGGAGAATGGCAAGAATCGTGCAAGATAGCAGATGGGCCACAAACAGGCAAATAACGGCGCAGTACAACAGTGGTGTGCAGAACGATGGACTATTGCAGCAGACAAGCACACCGGGTTCCACTCTTATCAGCTAAAGACAAGAAGAAGTGGCTCCAGTGGGCACGTGATCACCAACACTGGACAATTGAGGAGTGGAAAAACATTGCCTGGAACCTGAAAGCAAGTTCAGTTTACTTGAGTGGCCTGCGCAGTCCCCAGACCTCAACCCAACAGAACATCTATGGGATGAGATGGAATGGGCTGTTCGCAGCAAGAATGTACCGCCGTCCAATCTGCAGCAACTTCGTGATGCCACCATGGACCAACATCCCTGTGGAAAGTTTCCGACACCTTGTACAATGCTCCGAAGAATTCAGGCTGTTCTGTAGGCAAAGGGGGGTCCAACCCGATACTAATAAACTGATCGTTGAGTGTATATCTGTAACTACTACGCCAGACCCCTTGACTTGCTCTAAGATCTGGGGTGTGTCTGTATCTGCGTGGCGTGCAACAACTCCTCCTCAACACCCTGCCGTGAGGTCACGCCTCATCAGCCCCTTAGCCCTCGCTCTCTCCACTCCCTCCACTCCCTGATCACAGCCCATAAACCCAGAGCTGCATAACGCCAAAATTAACAAACGCTTGACATTTGCTCCACGTCCAATTACTCAATATCCAAGGCTGAGCACATGTTTAATCAACATTCATATCCCCCAGGGATCCGGAGGCAGCTCTCTGCATCACCACCCCGGCCACATTAGGCCCCTTCCCCTGGGCCACTGCCACCACGGCAGCCAGGCTCCACTGTTTACCCTCATCCAAACACACTGGAGACTGTCATCTTGGAGACAGTCAGCCACAGCCAAATCAAATCTGGGGTTTGGTTTCGGGTTATCGATCTATCCACCTATTACAGTGGGGTCAAACATTCTATCCGAGCCCCCAAAGAGACCCCCATCCCCTGGACAGCTTCCCCTGTCATGCTCCAGCAGGTCCTGGCCAGACCTACACCCCCCCTAGGAGGGTCAAGAGCAGGCTGGACATGGCAGGGGAGTGACAGCAGTGCGGAGGTTGATTTCCCCTCACTGCAGGAAGGAACAGCATGGGGGCATGGGGAGGCATGGAGGACAGATGACTCCACAACATCTGGGATGTACTGGCTCAATGCATGAGAGACTTGCCAATATGCATAGATGGTAATGAGCTCTGTGCTCTGACACTAAACCAGTCAGTGTTGTTGTAACTTGGGATAATAAGTGTCACTGGGATATACGGTGAGCTCCAAAAGTATTGGGACAGTGACACATTTTTTGTTATTTTGGCTCTGTACTCCACCACTTTGGATTTGAAACGATACAATGACTATGAGGTTAAAGTGTAAACTGTAAGTTTTAATTTGAGGGTATTTTCATTCATATCGGGTGAACTGTTTAGAAATTCCAGCAATTTTTGTAAATAGTCCCCACATTTTAGGGGACCAAATGTATTGGGACACTTATTTGTGTATTAAAGTAGTCAAAAGTTTAGTATTTGGTCCCGTATTCCTAGCACGCAATGATTACATCAAGCTTGTGACTCACTTGTTGGATGCATTTGCTGTTTGTTTTGGTTGTGTTTCAGATTATTTTATGCCTAATAGAAATAAATGGTAAATGTCTTGTGTCATTTTGTGTCATTTTGGGGGTCACTTTTATTGTAAATAAGAATAGATTATGCTACCATGTCTACGCAAACCTTTTCTAAACTCCCCTTTTATTCTCACCTGACCAGAGTACCTTCTTCCATATGTTTGGGGAGGCTTATATGTTTGCTTATTTTTTTCTTTAAGAAGTGGCTTTTTTTCTGGCCACTCTTCCATAAAGACAGTAAAGACAGCTTTGTGGAGTGTACGGCTTAAAGTGGTCCTATGGACAGATACTCCAATCTCCGCTGTGGAGCTTTGCAGCTCCTTCAGGGTTAACTTTGGTCTCTTTGTTGCCTCTCTGATTAATGCCCTCCTTGCCTGGTCCGTGAGTTTTGGTGGGCGGCCCTCTCTTGGCAGGTTTCTTGTGGTGCCATATTCTTTCCATTTTTTAATAATGGATATAATGGTGCGCACCGTGGGATGTTAAACATTTCTGATATTTTTTTATAACCCAACCCTGATCTGTACTTCTCCACAACTGTGTCCTTGACCTGTTTGGAGTGCTCCTTGGTCTTCATGGTGCCGCTTGCTTGGTGGTGCCCCTTGCTTAGTGGTGTTGCAGACTCTGGGGCCTTTCAGAACAGGTGTATATATACTTAGATCATGTAACAGATCATGTGACACTTAGATTGCACATTTTAGGGGACCAAATGTATTGGGACACTTATTTGTGTATTAAAGTAGTCAAAAGGTTAGTATTTGGTCCCGTATTCCTAGCACGCAATGATTACATCAAGCTTGTGACTCACTTGTTGGATGCATTTGCTGTTTGTTTTGGTTGTGTTTCAGATTATTTTGTGCCTAATAGAAATGAATGGTAAATAATGTATTGTGTCATTTTGTGGTCACTTTTATTGTAAATAAGAATAGATTATGCTACCATGACTACGCAAACCTTTCCTAACCTCTCCTTTTATTGTAATGGTAAGAGGTTGCATGCACGCACGCACACACACACACACACAAACACACACACACATAAACACACATTGGAATGGGGACATTTTCAAACACATACTCTCTTCCTTCCACTGAGCGTGCATTGTATAACAATAGGGAGATCCATGATCAAACAGAGTATTACATCTGTATGTGTGTGCGGTGCAGATATAAGTGGATGTGTCAGCCGGATGATGGATGACTGGGGGAATGTGCTGCATCCCAGCAGCCTGATACAAGCAGCCCGATTCCCCCACCCCCCCACCCACCCCCCCACATCCATCTGAGCCTGCCCCAGCCACAGCCACCTCATCTGTCAGAGAGAAACCATTTTCTGTGCAGCAGTGCATAAAGCTTAAGGTTATTTCATTTCTTCATTGCAAACTGCTGGGATAGAAACAGGGTGATCCTAAAATTCTAAGCTTGCCACACACAGAGAGAGAGAGAGAGAGAGAGAGAGATGAACACAGCTTGGTATACAGATCACAGTTGGCCTTGGTGTAGTGAACGTGGTTTAATAAAGGTTTGTGCGGAAAAACAATAATACATATGTTTTTAAAACGTATTTTTTCATTTGCTTTACTCATTGCATACCTCACATAATCAATATAGGTAGCCTTTAGAGCAGCAATATAGCATCGCTTACACGCCACAATATATTTTTTTCTTCCTTTAAATATCATGGAATTATAGCCAAAATGTTTGTATTTTTATCCCTCGGCATTGAACTAAACTACAATACAAGCCATGTGATGCCTCAGTGTCCAATATTTACTTGTCATTGTGCATATTGTGAACAGATTTGTGAGGGTTAATGTGAGACGGGTCATGTTTGGGGACTGTGTTTGGCACAGGACAGCCACACAGAGAAACAAAGACGGGGCCACCGTCGTCATTAATCTTAGTCAGTGGCCACAACGCTGTCGCTCGCCCAATCTGCATAGCCAGGGAGGAGGCCAGTGACAAATGCCACTATTGGACTGGGGCGTCGCATCTCCCTAGCTTCGTCTCCCGTTAATGTCACATCCATCACGGGCCAAGCCCATGTCGGGAGAAATGAGACCGGTCGTGGATATGAATTCATTGGAGGGACAAGCACAAGTTGATATATCTAGGCTTGGAAGTGCCGAAAACAAGTGTCCCTACAGCCTGCATTGGCTTTTGTACTTCTACAGAAGTTCTGAAGCTGTCTACGGTCTTGGTTGAATTGTAATGTTGATTCATTTTGAATCACGATCTTTGTGATTGTATTATTAATTACAAAATTGTACGATAAGTAAGAGTAATAGCATCTAAAGTGATGGTTACTTTTTGTGCAAAATTGTATTGCCTCTCCCCTGTATACTGAATGAGGCCATACCTTTGTAATTTATCTCTGGAGCACTGCCACTGCACTGTGACTTACTACTGCCACCTAGTGATGATAATGTGCCATCATCTAGGAGTTAATTACCGGTCTGCGCTATCTTTGGGACGCCCTTACCCTAAGCCCCATACCTTAACCCCCTACCCTAAACTGAACCATAACCCTTACCTAACCCTAACCTTAACCATTACCTTAACCATTTTCAATTTCAACTTCAGTGGGGTATGGACGTCCCAAGGATCCCGGAGAGCACAGTCCCGTTAACTAACCGGCAATGAACACCTAATATGTTCTACACCCCTGGTTATTCGTTTAGGCAAGAGGAACATCTAAAATGTGTGTTTCCTTCAATGAGCTCAAATGTGACATTAAATGTAGAGAACACTCACTGTCACATACCCATGCCCACGCCTACACACACACACACACACACACACACACACACACAATATAATAAGCTCGCATCAGCAGGCCATGTCAATTAGCATCTACAACCAAGCGCACATTGGTTATTATAAGTGGCCTCACTCCAAACTGAACTGTGTTCACGTCACAGAAACATAAAGTGCACAATCCCTGACATGGCATATACTGTCAGTCACAGACCAGAATGAAATATGAACGTAATCGACAAGCTTATTCTGTGACAAATGGGAATAATGTGTTTTCATCACACTGTACCAGAGGAGCGTAGGGTTTAGCATCAGAGTCAATCGAGCCCTGCTTGAGGAGATGGTTCAGCAGCCGGACAGCAGCATGATACGGGCACGTCCGAGGGAGCCACTCCTGAGTGATTTAATCAGGCAGCTTGCCCCTCAGCCAAGTGCCAAGATCTGTCCATCCCTGTGTGTTATGCCGATTAGCTGCACATGCATGATGAGGGATGAAAGAATTTGTCATCATTTGCATCATTCCACAGAGATGCGGGCTTAACGGGAAGAGCGATGGGTCCAGGGCTTGTCATGTCCCAGGGGCAGGCTGAAGAGGGAGTGGAGCAGGGAGATAAAAACATTTTTCCACTGTGAAGAACAAAAATCTCACTTTGAATTTGTATTTTTTTTAAAAATCAGATTTAAAGGAAGTAGGCACTTGCCCTCACAATGTTGTTCATCATTGTGGCAATATCAAAAAAATGTTTAAGTTGGATAGGACTATTGTCAAATATCCTACTGTTTGAATATACTCAAGATAGTGTATGTCAGGCTGAAAGCATCAGCGAAATGTAAAGCTGTGTGGTAACATGATCCCTCATAAAGGGATAAGGTGACTTGATGTTTAAATGGCAATTCCTGCTATTTTAATTTCCCCAGAATGACAATTAGAGAGGTAATTGGATCCCTCATTAGCCATTGGGTTGAGGCTATTCCAAATACAGAATGGCACAAATAAAATCTATTAAAACACACATTATCTCACCACCCCTCTACTGTTAAATGCCCTGAGGACTCTGAAGGGTTTTTGACTCCTCACACAATCTTTGCTTTCTCTTGTCTATGCAATCATTATGACTGATTTGACTTCCAGCTCATTGCAAGTGTTCCACCATGATTTACAATCCTTTTGACCTATTTAACTGTGGGGATAAATGTTCTCTCAGAGGAACTGAGGGGTTACACTTTATTGCTACTGTTTTGAATATCTATTGGGAAAATGGTAGCCTGGGTGCCAGTCTGTTTCTGCTCTCTTGACAAACATTTAGCTTGACACTGACAATGACGACGGAGTAGGCAAAAGCACAAACAGATCTTGGACCAGGCTAGGAAAATGGTGCATGCGTCACCCAAGAAACAACTTTTGAAGAAAGCTTGGAGTGAGATTTGCTATGTGAATTTCATTGCCCCATGGCACAGTCCCTAGATGGGGGACAGGGGTTCCTCCCCCAGGAAGATTTTTATAAGGGCACATGGCAAGACCCAGATGCAGAGACAGGAGGCAGATGGTTAGAGGCCAAGATGTTTATTAACAATCCAAAAGGTGTAGGCAAGAGAATGGTTGTGGACAGGCAAAAGGTCAAAACCAGTTCAGAGTTCCAGAGGTTTAGAATGGCAGGCAGGCTCGAGGTCAGGGCAGGCAGAATGGTCAAGCAAGTGAAAATGGAGTCCAGAAAAACAGGCAAAGGTCAAAACCGGGAGGACTAGTAAAAGAGAATAGAAAAGGAGCACGGGAAAAACACGCTGGTTGACTTGACTAACAGACAAGACGAAGTGGCACAGAGAGACAGGAAACACAGGGATAAATACACTGGAGAAAATAAGCGACACCTGGAGGGGGTGGAGACAAAAACAAGGACAGGTGAAACAGATCAGGGCGTGACAATTTTACTGTTTTAAAGCTTATATCCTGCAATTCTACATATTTTGACATGGCTAGGCGTATTCAGGTTGCTTTGAACATTAAATGAACACTCAAAATTAGATGTTTTCGTTACTTTGAGATTTTGGGGGAAAGACATTAAAAGTATGCTAATATTTTTGTACACATTTTTTGGGTGGTTTGAAACTTAATTCAGACAGTAATAAAGTTAGATAGGGAGACAGGCAAATGATAGAAACAGTTGGAAGGTTGAAAGCAGGGATTTATCCCTGTTCTCATGCAGAAAGTTGTATGTGACACGTGTCGGGGAGTGTTACCACTAAACCAAGGAAGTTTTTATATTAATGTTGTATGATTTATTGCAGTATCCTTGTGCATAGACTGCGTTCAAGGTAAGGGAACAAACATTTTGTAATTTGGGTGAATTATCTCTTTAAAATTGGGCTGGAAGAAAATCCTGCTTGCTCTCCAGGAGAGTTGGCCACACCTGATCTATGTTTCCCAGGGGCTGGGTGTTTGAAAATTTTCTTCTTTATACAGTGGCTTGCGTAAGTATTCACCCCCCATGGCATTTTTCCTATTTTGTTGCCTTACAACCTGGAATTAAAATAGATTTTTTGGGGGGGTTGTATCATTTGATTTAAACAACATGCCTACCACTTTGAAGATGCAAAATATTTTTTCATTTGAAACAAACAAGAAATAAGACAAAAAAAAGCAGAAAACTTGAGCATGCATAACTATTCACCCCCCCCCAAAGGCAATACTTTGTAGAGCCACCTTTTGCAGCAATTACAGCTGCAAGTCTTTTGGGGTATATATCTCTATAAGCTTGGCACATCTAGCCACTGGGATTTTTCCCATTTTTCAAGGCAAAACTGCTCCAGCTCCTTCAAGTTGGATGGTTTCCGCTGGTGTACAGCAATCTTTAAGTCATACCACAGATTCTCAATTGGATTGAGGTCTGAGCTTTGACTATGCCATTCCAAGACATTTTAATGTTTCCCCTTAAACCACTCGAGTGTTGCTTTAGCAGTATGCTTAGGGTCATTGTCCTGCTGGAAGGTGAACCTCCGTCCCAGTCTCAAATCTCTGGAAGACTGAAACGGGTGTCCCTCAAGAATTTCCCTGTATTTAGCGACATCCATCATTCCTTCAATTCTGACCAGTTTCCCAGCCCCTGCTGATGAAAAACATCCCCACAGCATGATGCTGCCATCACCATGCTTCACTGTGGGGATGTTATTCTTGGGGTGATGAGAGGTGTTGGGTTTGCGCCAGACATAGCATTTTCCTTGATGGACAAAAAGCTAAATTTTATTCTCACCTGACCAGAGTACTTTCTTCCATATGTTTGGGGAGGCTTATATGTTTGCTTATTTTTTTCTTTAAGCAATGGCTTTTTTCTGGCCACTCTTCCATAAAGACAGTAAAGACAGCTTTGTGGAGTGTACGGCTTAAAGTGATCCTATGGACAGATACTCCAATCTCCGCTGTGGAGCTTTTCAGCTCCTTCAGGGTTAACTTTGGTCTCTTTGTTGCCTCTCTGATTAATGCCCTCCTTGCCTGTTCCGTGAGTTTTGGTGGGCGGCCCTCTCTTGGCAGGTTTGTTGTGGTGCCATATTCTTTACATTTTTTTAATAATGGATATAATGGTGCTATGGATTTAATGGTGCTATGGATTTAATGGTGCACCGTGGGATGTTCAAAGTTTGTGATATTTTTTTATAACCCAACCCTGATCTGTACTTCTCCACAACTTTGTCCCTGACCTGTTTGGAGAGCTCCTTGGTCTTCATGGTGCCGCTTGCTTGGTGGTGCCCCTTGCTTAGTGGTGTTGCAGACTCTGGGGCCTTTCAGAACAGGTGTATATATACTGAGATCATGTAACAGATCATGTGACACTTAGATTGCACACAGGGGGACTTCATTTAACTAATTATGTGACTTCTGAAGGTAATTGGTTGCACCAGATCTTTTTTAGGGGATTCATAGCAAAGGGGGTGAATACATATGCACGCACCACTTTTCCGTTTTTGTTTTGTTTTGTTTTTTGAAACAAGTAATTTTTTTCATTTCACTTCACCAATTTGGACTATTTTGTGTATGTCCATTACATGAGATCCAAATAAAAATATATTTAAATGACAGGTTGTAATGAAACAAAATAGGAAAAACGCCAAGGGGATGAATACTTTTGCAAGGAACTGTAATATTTAATTTCTCAAAATCACCCAACCTTCAAGAAAAATCTAATGAATATCAATATTCAAGTGGTTAATGCCTACCAGTTGAACATCCTTGCCATCGTCTTATTCTGCGTAGACAAAATATGATGCTTTTATGAGTTGTGAGTCCCCCTACCATTTCTGCCTAGCACGTGGACAATACTATTATATTTTTGGCCATTGTTAAAAATGAGAACTGTTCAACTGATCAGAATAAATAAAGTAAATATATAAGAACATCTCCTGAACACAAGATGACATACATCTGTCCCTACACCGTAACCAAATAACTGTTCTATTTATTTTCCCACTCTACAGTCAAGTGTAAACTTTTGGGTTATCAATCTGTTTGACGATATTATTTTCATAGTTACAAATCGGGTCACACTACCAAACTTCCCTGCAAAAACATACTGTATGTCTGTCTGCTGCCTTTTTGTTGTGACAGCCTAAATGCCAATCACCAAACGAGGGGACTAATGCAAGTGTGGATTAAATCGACTTTAGCAAATCCTGTCAAAAGGTTGCATTCTGTAATAGATTCATGGAAGTAATATCAACCTAATTTTGTTCACACCATTTTACATTAAACATCCCTACCGTGCTGCTCTTTTTACAGTTTAACGAACTCAACGGAGAACATTCTCTCTCTCCATTCAACTCCACTCTAATCTTGAGGGGAGTTTCTTTAAAGCATGCATCCAATCCCCTTGATTTAAATTCAATTCATTTTAAGGGGCTTTATTGGGATGGGAAACATATGTTTCCATTGCCAAAGCAAGTGAAATAGATAATAAACAAAAGTGAAGTAAACAATACAAAATGAACAGTAAAAATTACACTCACAAAAGTTCCAAAAGAATAAAGACATTTCAAATGTCATATTATGTCTATATACAGTGTTGTAATGATGTGCAAATAGTTCAAGTACAAAAGGGAAAATAAATAAACATAAATATAGGTTGTATTTACAATTGTATTTGTTCTTCACTGGTTGCCCTTTTCTTGTGGCAACAGGTCACAAATCTTGCTGCGGTGATTGCACACTGTGGTATTTCACCCAAAAGATATAGGAGTTTATCAAAATTGGATTTGTTTTGCCTAATTCTTTGTGGGTCTGTGTAATTTGAGGGAAATATGTCTCTCTATTATGGTCATACGTTTGTCAGGAGGTTAGGAAGTTAGCTCAGTTTCTACCTCATTTTGTGGGCAGTGTGCACTTCTCTTCAGAGTTACGCCTTCTGCAGCCTTTATCAATAGCAAGGCTATGCTCACTGAGTCTGTATATAGTCAAAGATTTCCTTAATTTTGGGTCAGTCACAGTGTTCAGGTATTCTGCCACTTTGTACTCTGTTTAGGGCCAAATAGCATTGTAGTTCGCTCTGTTTTTTTTGTAAATTCTTTCCAATGTGTCAAGTAATTATCATGATTTGGTTGGGTCTAATTGTGTTGCTGTCCTGGGGATCTGTGGGGTCTGTTTGTGTTTGTGAACAGAGCCCCAGGACCAGCTTGCCTAGGGGGCTCTTCTCCAGGTTAATTTCTCTGTAGGTTATGGCTTTGTTATGGAAGGTTTGGGAATCGCTTCCTTTTAGGTGGCAGTAGAATTTAGCAGCTCATTTCTGGATTTGGATCATTAGTGGGTATCGGCCTAATTCTGCTCTGCATGCATTATTTGGTGTTTTACATCGTACACGGAGGATATTCACAATTAGTTTTTTGTCCCATTTTGTGAATTCTTGGTTGGTGAGGACCCCAGACCTCACAACCATAAAGGGCAATGGGTTCTATAACTGATTCAAGTAGTTTTAGCCAGATCCTAATTAGTATGTCGAATTTTATGTTCCTTTTGATGGCATGTCTCTCAGATCGTTCACAGATTTGTGGAATTTACCTGTGGCGCTGATGTTTAGGCCGAGGTATGTATAGTTTTTTGTGTGCTCTAGGGCAACAGTGTCTAGATGGAATTTGTATTTGAGATCCTGGCAACTGGACCTTTTTTGGAACAACATTATTTTTGCCTATTTATTTTTTTCCCTTAAAGAATGCGAGCACAAATGAGGGTTTAGTCAAGAATAGCGATGGACCAAAAGAGAAAAGCTAACTTTTTGGAAGATGAGATCATCGCGATAGTAGAAGAGATTGAAGACAGGCAACACGTATTATTTGGTGGACTAAATGTGTGTTAACAAACAAAGCCAAACAGGTAGCTTATGAGTGTGTCGCCCCTGCAGTGAACGAGGTGGGGCAGCAAGACAGAACTGTGGCTGATGTTGAAAAGAAATGGTCTGACCTTAAACTGCAAGGGAAAAAAAGAATAGCCCTACATAACCGCAGCATTAAGGCAACGGGAGGGGGGCTCTCCCAAACGGGAGGGAGCTCTCCCAAATGTACCAGCGCATCGGGGCAATAATTGGGGAAGCACATACACTGGCACATGCTCCGACGGCGACAGTGAATGTTTCAAAATAGGTGAGTTTCTTCTATTTTGCTTTTTGCTTTATTTAAATGTTTCATATGGTTTAATCCCAACTTTTACATTGTTTAGCAGTAACATCGGAAACGGTGAAGTCGGCGAGCGAAACCACCACGACTGCATCACTGGATCACGGTAAGTAATTAAGAGAATGTGAAACTTGGTTGTCAGTAAATCAGTGCATATACAAGACATGCACTGATTTATTTTATTCACATAGAAACGGGGGAAGCTGCGTTGCAGCCCGTGTACCGGGTGAGGGTGCCCCCTCCACCAAGGGAAGCTGCGTTGCAGTCCGTTCGCCCTCCACCCAGGGATGAAGTGTGTGAGGCTCCCAAATCAGCAGGTGCCAGGAGTGAGGGGGAAGGTTTGGCCACCTGTGTCGAGGGTCCATCCACGTCTGCAGTTTGCGTGTTGACCGCCTCAGTCCTGCAAACCCAGAATGAGTTGAACACATTGGTTGGAGAGATTGTGACTGAACTCGGAAGAATACGCAGGGTTT
This sequence comes from Salmo trutta, assembly GCF_901001165.1. Classification (NCBI taxonomy): domain Eukaryota; kingdom Metazoa; phylum Chordata; class Actinopteri; order Salmoniformes; family Salmonidae; genus Salmo; species Salmo trutta. The sequence continues at coordinate 9,994,281 of NC_042991.1, forward strand.
TGATTCATTTACATAATGCAATTGTTGAACGTTTTCCACAACATGAATAAAAAAACCTGTGCTTTGTATATTGTCTGGCAGTCTGTTTCTTACCACCAATCTCTGTATGAGCTGCCTGGTTCTCATTGCATCAGCCGGGGCAGGTGCTCCATTGGGTGGTGGGTTAGGAGGCTCTTGGGGGTCCATTCTAATCTCTGCATTCATTTCAATACCATGCCTCAGGGCTATGTTGTGGAGCACACCACCTGCCAGTATTATGCGTCACCTTTGATTGGGGATGGAAACCATTCATTCTTAAAACAGGCCAACATTTTGTATTTAGGTTTGAAATTGCACACCCCAATGTTCTTGTCAAAGAAACTTGCACTACTAATGGGCACTACAGTTACTGAGATGTCCCCTTGAAATCTGTTTGCATTTTGTTGCAATGCTAGTGGAAACGAAAGGAATCAGCTGATTCCATTTGTTTACACTAGCATTGATACAAAATTATCAAGTTTCAAGGGGACATCTCAGTAACCGTAGGGCCAAATTAAAAACTGTTTTCAGCTATTTGGCCAGAACCTTTGGGTGTGCAATTTCAATAAAATGCTAAATTTAAAATGTTGGTATATGTTGCTTTAAGTTGACCCATTTTAAGACTACAGTTAAGTTTTGTATTTTTATTAAATTACCTTCTCTGGCTTGTAGAGGAGTTTTCCACCTGATGCATCAAGGCAACGCCACCTGCCCTTCAACAGTCCGATGGTGCGCTCCACAACTGACCTTGTTCTGGCGTGCGCCAAATTGCAGTGCATTTCCTCTGCTGTTCGGGGATTGGTAAAGGGAGTGAGAAGCCATGTTTTTAGTGGATAGCCCCGGTCACCTAATAGGGTAAAACCATTTTGTTACAGTGAGGGGGAAAAAGTATTTGATCCCCTGCTGATTTTGTACGTTTGCCCACTGACAAAGAAATGATCAGTCTATAATTTTAATGGTAGGTTTATTTGAACAGTGAGAGACAGAATAACAACAAAAAAATCCAGAAAAACCCATGTCAAAAATGTTATAAATTGATTTGCATTTTAATGAGGGAAATAAGTATTTGACCCCCTCTAAATCAGAAAGATTTCTGGCTCCCAGGTGTCTTTTATACAGGTAACGAGCTGAGATTAGGAGTACACTCTTAAAGGGAGTGCTCCTAATCTCAGTTTGTTACCTGTATAAAAGGCACCTGTACACAGAAGCAATCAATCAATCAGATTCCAAACTCTCCACCATGGCCAAGACCAAAGAGCTCTCCAAGGATGTCAGGGACACGATTGTAGACCTACACAAGGCTGGAATGGGCTACAAGACCATCGCCAAGCAGCTTGGTGAGAAGGTGACAACAGTTGGTGCGATTATTCGCAAATGGAAGAAACACAAAAGAACTGGCAATCTCCCTCGGCCTGGGGCTCCATGCAAGATCTCACCTCGTGGAGTTGCAATGATCATGAGAACGGTGAGGAATCAGCCCAGAACTACACGGGAGGATCTTGTCAATGATCTCAAGGCAGCTGGGACCATAGTCACCAAGAAAACAATTGGTAACACACTACGCCGTGAAGGACTGAAACCCTGCAGCCCCTGCAAGGTCCCCCTGCTCAAGAAAGCACATATACATGCCCGTCTGAAGTTTGCCAATGAACATCTGAATGATTCAGAGGACAACTGGGTGAAAGTGTTGTGGTCAGATGAGACCAAAATGGAGCTCTTTGGCATCAACTCAACTCGCCATGTTTGGAGGAGGAGGAATGCTGCCTATGACCCCAAGAACACCATCCCCACCATCAAACATGGAGGCGGAAACATTATGCTTTGGGGGTGTTTTTCTGCTAAGGGGACAGGACAACTTCACCGCATCAAAGGGACAATGGACGGGGCCGTGTACCGTCAAATCTTGGGTGAGAACCTCCTTCCCTCAGCCAGGGCATTGAAAATGGGTCGTGGATGGGTATTCCAGCATGACAATGACCCAAAACACACAGCCAAGGCAACAAAGGAGTGGCTCAAGAAGAAGCACATTAAGGTCCTGGAGTGGCCTAGCCAGTCTCCAGACCTTTATCCCATAGAAAATCTGTGGAGGGAGCTGAAGGTTCGTGTTGCCAAACGTCAGCCTCGAAACCTTAATGACTTGGAGAAGATCTGCAAAGAGGAGTGGGACAAAATCCCTCCTGAGATGTGTGCAAACCCGGTGGCCAACTACAAGAAACGTCTGACCTCTTTGATTGCCAACAAGGGTTTTGCCACCAAGTCATGTTTTGTAGAGGGATCAAATACTTATTTCCCTCATTAAAATGCAAATCAATTTATAACATTTTTGACATGCGTTTTTCTGGATTTCTTTGTTGTTATTCTGTCTCTCACTGTTCAAATAAACCTACCATTAAAATTATAGACTGATCATTTCTTTGTCAGTGGGCAAACATACAAAATCAGCAGGGGATCAAATACTTTTTTCCCTCACTGTATATTATTTTGTATGGTTAATAAGCTATTATACACTGAAGAAATAAAATGACTAACAGAGAAGCCACCCGCCTCCACTCTCACCAGCTTCTAGACGCAGGCCTATTCTGCTGTGGCGCAGAATGAATGAGTCGTGCGTAGACACTGGCCACTTGGAGCATACATTGAGTAGTAGCATATGGGCATCACAGATGATCTGAACATTCAATGAAAGGAAATTCTTCCTGTTAACATATAGATGTTCATCTCCTGACGGTGCACGTAAGGCAATATGCGTGCGGTCAACTGCACCTATGACCCCTGGGAAAATAAATGAGCAGACAAACTCGCCTGTTCATCAACTGTAAATGGGAAACTAATGTATCTCTATCTGGTATGGCATGATTACAGCGTGTCTTCCTTTCCAGATTAGGGACTAAATCTGTGCACAAATCTAACAGAACCTTTCTTGGGAGACGATAGCGATTTATAAGCCATGGATCATCATGCGTAAAAAAGTCATTCCGGTCTCTGAAAACTCTCTCCCTTCTAAAAGCATGGTTTTCAGTGTCTTCCAATAATGCAAGAACAGCCATGGATACTTTTTTTTAATTTGACACACTATTTATAGAACATCGCATCCTGTTTTTAATTCAAACACCTTGCGTCTGGCAATTAATTCCTCACACCTTTAATTGATAGTTCCTAACAAATTGCTCATAAAGCTACTGCAAAGTTCACAACAGGCTTGGACGCATATGCGTCCCAAACTGCAATACCCCTACATAACCAGCAGGAAAATCACTTACGTCAAGTCTAGACTTTGCGTAGAGATAAGATCATTTCCACGTCAAAGTAAGGTTTTATAAATAACTACTTATACGTGGTTTTCTGCGTAAGTCATAAATAAGATGAAAATTGATCGTAAGTCCGTTTTATAAATGAGGCCCCTGGTCTGACAGAATCTGTGCAGAAGATCAAGGTGCTGCTGTAGGCCCTCCTTGGTTGGAGACAGAAGCACCAAATCATCAGTAAACAGTAGACATTTGACTTCAGATTCTACTAGGGTGAGGACGGTGCTGCAGACTGTTCTAGTGCCCTCGCCAATTTGTTGATATATACAGTGTGTTGAAGAGGGTGGGGCTTAAGCTGCATCCCTGTCTCACTCCCCGGCACTGTGGAAAGAAATGCGTGTGTTTTTTGCCAATTTTAACCACACACTTGTTGTTTGTGTACATAGAATTTATAATGTTGTATGTTTTTCCCCCAACACCACTTTCCAACAATTTGTATAGCAGACCCTCATGCCAAATTGAGTTTGAAAGCTTTTTAAAATCAACAAAGCATGAGAATACTTTGCCTTTGTTTTGGTTTGTTTGTTTGTCAATTAGGGTGTGCAGGGTGAATACGTGGTCTGTCATATGGTAATTTGGTAAAAAGCCAATTTGACATTTGCTCAGTGCATTGTTTTTGCTGAGGAAATGTACGAGTCCACTGTTAATGATAATGCAGAAGATTTTCCCAAGGTTGCTGTTGACGCATATCCCCGGTAGTTATTGGGGTCAAATTTGTCTCCACTTTTGTGGATTGGGGTGAGCAGTCCTTGGTTCCAAATATTGGGGAAGATGCCGGAGCTGAGGAAGATGATGTTAAAGAGTTTAAGTATAGCCAATTGTCATTTGTGGTCTGTATATTTTATTATTTTATTTAGGATACCATCAACCCCACAGGCCTGTTTGGGTTGGAGTGTTTCTATTTTGTCCTTTAGTTAATTTAATGTAATTGGAGAATCCAGTGGGTTCTGGTAGTCTTTAATAGTTGATTCTTAGATTTGTATTTGATCATGTATATGTTTTTGCTGATTGTTTTTGTGAGCCTAAAAGATTGGAGAAGTGGTTTATCCATACATCTCCGTTTTGGATAGATAACTCTTTGTGTTGTTGTTTGTTTAGAGTCCCAGAAGTGGTTAGATTCTATGGATTCTTCAATTACATTGAGCTGATTTCTGACTTGCTGTTCCTTCTTTTTCAAATCAAATCAAATTTATTTATATAGCCCTTCTTACATCAGCTGATATCTCAAAGTTCTGTACAGAAACCCAGCCTAAAACCCCAAACAGCAAGCAATGCAGGTGTAGAAGCACGGTGGCTAGGAAAAACTCCCTAGAAAGGCCAAAACCTAGGAAGAAACCTAGAGAGGAACCAGGCTATGAGGGGTGGCCAGGCCTCTTCTGGCTGTGCCAGGTGGAGGTTATAACGGAACATGGCCAATATGTTCAAATGTTCATAAATGACCAGCATGGTCAAATAATAATAATCACAGTAGTTGTCGAGGGTGCAACAAGTCAGCACCTCAAGAGTAAATGTCAGTTGGCTTTTCATAGCCGATCATTGAGGGTATCTCTACCGCTCCTGCTGTCTCTAGAGAGTTGAAAACAGCAGGTCTGGGACAGGTAGCACGTCCGGTGAACAGGTCAGGGTTCCATAGCCGCAGGCAGAACAGTTGAAACTGGAGCAGCAGCACAGCCAGGTGGACTGGGGACAGCAAGGACTCATCATGCCAGGTAGTCCTGAGGCATGGTCCTAGGGCTCAGGTCCTCCGAGAGAGAGAAAGAAAGAAAGAATTAGAGAGAGCATACTTAAATTCACACAGGACACCGGATAAGAGAGGAGAAATACTCCAGATATAACAGACTGACCCTAGCCCCCTGACACATAAACTACTGCAGCATAAATACTGGAGGCTGAGACAGGAGGGGTGTATTTTTCCGTAGTGTATTTCTGTATTGTTTTAGTGATTCACCACAGTGAAGCCGTAGGCTCAGGTTTTCTGGGTCTCTATGTTTTTGGTTGGATAGGTTTCTCAATTCTTTCTTAGGTTTTTGCATTCTTCATCAAACCATTTGTCATTGTTGTTCATTTTCTTAGGTTGTCTGCTTGAATTTTTTTGTATTTGATAGGGAAGCTGAGAGATCAAATATACTGTTTAGGTTTTCTAATGCAATGTTTACACCTTCACAATTACAGTGAAATATTTTGTCCAGGAAATTGTCTAGAAGGGATTGAATTTGTTGTTGCCTAATTGTTTTTTGGTAGATATCCACATTGCTCTCCTTCCATCTATATCATTTCTTAATATTATTCAGCTCCTTTGGCTTCGATGCCTCATGATTGAGCAAAGATCTGTTCAACTAGAGCGTTATTTTGCTGGGTCTGGGAGGGCATAGGCCCACCTACTCGGGAGCCAGGCCCAACCAATCAGAATGAGTTTTTCCCCACAAAAGGGCTTTACTACAAACAGAAATACTCCTCAATTTCATCAGCTGTCTGGTCTCAGACGATCCTACAGGTGAAGAAGCCCGATCTGAAGTTCTTGGGCTGGTGTGGTTACATGTGGTCTGCGGTTGTGAGGCTGGTTGGACGTACTGCCAAATTCTCTAAAACGACGTTGGAGGCGGCTTATGGTAGAGAAATTGCACGCTCCTTCAAAACTTGAGACATCTGTGGCATTGTGTTGTGTGACAAAACTGCAAGTTTTAGAGTGGCCTTCCATTGTCCTCAACACAAGGTGCACCTGTGTAATGATCATACTGTTTAATCAGCTTCATGATATGCCACTCCTGTCAGGTGGATATGGATTATCTTGGCAGAGGAGAAAAATGCTCACTAACAGGGATGTAAATACATTTGTACACAAAATTTGAGCGAAATAAGATTTCAGTGTATTTGAAGAGGTTGAAGCACTTCTGACACCATTTTATGATCTTAGTCAGATACTGTATGATGGTACTGCACAGCAGAGCACGAGCAAATGATTCAGCTTCAACACTTTTGTGATCAATTTAGTGATACCCGAGCCCTGTCCATACACGGGACCAACACTTTACATGTTGCGTTCAGTATATGTTGGTAACCAGCTTATAATAGCAAAAATAGAACCCTGGAGTTTGTGGTATATGGCCAATATACCACTGCTAATGGCTATATCCAGGCACTCTGCATTACGTCAAGAATAAGAACAGCCCTTAGCTGTGGTATATTGGCCAATTACCATACACCCTTGTTCCTTATTGCTCAATCATAGTAGTCAAACGAGTTAAATCAACATCCATTGATGCACTAGCGGTTCTGAAATTCCTTTATTATGTCATGTCACAAAAGACAGATAGTGGCTCACAGTAATTATTGATTTGAGGAAAACCGAATTTAGCTTCTAACGTCATTGCAAGTTACTACGATATTCCTTCTTAATTGGCTTGATAACCTTACAGAAAAAGGGTTTATTGTATAATTTGTGTTACTTTTTTTGTTGTTGGCCTAATTAGTATGCATTTTGTGCGGGTTTTGAGTGGTCATTGGATATTTTCTTGACCTGGCAACCCTGGCTGTCGCAAGACAGGACAACGATAGAGATTTTGCTCGTGAAGTTAAATTGCTGACGAAATTTCAAAACGATTTGGAGCACAGTTGAAAAATTTACGAGCTGACTATAAAGTGGACTAAGTAGAAAAATATAAGCAAGTCCTTTTCAATGCATGAAATATAAGAGGTGTGCAGTGAGAGCGTGAGAAGAGGGTCAAATGTGTGTGTCTCACGGCCAATGCGTGACCCATTGTCACTGTGAATTTTCAGGAGTAAATCAGATTAGGCTACTAAATATTTTATTGTGCTGCCTCAACAGAAAAAACAGGACTTGGGGACAGCCACTATCTGTCTTTCTGGTTTAAACTGTCCGTTATGAGAGATGTGGTAGAGAGTGTTTAAAGCCTTCCTGTTAGGTTGTTTTTCTTTTGTTTATATTGTATTATATTATATTGTATTGTATTATATTTTATTATATTATATAAAATCGTTTTTAATTTAATCGAATAAAATAGTGTGTTACTTTTGTCAATTGTAAAATAAAAATGTCTACCATCAAATCGAACCCATAGCCTACCACAATTATTGCATACAATCGGATTAATCAGATAATCTGATCACATTTAACTGTTCAAATAATTGCATTCTGCAGTAGCTAAAACGACCAGGAACAAATAATGGCGAAGACGTTTCCGCCCGTGCACTTATCATGGACGGTAGTTAAAGGCTTGTTTTGAGGAAGGTGGAAGTGTTAGCTCATTAAGCAAGCTAATTCTTTTTTTAGTTAAATAATAACGGTATTTATTACTTAATTATTAGTTCGTGAGACGTGATTTAGCAATTTATAAAGGTTGCCATATGGTGAGTTGGCAGAAATGAGTCGAATCAATGAATTGTGTTTCATACATGTTTTAGTAGCTAGCTTAGCTAACGTTAGCTGTTTCAAAAGCAACCAGCCTCCCATGTTGGGATTCCCTAAGAGCAGGTTCTGACTAGAGGGAGTACAGCTACGACCGGAAATTACTTTTCCGTAGCAGGTTAGTATAATTTACTCAGCAGGTTAGGAGACTTAGGTTAAGGTTAGGAAAAGGCTTGTGTTATCTAAAATGTTCTCCTAACCTGTAACTAAAAGTCACATCCGGTCGTAGCTGTATCGAAGTAGGATGTTTTTAGGGAATCTCGTCTCACATGGCTAGCGAAAGTTTCAAATTGTATTCTGTTTGATATCATTTATTGCATATAAAATGTAGCCCGTGTTGGCAATTTAGTTTACAAATACTATAATATTTTACAATATTTGTAAATGACTAAATGATTTGTTCACTACAGATGCTGTCCTCCCATATTGGCAGCTGGGCTGTGCCACAGAGGAACTAGAATGATGACATCCTAAGAGTGGAAATAATACTATATTGTTAGTGGACACAATGCTAGCTGGCATCATGGAACACAGGAGGCCACAAAGCAAGAATTATCAGTGTGTCACATGCTTGAAATGCTTTTCTGCTCCATCCAAACTACAGAGACACATCCTTTCGCACACAGGACAAAGACCATTTGTGTGTCACCTCTGTGAAAAGGCATTTAGGCAACTAGCACACCTGAAATTCCATATTAACACACACCTTTATCCAAAACATATTGAACGGAAGAGCAATGTAAAGTCTAGCTTGCTTCCAAGTGGATATGAAAATGCCCCTCCTATAAAGATAGATAACTCAAATGCATGTTTGCAGACAGGCTCCTTGGACACATTTGGTGCAGAGGGCACATTGGAGGTGGGCATCAGTCCAACTGCACCTGTCGACAGAGTTGAGGAAAAATCTCTCTGTTCCTCTCGCTGCACCGCTGAACTCAATCCCCTACACTCTGCGGTCGAGAGGTTTGAGAAGCAGCACACAAAAGACGAGCCAATGAGGAACCACGATGACTGGAGTGAACCTGAGAAACAGACACTGCATGAGGATAGATCCTCCAGAGATGAAACAGTGGCCAAACATACAAAAATAATTGAGAATTCAAACTCTCATAAATGCCCTGAGTGCTTTAAGTGCTTCAGCGCCCCGTCCAAATTAAAGAGGCACTGCCTGATTCACACAGGCCAGAAACCATTTCAGTGCTACCTATGCCGGCGTGCTTTTAGGCAGCTGGCCCATCTAAAGGTACACTACAGCATTCACTCTGGGGTCGCCAAGTCGCGGAACTCTTCACTACCACGACAAAGTCCCAAATCTATTTCCCAACCCCAGCGGTCAAAAACCTGGCCAAGAAACTATCCATGTAACATGTGTGGAAGGAGATTTAAACAGAAGAGACATTTGATAGTCCACCAACAAACTCATAAAGTTTCAGAGACTGCTGTGCACCCTCGTAAGTTAAATAATATAAGTAAGGCCTACCTTCCCCCTCAAACTAATTGTGCTTCCAAAGTATATTTCCAAAACTCTGAAAGTTCTATAACGTACAACATAGAGCCGAATGGTAAGAGACAACTAGATGTAGTTGAAGGTTTATGCAACTTATCAGAAATATTGCATGACGGCGCAAAACATGCATCACAGGAGCATATTGACCTCACTCGCTCCCCAGACAACAGGAACAAGTCGCCTGTGTCTAATCGCACAGACCACACACATACAAGCACGCTTAAGGCAAGGGAAAATCAGTGCATGATATGCCTGAAGAAGTTTGACTATCCCTCCAAACTCTCCCGACATCTGTTGGTCCACATGGGCATCAAGCCTTTCGGATGCACCGTCTGTAGTAAGTCCTTCAGACAGCTCTGCCATCTACAGACTCACATGAAGGCCCACTACATAAAAAGTGACAATGTTTCGAAAAGAGTAGAAGATACCCCTGACCAACCAGGGGATATTATATTAAAGAACAAGCCTGTTTCTGCGGTGAAGAGAAATCAAAGTGAACATTTAGACCAAGTTTCTCAACCTCGGGAAGCCAGCAGAGGCCTCAATGAAGTTGATTGTTTCCTAAGCCAGTATGTTTTACCTGTCAGACCTACCTTCAGTCATTGCTCCACTGACAGTCTCTCCAACTATGGTGCTCAACAACCTGCATGGAACCCCAGTGAGAAGCTGCTACCTGGATTGGACACTGACACAGACAGGAAGTCTTCAGCAGAGCCAGTATCTCTCAGACAAGGACATAAGACAGACTACAAGAAGACCAGTGATGTATTTGACAGCACACCGACACACCATTCACTAATAGGCAAATCTAAACAAAGGAGTTGCATCTTACAAAAGAAACCCACAATCCATGGCAGAGGGCGCTATTGTTGCCCGGTTTGTTCAAAGCGCTTTGACGCTCCATCCAAGCTACAGCGGCATTCCCTGGTTCACACAGGACAAAGTTCCTATCGGTGCCCCACTTGTCCAAAAACGTTTCGACAAAAAGCTCATATGAAGGTGCACCAGTCTGTTCATGAACAAGGGAAAGAGGCTAAACCCTCTATTAGTCATAATGAAGACAGGCAGACCAAGTCTTTATCAAGACTGAAAAGGACCCCATGTTCAAATGGAAAGGACGTAGTCATCCATAATAGAAGTGAAAATACTTTATCGAGTGGCAGTGATCTCTCTGCTGTCCCTCTAGTTCAGTTCAACTGCCCCCCAACCAACGACGTCGACAGCCAAACACTGCTTTCTGTTGCACCTAGGAAATCAGGGGTGTACCAGTGCATGGCCTGTCTGAAGAAGTTTAACTGTCCTTCTAAACTCTCCCGACATCTATTAGTCCATATGGGCATCAAGCCTTTCAGATGTACCGTCTGTAGTAAGTCCTTCAGACAACTCTGCCATCTACAGTCTCACGCGAAGGTCCACTGTAATAAGGCCACACTGCATGGGGATGAACAACAGAGGAACATCAACTTGGCTCAACTGGACAACATTCCCCTAGAGGATGGGAGTGTTTCGGAGGGACACATCTTTGCAGCAGGTCTTCATCAAGATGAACCAGGCCCAAGTCAAAGTTTTGAAAATTACGAACAAAATAGTAATTACAGACAAAATGGTCATGGTGGTGAATCATACAATCACTTCTGTTTAACGGAAAGCGCGAACCAATCAACAGAAATCAACAGAAAGCATGAACCAACCCCAAACCCTGAACAGTCAGAAGACGTGAAAAGCATGAAGTCCGAGAATAACTGGAGTATTGCTGAGGAGAAAGAGGTGGAAATGTTTCCCTCGCATGAATATTATGGGCAGCAAAACTACCCCCAGCTTCCTAACTGGTTAAGCCCCTATCCATATCACCAAGAAACCACCAAAAACAAACAGGCATATCCTATTGCTAACCAACATGTTCCTTACCTGGAGGATGGACCTAATTCACCACATGGTGCTAAAGAGGAGGACGGGTTAGAGGGTGGCCTTAGGTCAGAGTTTAATGTTCCATATAAGTCAGAACCTCCCAACGACCTTCACGTCTGCGCAGGCTGTAGTCAGTGTTTTACCACCAAGAGGAAACTGAATCATCACAGGTGTTCTCAGAGACATTTAGAGAAAGAGAGACGGGCGAGCTCGTATCAGTGCGCTATCTGTTTCAAAAGCTTCGAGGCTCCCTCGAAATTGAAAAGACACTACGTTATCCACACAGGCCAAAGGCCATTTCAATGTACAGCGTGTGGAAAGGCTTTCACTCAGGCAGGCCATTTGAAGACACACCTGCAAATCCACAGGTAAAAGACTTGGGACCGCCATCTACTGTTTAAGGACTCATAACACATCTCCACACACTCATATGTTACTTTGACTACTTACCTTGCCATGCTCCTCTACCCTCCAACATGAGCTTTTTGGATTGCAGAATATATTCATCCTGATGAAAAAGTACATATTTTTTATGTTTCTTTTTGTGCCTTCTATTATAGATGGCGTTATATGGTTCACTGAGTTTGTACTAATGTAATTATGTGTGGTGTATTAGTTGATGCTAACAATCTGCCTATCGTATTGCATACTGGTATTCACAGCGCCTTCAGATAGTATTTATAACCCTTGACTTATTTCACATTTTGTTGATACAGCCTAAATTCAAATGGATTTTTATTTCCCGAACACATGTGATTCAGGCCGTAGCACTTCCTGAAGGCACTGTATTTGTAAATAACTTATTAATATGTAAGTACAACAGCAATCAGTTCTTCTGTTTCACACACATGAAGTATACACTAATAAAAATGTCTTCAATGCAATACTCTGGCTGGCCATATCATTATGTTGCTATTTGGTTATAGCTGGAAAATATTTGATTTGGCACTGAGGTAGGCATTGTTTATTCTCAGATGACAGGATCGATGCCATCTGATAACACTTACTCGGCAGGCCATTTCATTATGGTTTCGCAGTACCACTTCTTTACACAAGATGGCGTCATGTCTCTGTTTTGGTTAGTTCAGATGCACTTTGAGGAGGAGAAGCATCTGACTTCTGAGAAAAAGGTGTAATGTGGAGGTGTCAGTGTGAAAGAAACTAGTTTTAACATGGTACATGAAATACTGAGTTAGGTTTTAATGTGAATGATTGCCGTTTTTTGATCGCATGTCGTTAGAATGCCATTTTCTGTTTGACATTTTCGATTAAACATCTTACTTATTTATAAATGTGTACTCATTGGAAGCTTTCGAACTGTCTTTAAACCTGATGTAAAGGTTACCTTTAACTGGGTGTCCATGTTGTGACAAGATAAAAAGCTTATTGACCTGTTAGGGATTTACAGAGTATGGATTCAAAGGGATTCTTTTCCTCTTAAAACCATTCAAGATTGAAGCGGTTTCTTTAAGAATTTCACCAGATTTTATGTTATGTGAAGTATATACAGTATTGTATGCAGTTGTACTGTATATGCTAATGAATAATAGCAGTTTTGTCCAAGCTTGTTAGAGCAGTTCATTGGTGTAGATACATCCATATCGCTTGTGGGTGAGTTGTTTGCACTCCCTGCCATCACGCTATGGGGATGTGGGAAGGGATTGGGAGAGGGGTTCATTTAGGTCATTATGGGTATCTAAATGAAAATCTCCCTAAATGAAACATTTTGGTCTTTACTGAGGCACCCGAAAGTAAAATTCCAATTAAAGTAATGGAGGTCAGATATTTCTGGAGTTCCCTGTCCACGTAAAAATATCTCAAAATACCTCAATATGTAGATGCAATTGACCAACGGCAAAAAAAACACAGAGGATGCTACGCTGAACCATGGATTTACCGTCACACAAATTTTTTTGTTTGTTTCTGAAACACACAGTTGTACATTATATGCGTCTTCCTACTACTCCGAATGTTATCAGAGTCCTCAGAACCTCGTTTAAGAAGTCATGTTGTGATTACGGCGCTGTGGAATAATCTCTGACATGCCTCTGGTGTATGGAGACATGGGACCTAATCCGAGCAGTAATAGCCCCTCTTGGATTAGACGGCCTTATAGTTGACCGACAGCATCAACCCTATGGAGAGATCTGTTAAGATTGGATAGATAATCGTGATTCATAGCACTTTTATAGCACTTTTCGTTACATAAAGAACCTAAAAGCACTGTAAATCAACAACAACAAAAATGCTATTAAAAAAACAAAACTTAATTTAGGCTAATCATCATGAGTAGATGGACGGTCAAGAGACTGAAGGTCGAGAAAGTTCATGCTGGATCTTTATGGAGAGAAAGGGTTTACTAAGTGGAGAGCGGTAAGGATAGATCTACACTGACTGTACAAAACATTAAGAACACGTGCTCTTAGGTCGGCAGGTAGCCTAGTGGTTAGAGCGTTGGGCCAGTAGCCGGAAGGTTGCTGCATCGAATCTCTGAGCTGATAAGGTAAAAATCAGTCTTTCTGCACCTGAGCAAGGCAATTAACCCACTGTTCGTTGGGTGCCAAAGACATGGATGTCGATTAAGGCAGCTCCTCACACCTCTCTGATTCAAAGGGGTTGGGTTAAATAAGGAAGACACATTTCATTTGAATACATTCAGTTGGACAATTAACTAGGTATCCCTCTTTCCATGACAGACTGACCAGGTAAATCCAGGTGAAAGCTATGATCCCTTGTTAATGTCACTTGTTCAATTGATTTCAATCAGTGAAGGGGAGGGGACGGGTTAAATAATCCTTTTTAAGAATTGAGAAATGGATTGTGTATGTGTGCCATTCAGAGGGTGAATGGCAAAGACAAAAAATATTCTAAGTGCCTTTGAAAAGGGTATGGTAGTAGGTGCCAGGCGCACCGGTTTGAGTGTGTCAAGAACTGCAACGCTGCTGGGTTTTTCACACTCAACCGCTTCCCATGTGTATCAAGAAAGGTCCACCACCCAAAGGATATCCATCCAACATTACACAACTGTGGGAAACATTGGAGCCAACATGGACCAGCATCCCTGTGGAACGCTTTCGACACCTTGTAGAGTCCATGCCCCAATGAATTGACGCTGTTCAGGGCAAAACGTCGTGCAACTCAATAGTAGGAAGGTGTTCCTAATGTTTTGTGCACTCGGTACAGCTACATAGTTCTAGATTGAGTTTGTGCATCTCTTTCACATACAGACCATGTACAGTCGGCCTTCTGTTGTATTGATGACAAACAGTACATCCCATCTCATGCATCCCTCCATTTGGCTGTATGTCTGACACCTTAGTGCCCTAAAAGCCTTTTAAGTCCTTCATGTTTACACAGTCACCAGTTCATGTCTGACAGAGGGAGGGAGGAGTACCGACCAACCATCTCTCAGGTTCTCCCATCCTGTTCCCGTCAGCCATTAGTCTAGCAGCGCTGCATGAAGCTGCAAGACGGTTCTAAAATAACTTCAGGCGGATGGGAAAGTGGGACTTATGTATTTATTATGAGCTGACAGCATCGGCGATAGGCTGGCGAGAGCTCTGTGGCAGAGCTCTGCTACAGGCCTCGGCAGGCCTCGACTTTATGAATCGGGTTTGAATCAATAACTAGGGTACGGGCAGGGCTCGGGTATCACTATATTGATCACCATCATTTTGAAACTGAGCCATTTGCTCGTGATCTGCTGTGCAGCGCGGTCAAACTATAGCTTAGTTTAAAGTGCCGCTTGCACTCCTACAGTTTTACCTGACACTGCATGCACACACTTAGTAACTCTAACCCCCTCTTTAAAATGACTGATTCACACTAGTTCTTTAAAGTGCCTCTCTGACACACACATGCATGCATACAGACACACACACACACACACACACACACACACACACACACAGCAGAGACTATTTAAAATTTCCTCTCAGCATAATTGTCACGGAGGCATGGTTCTTCTGTCTGCATATTTAATGTGCTGAGATTACAGAGAGGGCCGTGAGCACTAAGCTTCACATCGCTTCTTCGCGGGTTAACAAAAAAGGGATAAACCTTTAAGATTCAGCCACCCACAGAGGTTTTGACATCATCTGCGCTGTTAATACTCCAATGTCGTTTCAGACCTGCTGAGCAATGCACTTTGTCTGAGCCCACAGAGTATAGCCCTGCATGGGCATGAATTTTGCTACCAGCTCTCACAGTCTCACGTCAGAATTAGACATGAATCCATGTTTCTCAAATGTCAAATTTCGAAGTGTTTAAGGTTAAGTTCAGGCCTTAACTCCAATTTATTCATGTTAGGCATTAACTCCAAATGGTTAAGGTAAGGGTTAAGGTTTGGATAGATTTAAGACAAAAATAAAAAAATAAACGACTTTCTATCTATCAGGAATCAATGTAAGACCCAAGTGCAGACTGTGTGAAGGAACAATGTTATTTGTAACCACAGGGGGAGGCAAATGACAGGTCAAGGCAGGCAGGGGTCGATAATCCAGAGCAGAGGCCAAGGTACAGGACGGCAGGCAGGCTCAGGGTCAGAGACAGGTAGTGGTCAGGCGGGCGGGTACAGGGTCAGGGACAGGCAAAGGTCAAAAACCAAGAGGACGAGAAAAAGAGAGACTAGGGAAAAACTGGATCTGAGACAAAACGCTGGTACGCTTGAACAAACAAGACAAACTGGCAACAGACAGACAGAAAACACAGAAATACACAGGGGATAATTGTGAAGATGGGCGACACCTGGAGAGGGGTGGAGACAAGCACAAGGACAAGTGAAACAGATCAGGGCGTGACACTATCGCTGGATTCGAACTTGCAACCGCTATACACTTCTGGCTCGACGTGATGGTTCGCCGGAGGGCATAGCAGGAATTCTTATCAGCGTCCGGATTTGTGTCCCGCACCTTGAAAGCGGCAGCTCTAGCCTTTAGCTCAGTGCAGATGTTGCCTCTAATCCATGGCTTCCGGTTGGGATATGTACGTACGGTCACTGTGGGGACTATGTTGTCGATGCACTTGATGAAGCTGGTGACTGATGTAGAATGCTCAGAAATGCCATCGGATGAATCCCAGAACCTATTCCAGTCTGTGCTAGCAAAACATTACATTGTAACTTGCTTCTAAACACGTGTTGTAGATCATCAGCAATTCTCAATCAGATGAGATACACAGCTAACCAAAATTGAGTTTCATTCATAAATGTGGGCACTAATTATTGTTAATATTCCTCCATTCCCAAACCTGAAGCTCCCTGTCCCCAGCAGGAAAGACCAGGAAAAAGTGTTGGCTTAAGGTACAATTTCCTATTCCTTCCAAGGTCATATTTAGATTTAGAGTTACTGACATGAATATAAGCATATACAGGCAATCAATCAATACAATTTACTTTATATTAAAGATAACCAGACTAAAACACCAAAAAGCAAACAATGCAGATGTAGAAGCACAGTGGCTAGGAAAAACTCCCTAGAAAGGCAGAAACCTAAAGAGGAGCCAGGCTCCAAGGGGTGGCCAGTCCTCTTCCGGCTCTGCTGGTGGAGATTATAAAAGACTACAGTCATTTCGGCCAGATCATTCTTCAAGATGTTTAAATGTTCATAGATGACCTGCAGGGTCAAATAATAATTACAGTGGTTATAGAGTGTGCAATACTTCAGCACCTCAGGAGTAAACGTCAGTTGACTTTTCATAGCCGAGCATTTAAAGGTTGATACAGCAGGTCCGGTAGTGAGAGAGAGAGAGAGAGAGAGAGAGAGAGAGAGTAAAACATCAGGTCCGGTAGAGAGAGAGAGAGAGAGAGAGAGAGAGAGAGAGAGAGAGAGAGAGAGGGGGGGGGGGGGTAAAACAGCAGGTCCGGTAGAGAGAGAGAGAGAGAGAGAGAGAGAGAGAGAGAGAGAGAGAGAGAGAGGGTAAAACAGCAGGTCCGGTAGAGAGAGAGAGAGGGAGAGAGAGAGAGAGAGAGAGAGAGAGGAGAGAGAGAGAGAGAGAGAGAGAGAGAGAGAGAGAGAGAGGGGGGGATAAAACAGCAGGTCCGGTAGAGAGAGAGAGAGAGAGAGGGGATAAAACAGCAGGTCCGGTAGAGAGAGAGGGGGGGGGGGATAAAACAGCAGGTCTGGTAGAGAGAGAGGGTAAAACAGCAGGTCCGGTAGAGAGAGAGAGAGAGAGAGAGGGGATAAAACAGCAGGTCCGGTAGAGAGAGAGAGGGTAAAACAGCAGGTCCGGTAGAGAGAGAGAGATAGAGGGGGTAAAACAGCAGGTCTGGTAGAGAGAGAGAGGGTAAAACAGCAGGTCCGGTAGAGAGAGAGAGGGTAAAACAGCAGGTCCGGTAGAGAGAGAGAGAGAGAGAGAGAGAGAGAGAGAGAGAGGGTAAAACAGCAGGTCCGGTAGAGAGAGAGAGAGAGAGAGAGAGAGAGAGAGAGGGTAAAACAGCAGGTCCGGTAGAGAGAGAGAGGGAGGGGGGATAAAACAGCAGGTCCGGTAGAGAGAGAGAGGGTAAAACAGCAGGTCCGGTAGAGAGAGACAGAGAGAGGGTAAAACAGCAGGTCCGTTAGAGAGAGAGAGAGAGAGAGAGGGTAAAACAGCAGGTCCAGTAGAGAGAGAGAGAGAGAGGGTAAAACAGCAGGTCCGGTAGAGAGAGAGAGAGGGTAAAACAGCAGGTCCGGTAGAGAGAGAGAGAGAGAGAGAGAGAGAGAGAGAGAGGGGATAAAACAGCAGGTCCGGTAGAGAGAGAGAGAGGGTAAAACAGCAGGTCTGGTAGAGAGAGAGAGAGAGAGAGAGAGGGTAAAACAGCAGGTCCGGTAGAGAGAGAGAGGGTAAAACAGCAGGTCTGGTAGAGAGAGAGAGAGAGAGGGTAAAACAGCAGGTCCGGTAGAGAAAGCGAGAGAGGGTAAAACAGCAAGTTCGGTAGAGAGAGAGAGAGAGAGAGGGTAAAACAACAGGTCCGGTAGAGAGAGAGAGAGAGAGAGAGAGGGTAAAACAGCAGGTCCGGTAGAGAGAGAGAGAGAGAGAGAGAGGGTAAAACAGCAGGTCCGGTAGAGAAAGCGAGAGAGGGTAAAACAGCAGGTCCGGTAGAGAGAGAGAGAGAGAGAGAGAGAGGGTAAAACAACAGGTCCGGTAGAGAGAGAGAGAGAGAGAGAGAGAGAGAGAGAGAGAGAGAGGGTAAAACAGCAGGTCCGGTAGAGAGAGAGAGAGAGAGAGAGAGAGGGTAAAACAGAAGGTCCGGTAGAGAGAGAGAGAGAGAGGGTAAAACAGCAGGTCCGGTAGAGAAAGCGAGAGAGGGTAAAACAGCAGGTCCGGTAGAGAGAGAGAGAGGGGGTAAAACAGCAGGTCCGGTAGAGAGAGAGAAAGGGGATAAAACAGCAGGTCCGGTAGAGAGAGAGAGGGTAAAACAGCAGGTCCGGTAGAGAGAGAGAGAGAGGGTAAAACAGCAGGTCCGGTAGAGAGAGAGAGAGGGGGTAAAACAGCAGGTCCGGTAGAGAGAGAGAGAGAGGGGGTAAAACAGCAGGTCCGGTAGAGAAAGCGAGAGAGGGTAAAACAGCAGGTCCGGTAGAGAGAGAGAGAGAGGGTAAAACAGCAGGTCCGGTAGAGAAAGCGAGAGAGGGTAAAACAGCAGGTCCGGTAGAGAGAGAGAGAGGGTAAAACAGCAGGTCCGGTAGAGAGAGAGAGAGAGAGAGAGAGAGAGAGAGAGAGGGGGTAAAACAGCAGGTCCGGGACAAGGTAGCACATCCAGTGAGTCCTGACCAGGTCAGGGTTCCGTAACCGCAGAGACTGGATCAGCAGCACGACCAGGTGGACTGGGGACAGGGACAGCCAGGAGTTGTCAGGCCAGGTAGTCCTGAGGCATGGTCCTAGGGCTCAGGTCCTGCATCCTTTATTCAACTTGAGTGTAGGCTAATCCCGAGAGGTTTTGTAACTTTGCATGATTAAACCTACCTGTCAATCCAGATCTGAATGTTTAATATCGTTTTTACTGTACACTGTTGATAGTAATTGCTTCCAAAGCTAATCACTGAATGTCCTACTACAAGGTTGACACACTTCTGAGTCACAACAACACAGAGACACGCATACACACTACAGATTGCAAGTGCAAGTACAATGAGCAACTGGAAAAATGAAGTCTGCTGCGTGGTTTCCCAATACACACACACACACACACACACACACACACACACACACACACACACACACACACACACACACACACACACACACACACACACACACACTTAATTTAGGTTAGTGAGTAGTCAAGGCTTTGTCATTAAAATAATATTGTGTCTATCTTTCATATCCATCGACCGGGCTCGGTGGGTGACAGGTAACCGTGCCTCCACCGATCTGTTCCAGGCCTGAAGTGGCGGGCTGGAACTTCCAGAGTCTTGTGGACCTGAAGCAGTGTGATGTGGTCCAGGTAATTATCACACAAGCGTATATACACACACACAAACACAAACACAAACACACACACACACACACACAAACACACACAAACACACACACACACACAATCACTTAAATTGTGCCTCTCTCCTGTAGATCTGATACCCCGATCAACTCAACCACAGCCCTCACAGCTGCAGTCGTCTGCCCCCTGCACCTGCTACACTGACCACGACAGGTGGTACAGGTCGTTATCACACACACGTATACTCTCCCTCCTTTGAGGCTCTGTTCAATCGGGTCCGCTTTAGTCGACATCTGCATAGCGGTTGTTTTGGCGGTGTCTGAGGTGGAACTGTGTTAGAGCTGTCCACGTGCGGCTCCTGGCATTATACCTAAAGCGGACATCGCCATTGGCTGCACGGAGTCGCATTAACAGAAATCCCATGCAGCCTTGTTTAAAAGTTGAAACACTGGAATGAGATGTAATGAGATGTAATCTACACCTTGATTACGATGATAGAAACACTCATTATTTAGTTGAATGATTTTTCAATCTGAGCGTCATTATTTCTATATAGCCTACACGTTCTCATTCTGAACTTCTAACGGGAGTGGGACGGCTGTGGCTTCATGACAATGATCAAGAGCAGCTGTTGACCGATTTGAGAGCTCCTCTGCTGGGGTATTCCATTTACCGGCGGCACCAGTTCCTGCTACACTGGCCAGTGAGAGAAGAAACTTTTAAGGATTCCCAGATGGATAGAGGCAATTCAGAATTATATTACATACACGTGCACTCCCTCACACCAACAGACGTGCACACACAAACATGTTGTTGAGCTGTATACTTACTGTGACCGTGTGCATCTTGCTTTCGGATCTGCCATGCTCTCCACCACTGCCCCTGCCAGCCTCAGCCAGAAGTGCATGCACCGGGCCTGTCAAGACTGACAAAGCAGAGATGGGTGGCTGACAAGGAAAAATAAAACACCACATGCACACACTCTCTCTCTCTGTCTCTCTCTCTGTCACACACACACATTATCCCCAATGTAAATAAATGGTAATTACTCGTTTATTTTATGCATGCTCCATTTTATTATAGGATTGGAGATATCTCGGGCTACATACCCATTATACATATCTACATAGTTGCTCTATTACTCTAAATGTCTATCAAATCATAGTGTGATTGATAATATTGTAATACGGTATTGGTTAACGTGTACAGTTTGAGGAAATTATGTGTGCATTTTTCCTGAGTTTAAAAACATGCCCCCCTCTCACTCTCTCCTTCTCACACACCCACACACACACACACACACACACACACACACACACACACACACACACACACACACACACACACACACACACACACACACACACACACACACACACACACACACACACACACTAGACCCAATGTAAATAAATGATAATAAACTTGTTTATTTTATGTATGCTCCATTTTATTTGAAGATTGTGTGCAATAAAGTACATTCACATTTAAAGCCAAGTCTTTATTTCATTTAATATTTCTCTGATTAAAATGTGTGACCAAAAGGAAGTCGGCAGACCTGCAACCCTCTGGGAGTGTGTGCAGTTTTTGTCATCTGGAGCTGAAACAGCCTTCACATACAGTATGTACAGGGTTCCCAGGAGTGGCAGGCAAATATGTTTATTAGTGTCCAGCAAACGCAATTTTTTATGTATCAAGGCCATTCCCTGGCTACCCATCCACATTGATTCGGCCAAACTGATGTGTGTTCTCCACAATGAACGTATGTAGCGGTCGATAGAGCAGCAGAATTCAATTCAGGGTGAGTGGTCAGGGAACCAAGGCCAAAGAATGGAGAGAGAGATGACCTGGAGGGAGTTCCAGACCGCAGCTTTTTATGAAGCCGAAAAGCAGAGATGGGTGGCTGACAAGGAAAAAATAAAACACAACATGCACACACTCTCCTTCTCTCTCTCTCGCTCACACACACACACGCACACGCACACGCACACACACACACACACACACACACACACACACACACACACACACACACACACACACACACACACACACACACACACACACACACACACACACACACACACACACTAGTTTGGAAATATATAAATAAATTGTAATTACTTGTTTATTTTATGTATTTTACATTTTATTATAGGATTGTAGATATCTAGCCCTACAACAGTTAAAAAAAGAAAGACTGATCATTAATATTATCATTAATAACTGACACAATTCTATAATGAATTTATATTAGAATAATAATCCATAATAGTGACCAATAGTTACTGTATTCATATTGTTTCAAGTTTCAATTAGTCAGCAGGTAGTGCCCCAGGGTGGCATCAAACTGTGTCTCAAAGGTCATATAAGATCCCAAAATGTTTCGTTTTGGCTACACATGCCTGGCTGGTGTGAATGAGAGGCAGATGCTTGCGTCCATTCGCCATTCCTGTCTCCAACGCCCTAGCAAAACCGAAGCCTACTTGAAGGTAACAGCGTTCACTGTTGCCCCTAGTGGCTGGTTTCCGCTTCATCTCCCAATGTCTTCAGACATGGATGGACGTTGAATACTGACGGGTGACCTGGCTAGAATTTTAAGCACGGGTCAGAGCCCTCCCTTTGCCCGCGACGTTCAGACCGTACCCTACCTAGGCCCGATTGCTTCTGCCACATTTTAGGCTCTGCCCGAAACCCGACATCAGAAATAACTTCCTCCGTTAGTAAATCCATTAGCTGTTCCTCTCTGTCTGTCACACGATCCTGTGCGCTGTTCGCTCTGCATGCGCTCTGCTCAATGACGAGACATTAGAGAGCAGTTAGCTACTTTTTGTCACTCTAAACTCCGACAAAACTCAAGGAACATTATTATTTTCTGTGAAATAATCTCTCCTGTTTTATACACTGAACAAAAATATAAACGCAACATGCAACAATTTCTAAAATATTACTAAGTTAAAGTTCATATATATATATATATATACACATATATATATATATACATATATATATATATACACACATATATATATATATATATATTTATATATATATATATATATAGTACCTTTATTTAACTAGGCAAGTCAGTTAAGAACAAATTCTTATTTACAATGATATAAGGAAATCAGTCAATTGAAATAAATTCATTAGGCACTAATCTATGGATTTCACATGACTGGGAATACAGATATGCATCTGTTGGTCACAGATACCTTTAAAAAAAGTAGGGGTGTAGATCAGAAAACCAGTCAGTATCTGGTGTGACCACCATTTGCAAATGGCACACTCTTTCCCATAGAGTTGATCAGGCTGTTGATTGTGACCTGTGGAATGTTTTCCCACACCTCTTCAATGGCTGTGTGAAGTTTCTGGATATTGGCAGGAACTGGAACATTGTAGCACGCATCAATTCAGAGCATCCCAAACATGCTCAGTGGGTGACATGTCTAGTGATTATGCAGGCCATGGAAGAACTGGGAAATGTTCAGCTTTCAGGAATTCTGTACAGATCCTTGCGACATGGGGCTGTGCATTATAATGCTGAAACATGAGGTGACGGTGATGGATTAATGGTACGAGAATGGGTCCCAAGATCTCATCACGGTATCTCTGTGCATTCAAATTGCCATCAATAAAATGCAATTGTGTTCGTTGTCCGTAGCTTATACCCGCCCATACCATAACCCCACCGCCACCATGGGGCACTCTGTTCCCTACATTTACATCAACAAACCGCTCACCCACACGACGCCAGGATTCATCTGTGAAAAGCACACTTTTCCAGCATGCCAGTGGCCATCGAAGGTGAGCATTTGCCCACTGAAGTTGGTTACGACGCCAAACTGCAGTCAGGTCAAGACCCTGGTGAGGATGACGAGTAAGCAGACGAGCTTCCCTGAGATGGTTTCAGATGATCCAGATGGTGAAGAAGCTGGGTGTGGATGTCCTGGGCTGGCGTGGTTATACGGGGTCTGCGATTATGAGGCCGGTTGGAAGTACTGCCAAATTCTCGAAAATGACGTTGGAGGCGGCTTATTGTAGAGAAATGAACATTACATTCTCTGGAAACAGCTCTGGTGGACATTCCTGCATTCAGCATACCAATTGCACGCTCCCTCAAAACTTGAGACATCTGTGGCATTGTGTCGTGTGACAAAACTGCACATTTTAGAGTGGCCGTTCATTCTCCCCAGCACAAGGTGCATCTGTGTAATAATCAGGCTGTTTAATCAGCTACTTGATATGTCACACCTGTCAGGTGGATGGATTATCTTGGCAAAGGAGAAATGCTCACTAACAGGGATGTAAACAAATGTATATGTATGGAACATTTTAGGGGTCTTTTAGTTCAGCTCATGAAACATAAGACCAACACCTTACATGTTGCGTTTATATTTTTGTGCAGTGTATTTGACGAGGTTGAAGCATTTCGGACACCATTTTATGATCTTAGTCAGATACTGTATGTCATTGAAATGTGTGCACGTATTTCAGTGACTTTTGTGTATTTGTGTAGGAGGTATTAATAGCAGAGTAAGCGTGTGCTGGTAAGGAAGACTTGATCCCCAGGACCTGGAAGAGAATGAGATGCATTTCTAAGGGGTATTTTGAAAGGACCGGGGCCTGGGGGGCCCATGAGCTTGGTCTTGGGGGTATTTTGTTTCAAGGCCACTGCAGCCGCCTAGTTGGGAAATGCTAGACCACAGGAATTGTTTCAGTGTGACACCATGTGAGTGATGGACTGTGGCCAAGTCATAACATATCAACCAACGTGGGGTTATGTTCGGAGGGCTTCCTGCTTGCTAGCCTCCTATAGGTCAGTGTGCCGAGCCAGTCTCATGACGTTAACGCCTCCTTTGTAAGCGTACTATACGGCATGCCATCCATTAAAGCCAAAAAGACTACTTTCAACAAATCCGATTTTAAACATGTACTCTGAAAGAAAATGATCATACGTATCTCCTAGGAAATGTTGATCTCTCTATGATGACGTTCATGTGTCCCATGTCTACAGTGTAACTGTAGAAGTGTTCCGGTGAAGAAGTGCCGACTCATGTCAACACGAATACAATAAATCAAGGACGATTGCAAAACGTATCTCCCTGTATGAGCGTTTCTTTAATAACGCGATGACATGTCTTCTCTCGAAATGATTTCATCTCAGGTTTGGTTTGCGTTTAAACACGCACTCCTGTTATTTTTTTTTTTTACTTTTCCTGTTGTAAACAATATCCCAAGTATAAATACAGTAATGTACACACACTTAAGAGAGTAAAAAAAATATATGTTTTTCAAGAGTTGGCTATTCAAGTTGGTCTGATGGGTTTACTCTGATGTCATCGGGCCTCCCCCCCTTGCTTGAGGAACAATAGAGGACAAAAGAGGAATGCCCACCCCCCCCCCAACTTGTGCCATTCCATGTCATACCCAGACCACATATTGAGATGTGCCTTTTGTTAAGTAAAGTGCATCTTTAAAAGAGACCTGCAATGCCTAGCCATAAATGATATGCGTTGCGTAAGAACTAGGTGAAACAATCACTGCTCAATATAGTGTGTGCAATCACTTCCCTACACACCTCCCTTCCCAACACCATCCCCCCCCCCCCCCCCTTTGTCTGTCAGAAGGACTCCGCCTGTCCAAGTTGGGAATTGCCCTCCACTTTGCAGTCTTTGGCAGATGGCTTACCAAACTAGGCATGTCCGGTGTCAGAGCCCCTCTTCTGGTGAATCACTCCTACCGCCTGGCTGCCTGCACAGGGTCTAGCGGCTGTCGGTAGAGGGGGTCCATAATCCCCACGTCCTCCTGTCCCTGTCACTCTATTAGACCCAGCAGCAGCTGCCCCAGAGGAGTACCCCCCACAGCAGCCACACACACACAAAGACAGAGAGAGACAGACACCACCACCACTCTGATCCTCAGCCACAGTTGAGAGCAGTGGGACACTGAAGGAAGCAAACAATAGGAAGACAGGTGATCATTGCTAGCGTCTGTGCTAGTGTCTGTTTATTTCCACACAAACACAATCAAGAACCCCCACATAGGCCTATAAAGGACCACACACTTTGGTTTGACCATGCGCTTGCAAAGGTCCACAAACAAAGACGCAGTCAGAGTTGCACAAATAATTCAGGTCTCCTTTGAAGTAGCCTGGGGGCCAGTGAAGACTAGAAGTTATTGTTAAAAACCCTCTCTCAAACCAGCACCTCTACCTCACGGCAGTACGCCGGCACAGAGGCCCTGCAGCAGCGGTCCTGAGACCCCCTCCAGTCTAGCAATCACCAGCTCCACAACCTCCGCCTGGTTACTGGCAGCACCCCAACGTCTGGCCTGCACCTCAAGTCCCTGAGTACCACAGGATCGACCAACCGTAGACTGTGTATCAGGCAGTGCAGCGGCCTCAAACGGCTTGGGTGCCACGGTTGCCAGAGCTGCACCCAGCCATGACGCCCAAACCGACGACAGAGGTGCAGCCAGACAAGTGACTGCCAGCGTTTGAGCCTGCCCCACGACGGCTACCGAGGCCCAAGTCGTTCCAGCAGACTGCAGAGCTCCACTCCACACCCCAGACACTCTTACTAGTGTCTCTGCTGGACCAGCCATCCCCAGACTCAACTCCAGTGCTGGTCCATACACTATCCTCTGCTCTCACAGACCTGCTTGGCCTATATCTGACATCGAAGCCAACTCTACAGTCGGAGTTGCAGGTGGCATCCAATCCAGCCCCTAAGCCCTCACTAGCTCTCCTGGAGCTTCCATCATCAGAGCGGACTGCAGTTCTGGTCCCAATGTCCACTGCAGTCCTGGAAGACCAGTCCAGCACTGACCTGGGCCCATCGCCAGACCCAATCCTAGGTCAAATGTCCGGCCCTGTCCTGGACCAACCAGCTGACTCAGCTCCAGTCTTGGGTCCGCCTCCCACTCCTGTTCTGGGCTCAACACCATCGCCAGATTCAGTGCCAGCCTTGGATCCACCGCCCGGACCAGATTTGGGTCTGCCTCCGGACCTGGCTGACCATGCAGGCTCCATGGGAGAGCCACCACCTAACCAGCGCTCTCTACCTGTTCCAGCCGAGGACACCTGGCCTGCCCCTGTGGGATGGCCTCCTCCATCAACTTGGACACCTCCAGCAGCACGGGCATGGACCCCCATGACTCCTGCTGGACAGACCAGCCTCACAGACACTTGAGCACCTGATCCCTCACTGCCAGCTCCATCCATGCCACTGAACGCGTGGCGGTATGAGGCGGCGGGACTTCCGCCTCCTTTGGTGCCCTACAACCACCACTGGACTTCACAGGGCGGCTACAGAGGACACACTAAGCCGCGTCCTCACAAGAGGGTTTTAGGTCAAAATGTCCTTCATACATTTTGGGTCGGCTGTTGAAAACCCTCACTCAAACCCTCTCTCTGGCCCTGGGACACAGAGACACAAACTCTCCAGCCCAGCAGAGGCTACCATCCCCCGGCTTCACACCTCTGGCCCTTGGAAACGTCGTTGCTAGGGGCAACTCTCTCCTGACTTGTGTCATGTGACCTGGTCAGAAAATTAACGGCCTAGCCTGGGAGCAGCAGAACCCCACTCTGCCTCTCAAATCTTCAGTTGTTTCCAGGAGGAGGGCAGGTTGAGACAACCTCTGTACACTCCTGCCTCCACATCAACTCACTTTAGTGCCTTTGATCATAAACCACTATCACTATTCACTCCCATCAGTCGTCTCCCTGTTTGCTGTGCGTGTGCCTGTCTTGAGTGTGGCAATAAACGTGTGTTCTGTACACCTGTCTCTTAATGGTCATTTCCGTCCTCTTACCGGGACACTGGGACAGTTGCACCTATATCTAAACCCGCATCTCTATCGGAGTCCACCACCAGTAGGTGGCGCTCTTTTTCTGTTCTTTTTCTCATATTACCTAAATCGTGAAAGATCATTCTTCAGGAGGAAATGCACCCGTTATGTGTCTGTAAGGCTTGAGGGTAAGGAGGGGGAGAGAGAGAGGGAGGGGGAGAGAGAGAGAGAGAGAGAGAGAGAGAGAGAGAGAGAGAGAGAGAGAGAGAGAGAGAGAAAGAGAGAGAGAGAGGGAGAGAGAGAGAGAGAGAGAGAGAGAGGAGAGAGAGAGATGAGAGAGAGAGAGAGAGAGATGGCTTCACCTAGCCATGTTCTGCTAGGAGCAAACCAAACCTATGTATTCAGACCACAGGAGGCTGCTGAGGGGAGAACGGCTCATTATAATGGCTGGAATGGAGTGTGAGGGAAGTGGTATCAAACACATGGAAACCATGTGCATTCCATTTATTCCGTTCCAGCCATTACTATGAGAACGTCCTCCCCAATTAAGGTGCCACCGGCCGCCTGTGATGCGGGCGCTCTTCTCTGGTATGACCCCTCCGCCCCGCCAACGTAGATATAAGATTATAGATCTGGCACCGTCATGCCATTCTATACTGCTCCCTGACATGCCTGGCTCGGGGCCAGAGAGTACTTTATACTGAGAACACATAGGAATAAGAGGGATATAGTAGCCTTTACACCGTTTCAACAAGCAGTCACCAACCAATCATGTTCGACAAGAGAAGGCAATAGTCCAACTAGGCATTTACACATATTTGGTATAGGTACACAATTTTATAATTTGGAAATAACTTCACAATTCAAAAGGTCATTTGGTTGCTTTAAAAGCAAATGTTTTTATTCACTGTGGAATACACCTGTTGTGTCCCTTGAGTCCAAATTCAGGGATTTGAAGATAGACCAAATTCTGCAATGCATGACTTCAATTCTGCAATGCATGACTTCAATTCTCTCAATACAGTAAAACATCTCAGTAAAAAAGGAAACAAACATGGTTGGTTACTCTGCGTATCCTGTTATGGGACTAAATGCTTTCACCCTGAACAATAACAAACTCCGGCTAAAATGCCCCATAAATATTGCATTTTGGTGCAGGCAAAAAGAGAATATCAATTATTCATATCTATGTGCCTATTTTACGCATCTTTGGCTGTTGTGGGACCTCTCTGAACCTAACAACCCAGCAAGCCCACGTTAACAGCCAGAACAGTTTGATAAAATCCTCCGACTTGCTGTATGGATTTAGAATACTGCAGGATGCAAAGAACTCTGAGGAAAACCGTTGGATCAAACTGTACCTAATTCAGGTAGCTGAATGTAACGAAATCTGCTTGGAAGTGCACTCTACCCTTCTTGTATCGACCAAAAAGCTACATTCTCAATGGCAGACAGGTCACAAGTAGAGAAACTATTGGCTTGCTAACTTATTTTCAACCAGCAAAGGATAAGCAGGCTATATTTCAGCAGCAGACATTCGGAAACTCATGCAGTGCTGATTAAGCAGCTAAGCTAAAGCCAAAACATTCTATAGGGGAGGTGATGTGATTACATAGTAGCCTGATCCCAGATCTTTTGATTCTGTTTGCCATAACAACGACCACGGGAGTTGGCTATACAGCACAAACAGATCTGGGACCAGGCTAGTGAGATGTGTCATCCAAAGATACGCAGAACATGGACAGTAAGACTGCATGGTAAGATTGCCAAAAGCAACATTGAGACGTTGGGTAACTGAACACAGAGTGAAGGTCTAAAGTTTCCTAAACGCCAGCTCGGTTTACTCAACACAGGCGTTGGGTGGAATTAAATTGACATTGATGGAATCCTTAATGATGGCGGAAGATCAATCGCAGCTGTTTAATATGCGCAGAGACGACAGCAGAAGGCTTGAGGGAGAGGTTAGAAGCCAATGGATGAGATCAATCGTTCCTCTTCCTCCCTAAGGATTCCCAAAGGATTGAACCCCCCCTCCCCACCCCCCCACCCCAAAAAAAACATGACGATACAGTTAAAAGTATTCTTTATTAGCGACGCACTGACGTTTTTCAGGATGTGCGTATGACCACACACTTTTCTATAGTATCTCTCTAAATAAAAATACGCTTCAGATTGTATTAACGGTAACGCTAGCTGTGTTTCGGTTCTTTACACCTGAAATACAGTATCAGCAGAATGTTTCTGATTGGTGAGTCTAAATAAATGTCCAAATGAAGCTTCGGTGAGAGGTCCATGGGGGTGTTGGAGGGTCAAAGAAAGGAGAGGAAGGATGGACAAGACTGCAGACAGGAGGGAATGATAAGAAGCAGCAACATATCGTTAGCAGAGAATATTCATGCTGCATATAGGTCATGTTTGTTGAGTATTACGATTACAGTATGTCTAGACAAACATAAATATTGGTCGGTTCACCATTCCCAACACTAAACAAATCTAGATACCATCATAGCAGCAGCACAAAACGTATTGAAGATGTGTATACATTATAAGAGACGTGGTGGAGAGGTCAAAACAAACAAACTCTTACCCACTGTTCAGGTATAGGCTTAGCTAATATATGAGTTTTGAGGCAACAAAGGAACAACTACACGTGTGCATAATGAACGCTTTATGAATATGGATATGCCTAAGTTAATACCAAAAGGTTAATACATTCATTTATGCAGATCCCCTACAGAATGCAAAGCAGAGCAGGATATGAGGCGGGCTTCCAGAACTACTTTTTTCAAGTGTATTCCAACATGACTAATATGCCGATGTCATATCGTTCACAAAACGTTGGTTTCAAACTGTAGTTTACACTTGCAGACTACGGTATCTGCTGTTGAATCATGCTCAGCATGTATAATAAACCAAGAACCCAGTAATCCAAGTAAAGGTTTAGAACAAACTGACGTGTGGAAATGACACAATACACAGTTGAATTGGAGACAGCGAAGTTACAGATATATGAAAAATGGACATAGCATTAAGAGATTAAAACCAAGCGTACAGTATGAAAGATTTCAAAGAGTTAGCACATAGGAAAGGATTAGGAAACATAAAAAATGAAAGACTTACTTCATAGAGTAATAGGCTCATTCGGAATGATATCTTATTTGAAAGAAATTAAGTTTAATGCTGATTCGGATTTAAGAAGTTCACCCAAGATAATTATAAGAAATTACTAGAACCACTAGGGATGTACAGTAGATTACTGTAAATTAGTAGCCTCTGCATGCCCATACTTATAATTCCATCAGTACAATGAAAGCTATGAGTTTGAAATGTACTGTAACGTTTTTCAACTTGTGCGCTAAAGATTTTGCCTTTCAAAATCTATTTTAGAAACGGACACTTCACAGGCTAGTTGTTTTGCAACCAAATTACAGTGAAACAAGCTAATCATAAATCTGATTTGTTGTCATGTTAAGCATCGCAAAGTTATAAACATCCCAGTTATTTCTAACCTCGACCCTCCTCCTCCCAACCCCCAACCATTTGCCCCAGGCCAGAAGACCTGAGCCAGCTGACAGATGCTCAGACAGAGAATGTGGGTGGGATTATGGGTAAAGCACAAGTGGTTGTCTGTTACATCATCTAGTCACATGACTTCCCCCAGTGTCAGAGGACAGGAAGAGGTCAATCTTGCTGCGATGGCCACGGTACCAAAAACCCATTTATACCTACAAAAAAAAATACATATACGTCCAGGGAATCAGGATAAACATACACCGCACAAATGCATAACTCGATGCTGCAGTGATGTATTTCTTATAGTGAAATAACACTGTAAGAGTGAGAATGTAACGTGTGAGGAAGGGAGAGTCTTGTGCCAGCCAGACTATAATCCCTAGTGACCATGGCCTTGCTCTAACTATCCCATTCTGGCCATTGGACAGCTGATTTAACCATAGGAAGTCACAGCACAGTTAATAGCCTCTCCGTCAGCATCATTTGCATATCTGGTGTGTGGGTGTGTTTGTATTGTATGTAGGACAGAGGTAGTAGGGTGAAGTTGCCCCTAGATGCTGAGCTTGGGTCAGTTTTGCATTTCCCCACTAAATGGCGAAGGTTGGGGATGGGGGACAGAAAGCTGATCCTAGATCTGTAAGCCTTCCTGGGGGGGAAGTTCACCCCCAGAGCTATACATGTATATGTTAAGGTGGGTTGAATGACTAGGGACGTGATCAGAGTTCCGGTGATCACTTGGAGAGAAGTGAGGCTATCCTGCCCACTCAAACGCCCAACACTAAAGTACCCCATGGCTAAATATTCCAATGTATATATAAGACTCATCCCAAGGTAACATGAAGATGGCAAATGATGTGCCTCAACTGTGGGAGGAATAGGGAGTGAGTGCAATTATGACTTATGAAATGTGTCTCATTAATCATTCCCTATCTATTTCAATTGAATGTCACAAGCAGATCATAAATTGTCCGCTTTCAGGTCTTACTAATTCCATATTCCTTTATATATGGCTGTATGCATATCGATAAAAGCCAGTGAATTTCATCCATCTCTAAAGGTCTCCCTGGGACATTCAACGGCTCATATTGAAGCATATTGAACTCATTCCTATTCTGGAAATTAGATGTGTGAACGTCAGTGCAGGCTGCTGAGGGGAGGACGGCTCGTAATAATGGATGGAAGGGAGGAAATGGAATGGCATCAAGCACATGGTTTTCATGTGCTTCATCCAGGCTGTATCACAACCACCAGTGATTGGGAGTCCCATAAGGCGGCGCACAATTGGCCCAGCGTCGTCCATGTCTGGCCGGTGTAGGCCGTCGTTGTAAATAAGAATTTGTTCTTAACTCACTTGCCTAGTTAAATAAAGGTTACTTTTTTTTTTAAATCCTAAATAAAAATGAATCTGTTTGATACCATTCCATTCACTCCATTCCAGCCATTATTAGGAGCCGTTCTCCCCTCAGCAGCCTCCACTGGTGAACATATGTCCTACATGAAGAGGAATCACCAACTCATAGGCTAAACTGGATGGATGACGCAAGCCCTAACCGTGCATTCCTTATCACACCTATTAGTCACAGACGGTGACACACACACACACACACACAAGTAGGGATGGAGTCTTATATACTGAACATTAAAGTCATCATTCAAAATAAAGAGCATTGCTAAGAGCTAAAATAAAATGGGTTGATTCACATCTTTTTTTTTAACCCTCACATAACCCATCCCTGAAAATATAGACCTAAACCTAAATCCATGGCATGGTCAATTCTATAAGAGGGAACAACGCGTACGCTAATGAAACCTAAGGCCATCAAATAACATTATTATTTGTGTGTACTCACTTTGACGCGTTAGAAATAGAGGGAATACCTCCACACCTCGTCACACAGCTGTGTCTGTCCGCGCGGGTTCCCTTCCATACATGGGGCTTCAGGAGTCAGGAGCCTCTGCTCTGTTCTTCCCGCTCTTCCGTTCATGGCCACTCCGCTCTCAACGGCGCCGGGGCTGGCTACCAAATAAGGAGAAAGGGGTCGCCGGGCGTAGTGGCACTTGTAGAGTATAAATTGGTGTCTGCCCTCGCAAGTCTACCGCTGCTCATTCAGAGGACAGGCTACTTGGTGAGTACCTGACAACTTGTCACCCTACTACGGTAAACTGGCAGCCTAGGCCTAGGTTGGAGCCACTTCAAAGATGTTGAATTGGACTTCTCTAGTTTGCAACCGGACAACTGGATTTAATTGGCTTTCATTTAAAATTTGACAGCTTGAATTTTCAAGACACTTCTTTTTGTTGTTGTTGGATATTGATCAAATAAGTAGCTGTTGTAGCCTAAATGTTGTACTTATTTTTTTTATTTTTGTTAGTCTGTTTTCCATCAGATTCAGACCTACAAGCGAAATGGATTATTCATCATATTTAATAATAACCTACAGATCATTATTATTATTAGATTAATAATACATTCATTTACATTGTGCTGCCCAGTCTAGGGTTTTAAAAGAAATGTAATTAAATAATGACCTAAAACAAGTTTGTTAGACTTGTATGGCCCTTATACTGTAGGATACTGTAGGCCTATACTGATTTTCCCTTACGAAAAATGTATCAACCCCTACAAAAATGTACATTTCCTGTTGATGCAGGATTATTTTCCTGCTGTAGCAAACAGGCTAAAATGAAGATCTTACATCTGTAGGCCTATACTTAGCCGTAATGTACGTTGTCAAAACAGAAACCCAGCTGACATCATGTGTGACGACGATGAGACTACTGCCCTTGTGTGCGACAATGGCTCTGGTCTGGTGAAGGCTGGCTTTGCCGGAGATGATGCACCTCGCGCTGTGTTCCCCTCCATTGTTGGTCGCCCCCGTCATCAGGTAAGGTCCACAGCATGAAAGCAATGAAACACTCATGAGGATGCAACCTTCAAACTGGGTGTTTTCCATACTTAATTGTCCATACATTATGCATTAGCCTTGACAATCTGCTTACAATTGTATTTTACCTTACCACTAGACCATTTAATTGTGAATTAATGTTCTATGCTATAGTAGCTTACATTTATTTGTCCCTTTGTTTGACTTTGGGGAATTGTGTTTTGACTAAGTTTGTTTCCTTCCTTCCTCTACAGGGTGTGATGGTGGGTATGGGTCAGAAGGACTCTTATGTAGGAGACGAGGCCCAGAGCAAAAGAGGTATCCTGACCCTCAAGTACCCCATCGAGCACGGCATCATCACCAACTGGGATGACATGGAGAAGATCTGGCACCACACCTTCTACAACGAGCTGCGCGTGGCCCCCGAGGAGCACCCCACCCTGCTCACTGAGGCCCCCCTCAACCCCAAGGCCAACAGGGAGAAGATGACCCAGATCATGTTCGAGACCTTCAACGTGCCCGCCATGTACGTGGCCATCCAGGCCGTGCTGTCCCTCTACGCCTCGGGTCGTACCACAGGTGAGAAGCGGGCAGAGGAGAAACACCCTGTTCCATAACATGCAGATGCAGTTACATGTAAGAGGCGCAATACTGAGTCCCATGCAACCTTTCATTGTGAAAAATAGATTACACCATTAAACATGAAGCTGTTCTATTCTATTTCCATGGTTTACATAGTATTCTGCCTCATATTATAGGTATTGTGCTGGACTCTGGTGATGGTGTGACCCACAACGTCCCCATCTATGAGGGTTACGCTCTGCCCCACGCCATCATGCGTCTGGATCTGGCCGGTCGCGACCTCACTGACTACCTGATGAAGATCCTGACGGAGCGCGGCTACTCCTTCGTTACCACCGGTGAGACCGTCATTCCGGGGCATATACACGATAAGGAGCACACGGTGTGTTTGGTATTGAATGGTAGTCCGTTGTTCTTCACCATTTTGACCAAACTGCTACAACTTTGAATCTTCCACTGTAACAGCCGAGCGTGAGATCGTGCGGGACATCAAGGAGAAGCTGTGCTACGTGGCCCTGGACTTTGAGAATGAGATGGCCACCGCTGCCTCCTCCTCCTCTCTGGAGAAGAGCTACGAGCTGCCCGACGGTCAGGTCATCACCATCGGCAACGAGCGTTTCCGCTGCCCCGAGACCCTCTTCCAGCCTTCTTTCATCGGTAGGTATCTTAGAAATGTTGTGTAACTCATTGACCATCAACACATTTTGACCTCTTTAAAAGACAAGAAAAGGCCCCCTTTTTTTCCCACATAGCCTTTACAACCGCTACATAAGACGTTACACCAACTACTGCCAAACATATGTGTTTAATAAAGTGGTGAGGGAGTTGTCCATCTCAGCACCAGTTAGACCTAATCCAGAGCATTTCGCTTACAACATGTTCTCTTCTATCTCACCAGGCATGGAGTCCGCTGGTATCCATGAGACCACCTACAACAGCATCATGAAATGTGACATTGACATCCGTAAGGACCTGTACGCCAACAACGTCCTGTCCGGCGGCACCACCATGTACCCTGGTATTGCTGACCGTATGCAGAAGGAGATCACTGCCCTGGCCCCCAGCACTATGAAGATCAAGGTAAATATTATTCTCAAGTCTCACCCGCTTACTGAAGACCACAAACTGACCATCTAAGACCAACCTGACTACAATCTCACAGTGTTACTAATGACCAATCACGGTAACACAAATAATGAACTGTATGACGCATTCTAATGCACCACATACTGAGAGGACTTTTGCTTATTGGTTTTCCCTCTTCCCCCTCCTCTAGATCATCGCTCCCCCCGAGCGGAAGTACTCCGTCTGGATCGGCGGCTCCATCCTGGCTTCCCTGTCCACTTTCCAGCAGATGTGGATCAGCAAGCAGGAGTATGACGAGGCAGGCCCCTCCATCGTTCACAGGAAATGCTTTTAAGCGCCCCATTGACAAATTGCTCTCCCCTGCGACAGTCAGACGCCCACGGATGCAAAAACTCTGTACATTACCTCCGCCTATGGATATGTTGTTTAAGATCGATATGGAAATTACAAATCCAGGCAGGCCCCTGTTTTATGTTTTGTCAATGATGTACAGTTTGTTTACACCAAAGTGCAATTTATATTTGGTTATTTTACTGGTTCCTGAATGAATTTATATTATGTGGATATTTATTTGCCTTATAAATAAACAAGACCTAGGATCTTGTATACCATCTTTATCTCATCTATCATCTGTTCACAACCTGAGGGAGCATATTGCTTATTGTTGTTTCATAATTCAGGAGAAACCTACCTCTTTACTCATAGGCTATCCATTGACAACACAGGCTAACAAATTCCTGGTAGGAAGATTAGTCACATAGGCCTACATGTTAAGTCCAGTCACACACATAAAAAATAACTACTTGTGCCAGTCCACTAAGTAAGTTGTTGCTATCTTTAGACCCTCTGAGGCAACCCTTTAAAGCGTTACTCAACCTAGTAATCGTACAGCGACGTTTATCTAAGGAATTGTCCTGGTTTACATTCCAACAAATGCTTGGATTGTTGTTTTGCCTAAAACAGACAAAATGAAAACATCTGTTTTTAGCCATCGGAAAAGGATATCATGTGTAGGACGTCTTGTCATGGTCAAGGGTCGATTAATGCTTAGCCCTGCAGGCATGTTTCAATCTGCCTTCCCTCCCTCCAACATTGCAACAATAATAATCTACGGAATACAGACAAACAAAACAATTCTCCCTCTTTCTACCCCCCCCCCCTTTCGCTCTCTCTCCCTTCACTTTCTCTCGTCCTGTCTCTACCCCTGTTGCCACTATTCGTTCTGTCACTGTCATGTGGTTGTCTTACAGGCGACAGCCATCCCCCGTGATTTGAGCTTATAGCCAATTCTTTTTTATTAAAGATGAATCTGCTGCAGTATACTTGGAGAATAATGAAACAACAAAAAAAACCTGGCGTCTCTGGCCTCTCTCCACCAACCTGTCTGCGCGTGACGCAAGGGTAGTCTACTTAAAACAGGATTAGCGCCCAACCAACATTACACTCAACTGCCCTCCATTCAAGCACCGGGCGACCTGCCGTCCAGCGCGCGCCATCGAAAATAGGAGGGCTTTCTACTAATCAGCACTCAGACTCGCGCGAGCAAAAGTGCTTGGGTTGTCAAGTGATCTTTTAGCAGAGGCGCAGAAGGCAGGAGGCAGGAGCGCACGCAGCAGCGGCGCGTTACCAATGCATTCTCCAGATATTGGAGCATCCGGAGAGTAAAACAAGGGAAACAATAGATTCCACAAGAACGGTGCACGGTGTGCTATCATCTCCAAATGAATGACAATGGGGGAGTGGACAATATTAGAGCGTCTCTTGGAGGCAGCTGTCCAACAGCACTCTACTATGATCGGAAGGTAAGAGGGAACGTGAGGATAGCTTTGTAAAAGTCTTACCATGAGTGTGTGTTTGATGACCAAGGAGGTTACTCTAAGCGATTAAGCGCGAAGAACGGTACAAAAACGCAAAAAACAAAGATTCATGACTATGCAAAAAAATGTGAACCAATAGGGAATCATGGCATAAACATAACATTCACGAATAATGTTTTTGGAAACACTAAATTTGCACATTTTGTTCCAAGAGAGCTGAAGCTTGAGGTGAATAGTGCTTTTGCGCTTTTCTTTCAGAACTGACGACTGGCTTTCAGCACTGGACAGCTCCCAAGCGCCCGTTTAGTGCACTAGAGCCAGTATTAGTTTGCCATCGCTAATTGTCTATCTGTTTGTTTTATGATTAAGGCAATCATCTCTGCACATCTTAACAGCGACATTTTGATTGTGTGCTTGTTTGTTTTGTAGGATCCTCCTAACAGTGGTGGTGATTTTCCGGATTCTAATCGTTGCGATCATTGGAGAGACGGTCTATGATGACGAGCAGTCCATGTTTGTGTGCAACACCCTGCAGCCCGGCTGTAACCAGGCCTGCTACGACAAGGCGTTCCCCATTTCCCACATCAGATATTGGGTGTTTCAGATTATTTTGGTGTGTACCCCTAGTCTCTGTTTCATCACCTACTCCGTGCACCAGTCTGCCAAGCAGAAGGAGCGCTTGGAGCGGGGGTACTCCACCGTGTTCCTCTCCTTGGACAAGCGCCAAGATTCCATCAAAAGAGACGACAGCAAAAAGATCAAAAACACTATTGTAAACGGAGTACTTCAGAACACGGAGAACTCCACCAAAGAAGCCGAGCCCGACTGCTTGGAGGTGAAGGACATCCCGAATTCGGCCATGAGAACTAGTGGAAAGTCTAAAATGAGGAGGCAGGAGGGCATCTCAAGATTCTACATCATCCAAGTGGTTTTCAGAAACGCTCTAGAGATAGGGTTCCTGGTGGGTCAATATTTCCTGTACGGATTCAATGTCCCCGCGGTATATGAGTGTGATCGATACCCCTGCATCAAAGATGTAGAATGCTACGTTTCAAGACCCACGGAGAAGACAGTGTTTCTGGTCTTCATGTTTGCGGTCAGTGGCGTCTGTGTGCTCCTGAACTTGGCTGAACTCAATCATCTTGGTTGGAAGAAGATCAAAGTAGCTGTCAAAGGCGTGCAGGCCAGGAGGAAGTCCATCTACGAGATCCGTAACAAAGACATGCCTAGAATGAGCATGCCCAATTTCGGCCGCACACAATCAAGTGACTCTGCCTATGTGTAGCATATTGAGAAGGCCCAAGACAAGCCTCGTGGACACCGGTTGCGTCAAAACTGTATGGGTTCTCGCGGAGGGCCATTCATTTCAAATGGGAGGCAATCCGCACCACTGCGACTCATCTGCTGGACAAGGTTGTGGTGCGTAGCACTGCGTGCAGTGTGTCGCATGCGTTGGATTTTTCCAACTGGTGTATTGCTTTGCTGTGTGGTATCAGACACAGAAGTAGATAAACCACCGAAGAAGTTGCAAATATGTAGCGTATTTTTTTTTTTTTTTTTGCATGCGGCTTAAGAGCGAGAGCTGTGCATTTCAGCACCACTGAATGGAACAATTGTACAAAGAATTTAAATATATTTAACAAGAATGTGGCGTATATTTTATCACGCCAACTTCGCTTGCGAAGTAGGTGGGGTAGATCGATTTTATTTGTCTTTTACTGACAACTAAAAAAAACAAACGGACCAAACGTTTGTCATATATTTATGAGAAGGCACTGATGCAACGTTTCTAGATTATGGTTTAGCCTATATTTTGTAAAGTGCTTCTTAAAAGCATATAATGTATGTGTTGACATTCACTCTGTCGTTCACTTCCGCTGTCGAACATGGAGTAAATACTTGCACTATATATGAATAATTAGCCAAAATATATCCAATTTGTGCTGTGATGGTGTTTTTACGACATTCCACCGGTTTTACACACCACATACCATTATAGCAATGAAACACACACATTATTTGGCAGTTTTAGGGTCAAATGTACTCAAATGATATACATTCTTCCGGTATATTACTCATCTCACATCTTTGCTGTCAGCACTATCGTTGTTTTGGTTGCCTGAGCTTGCACCATTGACCTTAACCTATGTGATCACTCAATTGGGGGGGATGTACTGCAAATGCTGACACCTGGGACTTTTAAATTCATTTTTTCTTTCTTTTATTTACACCCAAGCGCCCATTGCTTTCGTTTGTGGGCAAATGGATTTTCTTGATTTAATGTCATCAAGTGCCATATATGTACATACATATAAACATTATAAATCTATAGAGTATTATCATAATCAAAAAAGCAGAATTCTGTAAATTCCTCTTTTTGGATTAAATGCTGTCAAAAAAAATTAATTTGAATAGCTGTGGTTTGTATGGAAATGGTATGCTACTGCTATATTATCATCCCTGGTTTCATTTGGCAACATAGAAAAACAAACAACCTTTGCACATTCAAAAAGTATTGGTGAGCAATTAGTCATATAGACTAGAGCACAAATCTGAATTGGAATCAATCAGATATAATAGGCAATAAATGTTTGCCCCTGGTGCTACCATTTTCCAAAGCAATCATCAATGTAAGATCATACT
Organism: Salmo trutta; assembly: GCF_901001165.1. Classification (NCBI taxonomy): domain Eukaryota; kingdom Metazoa; phylum Chordata; class Actinopteri; order Salmoniformes; family Salmonidae; genus Salmo; species Salmo trutta. The sequence goes on from NC_042991.1 coordinate 10,034,175, forward strand.
GAAAGGTGATCCCATCCACAAATAAAAATGTAATTCATGTATACAAGATTTGTGTAATGTGTGATGCTTTCAAATTGTACAGCAGATACACACAAAGCACAGTAAATGCCGTCAGCACAATTATGCCCTGTTTGCCCTTAGACCCTTGCAATCAATGTTTCAACAAGAAACTGATTTACTGCCTGCTCTGTATAATTCCAACAGACCCTTCAGATATGTACAGTAATACTGCAAGTGGTATAGAAACATGGGGAAATTATACACAGGTTATACCACAGGTTCAGATTGACATATTCAACAGCAGAGGCATACAGGCTGACACAGACAAAGTCTGCACAACTCTCCTTCTCTAACCTAACGTAACAGGCATAGAAAGACGCCTAAGCGGAGTCCCTTCCGTTTTTCAAAGGAAATGGAAGTCAGAGAAAAAAACAACAACATATTGTTTCCCTGAAAATGGGCAACGTCCACTTTCTTCCAACGCTGCTAAAGGTGATCATTCTGTGACCACATGGTTGACAGCTTCATCCTCTACCTAGACCCTTCCCCGCCCAGCCCCCGTCAGCCACATTTGCATCCGTTGCATCCACCTCATCCTCCTTGGCTGCTGTTGGTCATAGAGGTTGAGCGGTTCAGCTCTGTTGGAAGCTGAGAGGTCGCATCCCGCACTACCTCAAGGTCACTGAGAAAAGGGCTGTAAGCTGAAACCCATATCCCCAGAGAGTCAGAGTGTTCCCCAGCTGACCAGTCAGGATGCGGGATGCACGAGTGGGGAGGGGGTGGTGGGTTGGTGGACAGGTACGGCTGCCAAGATGACTCGACAACTCTGAAGAGCAAAGATGGAAGAGCCAAGGCACTGACGGATCAATTTCAAATTCAGCAGGGACTTTAGATGCTCCTCGAACTCTCCGACATGAAACAAACGGCGCTCGGTTGAATCGGCTGGCTGCTGGCGGCCTCACCTCTCCCTCTCTCCCTCCCTCTCCCTCTCTCACTCCCTCTCCCTCTCTCACTCCCTCTCCCTCTCTCTCTCCCTCTCCCTCCAGGTCCCCTTACCTTCACATCTTGTAATGTTACCTGATGGTTATTTTAACACTAAATATTGGCATGAATGCTTATTCTGTGTGTGTCCTCCGGAGAGTACAAAAACCAGCAGGAACCACTCAGAGCTCCTTCAGATAAAGCCCCTCATCATAAATACTCATACTCAACTTGCTTACGGCACACCTTAGTGATCAGTGGACTGTCTTTCATAGAGGCCATCTACAATTGTAACAAATCACCATGCCCTTTTCTGAAAATAGCACAGCTTTTCATCATCAAGACGTTTTTATCTAAAACACATTCAGAATTTTATCATGGTGTCCTTGGCGTCCTACGTTACAATATGTTTCCAAATGGGTTATGATCATACACAATCATCATTCATCTTGAGAGCTTCCAAGATTCGTCGGAGGAAATGATAGGCAGACTCGCTGTGTGTCTAATCTCGGAAGCTCTCAAGAGGAGGGATGATTGGGTATGATCATAACACATTTGGAAACATATTGTAGCATATTGACATCAATGCACACAGACAGGAGGCAGTCATGGAAAGAGATGACAGAGAGAAGCAGCTAGGCAGGCTGTCTGATGTTGAAGTGCCCGGTCACATCTATAAAAGACTGTGTGTGTGTGTAATGTGTGTGTGTGTGTGTGTGTGTGTCTGTTCGTGTGCTCACTCTTCACTTCTGTACCTCACTGTCTACTAGGGGCTATTCCTCTAATAGAGAGGAAACCATAAAGGAGAACAATAGCCTTCTTGATATTCATAAGGGCTTATGATACTTGTGTAACAATATTTCCGCACTGCAGAGAGCTGCATCATTATACACTGAGTGTACAAAACATTAAGGACACCTGCTCTTTCCATGCCATAGACCGACCAGGTGAATCCAGGTGAAAGCTATGATCCTTTATTGACGTCACTTGTTCAATCCACTTCAATCCACTTCAATGTAGATGAAGGGGAGGAGACAGATTCAAGAAGGATTTTTAAGCCTTGAGACATTGATTGTGTATGTGTGCCATTCAGAGGGTAAATGAGCAAGACAAAAATGGTGCCTCTTTGAACGGGATATGGTAGTAGGTTCCAGGCACACCAGTTTGTGTCAAGAACTGCAACGCTACTGGGTTTTTCATGCTCAACAGTTTCCCGTGTGTATAAAGGATGGTCCACTACCCAAAGGCCAACTTGACACAACCTTGGGAAGCATTGTCATCAACATTGGCCAGCATCCCATTTTAGGAGGGTTTTCATAATGTTTGGTGTACTCAGTGTACGTTTAGAGTGCAATTCCTAACAGCTAGCGGTTGTCATTTTGCATTGGTTCTCTCATCTAGTGTGAATTTGCACACTCTTCTGAATTGGCAGGACAATCTCAGACAACGCCTCAGTGCACATCTCTATGGACGCATCGAATGGGATGATGACGGCTGTGTAAGAGGGAAAGAGAGGGAAGGAAGGAGAGCAAGGTCCTGCTGGCGCCGCCAGGACCTGGAGCTCCCTGTGTGGGCAGGGTGCCTGCTGGAGTCATTACCACGGCACTGGGCACGGTGCCTATCACATTAAAGCTTTATGACTGAGTCAGAGGGGCTCACGGAGTTAGAGTCCACACCTGGCGGAGCAACAAAGACATCAATGATAATGTCATCTAACTAAGGGAAAATCAAACACTGTCATACTGTCACTCAACACAAGTCATTGCGTGTGTGTGTGTGTGTGTGTGTGTGTGTGTGTGTGTGTGCGTGTGTGTGTGCACTTTTAGCAGCACTCAGTTGTTTGAATAAGCAGCCAGCTCATCAGAATCTGACATTAACTTCCTTTATGTCCACGAGAAGTGCTGTCAAAGCAGCGGCGGGTGTTTCGGTGTTGTCAACACTTTCATTTCAGTCAGACATATTTTTTAGCCCTGTGTTGTGGCATTAGCTTCACTCAAAAAGCAGACATCACATAAGGACACGATGGCCAACTCAGGGCTTTTTAACAGTACAGTCGTTTTGCACATGACAAACGCTGTGACGGCTATAAAGTCATTAAGGAATTACCAAAGCTCATTCTGTCCGGTTGTTTACGAGTACCCATGCCAAAACACTGTCAAAGAGAACAAGAAGAGCTAGTTTATCCTAAAACACTAAAGGTTTTTCCTATCACTGTGAGTGGGGATCAGTTGAATCAATTTCAGGAACATCTGACTTCATGTGTTTGGCCTATAGAGAGGTTTCAAAGGTTTCTAAGGCAGCCAGATCTGCCCGGTAACACCTGATTACAATCCCCTAAATAAGTCTCATCTGAGCTTAAACCCCCCCACTCTAGACAGATAAGACTAGAGTCTCTCTGCTGTGGCTTCTCCCATGGGCTCTCCTTTATCTCCTCACTTCACCCTCTTATTGCCAGTGGGCGGGGTTGTACAGTACTGTCCTCAAAGGTTTTTCAAGAGCACAGGCTCTCTCCCGCTGTGTTCAACCACAAGGATGACCTTCGTGTCACAGCTGAAGCAGCCCGTGGGAATTGTGAGGAATGTTGCCGCATCCGCATTGCCCATCTACTCTCTTTGATTGGTTGTTGCTCAGTCACTGTCTTCTTTCTCTGCCTCTCTCTCCTTAAATATCTCTCTCCCTCTTAGACGATCTATCTAAAATACATGAGATGGAATGTACTGATGTTCAAGGCCCGTATTTACAAAGCATCTCCAAACCAACCAGATAAGCACAGAGAAGCGCCAGAGGATAGATAGTCAAGCAGTGCAACAGAAGACCCTCACCACCAATAAAAAGCATATTGGCAGAGCTGAACTATCACTGGAGCTCTTCATGTGAGTTCGTCATCAAAGACTGCATACTGTAAAAACAGTACAATAAAAAGAGCAAAACAGTATCAGGAACTCCGCAGAGCAGTTCTAGCCTTCTAAAGCTGTTTTGTCAGGCGTGGGAAGACCTGGAAGTTGCCACCGCAGGTGAGAAAAAGAACAGGTGTGACCTTAGCAGGCGAAGAGTTGCTAACGAACAGAAGCCTGTATCTGTCAGGGCCGATTTTTCACAGGGAAGAGAACAGTGCTGCTGTATATCCGCTGCACCACCCAGCAGGCAGGCCTGTGAGCCAACCTGAGCCAATAGGAGTCAATCTGCACTCTGGCCCAAAGACAGATACTTATGACTCGCACACTTAAAAAAAAAAAAGGTTACATTAGACTACTGTCCTTATACTCTGGATCTCACTGCTGCCACCAAAAGTAGTGTAAAAAAAAAAGTGGCGTGAGATTATTCTGGAGATGGTTTTAGCACGGTCATTATCTCGACAACTCCAAATTCTGACCTCTGACATCAATTCATCATCATCATACTCAGCCTCGATATTAAACACGGGTCATTTAATCTCCTTGATGTTTTTGGCGTGGGGGATTGGTCCCAGTATGGGTGTCCACACAGCGGGTGGCCCCGTCCTGTACCCCCCTCCCTCCCTCCCCTCGTATCATCTGTCCACATCTGTCCCCCAGCTCACCCTGATTTCCTACCCATAATCCCCTACCCACACCAGCATAACGCACCAAATAACATGACCCTCTTCCATTCAATTTCCCCCCTGCGGTGCACTAATTCAAGGGAGATGCAGACTCCCATCGCTCGCTTCCTCTGATTGGAAGTATAAATTAATCATTCATTTTACACTGCTTTCTATGATTGGATATCCGAGGACCCCTGGGTATTACACTCCAGTGGTGAATGGGCGGTCAACCCTTTCGTTAAGAGTTCCATTCAAGAATACAGTCACTGGTTCATTTTCAATGAAAATCCACCACATAACCATCCAGCGGGTATTGAATAATACCAGGGCTTTTCCCCAAACAGATGGGCTGACAACAGACACCTATGTGCCTGAAGAGAAAATTAACTGCATGGATGGCCTCCATGCTGTGCCCTCTAGATCCAAAGATGGTATCCGGTTTCCGTCACTGGGAACGCACACTGGTGTCTGGTTACTAATGCTACTGTGACCTCAGAGCACCCCACCAGCCCGACCCCCGCATTGACCTGACCATGTGACCTCTACCGCATCCAGTGTGGACCACTCGGGAAATTAGAGGAAGTGATGCGCTGTTTTTTACATCTGATTGTTATTCATAGATCCTCATGGGGATTAAACATGGTATTGTACTCCCATATACATTCACATACACACATATACAGTACACACACACACACACACACATAGACGTACTCACACACATACAATATGCAGTCACGTTATCTACTCTCTCTCCCTCTCTTACAAACGTACACTCCCCACAGCAGGTGGTCCATGTGATAGTGACAGGTAGCTGTCCAAAGCCAAGGAGAGACTCAGATAGCCTTAATCCCTATTGGCTAAGTGGATTAATGAGCACTGCAGCACCACTAGCCAACTGTTTATTTACTAACTCACGTATCCCCAACCACAACATGTTACACAATTAGGGTTGCAAAATTCCAGGAACTTTCAATAAATTCTCTGGCTTTCCACAAATTCCGGATGGAGGTGCGCCGGATTTCCTGCTTATTCCCTCCTGATTCCAGGAATGGTCCAATGGGGATTTTATTGAAAGTTCCCGCAAGTACCCTAAACACTCACACAATATACACATATTACCTGTCTAATTGACATATGTAATGTTAGAAATATTGTGTTAACTTGAATTATGCATTGTGTGCTTCGTGTCAAATTGGGCCCAGACCAAGTCACGTCTAGGAACGTCTGAGGTTAGGTGGCTCTGACTACTGCTCTCAGAATACAGATGGTTATAGACCGTGACAATGAAGAGGCATGTCTCCCGCTGTACATCGAAGAGCACATGCAGACGGCTCCGGATGTCAACCGTGCAGGCAACCACTCAGCTGCTCCTCTGACTCTTTTAATCCCTCTGTGTGTGTTTGCGTGTGTTTGCGTGTGCGTGTGTGTGTGCATGCATGCGTGCCGACGTGTGTCGGACAAATGGAGAGAGATAGTCGGAGAGAATGAAAGAGGGAGAGTGCAAGAGAGAAAGCCATCAAAAGGCACGGTGCTGAATGCTAACTCTTGAATTATAACCCTGGTCATTTCACAGAATATTTTCCTGAAGTGTGTGTGAGTGAATGAGGGTGAATGTGAGAGAATCAAATCAAATTGTATTTGTCACATGCACCAAATTCTTACTTACAAGCCCCAAATCAACAATGCAGTTTAAAAAAAATATATGAATAAGAATAAGAAATAAAAGTAACAAGTTAAAGAGCAGCAGTAAAATAACAATAGTGAGACTATATACAGGGGAGTACCGGTACAGAGTCAATGTGCGGGGGCACCGGTTAGTTGAGGTAATATGTACATGTAGGTAGAGTTATTAAAAAGTGACTATGCATAGATAACAACAGAGAGTAGCAGTGGTGTGAAAGGGGGATGGGGGGCAATGCAAATAGTCTGGGTGGCCATTTGATTAGATGTTCAGGAGTCTTATGGCTTGGGGGTAGAAGCTGTTAAGAAGCCTCTTGGACCTAGACTTGGCGCTCCGGTACCGCTTGCTCTGCGGTAGCAGAGAGAACAGTCTATGACTAGGGTGGCTGGAGTCTGACAATTTTTAGGGCCTTCCTCTGACACCACCTGGTATAGAGGTCCTGGATGACAGGAAGCTTGGCTCCAGTGATGTACTGGGCCGTACGCACTACCCTCTGTAATGCCTTGCGGTCAGAGGACGAGCAGTTGCCATACCAGGCAGTGATGCAACCTGTCAGGATGCCCTCAATGGTGCAGCTGTAGAACTTTTTGAGGATCTGAGGACCCATGCCAAATCATTTCAGTCTCCTGAGGGGGAATAGGTTTTGTCGTGCCCTCTTCACGACTGTCTTGGTGTGCTTGGACCATGATAGTTTGTTGGTGATGTGGACACCAAGGAACTTCGAGGTCTCAACCTGCTCCACTACAGCCCTGTCGATGAGAATGGGGGTGTGCTCGGTCCTCCTTTTCCTGTAGTCCACAATCATCTCCTTAGTCTAGATCACGTTGAGGGAGGGGTTGTTGTCCTGGCACCACACTCTTCCCTATAGGTTGTCTCGTCATTGTCGGTGATCAGGCCTACCACTGTTGTGTCATCAGCAAACTTAATGATGGTGTTGTCAATCACCACCTTCCGGAGACACCTGAAACCCCACCTCTTTAAGGAATACCTGGGATAGGATAAAGTAATCCTTCTAACCCCCCCCCCCCCCCTTAAAATAATTAGATGCACTATTGTAAAGTGGTTGTTCCACTGGATATCATAAGGTGAATGCACCAATTTGTAAGTCGCTCTGGATAAGAGCGTCTGCTAAATGACTTAAATGTAAATGTGTTGGAGTCATGACTGGCCGTGCAGTCATGAGTGAACAGGGAGTGCAGGAGGGGGCTGAGCACGCACCCCTGAGGGGCCCCTGTGTTGAGGATCAGCGTGGAGGATGTGTTGTTACCTACCCTCACCACATTTTACATTACATTTTTAGTCATTTAGCAGACGCTCTTATCCAGAGCGACTTACAGTAGTGAATGCATACATTTCATACATTTTTTTCTCCGTACTGGTCCCCAATGGGAATCGAACCCACAACCCTGGCGTTGCAAACACCATGCCCTACCAACTGAGCCACACGGGGACGGCCCGTCAGGAAGTCCAGGATCCAGAGGGAGGTGTTTAGTCCTAGGGTCCTTAGCTTATTGATGAGCTTTGAGGGCACTATGTTGTTGAACGCTGAGCTGTAGTCAATGAATAGCATTCTCACATAGGTGTTCCATTTGTCCAGGTGGGAAAGGGCAGTGTGGAGTGCAATAGAGATTGCATCATCTGTGAATCTGTTAGGGTGGTATGCAAATTGGAGTGGGTCTAGGGTTTCTGGGATAATGGTGCTGATGTGGGCCATGACAGGCATTTCAAAGCACTTCATGGCTGCAGACGTGAGTGCTACGGGTTGGTAGTCATTAAGGCAGGTTACCTTAGTGTTCTTGGGCACAGGGACTATGGTGGTCTGCTTGAAACATGTTGGTATTACAGACTCACACAGAGAGAGTTTGAAAATGTCAGTGAAGACACTTTCCAGTTGGTCAGCAACTGCAGTACACATCCTGGTAATCCGTCTGGCCCTGCGGCCTTGTGAATGTTGACCTGTTTAAAGGTCTTACTCACATCGTGAGTGAATGTAAGACAACGTGAGTGATTGTGTGTAACTGAGTGAATGTGTGTGAATGTGTGTGAATGTGTGTGAATGTGAATAAATGTGAGTGACTGTGTGAATGTGAGTGAATGTGAGTGAATATGTGTGAATGCGTGAATGTGTGTGAATGTGAATAAATGTGAGTGACTGTATGAATGTGAGTGAATATGCGTGAATGTGTGTGAAGATAAGCCTGGTCACTTATTCCTCCCATGCAGTGATCTGTCCCTACTTGCCTCCTCACAACCTTAAACCCTGGAGAGGCTTGAAAATTAAAGAAGGATTCTTTATCGGACTAACTTAATTAGACTGTATTGTTTTGTACTGCAATTTCCATGATGTGCTTCCTTGCCAAAGAAACATTGGAACATTGTCCCTTCCTCGTATGTGAATAATATAGATATATTCAATATATTATATTCTAAGCAATCAGAGGAGGGTTTTCAGTGGAGATGCTTGTGCAGAGCAGCTTTTCTCTGCTTTCTGCCAGGACCTAAGTCTGGCTAGGAGCTGGTTGGTTGGAGGAGGGTCCTGTCCAGACTGACTTATTACCCAGGAGCCACTTGGGGTAGGATTTATGGGTGATTTCCAGGGCCCCCTCAATAATAAGGCCTGATGAGAATGTTTAATCAATAAGATAATAGCGAGCGGAACAGCGGGAAGGGTCTGAATTCATTAACGCACCGTAACTCCTGTCAAGCAGTAGTGTAACATCAGGGCGCTCAAGAGTCACGAACTGGCTCGTTCCGTATGACGCTGCACAGTAACGTGTTTACCACAGCAACAAAAGAAAATAGATGAAATTCCCCGTTCTCACACGTCACACAAAATAAATGTACTGGAAGAAAATGAACTCAACATCCCTGAAGTTTGACAGAGTAGTGTGGTGGTTAATATCTGTACTATCGAATGAGGAGAGACAAACTCATCACACCAGTCAGAGTTATACTTAAACAAAATCTTTAATGACAAGTCATTGCTATTGCAAAAGCTCATATTAACGATTCCCCATTTTCTAATGATCCGTTGAGAGTGGCAAAACAAAAGTACAAAGGTATTTTATAACCAAGATACACCCCTTTCAACCTACATGACGAACAACAGATACATAGAATGGTCACAAGGTTAAGATTTGTATGACAGGTATCTATAATACATAGCAGACAGCATCTGCTGTGTCAACAGTTTATTGTATAGACCAGTGTCTGGTCCTCCTACTCCAAACTGGAACCGTCTCTCCCTGGTACGGAACAGAAACATTAACTCATGTTATCTGGAATGCTCTTTAGGTTTTATCACCCAAAGACATCGTAAATCTCCTCTGTCAGTGTTCTCATAGAGGCCCTCAGTAGAACACACAATAGTTAACAGAATACTCTGTCGAATAAAACAACCATTATAATGCAATACAAGCATACCATAATCTTGCAATTTCCCTGACAGTAGAGTAGTTCAAATATAATTAAATCTATATGGATGTATGAGGAATATGCTTGACATATGATCATGCCATAGTGATGTCATAGTGTCGATGCCACAGTGTTGATGTCATAGTGCTTAACAAACAACCACAATAAAACAGATGAAAGGAATACAAGTATGAAGAATCCGCACAGCACATATTTATACATGTTCCTGAAAACCACATACAGTAAACCAGTGTTATATTCCAACACCATAAAAGGTACTGATGAAATTCCCCTCCCTAGCATTTCCGAATCCCTCTCTAGCTGCCTGCCACACGAGACAAACAGGCGTTGATGTGTGGATGTGGAGCTGTGGCCCACAACCACAGCTCCACGGTGGAAGGGGGGGGGACCAAGTGGCTGATGAAATCAGCCCAGTCTGCGGAGGGATCTGTCAGGGTTGCGTGTCGTGCGGAGCGGCTATCCCTGTGGTGGCCCGTCGAAGGAGGAGGAAGAGGGGGAGGAGTGCTGGATCAGCTGTCGAATTGACGGAGGCAGGGAAGAAGGGAGGGAGGGGGAAGATTATTGCCCCGGCCAGCCGGTGATCAAACCCAGCTGATGAGTCTCAGTGGAGGCAGGGTGCGGCCGGCTCAGCGACCCACTTAGCCCCCGTCCCCTGCTCTGACGGATGGCCGTTGGGACGTCAGCGTGTCCCTGCTTGATGGCACCCATTGGAGAAGGGCCCTGGATTGCCATAGGGCTGGTGATGTATTTTTGCCGGCCTCTCTATCAAAAGCCACTACGGACCTTAGAGGAAAGAGATCTCTTCATCGTTATACTGTAAGTCGTATGTTCTGACCTGAGTCAGGTGTTAGAATAAAATGTGACCGGCCCGGGTTTGAAGCCAGGTATCCTGCACACCACAATACTGTGTTAGCCCACAGAGCTAAAGCCTAAGCATTCGCTTTGGGAGCGAACGAAGTCTTCAGGTCTCAGGCAAGGTTACTCATGATGCGAGTGTGGTTCCGAACCATCTTTGCTGCACTAAGGCAAACTGTTTTACGTAGAGGAGCTACACAGCACATACGCAAACACGTAGCGTCAGTGCTAACAACGCACCACCACAGTGATAAGACTCGCTGATGGCTCTTAAAATGGTTTCCTGTCACAGTTACAAATTGGTTATTGCAAGGTTTCACGGGATTCCACTCAAAGCTGGGCAAACAACAAGGGCACAAAACCCAAACTCTCGTCATGAAACAAAGCGTGCGACGAGTGTACCGTTTTCTTTTGTGGTTTGGCTCCAGGAAAACTTTGTTGGGGCAGCATTGTCCTCTTCTCGGTGCTGGACCAGTCACACGGTGTGACATGTTCTCCGGTCATCCTGCTGACACAGGAGTTTGGAGGTCAGTCGGCGTGACAAGCCATCCATCTCCGTCACACCGTGACAATATCCGCTGTGACATCCCACGGTGCATTCTGCTGACACCTGGAAGTGCACACGGCGCACTGCGTTACCCAGGATGCATAGGAGGAGGAGGGAGGGGGGACTTCGGGTAGTGGGAGAACTGTACACTTTAGGCGCAGTGCATTATGGTTATTGTGCAGAGCTTGTGTCGCCAAGTGTTTCACAGATTTTGTGGCATAGTCGTTATGTTTTCTGATTTTGCACTGAGGTTGTGAGGATTCTCAAAGCGGTTTCCTGGACTCGTGGTGGTCTTCAGCAACAGAGGAAGAAAAGTCTGCTCTTTCATCGGTTATCTTTACAGTGGATAGTAGACATCGAAGGTAGGCCTTCAAATGCTCCTCTTCCCTACCCCATCTCTCTCCTCTCCCTCTGACCCCCCTCTCTCTTTTACCTACCCGCAATCCCTATCTCCTGCTCCCTCCAACCCTCCCTCTCGCTCTTCCTCGCTGGGATGGAAGAAGCCGTAGAGGGGACAGCATGGCGAGTCTTCTTCTTCCAGCTGCCCTGGCAGCACAATAGAGGTAGAGGATGGATGTTGGAGCCAAGCACATGCCTGCAGGCAGCAGCCCACACCAGCCAGCACAGAACGTGCACGAATAGAGAGTTTCACACACCCGCTTGGAGCCGTTGCAGCACAATAAAAGGTCTTGAGCGACCCACTCCAATGAGTCATTACGAGATGTTGTCAAGTGGAGCATCTTAGTGGTAAAAACACACAAGCGTGTGGGCACGCAAACATACACTTGTGCGCACAAACACACACAGTCGCACAACCACACACAAGGCATCATCAGGGCAAATGGAAGAAAGGCAAGAAAATAATATAACTGATTCTCTCCACACCACTCCACCCCATTTTAGAATGTTATATCCCCATTTCCTGCTTTCTTTCTCCTGCAAGACCATTAGACGTATTTGAGGTTGGTGTTGTTCAAAGTAGAGTGCATTATTCTGGCTGCCTGGCCTCTTTAATCATGCTAGGGCTGTGCAGCATGTGTGGATTATAGGATTATTTGCATCTGCTTCCTCCTGCCATTGTTTTGCAGGTGAAGTAGGCCAGCGGTTTGGGACATACTAGCTGCAGTAACATTGCTGTTCGAGGACAGAGTGAGCCGACGCAGATTACAACCCATAGTTTGTCCCTGGTTAGCACCGCTGCCTCAAGAAAATAGAGAGAGAGAGAGAGAGACGTTGAACAACAATGCTGAGCTGTGTCAGTAGAGATTACGGTTACTGGTTACGCTATGTCTCCTTACCTCACCCTCTCCCCATCTTTCCTTCGACCTTTCCTTGTCTCTTTCCCTTTCTGTCTCCATCTCAGTTTCCTCTGTGCCTTTCCCCTGACTCCCTCTCTCTCTCTCTCTCTCTCTCTCCCCCCCTTTTCCCCTGCCTCTGTCTGTCCCTCTCACCAACAGGGTTTGAGAGTTTTGATTAATGCCTATCCTCAGATTCCTCTCTTAAAGCTGGTGTTATGGATGGGAGTTTACTGTGTACTTTTGGGGGGTTTTCGGTGTTATTTCCCCACAGAGTTGGCCCAGGACGGCAAGCTGCTGGCCTAAAATCACAGAGCTAAGCACAGCTCCCTATATTGTTCTGTGCTTGAGAAAAGTGTGCGTGTGCACGCATGCGTGTGCTCGCTCAGCATCTCCATGTGTGGCAGAGCTATTTCAGGGAGCTACAGCAGCTCGGCAAAATCAATGCTGTGACGCTGCGAAGGCAAAAGACAGGGTTCTACGCTACACTGCACCTGAAAGTGTACACAACATAAAGCAGAGGACATCCGAAACACCATTATATCAAAGAGGCTCTGTTCCAGCATGCAAACTAGCACACTAGCATGATGCATACTGAGAATAAAGGAATATATTGGGCATGCTTTTTAATTCTGCTGTAGTAGGCATGATGGTGAGGGATAATGTGAAGGTCCCGCACTACTATGGACATTGGAATGTTGCCCCTGTCTTGCATAGATCTCATTTAGTTATCATGCCTGAGTGTTCACTGTGCTTTATTGTTGTGAGGTGAGGGTTTACACTGTACAAATAAAACAATTAAATACAATTTCACATGGAATCGAACGTGTACAGTAGGAGAGAGAGGGGTAAATTGAGCCAAAGGGGTAGTTCAGCCACCCCTTGTTTCCAGGAAACCATACACAAAATGTATAATTTGACCAAATATTTAGGAAGAGGTCATCATTGCATGGAGTCTGTGAAGGAAGAAACCACCAAAAAGTTTCCCAAAAAACACATTTCACAAAATCAAATAAATGTATTGTGTTATATAGGTTTCATGATTCTTGTATCTAAACCAAAGTAGATCGTTTTAAGATTATTTTACGCAACAGTTCTGTAAGCTACAATATGAGGTCCTAAACTTAGCATCAAAGTGCATCCTTGTAGCTGTGTGGGCTAAAATAGTCAAAATGTTTGCCTTGTGGTAAGTTGAGCCAATGGCCACCACACCCCATACAAATGACAATTACAGTTAGTCAATTTTATGCATATTTTTGCTATGTGTCGTGTATATGAACTCAAGACGGTGCATTTGTATTGTTACAGAGCAGACATCATCATGCCCCGTGTAAAACAAACAGGGGTCTAGCCCACCTTGAGGTTCTAGAGAGAGCAGCCAAGGAAGAGAGTGAAGGGAGGAAGTCCATTTGAGCAGCAGCAAGGGATGAACAAATACACTGAATGAGCTAAGGAGCCTCAAAATGCAGAGAAATTGCCAACGGATTGGCACATCGAAACGACATCCCCGTCACAGACAACTGGTCAAGAAATGGAAGGATAAGTGATATTGAACAGAGAGATCTAGATCTTTATGGAGGCATACATTTAAGATATACTGTACGATATAGCACACACACCTCCATTCCACAAATTAAACTTTGACCTACCAGCAGCATCACCCACTTACCCCGTGGGGGCTCAACTTACCCTGTCTCTATGATCTATTTACCCCATACCCGGGGTAAGTTGTGCTAATAGACCACTTTTTTTGAACAAGCTATCTTTTCAAAACTGTTATGTTCACATGAATTCGGATTATTTCCCTAGAAACACAACATCCTAAAATCTATGTAGATATCTTTGTTAGAAAGATCACTAGATTTCCCTTGACGTAGTGATGCTAAATGTAAAAAACTAAAAATGGCCACACTCTCCCCCCCACACACCGAACACCCCACCTTTAAACCTAAAGCGTATAATGGTGTTTATCTGGACCATGGCCATCCCATAGAATTAGGAATTAAAATGATTTGTTAGGATCTCTATGGTCCATCCCTTATCCCGTCTCTGGCTGTGCAGGGTCAGTAGAGGGGCTTTATTCCTTCCCCTCCGCCCCTCCTATTCCCATCCGGTGTCAACGCTCCACGTAAAACCCAACATCTGTGGGCACCGACAGAAAAAAAACTGCACATCCCACGTGCGTATCGTCTTACCGACGAGGCGCAGTATTGCGCGGGCCATGGATCCGCATGCGATTCAGTGAAATGTAAGCTGTGTTGATTGAGCACATTGTAGCCTGTACTCATCCTTCTGGCGGTAACATTTCTGATCCCGCAGGTGGTGCATTAAACTGATAGACAATGTCCCCATCTGCCCAACGCCAGCTTTGGTACTACAGGCTGATTGATACCTGATCTCCTATACAGCTTCCTCATTCCTAACACAAGGCTATAATGTTGGACATGGACCAAGACAGTCAAAGACTCTCTGAGGGGTCTAGTTCTCTATAGTATCGGAATACACTCTGATACTATATAACTATAGTGCGCACACAATTGCCCTTATTATCAATGGATAATCTCTATTGAAAATGTATTTTTTTTAGTCCAGGACTAGGCTTAACCTGTGTCCAGGAAACTGCCCCTACGATGATTATTGCTCATCACAATTCACGTCGTCAACGCTTGGCTGTGGTTGACCATTCACCAGACTATCATGGAGGGAAGTCTGCCTGGGGCCTATTCATTATTCAATGAGCAGACTGGGGTATGTATGTGCGTTAGAGAGAAAGAGAGAGAGAAAGACAGAGAGAGAGAGAGAGAGAGAGAAAAAGAGAGAGTGAGAGAAAGTGAGAAAGTGAGAAAGAGAGAGAAAGAGAAAAAGAGAAAGAGAGAAAAAGTGAAAGAGATAGAGAGAGAAAGGGAGAAAAGTGAGAAAGTGAAAGAGAAAAAGTGAGAAAGTGAAAGAGAGAGAAAGAGAGCGATAGAGAGAGAAAAAGAGAAGTGAGAAAGTGAAAGAGAGAGAGAGATGGAGAGAAAGAGAGAAATAGAGAGAAAGTGACAGAAAGAGAGAAACCGAGAGAGAGAGAGATGGAGAGAAAGAAAGAAAGAAAAGGAGAGAAAGAGAAAAATAGAGAAATAGAGAGAAAGTGAGAGAAAGAGAGAAAGCGAGAGAGAGAGAGACCGGTAAACGAGGAAAATTATGACCACTAGCCAATACAAATCCTCCAGGGGTTTGATCAGATCAGAAACAGATCAGTTTTAGCCACAGTTCTACAGAGGAGCAGACACGGGATCCTTTCTTCCACTCAAATAACCTGTCTGATTCCCACTATAGGGTCAAATCGAATCGAGCTGGGTTGTACTGGGCTGACCATAAAGTAGCTGCTGGAAGGTTTGGGTCGGCCCTATAGTGTGAATCAGCCTCTACACTATCTACAGCAGAGGCTACTGTACCATATGCGTGTTGACTAGAACCTCAGATATGCCTTACAAAATCCCTCCATACAGTGGTTCCGCCAGCTATATTACATAAGTGGAATCAACACTAAGACTGTATCCTCATAAAGACATTACTAAGCCACTCTGGTTATTGTCATCTACGGTCACCTGGTTGATGGCCATTCCAAACAGATGTGAGTCACGTGACAAGAGGTCAGTGCCTATAATCACTTGGGCTGAGTCCCGAATGGCATCCAACTCCCTATGTAGAGAATAGGGTGACAATCGGGCCACAATCTTGGTCTACACAACAGCAGTCAACAGAGTGCTGTGGGCGTGGGTGGGTTGTCTGTAGTAGGCTATATAACAGATAACATGGCATGAGATTTAGAGTAACAACTACTGGATTATGACAGCTATAAATAGACTAGGAGGAAGCACAATGCATTATGACTACTGAACACATTCATACCGCATAGAACATTTTCTTGCTATATACAGCGGAATGCATGGAGGCGGGAAAAAAAACCATTCACTATCTCACAAATACATTCTTAAAAGGTACAATCACACTGAAACATACGGTCCAAGAAAATCTCTCTCTAACACGCGCACACGCACACGGAGCAATATACAAGGAGGACATGTAAGGTCAAAGCCATTATGCACAGAACAGAAAAGTCAACTGGTGCATTCTTGCTTAGTTATTATTAGTCCAGGTATTATTTGGGTAGAATAGGTCGGACAGAGGTATTTCACCTCAGAGCTTCTCTGTCTCCAGCCGGATTTATCCTCTGTAATCTGAACCCCTAACTGACCTCCAGTCATCCAATCACAGGGCACATAACCAGGAAATGATTCAAATATCCAATAACGCTGACCAATGGATCCGAGAGAGAGCGAGACGGAGCTTGGTGCCACTGTGTCAAATACAGGACTGCATTTGATATTTCTTTGGGTCATGGAGGCACTGTGCACGTGTACAAATGTAAGGACCTGTATTGGCACGTTGAAAGTACACATAGTACTGGCCAACGTGTGGATTAATCATGAATCAGCCAATCAGATTACAGTTTTAAACCCACCCAGTGGCTGTGGTCCAGGCTGGGCAGTCAGAGCAGGGAGGGGTGGAGAGTGGTGGTACTGGTGGTGGGTACTGATGGTGACTGGACCATGAAGCCCCATTGCGCTGCACGTGA
Organism: Salmo trutta; assembly: GCF_901001165.1. Taxonomy (NCBI): domain Eukaryota; kingdom Metazoa; phylum Chordata; class Actinopteri; order Salmoniformes; family Salmonidae; genus Salmo; species Salmo trutta. The sequence continues at coordinate 10,051,155 of NC_042991.1, forward strand.
TTCGGACACAGCCAGAGGAGTTAGCCCTATCACTGTGTGGTGGTGGTGGGTAAGGCAGGGCAGGGCAGAGAGCCAGAGGCTGGTCCCTACTGCCCCTGCTCCCCCAGGAATGGCAAGCTCTACCGGGACTCTCTCTGGCGCTCCCCCAGGGGCCAACATAGATCACATATCCACAGGATCTCCATTTAAACTGCATTGCAATTAAAAATGTGTCAGCTAGCTATGGGCATCTGGCTTTCATATGAGGCAAAGGGGTGTTGAGGGATTTGTCGTTTCAGGGTGTGATATGCAACACGCTGCATATCAATGAGTGTGCGGTGAGCCTTGATGCTGGCACTTTCAAAGCTTTCTCTCGACCCCCATCTCTTCCCCTTCACCATCCCCCATCTCTCTCCTTCTCTCACTCTCTCTGAAGTAAAAATGCTCCTCTGCTTGACGCTCAGGTTTTTCTTTGGTGCAGCGTTGGAGTGGGGAAAAGTCGATCATGACAACACCAGCTTAAATTCTGTGATGTTACCAAACATCTGCTCAAAGCGGAGCGCCAAGCCTGACCCACGCCTGCCCAGCTCCAGTGTTGGGGGAGATGAGAGAGCTGGATTGTGTTCACTGCGGCGCACTGTAGCAAAATGTTTTGCAACGGAAAACAAAAACGAGCGTTTCCTATTGGACCAGTTCAGGTAGTCCCTCCCTGTTTCAGTAAAAAAAAATCCCCATTTGGTGCCTAATGAATACGACCTGGCTTGGTTGATGGAACTAGATTCAAGCTGTTTTTGGGTTGTAGATCCCCTGTTAGTCGCTTCCATAGCCAGGACTGTGGCTTTTTATAGCATTGGGTGACAGAGAGGTCACGTAAAACTCCTACTGTAGATTGAATGAAAGTCACTCTAAAAGGCTTTGAGGTGGTATTTAGTTATTAGAGCAGTCCATATTCTCACAAGGACCCGGGTCCTGCCCATGACTCTCACACACACACACATGCAAACACAAACAGATACGTGCGCGCAAAAACACACAAGGTCACGCACGCACGTACACATACATGCACCGTCATACTACTGCTTCGCAAATCAACGGCTCGTAGATTAAGGATGTTCTCTTTAAAGCGGCTTAACACTTGATATCATTGACCCGAGCTGTCCTGCTGCCCGACACCTGGACACAATGGAGGAAGGCTGGGATGTTTTTACCTAGAGAGAGAAGGAAGGACAGACTGGCTCAGGAACTAGAGGAAACTACGGAAAAGAGAGAGAGAAAGACAGAGAGAGCAAGAAAAGGAGAGTGAGAGAAAGAAAAAAGATGGAAGGAGAGAGAGAGAGAGAAATAGAAAAAAAGGAGACAGAAAGAGAGAGGGGGGGATAGAGAAAGGTTGCGTGAGATGGAGAGAGAAATATCGAGAAAGACGGAGAGAGAAAGGTTGGGAGTAAAGGATAGAGAGAGGTGTACAAGGAGAACAGGAGAGATGAGTAACCCAGACAGTGACCTCTCTGGGAGTGCAGGCTGCCAGGGCTCAGAGGGAGGGCCGGGGGAGGAGGCTGAAGGTGACCAGAGGTGCGGTTGCCTGGCTGGATGGGAAATGGAGAAGGCCATATGGCCCCACTGTGAGAGGCCTGAAGCAGCCAGGGCTGCTGCTGCAGGATAAAACACACCCATACTACCGCAGTACAGCACCGCCGCATTCTCTTAAAGTCACATATCCATTACAGGAGGTGGACCAACCGTATGGTTTTAGCTTACTGTAGTCTGTATGACCCACTACGTGTCCTCTGTGACGGTATTGGGAGATGTCACCCCATTCATCACCTCATGGTGTGATCAATGTGATAATCACAGGCACAATGTTTACAGTAATGTGTTCTAATGGATAGATTTAAGCCCAGCTTAAACTCTAGCTAACGTTAGCAACTCTAGCTAACGTTAGCAATCATGGCTACTTAGCTTCTTTGTTTCCACATACAGAATGGTTTTTAAATGACAAATCAAAATTGTTGTTCGAGGACAGCCCTTGTTAATTCTCAACAGTTTCAAATGAAATGTGCTTTCGAGGACAATTCTATAACAACGATTGTAAGTACCAATCAATCAAACCCCTTTCCCACCAATCCTATGATAGTCAGACAAGGTAAACCTTTAGAGCACGGGTCACCTGTTTAATCAAGACTTATCAACAACCTGCTAATCCTTAACATGGGCATGACCCCTCCATGTCGTCGCTATATCACCTGTGTCTTCAACATGTCCATGTCAACAAGGCTGTTTAGGTAATCATACATTTGACGAGGCACAATATAATATGAATAATAATAACATGCCATTTAGCAGACGCTTTTATCCAGAGCGACTTACTAAACAATGCGTGCATATATTTTGCATGCGGGTGGTCCGGTCACAGGAATCAAACCCACTAACCTGGCATTGCAAGCGCCATGCCCTGGAACTGACCCACAGAGGACCTTGTTTGGGATGTTACATGACGGTGCATATAGTCAGTTGTGAGGAACGACAGGGGTGGGTAAGCCTGGGTCGATGTGCCCTTGAGCAAGGCACTTAATGCTAACTGCTCCCGTAAGTCACTCTGGATAAGACCCTCTGCTAAATAACTAAACATGATATATAGATATATAAGATGTGAATACGGCATCCTGTACAGGGGTACTGTGCTGCTGAGACAGGATAAAGAACCCCAGACACAGATGGATAAACACACAGCTACACGCACGCACACACCTGTCCCACTTTGCTGTGTGCTCCCTGTGTGTGTGGCCCAGCAGCTGTCCATAATCCCATCCCCAGACGACAGTGCCACTAGGACAAGGGCCTGGACTTGTGTTTTCTCTTCACAACAAATTGGATCCCCACTCCCCCCCACCTCCCACCCAGGTCCTCTAATCTCTCTTTCTAGGTTAAGTTTTTCTGCTTTGATGTCACAAAGGATAACATCAGAAATCTTTGGAGTAAATCTGAGAAAAGTCTAACTGTTAAACTATTGGATTTTGTGACGCAGAGATTATCTACAGATTTCGACCTGTAAACCATGGCATCATTGGAAATCAAAAAATGCTTGGAGCCCAAAATCAGATTGAGGGCATTGATGTATGTGAGAGATTAAGAGTTTGTTACCTATTTCAACCAACACAGAGAGACTTCTTCAAATGTTGTTTAGCCAGACGGCCTTCATAGAAAGCAGGTGGATGGACCATCTCAGCCAAAAGAGATTATAAGGATTCAACTTCAATTCTCTGGTGCTGGGATTAAGTCTCCAGTAAGGAAAATGCTCTGCTATTAAGATTTTTACTTTGGCTTCAGGAGACAATTGAGTTGACGTTCTTCTGCCCGGAAGGGACAAGTCCAGGGCGAGTTTGGCAAACTACCTACGGAGGTGGTGTAGGAGATGTGAGAAATGTGCGGCTTTACACTACACTAATATGTGGAACTGAAGGTGTTTTATTTTACTTTGAACGTTTCGTAGTGTAAACACCGTTAAAACATCGACTACACCTTCACCACGGCAACTGCACCATCGGCAAGGAGTTGGTGCGGTCATCCCAACGCATCACCGGGAGCACACTGCCTGCCCTCCAGGACATCTACAGCAGCCGGTGTCACAGGAAGGCCAAGAAGATCATCAAGGACCTCAGCCTCCCGAGCAACAGCCTGTTCATCCCGCTATCATCCAGAGGGCGAGGTCAGTACAGGTGCATCAAAGCTGGGACCGAGAGATTGAAAAACAGCTTTTATCTCAAGGCCATCAGACTGTTAAATAGCCATCGCTAGCCGGCCTCCACCCAGCGCTGAGCTTAGTCACTAGCCGGTTACTCATCCCTGCACCGTAGCGGCTTCTGCCCTATGTACATATTCATGGAACATTGTAAACATTATTAAAGTGGCCATACTGTTTTACCCACTTCATATGTATATACTGTATTATAGTCAAGGCCATCCAATTCAACTACTGCTGTACATATCCTATTCTTTCCACGTATTCTTCAGATATACAGTGCATTCCGAAAGTATTCAGACCCCTTAACTTTTTGATACGTTACAGCCTTATTCTAAAATGGATTAAATTGTTTTATCTTCCTCAATCTACACACAATACCCCATAATGACAAAGCAAAAACAATTTTTGCGAATGTATAATAATTATTTTTTTAAATGAAATATCACATTTACGTAAGTATACAGACCCTTCACTCAGTACTTTGTTGAAGCACCTTTGGCAGCAATTACAGCCTCAAATCTTCTTGGGTACGACGCAACAAGCTTGGCACACCTGTATTTGGGGAGTTTCTCACATTCTTCTCTGCAGATCCTCTCAAGCTCTGTCAGGTTGGATGGGAAGCGTCGCTGCAGAGCTATTTCCAGATCTCTCCGGAGATGTTTGATTGGGTTCAAGTCCGGGCTCTGGCTGGGCCACTCAAGGACATTCAGAGACTTGTCTCGAAGCCACTCCTGCATTGTCTTGGCTGTGTGCTTAGGGTCATTGTCCTGTTGGAAGGTGAACCTTCGCCCCAGTCTGAGGTCCTGAGCAGGTTATCAAGGATCTCTCTGTACTTTGCTCCGTTCATCTTCCCCTGAATCCTGACTAGTCTCCCAGTCCCTGCCGCTGAAAAATATCCCCACAGCATGATGCTGCCACCACCATGCTTTATGTAGGGATGGTGCCAGGTTTCCTCCAGACGTGACGCTTGGCATTCAGGCCAAAGACTTCGATCTTGGTTTCATCAGACCAAATAATCTTGTTTCTCATGGTCTGAGAGTCTTTAGATGCCTTTTGGCAAACTCCAAGCGGGCTGTCATGTGCCTTTTACTGAGGAGTGGCTTCCATCTGGTCACTCTACCGTAAAGGACTGATTGGTGGAATCCTGCAGAGACGGTTGACCTTCTGGAAGGTTCTCCCTTCTCCACAGAGGAATCATCGGGTTCTTGGTTACCTCCCTGACCAACGCCCTTCTCCCTCGATTCCTCAGTTTGGCTGAGTCTTGGTTGTTCAACAATTCTTCCATTTAAGAACGATGGAGACCACTGTGTTAATGGGGGCCTTCACTCCTGCAGAAATGATTTGGTACTCTTCCCCAAATCTGTGCCTCGACACAATCCTATCTCTAAGCTCTATGGACAATTCCTTTGACCTCATGGCTTGGTTTTTACTCTGTCATGCACTGTCAATTGTGGGACCTTTTATAGACAGGTGTGTGCCTTTCCAAATCATGTCCATTCAATTGAATTAAACACAGTTGGACTCCAATCAAGTTGTAGAAACACCTCAAGGATAATCAATGGAAACAGGATGCACCTGAGCTCAATTTTGAGTCTCATAGCAAAGGGTCTGAATACTTATGTAAATAAGGTTTTTCTCTTTTGGAATTGTTATACATTTGCAAACATTTCTAAAAACCTTTATGCTTTGTCATAGATTCCAGATTTTAATTTAATCAATTTTATAATAAGGCTGTAACGTAACAAAATGTGGAAAACGTCGAGGGGTCTGAATACTTACGAATACACTTTACTATATATTCTATCCACATGCTGTCCATAGTGTCTGTACAACACATACATTATATACACACAAACTCCAGACTGACATTGCTCATCCTAATATTTATTTATTAATTCCATTTACTTTTAGATGTGTTTGTTAGATATTACTGCACTGTTGGAGCTAGGAACACAAGCATTTCACTATATCCGCAATAACACCTGCTATACATGTGTATGCAACCAATACAATTTGATTGTGCACAGTAGCGCCCCACTGTGGTACACTGGATAAGGACATCCAGTTCTTCTGACTAACAATATATGATTATTAATGTAATAAATTAATTACTGTAGCAGTCGAATAGTGATGACTATATCCCCAAAAGCTATTAACTTAATTGGTCTCCCAGGTCGGCTTTATTAAGCATCCAACGGAAGAAAGACAGAAACAGGGACTACCAAAACGTATTCGATTAGAGCTGCTTATTTTGGCTTTCCATTGAAAAACATTTTGCCACAGCTTACCCAAATGAATATAACCCCTGTGTGCCTGGCCAATAGTCATGAGTCATGACAGCGGTCTGAGTCAGAGTTAAGGCACACTTAAGTCAGACTTAAACTGAGGGTCAGTGCCATGTTAACATCCAAGGAGGAAAAGACAAGTAGGATCAATATGAGATTGACACGTCACTGCGGCGCCAAGGCCACGACCGGCCCTTCTTGCTGATACATCTACTTTAGGCATCAGGAAATATATATTTGTCGATACGACACACTACTGACACTTCCTGTTGTGACCATGAATGTTAAACATATTAGCCACAATGTAATACTGACGTGTACATCAGAATATACCTAATGGTACTAAATGAGTCAATTATAAATGACATCTGGTACTTAATATTGCAACTATGGTAATGGTACTAAATGAGTAAATCGTAAAATACATCTATGGTACAAAAGTGGGAGCTAAGTAGTTCATTTAAATTTTGTAAATACAGTACCACAAACACAAGTCCTATCACACCACATACAATGAATTAAATTATTTTCAATTTTATATCCCAGTCATCTCAGTGTCTGTTTTGCCCTGCATGACCGTAGGTGACAAAAGCAATGTTGGCATTTATAAAACCACTTAAAAGAAAAAAAACAAAGTAAACCTTGTCGTCATGCATTATATTTTAGTTGCATCGTAACAGTTGCGTCAATGTTAAGTACTGTATTCTCCAGACAGACCAGAGATGGTTTTCCTCAGATCCATAGATGCACACCAAGCTGACTGGATATACAATATATCAAAACACAGACATATTGCATAAGCAATATTTTCCAAATGATTAGAGAATAGTTTTTATTGGTTTGGAGAGTGGTTTGACACAGAGTTATGACTGGATTGAACACGTGGGCAGTAAAGCTTATGATCCCAAAACAATGATCCAAGTTCTTTTAAGCTTAATTTCCTTCTACTGAACAATCATTGGTGACTGAAATTTGACAGATCTAAAATATTCCTAACAATCCTAACCATAGGTTATCACCTACATTATGTTAGAACATTCAAATGTGTTGTCTACGCAAAAATAATTACATGTTCAAAGAATACCTTTAAGTAATGACATAATTTGTGATGGCCGGTGGATCAGATTTGACTGCTGTTTGAGCACCCTCTACTGTCGGGAAAAAGGGCAAACAGAAGTAACGTCCTACACCTCTGTCCAGGGACACACGAGACACTATCACAATGAAAACAGAGATCAGATGGGTCCCATTTCATTTATTGGGTCAAAAAAGGAGTGTTAAGGTCATTGCTCTTCTTCTCATTAAAAGGCAGTACAAGAAATCTCATTTACACTTAGAACAGTACTTGAAGCTCTGTAGTATAAGTATAAGGCAATGTTAAATACTCTGCATTTCTAGGAACAATAAAACAGATGTCAGTACAGGGTTTAACTCCACGATCAGGCTATAAAAAAAAATTAAAAGTAGTGAGGTGCTCTTCTTGGGCAATTAATTTAGATTCTAACCCATCTTTTGCCACAGCAGTAATACAGCAACAGAAAACATGCAGTCAGGACAAGCGCCCTCTTTGGATTCCACTCCTGACAGTTCGGTGCCACAGAACAAGCTTCCTTCTAATACGAGTACTCTGAAGGCAGAGGTAAGACTACGCTCTCACTTTCTATGAGACGCTCAACATAAAAAGGGACACACTGCCCCAGCTGCTAAAGCATATCAATTAAAGGAAAACTCCACCCCAAAACTGTGTGATTCATTGGTCCATCGTTGACAGTCTCAAAATGTTTTGCTTGTCAGCAATCAAGTTCAAGATATGTAACTTTCAAAATGCATCATAGGGGGATGATTCCTGTATCATGTTGCTGCATCTTGCATCATATGACACAAAAAGCATCATTCAGGGATGATTTCTGCATTTTGAAAGTTACATATCTTGAAAACTTGATTGCTGACAAGCATTGAAACCATGTCAACAATGGACTAATGAAAAAAATACCGAAAGATAAGAGTTTAAAGGAAAACGCCATCCCAAAACTGTCTGTACTGTGTAGAATAAAAAAAACATTATCACTGGGCATCAAAACAGCATTGAGCTAGACCTTCAGCAAATACACCTTCATTCTAACCAACCCTCATCACTAACCATCTCATCTCTACCAGTCTCCTCATCACTAACCATCTCATCTCTACCAGTCTCCTCATCACTATCCAACTGAACCATCTCATCATCACTATCCAACTCCCCGGTATCATCTATACAGTGTTAATCAGAAACTTCACACCAACGTCGTCCCCAGGATCAATTTGCTACCACATAGAGCCGGATGGGTGGACGCCAACATTAAATACCTTCCTTATGACCTCACCTAGAAGAGCACTGGTCTACATACATGAACCCACCATTCCAACTGCTACACTCAACTTTTTTCACATGGAACTAGCATTTGAAGGACATGCATACATGTAGATATGGCACAAGAGACAAACAGACAAGACAGGGACAATTCAGGGGATCAATTAATCAAAACACGATTAGACAAAGACAAGAGACAGAATCAAATAGGAACATATTAACTTGAATTTGGAACAGTGATTGGTGACTAATCAATGGTTTTGATACAAGCAGGGAAAGGGCACTGGAGGAATTGAGCATGGAAAAACAGTGAAAGCAAATGAGTGCATATTCCACTTTAGAAAGAGCAAAGAAATCAAGACTATTACACAATCACGAAAAGAAAAAAAATGATTTCACCAGGTGTTCCTTGTTCCCCTGCACCTGCTCTGACAACCATGAAGGCAATAACCTTAAGAGCCACACTTATGCATTCAATGCCATTCAAACAGTCAATGAATGTGCAATTTGTAAAAAAAAAAAAAAAATCTAATCTATAAAATGGGTTTGTCACAGTCTACACCTGTTGTTAACGAACTAACAGTGAAATGCTTACTTATGGGCACTTCCCAACAATGCAAAGAGGAAAATAACTCCAGGAATTAATTTACAATCCGAGTTGCATCGGTTCGTGCCAATATTCACAAGCTGCTCTTTGTGTGTGGCTATTCAATCATAAATGATCAATGATTTATGCAATGAGCAAAATAAAAAAAATATAAAAAAAAAAAAACTGAAATAATATATTCATGGTGGCGACACGTAGGTTCTCAACTTCACTTGTCAGCTGTTCACTGTGTGAATTCATGAATCCATATTAACATATCTAAAACCGAACAAAACAAAAGTTCATCAATAAAATCTAAAATCCTCGTTATCAGAGAAGAGGCTACCGAAGCAGGGAAGACATGTACACTCAAACAGTTGGAGCATTGTGACATTACATTGCCATCCAGTATACCAGCTATCTATCCCATGAAAGGACACCATGTAATCCACAGGACCCGTTCTAGAGGTGAAAGGTCATTCTTTAATGCTGGGGGTCCATAACTGGGCCGTCCTCCCCACTGCCCATCTGTAAACATTTTAATGTCCTTCTGACAAGTGACAGTTGCTTGTCCACAGTCTAAGTCCTAATAGCAAGCGCAATAACCCAGTACTAGACAGGATTCTTCACAGAGGATTTGCAGTGTGACCACTGGGTTTCAACTCAGTCCAAACATTAGTCCATTAGTTTCAACTCAGTCCAAGATGAGTATAAATGTTATTACATAGAATTAACAAGTAAATTAGGGCCAACGACTCCAGGAGCGCTTCCACAGGAAGATATGCCTCTAGTTTGAATGCTTCAGAGCCAGCTAGAGGAGAAAGAAAATCAGAATTTACACATTCTAGATCATTTCCTATGAAATAAAAACGTTTTTTTCCCCCCTCACTTCAATGGGCCACTTGGGAGGGCATTCCAGGGCCTGATAAATGTTTGTTTAGATGAGGCCAACTGTAGCTCTCCTGGCTTTCTCAGTGGGTAAACGTTCTGAACAAAGTCAATGTACACAGCAGGATATCCCGTAGTGTGGAATGATGCACACTTCATAATAAAAGTGGGACCAAAGTGGACCAAACTCAGGGGGTGAAGTCAAACTTTCACCCACATGCTGAATCTGTGTGTGTGTGTGAGCGTGTATACTATTTACATTCAACAATGCTATGTCACACCTTGTGAGCAGTGTCTGCAAACTGCTGGGCTTTGTGCATTAGGTCTACCGTCTTGTCCTCGGCCCGGCCCAGTCTCTCCCCACGCTCCTGCAGGGCCTGGCTGGCCCTCTGGACTACACTACCCATACTGCCCCCTGGAGGGCGCTGCCCACTGGGACCTGCTCTAGGACCTGCTGCACAACACAGAGACAGAGCAGTGCATCAGAGATGGGATACTCAGAAGACTGCAAACAAATCCTGTTCATTGATAATTACCAATTATAAAACAGCCTAGGCATGAGTTCAGTATGTTCATGGGTGAATGTATCACAGAGAAGATGTGCTGATCTAGGATCTGCCCATATAATAATATTCATTATGATCCAAAAGGCACTCCTACACTGAGACGCTTTGTGGATACAAGCCCTGGACTGGTCAGCTTAGGACAAAGACTCTGCAACATTTGCTGTTGCTCTGTGTCTCTAGGCCCTGCAACTGCCTGGCACCTCTCCCAGTGCTACACATGACAACCCCCCTGTCAGCGGGTTCAATGGGGAGCCGCGTTCCTTCTCAGTCTCCCTGCCCCGGAGACTCAAGGCCAGCCTTTGTTTTTTAGCAGGAGGTTTGGACACAAAGTCACCACTCATCTAGGCACAACCTCATAGAAGAGGCATTCTCTACTGCAGTGGAGAGGTGTAACAGAAGACAATAGACCAAACCCATCCATCTCCTTAGAGAGGATTAGGAATCCATGAGAATAGAACAGATACAGGCCTACTAAGGTCATCACCACGCGCCTTTTGTCATCTCTGCAGAGATCGTGTTGCTACTCAGTGAGTATTAGAGGTTATTTGGGCTTTTTTTTTACTCACTTACCTCCAGCCTGAGAACGGCTTTGGTTTGAAACGATCACCTTCTTCATGCGGTTGAAAAATACCTTGCAACGGTACACGACCAGATTCATTTTGCAGGCATCTGTTAGAATGACAACAATGACACAAATAGTGGAATCTGATAATAGCCGTATTATAACCGTGATCAAAATAGGCAAGTAGAAACTACAGAACCAAACATGAATTGGAGTCCCTGCCATATTATATGAGATAAGACAAGCCACTCCTAGGGTTGACCCAGTGGTCCCAGAAAAATTCACACATGACCCAAATTCGCTCCCTAACCCTTCCCCTAGCACTTTGATTTGAAAACATGGAAGGGTTAGGACCAAGGAGAAGGGAGTGAATTGGGACCGACTGTTGATAGACTGCTTTTCCTTCAACACTCCCTTACCTCCCGTGAGTTTGGACTGACAGTTGACAAACTCAGTATGACGGGGCCTGGGACCCACGGTGCTCTTCCGTCTAGCCTGGGGCCCTGGTCCTCCCATCTGGCCCCCTTGGGCCCCTGGGCTACTCTGGCCCCCTGGGGCCTTCTGCTGATCCCCAGCTGGGCTACCAGGGACCGCCTCCTTGCCATCCCAATAGGTCTGACAGGCATGGTACATGATCTGGATGAAGATGCACTTCTCTGGCGCTGAGCTGGCCACCCATTGGTCAAAGGCGTTGTCGAACACCAGGTCAAACTCTGGGCAGTCCTGAGGGAGACACACAGGAGGGATACAGTATAGGTCACAGGACAGTAGGGGGAATAGTGGTCTAAACAAACAGACATGGGTCAGAAGGTCCTCCAATCCCAGCCAATAGGCATGTATACTGGTGGTGATGTCACCTTGTTGGGGTTGATGCCGTTGACCTGGCGGAGCTGCTCCACGGCCCACTGTGACCTTCTGGTGAAGGGGGCGGAGCCTCCAAACCGCTTGACTTTGGTGATGAGGAGCTGAGCTGGCTTCTTATTGGTCACTGGGGGATTGGGAGGGGTTAAGGGCTTACAAATATGCCAATACTGAAAGGTAAGCAAGCACACTTCATAACATCCACAATAGAGGAAGGAAATGTAAATGTACTCCCTACTGGAGTCAAGATAGAAGATTAAAAGACACTTGATAAAAGACTGGCTATCCAGTAATGATATGTTTCATTGTGAACAAATTAACCCAACACAGAAGCCATTAGCGATCAGTCACCATCACTGATCAAACAGACCGCCAATGCCTATTCTAAATATGTGAATGATCCTTCCTGTTCAATTTTAGGATCCATGTCCTCTGACAGTGTCAGACGCAAAGATCTTTGATTAACAGCAGCACAATGTCGTTATTGCAACACGATGAATACCTCTGCATCCTTCTGCTCAGACAATGCCACTATGAGACGGTTAAACAACGCAGATTTTCAATAACCTACTGAAGAGAGTTGTACGTAGCAGGACTACAGAGCAGCAACAGGATAGTGAATTGTATAAGTCACACTGATCTATCTACTGGTCATCTCAGTATACCTGGGCCCGTATTCACAGCGAGTCTCAATGTAGGAATGCTCATCTGGATCAGGTCTCTCCCCTCTTATTCATTATGATTTAAAGTTGCAATATGTAACTTTTTGGGATACCTGACCAAATTCACATAGAAAGGTGAGTTATAGATCTGTCATTCTTACTGAAAGCCAGTCTAAGAAGCTGTAGATCTGTTCTATGTGCATCATTTCTATGCTTCCTGTTCTTAAGTTGAATTTGAGAGACTTTTACTTTGGTACACCAGTTTCAAAACAGCAGAAAATACTGTTTTTGGCTATGGAAAATATATTTCACAGCCGTTTAGACGGTAGCGATTCTCTACACTTGCTTGTTGTCATATCAACTGAAATTAGGCAAACTATTAGAATTTTTGCAACCAGGAAATGTTGGAGTGATTTCTGCATAGTGCATCCTTAAAAATGCAAAACTGATCCTAGATCACCACCTACTCCGAGACACTTTTTTAGGTTGAAAAAAAAAAAAATGTAGAATGTAGATGTAGTCATGATGTTGGATGCATAAAAAAATATATAGGTGTTACCTGACAAACAGATGTATGTCATGTATTCTCCCTTGCCTCCAGTGGGCAGAAAGGGGACCCTTTTCCTTTTTCTCCTCTTCACCTCCACAGCCACTAGCATCCTCTCATCCCGGGGAGCAAACACCTCCCTGTTGATAGCTGACTGGATATTCATGGTGGAACTGGGTGTAGGATATTTGATGAGTGATCTATGAAGATAGTAGACAGAGAGACTGATGATTAGATGAGTTTATTAGTCACACGCACAGGGTCACAGATGTAGTCGCAGGGTACAGTGAAATTCTTATGCTCCAAGCTCCAACTGTGCAGGTCAAAAAAAGAGAAGTGAATGAGACCACACACACACACACACACACACACACACACACACACACACACACACACACACAGCATTGATAAAGCTCCATTGGTGGGTGGGGGCAGGGTAAGTGTCCGTGTCCGTTGGGGGTGGAATGTCCATAGGGTGAGTAAGTGAGAAGTGAATGAAACATTAATATATACATATTCATTAATGTAATCTTGATTTCCTGTGTGTCATATATAGACCATCATTAAACATCAAGGACCCTTAGAGGGTTATTTCTAACTAGTAAAGTGGTGAACGTTACACCTCTAAAAGTGGCAGATCATTTAAATCAGTTGTGGATCTAACTTATTTAACCGGAGTGAATTAAATGAATCGTCGCAAAAGTATTTGCAATAAAAATTCTCCATGGTGGCCTTCAGAACAATTTGCAAGGGAGCAGAAATAATCGTTTACAATACCTGTTTTGTTGTTTTACCCCCTCACTCCTTCGAGACGCAGAAACAGAGAAGCTGCAGTAATGCTCACCAAACTATTCCAACGCCTTATAATGGTGTTGTTTTGTCACACAACAACAGCACGCCTTGCGGAGAAGGCGAATCTGTCTGGGACGCCGTCCCATTTGAGCAAGTTAGAAGTCACGTGGGAAATTGTACTGTTGAGTTGAATCTCATTAGAATACATTTTAATAAATACAAATATTATTCTTGGTTTAACATAATTATCTTTATTATTTGCAGGTTGCAAATATCTGGAACATATTGATTTAAAAAATGTATGTACTCTTTCAGTACTGTAAAAACTTCCTTGGACATGAAACTACTTTCAAAGCGTAGATATTGGGATTGATCCACGAAATGAGAGCCTTTTGCATCACTTTAATATTTTAAGTAGAAATTGTGCACATTTATTTGATTTTAAAATCCTGTTATATTACATTGAGCGACCACATGGAAAATACAATAAATCCGATTTTTTTACATGAATAAAGACTAACGTGACAAAATGTCCCTCTGTGCATCCTCCAAAATGTCTCCGAAGTTTTCAGCATCATTACAAAGCTCTAGTTATTTTGTTGTTTTGACAAAGTAATTTCTGAAGATAATTATGTATTTCATGTGACTGTGATTAGTTTTAAGGTAAAAATTAAATAAAAAATCAACTGTCCCTCATTTTAAGGTCAATCCTGTCATGTGACCTGAACTCTCGTTTTAATATGGTGAAACTACTCCTTAAAAAAAGATCTGAAGACACATTGAACATCTAATAGTCAAATCATAGTGAGCTGGTTCTATTCTTTTTGCCCATTTTCTGGTGTTTTGTGGTTGAAAACTTAAAAGGGGCGAGCATAACACGTCAACCCTGTTACCCATAGACAAGCTAGAAATGTTTTCACAATAAATATAAAAATTGTCAAGCTTGCATTCAATTCCCCTCCCTGTTGCACACAACAAGCTTCCATTCCCCGTCACAGGAGATTTATGGCTGATTTAAGATGAAGTCGTCAACACTGTTACGGTCAACCTTGTTACTTTATTTGGCACTTACTGAAGTATTTTTTTAATGAACCTCTTCAGATGGGAAAGCCATCTGTTTTTTGTTAGGTTTGAACATGTGCTCTTTTTGACAGAATGTTAAAATTAGGTGACGTTACACTACTCAAAAGGCACCTAATTGGTGGAATGACGGATGGGCTGTCTTGTCCTTGTTCATGAGTACATTTCAATAAACAGACTACAGACAGATAGCTGTAGAGATACATTTTAATGTATAACAAAAGGTTTACCAAGGTTAAGCATTACGTCATTAATTTGAACAAAACACAGGTTTAAAAAGAGTGAGCAATGAGCATGACAGTGGATTGGGCAGTAAGAGGAAACATGACAGAAAAGCAGTGTCCTCTGGTGCAAGGCAAATGGGAGTATAGCTGAAGAATGGACTACCCACAACACAACCAATCACAATTCAATGCCCTTAGGGTACAGTACATTTTGTCTCGAACGACAACTCTATGCACAATTAAGAGAAGACATCTATGTCAGTTACACATTATGGCACATGAATGGGTAAGTTGTATCATAAGGAAGAAGGAGGTATCAGCTTGCTATGTCTGAGTGTAACAGTGACAGTGTGACATGTAAACCGGGATATGCCAAACCAAGGAGAGAAGCACGAACAAAATTATCTAAATACTCTTTTCTCGCTACCGAGCCAAACTTAATCAAGCTGTATTGGACTGGCCTGGTTACGTATACACCTTAGTCGCTGGAACGATGCTAGAAAGGACAAAGTGAAAAGAAAATATCTGTGCCAGCACAGCAGTTGGGCTCGGCCACATAGTGTGAATCAGGCATTTGTAAGCGCAGATGCAATGGGATGACACAGTAGCATACCTAGGAATCTGACAGTATGACTTAACAAGGGATGCACTCAAACACATCCGAGGAGAACTTAAAACAGCAAACATTCACAAGAAAGTAAAAAGTCATACTTTGTACAAAATACATGACACCAAACATATATATAAAAAAAACTTCCTGATGGCAAGCTTGATTGATCCTTGATTATGGCAGAGATCCAATTTGAGTGATGTCATTGGGTGTTAGTGTAATACATATTATTCTTTTTTACTTAAAAAAAAAATCATGGAGGAACCCTCCAGGTGGCTTTCAATGAGCCTGCATGCTACAATCCCTCACTGCTAGCAAGACAATCTTAAGCAGGGCATATTCCTCCCTGTCTATGTACATACTCCATATCATGCTTCGTTTTCATTTTGGCCCGAATAGTTACTGATTTAAATAGAGTGTTAGAATAACGAGGAGTGAACTCTGTTTAGTTCCGTGGATGCGCATGAAACATTTTGGGTCCTTCGCGTGTGTGTGTGTGTTCCTCTTGTTTCACTGATATGTCGTATCTCTGTTTGTTGCCTGACTAGAAAGTGCAGAAAAATGTAAAGCTACCGTATATGTGCAACATGTCAGTGTTAGTTTTACAAACGGAGTGCTCTTTTCCATCAAGACGATTCACAATAGAACAAAGCGATTCGGTGGCCTTCCTAATGGACCGGCAGAACCGACCGAACCTGCCACTGTTATAAGAGAGAGCTAAACAAAAACTGTATTTGGCAACTTTGCTAAAGTTGTGTATCCAACATTAGTATCTTTCAGCTAGTCTTGCAGTTAGTCAGTTAGTGTAAACATCATTTGGCGACTCCACGCATCGTCGTAGCAGTACAGTTAGTATATAGGGCTGCACTTCATTTTGTCTTAAGTATGCTCCATCCAATGTCATCATCATTCATTTGGCTTTAACCCTAGCCAGGTTAAACCGGACTGAGCGGATAAAACAATGGTGAGTGCAGCGTTCCGTCTGGCTACTTCAACCCTTCCATAACAATCCACTTTGATCGACCAGACGGGTTGAAATCAAACGATGCAATTGAATGGGTTTCGGTGTGCTTCTCGGAGGCATTCAGACCATGAAAGGGTGGATTTGAATGTAACTCTCCCAACAGGCTAAACATCTGAATGAGTGTTGATGCTCAGAGTTGGGAGAGGTTAGGCTTGAGCCATGGCTACAGTTTCAGGAGTCACACAGGTCGAGTCAAAGCTGTGTCTGACACCAACACAGTCCAAGAGACACAGTCATCATTTACGGTCACAGGAAAGAGGAACAGTCTTAATTGGTGTTGGTGGGTGCTTTGGAGGGGAGACCGTATTCAATAAACCCACAGTGTGGATGAATTGACAGCATTGGGAATATTAGAGGAACAGTCACTATTAGAACCATAGGGTAAAGGGAACGGTCTCTGACGAGATGACCACCAGCTGAACACAGGCTGTGGAGTGGTCTCTGACACACAGATATGTCTCCTCGGTCTGGTTGCAAGATCAAGTGGGTGTGTTTGTGTGTGTTTGTGTGTGTGTTGGCTGTGGGTTACGATAACTCTGGGTTATCCTCAGAGAGCTGAGTGGGATACTCCTGTCTGTACATGAAAGTGAGAAGAAATAGTGCCACGTCGTGGGAACACCAATAGGCAGTGTGAGAGGTCACCGCCGACCAATAGCGGCTCTCCACCATGCCCTCTCGCAGCTCAAAGTCAATACGCCTCTCCAACTCCACTGTAACACACAGAAAGACAAAGAGTTTTAGAACAAACACACACACACACACACACACAAAACATGCACTTTAAATTCTAGCCATAGATACTGGGACAAAGCCGTTACAAAATGCAACAGGGAAACCTCTGTCAAAATGGCATAGTGCGTAGTAAAGTTCACTGCTGGTTTCCAAAAACAATGAGGGAGTAGGGTCCAATACATTTTTCATATACTTAAAAATAATTACGATGTGCTTGATTTAGCCTGCCTAGCATGAGTTTGCACATTTGGTTATGACACTGGTTTGGTTCTTTGGCTGTCCCCATAGGGTTCTTTGGCTGTCCCCCCCATAGGATAACCCTTTGAATAACCTATTTTGGTTCCAGGTAGAACCCCTTCCACAGAGGGTTCTACATGGAACCCAAAAGAGTTCCCCTATGGGGACAGCCAAAGAATACATGTTGGAACTGTACTACAGGGCAGAGTTTATAGATTTCTTCCTTCCAATTAGTTTTTCCTGGCCACTGTGCTCTTGCTTCTGCCTTTGCTTGGGTCTAGAGCCGGGTTACTGTAAAAGCACGTGACAACTGCGGATGTAAAAAGGGCTTTACAGACACATTTGACTGACTGATTGATTGTGCCTGACAAGCTAAATCAAGCACACCTCAACTGTTTAGTATAAAATATTTGCAATACACCATTGATCCAGGTCTGTGGGGAGGACTAAGGTAGATGCTTCGGTTGAATAGATCTGGTATAGGGATACGTACGTGTTGTGTTGTCCAGGATAGCCGAGTTGGAACGAGACATGGAGTGCTCTACTTCTCTCGTCTCCTCGACTACCGCTAACTTCTCCACTAACTCCGCAGCCACGCCCTCCTCCCCTGATACGGCATTATCCCCCTCCAAGACCCCGCCCTCTGAGTCGGAAGGCTCCTCCTCCACGCCGCCCACGTGACCACTTGAGCGCGAGAAGCGGGAGAAGAAGATCCCGCCGATGCCTTTGCCGAGACTTGCCGCGCCTGCCGAGGCGGAGAGCACACAGCGAAACTCAAAGACAGAGAAGCACACACACTCACGATCACATGGCACAGCACAGGACAACACATAAGTCTAACTTCTCACAGATGTAGGCAGGAAAACAAGGGAACATTTATACTGTACCTATCACACCCATTGATTTACATAATAATTGCATTAGACTTGGTCCTATAATGCAAAGTGTTCGGTAGAAATAATATCTAATCATGAATTAAGGAAATCCTTTATTCATAGGTTCTATAATGTCAATCCCTGTGACAAGACTTAATGGCTTTCCATTGATTTGTTGAGGCTGGGTTTTCTGGACAGTGGTTCTGTGCTTGGCTTGCTGCTACATCAGCTATGCAATCTACTTCTGTTTCAGCGAGCTAAAAGGAGGTATTTCCACAGAATTAAACGATTATTACACGCACACACACATATACACATATATATATATATATATATATATATATGCATGGGTCTGTCCTTGACTAAAGCCTAAAAGCCCACTCTCTCTCCTATAAAATAACAAAATAAGCCAATTTCAGGAAAGACCAAAGTAAAAAACAACAACAAGATAAACAAAGAGCAAAGTCTAAAAAGCAAGGAGATAAAAATGAAGAATCCATCACTGAAAGTCCCTATGTCTCTCCCTCCTCCCTCCCTCCCTCCCTCCCTCCCTCCCTCCCTCCCTCCCTCCCTCCCCCCGTCTCTCATTCTCTCTCTCACCCATAATGCTGGCTTTCCCCAGGTTCGTAATGGACTCTCCGTAGTGTCTTCGGGCCTGAGGGGGGGAGGTACAGGGGCTAGGGAGGCTCTCCGTGTCCGAGACGGATGCACTTTCCTTCAGTGCAGGGTTGAGAAGTGTGGGACGGATCTGGTCATACGGAGTCGGACTACTTGTGTTATACCTGTAGATCCCGGTCACAATACAATACATGTCATTCACAAACACTGATTCGTACAAAACTGCTCCAAGGGTGTTGCTCTTCTGCCGATTCTGTGCTGTCCCAATATGTGTGTGTGTGTGTGTGTGTGTGTGTACTGACTGTGATCTATTCTATTCTAAATAATATACTAAATCCACTACTCACCAGTGTATTTGGACAGGTGAAATGTTACTGTAGTTCTTTAAGATTAGGGGCTCCAATCGGTACGCCTGAAAATACAGCCATAGGCATCATTAAGCACTTCCATCATGCCATCAGCAATCTCGGGACCGGAACCCAAAACCAAATCTTACGCACACTATCTAGCTAGCCACTTGATTTGATTCTGGAAGCACAAACGGAAACAGCAGGTATGTTTCCACCCCTACCAAAGCCCTTCCTGAGTCCCTTTCCCTTCCAATCCTTTACGGATCTGCTACAGTATTACCATCAGTGACTGACTGCACGACTGAATGACTCTACTGTCTGGTTCAGTTGGTTGGCTCACCACGGGGTCGGTAGGATGAAAGACGTTGAAGAGACGTTGGCAGATGGATTTGGGTAAGATGTGATCCTGGGTCACGTTGTTCCCCGGTCGGATCCCTCGTAACGCCAAGAACACGGCCAGGGGAGAACCCATGCAAAAGAAGTTCTCCACCTATAACAAAATAAAAGGCACAGAGAAAATCAGAGGGGAACCGCGGTTAAATCCATGGCTCAATCTATCTGTCGTAACAATTAGAAGGAATGAAATATGGAATTTGTCACCTTAAATTTCAAGGCTGAAGAAGAACCTTCAGATGATGGGGATTGCAAACCAGCAAACTGATTTTCCAAATCCCGTA
Organism: Salmo trutta; assembly: GCF_901001165.1. Classification (NCBI taxonomy): domain Eukaryota; kingdom Metazoa; phylum Chordata; class Actinopteri; order Salmoniformes; family Salmonidae; genus Salmo; species Salmo trutta. The sequence continues at coordinate 10,071,399 of NC_042991.1, forward strand.
ACCTTTAGACATGAATGCAACACCAATATTATCACACAACTGTAAATGAAACATAAACATTCAACACTGGGGACAAATGAGGGTGGGATCTGGGTCGTATTCAATAGGGCACACCGTAGCAAAAGAAAAATCCATCAGAAAATGAGTTGTAAAGTTTAAGTAATCCTTCCCTGTTTGAGTCAGTTTTTTTTCCCTGTTTGGTGCCTAATGAATTTGACCCTGGCCAGGGCCGTGAAGAGACGTTTCAGGGAGATAAAAAAATAAATAATACTTTAATAATTCATACACTACATGGCTAAAAGTATATGGATACCTGCTCGTCGAACATCTTAGTCCAAAATCATGGGCATTAATGTGGAGTTGGTCGCCCCTTTGCTGCTATAACAGCCTCCACTCTTCTGGGAAGACTTTCCACTAGATGTTGGTACATTGCTACGGGGACTAGCTTCCATTCAGCCGCAAGAGCATTAGTGTGGTCGGATACTGATGTTGGGCGTGGGTCGCAGTTAGTGTTCCAATTCATCCCAAAGTTCTTCCACACTGATCTCAACAAACCATTTCTGTATGGACCTCACTTTGTACACGGGGGCATTGTCATGCTGAAACAGGAAAAGGCCTTCCCCAAACTGTTGCCACAAAGTTGGAAGCACAGAATTGTCTAGAATGTCATTGTATGCTGTTGCGTTAAGATTTCCATTCACTGGAACTAAAGGGCCAAGCCCAAAACATGAAAAACAACCCCAGATCATTATTCCTCCTCCACCAAACTTTGGCATTGCGCATGGTGATCTTAGGCTTGTGTGCGACTGCTCGGCCATGGAAACCTATTTCATGAAGCTCCAGACGAAGAGTTCTTGGTTCTGACGTTGCTTCTAGAGGCAGTTTGGAACTCAGTAGTGAGTGTTGCAACGCTACGCACTTCCCGTTCTGTGAGCTTGTGTGGCCTACCTCTTCACGGCTGAGCCGTTGTTGCTCCTAGACTTCACAATAACAGCACTTACAGTTGACCGGGGCAGCTCTAGCAGGGCAGAAATTTGCCGAACTGACTTGTTGGAAAGGTGGCATCCTATGTAGGTGCCACGTTGAAAGCCACTGAGCTCGTCAGTAAGGCCATTCTACTGCCAAAGTATGTCTATGGAGATTGCATGGCTGTGTGCTCGATCTTATACACCTGTCAGCGACGGGTGTGGCTGAAATAGCCTAATCCACTCATTTGAATGGGTGTCCACATTCTTTTTTTAAAATATAGTGGCCTATTTATTTCTGCAACAACACTCTCTCATCATCACAAATTGTAAGCAAGCTAGTTACATTCCCTCTTACAGACATGAATGCCATCGGGAAAATCGGGTGATCATTGATGTTGATGATTGATGTAAATCTACAAGTTAGCTAGCTCAATTTCTTTTACTGATTGCGATTTACCTCTATATGTCTTTCTGCCTCTATCTGCTGCGGATATCATCCAACCAGACCAAATATTGATGATGATTTAGGCTAAATCAAGTGTTAACAAGTGTTAATACAATTTTATGCTGCTGTTTATTTTTTTTTAACAAAGACAACAAACGCGTTAACAACACCATAGAGCACAACAGTATGAGTCATAATACCCATAAAACCCAGCGGTCAAACAGAGAAATGGGTCCAATCGTTTCCCCACCATACATTTTTCCCATAGGGGATGTTGGAAACACAAAATAAGGGGCTGGGTTTCGCGTAGGCTTACTATGGCGTGACGTTTTAATAACCGTGTAAATCTGTCTCGGACAACGTGATGTTTATCAATATTTTGGCTTGTATTTACACCCAACAAATGAAATGCTAATTAGCTGCTAATGTGCCTATCATAAAGAACGAAAAATGCCATGATGATCTGGACGAGACTGCTGAATCGAGGCAAAGGTAAGAATCTCTAGATTAACTATCTAATGTTAGCTAAATGTAGTAATGAATAAATTGTCTAAATTCCTTTACATTTACGCGTTAGCAAAGGTGCCAGCTAAAGATGACGTGCTTGCAGGGATTTGCAGTCTTGCATGATGTCTACTTTGATGCTAATTAGCATTTTTTGAATCTGAGAGTAAATAGAGACGAATATATTGATAAAAGTCACCTTGTCCTAGAGAGATTTACACGGTTATCAAAACGGCACGCCAGGGTACGCCTACATGAAGCACAGCCCTTATTTTAAGTGTTTCTAAAATCCCCTATGGGTAAAATGAATGGTGGAAAAACGATTGGAACCACTTGCGTTTGACGGTTAGGTTTTATGGGTATTATGACACCTCTGTGGGGCTCTATAAAGAGGAGGGGGTATGGCCTGGGTCCTATCAGGACACACAGGGCACCCAACGGGTCCTGCCAATGCACGCCCGGCATCCCGTGTGCAACGAGTCAAGCCTGGGGGGGGGGGGTGATGATACTGTTGTCAGTACTGTTGAGATATGAACTAGGTAGCTAGCTACCAACACTTGACCTGTGATCGCATCTCTCAAGCCATGCATGTTTGGAGACCGGGAGCGCACAAGCTCGTACACGGCAGCTCAACACAACCAACGGACGGGTTGGGGGGTGGCAAACTTAACGACAACTTGCGGGCAGCGGGTTCCAAACAACAATGACGAAACAAAATCATATTTTGGGGGGAGGAGAAATTAGAGCCTGACCCTGGCTATTGAGTGTCTACCTACCTGAGTCGTGTGAGTCTCAGCTCCTCTTGTAGGTGACGCTCCTGATACCTTGGCCAGCACTCTTGCATCTCTTTTGGGTCCGGCGATAGTTCTTCATGACGGAAGCGTACGGGGTCCCAGCCTGTCATGATGTCGAAGGTTATGACACAACCCAGGGAGTGGGACACGATGGACACCTTGCCACTCTCCTCAAACTCGGGGTTCCGCATGCAGAAGAGTGTGTATAGCCGATTCAGCTCCTGAGTTAGACCCCTAGTGATCTACAGACACACGAAGCATGATGAATTACATTTGTGTATTAGGCTGCAACTGCAAATTGGTAGATATTAGAGTTTGAGACTGTACTTGTATGTGGTAAAATATGCATGGGACATGCTGACAAGTGTGTGTGTGTCTAGACACATGGCATGCGAAAGTGGACACTATCATATGTCTACTGTATGTTTATTTGACTCACAGTGACCAGTGGGCCCCTATAGTTGTCTACTCTACAACCAACAGACATACAGACCAGCGGTGGCTGGTGGCACCAAACATGGGGAGGACGGGCTCATAGGATTTATGGTCATTCATTTGGAATGTTAATGAATGGGTGGTGTCATTAATGAAGAGTCTCACCTCGTCTCTGTACAGAGGGCTGGTGTAGTACATGATGTCCATAGCACTGCTGTTGAGCATGTCTCTGAGTCCTCGAACTTTGTCTGGAGTGATGGAGTCCACAGTGTCTGCAACCATCACACAACCACACACACACACACACACACACACACACACACACACACACACACACACACACACACACACACACACACACACACACACCAAGTCACCTACAAAGACATTTCAGTCCCTCCGGTATGTCAAACAGTGGGACTACAAGCAAAATGACCTATCTATACACACTAATAGCTGACGTTACTACTTAAAGGGATATTTTATTTCACCTTTATGTATACAGGGTTGTCTCATTGCAAGAGAGACAAGACAAGAAAAAGATACACATACATATCCACTGTCTTTGAGCAGGTGCCGGAGCAAACGATAAAAACCCGACTCTGCACCCTGCCATCTATGCTACCATGCGGTTTATTGGCGACAACGTTTCCCGACCACTCAGGTCTTCAGTAGGTCACAAAGTAGGTGTGGCCAAACTGGCCATTACATACCTCCATCCAGGCACAGTTTGGACCTCCACTCCACAGGAAGGAACTCCACATGCTCTGTGGAACGATCGGAGAAATGCTTCTCCTCCATCTTCCGAGCAGCGTCCCTCATCCTTGTAGACGAGTAAAGGCACAGACACAGATGTGCATAAACAAACGTTACGCTACCAAGGATGCTTGGCCATATTTCCTAGGAATACCCTTTTCATGAAGCTTTATGAGCGCATTACTATTGCACAACATAGCTGTGAATAAGTGATCATAAACAATGGTGCCCGAGACAGCTTTAGATTGAATCCTCCAGGTCCCAATCGTTGCTATCCTTTCTCCCACTCTGGCTCACTTTCCCTACAATAATACTAGATTATAAACATATGAGATTGTATGAAACTCTATGGCAGGTTCTGATAGGGTTTTATACAGCTCATTGTTCCCGTAACTCACATGCTTGTGTTCCTGATGATGCGGCCCTCATCCATCTTCTGGCCAATCCCGTGCACCACAAAGACAATGTGTGTTGTTTCGGGCGGTGTGTCTTCGGGCGCTGCCTCCTCCACATAGCCCCGATGGAGACGCGTCCCACTACTGCCAGCTGAGGCGGACACAGGGGAATTATACCAGTTATTATACAGGACACTGTAAATGTAGTTTTATACAGTATAGAAACACAATATTTGAGCAAATCCCACAAAAGGCTGCTAGTTCGTTCTGTCAAAATTGATGTTTTTAGTCAGGATCATTATGAGATGGAGAAAAAATACATTATAAGGGTGTCATACATGCTTATGACAAGGCTTATAATGCATTATAACCATAGGTGCACAATTGTACCTGCAGGTTTTAAGTTAGGTGTTATACACCATGTTGTAGGCAGTGAAACACAGAGGATTCTTATTTCACCTCAGTGGGGACACAAACCTTTGGAGAAGCCCAGTCTCTGGGTGACAGTGCGTGCGATCTTGGAGGTGGTGGCATCACTGTAGAGATACACCTCGTCCACACTGTGCCAGTCCACATGGCTTCGGCTCAGTTTCAAACTGTGGATCGCTGTGAGAATCAAGAGGAAAATTAATTAACATAGACCTAATAACTTCCTTCCGTTAATGTGAATTAAGTCTCCAGTGACTTTTGTAGAAATCCCACTTCCATACACCACTTGCATGCACTCAATCAAGGGTCGTGTTCAGTAGGTACTAAACGGAAGAAAATTGTCCAGAACGGATATGAAATCGTCCAATAAGAATCGCTTGTTTTTGTGTTCTGCGGTAGCCATGTGCGACGTTCTAGCCATGTTATTTTCTTCCCTCATTCAAAGTGTTTGTTTTTGGGCCCAGAACCGGTGTGTGTTGTTCATCTATATCATTCACATAGAATGTGACACACACACCCTTCATCAACACCATCACGCCAGACGCCCCACCTGGCACGCCCCCGTCCCACTTGCCATTGAGTCCATCCACTTTACCGTCCTTGCAGTCCACCGTGGTGGTCACCACTTCGGTGGCAGTCTCGTAGATCTCCCTCATCTGGTGGCCACGAAAACGGGCCAGGTGCTCCAGCTCGATGAGGTCACTCTCGTCCTCCTCCAGAGGAAGCCACGTGCCGTCGATGAACCACTGGCCCCTCATCACAGGAATACGGTCCTGCTCTGTGGACAAAGGGGTTGCGACTACGGTCATGTCGCTCCAACTGTATTGAATGAGCAGTAGGCTAATAACTTTGCTCTGTGCTCGGACAGATGTGGGACTGTTATGACATGCTTATTGAATAGGAATGGTATCAGTGTGATAAAACCAGGATTAACAAGACAAATAGCACGAGAGGGAGAGAAACATCTGTAGTGATAGGCTACTCACGGTTCCAGTAGACGGGGTAACATTCTTTCTCTTTGACATCCACTTCGTAGAGACCCCCTCTGACGCAAACAGCCTCAACGTTGACACTTATGGAATCCAAGTCGATGTCATCCGTCTCGTATCCTCCCTCCCCTCCACCTTCCCCTTCCCCTGTCGCCGGATCCGCTTGAACAGCTCCCCCCTCCGCCACCTCCTCCGGTTGGGCCTCGGACCCCGTCGCTGACCCACTTGCGTTCTCTGGTTCGATGGCGGGATTGCGACATTTCACCTTGCAGGGGTTTAGTTCACATAATTTGCGGTAAATGACTTCAATTTTCAAAGAGTCGTGTCCAACAAATGGCTTCCAGGTTCTCTTGTCCTCTTTGTAGAACCATCGCACTTCCTCGGGTCCCAGCTCGGTGACGACCTCCCCGCGGTGTCTGGAACTGTTGGAGCGGTTCCGCTTCTTTGTAGTCACATTCCCATCACTTTCGGTGTACTTCAGGTCGTTTGTGATGTCCAAATAGCCTGTCCCTGGGTCGGGGAGAGAGTGATAGCCCGAGTAAGTTTCCTCCACTAGGCCCAATATCATGCCGTCTTGAGATAAACGGTGATCGCCTAGCAGCAGCGGAGGCAAGTGCATTTCCAAGCCGGACTGGACCGAGTCCATCTCCCCGTGTATAGTCTCTCCCATCGGTTCCTCGTAGCACGACACAAACACATCATTGGCCATATCCCAGTCATTGCTGCTCACGGAATTATTATCCGAGCTCAGTCGACGGGTAGTCGACTTAATGTCCTTAAAATTGCTCATGACTTGACAAAAAAAATTCAACAGCTTGTTCCCTAAAAGACAATACGGCCTACGTTCTCAAACTTATTGATTTCTTCGCCTCTTGTTGACCTTTGATTGACAGTCATAGGTCCAGGACTAACGGTTTCCAAACCTTCTCCTTGATTACTGCAAATGCCACCATCTTTGAGCTGGTTCATCCACTCAGTATCCAGATATAAGCTACCAAATGTGAGACTTTTTGAAATTACTGATAGATATCCTACTACTCAGAGACCCATTTTGTCACTGCCAGTAGGTTTACCGGTTCACTTATTCTATTCGCATGCCTATCTGCGATTTGCTTACAACATCATTACAATGGTAGGCTACGTGTTCCTCCTCCCAAATGCGCGAAAAGATTGCGCATGACGGGCAGATGGTGCACTGGCCACCGTAGTTGAAAGACGGAAGTAGCTGCTTTGAAGAAAACGAATATTGTTTTCTCCACCGGTTTAATCATAAATTGGTTTATTTATCTTTAGCCAAGATTTTTTTTTTAAATGGCAGCTGTGTTTCTTATTACGTTGTATGAATATTCTCCATTATTTTACATTACTGTCATATCGTTATGTTTCGTTGTTACCGCCGCCATGGTCCTCGGCTGGTAGGTTCCTGTCAAAATGCCTTGTTATGACAACAACATTAGGCTGTTATTATTGAATGGAATTATTATTTTAGCCTACAAATAAAGTTGCTAGCTATCTGTGCCTACATTAAGCAATCGGCCCTGTTTATATTTTGTTCAGTAAATCTCAACTTCTGTGTTTTTTTGCGGTAATGAAGATTGCAAACGGCGATGCAACGTCGATACTTCACGTGACAGCGTACAGAGTGATACAATTTTGCAATGTTAGGTATTTTATTTATTAGGATCCCCATTAGCCGACGGCAATGGCGACAGCTAGTCTTGTTAGGGTGCGACCCATAACGAAATATACATGACAGACAAAATACTTTGCAATGTACATACATTTAAAAATATTCACATGTTGTGGGTGTGTGTGTGTGTGTGTATCTACCAGTTACACATGCATGTCAGTACATACACACAACCGGTAAAATGAAACTTTGTAGCGTTGGACCTTGGATAAACCTGGCATTCGGGAAAGTTAATCAAAGTGTCATTGCCTCAGAAAAAAATACAGTATCTGGTATTGTATTTACTGAAACATGCACTGTTCTGCACAGTCGTCTACTAGTTTTATTATAACATGTATTTTTAGTAAAAATTGCAATTTACAATGTTCTACACACATTTCTTTACATCAAAAGATAGGCTATTAGAGAGCTTTATTTAAAATCAGAAATTGTTTTATAAACTTTTATCAATTTGGTATGCACGCAATATCAAGTTGTTATACTGAAGGCTACTTCACTCATCTTGTCTGATCTCTTATACACACAACATCATGAAATATTCAGATTTTCTGTCCTATGTTCCACATCTGCCATAGGTTTGGTTTCGATGTCCCAGTGATTCTCCGCAGCTCTGATGAGACTGAGTCAGTCTTGCCTGCCCCAGAGAAGAGGATGGTTCAGGTGACCAACCCCTTTGCCCTAGAGATGGGGTCCTCTGGGGTGGCCTCTGTGACTGGTGAGAGAGCATGCAAAGACAGTTATTATGCAACAAACCACACATAGAGCCAGTTTCCGGGACCCAGATTAAGCCTCCAGGGCCTAAAGCTATTTCAATGGTGATTTTGGAAAAATGACCTGTATAGTATAGTGTGTTGTATTAGGCCTTTGCCCATACTATGTTATAGGTGTGCCGTCATGAATGATGCGTGAATCTAGATTGTAAACTGTGTGGTTCAAGCCCTGAATGCTGATTGGCTGACAGCCATGGTATATCAGACTATACCATGGGTATGACAAAACATATGTTTTTCCTTCTCTAATTAAGTTGGTAACCAGTTTATAATAGCCATAAGGCACCTCAGAGGTTTGTGATATATGGCCAATATACCACGGCTAAGGGCTGTGTCCAGGCACTCCACATTGTGTCGTGCGAAAGAACAGCCCTTGGCTGTGGTATATTTGCCATAAACCACACCTCCTCGGACGTTATTGCTTAAAAATACCACATTTTCTTATTGAGTGGTTAACCAGGGAATTATACAACTAGTACTGCATCCATGCCAATTTTCCCCAACACCCATCTGACTGCCACTTTGAATCATTCATTGTTTTCCTCTTTCAAGAGGGTATGTCCCTGCTTCCATGCTGCCTGGAGCCTTGTGTGCTGAGTTGTTACTGGGGTTGTGGTGTCCATGCCCTACAGGGGGCGCTACAGACCCACCAACACGGCCCCAGTAAGCTCGCCACGCCACATCTGTTCCAGGAAGCTCTGCACTTCCAGTACCACCACTGCCAAAGCTTCCAGTATCCTTCTCACAGGCGATAATCTGATAATCGTATAATCTGTATCGTTGTTGTTAGTATAAGTACATGTTTTGTATATGTGATGGTCCTATGATGTGTTCTTCATTTTTACTCTTATTATTATCTATCCTGTTGTCTAGTCACTTTACCCTGCCTCTATGTACATACAGTGTCCAACTCAAATACCTCATACTCCTTCCTGCACATTGATCTGGTACTGGTACTCCCTGTATATAGCTCCACATTGATCTGGTACTGGTACTTCCTGTATATAGCTCCACATTGATCTGGTACTGGTACTTCCTGTATATAGCTCCACATTGATCTGGTACTGGTAATTCCTGTATATAGCTCCACATTGATCTGGTACTGGTACTTCCTGTATATAGCTCCACATTGATCTGGTACTGGTACTCCCTGTATATAGCTCTACATTGATCTGGTACTGGTACTCCCTGTATATAGCTCCACATTGATCTGGTACTCCTTGTATATAGCTCCACATTGATCTGGTACTCCCTGTATATAGCTCCACATTGATCTGGTACTGGTACTCCCTGCATATAGCTCCACATTGATCTGGTACTGGTACTCCCTGTATATAGCTCCACATTGATCTGGTACTGGTACTCCCTGTATATAGCTCTACATTGATCTGGTACTGGTACTCCCTGTATATAGCTCCACATTGATCTGGTACTCCTTGTATATAGCTCCACATTGATCTGGTACTCCCTGTATATAGCTCCACATTGATCTGGTACTGGTACTCCCTGTATATAGCTTCACGTTGATCTGGTACTGGTACTCTCTGTATATAGCTCCACGTTGATCTGGTACTGGTACTCCCTGTATATAGCTCCACGTTGATCTGGTACTGGTATTGCCTGTATATACAGTGGGGGGAAAAAGTATTTGATCCCCTGCTGATTTTGTACGTTTGCCCACTTACAAAGAAATGATCAGTCTATAATTTTAATGGTAGGTTTATTTGAACAGTGAGAGACAGAATAACAACAACAAAAAATCCAGAAAAACACATGTCAAAAATGTTATAAAATTATTTGCATTTTAATGAGGGAAATAAGTATTTGACCCCTCTGCAAAACATGACTTAGTACTTGGTGACAAAAACCCTTGTTGGCAATCACAGAGGTCAGACGTTTCTTGTAGTTGACCACCAGGTTTGCACACATCTCAGGAGGGATTTTGTCCCACTCCTCTTTGCAGATCTTCTCCAAGTCATGAAGGTTTCGAGGCTGACGTTTGGCAACTCGAACCTTCAGCTCCCTCCACAGATTTTCTATGGGATTAAGGTCTGGAGACTGGCTAGGCCACTCCAGGACCTTAATGTGCTTCTTCTTGAGCCACTCCTTTGTTGCCTTGGCCGTGTGTTTTGGGTCATTGTCATGCTGGAATACCCATCCACGACCCATTTTCAATGCCCTGGCTGAGGGAAGGAGGTTCTCACCCAAGATTTGACGGTACATGGCCCCGTCCATTGTCCCTTTGTTGCGGTGAAGTTGTCCTGTCCCCTTAGCAGAAAAACACCCCCAAAGCATAATGTTTCCACCTCCATGTTTGACGGTGGAGATGGTGTTCTTGGGGTCATAGGCAGCATTCCTCCTCCAAACACGGCGAGTTGAGTTGATGCCAAAGAGCTCCATTTTGGTCTCATCTGACCACAACACTTTCACCAGTTGTCCTCTGAATCATTCAGATGTTTATTGGCAAACTTCAGACGGGCATGTATATGTGCTTTCTTGAGCAGGGGGACCTTGCGGGCGCTGCAGGATTTCAGTCCTTCACGGCGTAGTGTGTTACCAGTTGTTTTCTTGGTGACTATGGTCCCAGCTGCCTTGAGATCATTGACAAGATCCTCCCGTGTAGTTCTGGGCTGATTCCTGACCGTTCTCATGATCATTGCAACCCCACGAGGTGAGATCTTGCATAGAGCCCCAGGCCGAGGGATATTGACAGTTCTTTTGTGTTTCTTCCATTTGCGAATAATCGCACCAAATGTTGTCACCTTCTCACCAAGCTGCTTGGCGATGATCTTGTAGCCCATTCCAGCCTTGTGTAGGTCTACAATCTTGTCGCTGACATCCCTGGAGAGCTCTTTGGCCTTGGCCATGGTGGAGAGTTTGGAATCTGATTGATTGATTGCTTCTGTGGACAGGTGTCTTTTATACAGGTAACGAGCTGAGATTAGGAGCATACAGGTAACAAGCTGCGGTTAGGAGCACTCCCTTTAAGAGTGTGCTCCTAATCTCAGCTCGTTACCTGTATAAAAGACACCTGGGAGCCAGAAATCTTTCTGATTGAGACGGGGTCAAATACTTATTTCCCTCATTAAAATGCAAATCAATTCATAACATTTTTGACATGCGTTTTTCTGGATATTTTTGTTGTTTTTCTGTCTCTCACTGTTCAAATAAACCTACCATTAAAATTATAGACTGATCCTTTCTTTATCAGTGGGCAAACGTACAAAATCAGCAGGGAATCAAATACTTTTTTCCCCCACTGTAGCTTCATTCGTATGTATTTTATTCCTCTTGTGTTACTTTTTTAAATTAATTGTTTTACTCTGCATCGTTGGGAAAGGCTTGTGACAAATAACATTTGATTTCCAATATTCAGGTTCTAGAAGATATTATTTGCTCATGCTTGTCTTTTATGAAATATTGCACATTAATGCATGTTTCAATGATGTATGATATGTCATATTTCATCATCATGATATTTAGTTGTAACACTAAGGTTGAGGATAGACGGATGGAGTGCGTGCAAGGCTAAAATTGCATGTCTTTCAGTTCAGTTTCATCCTGCATGTATTTTACCCCTTAACCAAAGCCTCAGTATCAGTGGAGAGGACAGAGAGGAGCATTATACCAAGATGCCAGCCGATCTGGGGATCACTGATTTTGGGCTTTTGCCACGGGAACGCTACCCCGTAGTGGCTGTCCTCACACTGGCCGAATCTGAAGCAAGGGACACGTACAACATTGTTAGTATGACAGTCTTGGTAATACTTGGAACATCGTCACATGAAGCCAGTTTCGTGGGCACAAATTAAGCCTAGTCCTTGAACATGCTCAATCTGTGTCCGGGAAACCAGCCCATGAAGTCCAATCACTTCAATGTGTATTATCCTAGGGGTAATGATGCAATCCACACCCCGATATAAGGTGTGCTCATTAGGTTTAAAGTTACCATCTTGGCATGAGGGCGCAGTCCTGGGATGTGACACTCATTATCCCTCATTGTTCCTCTCGCTCAGGTCGCCAGCGTCACAGTGGTTCACGTTCCAGATGACAAATACAGCCTGTCGGCACGGATCCTGTTTCAATATCTCCTCACGGCACAAGGGAACATGTATGAGTTGAAGGTACGGCTGTATTTTTTGTTAATTCATCATTTATTTCTCCAGTTCCATTGACGTAGCAGGAATGTCTTGTTCAAGGTAATGGACAAGGGCTCAGTGAGATTACAGTAGCCAATCATTACTTTTTTCAGATCTTTGGTTGCGTTCCGATATCCATACTAGCGTACCGTTTAGAATGCAGGCCAAATTGCCAATACATTGCTTCTTACGTGGTGTGCTATTGTAGTTATTAGAACAGAGTGTTCACTGTTAAGAGCAAGTCTGATGCTGGCAGTTGACATCCTTACAAATGTAATGTTATCTGTTGTGTCCTCCAGCCACTATTTATGTCAGCCGAGAGCATGGGGTTGTCGGAGGCGACTGACCCCGACCGTAGCACAGAGGCACCACCAGAAACACAGAAAAGAGAACCCAGAAAGGAGGAAAAGGAGAAGATGCCAGGAATGGAAAATGAAGAGGAGGACTGGTCAGAGGAGGGAAAAGGCAAAGACTGTGTGGTGTGTCAGAATGCACCTGTTAACCGCGTCCTGCTGCCCTGCAGGCACGCCTGTGTGTGTGACGGCTGTGTCCATCGCTTCCAACACTGCCCCATATGCAGAGCTTTCGTATTAGAGTCCTTTGCCCTGTTCCAGCGGCCCCATATGGAGGAAGAATGAACTGTAATGTAGCAGGTCAATATTATCAGTATTTATAATATGAACGTAGTAATGTTACTCATTGGAGTAGTTCTACAGGCTACTGATAGGAAGGAATGGTGTCCAAAAAGTGCATGCCGATTGTCACGATGGGTGCTGTTCCAACACAGATACATTAGTACAATTTCAACGGAATCAAAGTGTTTATAGAATGGATGATATGGTTTCACATTGAGGTGTGTTTTATTGGACATTTCCAACTGTTTTATGGCTATGTGAGCATATGAACCACATTTTATCTAGTTGAGTTTATCGAGGTACAAACTGCTCCTTGTACTATTTGTAAATGTAGATATGGAATGCACACGCACCCTCACACATAAGGATGGCTCTGTTGCGGATAGACTGCTACATGTTTGATAGTGTCTTGATGCTGTATTGTTTGTCCTTCATGTTCTAATACTTTAATGTTACCCCTTCCTTGTGTTTTTTGTAATAATTTTTAAAAAATTCAAAATGTAGATATGGAAAACCTAATATTTTTTATGTGCAATGTGTAGAGAATGTATTGTATTTGTCAATATATCATACAGTGAGGTGTTTTTTCTTTAGAGCCTTAATCGTGGACAGAAGTTATGAATTGCAGCTTTATGAAAATCACAAAGAAATCAAACCTGGCATCACAGCTTCCCCAAGGTTTAAAAGGCAGCAAAAAAATAAAATACTTTTTTTTGACAATCAGTGTGATATATCAATGTTTTTAATGTGACATATTCATTTTACAGATACAGGTGCTCCAATGGCAAGAATATTTGTTTTTGTTAATATAACCCTAAATACTGGGCCAGTGGGCATAAATTTCACACTACGGAGTGGAGACAGGGACATTAATGTATCCATTTCCAATATCTAACTGTTTTGAGGTCACTTCTTGGCAACTCTGTATATAAATGGTACACTAATAAGCTTTTCTGCATCATACAAAAAGTTAAGCCGCAACAGCAAACCCCATCCCAGCCTCCCTTTCTCATCTACTTTCCATTTTCACATATAGGAATACAGATATAAGCATTTATATGGGCTTGTAGTCCAGTTTGGATTCAAGCTTCTTTGAGTCGGCCACCTTGCGAACCGCCTTCATGAAATCCTCTTGAGTGACGTACTCGTGATCGGTACGGATCGCAAACATACCTGGAAGATGGAAAGGGACGAGACTTAGAGCATGAACAACAGTGTCATGAAGTTGGCCTGTGGGTGAGGTTTATGACCCCCCCCATAAATACCTTTCTCCCGTTCCTCTCTCTGACTCTACAGAAGGACTCTTGAAAAGCCTTTGTTAAACATAGAGAGTCTGGGAACATAAAAAGGTGGGGGGAAAGGAACCATATTTCGGTAATCCAACCAGTTGAAAATATGCCTTGATATATGATGCTAGATCAGTTGGCGTCTGAGACATTATTACTGATGATAGGACGACATAAACTGTATCTTGGAACTACACATTATAGTTATCAGATTCACATGGAATTGTTGTGCAATTTAAATGTTTAAATATGAAACTATTTGTGAAAAGATTAAATGTAATTTAGCTTCTTAATGAGAGAACTGTTTGTCATAGAGTAAACTATGCTCAACTCATTGGCCCTTCCCATATGAACAGACATTGGTTATAAACTATGAAACACGCCCTTCTCTCCCCTCCTATATAAAGCCCTTGACGAAAATGTAACTTTCTGTTCCGAGGACGACGGTCCCCACGTTGAAAAGGCTCAGGTAATAACCTAACGAAATTAGCATCGAATTTCAACGCGAAGATGACGATCAACACGCCGAAAGGATGAATTTCGACTCTACCAGCCAGAATATAGCATGAGCTAAAAGTATGGCAACTTGGTATGAACTTTGAACTCTTATTCACCCCAGAAGTGATACCTCCTAGCCGGTGAGTTAGCAGCGGCCGCTGTAAATGTGGGCTAAGAAAGGACAGACGACGTACCCAGTCTACCACACAACGACGATACTACAACGTATCCAGTTTACCACCGGAGACACTCTTCAAAGGACAAGGAAAATCTCTGATGGGCAACACGGCCTTCCATCTACACCCAACCTATTGAAGCACAGCTCAGAGTAAATATTTATTGCATTTTCCTTTTCCAAATGGGCGGTTATTTAGAATGCATAAGATTCGTGTGAGCTTATGGCAGTATAATTGTTTGAAACTGAACGTTCCTTCTTTACTTCAAATAATGAGGCATGTCTTACTTTGCTTCAACGTAGTCTAACCATTATTCAACCATAGAAACAGAGGCAATTGTTTTATAAAAACTTCCTCATGCCATTAAGCAGCATTTCTCTCCTGCTCTATTGCTTTTCAAATCAACTTTCTTTCGTTGTCCAGAAGCCAAAGGCACAATCCTAGTCATATTAGCAACCCATCCTAGTTGTTGCTAATAGATGCCCCGTCTTTCTAAGTTTCTAACAGAGATTTTCATCTCTGTCACATATGGAATCTCTCTCATTGGGTGTGCTGTTTTGTGTAACCAGCCATCATACAGGTTCCGTCCCCCAGGGACGTTTTGTTGTAGGACATAATTAGTAATCAATGTATGATCCATTCTGTGTTTATGTAATTCTGTGTGATTATTTAGGTATTTAGTAAATAAATAATTAAACCAAAGTTTGTATTGCTGATTCCACTTGTTAGCCAGGGTTCGTGAAGATAACCAAGAATTCTACGATGTTTCAGATGAGACTGAATAAAGTGACGATTAAATATTGACTGCTATTGATGCAAAAGATTACTAAGTCTTTAAGAGTTTATTCGGAAGATAAAAGCTCTATAAACATTCTTTCGTGGTGCCCCGACTTTCTAGTTAATTACATTCATCTGATTAGCTTAATCAGGTAATATTAATTACAGATAAATTATTTTATAGAATAGCATGTCATATCACAATCCGGCATAGCCAAAAACATGACAACAGGTTGGGTTCAGGACAATAACAGCTATGTTCAGATAGGTTTCCCGGACACAGATTAAGACTAGTCGTAGACTAAAAAGCATACTCAATGGAAAATCTTCATTAAAATGGCTTTTCAGTCCAGGACTAGGCTTTATTTGTAGCCGGGAAAGCCGCCCATAATGTTGGTCAGTTACCTGCTTCAGTGCACACGTTTCTCAAATCGGCTCCGTTGAAGCCGTCTGAAAGCTTCACGATCGCTTCGTAATCTAAAAATATAAAGCGACAACACCTGTTACAAGAAGCAGTGTAACAAAATCTAAAACATGATTACACCCAAACGTGTCCCAGTCCCAGCTGTGCTAAAAATCAAGACCACAGTGTCTCCATAGTGAGTTCGCACGCACGCACGCACACACCACACACACACACACCTATTTCTCCATGTTTGGTGATGGGGCCAGAGTGGATCTTCAGGATGTCCAAGCGGGCCTGTTCATTGGGCAGCTCAATGTCTGTTGGAACAGTAGAAATAACCATGGGTCACTCATCGTTTCATTCCATAGACAATCACATTTCTTTCTACTTGGTTATGATTTAGAAAGAAATGGAAGGAGATCATTGTGGCCTTATAGCCCAAAAGGGATAAGGTCCTGCATGGCTCAGTTGGTAGAGCACGGCACTTGCAACATCAGGTTTGTGGGTTCGATTCCCGGGACCATCCATAGGCAAAGAATGTATGCACACATAACTAAGTCCATTAGGATAGAAGCGTCTGCTAAATGGCATATATCATTATATTACATTAAGAGGATTAAGTATGAAGGATGATGATGATGAGAGGAGGAAGAACGTACGGATCTTGCGGTCCAGTCTGCCGGGACGCAGCAGCGCGGGGTCCAGGGTGTCAGGCCGGTTGGTGGCCATGATCATCTTGACTCTGTGCAGGGTGTCAAAGCCGTCCATTTGGTTCAGCAGCTGTGCGGCGCACAAACACACAAAAGATAAGTCGGCGAGGAGCCAACTCACAGAGGATTATCTGCCGTGGATCCGGATAACTTTAGACATCTTTCAGTAAGACCCTTCAGTACGTATTGAAATGCCAGTCAAGCTGGCTGCAAACTACACGTCACCGAGTTCTATTCCCATCTTCAACATCACCCACAAGATATACGGTACTGACCAAGCCACAGAACAGTCTTTCCCCAAATAAATATATTTTACAGAACCATCATTCTCATAGAAAGCAACATCTGTTAAACATTATCTATTCTATGTAACATATAGCTAAGAGTTATGGCCGCCCATTTTACCTCCATCAGGGTCCTCTGGATCTCTCTGTCAGCTGACGTGCCCTCTGAGAACCTTCGGCCACCTTGTAGAGAAAAAAGTATTTCACTTACAACACATTCAACATTCCCAGACACTGCGCTCAATGCTAAGCAAAGGGAGAAGGAATAGATGTGTCATCAGGGCTCAGGATGCTTAACCTGTTAGGGTATAGGGGGCAGTATTTTCACGGCTGGATAAAAAAATGTACCCGATTTAATCTGGTTACTAATCCTACCCAGTAACTAGAATATGCATATACTTATTATATATGGATAGAAAACACCCTAAAGTTTCTAAAACTGTTTGAATGGTGTCTGTGAGTATAACAGAACTCATTTGGCAGGCAAAACCCTGAGACAGATTCTGACAGGAAGTGGATACCTGATGTGTTGAATTGACTTTAAGCCTATGCCATTGAAAAACAAAGGGGCTGAGGAATGTTTTGGCACTTCCTATGGCTTCCACTAGATGTCACCAGCCTTTACAAAGTGTTTTGAGTCTTATACTGTGAGATCTGACCGAATAAGAGACTTGGAACGGTGATGGCCGATTAGACCCCTGGCGCGCGAGTTGATGGTTGGTACTCTAGTTCCGAAACGTTTTAAAAGAGATCCCAATCGTCCGCCTTGAATTTTATTCATGTTCTGGTTAAAAAAGGCACTAATGATTTAAGCTATACAACGTTTGACATGTTTGAACAAACGTAAATATATTTTTTCCGTTCGTGAAGTGAAGTCCGGCTGGCTTAGATCATGTGCTAACAACACGGAGCTTATTGGACATAAATGAGCTTTTTTGAACAAAACTACATTCGTTATGGACCTGGGATTCTTTGGAAGTGACATCTGATGAAGAGAATCAAAGGTAATGGATTATTTACATAGTATTTTCGATCTCTCCAACATGGCGGTTAGTCTGTATCGCAATGCGTATTTTTCTGGGCGCAGTGCTCAGATTATTGCAAAGTGTGATTTCCCAGTAAGGTTAATTTTAAATCTGGCAAGTCGATTGCGTTCAAGAGATGTAAATCTATAATTCTTTGAATGACATAATATTTTACCAATGTTTTCTAATATTAATTAATTATTTTGTTGTCATGACTTGACTGCCGGTTATTGGAGGGAAACGATTTCCTGAACATCAACGCCATAGTAAAACGCTGTTTTTAGATATAAATATGAACTTGATAGAACTAAAAATGCATGCATTGTCTAACATAATGTCCTAGGAGTGTCATCTGATGGAGATTGTAAAAGGTTAGTGCATAATTTTAGCTGATTCTATGGTTTTGGTGACGCCTGTCTTTGAATCGACAATACATTACACACAGCTATTGTCAATGTACTCTCCTAACATAACCTAACTTTATGCTTTCACCGTAAAACCTTTTTGAAATCGGACAACGTGGTTAGATTAAGGAGATGTTTATCTTTCAAAGGGTGTAAGTTAGTTGTATGTTTGAGAAATTTGAATTTTGACATTTATTTGGTTTCAAATTTGCCGCTCTTGAAATGCACCTGCTGTTGATAGGGTGCGCCACGGGTGGCACGCTAACGTCCCACATAGCCCCAAGAAGTTAACCTGGTCTCAGATCTGGTTTTGCTGTATATCCAACTCATTTTGGCTGACAACGACCACAGCAGTTAGCTTTACAGCTCAAACTGATCTGGGACCAGGCTACAGGTGAGGAAGCTCACCAATGGCGTCGATCTCGTCCATGAAGATGATGCAGGGCTGGTGGTCCCTGGCATAGTTGAACATCTCCCTGATGAGCCTGGCGCTCTCTCCAATGTACTTATCCACAATGGAGCTGGACACAACCTGCCGCATCCGGTGCAAAGAAGACAGGACATGTCAGCCATGTTGTTCAAAGAATACTGAATACAGCCCGAAGGGCCAGTGGAGGAAAACAAAGTGTAGCCCATTACTCACCTTGAGGAAGTTACAGTCCATCTGACTGGCTACAGCTCTTGCCAGAAGGGTCTTTCCGGTGCCTAATGAAAAGATAGGTGCATAAAGGAAATGGATGAATAAACCCTCAGGACCTCAGTGACATAACCTAAACCGCATTACTCTGGGTGAATCTCAAAAGTCTTTCCTTGGTTCGCCGCATCCTTTATTCCTAGACCTCCTTCTCAAGACGCATTGGAGGAGAAGGTCTGAGGGGAGGGACCTCAGATCTTTTGATCCAACGTGTTTTGAGATGTAGGTCAAGGAATCCAGGACATGAGGAAACAAGGAACATTTCAAAGAGTCTACATCAAAATCCTGCTAGTGACTCACCTGGAGGTCCGTAGAGCAGGCAGCCCTTTGGAGGGATAATCCCCACCCTCAGGAAAAGCTCAGGGTTGGTCAGGGGCAGCTCAATCACCTGACAGGGAACACGGGGGAGTGTCATATAGAACACCTGACTGCTTCAGGGGAAAACGTCATAACTGTACTGTAGGATGTGACGTGTACCTCTCTCAGTTCACGGATCTGCTCGGCCAAGCCACCGATCTCTGAGTAGGAGATACTGCCAGGGTCTTCATGGGACATGTTGTACACCAGGGGGTCGACTTCTCTGGGCAGATACCTGTAGGGTGGGTGAGCGTACATGTCATCTGCCATCAGGGAAAACATTTAGGGCTGTGTCAGTAGACTGAATTGACATTTGCTCAACTGGTGTGTGTGTTAGGGCTGAACAATAATGAAATTCACATTGAAATTGCTATATTGACTTGTGCAATATCCATATCGCAAGAGGTCCATATCACATGCAATATTTTGGAACGCCAATAAGCCGCGTGTAATGTCAGTTACGGTTTACTCCGTTTGTCGTCTCTCTCCCTCTCATCGCTTGTGGCTGCTTCCCACACACACCAAGCCCCGCCCCCTGTCACTCAAGCAGCACAGTTCCTCCTCCTTGCTGTTAGATTCACTATAAGTTTGCATGCTGTTCTGTTAGGTCAAATGCAGTCAACACAATGCTGCTTTCCACTTCGCCTCTTAATATAAATCATTCCATTTCAATAGTTCCAACAGTTCACCCAAGTGTTTTGATCTATATCGCAAGTGAAATCGCAATATATAATGTTTTTTTGGTTGTTAAATCGCAATAATAAAAAAAAGCCCATATATTGCAGCCCTATTGCGTGCAGTACCAATTACGGATGTTAACGGTTAGCCGTTAAATCTGTTAGCCGCCGAAAATACATTTTACCGGTCATGCTTATCGGTCTATAGGTTAATTTGCAGAATTTTGTGGAATGAAATTGCTGCGTGTATTTTTGTTAGTCATCATGCATCTTATTAAAATCACACACTGATAAGGGAATGATATGTTTAAAAGGTAATGATTAAAGAATCCCACCCTGAAACCTAACTAATTAGTAATTAGTAGTTTATGTAGCATGTATAATGAATAATTAAAGTACTAAACGTAAGTCCCATAAGGTTTAGTAGAGACCTGTGAGGAAGAGAAATGTATGTGTGTGCCTAAGAGAATACCGAGAACAATGAAGACTGTGTTTGACTCGAACTGGCTAGATGATAGGACAGGGAGTACTTCTCAAGGTTTCTCTAATCTCGGGGGAATGGAACGGACAGCACTGGGTAGTGATAAACAGTGGTGAGAACTCTGGGGAGGGATACAACCCACCTACTGTTTGTGTGTATGCATGTGTGTAGGACATCTACTGTTTGTGTGTAGGACATCTACTGTTTGTGTGTATGCATGTGTGTAGGACATCTACTGTTTGTGTGTAGGATATCTACTGTTTGTGTGTCTGTATGCGTGTAGGATATCTACTGTTTGTGTGTAGGATATCTACTGTTTGTGTGTAGGACATCTACTGTTTGTGTGTATGAATGTGTGTAGGACATCTACTGTTTGTGTGTATGCATGTGTGTAGGACATCTACTGTTTGTGTGTAGGACATCTACTGTTTGTGTGTATGCATGTGTGTAGGACATCTACTGTTTGTGTGTATGCATGTGTGTAGGACATCTACTGTTTGTGTGTATGCATGTGTGTAGGACATCTACTGTTTGTGTGTATGCATGTGTGTAGGACATCTACGGTTTGTGTGTATGAATTTGTGTAGGACATCTACTGTTTGTGTGTATGCATGTGTGTAGGACATCTACTGTTTGTGTGTATGCATGTGTGTAGGACATCTACTGTTTGTGTGTATGCATGTGTGTAGGACATCTACTGTTTGTGTGTATGCATGTGTGTAGGACATCTACTGTTTGTGTGTATGCATGTGTGTAGGACATCTACTGTTTGTGTGTATGCATGTGTGTAGGACATTTACTGTTTGTGTGTATGTATGTGTGTAGGATATCTACTGTTTGTGTGTATGTATGTGTGTAGGATATCTACTGTTTGTGTGTATGTATGTGTGTAGGATATCTACTGTTTGTGTGTATGCATGTGTGTAGGACATCTACTGTTTGTGTGTATGCATGTGTGTAGGACATCTACTGTTTGTGTGTATGCATGTGTGTAGGACATCTACTGTTTGTGTGTATGTATGTGTGTAGGATATCTACTGTTTGTGTGTATGTATGTGTGTAGGATATCTACTGTTTGTGTGTAAGTAAGAAGCAAGTTATAAAATGAATGTCTCTGTATTATGGACTTCAGAACGTTCTCGTGAATTAACTGTACGAACCTTTTGCATAAGCTGAGTCTTTGCCTAATTATTATTAACCCAGTGCCTTACAAACCTTGGGGATTAGTCAAAGCTTATTAATTGTTAGGTATTATCATTGGGATTGAAAATTCTCTTAACAGACCCGCACAGCATACAGAGCCTGGTTTGAGGAGAGGAATAGCTTACCACCTGTCAGACAACGCAAGAGCAGCTCCTCAAAAAGCTGGTAATAGAGTGAAACGTGCTTTTTTAAGCCCAGTCATTGCGCAACAAATATCAATTCTAAATGCAATCACGTGTTAAACTGTTTTGATGGCCACGATTAAAGAGCTATTACTTGTATTTTTCAATCTCAACTCGTAATCAAAGCGCGCCTCCCATTCTTCATTCGAGAGCATAGGCTATAGTCGATGGTAGGCAGGCTATCAGCGAGTCACCCACCACATTGCAATGTGAGCTTGTGTCAGTATAATTGTTTGAAACTGAACGTTTTACTTCACTTCAAATAATGAGGCATGTCTTACTTTGCTTCAACGTAGTCTAACCATTATTCAACCATAGAAACAGAGGCAATTGTTTTATAAAAACTTCCTCATGCCATTAAGCAGCATTTCTCTCCTGCTCTATTGCTTTTCAAATCAACTTTCTTTCGTTGTCCAGAAGCCAAAGGCACAATCCTAGTCATATTAGCAACCCATCCTAGTTGTTGCTAATAGATGCCCCGTCTTTCTAAGTTTCTAACAGAAATTTTCATCTCTGTCACATATGTTTGAATCGCTCTCATTGAGTTTGCTGTTTAGAATAATGGTTCCCCACAAATTGTACTTTGGCAAGTGTTTAAAAATTACATTTGATTAGCTGCTTCATTACAGGAGTTGCATGTTCAATAATACAGCCTTTTGACTAAGACGATAGGCTTGCTATTGTTGCATGTTTCCACTAAGCTCTTAATGAAAAATTGCCATTCCTTTTATGCATGCATGGTATTTTCTGTTGGTCACTTCATTTTACTGTTTGGGAAGAATTTAACCATTTATTGACCGGTTAATGAGGGTCGGTTAGTGGCAGTAAAATTGACCGAAATTTGCATCCCTAGTGCCTACCTCATAATGGTGAGGGTGGTCATGTCCAGGGCCACTCTAGTGCCTGGTTTGAGCTGTGATTTATCCAGCTGTGTGAAAATGACAGAGAGATGAGCTCAATTACAATCATAGAGAGATGACACAGAATGTAAATAATCACTGATGAAGCGTTGGTACCATCATGGTTTAAGACCTACTTGTCTGCGGCAGCCAACAACATAACGAGGTCCATTGGTTGCCTTGACAATGACTGTGAAGAGAAGTAGATAATGAACATGACATGGAGTGTGTTCGTAAATTCCCTCTGGCTATCTACTCCGATTCAGAGCACTCCCGTCTGGGTGTGCCAGAGCGTAGAATAACTGATGAATATACGAACGCTGAACACTCATTGAATATGGCCGGTGTCATTAAACGTTGGCAAGAAAGTGTAATTAAATTGTTGCCAGCAGCCCAGTCAGTCATCAACGCTCTGGATAATAAACAACCTAACCAGCTCTGCTAGGGGGAGTAAAATGGTCAGAGTGAGGTGTTCTCTCATTATGTGTCTGGAAGTAGCTAGCTAGCTAGCCAGTTGGCTTGGGTTGACTGCCGTTGTGAGGTCAGAACTCTCGGATCAACCCTACTCCTCCGCCAGAGCGTCCAGTGTGCACTCTGAACGCTCTGAGAGCAAACGGACAATCTGACAACACTCTGAATTTACGAACGCCCAAAGTAAACTCCGGCACTCCGGAGTGAATTTACGAACGCACCCATGGCATGGTGTGTTCTTCAATGCACTCTGGAGTGCCAGAGTGAGCTCTGGGCGTTTGTACATTCAGAGCGCACACTGTACGCTCTGGCCGAGGAGTAGGGTTGACCCAAGAGTTCTGATCTCACAACTGTAGGCAACTGGCTAAAGTTGGCTAACTTGCTAGCTACTTCCAGACACAAATGAGAGAACACCTCACTCTTACCATTTTACTTGCCTTAGCAGAGGTGCGTAGGATGTTTTCATGTTGTCTAGAGCGTTGGTGACTAACTTAACTGCTGGGAACAATTTTATGAATTGTTTTGGCCGACACAGGTTATATTCAACGGGTGTTACTCTGCTCATCAGTTATTCTGCTCTCTGGCACACACTGTCGAGTGCTTTGAAATCGGAAGTAGCTAACCAGTGAATGTACGAACGCACCATAATACGTGATGTAGCTAGGCATATCAATAGGACGATTGCAGTGACACTAGCTACAACTTACATTTCTCCTCCGTCAGCTGTTTGAGCACTTCACCCACAATCTACATAAAGTATGAACATAATTAGCAGTTCAAATCCATTCATTACGACACATTTTTTTGTACACTATATTGCCGGTCAATAATCATGTGTAAATACACAATCTTACCTGACCAACACTTTGTAAGGCCTTCAGGTCATTTTCGGATTTTTCATATTGTTTTGTCTGTTCCTTGAGCTGTTCCCTCACTGAAAACAGAGTCAGACAGAGGATACGAATGGAATCAAGATGTGTAACTAACGTTAGCTAGCTACAGTTATTAACGTTAGCTGATTATGTCTGTTATTGTTCTTCCATGACTTCAAGCTAAACTCGAACTAATATGGTTAACTAGTGGTCTTGGCAAATAACGTCAGCTGGTTAAACAGTTTTGCCATGGCTTAGTACAGCAAATACACTTCAATATACGGCTAGATGCAGCTGTTTTTGTAGCTAGCATTTTGCTAACGCGTTAGCCGGTTGTGAAGACCATTCATTTCTATGGACGAGTCTACTGCCACTGCATGACAAAGCGAGTTACAAAAAGGCAAAAACCGCGTACCTAACTGGCTGTTGCTCATTTTAGTTAGATAACCAATTTTATGTGCATTATTCCGATCTATTGACAAAGACACGGTAATGCATTACTCACACTCTTTTAAACGTCCGTCAATCTCTTTATGTTCAAGTAATCTTTTCCTGTAATCTTGAAGCCCCTTTTCTCTGGTGTCAGCCATGTTGCCTCTATGAATTATGGGAACTGTACGACGTCGGAAGATGTGTTTTGTTTCTGTGTCATCATGCAATTTGTCACATCTGCCACATGGGGGCAGTGTCCCCTCATACTTCTCACTGGGTGACACTATGACCAAGACCAAAGGACGCTCCAAAGGATGCCCCTTGACACTGAAAACAAAATCCCCTCGATCCAAAAGAGGGATTTTGTTGGGAAATCAAATATTCCCCCTCACTTTCAAATCACAAAAACAAATCCTTCTAACTAAAAATGAATCGGGTTATGTTTAGCTTGGGTGACTTTCCCAGTGATGCTGGGTCACAGATTAATAATAAGCGACTGTACGTTATTTATAATGAGGGATACCTGGAGAAAATCGGATCTCCTGAAATTAAAAGCCGACTCCCTGAACGCTTGAAAAAAATACAAGTGACCCTCCCCTATACCAAAATGAATAATTAAAACATAAAGTAGATAGCAGAGAACATGCCTACCGTTTACCCTTACTCCTAGGACAGATCAGAGCCTTATGTTCTTTGTTTTGTACGCATTACAAGGAAAAGTACTCAGAAGGTTGTGGATTCGCAGACCACCGCAGACAAGGGTGAAAATATATCCATTATAATAAAAGCACTGCGTGAATCATTTTATTTACGGTCCGAGAAAAAAAATGCATTTTATAAACGCATTTCATTCCAATCTACATAATTTTACATGACTGGGGATGAGGATAATCTTTTTTAATACTGCAACAGAGCATGCAAAAGAATGAGCGCATGCTGCAGCACCTGTGCACCTGAGGAGTTTTGATTTATATACAGGCCACAGTAAAAAACAAATATAAAAACAAAATAAAAGATAGTCTAAGTTTGGAACAGTGCTTAAGATGTCTATCAACTGTAAAAATGGAGCTCAACAAAACCAGTTACAACTGAAGTATCTGATCATCAATGATTTAGAGAAAAAGCCAATAATTGTTTAACACAGCAGTCACATATCAGGTATGCACTTGTAATATTTTTTCATTTGGGAACCTATAATTTTCTCATTTATTATATTTTATTCCATGATATTGTCGTTACAAAAAATATTTGTGTTGACTGTGATTAGGGAATTGTAATATATGAGCATCTGCCAGGCTAAATGAACAAACTAGGCATGCATAGCTCACCACATGATCCTCAAACCAAAGACTGGCCAAACCTCTGTTTTCTAAAAGTGAATTCAAAGACACTGTAGAATGACTGTATAGCCTAATAAGGCATTTTTAGATACATCACTATTTCATTCAAAGTTCAATTTCATTTTATACAGTGTAAATATTACATTCATAGGCATGTTGTTGAAGTGCTGTTGAACGTCAATTGAAAGTGACAGAATCATTACTTCTCAAGCAAAGTCCATTTTTTTTATCTCCTTGTCCTCGGCTATAGAAGGTTGTAGTTCAGCCTCTGAATGTTATAGAGACAAACCGAAAATATCTCATATGCATCGGCGTCACGTCTGTCCCCTGCATTTTACAGCTTGTTTCTAGCATAAAGCATTGCGGACTAAAGCGTTGTTATAGATCGCTTTATAATCCCATAATCATGTCCATAAGAATGCTGTGAAATGCTGTGAGATATTCCGTGTTCTGAACGAGTACATAACTGGGCGCCTGGAGACACGGAGTGAGTGGATAGAGGCATTTGCGATTTGTTCCCGCTATACTCTCAACTCCGGCGGTCGTGGGTGACGTTGGACGTAGATATGGATCACATGCGTAAATTGATGGTGTCACATCCGACTACTCAAATTTGAGGATTACTTCTCCCCACAATCTGATCCACGCCCGGGAAAGCAGTGGATGAGTAATCCGTTCACCAGCACTGAAGAGATTTGTCACCGGTTCTTGAGGATTGGAGATGTCCTGTGACCAAGGCCTGCGCGCTCGTTTTAATGAGATGCGCCTGTCCACATTCTGGCTGTTCAGCAACTCTGCAAGATGGGAGAAACTCCCCAAATACAGGTGTGCCAAGTTTGTAGCATCATACATAAGAAGACTCAAGGCTGTAATCTCACCCAAAGGTGTTTCAACAAAGTACTGAGTAAAGGGTCTGAATACTTATTCGGTTTTTTATTTTCAATCAATTTACAAAAAAAATCTAAAAACCTGTTTTTGCTTTGTCATTATGTGGTATTGTGTGTAGTTTGATGAGGGGGAAAACAATGTTATACATTTTAGAATAAGGCTGTAACGTAACAACATGTGGAAAAAGTCAAGAGGTCTGAATGCTTTCCAAAGGCACTATATATGATTCATTTCTTTGACGCAAAGAGTTGCCTCGGGACTGCAGGTGAAGTGTTCCGTGTTCTGAACGAGTAGGACTACATAACGGAACATGGATTACGGTGGGACCGTTTGTATCGATTTCAAGAAAAAGCTGTCCATATAATATGTTACGAATTATAATTTGTATATGTTACGCATTTGCAAAACGTACACTATGTTACAAATTTGCAAAACAAATGATATGTTCCAATTTCGCAAAATGTACAATATGTTACAAATTTGCTAAACTTCTGATGTTACAAATTCTAGCTAGGTGGCCAATGTTAATTAGCTGGCTAACATTAGATAGGCTAGGTGTTAGGGTTAAGTTTATGAGTTGAGTTGAAGGGTTAGAGTTAGGGCAAGGGTTAGCTAACAGGGTTAGGGATAGGGTAAGGGTTAGCTAAAAGGGATAAGGTTAGGGTTAGGAGAAGGGTTAGCTAACATGCTAAGTAGTTGCAAAGTAGCTAAAAAGTAGTAAGTAGTTGAAAAGTTGCTAATTATCTAAAATGCTAAAGTTGCCCATGATGAGATTCAAACTCACAACATTTAGGTTGCTAGATGGTCGCGTTATACACCCACCCATCCACCCCGACTAACCACCCTACTTTTGTTTTTGTCCTAAGAAGCCATCTGTCTTATGTAACCATGCCAAAATTAACATATCATACTAATTTGAGTGTCCCGGATTTACAATTCCTATGTTATGTCTAGTCTATGAGAACAGGCTGGTTTGGTGTACTGTAACTATACTTAGACATGGTAATACAATTTCTTTACTGCAGCATGCATAGTTCAGCGCATTGCGCAAGTAGGGCCATGGCAAGTATTTATCTGAGTCAAGTATATACAGTATTCCAGTCAAATATGCAGCAGACCACGAAAAACCTCCCAATCATATTCAAGACTCTCAGGTTTCAGGTATGACACAGATGCAAACAGTGTCAAAGTAACAAAAGTTTATTTCTAGTACAGGGGCAGGCAAACGACAGGTCAAGGGCAGGCAGAGGTCAGTAATCCAGAAAGGGTGCAACAGGTCCAGAACGGCAGGCAGTCTCAGGGTCAGGGCAGGCAGGGGTCAATAATCCAGAGAGGTGTGGCACAATATAGAACGGCAGTCAGGCAGAAAGGTAAAAACCGGGAAAGACTAGAAAACAGGAACAAGAACATACAGGAGCAAGGGGACAAAGGCTGGTAGGTTTCACGTAACAAAACGAACTGGCAACAGACAAACAGAGAACACAGGTATAAATACACTGGGGATAATGGGGAAGATGGGCGACACCTGGAGGGGGGTGGAGACAAGCACAAAGACAGGTGAAACAGATCAGGTTGTGACACAAGACAAATATGCTGCAGACAGGCAAGCATTCCTCCACAGACCGGCTCCGATCCATGGACCTGGACCGGGGTTTGAGAAAGGCTGGTACAGGCTATGGATATTTTTACTGAGACCACACTAGGCACATTTGATATTGCGTGCCCAGCAGAGAATCAGGGATGAGGGGCATCATCGGGCACACAATAAATTAATTCTCAAACCCTGAGCAATATGACATTTCATTGATTACAAATGACATGACCCTCGCCTGGAATACATTTCAAAAGTACTAAACCCTCCCACTGACTGAAATGGAAATATGATGAGCCTCACCCATATTCCTCTGGGTAACTATTGTGTACATTTCGACCTCTCCCGAAGAATGTTTAATGACACTCTTCTAGTCTGGATATCAGCTGATTTTGTGTTCTTTGAGAGGAGAGGAAGCAAAGTTATAAGAGGCTTGCAGGAAACCCAAATATGTGACCTTCATCTGCTACAGAGTTATAAACATCAGCTGTGTACAGAGTAATAAAACAGTAGTAAAGCAATCACAACAGTCAAAGTACTTAATCACATCCAACAGTAGTCATAAACGAATAAACTCCTTGTACCTGGACCTTTAGTAACTTCTCTGGCATCAAACACTATCAACAAAAATAAGAACACGTACCACACAGTTTGGGAACCACTGCCCAAACTAAATCTTAACTTCAGCAATCTTACATTTTCCCATTACAGTCATTCATTCCATTTCAATCTCAATTCAAAGGTTATTGTATGAAATAACTATTACTTTGAAGTTGTACCACAGACTTGACTTAGTGATAGAGATTCTACAGTTTGTGGTGTAGCTGTCCAGTGTCCCAAGGCAGTACTGTGTAACACAGTATGGTATGATATTTATGTTCTGAAACATGTCAAACGGACACTAATGGCAGCTAGAGGGTGAAATAAATGTTGGACATGTTCAAGCACGTTAGAGGAAGGAGACCAACCAACCTGTGAATATCAGGTGATTTGCCCCTAAGACATTTCACAGGATGAACACATTAGAAGTATAGACAAACTCTTATTAAAAAGAGTGTTTTTCTTGACTTGTTTTTCCTTACATAGTAAGGTACAAAGTCTTCAGCGTATGAGCATTGCTATCTGATCAAATGAATATGCTGTAGATTAGATATCATATCTCTATGATGTGGTATAGGCCTACTGATAAATGGGACCTGGCTATGTCGTGATCCTGTGGATTTAGTTGACCACAAGCTCTGGTATTCCCCCCTAGTTTTTCAAACAACCTCTGTGCTGTCATATTGCATTAGCTATAGTACAGTGCTCTGCATGGAAAGTTTCAATGGAAAACACGGCAAGCAGCACTTCATGAGATGTCTTTGTCTAATAAACCACAGACATAGATGATAATGTGTAGTTGTACCCCAGAGTCATCTGGTCTCCAAATGTAGAGAAGGAGTAAACAACACTAGCAGCGCCCCTCTGGCGGCACCCCATCATTCAGTGCAATTTGAATGAGGATAGACAGTGAAGCAACAACCACAGAAACTTCAACTCAACAACCCCCTGATGGTCTTTGGATGCTGCTAATATTCTCAACGCGGAAGCATTAAAAAAAACATTCCTGTGGGAAATTATGGGTTACACTACAGACATCAAAAGGAAAATAAAAGGAATTGGGCCACCCCATGCCACCACCATAAACACTGAAGGGAAACAAGCTGCTTAAATAGCTGGGGAAGGGAGCAGAATTGTGATTAGGGAAGATGGATCACCAGGTGGGTGGTGAGTTGAAAGCGGAGGGGTCAGAAACAACAAAGCGATTAATTACAATTTGAAAAGCTTCTTTGAAAACGAATATAAATCAGGATTAAACAACAGTGGGACAGATCCTTCAGCTTTCTTAGACTCAACAACCCTGAAGCAATTATCAGCAAATAAAAAATAACTTAAAAAACAGATCACCCAAAAATAAATATTAGATACTGTTAAAACATTCACGTGGAGAAAAGCAACAGGAATTAATGATTTCCCATAGAATTCTATTTAACATTTTGAGACAAAATAGCACCCCTTTTACACAAATGACAACACACATCACTCAATTTACAGTACATGGGGTACAGGTACAGAGTCAATGTGCGGGAGCACCGGTTAGTCGAGGTAATTGAGGTAATATGTACATGTAGGTAGAGTTAAAGTGACTATACATAGATAATAAACAGAGAATAGCAGCAGCGTAAAAGAGGGGGGGGGGCAATGCAAATAGTCTGGGTAGCCATTTGATTAGCTATTCCTGAGTCTTATGGCTTGGGAGTAGAAGCTGTTGAGAAATCTTTTGGACCTAGACTTGACCTAGATACCGCTTGCTGTGCGGTAGCGGAGTGAACAGTCTATGACTAGGGTGGCTGGAGTCTGACAGTTTTTAGGGTCTACCTCTGACACTACCTGGTATAGAGGTCCTGGATGGCAGGAAGCTTGGCCCCAGTGATGTACTGGGCCGTATGCACTACCCTCTGTAGTGCCTTGCGGTTGGACGCTTAACAGTTGCCATACCAGGCAGTGATGCAACCAGTCAGGACCCATGCCAAATCTTTTCAGTCTCCTGAATAGGTTTTGCCGTGCCCTCTTCACGACTGTCTTGGTGTGCTTGGACCATGATAGTTTGTTGGTGATGTGGACACCAAGGAACTTGAAGCTTTCAAACTGCTCCACTACAACCCTGTCGATGAAAATGGGGGCGTACTCGGCCCTCCTTTTCCTGTAGTCCACAATCATCTGCTTTGTCTGTATCGCATTGAGGGAGATGTTGTTGTCCTGGCTCCACATGGCCAGGTCTCTGACTTCCTCCCTATAGGTTGTCTCATCGTTGTCGGTGATCAGCAAACTTGTGTCATCAGCAAACTTAATGATGGTGTTGGGGTCGTGCCTGGCCGTGCAGTCATGAGTGAACTGGGAGTACATGAGGGGACTGAGCACGCATCCCTGAGGGGCCCCGTGTTTAGGATCAGCATGGCGGATGTGTCGTTACCCACCGTTACCACCTGGGGGCAGCCCGTCAGGAAGTCCAGGATCCAGTTGCAGATGGAGGTGTTTAGTCCCAGGGTCCTTAGCTTATTGATGAGCTTTGAGGGCACTTGAACGCTGAGCTGTAGTCAATGAATAGCATTCTCACATAGGTGTTCCTTTTGTCCAGGTGGGAAAGGGCATTGTGGAGTGCAATAGAGACTGCATCATCTGTGAATCTGTTGGGGCGGTATGCAAATGAGGGTGGGTCTAGGTTTTCTGGGATAATGGTGCTGATGTGGGCCATGACAGGCATTTCAAAGCACTTCATGGCTGCAGACGTGAGTGCTACGGGTTGGTAGTCATTAAGGCAGGTTACCTTAGTGTTCTTGGGCACAGGGACTACAGTGGTCTGCTTGAAACATATTGGTATTACAGACTCACACAGAGAGAGTTTGAAAATGTCAGTGAAAACACTTGCCAGTTGGTCAGCGCATGCTCAGAGTACACATCCTGGTAATTCGTCTGGCCGTGCGGCCTTGTGAATGTTGACCTGTTTAAAGGTCTTACTCACATCGGCTATGGAGAGCGTGATCACACAGTCGTCCGGAACAGATGATGCTCTCGTGGATGTTTTAATGTTACTTGCCTCGAAGCGAGCATAGAAGTAATTTAGCTAGTCTGGTAGGCTCGTGCCACTGGGCAGCTCACGGCTGTGCTTCTCTTTTTAGTCTGTAATAGTTTGCAAGCCCTGCCACATCCGACGAGCGTCGGAGCCGGTGTAGTACGATTCGATCTTAGTCTTGTATTGACTGTTTGCTGTTTGATGGTTCGTTGTAGGGCATAGCAGGATTTCTTGTATGCTTCCAGGTTAGAGTCTCGCTCCTTGAAAGCGGCAGCTCTACCATTTAGCTCAGTGCGGATGTTGCCTGTAATCCATGGCTTCTGGTTGGGGTATGTATTTGTATTTGTATTTATTATGGATCCCCATTATCTGTTGCTTTAGCAGCAGCTACTCTTCCTGGGGTCCAGCAAAATTAAGGCAGCTTATACCATTTTAAAAACATTACAATACATTCACAGATTTCCCAACACACTGTGTGCCCTCAGGCCCCTACCCCACCACTACCACATATCTACAGTACTAAATCCATGTGTATGTATAATGTGTATGTGTGTGTGTGTGTGTGTGTGTGTTTTAAATCTAATTTTACTGCTTGCGTCAGTTACTTGATGTGGAATAGATTTCCATGTAGTCATGGCTCTATGTCGTAATGTGTGCCTCGCATAGTCTGTTCCGGACTTGGGGACTGTGAAGAGACCTCTTGTAGCATGTCTTGTGGGGTATGCATGGGTGTCCGGCTGTGTGCCAGTAGTCTAGACAGACAGCTCGGTGCATTCAACATGTCAATACCTCTCATAAATAAAAGTAGTGATGAAGTCAATCTCTCCTCCACTTTCAGCCAGGAGAGATTGACATGCATATTATTAATATTAGCTCTCTGTGTTCATCCAAGGGCCAGCTGTGCTGCCCTGTTCTGAGCCAATTGCAATTTTCCTAAGTCCTTTTTTGTGGCACCTGACCACACGACTGAACAGTAGTCAAGGTGCGACAAAACTAGGGCCTGTAGGACCTGCCTTGTTGATAGTGTTAAAAAGGCAGAGCATCGCTTTATTATAGACAGACTTCTCCCCTTCTTAGCTACTACTGCATCAATATGTTTTGACCATGACAGTTTACAATCTAGGATTACTCCAAGTTTAGTCATCTCAACTTGCTCAATTTCCACGTGATTTATTACAAGATTTAGTTGAGGTTTAGGGTTTAGTGAGTGTTTTATTCCAAATACAATGCTTTTAGTTGTATAAATATTTAGGGCTAATTTATTCCTTGTCACCCACTCTGAAACTAACTGCAGCTCTTTGTTGAGTGTTGCAGTCATTTCAGTCGCTGTAGTAGCTGACGTTTATAGTTTTGAGTCATCCGCATACATAGACACTCTGGCTTTACTCAGTGGCATGTCGTTAGTAAAAATTGAAAAAAGCAAGGGGCCTAAACAGCTGCCCTGAGGAATTCTTGATTCTAACTAGATTATATTTGAGAGGCTTCCGTTAAAGAACACCCTCTGTGTTCTGTTAGACAAGTAACTCTTTATCCACATTGTAGCACGGAGTGTAAAGCCATAACGCATACATTTTTCCAGCAGCAGACTATGATCGATAATGTCAAAAGCTGCATTGAAATCTAACAAGACACTCCCCGCAATCATTTTATCATCAATTTCTCTCAGCCAATCATGTACTTACAGTCACTGTGGGGATGACGTCATCGATGCACTTCTTGATGAAGCCGGTGACTGATGTGGTGTACTCCTCAATGCCATCGGAGGAATCCCGGAACATATTGCAGTCTGTGCTAACAAAACAGTCCTGTAGCTTAGCATCTACTTCATCTGACCACTTTCTTATTGACCGAGTCACTGGTGCTTCCTGCATTAGTTTTTGCTTGTAAGCAGGAATCAGGAGGATAGAATTATGGTCAGATTTGCCAAATGGAGGGTGAGGGAGAGCTTTGTATGTGTATCTGTGTGAGGAGTAAAGGTGGTCTAGAGTTTTTTCCCCCTCTGTTTGCACATTTAACATGCTGGTAGAAATGAGGTAAAACGGATTTAGGTTTCCCTGCATTAATGTCCATGGCCACTAGGAGCGCCGCCTCTGGATGAGCGTTTTCCTGTTTGCTTATGGCCGTATAAAGCTCATTGAGTGCGGTCTTAGTGCCAGCATCGGTTTGTGGTGGTAAATAGACAGCTACGAAGAATATAGATGAAAACTCTCTTGGTAAATAGTGTGGTCTACAGCTTATCATGAGATCCTCTACCTTGGGTGGGCAAAACCTCGAGACTTTATTAGATATCGTGCACCAGATGTTGTTTACAAATATACATAGACCCTTGTCTTACCAGATGCTACTGTTCTATCCTGCTGATACAGTGTATAACCCGCAAGCTGTATGTTATTTATGTCGTTGTTCAGCCACGACTCTGTGAAACATAAGATGTCCCGTTGGTAGGATATACAGTTGAAGTCGGAAGTTTACATATACCTTATCCAAATACATTTAAACTCAGTTTTTCACAATTCCTGACATTTAATCCTAGTAACAATTCCCTGTCTTAGGTTAGTTAGGATCAACAGTTTATTTTAAGAATGTGAAATGTCAGAATAATAGTAGAGAGAATGATTTATTTCAGCTTTTATTTATTTCATCACATTCCCAGTGGGTCAGAAGTTTACATACACTCAATTAGTATTTGGTAGCATTCCCTTTCAATTGTTTAACTTGGGTCAAACGTTTCAGGTAGCCTTCCACAAGCTTCCCACAATAAGTTGGGTGAATTTTGGCCCATTCCTCCTGACAGAGCTGGTGTAACAGAATCAGGTTTGTAGGCCTCCTTGCTCACACACTTTTTCAGTTCAGCCCACAAATTCTCTATGGGATTGGGGTCAGGTCTTTGTGATGGCCACTCCATTACCTTGACTTTGTTGTCCTTAAGCCATTTTGCCACAACTTTGGAAGTATGCTTGGGGTCATTGTCCATTTGGAAGACCCATTTGTGACCAAGTTTTAACTTCCTGACTGATGTCTTGAGATGTTGCTTCAATATATCCACATAATTTTCCTTGCTAATGATGCCATCTATTTTGTGAAGTGCACCAGTCCCTCCTGCAGCAAAGCACCCCCACAACATGATGCTGCCACCCCCATGCTTCACAGTTGGGATGGTGTTCTTCGGCTTGCAAGCCTCCCCCTTTTTCCTCCAAACATAACGGTGGTCATTATGGCCAAACAGTTCTATATTTGTTTCATCAGACCAGAGGACCTTTCTCCAAAAAGTAAGATCTTTGTCCCCATGTTCAGTTGCAAACCGTAGTCTGGCTTTTTTATGGCGATTTTCTTCTTCCTTGCTGAGTGGCCTTTCAGGTTATTTTGATATAGGACTCATTTTACTGTGGATATAGATACTTTTGTACTTGGTTCCTCCAGCAGCTTCACAAGGTCCTCACAAGCACTGAGTTTGAAGGTAGGACTTGAAATACATCCACAGTTACACCTCCAATTGACTCAAATGATGTCAATTAACCTATCAGAAGCTTCGAAAGCCATGACATTTTTTGGAATTTTCCAAGCTGTTTAAAGGCACAGTCAACGTAGTGTATGTAAACTTCTGACCCACTGGAATTGTGATACAGTGAGTTATAAGTGAAATAATCTGTCTGTAAACAATTGTTGGAAAAATGACTTGTGTCACACACAAAGTAGATGTCCTAACCGATTTGCCAAAACTATAGTTTGTTAAAACCTCTCTAGGGTATGTGGGACGGTAGCGTCCCACCTCGCCAACAGCCAGTGAAATAGCAGAGCGCCAAATTCAAAACAACAAAAATCTCATAATTCAAATTTCTCACACATACAAGTATTATACACAATTTTAAAGATAATCTTCTCATTAATCCACCCACAGTGTCCGATTTCAAAAAGGCTTTACGGCGAAAGCATAGCATTAGATTATGTTAGGACAGCAACTAGACAAGAAAAACCACACAGCCATTTTCCAAGCAAGGAGAGGCGTCACAAAAACCAGAAATACAGCTAAAATGAATCACTAACCTTTGATGATCTTCATCAGATGGCACTCATAGGACTTCATGTTACACAATACATATATGTTTTGCTCGATACATTTCAGATTTATATCCAAAAACCCCATTTTACATTGGCGTGTAATGTTCAGAAATGTTTTGCCTCCAAAACCACCGGTGAATGAGCACATCAATTTACAGAAATACTCATCATAAACTTTGATAAAAGATACAAAAGTTATGCACAGAATTATAGATAAACTTCTCCTTAATCTGTGTCAGATTTCAAAAAAGCTTTACGGCGAAAGCAAACTTTGCAATAATCTGAGTACAGCGCTCAGACATCAAAACAAGCCATCCAGATACCCGCCATTTTGGAGTCAACAGAAGTCACAAATAGCATTATAAATATTCACTTACCTTTGATGATCTTCATCGGAATGCACTCCCAGGAATCCCAGTTCCACAATAAATGTTTGTTTTGTTTCGATTAAGTCCATATTTATGTCCAAATACCTCCTTTTGTTCGCGCGTTCAGTCGAGTAATCCAAATGCACTGTGCTCGCGCAGTAAATTCAGACGAAAACTCAAAAAAGTTATATTACAGTTCGTAGAAACATGTCAAATGATGTATAGAATCAATCTTTAGGATGTTTTTATCATAAATCTTCCATAATATTCCAACCGGACGATTCCTTTGTCTTCAGAAATGAAAAGGAACACACCTAACTCTCACGGGAGCGAGCGTGATTGAGCTCATGTTATTTTCTCAGTCATCTGATTCCAAGCGCTCTTATTCTCACCCCATTCACAGTAGAAGCATGAAACAACGTTCTAAAGACTGTTGACATCTAGTGGAAGCCTTAGGAAGTGCAAAATGACCCCACAGACACTGTATATTAGATAGGCAATCACTTCAAAACTACAAACCTCAGATTTCCACACTTCCTGGTTGGATTTTTTTCTCAGGTTTTTGCCTGCCATATGAGTTCTGTTATACTCACAGACATCATTCAAACAGTTTTAGAAACTTCAGAGTGTTTTCTATCCAAATCTACTAATAATATGCATATCTTAGCTTCCAGGCCGGAGTAGCAGGCAGTTTACTACGGGCACGCTTTTCATCCGGACGTCAAAATACTGCCCCCTACCCAAGAGAGGTTTAACAAGAAATTTGTGGAGTGGTTGAAAAACGAGTTTTAATGACTCCAACCTAAGTGTATGCAAACTTCCGACTTCAACTGTGTATATCTTGTGTAAATTAATCCGGTGTATATACGTATAGATTGCATTGGGATTACTGTTACAGTGCTATTTGGTATTCGTTCCAACATTTCTTGATACATTTTTTTTTGTTGTTGTATTATTTGTGTACTTGTTTGACATTTTACTGCATTGTTGGGAGCTAGTAACATAAGGATTTTGTTGCACCCGCTATAACATCTGCTAAACTGTGTATGATTTGTCTATGGACAAAGAAAGATAGCAATCCACACTTTGGTTTTGATAAGCTAACCTCTAACTATTATCAACATTAGCATTGTGCCAACAATTCCTGAAATCGGTAAACTATCACTTATAGTTATGTCGGCTCAGGAATTATGTTTTTACTAGTGGTTGTCTGTTCCTTGTTATTATCATAAGACGTGCAACATTCTGTGAGCTGTCCAATTAAATTGATATGAACATGGATAGTCCCTGTCAATATCACTGCAAGGAAATCTTAGATCCCTTTGAAAATAAAGTTCTGAGTTATGTGTTTCAAAATCCTATGTCCTTGTTTATAAAAGTGATACATTTTTAGGGGCTGTACACGTAATGTTTGTTAGTGTAAGTGGGCTCCGTGTCCAAATCTGTTTATCAGTGCAACCAGACTGGTTATGAGATGACTGTGCATCCTTTCCTGGAAGTGTACTGTTGAGATGCAGTTTGATATCCTGTTGCACTTGGAGCCATAATTGACTTGTTTTCTTCATTCTGTAGATCAATAAAGGACCATTTGGAGAGATTCAGTACATATGGAGCATTAGAGCTAAACCTACAGTAAATATGATAAACCTCTCCCTAACTTCAATGGTCCAGTGAAATTCACAAACAAACATTTTTCATAATTTTGTTTTAAGCCTTCCCCAAACCATTGACCTAACCTTAACCTCTAAATGTCTAAGTCATTCGGGGAGCGGTGTTCTACTAAGCTAACATATACATTTTGTTTAAAGATCGTCATACCATGAATTTGATTTGGAATTTTAGGACCCCATTAGGTATCAAAAGCAATTATTTATAGCTCATAGAAAGGCATTGAATAATTAATTTGTAAATAGCAAAATCTCACAAGGAATAAGTGTCTGTCCTATAAGTGTCTGTCCTATATCTAGGATATATAAGAAAGCTCAGGAAATATATATATATATATTTGTACACATATTTAACCCTTTATTTTTGTTGGGACAAAACTACCTTCGTACTTCCATTAATTTGTATGGGTTACCTTCAGGGTTACCTCCAGAGGACACTTGTGGTAGAGCAACTAACTAACTAATACCATCGTGTTCATGAGAGTCTCATCTTTCCATTGAGTGGTCATGTTAGTTTCTAGGCCAAACCGTTCGGCCGCTACAGTGGTTTTCGTGAGAAGATATTCAGGATGTCTCACAGTGGGACAAACACCGCTGTAGCTTGCCCACCTTCCACCGCAGATGCAGAAGGCCTTATGGCGGCTACACGGTTTACGTGTGTATATTTACCCGCCTGCATGTTCGTGGGTGTTTTGTTTTTGTTGCAGGCAGCGGAGTCTTTCCGTTGCGTTACACCCAGAGAGGAAGTCTGCCTTGGAGGGAAGATGGCGGAAGTGGTTGATGAGTTAGAATTAAGCAGCGCATCCAGTAAACTTGGTGAAGACCAATGTTCTGAATCTGTCGTACGAGGGCAAAAACCAAAATGTGCACCCCTTGGGGTCCTGAGGACCGAGTTTGGGAAACCCTGGGCTACACAGTTGTTACAGTACACATTTGATAGACTTTATGTTCCTGTTCAATACTAATGGAAATGCTGATTTTATACAAAGGTTCTTCTGGCCTTGATGACACCAAGAGGTTGGCGCCAAACTAAAGAACAGGGCTACCGCACACAAAGCTATCGTAGACAACCCTGATGCTATGCTCGAAGACAGGAATAAGTACAAAAAGGCCTGCTATAACCTCCACAGTGTAATCAAATGAGCAAAAGGACAATATAGGAATAATATTACACAGGCTCCGACGCCCGCTGCATGTGGCAGGGGCCACAGTCCATTACGGATTACAAGGGAAGACCCAACCGTGATCTGCCCAATGACGCCTCTACCAGACGACCACAACGCATTTTATACACACTTTGACAACAACAACATCGAGCCGGGTGTGAGGGCCGTCACCCACCCAGAGGTTTGGGTGATCTCGCTCTCACAACATGGTATTCCAGGGCACGTTCTCAGAGCATGCGCAGAACAGCTGACAGGCATATTCACAGTCATTTTCAACCTCTCATGGTGGTTGATGGTTGATGGAGTTGCAAGGCATAGAGCAAGAGTGTGCCTGGACGGTGCGTTGGGTGTCATTTGCAGGTAGAAATGTGTTCAACATCCACTGAAGTAGCTAGCAAGTTTACTAGATATCTACATTAGTTGCCTTGGTAACCAAAGAAATAGACTTGCTAGTTAGCTAACCAAACCA
Source organism: Salmo trutta (assembly GCF_901001165.1). NCBI lineage: Eukaryota > Metazoa > Chordata > Actinopteri > Salmoniformes > Salmonidae > Salmo > Salmo trutta. The sequence goes on from NC_042991.1 coordinate 10,111,343, forward strand.
TCAGTCCTAGCTTGCTATATGAACATTTAATACAACACTGCAATAACGTTTTCAATTGTACTTTTGCTTTCAAAAGCAGCTCAAACATAGAACATGTAAGAATGAACTATAGCCATTGAATTCTACCTTTCAGATATACCATGCGTTATAGGGAAATAATGCACACTCTAGAATTCCCTTCAAGCCAATCAGAAACGAGTATTCAACAATGACATGGTCTAAATTAGATAAGGAAGTGGGTGGTTCGAACCCTGAATGTGGATTTGGCTGACAGCCGTGGTATATCAGACCTTATTCACCTAATCTTCAATGGAAATAACTAACTCGCTATCGCTTCTCACAACTTCCCAAACATGGATTCACGCAAAACGGGCATTTTATGTTTGGTAAGGGGATTCCACAATAACTGGCAGAAACCGAAGCTGTTCATAGAGCAGGAGGGTTTTGACCACCAAACTTTTTTCAGATTGGAGAGCAGTTGTGAGGCACCTTTTGATTTGTACCCACCTCCTAAGGAGAAGGAGTCTCTTCGGCTTTGGCTCAAAGCATTGAACTTGAAGAAACCACTAAACCGTGCTTGTGTTCCTGTCACTTCGTGGACAAGAGGCCGACTGAAGAGCATCCTTTCACTGAGAAGTGGTTGGGCAATTTTGCTCCAGTACAGACCAGATGGCGACGTCTCAACAGGACATCAACAAATACAGGTACTGTAGCTGTTAGTGTGACAGGTTAAAGGAAATACTCATAGCCTGTTATACATTAAAAAGTATTAGTACGTTCATAGTATGTGAGGATCTTAAAACATCTAAGGTTAAAAAGATCATGCATTCTGTATTAGTTGATAGAGATTGATAACATTCATATAATTGTGTTAAAAAGTTCAAATCCATCAAGCGTACAAAGGGTAAGAATTGTAAAAGGAATGTGTAAACGTTATTGATTACTTTATTTTGTGGTGCCTAATTGAAGGGGAAAAGTGTTAATCTGTGTTCTGCTAAATGCTCTTAATCTATGAGCCTGAGATCGATTGCTCTGGTCTCCACCCAAGTTCGCGGGGAAATCGCGGTCTTTTCCTTATTGCAGTAAAAGTTCTCAGTGAGGAAACAATACCGTATCACACTCGTGATTATTTCTCCCCTTTTTCAGGTACGTTATTGATGATAAAACAGATTCATTTAAATGTAATAACTCGCTAACATGTCAAGAGTGTTTAAGGTGTGTCTTAGTAACATCTTGAGGAAGTTAGAGTTAAGTTTGCAGAGAGTAATATGAGCCCTGCTCGGTTGCAGCGAAGGCTAGCTTCGTACTGAGAGTAGCTGCCATTTTATGTCGATCGTGAATGAACATGTGCGTTGTTAATAAGATATTTTGCGGTGTTATTTGTATAATGGTTTTTCAAACACTTTATTGACTGTTGATAAATTGAGTTATGGTTTACTGAGTTAAAGCTTTGTGCTTGACAGTTATATTGAAATTAGTGTATGTTTCAGTGAATTACAGTGTACTGTTGTGACTTGAATAAGCCTTGTACCCTACAACACTAGCTCTTTCCTGTAGATCTGTTGTTTTGTAAAATGTGTTACTTTTGTAAAATGTGTTACTTTGGTAAAATGATTTGCAGTAAAAGTTCTCAGTGAGGAAACAATATCATATCACACTCGTGATTATTTCTCCCCTTTTTCAGGGGCGTAACATTAGCTAGCTGCTGCTCGCTAGCTATCGTCGCAGATGGGGTGTTCTGAATCAGGCAGACATTTGCTAGCTTAGCTAACTATGTTAGTAGTAGGTAGCCACTCCTAAGTCCTAACATATAGAAACTAGATACATACTGTATTCACTTAGCTAGCTGGCTTGGGGGCAGCCCATCTGATACAGTGTGCTAGCTAACTAGCCTAGCTAGTTAGTCCCTACATTGTTAGCTATCCAACAACTTCTGTCTGACAATATCTCCCCAATGCCATGATATCCCCATCATTGCTGGTGATGCTCATGAAATGTCTAACTAGCTAAATTCTTAAATGTTCAATGTTAAATATTAAATGTTCAACCTAACCATGACCAGTAGGCTGTCTGTGTATTTTTGTTTTGTAAAATTTGTGGACTCTCTTATGTTTGCTTGACAGATGAAGACAACTGTGATGATGCAGAGTCTGATCTGAGTGCCAATGCAGCATAAAGATGCTGATACTCAATGGGAGGTCCCAGCACTGACTGATCACAGCTACATGTCAAGAGAACCAGTCAACAAGCCCACCTGCCACAAACAAACCCAATTTTATTTTACTAGGCAAGTCAGTTAAGAACAAATTCTTATTTTCAATGACAGCCTAGGAACAGTGGGTTAACTGCCTTGTTTGGGGGGAGAACAACAGATTTGTACCTTGTCAGCTCAGGGATTCAAACTTGCAACCTTTCAGTTACTAATCCAACACTCTAACCACTAGGCTACCCTGCCGCCCAATGTGGTAGTGCAGAGCCATTGACCCATACCATCCTGAAGAATGACACTAGCTCAGTGTTGTATGCTGGCCTTAGTGTTTTCTTTGACCATGTAGAATTTCTGAAGAAATTCTACTCGGCTAACTTCAAAATGCATATCACTGATCAAATACTGATAACCTTTATGAAGCTGAAGCTGAATCTACTCCAGGTGATCTTGCTGAAGGCTTTGCTGTGTCCCAGGGAGTAGTGAGCAGAATCTGTTCCTACTGGATTGACACAATGGAGGAGCACATGAGGATCTACATTCTAGGACTGCCGAGGGAGACAATCCAGAACACAATGCCTCAGTGCTTTAAAGAGAAGTTCCAAAACACTACATGCATCATCGACTGCTATGAAACCACTCTTCAGAAAGCACACAATATCGATTCCATAGGGAGGTCATACAGCCACTATTATTCCAGCAATACTATCAAGTATTTGGTTGTCATTGCTCCATGTGGACTCATTATGTTAATTTCTCCTGCATATGGAGGCAGATGTATGAGACAAAGGTAAACCTTGCCATACCAGCCTTCACTCAGAAAGGAGGCCAGCTGTCTGACGAGGACGTCACAAGCACGAGAAGGATAGCTAATGGGCGTATACATGTTGAGAGAGTTATCAAACGACACACAAGGTGTTCAAAAATCCTCTCCCAGACTGTTCCCATCAACCTGACACACAAAATGGACAAAGTCCTTAGAATCTGTGCAGCACTTGTTAACATGCAGGTTGAGATCATCCATGAGAATGCAGAGTGAGCAGTGAGAATGTTCATACATCTGAAATGTGACTTTATACACTATAATGTGCGTGCGTGTGTGTGTGTGTATGTATGTGTGTGTGTGTATATATATATATAGTTTCCTGTTTAATCTGAATCATTTTAATGTTCCTACATTTGAAATATACTGTAACTTTGCCTGTTCCTAATAATTACAGGAATCCACTAGGTGCCGCTATCATGCCTTCTTAAATCTATTTTAAATACATTTTCTTCAACATCAAAATGTCTCTAACAGACCAAGAGGGAGTTGTTTATCAAGTGCCACGCTGTTTTGTTCATTTGTGCTCTTGAAAACCAAACCCAGAATCAAACTGAAAACACATTTGAAACCCTTTAGACATGCCTCCCCGTCCTTCATTTCAAAATGTTAAGTATCAAAGAAAATGTCAACAAGTGGAATTTCATCGTGTTTTTCTTCACGTCATAATTTGCCACGAGCAAGAGGAGTTACGGTATGCTTCGATAAGTTCATTGTGCCATATGAGAAGAAAGAGCTATACGAGGTACAATAAAAAATATTCATGAATCGGAAGGAGTTATCCTTAGGCGTTAGATAAACACCAAGAAGAATTATGCAAATGTAATCAGGTGAATGTGCAAAAATGAAGAGAACAAAAAAAACACAGTTATGCTTAGATAAGGTAGAGCAAACAGAGTGAGCTTTAGAAGGCACAAAATAAGAACTATTTAAAAACAAAGTATTAGGCTCTGAGCCTAGATACCACACAAAATAACATATTTGGAGCACAGACTCAGTCTGCATTTACATTTTAGACATTTAGCAGACGCTCTTATCCAGTGCGACTTACATTTCATTTCAGCAGTTTGTCTCTCCAGTCCTGTGCAGAGCATGCCCATTTGCACCTGCATGTAGTACCCACAGGCTCCATTCGGTTGCAGCTGAGGAACCCCATCCACCAGCTTCACATCGATGAGTTTGCTAGAGAACAGTTCAGTCAGAGACTTATACTTCTTACTCAGAACAGGACATTTGATTTCAAGTTCTTCAGAGTTTAACACTATCTGGGCTTACAGAAAGCCATGGCTCCTTGATACTCACTACTGTGCCTCTACTCACTAGACTAAGCCCACAGCTCTCCAGCCATGTGTAGGCCACCTGCTTGTTCTCCTTGCCATATGTGGTTGCTGAGTTCCCATGGAACTTGGGGAAGAGATGCTGCCGCACAAAGTTGTCTGGATTTGTTGAGGTGTACACAGGAACCTTCTTTGCTGAGCTAACAGTGATTCGAGGTTTCCGAGGCGTCCGTCATACCACGCATAGGAGGCACTCTGTGCTTTAGTGACCTCCTCCAAGCTGGCATATTTACACTCCTCCAGCTTAAAACTTGTTAGGGATAGGGGGCAGTATTTTCACGGCCGGATAAAAAACGTACCCGATTTAATCTGGTTATTACTCCTGTCCAGAAACTAGAATATGCATATAATTAGTAGATTTGGATAGAAAACACCCTAAAGTTTCTAAAACTGTTTGAATGGTGTGAGTATAACAGAACTCATATGGCAGGCCAAAACCTGAGAAGATTCTATATGGGAAGTGCCCTGTCTGACCATTTCTTGTCCTTCTATAGCCTCTTTATCGAAAATACAGGATCTGTGCTGTAACGTGACATTTTCTAAGGCTTTCATTGGCTTTCAGAAGGTGCCAGAACGTTGAATAATAGCTCTGCAGTCTCTGGGTGAAAAACAGCAGGGGTTTTGGAGATTGGTCCTTCTGAGAACAATGGCACTGGTGCGCGCGTGCATGTGACGACTCCATGTTTTACTTTCAGTGTTTGAACGGATACAACGTCTCCCGGTTGGAATATTATAGCTATTTTATGAGAAAAATGGCATAAAAATTGATTTTAAACAGCGTTTGACATGCTTTGAAGTACGGTAATGGAATATTTTGACATTTTTTGTCACGAAAGGTGCCGGCGCGTCACCCTTCGGATAATGACTCGAACGCACAAACAAAACGGAGCTATTTGGATATAACTATGGATTATTTGGAACCAAAACAACATTGGTTGTTGAAGTAGAAGTCCTGGGAGTGAATTCTGACGAAGAACAGCAAAGGTAATCCAATTTTTCTTATAGTAAATCTGAGTTTGGTGAGTGCCAAACTTGGTGGGTGTCAAAATAGCTAGCCATGATGGCCGGGCTATCTACTCAGAATATTGCAAAATGTGCTTTCACCGAAAAGCTATTTTAAAATCGGACACCGCGATTGCATAAAGAAGTTCTGTATCTATAATTCCTAAAATAATTTATGTTTTTTGTCAACGTTTATCGTGAGTAATTTAGTAAATTCACCGGAAGTTTTCGGTGGGTATGCTAGTTCTGAACAAAACATGCTAATGTAAAAAGCTGGTTTTTGATATAAATATGAACTTGATTGAACAAAACATGCATGTATTGTATAACATAATGTCCTAGGAGTGTCATCTGATGAAGATCATCAAAGGTTAGTGCTGCATTTAGCTGTGGTTTTGGTTTTTGTGACATATATGCTAGCTTGAAAAATGGGTGTGTGATTATTTCTGGCTGGGTACTCTCCTGACATAATCTAATGTATTTCTTTCGTTGTAAAGCCTTTTTCAAATCGGACAATGTGGTTAGATAAAGGAGAGTCTTGTCTTTAAAATTGTGTAAAATAGTCATATGTTTGAAAAATTGAAGTTTTGGGATTTTTGAGGTGTTTGTAATTCGCGCCACTCTATACCATTGGATATTAGTGAACGTCTGCCCCTAACAGGTTAACATAAATGTCATAAAATGACAAGCATTTCTGACACTGCATGTTGATGCCGTGTTCAGTGCCTTAGACCGCTGCGCCACTCGGGAGCCCTATAACGGACTGCCATTCAAATTGGAGTTAATGACAATGCAATACATAAAAGACTATAAATCACAACTTAAAGCAACCACTAAGATGAACTGTCAACAGACAAACAGAGAACACAGGTATAAATACACAGGGGATAATGGGGCAGATGGGCGACACCTGGAGGGGGGTGGAGACAATCACAAAGACAGGTGAAACAGATCAGGGTGTGAGAGTACCCCCCCTCTATGGGAGCCACCTGGACGCATACCTGGTTGACCAGGGTGCTGGCGGTGGAAGTCGGCGATGAGGATCTGGGTCCAGGATTTCCCTGGCGGGGACCCAGCACCTCTCCCCCAGGCCATAACCCTTCCAGTCAACCAGGTACTGGAAACCCCTGCCTCGTGGTCGAACACTCAGGAAGCGTCTCACCGTGTATGCCGGATGGCCATCGATGACACGGGGAGGAGGGGTGGGCCTGGAAACAGAAGACAAAGGGCTGTAAGACACGGGCTTAATCCTAGACACATGGAAAGTATGGTGAATACGGAGGGTACGAGGTAACAAAAGACAAACAGCAGTGGGGCTCTTGACTCTAGAGATGGGGAACGGACCGATGAAACGGGGGGAAAGTTTACAGGACTCCACCTGGAAGGAAGGGCAGGTCCCGGGGGGAGAGCCATACCCTCTGCCCGAGCCAATAGCGTGTAGCAGGGGTCCGGTGGCAATCTGCTTGTCGTCTATACCTGGTAGTGGTCTTCAACAGAGTGGCCCGGGCTCTCGTCCAGGTACGGCAACAGTGGGGGATGAACATCTGGGCAGAGGGATTGCTGACTTCTTCCTCTTGCTCTGGGAAGAGAGGAGGCTGATATCCCAAGGAACACTCGAAGGGCGAGAGACCCATGGCAGAGCAAGGGAGGGTGTTGCGAGCGTACTCAACCCATACCAGTTGTTGACTCCAGGTGGTAGGGTTGGCAGAGACTAGGCAGCGAAGAGTTGTTTCCAAGTCCTGGTTGGCTCGCTCCGACTGGCCCTTGGACTGGGGGTGGAATCCATAGGACAGGCTGGCCGGTGACCCAATGAGCATGCAGAACACCTTCCAGAACCGGGACGAGAACTGCGGACCCCGGTCGGAGACCATGTCCACCGAGAGTTTGTGGATTCGGCAGACGTGCTGGACCATAAGCTGGACCGTCTCCTTGGCTGAGGGTAGTTTGGGGAGAGGAATGAAGTGGATGGCTTTGGAAAACCGGTCGACCACAGTCTGGATGGCCATATTGCCATCAGACAGAGGGAGACCCGTGACGAAATCCAGAGATATATGGGACCACGGACGATGAGGGACAGGCAGTGGTTGGAGAAGACCAGCCAGAGCTTGCCGAGGAGTATTGTTCTGTGCGCAGACCGTGCAGGCGCCAACAAACGCAGCAAGATCCGCAACCATAGTAGGCAGCTAAAAGACAGTGCATCCGGCTTGACATTCTTGGATCCCGGCCGGTAGGAGAGGGAAAAGTTTAACTGGGTAAACAGCAGAGCCCATCTCGCTTGCCTGGAGGTGAGGCGCTTGGTGGTTCGGAGATACTCCTGGTTTTTGTGGTCGGTCCACACAATGAACGGATGTTCCGCCCCTTCTAGCCAGTTCCTCCATTCCTCCAACGCCATCTTCACCTTGTGAAGCTCCCGATTCCCCACATCGTAGTTCCTCTCCGTGGCTTTGAGGCGGTGGGAGAAGAAGGCGCAGGGGTGCAGCTTAAGGTCCAGGGCAGAACGTTGGGACAGGACAGCCCCCACTCTGAAATCCGAAGCATCGGCCTCCAACACAAACTGATGGGAAGGGTCAGGATGAACCAGGATAGGAGCAGTGGTGAAGCGGTGTTTAACTTCTTCGGGCTAGGGGGCAGTATTCGGAAGTTTGGATGAATGAGGTGCCAAAAGTACACTGCCTGTTACTCAGGCCCAGAAGCTAGGATATGCATATAATTGGTAGTATTGCATAGAAAACACTCTAAAGTTTCCAAAACTGTTAAAATCATGTCTGTGAGTATAACAGAACTGATATGGCAGGCTAAAATCCGAAGACAAATCCAGATTTTGTTTTTCAGCTCTCCTCTGATTACAATGGCTGGGAATGGGAGTATAAAAGGAAGTCCTCCCAGATTGCAGTTCCTGGGGCTTCCACTAGATGTCAAAAGTCTTTAGAAAGAGTTTCAGGCTTGTTTTTTGAAAAATGAGCTAGAATTTGTAGTTTTTCTAAGTGGCTCCCATTTTGGCTGTAGTGTTTGTAGCGAGTTCCGGTGAGTGCGCGTACTTAATGGTAATGGTCTCCAGTATTCTCCGTCTTAAATTTGATCATTTATTTACATAATAGGGTACCTGAGGATTGATTAGGAACGTTGTTTGACTTGTTTAGAAGAAGTTTATCGGTAACTTACGGGATTCATTTTGTATGCATTTTGAAGAAGGAAACCGGTGGATTACTGAGTCAAGCGCACCATTGAAACGTACTTTTTTAGGATATAAAGAACGACTTTATCGAACAAAAGGACCATTTGTTATGTAGCTGGGACCCTTGTGATTGCAACCAGATTAAGATCTTCAAAGGTAAGTGATTTATTTTATCGCTATTTCTGACTTTTGTGATGCATCTGCTTGGTTGGAAAATTTATGTAATGCTTTTGTGTGTGGGGCGCTGTCCTCAGATAATCGCATTGTGTGCTTTCACCATACAGTCTTTTTGAAATCTGACAACGCTCCTGGATTAACAAGAAGTTAAGCGTTTATATGATGTATGACACTTGTATTTTCATTCATGTTTAATATTACAATACCTGTAATTTGAATTTGGCACTCTGCAATTTCACCGGATGTTGTCGAAGTGGGACGGTAGCGTCCCAATGATCCGTAAGAAGTTAAGGTCGCGGAACACCTGATCAGTGGCAGATGACCACGTGAACGGAATCTTGGTAGAGGTGAGTGCAGACAGGGGGGAGGCAAGGGTGCTGTAACCCCAGATAAAGTGGCAATAAAAGTTGCCGAAACCCCAGGAAGCGTTGCAGCTGCACCCTGGATGTAGTGCCAATCCACAACCACTCTCACCTTCTCGGGATCCATCTGGACACTCCCAGCAGAGATGATGTAGCCCAGAAAAGGAATGGTGGAGCAATGGAACTCACACTTTTCTGCCTTAACAAACAACTAGTTCTCCAGAAGGTGCTGGAGAACCTTTCGGACATGGAGCATGTGTTCCTGGGGGGAGTGGGAGAAGACGAGGATGTCATCAATGTAGACAAAGACGAACCGGTTCAGCATGTCGTGGAGAACATCATTCACCAGAGACTGGAACATTGCAGGGGCGTTGGTGAGGCCAAAAGGCATGACCAGATATTCGTAGTTCTCGTTAGCCATGTTGAAGGTGGTCTTCCACTCGTCCCCCTCTCGTATCCGCACTAGGTGGTAGGCGTTTTGTAGAGCGGCTCGAAGGCCGGGGGAAATGAGTGGTAGCGGATAATGATTCTTCACAGTAATGTCATTGAGTCCCCGGTAGTCAATGCACTGTTGCAGGGTCTTGTCCTTTTTCTCCATGAAGAAGAAACCTGTGCCAGCGGGAGAGGAAGAGCGAAGGATATATCTTGTAGCTTGGGAGTCCGCAATGTAGGTCTCCATAGCCTTGGTCTCTGGTCCCGACAGAGAGTACAGGCGTCCCCGGGGCGGCTTGGTGCTAGGGAGAAGGTCAATCCCGCAGTCATAGGGGCGGGGCGGCGCAGCGGAAGGGAAGTGGCCCGGGACTTGCTGAACACATCCCGGAGGTCTTGGTACTCCGCGGGAATGGCGGAGAGGTCCAGAGCAACTTCCAAGCCCCCAGGAAGATGTCCCGGACAATGGCCATGGCAGAACGGACTCCAGCCCATGATAGCACCCGTAGACCAGTTGATGAGGGGATTGTGTTGCTGGAGCCAGGAGAATCCCAAAACCACGAGAATCTGGGGGGACTTGATGAGCAGGAATTGAATAGTCTCGCTGTGATTCCCAGATACACATGGGTTGATGGGATTGGTGTTATGGGTGACCTGACCAATAGAGCGCCCGTCCAACGCTCTAACATCCATGGGAATGGAGAGGTGCTGAGTGGGGATGTTCAGCTCGGAAGCCAGTGTGGTGTCCAAAAAGCTATCATTGGCCCCAGAGTCAATGAGGACCCGGAAAGATTTGGACTGGTTTCCCCACAGCAGAATGACGTGAAAAGGGGTGCAAGTAATGGAAGCAGAAAATTTCTCTATATGGCCCACCAGAGTACTCGCTCCTCCTCTTTTACCGGGCAAGAGGACACAAAATGACCAAAATTCCCGCAATACAGACAGTTCCTTGTGTTGATCCTGTGTTGCCGTTCTGCTGGCAATAGCCCAGCTCTGCCTAGTTGCATAGGTTCGGGAAACAGTGCCTCGGCCGTCTTCAGTGACTCTCGAGGAAGGTTGGGAAACCTTGGGTGCTGTCGGCAACGGGACCGTCGGGGATTTCCGGGATGACTCGGAGATGAGGTGGAATCCCTGGACGTGCGAGCGAAATCGAATTTCCTCTCCATCCGTCGTCCCAACAATCGCCCATTGATGCAGATGGTCAAAGGGATGAGGGAGTCAAGATCCGTGGGTAAGTCCCGAGCAGCAAGCTCGTCCTTAACCTCCTCCGAGATGCCATACAGGAACATGTCGAACAGTGCTTCCTGGTTCCACACACTCTCCGCTGCCAACATGTGGAAATCCACAGCATAGTCGGCCACTCTGCGGGCATCCTGCTGGAGCTGGATTAGCTTCCAGGCAGCTTCTCTCCCGGAGAACGGGGCATCAAAAACCTTCCTCTCCTCTCCCATGAACCCCTCCAAACTCACGCACATGGCTGACTGTTGTTCTCATACGGCGGTGGCCCAGGTGAGAGCCTTCCCAGACATCAGCGTGATGAGGTAGGCTATTTTGGAGTGATCTGAGGGGAGGGAGGAGGGCTGAAAATATGCCCAACAGGTGCTCTCCATTAAAGCGTTCCGGGGGAGGTAAACAAGGCTCCCAGGAAGGTGGAGTGGCCGGTGGGGCGGCGCTAATAACCACCGAGTTTTAGGGGCGGTGCGGTTACCACCGTGGCAGGCTGCCCCCCAGACAACCCGCAGAATTGCTCCAGCAGCATGTCTAAAGTCCGGTCATGGTGCTCAGCCAACGTTTGGACCCCTCCATAAGACCGCCAAGCAATTCCTCGTGCCTACCAATGGAGGCTCCTTGGGAGGAGTGTTGCGCAGCTTGCCCAGGTCTGCTGGATCAGTCATGGCCAGTTCGTACTATTAGGTATGAAGGTAAGACCCAGATGCAGACAACGTCGAATTACAATGGTTTTAGTCCAACAGGGGCAGGCAATAGACAGGTCAAGGCAGGCAGGGGTCAGTAAACCAGAGGTGGGGCAGCTGTACTGGACGGCAGGCAGGCTCAGGGTCAGGGTAGGCAGAGGTCAATAATCCAGAGGTTGGGCAACGGTACAGGTCGGCAGGCAGGCTCAGGGTCAGTGGCAGGCAGAGTGGTCAGGCAGGCGGGCTCAGAGTCAGGACAGGCAAGGGTCAAAACCAGGAGGGCGAGAAAAAGAGAGACTGGGTAAAGCAGGAGCTAAGACACAAAAACACTGGTTGACTTGACAAATAAGACGAACTGGCAATAGACAAACAGAGAACACAGGTATAAATACACAGGGGATAATGGGGAAGATGGGCGACACCTGGAGGGGGGTGGAGACAATCACAAAGACAGGTGAAACAGATCAGGGTGTGACATAATGCAAACATTCAATAAAATACATACACATTATATTTGGTTCTCCAATCAACAGTCAGTTTAAGATTAGGCGACTTGTGATTGTCATTAACCTTCATAAATACAGTAAATACTTGATCCATTCGTCCAGAAGGAGTTTGGTCAATTTTTAATTTCAGTCCTATAAAGTGCTGATAATAAAGCTTTTTTAATAAATCAATGATATAAATAGACACATAATGAATTCTCAAAATGCTAAGTCCTCTTCCAAATGCATATTGTGTGGGAATAACCTATCAGCGCCACAGCCAGCATTTCGCTACACCCGCAATAACATCTGCTAAACACGTGTATGTGACCAATACAATTTGATTCAATTTGATTTGACCTCAAAGTCTGATCTCTTCCTAGATTTTATTCCAATCTCCTGTCATGGAGGTCAGTAAGTGAATGTCCCCTATGTTACTGAAGACACTGCAATTCAGTGTCCGGGTGTCCTTTCAACCAGTCAGTGGATGTCTGACAAATCACTTCCTCTATCCTCTTGGGCTCCTGCTGATGTCAGAGGGTTATTACCTTAATCCTTCTAGAGTGGGTCATTGGCCCCCTAGTCCCATATACCTGACACTATGGGCTTGTTTGAGTGGTAGGGGGCGAAAGGAACCCACTGTAGACCAAAGTCGAGGAGTGAAGTCGGGGGAGGTGTATCTGCGACAGCCAAAAGTCGGACACTGTAGTTTCCAACAGCAAAGCTCAGATCAACATGGCAGTGTCAACATACATGTAGCTGCTATTGTTTATAAAAGTTTGTCTGTATAAATATTAAAATACACTTTTCTGTACCACCTTATCACACACTAACAAACTGGAAACATAACTTGTGTACAATTCATTGGTTCTTGAGAGATCTCAAATATCACTTTTCATTTGTATCACCTGTAACTTTAGAATCGTGCAAAGTTGATTCCTGTTTCAGTCATGTATTTGACCACATGCGTGTGGGTCAATTTTTTTTTTAAAGAATGATTGGTTGACCAATAGTGCCTCGCACAATGCAGGTAATGGCTGCATGGTGCAGTTGATGAGAAGCAACTGCAGCGACTTGAAGACGACTTCATCAAGAACTGCATGACATTTGATCACATGATTTTTGTAAAGCTCATGCTGTCAGCAAGTCGGACCATTTTTATAACCATAACGCAACACACTTTGAAAGACGGTGACCAGTGATGGTCAACGACTTGACGAAAGTGATCCGCTCCAACGGGCTCTATGTCTTGTCCACTCCTTCCACTTCATCGTTCTGAAGCTCGATAAGTGGGCTTGGCAGAGGGAGTTTGGGCCCAACTGGGAGGGACTTTTCCTGGGGGAATGTGGGGGCCTCTGGAGGCCTCTGGGCCTTACTCAGTGTCAGCTTTCTCCAGAGGAAGCGCAGCACTGATGGGCTGAGGATGATGAACACCCAAGGGTTGATGATGGAGTTGAAGGACAGCAGGCGAAGCGCAGCGAGATCGGTGGCATGGCTCTTCTTTGACCTGCCTGTAAAGTTGACATACACACGGAGCTATATGGGGGAAAAAGAAAAGGCATCACAGTCAGTTATTCAGAATTTCAAAATCAACAAAACCATATAATGGTCATCAATTAAGACAGACCAAATGTTTCATTATTATTTATTACAGGCCAGGTAGTCTTGGTTGTAGTAAGTAGGCTTAGGCTATAACAGGTGCAAGAAAACTACAGTAAGTAGGACTCAGCGGTCTAAGGCACTGCATCTCAGTGCTTGAGGCATCACTACAGACGCCCTGGTTCGAATCCAGGCTGTATCACAACCGGCTGTGATTGAGAGTCCCAAAGGGTGGCGCACAATCGGCCCTGCGTCGTCCGGGTTTATCATTATAAATAAGAATTTGTTCTTAACTGACTTGCCTAGTTAAATATAGGTTAAATAAAGGTTAAATAAAAAGGGCCTGGCATTGGCGTTCTTACCATTAGGCAGAAAAGTAAATTGCTTCAGGCCTCACATCACCAAGGCACCTCATGAGCTGGGCATCATTTTTAAAACCAGCTGGGAGCTTCAAAGTTAAGATTGAAATGGGAAGGGAGGGGGGTTATGCCTGGCCACTGTGCCCAGCAGTGGCGGTCGGTGCCATATAAGATAAGGTTTTTATGGTTTTTTAAAGATTTTTTATTTTCATGAGCATGACCTTGTTTTTATTACAGCATATTGGATGACTGTCATTCATATTCCATTCACTCAGTTCAATGTAACATCAATAGGTTTAGGCTACTACATGATACTCAAAGTTTCCCTATACCCTAGCCAATGAATGTAAGTTTACAACGTCGTGCACACAGGTCGATAGAAAAAAATTGAGGCGACAGACAGTGACACATGGACAGACAGTGACACATTCAATACCACCTTGCACACTCTAGCCTGCATCTAGCTGAGATAGGGTGTAATCATTAGTCCAACAGTTGCAAACGAGAGTTTCCCTTCGCTTGTGGACTTCAATGCACAACACATCAGCTGTCTGTTGCCAGGCGAAAAAACCTTTCCAAGCCAAACCATATCATAACCGCTACACACAGCCTACATTGTTGTCACCGTATTAACTAAAGTAATGTCATCGGCAACATAGCTAATAGAACTAACACGTTAGTAAACCCGCTACAATCATGCAGTAACCTTACAGTGTCAATAAGCAGTTTAGCACTTACACCAGCGGGCCCCGATGGCAAAAAATTAGTAAAACCAAAAGCTTGCCTTGACTTGGAAGAGTTCCAGTGTTGTGTTGGATAGTCATAGCCAGCTAGCTAACATTGCATCCCTCTGTTTGAGTAGGCTAAACTAGTGACACTGAAAGTATTTTGGAATAAATTAATTTGTTCAAAACTGGTTAACTATTGTCTTTCTCTCTCTTTGAGTCAACTACTCACCACATTTTATACATTGCAGTGCTAGCTAACTGTAGCTTATGCTTTCAGTACTAGATTCATTCTCTGATCCTTTGATTGGGTGAACAACATGTTAGTTCATGCTACAAGAGCTCTGTTAGGTTGGAGGATGTCCTCCGGAAGTTGTTATAATTACTGTGTAAGGTTATGGAAAGGGGTGAGAAGAACCAATGAGCCTCCTAGGTTTCATAATTCATAATAGATCAATATACATATATTTCATATCAATATTAAAATCCAAGTTTTTCTCATAATAGTAGAAACAAATGTTATTAATTACCCAAGGACTGGTTCATAATAATGGACTATTTCACCCTGGCCGAGTTCCCATGCATTGTTTCATGTGATGTGATTGCAAATGTGACTTTCATTTAAATTAAGCTGCAGCAATGAGGTGCATTCAGATTGGGGCCTGAGACTGGTCTCTGCCTGGGGCCTCCAAATCAATGTCTGCCTCTGTGCCCTGGTAATATGTAATCAATAAATAATCATAATTTGTCAATGGTATTGCTCCATGAAGGCTATGCCTTTCGTTCTGTGCAAGTTACATTTTTAAATGATGGCTTATTTCTAGATGTAGCAGAAGCAGAAGTGGTGACGTCAAAGACCACAAGAAAAACCTCCACTGCACATTCGACTGTCTCAATATTTTCCAAATTTAGACCAGCTTTGTCGAAACGAAAGATCTTACTTACCACTAAAGGAAACGAACATATGACGAAAGCCACTGTTATGAACACCAGTAGCAGAAGATGCTCCACTTCCTCAGCCATAGCGAAGGATTTTTGGTAGAACCGTATCCGTCGCGTAACTCCCCCACGGTGCGCTTTGTACCTCCGATACATTATAATCAAATGGTAGACGACAGATAAGTTACTAACTACTGTCGTCGAAATCATGATAAGAGCCAATGACGCATACACACCGACGTATACTTTGTGTTTGGTCTCGTTTGGGTTCATATCAAAGAAGCACCAAGTCCCCGGGCAATATTGGACGTAGTCTCCAAAGCCCAGAAAAGGTGCTAGGCAGAAGAAGATGCAGACCAGATAGATGAGTGAAATGGTGATGTAGCCGCAGCGCTTTGTCAAGTGCCGCTCGTAAAAGAACGGCTGTCCAAATGAGAGGTAGCGCTCCAAAGCCATGGCGCACAGAAGGGCCAACGTGGCGAGGCTGAAAAAAGTCAAGCTGAACCCAAAGTAGGCGCATACTGCTCTGTTTTTACTCATATCTACCAAGGTCCTGTTTTGTGTATAAGAGGCTAGTACAAGAGGACTGATGGAGAAGGAACCTAGTAGATCTGTAATCACCAGCGCAGTCGCCAGCACCTGAAACAAGGATGGACTTTGCCGCCGGCGCCGCATCTCCAAAAGGACCAAGGCGATTAAAATGCCTAGTACCTCCGCAGAGAAGATTGCCGCGGAGATATAGGGATTCCCGGACGAGACAGTGACTCTGTCATGGCAGGTTATATTATCATTGTATTCCATAACAACTGGTCGTAGCCTACTCCCCTCAGCTTGAACTGATAAATGTCCCTTCTGCGCACATCAGTGCCCACAAAATAGGAATATGTCCGCATCCAACTCTTTGACTGCCATGAGAAATGAGGTTCATGCTGGCTCCTCTGGTGTCAACAAAAACGGATGTTAATCTTTCCGGCCCAACCCAGTCACTCACCCACTCAGTGCAGTACTATCACACACTCAGAATGTAGAGGGCGCCCCCCCTGCAGCATTTAATTTGTTTGCGTTTTTAGTTAATTTAAATTAAAAAAATATTTTTTGTAGGCCTGTACTAATAAATGGCACTATTGTTGGCATATGCAGACTTCGTTTGTATAGGCCTGCAAGTCAATGGCGGTGGCTGGTGGCAGGGTAGTAATGGCTGGAAACGAATTTATGGGCGTGTATATCAAACACATCCAACAAATGGTTTCCATGTGTTTGATACCATTCCATTCTAGCCATTACTTTGAGCCGTCCTCCCCAAACCAGCCTCCTCTTCTTTCCGGGATGGGTTTATCATGAAGAAGATGCTGAATAAAGATAACGTATAAAGATAATGTAGAAGACAAGGCATGCACACATGACTGTAAGTCACTTTGAAAAAAGTATCTGCTAAATGGCAAATGTTGTTATTAATATATTATAGATAACAGCAATCTGACAGGGGTTTCACATGTATGGAATGAATCACAATTATCCCATCTCAGTAAGACTGTCAACCACAGACAATATATCAGTTCTATATCTATGCTGTCAATGGTCAACCATCCCATACAAACCAATAGCTCTGGGGCTGTATGTATCAAGCATCAAAGTGCTAATCTAGGATCAGTTCCCGCCCCATGTCCATGTAATCTTATTCATTATCATCTAAAAAGCTAAACTGATCCTAAATCAGTACTTCTACTCTGAAACCATCTACGAATACTGGTCCAAATAGTAAAACACATATCAGAGGCCTATATTTCAGATTTCATATCTGGTGTATGACGTGTCCTAAGAGCAGAATTCAGCTCAGCTGTTGACCGCTGTGGACTTTCTCCACTAGATGGCGATCTTATCCTGGTTATTGTCAACTACAAAATGATCATGGCTATTCAGCTTTGGCTTACTCAAGACAGTAAAGACTAATAGAGATACATAACAAGGGAGACAAGAAAGGGTCTGCTTCATTGGACATTGCTATGGCCTACAATATGCACTCGTAGTGCTACAGGGTTATGCGTATTTTGTGTGTGATGATATCACTGTGGAATAAAGATTGAAGCCCCTTTTTTTGACCACTAGTTCTGTCATGTCATGGGCATGGAAGTTGATGTAACATGCTACAGCACATTCATCCCTCTGTTGATATGTCGAACGACTGGGACATCTGACTAAGACCACGAGTCTGGAAGGCAAAGAGACATTCCAACAAACATGGTAGCACACACTAAGTGCTTTCTCACTCACCCAGAAACAGAAGCCACATAATTCACAGCAATTAAAGAACCACAGTGGCCTGGGAGAGAATGAGGGAGAGAGGGGAGGGTGGATGGGATAGAGGGAGGGAGAGAGGCGATGGAGTCTCTCTCGCTCTCTTTCTCTCTGGCCGGTTCCCAGTTCTACTCATTTTTGCAGTTTAAAGTGAATGTCCTGCAATTCTACCCATTTTGCCATTGGGTGGAGATACATTTTTGCAGTTTTAAAGCAAATTTCCTGCAATTCTACTCATTTTCCATGACTTATGCCATGTTAATGATATCTGAGTGAGAGTGATTAACAAACTCAAAGGGGGCCCCCTGGAGGTCAGGACCCCTGGTTTCTCTGTGTGCTCCAAATCTCCATATCACTGGCCGTTAGCATAGAAGGTCCTTGAATTGGTGATGGAAATGGGCACGTCATGGCATTGCCTTTGAAACATTTTATTGAAAAATGGTGTTTGACTAGACACAATGCTATTTTACAGTAAACAAATTGACAACAGACTTTCAGCACACTTATAGGGAAGGACATTCAACAAGCACGGCACTTACACAAATTACCTATGATTGGCTGAGAGAAATTGATGATAAAAAGATTGTAGGAGCTGTTTTGTTAGACTTCAGTGCAGCTTTTGACATAATCAATCATAGTCTGCTGATGGAAAAACGTATGTGTTATGGCTTTACACCCCCTGTTATACTGTGGATAAAGAGTTACCTGTCTCAGAACACAGAGGGTGTTCTTTCATGGAAGCCTCTCCAATATAATCCAGGTAGAATCGGGAATTCCCCAGGGCAGCTCTCTAGGCCCCTTACTTTTTTCAATCTACCAATGACATGCCACTGGCTCTGAGTAAAGCCTGTGTGTCTATGGGGTGGCAGGATAGCCTAGTGGTTAGAGCTTTGGCTAGTAACCGAAAGGTTGCAAGATCAAATTCCTGAGCTGACAAGGTAAAAATCTGTCGTTCTGCCCCTGAACAAGGCAGTTAACCCACTGTTCCTAGGCCGTCATTGAAAATAAGAATTTGTTCTTAACTGACCTGCCTAGTTAAATAAAGGTTAAAAAAAGTAAAATGTTTTATATGGATCACTCAACACTATACACGTCAGCTACTACCTTGAGTGAAATCACTGCAACACTTAACAAAGAGCTGCAGTTAGTTTCAGAATGGGTGACAAGGAATAAGTTAGTCCTAAATATTTCAAAAACTAAAAGCATTGTATTCACTAAACCCTAAACCTCAACTAAATCTTGTATTAAATTATGTGGAAATTGAGCAAGTTGAGATGAATAAACTGCTTGGAGTAACCCTGGATTCTAAACTTTCATGGTCAAAACATGTTGATACAACAGTAGCTAAGATGGGGAGAAGTCTGTCCATAATAAAGCATTGCTCTGCCTTCTTAACAACACTGTCAACAAGGCAGGTCCTATCGGCTCTAGTTTTGTCACACCTGGACTACTGTTCAGTCGTTTGGTCAGGTGCCACAAAGAGGGACCTTGGAAAATTCCAATTGGCTCAGAACAGGGCAGCACGGCTGGCCCTTAAATGTACACGGAGAGCTAACATTAATAATATGCATGTAAATCTCACATGACTCAAAGTGGAGGAGAGATTGACTTCATCACTACTTGTTTTTGTAAGAAGTGTTGACAAGCTGAATGTACCGAGGTGTCTGTTTAAACTACTAGCACACAGCTCAGACACCCATGCATACCCCACAAGACATGCCACCAGAGGTCTCTTCACAATCCTAATGGCACTACATAGAACCATATCTACATGGAACTTTTGCACTTCAGGTAACTGATGCAAGCAGTAGAATCAGATTTAAAATACAGATAAAAATACATCGTATGCAACAGCGGGGACTGTGAAGAGACACACACAAAGGCACAGACACACATACACATGATAAGACACGCCCTCTACACACATGGATGTTGTATTGTAAATATGTGATAGTGGAGTAGTGGCCTGAGGGAACACACTAAATGTATTGGGTAAAGTGTTACTAAATGTAATGTCAAGTAATATTTGAAATAACTGCCTTAAAGTTGCTGGACCACAGTAATAAATATAAAAATACAAATGGGATTCCGACCCACACACAAGGGCACGTACGCACGCACGCACGCACGCACGCACGCACGCACACACACACACACACACCCACTGTGGCCTCAGACACTCTCTCCCTCTCTCCTCTCCTCTTGCATTTATGCAAACACACATGTTGTGAAAGAGAGGTCTTAGGTGACCAGGTTTGAGGTTTTAAATGGGGGGTGTTGGTTTACCTGTCAGTGTTACCGGGGACAACTGAGTGGGAACACAATCTGTCCCTAAGCTAGACTATTATTTAACTCAAGACGCCCTGGTTCACCCTCCTCCGAAGTCATAGTTCATGCGGACTCAATCAAACAGTGTGTGCGTGTGCGTGCGTCTGTATGCATGTGTGTGTGCGTGGACAAGAGGCATGTTTTTCCATTGAAATAATTACATGTGGTTATGTAGTTGAGCTGTGCTATAATAAGTAGGGAAGAGAAAAGCCCACAAACCTGCTCTCTGAATGGGAAACTGGGGATTTTCCTGTCCAAAATGACTGGTATTTACATACTTTGTCACAAATATGCTTCCAGTTTCAGTATTAGTAGGCTTCAATCTCTTTACATGACAATGCTGTATATAAGACTATGTTGAGCTTTACTAGTGTATGAAAATGGGTTTGACTCTAGGCGAGAGAAAACAGCGTTTTGTTTTTCTGGCAATCTGAAAGCAGAACTTTCTTATGTAAGAGCACATTTGGGTTGTCTGTATGTCTATCCATCCATTGCATGCTCCCCTCTGCGATCTCCCTACACCAAAATAGATCAACAGATCCGAGTTATCCTACAGTGTTGCATACTGTTATAGCATCTATGGTTTCTGAAGTTTGTACAATCCTTAGGATTCGATGACAATGAAAATAGCTCCTCACGAGGCATCACTGAGGGGGTAGGAACTTGGGGACTCTATCGGACCACAGGCTGGGTTCCTGTAAATAAGAAACCTGATGATATCCTAAAACAAACATGTTGGCTTTGCTAAAGACGTGACGGCTGCCAAGACACAGAGAGGTCCAGCCACTGACCACGAGGAGACCAGACCTCCCAGTCTTCCTCTGTCTCTCCCTCCCTCCCCTCTCTGTCTCCCCTCCCTCCCCCCTAGTCTTAGAGGGAGAGAAAGAGAATGAGCCTGCTATTACCCAGGGTGCGCTGCAGTGGGAGTGTGTGATGACCACAGGACAAGCGAATTCCACTCCGACCGCACGCAAGCGGTTCAGCAGGTTCAGCCAAGGTTGCTCAACGCAGCGGTCACTCTCTGGAGTGGGGCTTGGCCTAAACCCTTGCCTGGTCACGGTCACAGAGGTTGAACACTATGTGACCGCTGGCTGGTCAAGTGCCCAGGGTGATCACTGATCACTTAAGAGCATATTGTGTTTTTTCTGCCTTTCCATTTTGTTCTTCATCGGTTTTAACCAGCTCTGGATAAGAATGAGCATTTCCTAGAACACTGCTTTACACTGACTCAACACATGCATTAAAGGTCCAATGTTGCCGTTTTTACCTCTATATCAAATCACTTCGGGGTAACAATTAAGTGCCTTACTGTGATTGTTTTCAATTAAAATGGTCAATAAGTAGGGGGAAAAATGCTCCCAAGCAAAGAGCAATTCATCAATCAAGAATTTTGTGTGAATGTCTGTGAATGGTCTGAGTGGGGAGGGGGAAACTGAAAACTAGATGTTATTGGCAGAGAGGTTTCAAATTCTATTTCTTATTGGTCTATGAACTAATTTACCGGCAATCCAAAACTCCATCCCACCAAAACAGGATGAAATTTCAGGTGGCCTTTTCTAACAGCTTTTACACTAAAAGGGCATTATCATAATTTTCTAAATTTCACAGTATTACTCCAACCTTATAGTGTGGAAATATATATAAAACACAGGAAAATCACAGTTTTGACTGTACTGGGCCTTCAAACACTGACCCAAGTGTAGTAGGTTTGCTTAGATTGTCTACTCCTCCTGACACAGGTTTATTTCAGCTGAGCCGACCTACAGACCATCACATGAATGACCTTTGACCCCTGCAGCCTGCCCCTGAACCAAGGGGTCAGCACTTAAGTTGGACAGACACATAGAAAGAGAGTGAGAGAAGAGAAGAAAAGAAAAGAGAAAAGAAAAGAAGAGAAGAAAAGGAGAGAGGGAGAGAGAAGAAAGAGAGAGAGAGCGAGAGGGAGGGAGGGAGGAAGGAAGGAAGGATTTCATGCTAATATTGACTGCTATATTTGTTTTGTGTGTAGTCCTTTTACTGTATTACCTGGAACATTATTAGACTAGATTAGTTGAATGTATTCACCTTTGTCACCTGGTCAGGACTTACTGTTATAACATCTATCTCCATAACAGCTCCTTGGACAACTTACAGCTTATGCATGTGTAAGATAGAGATGCCTTTAGGCAGTCATTGAACAACTCAATCTATGTGTCATGAGCCCCGGTGGTAATCTGTTCATGTAGTGTGAGAGGGTAGAGTACAGCCAGAGGCTGGGAATGTGAACATGAACAGTGTGTGTGTGTGTGTGTGTGTGTGTGTGTGTGTGTGTGTGTGTGTGTGTGTGTGTGTGTGTGTGTGTGTGTGTGTGTGTGTGTGTGTGTGTGTGTGTGTGTGTGTGTGTGTGTGTGTGTGTGTGTGTGTGTGTGTGTGTGTGTGTGTGTGTGTGTGTGTGTGTGCGTGCGTGCGTGCGTGTGGGACTGACGGTGAGGAAAAACATCAGTCAGAAGCCCTCACAATGGCCCTGCAGCCACAGTACTCACATGTCACCCATCCACCCTGTTACAAACAGCAGGAGGAGTGGCTCCTCTACTGCAACTACGCCCCTATACCCCACAGTGTTCCCCTTCCCTCTTCCCCTCCTCCGTTCCCCTCTTCTCCCTCTTCTATTTCTTTACCCCCTCACTCCTTTTTTATTCTCTGCATTCACAACCGCAAAAATTGGACCTCTTTTATTTGTAGTCCTACCCCCCCTCACACCTCTCCACCCGACCCTGTCTCATTCTATTCATCACCACAGACTGCAGTGAAATGGAAGGAAAAGAAAGAATAAGGAAAAGAAAAGTGGAGGCTGGATGGCTTCCATCATGATTTTGTCAACTTTTACCTGTGTGAAATGTTGGCTTGAGGCCAAAAAGCAAACCAATACTCTTTCCAGGCCCAGAGTCATTAACTGTACACAACTCTGTGTGTGTGTGTGTGTGTGTGCGCGCGCGCATGTGTGCGTGTGTGTGCATGTGTGTGTGTGTGTGTGTGTGCGCACGTGTGTGCGTGTGTGTGTGAATGTGCGCGTGTGTGTGTCTGCGTGTGTGTGTGTGCGCGTGTGTGTGTGTGTGTGCGTGTGTGTGAATGTGCGTGCATGTGTGTGTGTGTGTCAGCATGTGAGTGTGACTGTTAGGGGTGTGGTTGAAATAAAGTTGGGTCATAAGCAACTCGTGAAAAGAAGACTGTATATCCGCCATACTATCAATACAATTAATCACACAAAAACTCACACACCCACTCACATACACAGACTGCCCAGCTAGCACGTAACGTTCTGAGAACCATAGCTGGGTGAGAGCTTGGTTGTCCTATGGTTATTTTGCATACAACCTTCCAAGAACTTTCTGGTAATGGTGCAGGATAGTTGCTTGGCTTTGGAACATTCTCAGCATATTTAAGGAGCTTGACAAATCACATTATATTCTTGATAGTTCATTACTTTAACAGAATGTTTCCTAAAAGTTTAAACATGGTCTTAGGTAACTACCTTAAGATGAATACACACACTGTACGTCGCTCTGGATAAGCGAAGGGGGAGGAAAAGGAGATACCTAGTCAGTTGCGCAACTGAATATGTCTGTTGAATGACTGAAATGTAATGAAGTGAGTATCCTATCACCCCGCCTCATATGTTACATAACCCTTCTGGACTTTGTCTCTGGACATGTCATGGCTGATGGTCTGTTCTCTGCTGGAGCCATGGTTGGATAACCCCATGAGAGTTCATCATACCGCTCCACCCTCCTCCTCTCCTTTAAAGCGTACATAACATGGAGGAGAGGGAGGAGGGGAGGAGGAGGATGGTGGAGAATCAGAGACCATGTTGAAGAGTAATTGGTGTACAAGAACACCAGGCATTAGACTTAATCTAGCAACACAAGTGAAACCACCTGTTTCCCCTCTGTTTCCCCTCTCAACCAGATAGTGTGGTTAAGTCTGAAATGGCACCCTGTTTCCTATATATGCGCTACTTTTGGCCGGGGTTCATAGGACTATAGGGCTCCTGTTGATACCTGGAGTTTTGATACTGTGTACTTTAAATGACATGTACTGTATCTCTGAGAACTGTAACACTGAGAGTGATTGTCAATTTGCTTTGGCCCTAGTGTGGACACTTTTCAATGACCTTGTGTTTGGCATGACACAAGTCTATTTTGTTTGAGTCCAAACTTCTGTTCCATTCTGTCGGAGTAAACAGACCAGTAGTAGAGTTCTATGTCTACCTCGTACAGTATGGGGACTTTGGACAGGAGGACTGGAGCTGAAACATGTAAGGAGGACGGGAGGAGGGGAGGAAGAGGAGAGGGGGAGGTAGGACTTCCGAGGTGAGGGGGCTTACTCTGCTAAACTCATCAGGGGTCTTGGAGGCTGGGGAGATGTCCCTCATAGGGGCCCGCCTTTACGTGATTTCACAGAGGCTGCACGGATTCCGCCCTGATAATATCATCGTCATGAGAGCCCACCTGTGTAATGTCAAACATACACTGCAATTCCGTCTTTTCACAAGCAATTGGTGCACTTTCCCCAGTGGCTGAAGAACAATTGACTTATTATGTTTTGTTGGTTGTAATGAGAGCAAACTATGTCAGTACCTCCCTTTGCTCTTATCATGAAATCCTATTGACACTTGACTCGAATAAAACTGGAAAGGCTATTGACTCATTTAGATGTATTCGTCTGTGTGAATTTGCGCTCGTTAACCCCTTTTAAAGTACTAAAGACATGGTATGACTCAAAGTTGAAGATCAGAGCTCTGTTTATCAAGGGTGCAGTGGAGTAGTGTGGCAATGACTGTCTGCTCATATCTGTGCCAGACAAGGTTGTCATGCTGTGTCTGAGATAGTAAAAACGGAGGAGGCCGAGAGAGTGTATGGGGGAGGAGAGAGGGTGTGTGTGTGTCACAGGAGGTTGGTGGCACCTTAATTGGGGAGGACGGGCTCATGGTTTTCATGTGTTTGATACCATTCCATTGACTCCGTTCCAGCCATTATTATGAGCCGTCCTCCACTCAGCAGCCTCCACTGGTGCGCGTGCGTGCCTGTCTGTCTACGTTTATGTACTGTATGTCTGCGTACAATTGTCTGTTTACCATGGGGCAAATCCCCTTCCTCAAACTGACTTAATGACAGGTCTTAACTGGGGTCTGGGGGCTGCAGGGCTGGAGGCTGCAGGGAGTTGTGGTGGTGGAAGCATGATGGGAACCAAGGCTCCTATCACCATCTCTCTTATTGGAACCAGGCCTTGACTATCTCCTGGAGAGGAACTGTCTACATGAGCCCCCCCCCATCCTCTGATGACTCCCCACAAAACCTCTACACAGCCCACCCCCAAACTAACCCCACTCTCCCCCCTGGAGCTCCACCCTCCTTCCCCTCATCCTCTCTTCCTTCCCCAGTCAGAACAACAAACCCGTGCAACTGAAGCCTGCGGCCTGCAGTGTCAGTCTCCTGTGACAGGAAGCCACATGAGAGAGAGAAACTGCCAGGGAGAGCAGAGAAAGGCACTTATGGCTGTAAGAGAATCTCCCTCTCTCTGTTCCTCTGTTCCCCCACTGGAAAAGACAGAATGAGAAGTTCCCAGTCCTATGGTGATCCACTTAACCCCCCTGGTTCTCATCATCTCTCTCTCTCTCTCTCTGGATCTCTCCTTCTCTCCGTCTTTCTTCTGTCGCACTGATGAAGACCAACCACGCCAACGCCAATAAGGCTCACAAACTCCATGTCTCGATCACCCTCATCATTAGACCGAAGCTCTACTCATAACTCATGACCTAAAATCCTACATGAACTGAACTCGGTGTCCAGCTAAGTCAAAACAGCCCTAAAATCATTCTATCATACTGATTGCTCGAGTGAAAAACAACACCAAATAAAGCATACCTTTAAATCCCAATCAACATTGTCTGCATGACTTAAGACCTGTTTGTTGAAAAACAAAACAACATTAATTTGATATCATATCAATCATCAGTTTTGTCTGTATGATTAAGACGGATGAAAACGATAAGGTATTCATTAAAATTGTCTTGAAGCCAGAGCGCTCTGTTTCTGGTTGGGTTTTAAAACTCTTTCCTGTCTAACGGTTTCACTCTGGCTCTGCAGGATTAAGTTGCATCCTGGGGAAAGTGGTGAATGACACACACAAACACACAAATGACAGTCTTTCCTGTCCCCTCCCCCCTCCTCTGATTAGTGCTGGACACTTGGCTCTGATGCAGCCTGCTTATTAATTGGTCCGTTCTCAGTCGGATCCTGGAGAGGTTCCAGAGCGTGTTATGTGTCTGTAATTAAACTCTGGCCCACAGAGAGGAGGCTTGTGTGGGGAGGGCACAGTGTGTGTGTGTGTGTGTGTGTGTGTGTGTCATGGGGGATCTTGTGGGTTAGGGTGTGTGTGTGTGTGTGAGAGAGAGAAAGAGAGAGAGCTAGAAAGATAAATAGAGAGCGCTAGAGAGAGAGAGAGAGAGAGAGAGAGAGAGAGAGAGAGAGAGAGAGAGAGAGAGAGGGAGAGGGAGAGGGAGAGAGAGAGAGAGAGAGAGAGAGAGAGAGAGAGAGAGAGTGAGGGAGAGAGAGAGAGAGAGGGAGAGAGGGAGAGAGAGAGAGAGAGAGAGAGGGGGGGGGAAACGAGAAAGGTTCACGTCACAGTTATCATGGCTCTTCTTGAGACGACTGCACTCTACACATCTCAGTTAGGACCAACGGAATCAAAATGTTTTTCATTCATGTTGTTGACTCACTTGTTGAGTTGAGTAGATGTCATACTCAGTAACTTGTAAAGACTTGCGGCGCGTCCGTGAGAAAGAATGCAGTCGTAGAAAGGGTGTTTCTCCGTACATGTATTTTTCTAATAACCATGAACAAGAGCAATGGAAACAGGGTTTGTACTAGTGTAGTTTGAACCTTTGGACGGCACCGTCTCAAAGAGAAACATTTGAACAGTGTACTAACTGTCTACTCTGGCAGAGGTCCCAACCTCTGCTAATGTCATGCTAATTGGAACCAAATCTCCTGGTACCAGTCCAATACTAGAAGAGCTTTACCGTGGATTTACCTCTTCCATCCAAAACATTAACCTGCTATTATTAAATGTCACCCCTGGCCTGGCGTGTCACTTCCCTTGCCGTTGGTTGAATCCCTGGACGATGTTGAGGCTCCAGCGAGCCGTGTCTCCGCCCCACATGTGGAAACCATCGAAGCCCAGGCCGGAGACACGGGACTGGGCTTGGACTGGAACACTGCTCCCTCGGAACACGCTCTGGACCCCGCTTTCAGAGAGAGGTTAGGGCCAGAGCGGGTATGTGTGTTTAGTTAGAGCCAGCACCAAGGAAAAAGTGCAAGCCTGTATGTGTGTTTTAGCATGTGTGTGTGTTAGCGTGTGTGTATCTATGTGTATCGGCATCACTCCGTCGATACGGGCAGGGTCTGTCTCAGCCTCAGGACTCACTGATGTGGCCATTACATTCACAGGAAACTCCCCCACATTCCCTCTTCCCCCTCTTCCCATTACAACCGGGCAATTGGGAACGACAGCTGATTCCGGGAAACTGTCTCGCTGCACCGTCAAAAGTTTATGATTAACAAACAGCCGGAGGAACTCAAACCCTATGTAATGTTAGTGTGCTCTCTGCGGGCTGAAACTTGGGGCTTTGGTTGGCAACAGACTGTACAGCTCATACATTCTAGATGGATGGAAGTAGTTAGACTGGTTTGATCTGGATCCAAAACAGAGGGAAGATGTCTGACAGAGAACGAAACCTTGGCCTACTACAGTCTGTGTCTTACACTTACTGGAAGTAGAAATCCCATTACTGTACATGCAAGTCATTTTCCAGAATTTATATTGGACACATCCTACTGTAAATTTGTTTTACCTTGCTGCTCTCCCTGTAGAGATCGTTGGTGATTATGGAGGAGAGAAAGGTTGATTTGTAATGCAGTTAGATGTGGTGGGTGGGGTGGACCCCCACTCTCAGGAAGCGTGATGTATCCTGAACTGGTCCATAAATCCACAGGTATTTCAGGAGGAGGACAGATCTAGGCCTAGGGAAATGGGCCACTTTTCTACATCTCTCCAGACCTGACAACACAGCCCCCCAGGCCCCAGGCCCTCCCAGCCTGCCTACCCCCCACTAGCATCCTAGTACAGTCGAAGTTGAGCATTGAATCTGTGGCACAGCAACTAACAGTATGATATGAGCACAACTGTAAACATACACACACAACCCCAAAACAGCCTCAATCCTCAATTTCCTCCATTACGTTATTATTAATTTGACATTTAAAAGACAAAAACCCAGTTCCCCGTCTAAAAAGTACAAACATTTGATACAAAAGAGCTATTGTGTTATCTGACGTCAAATGCCATGAACAGGAAGGATACAAATAACACACCAGGAATCCATACAGGATGTTTTCATATACTTTATATTGTGCATTACTCTGGACACTTTGTTTCCCAATGCTTCATTCACTTGGCAGTTGTTTTCATGAAAAGAAACCCTGGAACTGGTAGAAGAATTGAGAGAAGAAAATCTAGAACTGGCAGAAACCATGCCTCAAAAAAAAAAACACAGGGGCAAAATGAGCACAACCTCTGGAGGATGTTTACTGTAAAACGTACAGTAACTGTTCAAATTTCACATGTGTAAAGTTTCCTTAGCTTGTCAGTATAACGTACAGGTAACTGCCAAAATAAAGGAAACACCAACATAGTGTCTTAATAGGGCGTTGGGCCATCACAAGCCAGAACAGCTTCAATGCACCTAGGCATAGACTCTACAAGTGTCTGGAACTCTATTGGAGGGATGTGACACCATTCTTCCACGAGAAATTCCATCATTTGATGTTTTGTTGATGGTGGTGGAAAACGCTGTCTCAGGCTATGCTCCAGAATCTCCCATAAGTGTTCAATTTGGTTGTGATCTGGTGACTGAGACATACACACAAACCCTTTAAATGGCACCGGAGAAGATGACAGACATTGCGTTGTTTGTAACTTATTTTTTTACTTATTTTGTCATAATGTTGTCGCTACCGTCTCTTATGACCGAAAATAACTTCTAGACATCAGGACTGCAATTACTCACCACAGACTAGCAGAATCCTCTTTTCCTTTCACGATTCTGACGAGCCCGACGCGAAGGATACGCTGCTTCCTCGGGAACAGGCCCCGATCCCCGTGATCTGTGCGAAAAGGAGGCAGAGAAAGAGGGGCCGAAGGTACGACTGCCTTCTGAGAATTCGCAGGCGATGGAATAAACCCCCACTTCCTTCCATTCTGCTAGCAAACATGCAATCTTTGAACAATACAATTGACGAGTTACGCGGAAGATTAAACTACCAACGGGACATTAAAAATTGTAACAACGTATGCTTCACGGAGTCTTGGCTGAACGACGACAACATCAACATACATCTTGCTGGTTATACGATGTGCCAGCAGGATGGAACAGTGGCATCTGGTAAGACAAGGGGCGGCGGCCTATGTATTTTTGTAAACAACAGCTGGTGCACGATATCTAAGGAAGTCTCGAGCTATTGCTTGCCTGAGGTAGAGTTTCTCATGATATGCTGTATACTACACTACCTACCGAGAGAGATTTCATCTGTATTCTTTGTAGCTGCTTACAAACCACCACAGTCAGAGGCTGGCACTAAGACAGCATTGAATGAGCTGTATTCCGCCATAAGCAAACAAGAAAACGCTCACCCAGAGGCGGTGCTCCTAGTAGCCGGGGACTCTAATGCAGGGAAACTTAAATCCTTTTTACCAAATTTCTATCAGCATGTTAAATTTGCAACCAAAGGAAAAATAACTCTGGACCACCTATACTCCACACATAGACACGCACACAAAGCTCTCCCTCGCCCTCCATTTGGCAAATCGGACCATAATTATATCCTCCTGATTCCTGCTTACAAGCAAAATTTAAAGCAGGAAGCACCAGTGACTAGATCAATAAAAAAGTGGTCAGATGAAACAGATGCTAAGCTACAGGACTGTTTTGATAGCACAGACTGGAATATGTTCATGATTCCTCCGATGGCATTGAGGAGTACATCACATCAGTCATTGGCTCCATCAATAAGTGCATTGATGACGTCGTCCCCACAGTGAACGTACGTACATACCCCAACCAGAAGCCATGGATTACAGGCAGCATCTGCACTGAGCTAAAGGCTTGAGCTGCCGCTTTCAAGGAGTGGGACTCTAACCCGGAAGCTTATAAGAAATCCCGATGTGCCCTCCAACGAACCATCAAACAGGCAAAGCATCAATACAGGACTAAGATCAAATCGTACTACACCGACTCTGAGGCTTGTCGGATGTGACAGGGCTTGCAAACCATTACAGACTACAAGGGGAAGCACAGCCGAGAGCTGCCCAGTGACACGAGCCTACCAGATGAGCTAAACTACATCTATGCTCACTTCGAGGCAAATAACACTGAAACATGCATGAGAGCACCAGCTGTTCCCGGAAGACTGTGTGATCACGCTCTCCTTTAAACAGGTTAACATTCACAAGGTCGCAGGGCCAGACGGATTACCAGGACGTGTACTGCGAGCATGCGCTGACCAACTGGCAAGTATCTTCACTGACATTTTCAACCTCTCCCTGTCCGAGTCTGTAATACCAACATGTTTTAAGCAGACCACCATAGTACCTGTGCCCAAGAACACTAAGGTAACCTGCCTAAACGACTACGGACCCGTAACCCTCATGTCTGTAGCCATGAAGTGCCTTGAAAGGCTGGTCATGGCTCACATGGCCCCAACAGATCCACAGATGATGCAATCTCCATTGCACTCAACACTGCCCTTTCCCACCTGGACAAAAGGAACACCTATGTAAGAATGCTATTCATTGACTACAGCTCAGCGTTCAACACCATAGTGCCCTCAAAGCTCATCAATAAGCTAAGGCCCTTGGGACTAAACACCTCCCTCTGCAAGTGGATCCTGGACTTCCTGACGGGCCGCCCCCAGGTGGTAAGGGTAGGTAACAACACATCCACCATGCTGATCCTCAACACAGGGGCCCCTCAGGGGTGCGTGCTCAGTCCCCTCCTGTGCTCCCTGTTCACTCATGACTGCACGGCCAGGCACAACTCCAACACCATCATTAAATTTGCTGATGACACAACAGTGGTAGGCCTGATCACTGACAACGACGAGACAGCCTATAGGGAGGTTAGAGACCAGGCCATGTGGTGCCAGACAACTACCTCTCCCTCAACATGATCAAGATAAAGGAGATGGTTGTGGACTACATGAAAAGGAGGACTGAGCATGCCCCCATTCTCATCGACAGGGCTGCAGTGGAGCAGGTTGAGAGCTTCAAGTTCCTTGGTGTCCACATAACCAACAAACTAACATGGTCCAAGCACACCAAGACAGTCGTGAAGAGGGCACGACAAAACCTATTCCCCCTCAGGAGACTGAAAAGATTTGGCACGGGTCCTCAGATCCTCAAAAGGTTCTACAGCTGCACCATCGTGAACATCCTGACGGGTTGCGTCACTGCCTGGTATGGCTACTGCTCGGCCTCCAACCGCAATTCACTGCAGAGGGTAGTGCGAACAGCCCAGTACATCACTGGGGCCAAGCTTCCTGCCATCCAGGACCTCTATACCAGGCGGTGTCAGAGGAAGGCACTAAAAATGGTCAAAGACGCCAGCCTGCCTAGTCATAGACTGTTCTCTCTGCTACCGCACGGCAAGCAGTACCTGAGCGCCAAGTCTAGGTCCAAGAGGCTTCTAAACATCTTCTACCCCCAAGCCATAAGACACCTGAACATCTAATCAAATGGCTACCCAGACTATTTGCATTGCCCCCTCACCCCCTCTTTACACCACTGCTACTCTCTGTTGTTATCTATGCATAGTCACTTTAATAACTCTACCTACATGTACATAGTACCTCAAATAACCGGTGCCTCCGCACATTGACTCTGTATCGGTACCCCCCTGCTTATTGTCTCGCTGTTGTTATTTCATTGCTGGTCTTTAATTACTTGTTAGTTTTATCTCTTATTCTTATCTGTATTTTTTTAAACTGCATTGTTGGTTAGGGGCTCGTAAGTAAGCATTTCACTGTAAGGTCTACACCTGTTGTATTCGGCGCATGTGACTAATACAATTTAATATGATTTGATTTGATTTGATTTAAACCCTCTATGCTCCTTTGAGACCCCTCTTTTAAAGTTCCTGAGATCTCTTCTTCCAGCCAAAATAATGGGCAACTG